>NC_073723.1:103137123-104394623 GCF_023634155.1 Falco peregrinus | reverse complement strand
CGCTCGGCCGCGGCAGGGAGCGCCTGGTGCTGGCGGCGGGCGGTCTGAGGTGAGCGGGCAGGCGGCCCGGCCCGGGACCGGTGGGGCTGCCGGCGATTCTCGTCTCCCCGGCAGTGACGGTGGTCAGCGGTCTTATCACGGTGCTGCTTTTTTTTTTTCTCGGAGCTGCGCCGCTACCTCAGCGAGGAGGCGAGGAGCGGCGGCGGAGCGGCCCCGGTGCTCCCTTGTGGCGGTGGGGCCCGGGAGGGGGGTCGGCCCGCGGCGCCCTGCCGCCCCCCCGCCGCCTCCGGGTGCACGGGCAGCCGCTGCAGCCGCCGCAGCTCTGCGCGGGGCTTTGTCTTTCCCCCAGCCGCTGGCCGGGCCGTGGCAGCGGGCCGCAGAGGCTGCCTTGGGACCTGCGGTAACGCTGTCGCAGGGGGGTGGCTCAGGAGCCTCTTCCCGTCTCTGCGAGCAGACGAGAAAGAAAGGAAAGCCGGCGGTGGAATCCCCACCGCTCGCCCCCGACTGCTGATTTCTCTAAAAAGTATTACAAAGGGCAAGCGTCTAACTACCGGGGAAGGTTGGGAGGCAGCAGCTGAGGTGTCTTGCTGATCCTGTGTCTTGACAGTCAGCTCCTTGGTCAGAGCAGCCGAGGGGAAGAGGCCTTTTGGGTTGCTTCCCAGTGAAATGGGGCTCTTTTGTTTTTTCTTTGTACCTGGGTTCATCCGGAATTGTACGTTGACAAATCAAGGGGAGCTAAACTGAAGGTCACTCTAGATGTTACTTTTCCACGTATGCCTTGGGCTTGTGAGTCGGACTGCTGACCACAGAGGGGTAACTTCTGTACTTGCCAAGGGCCCACAGGCTCTGTGTGCCCGCTGCTTCCGAGTGCTGCGCTGCTGCTTGGGAAGCAGACAGGGCGGAATTGGTGGTGCCTCGTGGTTACACAGCCAGGCCTGCTGGGCACTTAAACCAGCACGTCCAGTCGGGCAGTATTATTTTTCTACATTGTAAATGAGCCTGAGGTATAAACCCACTTACATTTCTGTATGGTGGTGTACTTTGTCAGAGAGCTCAGTCGCACTGACAGAGCTGGCACAGAGTTCCTTTGGGACTCCAGATTTGACTGTCTTGTTGAAAGGCTCGAGAGCCTGCTTTGGAAGTCACTTGACAAGGCACAGCTTTGCCGTGATTTGGGTACTTGAATTCTGACTGTAATGCCAATACCACGTGTTAGCCTTTCTCCAGCAGTTATAAAAGCAGAATGAGCATTAAGAATCTGATTACCTTTTAACTAAATGCAAAACAAAGTTGCGGGATGAAGTGACTGGAAGTCCTTCAAGTCTGACTGGGTATTATTGCCATGCATCTTATCTGCCTGTCTACCGATCGTTCCTGCCTCTTGTTCTGTTGTGGTAATTCCTTTGGGTAATGCGTTAGGCTCTAGATGTAGTGCATCTTGACTTCCTCCTGACCCCCTGAGATGTTATCAGTCTTTGCCTTCCTCACATTTCACAGGGTGTGGGAAGGCTAGAGAGACTGGAAGCCTCTGCTGTTGTGTGCAGAGAAGCTGTCAGCCTTCTAAAAGAGCATGTAGCCAGCAAGCGCATCGTGGTGCTTCGGTACCAAGCTGATGCCACAGGCCTCAATCTTTTTTTTGTGAAAAGGGATCACAAGGAAATGTGCTGATGTTGAAGGGGGAAAGGTGGTGGGGGAAGAGGTAGGAGGCAGCTTTCAACCAATTTTAGGCTTAACTCCTGTGTTCCCGAGAATGTTTCCGGGCTTTGAGGGCTTTGCTTTTGGCTTTTTGCCTTATTAAGCGTGTCTACCTTTCAGGGTAATGCTTTCTTGGAAGTTGGAAATGGTCCTTCTGGGACACCAAACCAAACCCCGTACCTGGGAAGGCCATTTAGCGTGCTGCACCTTGTGTTTTATTCCCTGTCGGTCACTTGGCCCTAGTCGTACACACTCTTCCGGTTTGGTAAGTTCTTACCCTGCTGGCTGAAAGATTCTGTCTTTTCACTTCCTCGGCTTGCCACAGGCCATAACAAATGTGTGTTCCTAGACCGCTTTCCTTGCTCACTGCTTTCAGATTTGAATGTCGATGCCATGGATGTAACAGGAGAGCAGCAGCAGGATGTAGAGCACAAGCTGTTTAAACAACACTTGGATAAAGCTGCCAACCATGTGACTCCAGAAGCCAAGAGATACGGTAAGATGCTATTCTGCCATTCTTGGATGGATCCTCTCATAGCCTTTCCATCACCATATGCCTGCTATGATATTCATGGGAACAAGGGACGGCTGAATTCACAGCGTTTTAAACACCACAAACTCTTGAAGAGTGTATAGGACACAAATCTATTACACTGGCAGATCAGGCAAGCTTCTCTCTGTGTGTGTATATATATATTATACTCAGTAATTTTGCGAGGCAAGTCTTTGCCTGGTCCCTCTGAAATTGGGACAGGGACTCATTGATGCATTTCAGGAGCAAAGCTGCTGAGTGAACAGGCTTTTCCTACTAGAAATCAAGCAGCTGCTCTGGCAAAACTTGACTTTGGTTGCATCTTTAAATCCTAGGAGGCTGACAAATGGGATGAGCTGGTTAGAGGAAAGAGCCTCTCTCCAGGGAAGGCTCCACTGACTTGACCCTTAAGCCTAAACTTGCATCTTACTACATTTGCTTTGTGTGTGCTAATGCATACCTGATTAATAGATTTCAGTTGATTTATCAGTTACAAGTTGGAGTAAGTGGTCCTTGGCTACATAAACCTCTCCTCTGTGTTTTTTTACATGTTATGACTTACTGTTGTACTTCAATACAAACTGGGAACGATTCTGGTAGTGTTGCAATGTAATGGTAATACTGTCCTGACTTTGTCTTTCTAAAATGTGAGGTCCTTATTATCTGTTCTGGAAGATAGTTCATGCCAATACACAGAACTACACTAAATTTGCTGATTCGTTGTAACTCAGATTTAACTTTTCTGTTCTTAAAAGCTTAAAGGCTAAACTAAGCCAAGAGCTGAACAATGGCTAGGTACAAGAGCTTCTCCTGTTGTCACAGAAGTGTGGTGATAGCGTTCTTACTGTTGCGTCACTTAGCAGCCTTTCTGTATTCAGAGGCTGTGGCATGACAAATGTAATGTCTGGGGTCAAACCCTGCTTTTCTGTATCTAATTCTCTGTTAACACATGTAGGCCTCCTGCCTTACTTGTGTTGACGGCCTCCACTGGGATTACTCTGTCTGAACCGATTACTCTCGTTCCTTATATTATCAACAGAGAGGAAGAGAAACTTGGAGGGAGCAAACAGTCTCATCCAGGAGCAGCATTTTGAAAGCAATCAAATTGTATTGCATGCAGCAAGCAATTTCTTCTGCTGTCTGGAAAAATTACATGGCTAGTTTGATTCCCACCACACGTGTGGCAAGTTAGATTGGAAGAGTACACCCATTTTTGTGAAACTCTATGATTATCAGTTTCTGTTAGTAACGCTTGATGTTCAGTTATTTAAATGGCAACTATAGCAGTATTGACTGGTAAAGGAAAAATGCACACAGACGTGGTTACCGCTGGGCTTGCTTTAGTCACGACTCAGAGCTGGGCCACCACCCCAGTGAGTGGCAGAGAACCAAGGGATACAGCACAGCTTACATATGCTTATCAGATCATTAGCCAATGTCTGAAGTTTTTAGGAGTTTCCTTTGGTCCTATCGGTTCTGTGAATCCATCACCTGACTCTGTTCCAGTTGATTCACCTGCTCGGTTCCAGTCTCTGCCTCGGTTCCAAGCTCCTCCTTGGATTGTGATCTTCTTTCTGTCCGCTTTAACTCACACGCTCCTTCAAGCGCGCTTAGTCTTTGAACGAGCAGTTCCTATTCACATACACCAATTTTTCTATAAACACCTATGTTCCTGAGAGCACCTGTGTGCACAAACTGATCATCTGTTTCTTCTCTGTTCTCCCACTGATTAACTGGACTGGGTTTTAAACCAGCCTTGGATTAGGGCTACGCTAGGGACGAGGCCTGGTTCTGCCACTTAGCTGCTTCAGCACTTTAAATTTCTTAGTTAAAAATACATTTTCTTTAATGTTAACCTTAAATTTAGTAAAGCATACCTAAATATTATTGAGTAGTATGTGGAGGCTTTTCCTGATCATAGTTACATTGAAATAGTTAATAGCTTAATGATTTCTATGGTAGGTTGCATTCTGTGCTGAGATGTCATCTCATTAATTTCCATTGGATGGCGATAGAGAATTGAATTTTTTTATTATTATTTTTATTTACTGTTTCCTTCCTTTTAACATGGACTGAGTTTTCCAGCGTCATGTGGAATACCTGTATGCATATCTGCATGCAAGTAGAGGACCATGTTAACAGCAGGAAACTTTGCATGTGGGGTTTTATGTACTGCAGTTTCTTTATAGTATCTAAGCTGTGTGCAGTACCTCTGGGTGTTCTGTGAGACAACTTGACAGGCAGCTACTGATTACATTCAGAAAGCTGTTACTAGTTGCTGTATCTTGAAAGACTCCATGTGTTGTACAGGTGTTCTTCAAATGGCAGGAATCATGGCTTTGACAAAGCATAGGAATTATTAAGCTGCTTCTTCCTGACACTATCTTTTAGTGTAATTGCAGGATCCAAACCTATACTGGTTGAATTCTTAATTGTACTCTCGACTTGTTTGAATGTTGTAAGCTGTAGAAAGTAAAAGCCTCATACAGTGGTTTAAGAATGGGTATATTTTCCTAAAAGTTTTTATTTGCTTGATCATAACTACCATAAAGAAGTGAGGTTAACGATTGATTTTCATGCATATTTCATACTTTCTAATTAAAATATCTTTTTTTTCTGTGGCTAATACAGATGTCTTTAATACTCACTTCTGTCCACCTGTTATACTTCCTAATCTCAACAAAGAAGGTCCCGATAATATTTTGTCCCCTCAGCAGTGTCTCACTTATCACCTGCCTCAGCCTTAGTTATCCAAGAAGCCACCTTTTTGAGGCTCGTAAGGGGGTAGTGTGGTGATACCTAGACAGTGAGCCTTAGAGGGCTTTTGTAATCTAGCAGACTTGGTCCTGTCCTTCAGGATTTGTGAGTGAAACAGCCTGGTTTTAAAGGGCCTCTTCTAATAAGAACCCATGTTTCTGAAAATTTTAGACATGCAGCTCCTTGGCTCACTTATTCCGAACTCCAAAGTTTACAGACCTTTCGTATTTGTTTTGGTTTTTGGGAAAACAAAAGTCCTGTTTGACTTTTTTGGAGGCATGTCTTGCCCTTTGGCAGGTTTCAGCTGTTGCCAGCTCTCATCTCTGTTATGAGTCCCTCTGCAGCCTTCTGCATTTAAGAACATAAAACTCTGAGTTTGTGCCCCAGCTGTACTGTGGCTGCACATTCAACACACAGGTGGCACAGACACTTGCAGAATTGTAAAATCATGACAAAGATAGAAATTCCTTGGAGATTTCTAGTAAGCCAGTGGTTAATGCGTGTGCATTGTCAGCATCGTTGTACTGGAGAACTGAGTGTCAGTTTTCCGCTTGGGAGATTCCCACTGTGATCTAGTTTCACAGCAATGTATAACTGTGTTCCCTACATATCTTGGGACAGGATTATGTGCTATGCGCTGCTGTCTGCTATTTAAAATGTTGTTTGTATCGGTTGCAATTTGCTGTTTGGGTCTGCTTTAGACAAAGTTTTAACAAAGCCTTTGCGCAAGTAACATCTGATCAGTGCTCCAGCAAGGCTTACAGGTGGCTGGTTCTTTCTGTGGAGGGTGTTCTTCAGATGACAAATGCTACTCTGCTTGTTGATCTTACTTTGCAGCTCAACAGGCTCTGTGCATTCTTTTAGGTGAGCTTCGGGTGCAGGATGTGAAGATTCTGATAAAAAAATAATTTCCTTCATGTGTAGAACAGTTTCTGTGTGTAGAGCAGAAGTACAAGATAGTGTTTCTAGACGTGCCTCGTCACTTTGAATCCTCTTTTGTCTTAGAACTGCGGAAAGAAGAAGAAAAGATGCTTGATCCAAATGCTTTGGATGCCGATAGCTGTGAAAGCTGTTATGGGGCAGAGTCAGAGGACATTCGGTAACCTTTACATCTTCTTAGTGCTTGAATCAGTACAGTTAATGTGGCATACATGTTGGAGGGTTTTTTCCAAAATGTCTATGAAGGTCCGTGCAGTGAAATCCTCTTGGGCACCTGTTCAGAGAATGGTGAGAGCTGTTGTGTTTTAGTATGCCTGTGCTGCACTCATGATTGTTAAGAGCGTGCACAGTTAGGTTGTCTGTTTTGTCTGCGTGCCTGTTTAAGGGCAGTAGAACAAAGATTGTATCTTAGCAAACAGAACCTTTTCTGGGATTACTTGGTGTCCAGAGTGGAGCTGTGTAAATTATTTCACTGTTCTGTGAGCTGTCTCGGAATAAAACCCGGTTATGGCTTTGCCTTCTCGCTTCTGCTGCAGGCTTTGCATCCTTATGGGAGCAAAGACCAGACACCTATCACTCACACAAATGACGGGTGTCATTCGGTGTTTCTCATTGCTTCTACCTGCAAACTTGTGTAAGAATGGATTCGTGATAGTCCACAGGTTCTGGATTATCCTTTGCTATTATTGTCTCTGTAGTAACTTAGTTTGTCACATCTGTCAAGTTGCATCCTTCCCCAGAGATGTTTCCATCTTGAGGGATTCACGATTCCAGCCTTCAACTTTTTTTGTCCAGCACAACATGGAACAGAGACAGACAATTGTTTTTTCTGGTGAGCGAGATGTTGTCCAGAGGTAGAAGAGCAATGAAGAAAGTTTGCCATTAACCTTGCCTCCAATGTTGGCAGTCTTTCCCTAAAAACAGAGGAAGGGAGGAATAAAAACAGGTAGATGCTTTGTTCACATGGGGAAGTTCCAAGCTGCTCAGAACTGTGGGAGACTTCCCACAGAAACAAATGTCATTTCTGCAGCAAATTTATTTGCTGAGAATGGACTTGGCTGTCTGAATGGACAACTAAAGCCCTCTTCAGAATTAAGCGCTGCATTAAAACAGCTTGCATCCTTGTGCCAGAATCTCAAAAAGTATGTCAGGAAGCTCAGGCTCCTTCAGGAGCATTAGACCACCTTTCAGTGTCCAGTTCCTGGAGTTTGCTTCGTTGATTTGTTGAAATAAAATCCACCGGGGATTTGAGTCCTGAGCTGGAGTGTCTCTTTATCACTGTAAAGATGATAAGATGATGTTTGTGCTCTTGCAGGTGCTGCAATACTTCTGACTATGTCAGAGAAGCATACAGGTGACGAGGCTGGACCTTCGAGAACCCGGATAGCATAGAGCAGTGCAAGAGGGAAGGATTTAGCCAGAAAATGCAAGAGCAGAAGAACAAGGGCTGCTGAGTGTACAGTTTCCTGGATGTCAACAAGGTGAGAGATGGGTTTTGCTGTGACCCTGTTGCATGGTGTTGATGAGCATCAGAAGGCACAGTTGGGGCATTCTGCTCTTTTTTTTTCCAACTTTAAGTGTTCACAGGACTGTAATAATCCCTGGGCTCAGCAAGGTACTTGTGCCTGTAAGAGGGGTTCAGTAGGAGGGTCAGGAAAAGGGTGGGAAGGGGCTAATTCTCTGTTTCATGAGGTGGGTTGGCTGGAGAAGCTTAGCTTTTTCTACCATCTAGCTAGTGAGTCTTTTTACTGAGGTTTCTAGAGGGGGAGAGGCAGCTTCTTTGAGGTTAGGTTGTCCCACCTGCCCTTCTAGTCTGAAAACAGAGACCACCGGTGGGTGCTGGAGATAACAGTAAGCAACAGCTTGTCAGCAGAGTTGCTGGAGGGAGTGAAATGTTCCCTTCTTTAGAAAACCAATGGAAGCAAGACTATTGGAGTTGTCAAGGTTGAAGATGCTTAAAGAGATGTTTTTTGCAACTGGTGTATGAAAATGTAAAGATACACCAGATGACTATGTAACTACCCTGTCATTTGGCAGGTTACCAAGCTCAAAACACTTGGTTGTGCAGGTTATGTACCCAAGTACATTCTAGCAGTCAGGCCCAGGCTAATTTTTTTTTTTACTTCTTTATTTCAAAATCTGGAGGGTTTTTTACATCTTTGTGTACTATTCCTGGAGACAACATCCTTTATTTCTGAAAAAAACCCAAAACCAAATACACCCCACCCTTTTGCTCATGAAGCCAGACATCGTGTTTTGAGCATCATCATGGGTGCTGAACCATTACAGGACCCTTTGCCACAAAGTGTGGTGAGCAGGAAAGATTCAAAGGGGAGTGCTGTGGGTAGCGAGGGTCCAAGGGTGGGTGTCACTAGGGAAATTTCTGGGGGCCCTTGTTAGGCACTTGGACTTTCGCACATCTCCATTCTCATCACGTCCACAGTTAACATATGCGATAGGTTTGCACAGACATTCAAAGGTGTAATGTAGCATGTGAGCTTGATGCATTGAAATCTTCCAGGGGAGGGTGTGTATGATTGCTAGCAAGTGTCATGGAGGACTGGCATCTAATATCCATATCCTTTTCATATTCAGGGTTAAAATTTTAATAACCTTTGTCTTTTGGGGGATTTTGGAGTGTGCGTGTTTTTGTGGGGGTTTTTTTGGTGGTAGGTTTAGTGCTTTATTTTTGAACACAGCTTGTTTTCATGGATGCATACATAGGACCACTCTTGTTTATTGTATTAAGGGTTTTCTTACCCTGCCTGCTCACCCTCCCAGTTACTTTCTCCACTCAGTTTCTGTGATACCTTGTGATACCTTTTGATATTTCCTACAGCAGCAGTTAGTTCCCTCCCAGTAGACTTGATTTCTTCTTCTTCCCATTTTTATGTCCACTAAAATACTCTGCATAAAACAGTTACTGTCAACATTGGTATGTGATTATGGCTTTCCACATGACTGCCTGTGAGGAAGAGGGGAAATGCATATCCTTTAGGACAATATTTGCTGGTATTGTCACCCATGACAATGAGTTGCTTATTGTCTATCTTATTTAAACAAAAATTTGAAAATCCAACCACCAGTATGACTGCTTTGTTTATATAGATTCAGGCCTTTTAATGAAAGATTACTGTCTCCTGCAGGTAGCTGGAAATTTCCACTTTGCACCGGCAAAAAGTTTCCAACAGTCCCATGTACATGGTAAAGTATTTTCTTTTCCTGCTTATTGTGACCTTGAGCTTCCAAGTGTTTCTGACCATTTCCTTTGAACATCTTTGCATTGCTATCTGTGGTAACAGCAGCACTGCTTCAGGGTGGGGGGGGCATTGGTGAAATTTTGTTGAGAGGTTTAGAACTATTGGGAATGAATAGAAAAGTGTTTTCTGAAGGTGCTGCCACATGGCTGTGGGAGAACATGGAGGAGAATGTGTCTTGGCAGTCTCTCAGCCTCACTTGTTCTACAAAACTTTGCTGCCCTGCTGTAAAACAACCTCAGGTACGGTGTTCGGTCCAGGACCTGAATATCGGTATCTCTGGAAGGGATATTTTGGAGAATAGCTCTTGAGAATTTCAAGGCAATTCAGAACTTTCAGAGTAAAATTTCAGTTGTGAAGGACTTTGACTTCCTCAAGTGTGTATATATAAACACACAGTGGCCGGAATGACAGTGGTGACTTACAGAATCACGGAATGGTTTGTGTCAGAAGGGACCTTTAAAGGCCCCCTAGTCCAGCCCCCCTGCAGGAACAGGGGCATCTTCAACTAGATCAGGCTGCTTACAGCCCTGTCCAACCTGACCTTGAATGTTCCCTGGCACGGGGCATCTGCCACGTCTCTGGGCAACTTCTACCAGTGTTTCACCACCCACCCTCACCATAAAAAATTTCTTCTATTTAGTCTGAATCTACCCTCTTTCAGTTTAAAACCACTAAGCCTCGTCCTATTGCTGCAGGCCCCACTAAAATGTTTGTCCCCCTTTCTTATAAGCCCCCTTTAAGTACTGAAAGGCCACAATAAGGTCTCCCCAGAGCCTCTTCTCCAGGCTGCACAACCCCAATTCTCTCAGCCTGTCTTAGGAAAGGTGTTCCAACCCTCTCATCATTTCTGTGGCTCTCCTGTGGACCTGCTCCAACAAGTCCATGTCTTTCCCTCACCAAGCACTCCGGAGCCGGATGCAGTACTCCAGGTGGGTCTCACGGGGTCAGAGGGCAGAATCGCTTACCTTGACGTGCTGGTCATGCTTTCGTTGGATGCAGCCCAGGATATGGTCAGCTTTCTGCCCTACGAGCACAGGTTGCTGGCTCATGTCCATTTTTTGACCCACTGTTACCCCCGAGGCCCTCTCTGCAGGCCCGCTGTTACTCCCTTCATGGCGGATGCGCAGTAGCGTTACTGGCAACCTAAGGGCAGCGCATGCGCAGAACTGGCCTGACGCCTTCGCGTAGGGGGCTCGAGCCCCGCATGCGCAGAAGCGGCCCAGCGCAGAGGCATGCAGCTTTGAGGCCTGCAAGGGCAGAACCGTGTCGTTGCCAAGCGAGAGGGAATTGAAACCGTAGAGGGGGGCAGCCGCTCCGCAGCCCCGCGGTCTCCAGGTTGTGGGGCTTCTCGCTAGCGGCGGGGCTGTTGCAGCAGCGAGCACCCGCAGGCTGCGTTTGTCCCAGGGCTGCAGCGGCGCTGCAGTTCGGTACTCCCGTGCGGAGCGAGCGCTGGCAGCGTGCTCGGGGGACGGCAGCGGCGGCTCCTTACCGGAGGCAGCAGCAGGCGCCGCGGCACCACCCCGCAGGCCAGCGCGGGATCGCGATGCCGGTACTAACGGCCAGCAGTGCCGAGGGGGAGGCGCCACTGCGCATGCGCGCGCCAGGGCTGCAGTACCGACTTTCATTCATCGGGCGGCGGCAGCAGCGAACGCCGCTCTGCGCATGGCAGAGTTTGCCGTCTGAGATGCTTTATACATAAGACGCTATGTATCATCCATCATGTATGTGAAGTTTAAATAATGGTGTAGTGATAGTATCTATGTGTCGACAAAATATGGACACCTGTTCTAAGGATGGAAATACTGGTTTATAAGGTCCATGGGAATTCTGTCATGGACTGCAGCAAGGCTAAAACAACAGAAAAGTGTCACGCTTGTCAGAGACTCATCTTCAGCAGCTTCTGTTGCTGCTTTTAATTATTTTCATTTTATAAATGTCATGAATATCCTAGTTTCAGCTGGGATAGAGTTAATTTTCTTCTTAGTAGCTGGTGCACTGCTGTGCTTTGGATTTGGTGTGAGACCACTGTTGATAGCACACTGATGGCTTTGGTTGTTGCTGGGTGATGTTTATACTAAGTCAAGGACTTTTCGGTTCCTTGGGCCCTGCCAGCCAGAGGGCTGGGGGGGCACAGGACACTGGGAGAGTGCACAGCCAGGACTGGTGACCCAAGCTAGCCAAAGAGGTATTCCATACCATATGATATCATGCTGAGTATATAAACTGGGGGAAGAAGAAGGAAAGGGGGGTTACGGCATTTGTCTTCCCGAGTAACCCTTACATGTGATGGAGCCTGGCTTTCCTGGGGATGGCCTAACACCTGCCTGCCCATGGTATGTGGTGAATGAATTCCTTGCTTTGCTTTACTTGCGTGCGTGGCTTTTGCTTTACCTATTAAATTGTTCTTATCTCAACCCTTGAGTTTTACATCCCTTTCCATTTTTTCCCCCATCCCTCTGGGTGGGGGGAGTGAGCGAGCAGCTGTGTGGTGCTTGGTTGCTGGCCAGGGTTAAACCACGACTATGAATTATCAGCCGCACACTATTATCCTTTTTTTAACCCTGATCTGGGAGCAGGAATACAAACTTCTCAGAAGTCTTGTATGCACAGTCTTCTCTAAATGTACTAAATAAATGATTTTCTAAATCATTTGCCAAAGCAGTGCGATTCCACGAAAGTGATACAATTTATTGCCAAACTTCTCATTATGATATACTATTAAAACATTTCTATAAAGACAAATTAGCAGAACAACTTGACTTGTTTAAAAATATATGCAGTAAGTTGACACTTTTTGGAAAGTACACACATAAATCTCCAAACAACAGCACTCCAAAGAGTGACAATTTAAGGCACGTGATTATTTTGCAACCTTTGTTACGTAAATCTCTGGCTAGACCATATATTTGTAAAATATAATTTCATATATTTCAATAACTAGCTTCACATCTCAGAGAGACAGAATTCATCCAAATGCAGGCAACACTTCTTTTTTTTTTAACATTGCTAGGTCATAGTGCAGCATAATAAACATTGTTTAAAAGAACCTTATCCACAGAGCAAAACATATAAAAGAGATGTCAAATATTTCTGCATTTCATCCTTTTACAACAAGGTAGGCCATAGTTACTGGCTCAATAAACAGCAACTGTGGAATTCCCAACTTGCCTTTCTTTGACAGAGCACGTCAGCAAATTTAGAGACAAGTTTTCAGCCAGGGAAGCAAGACCTGCGCTGGCCTAACCAGAGGCGAACCAATTTACTAACAGATCATGCTAATCTAATTCACATGCCAAAAAAGAAGCTGATGCATACAGTCAGATCCTCAGCAGCTCTAGATCTATGTTGCTGTGATGGAAATTAGTGGTGCTTGATTAAAGTGCACTGAAGAAGCAATCAAATATTTGCACACCCACAGGACACATACTAAAATGTGGAAGTACACAGGGAGTGGGTGAGTGAGATAGATGATGAACTCTTATAACCTGCTTTTTGTATATGTAGACATTTGGAGCCATTGCCTTGGAAATAAATAAGGAATTATAAACCATTATATTCCAGCTAAGATGATACATACATCTATGTTGTCAATATAGAAACTGGGGACATGAAGCTTTCTTTTTAGCACATTTCAAATTGAGAAACTGTGCAAAACAAACCCTTGCTGTAAAAGCAATTATACTAGAAAACATCTTCCAGAGGCATTAAAGTCTCAGAAATTATGCAAGCAGTTCCAGGGAAAGGTCTCTGCTATCAGAATTGTCCATTTTGTCCTTCATCTGTTCAGCTAGGATCACACAACAAGACAATGCCTGGAGGCCTTTGAAAGTAAATGGGGAGTTAAGCCCTTTGTCTTTCCATCTCTTCCATTGTTAAAGATGGCATCATGTTCCCCTCTCTTTCATGAAACTACAGCCAACAGCCCTCTCAAAAGCATACCGGATCCTGCTGATTTTACACTGAGACTGCTGTATTTGTAAACACTGTGGTGTCTATTGATCCTCTCTTGTTTAGCATGAAAGCATACAAGAACATTAAAGTCTTATATCCTGTGATTTTCAACTTTACATACTCTTATGTGTGCAACACTTATCTGGTGAAAACTCCCATCTGCTGATGATGATTTACAAATGTTTTCTTGAGGTAGCCTGTACACGAATAGATTAGGAATGTTCTAACAAGCATGCAGAAAACACAGCCCACAGTGCGGTTCATCTTCTCACTGCAACACAGCAATAACCTCTGTACAACAGCAATAAGGAATGAAAGTTTATTTCAAAGCCAACACCTGATGAGCATCTTGCCAACTTTGGTCTTGGTACTTCAGCATTATGCTGTGAGACTGCAGGTTCGATTTTGGCACATTGCACTTCACCTGTGCTAATATTTGGGATCAGTCATGGTCCTGTTATATATCTGTGCCAATAACTAAAATACTTGTTCCAATTATAATATCTGGAACAGCATTAACATGCTCTACTTCACCAAAATAGTATGTTCATATGTACTCAGCTCACAAAAAGATGTATTTACATTATTGAATTATAAAATTAGCATCCCTACTGGTGACAGCCTTACCTCTCATGACGTTCTTCAACAAGACCAGCTCTGGGTGATGAAGCCTTCCAGTTAGGGACATTGGTTTGAGTCAGTGCCCAAGGTGACTGCAAACAGGCAGCTGCTTGTGGGTTGACATCGAAAGAACTAGTACTTTGAATCTAGTCTCTAAAGGCATATGTTATGTATCTATCTAGGTCTGTATATGACATTTGCCATCACATCTCTGCAATTTCTACTAGCCTAACAGGCAGTTTTAGCAAAGAGGAGAAAGATAGGGAAAAGGTGTAGGCACAAATTTTCACACATCGCTCCACTTTTTTTGGGTGTCTGAGTAAATCTCAAATTCGACACCTGACACAGAATCACCTAGAACCTGGGTAGGTAGAGTGAAAACAACCTGTAATTCCTATAGGTAAAGGAAAATTTACCAAAGAAAGCCTCTGTTGTATCCAGTCGTAAGCAATTCAGATACCTCCCTGAAGCTGGCTTAGCTCATTTATATATGGTTTACACCGATATCTGACAGAAATAAGGTATACATCAGGATCACAGAAGCAGGTAAGCACTCATCTTCTATTGCTGTCACAGAACCTTTGCAACTTATACCACTGAAGATTTCAACCCAAAATTGCAGGACTGGAATCATCCAAGGCAAAATAGAGATAGGTCGGAGGAGTATATGCTGGGATGTAGTGTTACACATCCATGAGAGGTCTCAGCATTTTCACTTTTATTTAGTCTTCATCTGAGTTGGCTTTCTCTGATGTCTCCAGCTGTCTTCAAGGTGATGCAGATCAGATTCATATGCATATGCCATAGGCATCTAGTGCAATCAACTACTATCATTTAACAGAAAACCGGAGACAAAAAAATTAACGAAGTTCCTGACACAAACAGGTATATATATATACATACACAGTAGCCAAACTACCTCTGTACAATACTCTGAACCATCAACATCCTGAGTCATTGTGGCACTTAAACCATCTGGCAAAACATGGGACAGCATCTGAGGGACCATTATCCTGATCAGCTATTGAAAGTGATACATAAATTAACAAGATAATCCAACAGAGTATTTGGAAGGTGTCTTCCAAAGCAGCAGTAAAAATGACAGATATTTACACTTCTGAGTGAGGCTAGATGAAATAGAGCAGCTTGATTAAGAATATGAAATGAGTTGTTTGTGACCACACAAACTAAAATTCTGAGCTAATTGCAGATGTTCTTTCATTCCAGTGCTACTGAGCAAAGGAAATGAAGGTGAACAAAGGCAGGCCTTCCCGGAGTCCTTGACTAAATTTCAAGATGCCAGGACTTTCCTCTCCCTGGAAAGTTTTCCACCGAGTCAATATCCCACTCAGTGACACAAATATTCAAGAGCAGGAAAATATTTTTCTTTAGCTTGCACTTACAAAAGGCACTAATCCACTTCAATCAGAGTAGACTTAGCAGGCAAGAGGCTAACCATTGGCTTCTCCTACATTAATTTCATGTATCATGAAATACTGAGTTCCATTACTGAAGCAGCAAATGCAGCCTATTTCTTTAAATGCATTTATGGCATAATTAAACCATTTCCATGTAGAAAACTCCAAGGATTTACCATTTGAAAAGATTCTTGGTTTATCCCTCCAAAAATAATAATGATTTTTTGTAACAGTCTACATGAAAAAATAGCAAGGAGGCATAATTCACCTTTACTGTGCACCTTTCATTAAGAATGAGAACTTAAAAATGTAAGTGCAGCAGAAAAGCTCCAGTTTTTCTGACATCATGGGATCCCACTCCCTTTCTATCTGAAACATCCTAGAACAGATCCCATGAACCAATAGGTTGCTCTCTAATTTTATAGAAGCCCTTTATTCAAATTATCCTCTCTCGTCTTCTCCTTTCAGGTAAGTCCTGGTTCACAACTGTGTTTCCTCTTGCTCCAGAGAATGTGGAGGGACATGGCAGGATGCTGGAAGAGATGCTAGTTTCTGAAGCTTAGGGTGTTGCAGAGGTTTCGGCCTGTGAAAAGAACGTCGGCTTTGTACACGTCTGGCTGCAGCAGATCTGTAATTTCCTTGCACATCAAGCAACATTTTCTTCTCTTGGGGCTCCTTCATATAAGAGTCTTCCAGCCCTTCAAACATAAGTAGAGAATTCTCTTCTTGTGAATTCTCTGACTTGTAGCTAACTTCAGAACAATACCCTGAGTTTACTGTTTCTTTGTTATTCGCATCTGTATCTGCCTCCCAGAAGAGATCAGGTACATTTGGGTCACAAGAAGCTATATACTCAGAGACAGGAGAAAGAGATATATTCCCTCTGTTTTCCAATGAAGAATAGTTTTGTGTCCAAGGCATCTGAAGGCAAGATGGGAAGAAGTGCAGGGGGGTCACTGAAACACTTTCATTTTGGTTTAGCTGGTCATCTGAAGAGGAGTATTCGGTCATTTCAGCATCATGGTCCATATCACCTAGAAAGCATGATCAAATGAAAACATTGGTAATACACACTTTCTGTACTAGCAGGCTGGCCTTGCTTGTGGCTATTTTTATGAAAGCCTTAGGAAAGTGAGTGGTTTAAGATGGCTTTTTTTGCTGGGGAACTGTACCCTCCCCCAGTTTCTCTCCTGGACAACCCAAAGTGAGTTTATTAAATTCCTTATCGTTGCTGTGTATGAGGCAAAACTTAGTTCAGTGCTTGTGATGAACAACTGCCTGTTTCAGGTATTTAGGAGACGGAGTCATCAGCTGGACCATTTGTCTTGAAACATTTAACCCTGATGCTCAGCAAGGAAATCTTAGAGAAACTTTTGAAAGAAACTGTGCTTTTTCAATCAAGTAGCAGAGGGTATCACCAGGGAGTCAATTTCTTATTGACCAGAACCTATGATCAGTTTTCTGTGCACTTCAGACTGTGTAGAGAAACTTCACATTCCCACCCTTGGGTTCCAGTTTGCATTGCTTTTTAAAAAACTTTCAATTGAAATCTCAGTGTCATTCTCTATTAGGAGATTTTTGTTAAGGAGAAAATTCAGAGAGTAATCAAGGTCTAAGCTTATTAGCTTGGGAGATCTAACTTCCCAAAACACTTCCTAAGAAACACAGCAGTCAAAAACCAGTGAGTTTGATGTATCAAAGATACCTGCACAAGAACTTATAGATAGCAGTTCCTAATAATAAAATCAATTATAAATAAGTAAATAGAATAGAGGAAAAGAAGAAAGGTTAACAATAAAATGTTCAGCAAGTCACATGCCAATATTTTATAGCAATGTTCTCCGGCGGGAAAAAAAAAGTGAATAGAATTTTAATGTGGATAAGTGTCAAGGAGAAGTTTTCCTTTTGGAATGCTGCTCATTGTTCAAGTCTTTAATCAGGACATCGGAATTTATCAATGCACAGAGGATACTAGGTCATAAATTTGTGATCATGAATTCCACAAAAGTGAATTCATGATGAAACTGACTTGCATTTCATTGCATGATCCCTGCAGGGCCCTATGTTCCCTTCAGTCATGATGTCTGAATTGTGACCTGACCCACCTCATTTACAGCACTCACTATGTTGATTGTGGAAGTGAAGGCTGCTTTTCAGTGTATGGAAAACTTCCACAAAGCAAGAATTAAAGGGCAACTAGGATATTAATTTAAGCCCAGAGTCAATTTAATTTTAAGCCTCTAGCAACAAGTTATTTATTGCATCAGAAAGCTAAGCATTTCTCAGGTTTCAAAATAAGGTATGGAGTAAGATAAACTCACAGTTTAAGGATAAAGCTCTAACCAAAACTGGAATTCTGCTTCTCCACAGACTGGCTGTTATGTAATTATCTCTACCTGTGCAAGCGAACTCTGATGCATTCTAGTAAACATGCTTCATTTTTAAACTCCTTCTTATGTAATTTAGTGATGACATCAACAGTGTCATTGAGTACTTATGCTGCAGCAGTGGGACCATTTTACCTTCCTGGGCATTGGATAAATAACCTGGAGAAATGTTCAGAACTGACTCAAGGCTTCTTAGCAACAGGGTCAAAAATTATATTTTAAGCATGCTAAGAATGAGACACTCAGCCCAGCTCATTGCTGGTTTAGCCCCACCGCTTCTGTTGTAGGTCTGAAGGCTATAGAGTCCAATGGGTTAACTGACTCATCTGAGCTCTATGGGCAAACCATATCCCTTGGTATTAGCAACTAGATTGTCCTTCTGGGGCTTCAGACCACTTTGCTTACATATGCATGCAGTAGCAACAACATTACTTGGAAAGACTGTTTAGGGGGGTTGAATCACAATTACCTGATTCCTGTTAGGGAATTCAGATACCAATTTTATCATCTAGAACTGCCTAACCAAGAAACCTGGAGCCTCTTGAAAATGGATGCACAATATTCTGATATTTGGAATATTATTTTCTTGGCATTTAAAGTATTCAAGCCAAAACAAAGCAGGACCCTCATCTGCTGTAAAAATAGCAAGGCATTGGACCTCAGATAGTTGGACAGCTCTTCTACAGAAAGAAAATAGAAATATGTTTGTTATTCAAGCTGGAGGAAAACAGAAGATACTTAGTTGTAGGAAGGAATCAAGAAGGAAAGAGAAGAAAACCCTCAGAAAAGTAAGTTTACTTGTCAGCAGTCAGGGCTGATAAGAAGGCTGATTGAAAAGAAAGGTGGTGTCTTTTAAAATATTACATCTGTGTTGATTCTGGGAGAAAAGATCTGGGTCGGTCCTCTGGGCCATCTGCTAGCAGGAAGGAATCTATTGATTTATTGCTGAGCCGGAATGGAGCAAGCCGTCTGAAGTTGTTTGGAGAATATGGGATCTGCACTCGGGCCCTTTGTGATGGTACCACAGTATCTTCACTAGACAACCATGGTGAGAACTTCATGTAGATGCTTTGATCGTCATCAGCTGAAAATACTGGGTTGTCAATTCCTAAAAAAAAGGTCATGAGTGAACAAATACAATTAATCAAAAAAAATTCTTGGTAATAAGATGCTTTGTAAAAGGAGAATGGCTATAGCGGGGAAAAAATAGGCCAGTACATGCCAGTATAGATGTGACTAGGCCAGCACACAGACCATTATACACACACAAGTTGCTCTTTCTACCTTGGTTATAGCTAGTCCTTTTGGATTTCTGTTAAAGAGAAAAATTGTATATTATAATCAATATGCAGTTATTTTTGGGATATCTGGAGATAAAAAAATAAGAACAATAAAAGAAGAAATCGTCCAGAAAATCTGAAGGAAAATGAAGCACAATATAAAATAACTGCAGAAAATTTAATTCAAACCCATAAAAAAGAAAAAAATAGATGGAAAACTACTGCAAATGCGTAATCCACACAACTCCGTAAAGGAACAAGATGTGTGTGAAGGAGCTAAAGCAGGCCACAGAATGGTCAAAAGTAAGTTACCAGAGCCTGTATAGATATCAAGTTTGTAGTGTTTGAACAGAAAAAGAAATTTTAAAAATTAGTCTAGGTCTGCATCTTGCCATCCGCTTACTTCTAGAACAATTTCCTGATGCCTTTATACATTCTCAAAGACAATTTTTAATGGGACCGTGAAAAGGCTGTATCAAGCACGTCTGCCAAAAGAGTACAGGCACCAGTGGTTTTCCTCACTGCATGCCCTGTGTTACATAAGGAGTGTACAGTGGTATGCTGAAAATTTGCATACAAAAGTGCTAAAGAGAAATACTAAATTTTAAAACTTTATAAATCATGTCACATTATTTCCGTTGTATATAATGATACACTTTCAGTCTGCTATTTTGGAGGAGCCTTTCAGGGATGGAAATCAAGTCCAATGAATGCTCCAGGAATGCTGCAAATCTGCCTTTTTCAGTGATTTCTGTGAGCTTGCAAGGATCTGAGGGAGTTACAAATTTAAGAGAAGGAATCCTGCCTGAAAGAAGAAGCATGAAATTTGTCACAACAAAGTGCTTCAAATGCAAGTACAAGGTTTAGGTAGTCATGCTGACAGCTTCTACCAGTAGCAAATCTGATGCTCTCCGTATCTCCAGATATCCAAATCTTTCTATCTGTTAATATAAGTATTAAGCAAATATATTTTCTAATAGAACACACCAAATCAAAACAAAACAAAAAATACAGGCTAAATCAGCAACATTTCTAGTATTATTTTTAATAATTGAAAAAAAACCCACACCCACATTGTAGGTAATTAGTATTTTTACCAGTGGGAGTATCTGTGAAATTTTGCTTCGTCACATCAGCCAGGAAATCGACTCCTTTGCCTAGATGCAAAGTTTCGTAATCGTTATTTTCTTCTGATTCAGAGAACTCCAAATCTGGAACAAGAAAGACAGTCCCAATCTGGTTAGAGATTAGTATTAGTTCTGACAGAAAATATTTTCATGCTGGTTTGATGCTGACATAGTTATCAAAGGTACCCTTTAACAACCATCTACATAAAGGCAAAATTTAATCAGTCATTGTAGCACTGAAATGTGAACATGAACATATGTAGAGTTCAAGCTTAGGTACCAATTACATCAAGAAACTCAGCACAGGCTGCCGGCTTGCATTATTATGTGGTGCTGTGACAGAGAGAGATTCTCACTCTGGCTAAGACAGAATGATCTGCTTTCCTGGGACTGAAGCAAAGCAGCCTATGGCATGGCACCTCTGCTGCTGCTGCTGTGTTTCGTGTCTTAAATGGTCTTGGGTTCACAAATGTTGTCCTGTTGCAATGACCAGTCACTACATTTTCATCATTTGACAAAGTCAGCATTGGTATCCTGACTGATTTCAAACCTGGTGAGGTCATTGCTACTTCTACTGCAGTAGAATCAGTTTTACAACAGCTGCTAAACCACTCATTAAGACTGTCTTCCAGTGAAGCTTTTCTTTTAAGTGCAGGGTGACATCTATACACAGTGTTAAGAAGACAGCATTAAATGGTCTACTTATAAGCATTTAGAAAGCTCTTCCCATGTAAAAAAGGTTCCAGAATATTATTCAGCCAGCCTGTATTGCTCCTGTGTCAAGGAAAGTTATTGTTCCGAACATGATGTTCAAATAGATGTTCAAAGAACATATCTAAGAAAAATATCTTTGCTTGGAGATACTGAGAAAAAGATTAATCCCTCTCTACTTCAGTTCTCTCTGAGATCAAAGGGTTGCATGCATACACAGGGGAAAGAAAGAAAGAAGTTAGTTCAGTGGCTTTTAAACCACATTTCAGTTTTTAAGTGACACTATTTTATAACTACCTTACATACATATTAGCACCTATCACATCTTGGTGTGACTGAAACAGATGCCAAAAGATGGCCAAAACATAAGATGAAAGAATTTGGGGCTGTACATGCAAAGCCAGCTTTTGCTAGGGATGCTCGCTAGGCCTGTCAGCTCCAAAGAATATTTTCAGGGCTGACCTGTGTGTTAGATTTGTGCGTGAATGGTGAACGGGTGCTGAAACTGGCCTCTGACTATGTTCCTTTCAAAGCTACACTCGCCTTGAGTTCTAATGCACATGCCTAACATCAGCTCTGATTCAGACTCTGGTCCAGACCCTTCTAAACAAATAGACATTAACTCAGATCAGAATGTCCTCTCAACTACTGAATTTTATGTGGCATGGCATCCTCAGCAGACATATCCTGCTGTGATGAAAAAGAAAAATGTTAGCAAAAGTTGCTCTTTGCAGCTTATCCAAAAGGAAGATGAAAATTCATCTATGCTATAGCCACTGCATTGTTTTGTTTTAAAAATTTAAATAGGATCTTTTAAAAATTTAAGTAAACAGTCCAATTAAAATTTGGTTTGTCATCCAGCTGCCTAGAAAAACAACTTCTAAATAACCAAGACACTGCATTTAGGCACTGATCAGATCCCTACTCTGAATTCTGAATTACAACTAGAAGTTCCTTTTTCAATACCAGCTTCACTGTTGAGTATTAACAAAATTTTTCAGTGATGCTTTATTGACAACATAGCTGGTAAAATGCAGCTAATGAAACTGGTCTAAGAGGGTTTTTTTACCTTTTTCCTTCAAAGTAAAATCTTGTACTGGATTTTCTGAAGGTATTTTTCCATTTGGTATGACACTGCTGTTTCGCTGAAAGAAAACAAATGAAGTTACCAAAACCAGTATCACCATCAGATTGCAATGGCAGTGACATACTTTGAAATGATACATTCAGCAATCTAACCCTGCAATCTGTTGTAATCTTTGCTTGAGACTCAATATGGATGTCATTAGTTTCCCCCCTACACTCATACTCACTACAGGAAGAGCAAGGAACTTTGGCTGTTTGGATGCTGTACGTTCCCTCTTAGTTTCATGCAAATTTTGTGGAATGCTCTATGCTATGGTGCTACCCTGCTACATCTACCCTGCAGTGTCTCCCCAGAGTGTTGTAGCATGGCTCAAGGTCTGTTGTTTTTCAAGTGATCAAAGATCTCTTACCCAGAAGAAGGGTCCCAAAGCACAGAGAAAAGCAGCACATGAGAAGATGCCCCTTGACTTATCTCATAGTTTATAATCTATTCTTGCTTAGGCCTTTAGGTTCATAAAGTTCTATAGGGCAGAGATAAATGCAGGACATCGGACCCTTCAGAGTCCTCCCTGCCCTCCCTACCCCTTAGTTTGTATAATAGGTGGCTACATCTGGGTCCTTGTTAAAGAATTTTACCCTTTTTTGGCCCCGGTCTCGCTTGTGGATTTTATTGAGCTTCTTGGAATGGTTTATTCCTAGTTTGGTACTCTTGAAAGATTCTAAGCGCTTCCTCATTGTTCTATGGAAAATCTCCTTGTCTTGTTTCTCATCTTCACTGTGCATGATCTCATGTCGACTGTACAGGTGTTTGTGCTGTGGCCAGGAAGGGAAGACAATATTCATTTATTTAGAAATACAGCTGGAAGCCCTGAATCAATGCATTCAATCAGTGTCATGCAAATGTAAACAACTTCATAAAAAAATGAACCAAAGGCTAGTCTGAAGGCATTAATGAGACTCCTATTCTTCTTTCTTTTTCTTCACCATGAAACAGGTGTATGTCCAGGAATTTTAAGTATGTAAGAGTGACTTTCATTCAAAGTAAGCCTCTCCCTGTAAGTGTCTGAATCACTTCAGCTGACACTCTCCATTTATTCCTGCTTCAGAACCTATACTGGACCCAGTTCTGCATTCCACTGCTGCCAGTGAAATCACAGGCACTAGTTCTGTTAAAGAGGTATGTTCCTAAATGAGAAAAAACATAGACAAAGAGCCTGTCCTCCTCAAGGGAGCGGATTTTGCAGATGGGTTCTTTCCTTTCAAGTCTCTCTCCCAAGTTCTGGTTCCTAAGGTCTCCTAGTTTTAGACTGAAAAACAGTCCCATGCTAGCCTCCTGCTCTCACCTCCTGCCTGGGTTTATACAGGTACTGTTGTAGGGTGTGATGAGCAACTGTGTCTTCTGTGTCCCGAATACTTTTCCTCCTCTGCTCTAAAGCTTGCATGTCAAGGCAAACTGGTCCAGCTTTTTCTCTCCTGAAAAAGAAGACAATATTCAAACAGCACTTTTAAAAATCAGTAATTGCTGAAGAGAAAGAAAAAACAGGAAAATGGGGAACAAGAGAGAGAAATGAAGATGAATTTTAAAAAAACAAGGAAAGGTCAAAATCAGCTAAACTGAGTGAGCAAGTATCTAATGGGAAATGTGAAAAGATTATTGGTTTTAGTCTTTCAGGTGAGCGTAGCATTAATTTCTCAGTTTACATGATACACAATCTGTTTGGCAAAAGAATCATGAAAGGGTTAAGGAAGGAGAAATTTGGGGTTTTTTCCCTGCCTTTCTCCTGACTTTTTCTGAAGCAGACAGGGAATGACATCTAGCCCTGGTTATAGCAGTCAGTGAACAAAAGGCGTATGAAACAAGTCTAACGTGAACAGCTGCTTTGTCCTACCACCCTTTACTGCAAAAATTTTTATGTAAAATGCAACTATGTGTATGTATGCCCATTTTATGCGAGAGAAAAGATTAACTGAAGATAAAAAAGTAGTGAATGAAGCCCCCATAATTTTCATTTTTCAAAATTTGTAATACCGTTTCCATTTCCTCACATGCAACATAAACCTTCCCCAGTCAGTCCACATTACTTACAGTAAGTAAGAAACAGAGCTTTCCACAGTACTTGGGCGTGGGGTGCTGAAATCCACATTTACCATGTTGTCCGTACTTGGCGAACGTATAAATGCCAAGGAACCCCTACGTTCTCCCTGGCCACAGAAAGGAACAAGACATATTACAGGTGTGAACACCCAGGGTGATATGCATAGCAGAAAATGTGGATAATTTGTGAGGCTGCTGTATGCAAATGGCACAAGAAGCAGAGGAGAAGTTGCATTTCATTAACGAATACAAACCCCTTTTTTATTTTATGGTTTCTTTACAGAGTGACTATGCCAGTGAACAAAGGTAAGGGAAAAGCCGTTTCACACCTGTAAAATGATTTTGAGGAGGCGAGTGACGACTTGGGCCTCGGCATGTTTGCAACTTACATCCTTGCATTTTTGCACCCCAACTCTTTTCTCTTCACAGACCCTTTCAGGGATTTTACTTTGTAACGCATTGCAGACCAAGCACATCGGGATGTTTGTGCAGGTTTTTATGACTCTACACACCACTGTGCTCACAGTAGTGTTTTCAAGGACACAATGTTTTAGTTCTCTGGTCTCTGCCAAACTGGAAGCAGCAAATGTTAGCTGCTGGCAGAAGTCTACGAGACCATTTGAAAGAGGTTATGGCATGAAGAGGTGAGATTTGCTTTCAGTTCTAAAACCAGTGTCACAGTAGGGAGCTGCTGGAGAAGCTCAGGTTTACGTCTTCACAGTTTTCCCTGCTGCTTGCATGATCTGTTCAGGGAGAGGTGGCTGTCAAGTGATGTCGTGGTTACATGGGCTGAACCCATCTATGATTTCGAACCTCAGCAGAGAGAGATCACATACCAGGTCTCTACATTTTAAACTGAAATAAAAAATACACTAAGGAAAACCATCCCCCTTGCAAAATAAAGAGATTTTATCTACATTTTTCAAATTTTAATTGTACTGCATCCACTTTACTTTTTATGTCCATAAAGCAAATCCAACAAATGTTTCCTTTTGCTGTGGTAAGCCACATACATGTTGCAGTAGCACATGCTGTATCAGATCAGTGGCATTAAGGAGCACACTCTGGCCTCTGTAGGCAGAAAACTTCAGAGAAAAAGAAGTAAATTCTAGGTCAGCATCATTCTGTGTGTTTTCTTAAGTGCATCTGACTTTCTTTTCAAATCAAGTTTAATATTTCATGCATACATCATGCCGCATCATCAGTGGAGAATTTTAGCCAGAAGTTATGAACTGTATTTTAAGTTGTTTTTATTCACTTGTTCTGGATTATTTTAATTTTGCCTGGCTTAGGCTTTCTCCTATCAACTGCAAGGAATTTATTTAGGTTCAGACTGAACTCTCTCAAGCTCTGGTTTATTGTACAGATGCAGCATAACAGCAGAGCTGAAAAAATAAACACTTTTCAAATGCCTCAGTTTCGCAGGTGGTAAGAGAGTGAGTAGTGGCTGGGGGAGGCAGATCCTCCTCCTGGAAGAAATGGCTTAAATTTCAATGTCAGCTTGTAATTCACATATATCTAGCTCAAAGATACATCTCAGAAGTGAAGGAAAGGTTGTTAAAACAGTGTATCACTGAAGCAAATATTAATGTGAGAAAGGTGGAATGACTTCAGCATTCACAACTCATGAATAATCAGGCATATTAACATAACTAATTTCCACTGGAATAAAGCATGTTGCAATTTTTAGAACCCGAAGAACCTTTTGTAGAACCTGGAGAACGTTTAATTTCTGATCTGTTATCAGATCAGTAGACATTTGCCAATAGAATTTTTTCTGCAAGACACAATATACACAATAGAATTTTTACTAGGGTAGCAAGTCAGTTTCCTTGTGTTATGAATTGTACTACAGTATAATGAAAAAGGTAACTCCTGAAATATTAATAATCTAAATTAATCTGACATTACTATATGGGATTCAAGACATTATTGGATAAACATTCTGGGGCTAAATCTGCGTGGCTTAGTGATCTGTAGAGCCCTTTGCATCCGTTAAAGAGAAAAAGAATACTGTAATGAATCTACTGAACAGATTCAGCAGTGAATCTGAGCATGAGTCTCATGCTCATTAACTTCAAAGTCACTTCTTCCTCTGAGGTGTGACCCAGAAAGCACTAGGAGAAAGAAAATTAGTTCCTGAGCTCAAATGGTCTGAAAACCGAGTGGATAATTTACAAAATCTCAAAAGGAAGTATTTGCTTATCTTGTGAACCACTCCCCATTTTTCACATTAACACCACTTCTGAATTTCATTTTATTTTCTGAATTTGATCTTTGAAATTCCATGTTTCACTGTACTAAGTCAGCCTGGCTGTAGCTCATCTTCAAAAAAAGAAAAGAAATTATTGTTAGTAGCAGTATCAATTGTAGTAATAGTGTTTATTTTAATTAACAAAAACTGGTATACCACCTAGCTGTGAAAATTAGTTCAGTTGGAGATTACGGGCATAGATAAGATTATCACTTCAAAGATCACTGTTTAAACTATTCCATTTAAAACTATCCTCTGTACTATAAGAACACTGCACATTTGTTGAGATTTGAACTAAGGTGGCCAGTTTCATATTGAAGAAGATTGGGAGTTCTTATACTATTTGTTAACATTGCTCCAGTCTGGGAGCTGTACTCCTGCAGAAGCCCAGTAACTTTCTCCTATTCTGTAACTTTAAACATTTCTCCTGTTGCAAGTCTTAAGTTTCTCTGACTTCACAATTCTGTGATTGTGTTTGATATCTGCAGTACCTCATTTTAACCCTAATTTTTGAAGTGTAGGTGTTATGATTCCATTGAATTGAAGTTACTCTTCCCGATTTTTTTCTGTAACTGTGATCTGGCAGAATGAAATTATAGCAGTCCACTGCTTTGGCCATATATCCCCAGCATTTGGAAGGCAGCTTCTTCAAATCAGATTTGTCATCACATAGAACCACTGTTCTGCCAGAGCCAGACTCTGTTAACACATTTAGAAAGACAGTAGTTTGCTTGATCCCTTTGGAATTACAGTATTTTTTCATGCCACAAATATAGAAACAAAGTTATTTAGTAAAATCCAACAGAAAAGAACATAAGTACAATATACTCATATTTGGGGATCAGACATAATACTGAGAACTACAGCCACTCAAACGTGATATTGAGCCTCAAAACACATTTAGGGAAAAAAAGCAGAGCAGAAATGAAAATAGTTTTCTTTTAGACATCTCCTGTGATATAGCAAATTTAGGTTACATTTTAAATTAAAAAAAAAAACCAAACAATACTATAATATGTCAACAAGTGTTCATAAGTACCTCAGCCACATAGCTAATTGCATCCTTCAAGTTGAGCTCATGGAAAACATTAAGGATCTGGTCTCTTGATTTTTGAGCAGACCTTCTCATCAGTACTTTACTGAGGAATTTCCTATCAAAATTGGACCACCTGATAATTTAAACAAACTGTTAATGACAACAAGCAATTTTAGTTTCACAGCATTTTTAGTTTACTGTAAGTGATATTTTTCTCGAGTACACATGTTTGAAAAAATGGTGAACGTAGCAATATGAGGTATTTGTATTTTGCAGCTTTTCAATTAGCATTTAAAGGAAATTAAGGGAAAGCCTGCAACAAAGTTATGCAGCTGTCACAAAGCATTGAACAGGTTCATCTACCTAACACTACTACAACAGCAAGCATGCTATGATTACATATCTTATTTCAGAGTCACTAGGATGTTTTATACTCTGGGAGATCACGCTACCTTATTTTTCCGCTTGATTATGCAGTTATATCTAACAGCTTCATTCTAAAAGTTTAATTTTCTTTCCTCTTTTGGAAGGGAATCTGATTTTCCCCAGCTGTGTTGCAGGATTGCCCGCCTAGAAAATCAGTTCACAACAAGTGCCCTTCTGAAAGTGCTTCTAGAGGATCTTTTTCATGTCACTGCTGTACTCTGGGGGATAGAAGTGATGTGTATTTTCTGTAATGTACACTTTCAGGCTTGTCTGGCAGTAGGATATCTTCCATTTCATATTTTGGCTCCAGACTATAAAGGCTGCTTGACTTTCATCTACCTTCCTCAAGGGCATGAGGCAACTTGGAAGACTGCTATTCAAAGGAATCCTATCCATCTTGCCCAATTGCTGTTTTGAGTTTATGACTTTTTATTCAGATGGTTGAAATCTTTTTGTTAAACACTACTCGCAGAATTGATAACTATTCTCTAGCCAGAACACCTGACAAGCAGTCTCCAATACAGGCTGCCATACAGAGCACATCAGTGAGGGTGCCAGGGGCTGCCACTTCTTTGGGGAAGCAGCACTTCCGTGTACACACAGTCCAAAAGAAGCAGACCTAAAGTGGTCTCATTCAGAAGACCTTAGTCATCAAACCACACACTCAGCCATGAATCTACATTAAGCTACTCTTTCTCTTATTACTCAGGGAGATTATTTTCTTAGATATAAGAAGTCAGCCTTTTAACCTGCCACTTGAAAAATATTTAGTTCCTTCTTCAAGACAGTATTTCAAAACTGGGGATGTATTCCTGCTGAAATTAATTCCCAAAAAGTAAACTAAAACTTAGACCAAAAGAAAGAAGATGTTCTATTTGGGATGCCTTAGGAAAATTCTTCACTGCGTAAATGAGCCAAGAGCAAAATGAATGGAAGGAGACTGCCCCTATAATGGGGTACAGACAGATGAGCAATGCTGCTTGAGGTCAGGTGCGATCTAGCTCCTGCCTAGGAGTTGTGTGAGCATAACACTAAACCCAGGTTAATGTACTTAGCTTCTCAGCAAGGGCCAGGGCAGCACTCTGCAGAAAGCTAATACAACCACGTGGCGTTTAGATTGGAATTGACATGTTGAGTCAGCAGGACGTCAGCACATCTCAGCTGTGACTGTCTGCACCTATGAAACCACCTAGGCTCTAGGGACAGAACTGCCTAACTTTAAATAACACTCTTAAAGATGTCCAGATTTAATGTCCTTTTTTTTTTTACATTTATTTCTCTAGTTTATGGAAGACTGCCCATCTTAATGGCAACTCTTCACATGTACTTTAAAAAAAATGGTGTCTGTATATTTCAGCTGAGTAATTTCATTTCTCTCAAGATGAATCAACTATAAAGAGAGAGGAAGGGATGTAACCCATAATTTTCATTACTGGTTTCAAACGTAAACTGTCAGGTAATTTCAAAGCATCCTCTGCCATCACTTTCAGAGGTGCTGAGCCTTATCCTTTGTAGAAACAGGATAAACAGCTAGCACAGTTGTAGCTGAGTTTTTTTAGTGTCTCCACACACAAATAACGTTCATGAAATGGAGTATTACAGAGAAGGACCAACATTAACATTCGGGGTTAAATCTTGTCCAAATGGTCAGTTCTCAAATCCTGAGAGAAGCTGATCCCTGGATGTGAACTGAGGCATTTGCAAAAGCCTAATCTGAACTGTGGAAGAAAAAGAAAATATTCCAGGGGACAAAACCCCCCTATTTTAATATTAGCTATATTTCCAGCATTTTCAGTATATAACCTTTTAAACCACATTTGATATCCTTGCTGTCCCTAATTTCACAGGCTTAAAAAGTCATAATTTACAGATAGGATTTCCTAGCAGTATTTCAGCATTCCAAGTTAGCTACTACTTACTTGTCTCTCAGATAATTATGTCCTATTTGTCCAGAAATGTCTTCTATAGCAGAAAGAATGTGATCAAAGGCCTAGGAAAGTGAATGTAGAATTAACACCTTTACAGAAATAAAAGGCATAATTAGAAAATAGCTCAATTTATGTCAAGTTAAACCAGGTGACTATGCAGAATAATTTTATTGATGCTATGCAGGTTTTTTCCCCCCATTTATAGAAATACTACCTTTTCTTCAAAGGTCCTGAGCTTTCTAACCAGTTCTTTACAAATTCACTATTTTTTAATTACAAGGGTCTCAGCAAGAAGACACTTAAGCTCCCATTTTAACATTCAGTTTTAAGACTTTCTATTGACTCATTTTACCATCTCCCTATCTGCTCCTGTGAAGCAGATCAGCCACTATTAGTGTCAGCTAAAAAATTTCCCTGGTACTTCTTTTTAGATGTTTCAGGAATCCATACTTCCCACAGAGTTCAAGTAAGCACTGTTCTTCTGATTTCTAGGGCAAAGTCCCATACTGGGTATATTAGATGACTGATACAAATCCTGAGGTTTATAACTCTGGATTCAAACAAAGGCAACTGCAGGTAGAATTTGGTCTTTTGCTGTATGTTAGAATTTCACTCTGAATACTGGCATGATGTTTAAAGCAACATGGGTGATATGAATTACTCCTGAATATAATATTAATTACTGCCTCAGGAGATAGCTGACATGGAATGGAAAAAATGATATAAGTTGTCTCCCTCCTGCTCCCTAAGAACAGACAGTGCTCCCTTCTCTCTGAAGGCTGCAATTTGTACAGTTCTAGGAGCACTGTGCCTCCTGAAACAGTATCTGCTAGAATATTACAGGAAGTGGTGAATCAGCACATAAATATTTGCAAAGTGTTTGTTAGGATTAATGTTACTGCTCACCCTGTGCTATCAGCTGACATGTAAACGTATATGCCATAAATGTAGACAGAATGTATTTCTTCACCTGGGGGAAGAATCCTGATTTTCAAATAGTAAAATATTTGAACAGCAATGGAAATCCAAATTGCTGGATAAGAAAAGCATAATATATTTATTCAGTATCTGTAAAATAAAATAACTTCTCAGAAAAAAACCCTGCCCATTGCTAAGTTGTTAATTCACTTCAGGTAAGCTCCAGTGTGAAAACAGATGAGATCAGGAGCTCATACAAGAATATTAAACTACTCAGTGCAGGATAGCTGTATAAATCCGAAAAGCTTATGAATTAAAGGCAGCCATGGAAAATGTCTTGTAGTCTTCCATCCCTTAAACTATGTTTGTGCTGAAAATTTATGTTTTCATTTACTGAATAAAAACTTCATAATATTGCATGAAAATAAATTGATCATGTTTCATAATCTTTAAAAGGTTAAATAAATGCAGGCACACACAGCATTCACACTGAACTACACTTTCTGGAATTTCAGTATACAATTAACATCTGCACTGAGCAGCAGAACACCTTTCTACGTTTAAAAAAAAAAAAGCTATAAAGCCTGCTTTCATACCTTTTCCATAAATAAAAAATATTTAAGAAGCAAAAATAAGCTTGCTTCCACATGCTTTGACCTACCAATATTCAATCATTCTCCTCTTTTAGATGAAGAGAAGTAGATTCCACCCATGCCATTTCCCCAGTACTGTCAGCTCCATTGAATTAGGTAAAAGACTAAACCTTCAGTTCAGTAACCTCTTAGAGGGCTCAATCCGAAGACACATTACAAGCTACAAATAACTGTTGAAATGTTTGAAGCGTTTTGAAACTGACTGGAAATTTGATTTTCCCCTCCCTTCCAAAAAGAAATTTTCTTAATATTTTTTCTCTCTTAAGGCATTCTGTAAAAACCCAAAAGATACTATCATTTTGTTTAAAAGTATCTTACTCTGCCATGAAGCTTCTCATTCAGTTTTGGCTCTCTGTGTTCAGTTTTCTTCACTTTCAGCCACTGTACCAAAGGCTTTATAGTCAGTCCCTATGGATTGAAACATGACAATGAATACTTTGGAATTATCTTAGACTTTCCTCTGGCTGGTGATTGTTAAAGAGAAATAGAGCATTTTTTTTTATGTTATACGGTGGGTCTCACGCTTCCTCAGTTGATCTCTTTCCCCTTTAGAAGATAAAATAATGCAGTACCCTCAGCTCCTGTTACAAAGGACTTGAAAAGACACCAACTAGTGGAAATGTGTCTTCTATAAGAAAACCATGGTAGTGGTAGGGTTAAAGTGCTTCCTATGCTGTTGAATGTAGTATTTTCTGCACATATCAGGAGTTTGTGACCACAATTAAACTTTCTATACTAAATCTAAGAAAAAAATTCCAAGCTGGTATATACTGACATATCTCCATTTAAGTTAATGTCATTTTTTTCATCCAGAAAGCACAATTTTGTTTGGATGCTGAATGCTTTCCTGTCCCACTGCTTACTGTTATATTTTAGAACAAGGGCTTAGACTCAGATCAGCTTAATGACTGTATTTGTCCCTAAAAAGTACTGTTCCCTATAGCTATTCACATGAGGTAAAGGATGTTTAATCAGATGTTAACTTGAGCACTATTAATACCAAGCAGCTAAGATTGATCATTTTTTAGCACAGAGAAAATTGTGTTTTGTCCCTGGTGGTGCCATATGAAAACATAAAATAGGATCTTTGTTACTAAAGTTAAAGAATTCAATTATGCTTTCAGTTCAGTGAAACAATATGCAACCTTCAGCTGAGAACTGCTTTAAGCATTCAGTACTTTTGAGGGACTCCTTCTCCTTGCAATAAGCATGCTTAAGAAGTAGGAATTACCTGGAAAATAACAGTAAAAAACACAACAATGATAGTTGTGCTGACAAACAGGTTTTTCTCTTTCACTTTGTTCACATCCAGAAGTACAACCAGAGCAAAAGCAACCGCTCCACGTAGTCCACCATACGACATCACCACCTGGTCTATTATCTCCAACTGGACCATTCTGTAGTGGTTAAGAATCCATGTCTGTAAAACTACACCTATAAAAAACAAATGCCAGCATGTCTAGAAATGCCCTTATGAAATGCCAATATCCCAGCCACGTGCAACGGAAATGCTAGCACCAGTCTGCTTTTGGAACAGATCCTCTACAGCATCCGCTTCTCCCTCTGTATCGCAACACTGGCCAGGGGGCAAGCGCACTTGGTACCTGCCCCTTTACATTTAGCCAGAGGAATTGGGTGACTCCTCTGCAAGCCAGCAGCTCTCCTGAGAGCACTGCCCTCTGGCACTCACAGCAGAATTTTACCTGTAGTGCCAGCTGACCTTCAGAATGCTCAGCTGAGGAAGAACAGAACTGCCAGCATCACAGCCAGTGATGTGCACAGGATCTTTGAACAGAAACAGGTTGAAACAGTGTTGGTGTAGGAAGCAAGCGTGGTACTCCTTACAAATCACCAACACTTGTGTCACTGTCTGACAGAGGGCTGAGCAGTCATGCTAACACTGTCCTCAGGCCCGTGGGCGGGACATTGCCTGCCACGGCACAGCATCTCCCAGGGCTCCCACCATGCAGAGGGAAAACAGCTTCTCCACTCCCAAGAGTGGCACAGCATCACAGCACACATGTCCCAACCGCAGCCAGCCAGGACTGCTGACCAGTGCAAAACCTCTGTTTCTCTTTTTAGACAGCTTTGAATTTGTGCTAAGGGAAAAGACGAGCATCTTATGTACAGCGCTGTAGGCAAGGCCTCTGGTGGAGGGCACCCTGAACATTAATTCATGCCACCAACCATACTTCTCCAAAGCTATCAGAGCTGCAGTTACGCAAGGCCCAATATCATCAGGTATTTAGTGATTTATCAATGACTAAACTCAATTACTTTAATGGATGCATATTGTTATTGCTGACTATTTCCTATTTAATTACTCATCACACTTATTACAGGACTGTTAACTGCTCATCCCAGGAATACAAGTGACAAAGTCAAGATACTGAAAACTCGTTTAAACACCTCACACCCATCAGCAATTACAGAGAAGGAGCTAAATGAACAGTGGTTACAGACTACATAGAAAGGAGGACATGGGGCTAGGCCCTTCATTTGGTCCAGGATTCTTTAGACAGAGCAAAAAACATCTGGCAATACTGCCAGCTGGATAAATGAATTACCTTTTATTTGGATTTAATCCAAGACAAACAGGCAAATAAACCTATTTAATTTATTCTCAGATTTAAGTACATACACCAAACTGCTAGGTGTGTTACTCTCTAAAGTACTTCCTTCTATGCATTTTTTTGTGATTTCAGCCCTTTCACTGTTTCCCAAAACAGTGATTAAATACTAGAACTACACAGTTGAGCAAATCTTCATTGGTATTTTGAAATGTTTGTCAATTTATATAAGCCCAGTAAATTGACAGCAGGTAATCCCTACCTGCCACAGTCTTATTTACTCAGTTTTTCACCAGTCCCTGAGAATTATTTCTTAAGCCAGAGAACTCTGGTGTAACTATTATAGTTTGATACCACTGTGTGTCTCAAACCTGAAGTCAACCGTAAAATTAGCTTAGGACAATCGCTCTATTACCAAATTGAAAGCGCTGAAGGAAAGAGACGTCTGACAGGACTCACATCTTTTTTAGGCTGCAAGTTAAAGAACAAAGTCTGTTTCAATGGGAGATTTTACCAATACCATGTGCTGGGTCAAAGGTTAGCCACCAGGTGATTCATGTCAATGCTGGGCTAGTCATATCCTCACATTTCATCAGAAGTGAAATCCTGCTATAGTTTCAGCATATGATGAAGCTTTACTATAGAAATCTACCCTCCTAACTCAAAACCATCCATAACTTCAACAAAAATAAAATTAATATTTTAAAAGGAACAAGTCTAGAGCTCCAATTTTTATTTTTTGCAAAAGAATGTGATTGCATCACAAATACAATGCAAAGACAGGAAGAAGATCGTCCCCTTACCAATAACTCTATATACTGAGATGAAGACCAGAGTTAACACAATAAATGCTGTATTCCAAGTCCAGATGTCTGGATTCACAGCTGAAATTCCCAGGAACATGAAGATGATAGTTTCTGCTCCACTGGCCATCATTTTCATGGTGTATCTTACAGTTGTAGAAGATTGTTCAGATATGTTAGCCTTGACATACTTCTGACAGCAGATGCCACAGAAGGTTATCCTAGAAAAAAGAAAGAAGCAACCTTTCAGAAAATAGTTGTTGTAACATTTAATACTATTTCCATCTCTTTATCACACAGTGAGAAAACCCCACCATTAATTCCTAAGAAAAAATACGCTCAGGAGCCATTGCAGAAATCCAATATAGGTAAAAAGTGTATCTCAGACATTCATCCTGAGGTGACCCCAACAAGTTTGAAAACAGCCTTCCATTAGATTGTAACAGACCTTCATTCTCTTCACGTTACCACACTGCTTTACATGCAAAATTTTAAATCTTGTTTAGATTAGACATAAACTAATGATCAGTTTGCAGTAAGATTTTCAGATCATGGCTATACTCACTGTAGCATCTACAGACATGACAAGCAAAACACGAAGAAAGGTATGCCAGCGATCAATGGATACTAAAAGAAGAAAGATCACAGAGGCACTTGAGCCAAAACAGGCAAGATTTAAGCAAACCTTAGCAGGCCAGTCAAGACAGTGAGAGCAGCAAATAATCAACGTTCATTTAATGCCTTAGAAATTCATTGTTTTAATTACAAATTATAAGGAAATGTGTCAGTACAAAGGGACAAAGGTTAGATAATGAAATAATATTAATCACAAAGAGGAAAGAGTCAAGTCTGTGCTTTGCACAAGAAGTTCCTGTGTTGCACAGCAGATACTGCAAAACTTGCATTCCTTTTCAAGGCTGAATGACAGTATTTGCAGACTATGATCTACTGCAGCATGAAGATAATACACAGCATAAGTTTCATAACTGTTATACTCTATACCTGTACTATATAATTCAGGTCTTCCTTGTCAACATTTTTAAAAACCATATGCCCTCCTCAGCCTCTTCAAAGGCAGTAATAAAAAGAGACTTACGCAAGGATAGCGGAAAGAGAAAGCATCTCTGCCGTGAGGTAGGACAGGTAGGAAACGATAAATACAAATCCAGGTTCAATGATTCTCACGTGCTTGGTGAAACGACTGACCAGTGAGAGCAAGAATGCAAAGAAAATGCCAACCAGTGTCCCACCCAGGCTCACCACGAAGAATGACACTGAAAAACAAACCCAAACACAGCTTAAACAGTAGAAATATAAATGGTTTGAACTAGTTCTACTGTATGGCCAGCAAATCAAAGAAAATTTTGATGGAAGTATCAAAAATTATTTCTAAAATGCAACAACATTAATTGCTTTTCAGCACTTGGTACATGAATGTAGAATTCTGTAGAAAAATACAAGGTTGCTTTCTGTTAAGCTTCATTTTTTTGCTTATTCAAAACCCAACAACTGTTTCTTCCAAATTTTTTTTCCCCATGTCCTGTGAACAAATGTTTTTCCAAAAGCGTATTATAGATTATGCCAAAGTCACTGCTAAAAGATTGATTCATAAGATAATGTAGTATGATGTCATGCTTGGAACAGAAAACAGTGACTAAATTTTTAGGTAAATAACATTACTTGGTAGTCACTGGCAAATGTTAACTTGATGGCAATTGGTGTTAAGGAGAGTGAGAATGCCCATATGCAACCTCAACTTTTCTGGAATGCAGGCGGAGCACAGGCTGAAACCAAGGACACATAAAATACAAAGAAAACATGTATAGCTGTCATGTTTGGTGGTGTTAACAACTGAACTCTGCAACTGTTCAGTCTCCTCAGAAGAAAACAAATCTGTTTCCCACATACTCAGGAATATTCACTTACTTATCTTCTTAAGACATTTGTCTATGGAGTGTGGGAATTATGAGCGACAAGGGAAAGGACTGAAAAATCAATTACTGATAGCATAATAATATTCTGTTTACAAGTCTCTGTATGTACATCAATGATGTGATACAAAATACAATTCTACGCACCTATGCCTTTGACACATTCAATCCCCGTCACATTCTCTGGGCCTATTGTAACAAAAGTTTCAAACACATTGTACAGCACCTGAAAAGAAAAGTAGACTAACTTAATATTTACTCCTGAATTAAGCCAATTAAAATAATCTCATTATGGGCCACAACATTATAACTTCTGAAATTATGTATGACTGGGGGGGAATTCTGTGTGGAGGGAGATTTTGCAGAATTTTAATTTTTCAAAATTGAAAATATGCAGCAGAGCAAGAAGAAACAAAAACTTAAAAAAAACCAATTTCAATTTCTTATTTCAATGATTTCTATCTATAAGAAGCACTGTCACATCTAGATGTGTTTTCTAAAGCACTTCTCACTCTAAAATCCAGGTACTTTGCAGTTTTGTTTAATCACCTGTATAAGATAAGTAAGATACTTAATGAGAAAATAGTAAGATGCTAATAAGATACTGGATTGAAATAGGTTGGACATAGGTAAAATAAGTTGAACATGAAATATATTAAACTGTAATAGCTGTACTAAAGCTTTTAAAATAATCGTCTAACAGTGAAAATGCTGAAAGTAAAGAATTCATTTTATCCATACCCCTGCCTAAGGAGGTTTGTATGAGTATCATTCTTGACACACATCTGTCTAATCTATTCTTAACTCCTTCAGTGGAGAACTTTACTATCATTTTCTCAGCTTTCCTTGTTGCAGCTAAGCTTGTTAATTCTTATGATATTTACCCCAGTCACGACATGCAGGTTACTTTGTTCTGTAACAGTAGTCTTTTAGATATTTACATTTAAAGAATGCTACATCATCCCATTTCTTCTGTCCTCCAGTCCCTCCTTTTTCAAGATAAGAACCCCAGTTGCTTCAAACTTTCTCACAGGCTGTGCTTTCTGACTCTTGATCATGCTTACTCTTCTCGTCTGGGTTTTCTTCAACAATCAATCAAACTTTATTTGTAGAGCAAATGTTTGTACTAATTTCACAGTTACAAAAACACCTTTCCCTCTGAAAGTCAATAATGTTGATACTTGACTTCATCAAGGGTTTATTTTAGTATCTGTTTCTGGTACCCCAAAAGTACTATTGAGACTGATATCTAAAAGCAATTAGGTTTCTCTGGAGGCCCTAAATGGAATTTTCAAACTCACGTGAACCATTAGGCTGCTGCCTGTGACCCTGCAGTGTCTTGCTGCCTTGGTTGCAAAAAATCAAGCCTCTGAGCCTGATGGACATGTCTTACCCTCCTTTGGAGATATGCAGGAGCAGGAGTAGGGGATGATCCAATAAGCTGATTGAAGCTGTATAGCAACTTGTCTGCACAGCGTTTTTCTGCCATAGACCTTCCTAGACCCCTGCCCACTAGCACTGTACTACAAAACTACTGACTATTTTATTCTGAGAAAAAATTTGTGTAGAAGGAAAAGGCGTTTCAATCAACATAAAAACATCAGTAGAAATCTGGGATTGTTTGAAGTCTATCAAAGTCTATTCAGTTTTCCTTTTCTTCCTAAATGACAAAACCCCAGAAATCAACATGTTACCAAAAAAAAACCCAAACCAGGAACTTTCTAAAATGTGCCACAATTTTTCCCAAATTGGCTCTTTGTTATCTATCTGTTTGATAAACATCTGATTGAAAATAGAAGTGATGGAACAGGCATATGCACTTTGGCAAGTATTCTTCCTCTCACTGGCTATATATCTGAGGTATGCATATAAATTATGGGCACAACAGAAAAATGCAGAAAAGAGTACATGCATTACAAACAACTGCAAAGAAAGGCTTTAAATCCCTGGAACTAACTTCAGTAAGTCACGAAAGCCCTATTTGAACAGCAAAGACATGTAAAACATACACACATGAAACATCATCCAACTGAGAACTGTATATTTTTATGTGATTTACAGGCTCCAAATAGTATTCATGCTCAGAAATGTAATCTTTACAATACAGTGTTTGTAAGCAAGACAGAGAACACTATGAGCTATGCTACACTAGCCTGCAAGCAGATATATTCAGATGATACAGCATTTGATTTAAGGGGAAAATATGCTTCAGAAGAAACCCTCTAGAGTTTGCATGACGTTGGAATATATAATCTACTTACCACAGTTACAGCATCATTCAGAAGCGATTCTCCAAAAACAATGATGAACAGAACTTCATTGACATGGACTTCTTCAAACACTGCCAGAACAGCTACAGGATCCACAGCGGCAATCAAGCTGCCAAACAGGAGGAAGTCCAGCAGTCCAGTTTTCAGGTGACCTTCAAAAACAAAACCAAGTATAAGCATCTGTAATCATCTGTATTACTATAGATATAACGGACCGTGATATTGCAGATAATGCAAAATCCTTGAAAGAGATCCTAAGGCATCAGCTGGAAAGCTTGGAACAGAAACTGCTTGACAAATTCTGCGTAGTGTCACCTTGTGTCCAGCAAGGTTTGTTGGATCCTGTATTGGCCCACGTAGATCAGAGCTGATTCCAGGAGCAGGACAGTCCTGGTCTTATGGCAAGGCACTCAAGTATTTCCAGACATAAACTAGCTTCGTACTTGTGTGTGGTTTGAGTAAATTGTCTCAGGAGAACTAACAAAATAGTGAGAGGCACATACCAGTACTCCTGAATCAAATGTTCCAAAATACTTCATGCCACAGGCCAAATTTGACTCTACTAAGAACTGCTGCAGTGGAGCTCAACTGCACTCATTGCAGTCGAACACCACTTGTGGCCTCCTTGTTCAAGCAGACATTCATCGGTAAGTGCAGTTAGGCCACTTGTTCCCAAATTATGAGTCATGAGGCCACTGTTAAATTGTCTGCAATTAGACTATAAAAACAGATGAAGGACTAAAATGTGCCTCAATGCGCTTGTGTTGTAGCCCCTTAGGAATTTTGGCAATTATTTCAAAAGTCTTGGAACTGCAAAACTCTGGTGACAAAGTAGCACGGTATTTATTTAATTTTTTAAATCTTCTTTTAGTTATGAAGGTTATTTTGTTCAGTTATGAGAACAGACCAAGACAAACATTGCTATTGTTTTAAAAGTAATGGAAAAGGGAGAGCCACAAAGACCACTTTGCTCAACATCCTTGCAAAATTTACCCTCTTCATGCAATGAAGAGTGGTACTTAGTCATTTTTTCTGTGGAACAGATTTTTGAAAGGGTAGAGAACAGGAAAATTACCTGTGTGTTCACTAACAGGTGGAGGAGGAAGCAAGGCTCATTAAGAGGTGATGAAGCCCAAAATTGTATAAGGAAGAACAAAGAAGGAATATGTTGAGAGTTCATTCATTAGGACACAGTGCAGAGGTCCATGCCCAAAATTAATAGACAGTTGTATCAGGCATGATTTCTACAGGTGAGGGAGAAATCCATCTCATCAAATGATTAGGAAGCATGAGCCAGACAGTGACAGCCAGCAGGCGCAGCCAAAGGATCAGCACTGCCTGTAACGTACTTCCAGAAAAGCATGGCCACTCCGCTAGCAAGAACTTGTTACCAGATAGCCTCTCAAATCCAGAATGTTTAGCGCTTGGGAGGTAATTGAACAGAAACTAGATTCCAAGTAGTTTTGATACAAAATGGCATGGGTGTATTTACCCACCAGGACACTTACATGGGCAGCCAGAGACAGGAGCAGACAACACCCTGTTGTATGGGATAATGGCCAATAACGGGGCAGGGGCGAGGGTGAGTGTGTGACCTGCAGAACTACCTATTCTCTTAGCTGCTCTGCGGCAATCAGAGCATCTACCATGTTTTCCATGCAGTTTGTAGGGACCCTGGTAAGGCCCTGAAAACAGAAATTCATAGTTCACAGAGATATAACTACTTTATACTTTCAAAAAGATAAATACTCCTGTTCACTCTTGGACATGCTGCGCTGTGAATGAGGACTGGATCTCTCCTTTTCAGTGTGAGAGAGGGGTTGAACCAGTGAGCCGAAGTCTGTGCCAAAAATGCTGAGAACAGCCTTGAACCTGAATCTAAGTAATGGTTCCATCAAATGTTGCCGTCCTCCCAAGCTTAAGGAAGGAACAAGCCCAATGACAATAATTACCAGATATCAGGGTACAATAGAACGTAAGCTTTTAAAATAAATTGGCTCACTGAGATTGCTTATCTTTTTTATATGTTACCAATTATAATCATTGGTACATTCTTTGAAGACTTGCAAAGCTAGTGAGCAAATATTTATGGAAAGGTTAAGACATCTGTAATTCCTACAAAGCAGTGGCAAGAGGCATGGGGCTTCTAAATCAGACTTCTGTTTGGAAATAACTTGCATCATTAGTCTAAGTGATACATGACCATTGCTTCCTTCAGCTCATCAGAGTTTGGAATGACTAGGAATGACACCTGAGCAAGGTAAGTTCGCTGGGCCCAGTTTAAGATGTCTACACATACTCAGCATGTTGTCATTATGACCTAGATGGTACAGGAAAAACCCTTCTAAATATTAGTCACAACCACAATTATCCCACAGAGAAATGCTGCATGCGTTACTTCTCCAGCAGATGGTGAACAGTTAGTGCTATCAGCCAGGAAGATATAGGGTTAGATCCTTCCTTCTATTCTGTGAAAGCAGACTGGTATGGCTGTTAGGTAATAGTTAAGGTGCTGATCTTTTAATTTCACTTCTCAAGATGGATCTCCTTTTTATTATCACCATCTCTCTTTTTCTTCTTCAAATTATAGTATCTGTAAGGATACTGAATGCAAACAGAGAGCTGCTTTTATGTTTATTTATGTAGTAAATTATGTAATCCAGTTTGGGTTATGCACTCTTATATTGATGGACAGTACCACAGGGTCATTCAGTGGTAAAGCTGGAAGTAATTTGGTTTTAGTTCATCTTAGTCTCTAGTGGATATACACTCCTATATTTTAACCATATTACTTTTTGCATTAATCACTTCATTTGTAGAAAAAGTGGGGTAGAAACAAAAACATGCCATAGAACTACAACTAGAGGCTGCTGTGAACTCTTCTAGAAATTGAGCAACTTGGCATTCTCTTATCTTCAGCAAGCAAGTAACAGCAGCAAAGCTTTTTGCAAAGCGTGATGTCAGATCTTGCTGACATCTTGGAGGTCAACCCAATGTATTTAATGGATTAGTAAGTATGTGTCGTGGATATTTCAAAGTCTTCCTTAGTTTTGCTGGAGAATGACACAGTTTGAATCAGGGACAGGCTTCTCTGGCCCTTTCCACAGCTGAAATTAGAACTCTAGTAGGTTATAATAGGTCTTGGTGGTAAAGATAGTTCCCCACAGAATACCAGTTAAATGTTTAGAATGAGCACTAAGTTCACCAGGCATGTCAATTTATTCTTTGCCTTTGTTAACATCCCTATTCTTAGCTTGTAGAGCTTTAGCTGTGAGCTGCGGTAGAGACTGATTCTCCTGTTTAACTGTTAAGCTCAGGGTTCTAGTATATACTGTCACTGAAAGATTTGCATAATGATAAAGCAGAACATGTAGCCATTAAATCCAAGTCTTACAGTTAGTCAAGAATTGTTTACAGATTGGGAGGAGAGCAAGAGATCAATGTATTTTTCACTGAAAATAAATTTTGAGAAAACACTGGACTTTTCCGTTTCATATGTCATAGAGAGGTCAATGCTTTTTTTTAATGATTATTACCAAAGTATTTTTAAAAGTAATTGTTATTCATTAACATCATCAGAACAGGATGCTAATAAAATATTTTTGGTCATAGTTTTTAAATTGTGCCAAGCAGCTTGGATATTTAAAGAGAGAAATCCTTGCCCAATCTGTTGCAATAGCAATATCCCTTTGTCATCTTTCTTGTTCCTGAAAACCTGTTTTTAACTATAATGTGAAACTGTAGATGCAATATATTGTGCCTGCAGGCTGAAAGCACATAAAACACCTTACCTACCTATTAAAGTCAATACTATCTGCATCTGAGCTGTCACCTCTGTGCCTTCTAAAGAAAAATTGTTACTTATAAAATGTGAGTTATAGTAAGGCAAATTCCTAACGTGTAAACTCAATCTATCATAGATGTCTATATTTCAAATATCTGCAGTTACGTAAGATGAGTCTCACATGAACAAGTCTATGGCCTAGTTCTTCCAGACTGGGATCTTTCAAACAAGGACAACACAGGTTTTCCTTAAAATGGATTGAACAGATGTCCCAACCCTACGGTTCATTTCAAAGAACCCAGCCCCCAGTTCTGCTGCTTCCCTGAGCTGGACAATGACAGCAGTTTTTGAGGCTGGAAAACTACAATGTTACCTTCTGTAATAATAAGCTAAGAGTTTAATTCTCACAAAAATGTTCTCTGCAACATCTACAACTTCTGACGTTTGAGGCACTCTTTTTATCTGGACTGAAAAGGAGGCCTGTGGTAAATTACTTGGGAGTGAGTTTTGCACAGCTATGGTTAGAGAAGAGCTGGTGAGCAGCTGTTTAGCCTTTCACATGGCCCACCCTGCACTGTGCTCCCTGTGGTCCCTGGCCACCCGCGCCGGGGCTCTCAGCAGCAGGTGGGCAGAGCACACAGGCGCAGCTGCACACACTGCCTGCACTGCTCTCAGCAGCCCTCAGAGGTGCCTTGTAACTACTCTCTAGAACTCAGTAACCTAGTTTTGTCCTAGAAGGGCTCTCGAGATTCTTCAGTAGACACTAAAAAAAGCATCCTGTTTTGATACAGGGTGCCTGTTTCAGAATACATGCAATCCACATACAACGTGAATTACTGTTCTTCAGATGGCAGTACGTAGCTCATGCGCGTGCCACACCTGCTGAGATTTAAGAATTGCTGTTCTGTGCCTCATCTAGCAGCCCCATGCCCTTAGAACTGTAGTATAATTAAGACAGTGCATCTTACATGCGCTACTTGCCTCTGTAACCTTTCAGTTACAATTTCCAGCCTCAGAACACAGAGCAGAGATGTATCCTGCATACATACCCACTGAGGAACCATTGCTTACTTAATATTAAAGCTGAATGAAAGAAGGCAGTTCCATTTCACATTAACTTCAAAGGTTTCTATCACAGTAGAAAAGAAACAAGCCCTTCAGAATGTATTTTTGTCCAGATGTCCATTAGCAGGATGAATCCTGAGCTTCATCTTGAGAGTGCACACACACATTTATAGCAGGGAAGTATGACAGACACAGGTTCAAGGCCCTTTTGTGCTTGCTTTAGAGAGGATTTCTCAGATAATTCTCCAATTTGATAAAAATATTACAAATTGCTCATATTAAAATTGGATTTTTCTGCTAAAAAGAGTGTTAAGCTGCAAAGGATCACCCACCTAACAGATGCCATAGGGAAGCATTCACAACTGCAACTTCACAGATCAAACTTACCCATTATTCCTGTCCGATAGACACCGTAGAGAGATAAACCAGTTGTGGCAGCATTCCAGACTGTTCCGATGACAGCATACAAAAGAATGGAACCAAGATTTCCAAAGAACAATCTATTTGGCATAAAATATCCAGCATCCAAAACAATGGGGGGCAGCAGATAGAAAAAAAATACAGTTGGTGTAAGGGCAAAGGAGGCAATGTGATCTGCAGCCCATACAATGCCACCAAGGAAGAGACCAAGAACAATCAGTAGAGCACTCTCTGGAACCACACGAGTGACTTTGTGGGACAAGTGGAAAACTGCAAGGAAAGAGGAAAACAGTTTGTCACAATTGTACTGCAGGAACAATTTGAGCAACAACTGTTGTTAGCTGGCAATTCTGGCTTTACACAATTTTCCTACTTTCACTGTCATTAGACCCAAAAGCATGCATGGAATGCATAGGATACAGACAGTGTCAGAACCCAGCCACTTATAGAATAAACTAAAATAGGTTGATTTTCAGATTTTATCCAGCATATTTCAACTTACATGAAACCAATATTCCATAACATTTATCTCCTTTTTTTGAATTACCTTCTCCATAGAAGATCTGTTTAGGGAAGGACTGTGTTCTGTGCAAAGCAGTAAGTGCAAGACTGAAAAAAAATGGTTGAAGTGCTGGAAATGTATGACTTTATGGTCTATTTCTGTATCTAAAAATACACATCTAACCTCCCAACATTTTTCTTTAAACATTATCTGTGTACCAGCAGGTTTCTTGTAGGATAGGAGAAGAGTGCTGAAAGAACTAGTTTCAAGACAATTCTTTTTAAATTTATGAAGAATAATATATGACAATGTAGCTTGCAGCAGGAGCAGAATGGAGCTGATACCATGGGAAATTCCTTTGGGGCCTTTTCCTCAAAATCTTAACAAGGATTTCAGTTAATTCAGAGACTCTCTGGAAGAATGGGGGCTTTAGTGGTGCCTTCTTAATATATAGACATATTCATGGGAAATGGTTCTGCAACAAGCTACTTTCTTTTGTATAAAGTATAGAGTATACTGTATCTTACAGTAGTATGTCAAATATATTAATAATGATGAACAGCATCTATGCTATCTATTATAGAAAACCATGTAAGGGTACGGTATGGTAAGGCTGTTAAACTAGTCGATAATTAGAGGGAGAGAAATTTATAGACTGCTATGAGCACATCTAAAGAGACAGAAAGGTGGCAAGGCCAAGACAGAAAAACCAGACTGTTTAAGATGACAGAAACACCAGTAAGACTGCAAATATATATGACAACATATATTTATAGTGCACTTGTTATGCATCAGATAAAAAAGAAAAAAAAAGCAGACAGAATATAACAGGGAGAAGTCAAGTCTACAAGGAAAGATGAAATGTGAAAAAAGAGGAGGTGGCAAAGGCATTTGGTAATAAGGAAGCACAGATGTGCCAATTTACTTTCCTGGGATTTCTGTGAGCTTTTCTTTCAGTTTATCTTAAATATCGATGTGTCCCAGATGATCTGAACCCTGGCACTTCATGATACTGACCCAATAAACAGGATTTTATTTATACAGCTTTGTGCTGAAAAGATGAGTTTCACTTCAGGAGAAAATTCCACTAAAAGCTACCAAGTTTCTCCCAGTTTGAACATCAGCCTCGAACTGTGTTGAAGGTTTTACAATGTTAATACAACTTAGCTCAAAACCAGTTTGGGCAAGAAGCCATCACTAAGAATTCCAGCCTTTTAAGGTATAGTAGAAGAACTTTTCCCATCACTACATAGAGATCTTAGACCAGGTTACTTTACTAAAAGACCATTGTTTTTTTCCTCGCAGTCAAGTATTTGTCCTAGTCAAACATTTACTAGTTACCTTTTAGACCGTTTTAAGGGCCCCATTCCTGAACTGTCTGTCTTCATATTGGCTGCATCTTCACAGGCAATGTTAAAGCATCACCCACCACAGCAGCCCCAAAATGAGATGGTTCCTACTAGTTGTAAAACCTCTATGGCCTCATCAGAATAGAAAACATGAAAGGAAAGATGACAATGGCCTGCCCATACCAACAATAAGCATGAATGTAGATGTCCCTAAGTGTTTGTAGGCAAGATTTGAAAACTAAGCCATGTTAGAAGACAGCTTTAAAGTGGGATTAATACAACAGCAGTCACACATGAAAGCGAACTGCATTCAGTGAAGCTGGCTAAACCATGCCATTTTTCTGTATCATGTGTCATGTAATCAACAGCTGAATAACACTTCACAGAAACAAACACTGTGGGTTTTCCCAGTTCCCTCTTCATAATAAAATCTCTTGGGCTTGCATTAAAAAAAAAAAAAACAAAAAACAAACAAAAAACAAAACAACATCAAATAAAGAAAAACAAACTAGCTGCTATTCCACGTGTAGAAATTGTCACATTTATCTTCTCAGAAGTCTTTCCTACTGGTCATTCTTGATGCCTTGAATTTCCAGTGAGTGAATTATCAACTAATTTATCACCTCACATAGTAGGGATTATCTCCTTATCCCTGAAAATGAATGTTGCTGAGCTAGTCTTACTAACCCAAGTCTGTTTTTCCTACTCTTGTGTTTGCAGATAAGCCAAGACTACAAGAAGTTAAAGTTAAAAATTTAAAATAAACCCGTGAAGGCTTTTCAGAACCAGACATTTGAAAAAACACCTGAAGTCCAGCTAAAATTTCATATTCTGTACAATTCTCACCTTTACAACCAAAACCAATCTCTCCCAGCAAGTGCTGGGAAGCCAGCCTGATTTTGGTTATAGCCCTGTCTCCTCCCAGAAGTTGCATGTTCCCAGTGAATCAGCTACATCATATCTGCCTGTGCCCCCGTTTAACTCCAGTCAACCGATTATCTGTACCAGATTTTAATACTACCCGCAATAAATTCTTCCACTCTGTTAGTTTAGGAATGCAGGCTGTGGACAGGAAAGTTATTGCATGAACAGGGCTCTAAAGAAGTCTTTTCCTTTTTTTGCATTTGGCCCAAGCAAAATCTGAACACTAGAACATATCTGTTTTAAGGTAACTGCCTAGCTAACTCTCCAGGCAGATAGTACGTAATATGATTAGCAGAATCCTAGTGTCTATAAACATAGAAATACGTAAAAGGAAAATAACACAACTGATTAAATTCAATTAAATATCTTTAGACTAAGATGTAATTGGAACTTAGATTGATGTTTTAAGTTCATATTTGCACTTGCAGTGATCAATTATTTTTTTTCTGGTTATGCACAGAAGATATATTCAAGCAAGATTATGCATTATGAGTAGTTATTACATTTATAAGAATTTATAGCGATAGATTAATTTCAAATTCACTCTTCAATGTTTTTTTAATGATTCATTATCCTGAGGTTAGGTCTGTAGTTTATTGAGTGTGTTAGAAACTGATATAATGATAGTACATTAATTTCATAAAGTTCGCCTTTACTTGCTTAGGAGAGATACAGAATTAGTCTCACAAAATTAATTCTGTCCCCATGACAAAGCAGAAGAATTGAAAGCTTTAATTACATCTAAATGTCTAGCATGACTAGGTGTTTCACCTGATTGAGGAATAAAATACAATCCACCAATAATGGACAAGGAGTTTAGTTTGTTTCTGTTGGGGAAAAAATTACAAGCATCAGGAAGGATAGCACACAGTGCTGCTCATATAGACGACTCTGTGAGGGACCCAGAGATGAAATTAAGTCTATTTTCACTGCTGTTAATAATGAAAAGTACATTAACATATTTTAATGAGGAGAGGGAAAGAGCAAAGAAAGAGAAATTTTAGCCAGTCCGTGGTATAAAATAACTCAAAGTGCATAGGGCAATCTTGTAGTCTGTAAATTTTAACATCATTTAGAATTCATCTACATAAGTCTAGGCACAGTATTAGTGAAAAAGTTAAACATATGCCTTCCATCCACTACATGATAAATCTGGCTTGAAATAAACCTGGGTTGAATTGGCTAGTGGTAAGCCGTGTTTAAGTTAAGCTGAGCATCACTGAGTTAGAAGCTTTCTATGAAGAAACAGTTATGTACTATAAATTTCCTATGAAATTTTTTTCTGACGCTTCCTTTGAGATCCAAGAACAGACTGCGACACTTAATGTATCTGATGAGAAAGACAAAACAAATTAGAAGTCTATGACTTGATGACTGAAACACATTTCTTTTGACTCAAAGAAAAATATACTTTAAAAAGTTATTTATTATCACCTTTTAAAAATGTGGTAACTTAGATTAAATCCTTCAGTGGAATTTACAATATTCAGTGAACTATCTGTTGCTTTCTAAGGCCATCTGAAATTGCTTTGCAAGAAGTGATTCAACAAAATAATCTTTTTCTCATTCACTAAAGGAAACGAAGACAGAAAGGACTGATTAAATAGCAAGAATAATAAATCAAAGAACAATTAAAAAAAGAGATAACATACAATTCATGCTCAATTTACTTCGTATTTGTAGACACACACAAAAAAGGTTTTCTGAAGTAGGGTTTTCCTGTATTTGGTTCCAAATTATCTCCAAGAGCATCTGTTAGTTACAACAGATACAAATTTGCAAACATTTCTCAGCTCCTCCTACCACTGCAAGTGACAGGTGTGGGGTCTACCACATGCATTTTTTGCTAGTCAGTCAAATCTGCACTGAGAATATGCTATTAGTCTATTTTTCAGTTCTGACTTTGTCTTCACTTATAAAGGTGAAGTTATCAGAGTATATCAAGCCATTAATGTTTCTAACCTGAGATCCAAGACTTCATTCTGTGTAATTGGTGAGAACCCTTGCCACTGACCAAAGTTAAGAGCAAAACGGTGCAAGTTTCTTTGTGATTCTTTACCTTTACAGAGATGCAAACAATAGTATCTCCAAGGCAGTATATAATCAGTTCCTGTAATGGCACAGCACAGAAGCTACTCAAGAGAAGTCATACATCAATTCCACAAAAGAATATTCAGCCCAAAGGGAAATCTTTCTTCTAAACATCTTCCAGTTTGACCAGCAAGCATGAAATTTTTGTTTCTTATCTACCTGTTAATGTTCTCCTTAGTATTACCAAGTGGGGATTCTATTCAAAAACTGTTTAGTTCTACCCTTTCTGCAGGTTTTTTCACTAGCGTCTTTTGCAGATATACATTATCATTTATAAAAAAAATAATCCTAAATACAAAGTATATTCCGTTAGCACACATGGAAAAATCTGCTTTACCTTGCCTGCGTAATAGTTCAAAGTATAATCAAATACCAGTTTGTGAACTAATTTGATCAATTGTAGCTGGGCAGTAATACAGTCCAAAAGCCTCTGGGAAGTCCCAGTTCATTCCTATTATGTTGGTCTACCTGACTAGGGAATGGCCACACTATCTAAAATATAATATGGAACATACATTTTCAAGAAGGGATCATTCCGTTTCCACCATCCTGAAAAGGCATACATCCCTGGCCACTGTCTTGCTCCCTATCGCCAAGCTTTAGCTGCAGCCAGGGAAGCACAGCTCAGACTGACCAGTTGCACCTGCCATACAAAACAAGCAGCAGCAGTGCTGTAGGAATGCATGACATAGCCTATGCAAGCCCCTGGGCAGAGACTGCAGCATTCATGGTGTATGAACTGTGTGTAGATGCTGGGATGGAGAGAACTGTGCATTTTCTACCCTTTTCCCCCCTGTTTTTTGTCTGCAAACTCCTTTAAAAAGTTATTTTAGATTCTTAGTGTTTGACAATTTTTCCTCATTGACCTCTGTATGTAGGAGATCCAGATACCCTGACCTCCCCAACATCTAAAAAGAAGCTGAGCAAATCACTTCTAACTCTTGGTTTACTAACAATCTCATGTAATCCCTGATCTTTGCTGACTGCCTGTAGTATTGTTCTCTGTGGTTCTCTCATGATACTGAGCGCAAGGCATGCCAGTTTCATTCAGCACATCACCTAGTCCTGACCAGCCGTAAGGGTTTCTGAAACAGCAGACAGTACTGACTCCTTAGGAAACTTCACTGTTGCAATTGTTTAGAAAAATCACTTCACAATAATGACCATTAGTGTTTCTCTTTTTTCATTTCTCCTTTTGTTTTTGGGGGGGTTTCTGGTGTTTTTTTTAAAGGAAGGATAACTCTCTTCTTCAGTCACCTTGTTTTCTGTTTGATGGACAACTTTCTTTATACCGCTACAGCTTTAATCTCAAATTTCTCCAGAGGTTTTGCTACTTGTCCTACATATTTGGTTTTAACTGCTAAGTTTCATGTATTTGTTCAAGAGCATGCTCTTCTGCTTTCTACTTACTCCACTCTTCTACTCTGAGAAGGTTTATGATACAATTTCCTGTGTAGTGAAGTTCCCCATATCTAAATTTCTCTTATCTTCTGTTATGGCTCCCTTTACTTCTCAATAGTCCTGCCCACCTACCAGTTCTCTAATGAACTTTCTGCAGTTGCTGTACTTGGTATTTCTTTATACTCACGTGGCTTTCATTTTCTGCTCTACCCGTGTAACTCTTACTATTTTCACATGACATGCCAGTTTTGCACCCCTGTGCATTGACCTCTGTTGTACTGGATCTCTTTAAGATTTCCTTCATGACTTGACTACATAGGTTTTCTACCCTTGCCACATTACCAAACACAGAATTTCTTGCCTGCATAGCCATACCTTCCAAGTAATTACTGTTGCTTATGTAGCCTGCACAGAAGTTCTAGGAATTTTAGTTATAACTGTAAGAACTACAAGAGCCATTTGGTAGTGTTGCCTGCTGCCAGGCCCTCCATTATCACACCACCACATTTAATAATCCTCATTTCAGAGGATTTTAGCTCCAGCTAAGCCTATGTGAAGGCACACCAGCAGCCCTCATCACATAGAGACAGCTAAAGCCTTCGTTCTTATTTCTAGCCTGAGCTTGTTCACAACTATTTTATATCCATTTTGCTTTGTGATATCAATTTTCTTAAATAGTTATTTTCCCCTAACGTTAAATCCCTCACTTCCTATTACATAGGCACAGAGAGAAACGTTAACTCTCTCTTTATTGCTTGTCTTTGGTTTGTTAAACTAAACTACTTATTTTCAGTCTTCAGTTCTGCCTATTTCAATCTGTGTTCACCTTTGTGGGCTCAGAGTGATCAGAAATACAGACTGCATTCTGCATGAGTCACAGCAGAAGCAGGTCCAACAGCATTAATAATTTCTTATCACAATCTATAGTTCAGCTACATCCTGATTCATTGTCACACTAGTGACTCACAGTCCTCCTGTATTCACTTCATACAGATGTATACCTCTCTTCTCATTCATAGCCTCATGTGGAAAGTCTTATCATTGGCCCCTGAGTGAAACTGCCCATGCTATTACTGTATGTCATCCCTTCCCCTAGTCCTCAAGGTGGGGTTTTTTTTGTTGGTTTTTATTTTTTGGGGGTTTTGGTTTGGGTTTTTTTTTTTTTGGGGGGGGGGGGGGGGGGGGTGTTTTGGTTTTTTGTTGAGTTTTTTTGTAGTACAATAGGCATATCTACACAAATACTAATAATGTCTAGGGAACATGTAATCTTGCCTCTTTGTGCGGTGGCAATTTAAAAATATAAAAAAACTAAAATCCTGTATAAGACTAGTCCAAACCCTAAACTCTATGGACTTCCACAAACAACCTTCTTATAGTTTCATACTTTTATCTTGTTCTTTCCTTACCTGGTAACTGTTCTACCCCCTGTCTTATTAGCAGATAAATTTGGGCCTAAATCAAGCGGGTGGGGGGAAATATAAATCTTCCACTGTGTTCTAAGAGTGGTTTGGTTGAAGTAAAGATTCAAAGCGTCGAGGAACTGCTTTTCCAGCCTGTCCAGGAAGTGTTTGAACAGACTTGATATGGCTGAAGTCGATCATTATTACTTGTATTTGCCTTTCTAATCTTTATCAACAAGTGCACTTAGTTGTTTTTTTTCCTGGTCAGGAGACTGATAGCATATTTTATAGTCCTTTAGATTCTGTTTTGTGCACCTTGCAACAACGGTGTTCTGCAGGTCTTATGAATTGATTTTGCCATTATGAATTGTTTGTATACAAGTGGTAAAAAACCCTTGAAGGAAAAGCTTTTACTAACTTCTACACAGTATTACTTAGACAAATCTTAAATGGTTTTATTAATCAGTACCTTATGTTTTTTACCAAATCTAACACAAATTGAAAGATCTGTTGAAAAAAACTCTGATATATTTTATCTCAGAGGTATTTTGTATCTGAAGAAAGAGATATAATATACGTGTATTGTGTAACAAGCAGTAAAAGCCATTTTTGGTATAGGACCTTGGATACTGTCTTAACATACACTACAAGAACATGACAATTAATACTATTCATACTTAATCTTGGACCTATTTTTCCTAAGCAAGGCACAAAGCCCTTCATATTTAATTTGTTTAGATGAACTGGTTTGAGTTTGGTTTTATCCAGCTCAAGAAAGCTTGCTTTGTCACATATGTAATGATCACCATTTACAAAGTGTACAGCATTGTAATGAGCTCATTAAACAGGAAATGTTAGGTCACTGTTCTTTGTAGGTGAACAATTAACAACATGTTTTAGCAGTTAAATATGCAACCAACATACAGGTCAAGGTTCCCAGTTGATAGGTCATAACATACCAAGATAGCCCCAAGTCAAATTCAAAGAAGTGTGTGAGAAAGCAACTATTACCACTATAAGCACTTAGAACATAATGAAGTTTAAACAGTGAAGTTATCGTAATTATGCCAAATAGCCCTTTTTTGAAGGAGCAGTCCCACTGCACTGCAAGTGTGGTAGCATTTGGCCCTTATGCAACTGAATGGCATTGAAAGAAAAATGGGAACAGTCAAAAATAATATTTCAAAATGAGAGCAAAGTACACATTAGAAACACCTTGAAGTATAGTAGAGGATATAAAACAGGACAGCAAAAGTATCCTAAAACTGCTTCATTTCCTATGCAAAGGTATTAGAATTAAGTTTGAAAGAATCTTCTTGCTCAAGTTAATATTCCTCACAGACTGAACTCAGTTATGGGTTACTATGAGGTTTCCATGGTTAGGATGCTGTTAGTACATTTATGATATTCCATAAAGAAGCACAGCTGAAGGACGTTACATAGAATGACTCTGTATAAGAAAGAATAAAACCAGCATGTTTCTGTCATAACATCTTCCAATTACATGGTAAAGGGTCAGCAACAACTGTAAGCAGGATTAGTGGCAATTTTCTGATTATTAAGGTAGTATTGACTAAAACAATTGCCTGAGGTCTAAAAATCTGATTTTACAGTATAAACTTAAAGAGCATTTTGGGGCATGAAAACAAGGTAGAATTTACTTTCTATTATCAGTATACCTTGCACCTGCTCTAGCTTTAAAGTTACCTTCAAAAATTCACTGAAATTTATGGACAGATATTGAAAGCAATTTTTTATTTTTAAAATATTAAACTATTTCCCAGTAACATGGGGAGAACTGAGGTAAATAAATGCCAACATATGCTAAGTTATCTCATTTCACGCTATGAATTTTAGAATATCTTTTCCTTTTGACCTTCATTTTAATATGATAAATGAATTAAAACAAAGGTCTCCCTTTGAGAATGCTTTGGCTTTTGCTCATACAGATAAAGAACTGCAAAGAAACTAACTACTAATGCTAAATGGAAACAGTTGTTCTAGTGTCACAATAAATTGTGCAAATAATTACCAAAGCCTTAACACAGACCAGAACCACTCCTCCTTGGTTCAGGCCCATTGTAGAAAGAAGAAAAAAAAAAAGCTGAAGAAGGAATAATTTAATGAATCCCAATAGTACACTGAAACTCTGAAAATTTCCTTATACTGTAGGGACTTCTACAGCACTACTTCTTGCAGGGCACAGTAAGGATTGCTGCCTGTTAATGAGGGATATAATTAAAGCCTAAGGCTAGGGGCAATAGCTATGAAGGCTAATCCAAGTCAAAGCGTTAAAAAGAACTTCTTTCCATGCCTTGATAGACTGCCTTGCTTCCTACCCCCTACAAGATACCCTGGCAAGATTTTAAGTAGTATAACTGCAATAGCATGGAATTACAGTGGAAGTAAATTAAATAAGCATTAGGGTTTTCAAATCTAGCAGTGATGACCACAAACAATTAAAAAAAATTATCATAGATGTCAAGTAGCTCTTGCTTAAAACGGAAAACATATTTAATGTGAGATAAGTTAAGAAAACATACCTGGCTAGTTTCCACTGAAAGTGAATACTACTGTACACCCTGCAAGGCTTCAAAATTTTACTAGACTTATGTTGGAAGAAAGGCTCCAGCAGCTTGGTAAGAGTTTCAGGACGCATTACAACTCTTGTATGTAATTTCAGAAACTCAAGTATGTTGTTTACATGTGCCAGAAATTTGGTAATTTCAGATTTTCTAGATGACATTTTTGATTAACAAGTTAGAAACACTTTCAAGAGAAATGCTCCCTATTCTCATAAAGTGCCCAGAATGACAACTGATAAAGGATAGAGTCTTTTCCTAAGGTTTTTATAGGTCTGTGGAAGCTCCTGAGTGAAGGATTTGGAATTCCAAAGACTTGAAATTCTAAAGCAGGGGTCCTCAAACCTTTCAAACAGGGAGCCAGTGCGTGGATGAAGTGGCAGGCAGTCATCTGCGGCTAAACCGGCGGGGGGCGGGGGTGTTCTGTAAATACCAGGGGCCAGATTGAGGACCCTTGGGGGGGCCATATCCGGCCTGTGGGCCATAGTTTGAGGACCCCTGTTCTAAAGCTTTGTCAGGAAATGGAGAAGCAAGTGGAAACTTCCTTCTATCAGAATGCTGGAGAAATCACTTCTCACTCACCTATTTCTCCATATACAATTCCCTTTGCAGAGTTTTACTTAATGACAGAATGGCTCTTTTAAGATCAGCAGTGCTAGTCACAAGGAAGATGGTAAGGAACTGAGCAAGGTGATATGTAGGAAAGAAACAGATAAGGAATATCGTGCTGCAATACTGGCACTCTGTATTTGTTCCATGGAAGGTTAAGAAAGCACTGTTTTCACCAATCAAACCTGGGAGTTTCTGGCTTAGGCAACAGAAAGCTGAAGATGTTACATGCTTCCTTACTGACTGCACTCATTCCTGCCTATAAAGGAAGGAATTTTGCTCAGAAACCCAGGTACAGTTTATTTTCCCACATATTTAAAAAAAGCAAAGTGCAGCTTATTTTATACCACTCTGATTTTTTTCTTGCAAATGGTTGAGATACTGCTATAATTCAATGAGTTTTAACATGGCTTTTGATTTTTGTCCTCACAACTCTTCTGATTAAGTAATATGTTAACTCTCATACTTTCATTATCTCGTTTGAGAGGTGAAGTACACTACGATAAGAGCAGGAAGAACAGTAGTTTAAGTAGTATCCTTATACTGCAAGACGTAGTGCATGGAAACTAGGTTTGATGTTTCGAAATGGGGTAGGAAAGTGATGATAAGACAGCTGTTTATTCAGTTATGCATTTGTGTTCTGTAGTGCACACACAGGGAAAATGAGAAAGGTCAGCATGCAGAAGGAAATTCACATGGAGATCAGTTTAAACTGATTTTCCACAGTGAATAAAGAAAAAGGAGGGGAAAACACCAAACAGCTAAAGTAGTGCTGAAGTAGCTCACAACTCAAAACCTTTCAGTTACTGAAGATTACTACTTGTTTCCTTAAAAAAGGAAGGTAGAAATCAGACACAATTCTCTTCCTAACTGAAACAAAAATCCCAGAATGTCATACGCAGACTAAACGTGATACACAGTACAAAGTCATATCAACACTGGATTCTTTGATTTATACAGGAAAATGTCCTTTATATAGTCAGATCCCTTCTGACATAGGATAAAGTTTGCATATATTCCTAAAAACATCTGTGCAAAAACCCATTTTTGGGGAACAATAAGAATTCAGTATGCATCCAATGTTACACCTGTGCACTTTTGCCTCTTTTTTTACTTCTGTTACCACATATATGAGCTAAACTTCAGTAGAATCATAGAATCACAGAATGGTTTGTGTAGGAAGGGACCTTCCAAGGCCATCTAGCCCAGCCCCCCTGCCATGGGCAGGAACACCTTCAGCTGGATCAGGATGCTCAGAGCCCCGGCCAGGCTGGCCTTGGATGTTCCCAGGGATGGAGCACCCACAGCCTCTCTGGGCAACCTGTGCCAGTGCCCCACCACCCTCATCATCAAGGATTTCCTCCTCACATCCAGTCCGAATCTGCCGTCTTCTAGTTTAAAGCCATTCCCCCTTGTCCTATCGCTACAGCCCCTGCTAAAGTCTGTCCCATCCCTCCTGTGAGCCCCCGTTACGTGCTGGAAGGCTGCAGTGAGTGTCGCCGGAGCCTTCTCTTCCCCAGGCTGAGCCACCCCAGCTCTCCCAGCCTTCCCTCACGGCAGAGCTGCTGCAGCCCTCGGAGCATTTCTGTGCCTCCTCTGGACCCGCTATGACAGGTCCATGTCTGTCCTGTGCTGGGGCCCCCCGCACTGCAGGGGGTTTCACCCGGGCAGAGGGGCACAGCCCCCTCCCTCCACCTGCCAGCCACACTGCTGGTGATGCCACCAGGACATGGGTGGCTTTCTGGGCTGCAAGTGCACATTGCTGGCTCACGTCCAGTAAAGAGAGTTAAGTTATTTACATACAGATAAACTGTGAGAGAAAGCTTGTAACTGAAAAAAAATTATATATGTAGACTTAATTCTAAAAGGATCACATATATGTAAATGCCAGGATAGGTTCTGGTAAAAAAATGCTGGAGCAGAAAAGCATGAGCTTGACAGAAAGACCTAGCTGAACTGACACTGCCTTATATCAACTGTAAGATAAAAAATGCAGGTTGGACAGTCCTCCTTTTGTTCTAAAACATGAAGTGCTGTGAACAACCAAACTTCTTAATTTTCTGCTAAAATTTTTTTTCCATTAATCTTCTAAAATCCTGTACCCAAATATACTGCTAGTCCTGATGGGGAGGGGGGGAGAACACCTGTCAAGACAGAAGCCAAGTTTCAGCTGAATTTTCCTTGAATCTATGGATTCTCCACTTTCTGCCATGTTCACTAGCATCTAAGTAAACACATGATATACAGGATATATTTTACTATTTCCATTTCAGTTATGAATGTTTAGTTTCTCAGGAAATGAATCTGCCTAATGATTTATCTGTACTTCCATCATATTCTTAACTGATAAGCAGCTCCCGAAGTATGGGGCAATTTACCAGCCTTCTTTCAGCCCCAGGTACTGTGTTTTAGGCACTACAGCACAAACACTACTGTTGCCTGTAGTCCTACCTTACTTAATCAGGTGAGAGCATATAGCCAACATTCTACTGACTTTCAGCTCATCGGAATCCTCCATCACATGACGGAGAACAAATGCCACACCAGGCAGTAAGGAAACTACAGCTACAGACCATTCATCCTTACTTTTGGGTATGTCTTTCCTGCTGTAAAGAGCTTCAGTACCCAACACACAAGCAGAGTTTCCACCTACGGTGGCAGGTTTATTTTGGACTGGTTTTAATCTTTACTTCTAAATCACAATAAACAGAATGAGCTTCATACTTTCCCCTGCTGTTTTACATCCTTAAGCTTTCAAACACTAAGTCAACTTGTCTTGAAAACTGTTTTTTAGTAAGGTCAACTGTGATGCATTCATTACTTAGGAAAGGCTGAAGAACGAAGATGCTTTATTGAGTGCTCAAAAATAATAGTTTTGTCTCAAAACAAAAAGCTTTAGCTTTTCACTTAATTATTTTCTTCAGCACAAGACATGAAAACAAGATGTACTTCTGTTTACTGAAATGCTAGGGAACAGAAGTTTGCAAATAAGATCAATGTATTATGTAGTAATGAATTGCTGTTCCCCTTAACTCCATGATAAATGTAACAGACCTTTTTTCTTTGAACTCATGTGAAGTGTAGTAACCTCATACTCAATCAGAGAATGTCTGAAAACTGATGAATTAACTTGAGCTGGGGGGAACAGGAAGGAAAACTACAAAGCATTTATCTTTCACTGACTTCAATGCCCTATCTAGCACACTGTGGAAAAAAAATAGCAAGTTCAGAAACTACACTATGTTCTTTATTTCTAATAAAGTTTTGGAACAGTGCAAGCCTTCTTTCTAAATAGCATCAAGAAGAAAGTAATAAAACTAGCCGCCTCTTTCCAGACACTTTTGCTGCATAAGCAATGTAAGTTTTCAGCACTGCAGGATACAGGTTTCAGGCTCTATTGTATGGTACACAACAACTTTGATAGCTGGCCCGAGTGAGCTACCACCTTCATTGTTTTACAACCTATCTTTTGTTCTTGTCTTGACTCACAAGATTTTGCTGCATTGTTGTGGAACACTAAAGTAAGGAGAAAAAAAAAAAAGGTAAATACTAAAATAGAAAAGCACTTCAAACTCTGCAGCTGTGGATAGCTGCACCATACTGTTTTTTTAAACCTCTTAGGTATAACCATGTGCAAATCAGCAACAATGCAGCAACTGGCAGATACATAATCCATATTTTAAAAGCCCAGATAAAATGAAGATTTTTAGGATTATCAGAAGCAGACAAAGGTGGCTTCCTGATTTCAAGGGATACTTAAGCCTAATGTTAAAGAGAACAAAGTGATGCTGACTGTTCGTCTTGTCCATCCATGCCACCTTAGCAAGGAAAAAAAAAATAAACCTTGCTAGGCATGTTCTTTTTATACCCCTAAATGTAACACCCCTAAGATACACTGTATTCCACAGGACAACACGCAGAGCCACTGGATGAGTCCCCCTGAGGACAGGTTGCCCAAGAGAAAAACTGTCCTCTTGAAGCTCTATAGAGAGAGGCTCTATAGCAGGGAACACTGCAACCACCACCTCCAGGTTAACACACATTCCTGCTGAACCAGCTCCTGCTTGAGCTTGGTACTGCCAGTTCACAGGTCTCACCGCACATCCCCACCAAGTAATACCATCTGTTAGAATATCAGTTCGGCCTGGAGAATGGTTTGTCTAAAATAAGAGATGGAACTCAAGCTGCATCAGCTGAAAGAAGGCAGAAGAGTGGGTGACAGAAGTGAAAATCATTTGGATCAGAAAATTGCAGCTATTCCGACCAGAAAGCACACAGGTTTGAAGATAGCTGAACTTTATGCTGGTACCTTGTCATCCGTTCCGTTAATTTACGATAGCATGGCCATTGTGGCCACCGTCTGGCCTCCGTATTAGCATGCAATTTTGCTCCAGTTAATCAAAGCATACTGATTCCATTAAAACAACATGCAGCAGAGCTGCTTTCTTTGACGAGATAGGATGTGAATGAAGGCTCATCCATGTATGAACACTGCTAATCCAAAGACCAGGATCGGCAGCCTAATAGAGCTACTAATTCTAGAAACCATTTCCAGGCACATGAAGGACAAGAAAGTCGTCGGAGTAGCCAGCATGGCTTTGACAAGGGGAAGTCGTGCTTGACCCACCTGGTTAACTTACATGATTAAATGCCCAGCCTGGTAGGTGTGGGGAGAGCAGTGGGCAGTGTCCACTGGCCTTCAGCAGGGCCTTTGGCACGGTCGAGGCTGCGAGTGCAGGGCCCAGGCGAGCAGACAGCAAGGTGGGTTGGACACGGGCTGGATGGCCAGGCCCTGGCAGTGCTCGCCAGTGGCACAGAGCCCAGCTGGAGGCCGGTGGCTAGTGCTGTACCCCAGGGCTCCGCGCTGGGTCCCCTCCTGTCCAACAGCCTCATCGGTGATCTGGAGGGTGGGCAGAGCGCACCCCCAGCGAGGCGGATGACGGCACAAGCTCTGGGCGGGTGGCCAACGGGCCAGAGCTGTGCTGCCATCCCGCAGGACCCGGGCAGGCTCGAGGGACGGGCTGCAGGAGCCTGGGGAGGCTCGGCAAGGAGCGGCACAAAGTCCCGCACCTGGTGAGGAGCGGCTGCAGGCACCAACTGGGATGTGCTGGGGGCCGCTGGCTGGAAGGCGGCTGGGCAGGGCAGGACCCGGGCGTCCCAGTGGACACCAAGTTTTCCATGATCCAGTGCTGTGCCCTTGCAGCAGAGAAGCGGCCGGAGTTTTCCATGATCCAGTGCTGTGCCCTTGCAGCAGAGAAGCGGCTGGACCGGTATCCAGGGCTGTGTCAGGCAAGGAATTGCTCGTGGGCTGAGGGAGGGGATCCTTCCCCCCTGCCCGCACCGGTGAGGCCGTGCCTGGAGCCCTGCGTCCAGCTCTGGGCTCCCCAGCACGTGAGAGGTACGGGCATGCTGGAGAAGGTCCAATGGGGGGCCAGCAAGATGACTAAGGGACTGGCGCCTCTCTCCATGAGGAGAGGCTGGGACTGTTCAGCCTGGAGAAAAGAAGGCTCAGGGGAATCTCATCCGTGTGGGAGGGTGCAAAGGGGACAGAGCCAGGCTCTTCTCAGGGGTGCCCGGTGACAGGACCAGCGGCAGTGGGCACAAACACGGGAGGGTCCCTCTGAGAGTCAGGAAACACTTTTTCATGGTGAGGGTGGCCGAGCACTGGCACAGGCTGCCCAGGGAGGTTGTGGAGTCTGAGCCTTCACCCCTTGAGATGTCCAAAAGCTGCCTGGACACGGTCCTGGGTGACCAGCAGTAGGTGGCCCTGGCTGAGCAGGGAAGCTGGATCAGAGGTCCCTTCCAACCTCAACTATTCTGTTAACTCTACAGGAGACCCAGTGTCCAGCAACACAGCAAACCAATTCCTGTGTTACAGGACACTCCTGTGTTGTTCTTCCCTAGCCATCAGTTTCAGAGACAGTTAAATTACAGGAGCAGCATACCACTGACTTAAGCCTTTAACACACTTGTCACTGACTGACCCAACTTGAAAGATTACTTTTTGCCAGTTCATTGCTGTCCCAAAGTCATCCCCAGAACTGAGCAGGATGGAATAGATGAGGACCAGAGCTATGTCAGTGGAAAATCTGGCAACTTAATTCAAACCAAGTCCTAGAGCAGTTTAAACTCTGGACTATGCACCAGAACAGAAGAGGAAGCATTAAAACACTGTTTCATTCATTCTGGCATGAATATTGTAACAACTTAACCCACTAAATAACATTAAATTAATTCATCAGGTACGTCTAAGCTATCAAGGCCTGAAAATCTACATGCAGATTTCATCAGTACTGCTATTCCACTGGAGTAGGACTGCAATAACTCCATACTAACAACTACATCTAGTTTTACATATGATCACATAACAACTATACCACCAATACAACTGTTACTACTGATGTACTTACATATCAGCCTGTGTCATTTAGTCCCTGGAATACTACTGTGCCACCAAGCCACCAAACCAATGAAACAATACTCATTTTAATAAAATACTTAGAATGTTTTAATCATGACAAAACAGTTAACAGAAAATCAGTTTACAATCTGCTTGCACCTGGAAGATTTTCATTATGAAATCTTACTGGCTCAAGACCTTTACAGGTTTCTGAATATTGAATATTCTCCTCAAAGCCCAACTTTTGGAAGTGAATAAATCCATAAAGCTTACACTTTCTACTTTTTTCCCCCCACACTTTTAACAAACTGTAGGTGAAGAGAAAATCATAACCAAATGTTTCTGAAAAATCAGTATACAAACTACTTGATTATCTTTCTTGGTGTCTGTTGATTTTAACATTCAGGGTTGACAGAAGGCCAAGGCATTTTTTTTCTTTCAATAGATAAAAGCAGAACTCACCTAGGCACATATTAATGAATCCAGAATGACTTCTACTTTCAGCTACTGGAAGGAGAAAACTCTCCAGATCAATCTACTTAAAACCCCTGCTTTTGCACAGGCCTTTCAGAGTATCTTCCAGTTTTCTTCTTCCATGAATAAGAATTAAATATTCATACCTTAATTAAAAGTGTTTCCACTTGAGGTCTTGCATTCCGACTCAGTCAACTCATCCCTGTCAGCCTGTAGTTGTAGTGTTTATGACTCTACAGTGTTTTACATAGCAGCCAATTGGGTATCAAGTCACTCCTTCCATAGGGGTGAATACTCCTGCAAGCTGTTTTACAGAAGGAATCAAAATACTACAATGGAGCCAACCAGCCATGCTCTGCAATTTACCAAGATTGTTTTAATGGTCTGTGATTTTAAAAGGGTGCCACTTATTAGCAAGCTGAAGAACAATTAGAGCCCCTAGTTCTTTGGGACACTCGTTTAACTGCACTACTGCAGAAGGATGAGAAAAAACAGAGACAATTTCCCAAAAGAAAAAAAAAGAATAATCAGGTAAGAAATACTCCTCTATGACTTTGGACTCAACATTTCATCTTGGAATAGAACAAACCCTACAGAAGGTACAGAAGAACTCTGTGGTCCATCATCCTGTTCACAGCAATCAAAACATTGTAAAAGGGGGGAAAAGAAGTTTTGTATTGGAAGTCAAAACATTTCTTCAAGCAGACTGGTGGTGAAACTCACTGTCTTTTAAGTCAGCTGGCAGTATGAGTCAGAACAACTGCTGGGAAAGCAACTTTCTTACCGGCTAAGTCAAAGTAATAATTCAGGATTTCCAATGCCAGCTTCTCTGCTAAGATCTCTTAACACACAACGCTCCACAAAAGCAAAGGGGACCTCACAGAGCCTTTCAGTGGAAGAACTTGTGTACACCTGAAAGGGTTTGCTGCTTGCACTTACTGCTTGCAGGCCTGTGGTCTGCTGCATTACCACATGAGAGATTTACGGTCACTTCAGGGGTTTGCAGATCACTCTTAGCAATAACTGGCTTTAGCTTTAAAGATAGTAAATCAATGGTTTCGACAATCCTAAGACTACAGTATTAAAAGAATTCCATTGTTCTGCAGAGAACGTCGAGCACTTTGCACACAGGTGCCTGAACGTAACTGATGGCAGAGATCCTTTCTTAGGTATGCATGCCTGAACTGTATTCAATTCAAGGCCATTCTCAAAATGCCATTGTTTTCTTATGCAATTCACACAAGTTGCCATTGTACATTTGCTATTCATCAGGGGATGTAATCTGAATCTTGTTGAATTATACTGCCCTGATATCTTCTTCCCTACTCTAAATAATTAAGACTTGAGACTTGGAAAGAGGAGGGAGGGAGAAGAGAGATGTGTGTTTCAGGGAGGCAGGAAGTACAGAAAAAGAATAAGGTACAAGAGTAAAGTGGAAATAAAGTGTGGAAACAGGCATCCAGTTACAGATCATAAATTTAATAAAGACATGGCCTTACACAGTTGTTCCTAGGACTGAAAATGCTAAGCTATTATTCTGTATTGGAAATGTTCTTTTCAGCTGCATGTTGCATACAAAAGGTAATTCCTTAGAAGGCAGAGATTTTACAGTACGTAACATTCCCAGCTCGCACGGATTCTAAACTGCACTTTGCAAGAGGAAATACAGCATCTTACTAAAATGAAGGCATTTCCGTTACATACCATAGTTGCCAGCACAAATTTATAGCATTTCTCTTTTTAAGATAGATAATAAAAGGCTATATCCAGGAAGGAAAGGCATATGCCTTCATTATAAGTATGCCAACTCATTCCATCTTCTGCTGAGCTCACAACAGAAGTAAAAGAACAATTTTTTGTTATCTGGGGGAAGGTAGCCAAGTCCAGACTTCCTAGACAATGCAAAGTCCTTTTTCATATTATCACTTGCTAGTAAAAGCAGCTTTTAACAGGCACTACAATCACAGCAAGGCTGGTAGCTTAAGCTTTGCAGGACCTGGTAGTATCCCCACCATTTGAGTCTCTGGCTCCATTTTCAGTTAAATACTCCCAATAAAATTCCGCTAAGCATCCTTCAACACTTCTTCCAAAAGATGTTATTGACTAAAGAATTGCCAGCAGAACAGCTATTCTCACATTTTTTGTTTTTCTTGTAATATCCTTTCATCATTTTCTCTACATAACCAACACTTTTCACTAGTGCTAAAATGCTAGGAGAAACTGGGGAGTCAAATGGGCTTTTGTTTTGACAGTTTGCTTTGGAGGCAGGGTTATTGATTTCTTCAAAGAAAATACTGCCCCAGGAGTCTAAATCGAATGGGTTGTTAGACCTGCATTTCACAGTTCCTTCCCTAGCCCATCCCTAACATACTTAAAATTCTCAACAACAATTGTTTGTGTTAACAAAATACTCTGAGGAGCTCCTTCTCCGAGTAGTTTGAGACAATATGAAGGGGCCTGGGAGTGCAGAAACTAGAGCATTTGTAGAAACCTGTATCTCTGTAAGCTTAGAGACACGGCGTGCTTTACAGCTCATGTCCTCCTGGGGTCTCCAGAGCTGACGGACTCGCAAGTCCATCTGACAGGGTATCTTTCTGAGGTATCACTAGGCCAGCCTTCTCCTAAATGTTTGTTCGCTGTTGTTGAATCACTTCTTCCCCCTCCTCCAAAGCACTGTGGCATTCCTGAAGACAGATTTACCAGCTGCCCGGGATTCAAATTTCACTCCCACTTTTACATTTCTTATATAAAAGCCTTTAGAATTTGTGTGCAACTACACAGACAATATATATAAAAAAACCCTTTTGTCATGTTCTTAGACTCAGCATAAACAGTTGGCAAAAGGTTTGACTCACATATAATGAAAAGGCTATGTACCCTTCCTCATTCCTGTTCATAGTCACTCACTCTCCCATTTCTTACAGTTGCTTATCAGCTCCACATTGAGCAAGTTCAGGGGGCTAAACAGACAGAAAGACTGCTTTGCAGGTTTTTTTATTTTATTTTGGGACAAGCAATTAACTACCCTTCCGAAAAATTATACAGTACACAAAAGGATTTAAACCACAAGTTGGAATTTTACAAGTTCCCTAGCTTAATTTCCAATTAAAATATAAATAAAATATACCTCTCTCTCAGGATTTTAAACAAGTACAGAAGCATGCAGTAGATATCCCCCAAGTAAAAAGCATAATTTATTTGTGGGGTTTTTTGCAATTGACATGGCTTCAGAAATATCCCCAGAAAAAACTGTATACAATATTCAGAATTTAAACTATTTCTTCTCTTGCCCATTTTTAACTCCCGAGCTGATTATTCCTTTCCTTCTACTTGTTTCCAATACAAATGGAAACTATGTGTCTGTTGGATGGTTGTTTTTTTCATTTGTATTGCTTGTTTCATCTGGAGAACTGAGGTACAAGGAAGTGGGACGCCTGAAGTCCACTAGGAAAGTTCTCAGCTGTACCTCACGTACCTTTTTCATGTAGATAAGATGTTTTTCTGGCTTAGTTTTACACATGTAAGTAGTTTATTGGCCTTATCCCATAAGGATACTCATTTGTAGTGATAAGAGAGCCTATCAAAAGAGGAAATAAAGATCATTAGCCAAAGTGGAACACTGTGTACCTTAGAATGAAGAGTTGGAACATTTCAAATGAAGAGGTCCAAATGAAATCAATTACAGTATGTAAAACAGTACACTGAGATGCATCAGAAGTTTCATAATAGACACAAACTGTGCATGAAAGCCAACTGTATGAGGGCTCATCTTTCACAGTTTCATTTGTAGTGATACTTAGACTTGCCCAAAAGATAAGTATTCTTCACATGAAAAAAATAAAATAGGGGCTTCCTTCCCACAAGGCCCAAAACACTAGGCACCTCTTCATGTGCTTGGGATGCTTACAAGATTTCACACACAACAGTTTATGCTGCAGAATACCTTGCCAGCACCAGTTTATGTTCTGAATGTACACAACAGGAACATCAAGTCCCAGAAAATCCACAAGAATCCCCTACTAAAAACATGTTTCCCCAAACCACGTAACATCATGAACTGAAACATTTTTGGGGAAAAAAAAAAAAAAACCCAGAACCCAAACCCCAAGCAACTAAACCAAAACAAACCATACACACACTACCAAAAAAACAACCCTAAGGTTATTCTAATGCAAGAGAAGGCAAAAGACTTTCATACACTTTTCATCCCCAGCTAACAACTGCAGTTACCACAAGACCCTTAGCTGACCTAGTTGCCTCTCATCCACCAGTAAAGTAGCTCTCCCAACCTCTGTAACCATGGGGAATTGAGCTTGCATGTACAAGAACAGCTCCTCCCCTGCTGAAAAATAGAACAAAACCAGCCTTTTGACTTCACTACCTTTGCCCTCCTTCAGGCAGTAAAGCAAGAGACACAAGGGCAGATGTTCTGTATTTTCTTCCTCAGTTACTGCTTTTTGAATGTATAAAACTTCTTTGATCCAGCACAGCATTTCTGCCATTCAAAATATTCTGACAGATTTCCGTTCTACTTTCTAGAACCATTGAGACACAAGGCAGACAGAAAGCTGGTAAACCGTTTTGGTTTTTTTTTCAGTTCCCTTGCTCACTGACTTACATGAACACCTTCATGCTTTCTTCATTAATAAGCTGTTGAACAGTAAGTATACATTTCTGCTTTTCTGTATTTTATTTGTGACTGGTGGGGAAAGCAGGAGCATTCATAGGCTCTCAGTGGAATACAGCAGTTGTCCATTGCTTCTTCACAGACCATGTCCAGAGCAGCATAGGACTGCAATTACAAATGTGAAGAGAAAAAAGAATGAAGTTTGAGAGCTTTGGGGAAGAAAAATGATGGAGCTGACAGTAGATACTGTTTATAAGTGACATGCTCTGTGCAGCTGTGAAAAGAATTTAAAAACAGAATCAGCAACACTCAGCTTCTGAACTCCAAGGACAATTAGTGGTTTATCAAGAGTTTATACTGAGAACTTCATGGTAAAATGTCTCATGTTAATGCAAGATAATCTTATTCTGGGCCACTGCAATTTAAATATAGGAAGGACAATCTAACTGCCCTGCTGCCTTCTTGTAGGACAATTTAACTATCCTGCTAGCTTCACTGGGTGTCTGACACAGCACTGGTACAGCTGTGCAGCACTGACATTACTCTGTACAACCATGACACACACACAAAGCAGCAAACCCTTAATAACATGGAGGGTAAATACTTATTTAGAAGAGTACCTCAAAAAGAAGGTTCAAATGAGCAAATTGTGTATTAGTTTAGTTAACACAATTCTATAGAGACTCAGCATTGTCACTGCTTTTTCCTGTATGTGCTTTCCTCCGCTTTCTCCTTGATGCAACCCACCAATAAAAGTCAATTAAAACAAACCTGTATTTGTATGTAACGTAGCTAATGCAGCAACCATCTGAACACAAGCTGTTTGCAAGGTGTAGTCCAACAGCAATTCGGAAAAAGATACTCGGTTATGTATCTATGGCTAATCAAGTGAAACCCAAGATGCAGGTATCACTGGAAAATGCTTTACAACATCACCTCTGCATAACTTATTTCTCATTTTTAAAATGTTTTGTTTGGATTTGAAGACAGCATCTTCCACCCAAGTCTTACTGTGTTTACCTTCTGTGCTAGACAGAACATACCCAAGTACACCTTTTTACATCTTCCATTCTCTGTGATATGCAAAATCCATGGAATCTGATTCCAGTACCCCAAATTAGTATTAACAGTGCAATTACAGAAAAGTATCAGTAGGATTTTCATCTGATCATGCCTTCTGAGTTTAGGCAGATTTTAGAGATTATATTTATTGAAAACTGACAATGACATTTTCAATGTTAGCTGAACTGGAGGTCTGGGTCTTGCTCCAAAGACAAAAAGGACTGAAAATAATAGTATCGAGCAGAAAAAATACATCCCAATCAACCAGCGACTCTTCTAGTTCAGCAGTGTTACTGAGGTAAGATTGTTTTTGGAAAAAGTCACAAAGCTCAGAACACAAGAGCTGGAGCATTTATATAAACTCATCTAAAATGCACTGAAGTGCACCTTGCTTTTCACTGATGCCCATTTCTTGGGGAAAATTCTGTATGCTCTGAAGCTTGTATTTTTTCAGCTGCATCAGATGGTCTGATAACGTATGACCCTTTTCTACGAACCATGCTCTTCCACTAATACAGCAACGTACTGCAAAGCAGAGAATGCCAAGTTCAAATGTAGAGTTTACAGTGTTTCTTTTTGATCGAGCCAATTAACACAGCTAACCATCGCAGGCAGGCGAACAGCGCATCGTAACCTGGAACAGGCATTGTGTAAGCAATAAGGCCCAATTTCTGTTTCACTTCTGCCAAGAGTTTTCCCAGGAACAGCAGCGAAATGTTCCAAGGAATCGCAAGGGGCACCCCAGGCGCACGGCACGGCCGCCGCAGCCCCAGGCGCGGGAGGGGGCTGGGGGCCCGGGCCCCCGCCGCCTGGCACCTGGTCGGGCCGTGACGCGGGATCGGAACCGAGCACAGTACAGCCCCGAGCACGGGGCTGCGCACTTAAACTTTCTTCATTGACTGCTAGGTGGGAGAAGGGGAAAAGCGGAGGAAAAAAAAGAGAGAACACGCATCAACACGTAGCTCCGGACTCACCGATTTTGGCCAAGCTGGCCACAAGTATCCAGAGCGTAATGATGTAAGGGTCCTTGACGTGATCCCATTTGAACGAGACGATAGCAAAGCTCTGAGGCTGGCTGCTATTTATAGGGCTGCCCGAGCTCCTCTGTCCCAGCGCCGCTGGGAGAGCCGCTAGCCCCAGGAGGAGCCCCACTACAGACACCTGCCTCATCGCCGAGCCACGCTGCGAAACCCCGCGCCCCCTTCCCGCAGAAATCCCGCCTCTGCGGAGGTCCGGAGCGGCGAGCTCCCGGTCACCCCGCAGCCCGGCGGCCGGGGGGCGCGGGCAGCGGCGCGTCCAGTCGGCGGCGACCCTGCCCCGCCACCGCGGGCTCTGCACCGGCAGGTGGGGGCCGCTCTGCGCGGAGCGTCCGGGGGGCAAGGGCTCTGCGCATCGGCGGGCGCGTCGAGCCGGGGTCCCGCTGCCTGCCCGCACCTGCCTTTATCGGGCCGCTGGGGAACGGCCGGGGGCGGGGCTTCCCTGCGCTCCCGCCGCGCGCGGGCGGCGGTGCCCGACGGGGCGCGGCGGGGAGCTCCGCGCCGCTAAGGGGGCGGTGGTGGCGGCAGGCTGCACCCCCCGCCCGGCTCCAGCCACGCCGCGGGGGACGAGGAGCGGCCCCGAGCCGGGCGTGCTACAGAGCCGCCAGCCGCCGGTCGGGGCCGGGGCTAGCCCCCCTGTCTCGCCGACGCTGCCCGCCGGCTGACCCGGACAGCGCACTCCTGTCTCCTTTCGGCTGTCCAGCGCGCCGGGACCTAGCTGGCCCAAAGCGCAGCAGCTCCCTCAAAACAGCTTTTTCTTTCGTCCAGCAGAGAGCACCTTTCCCCACTGCGCTCGGGAAAGTGACACAGGCAGGCAAGGTTTGGCTTTCCTTTTAGATTTGCTTGCAACTGTCTGTTAAGGTGTCTATGTTAAATACGCCACCTGGTTGCTTTTCCTCTTCTTTTTTTATGGCTGCAACGTGGAACCGTCTAAAGGGTTTCCGCTTTCCCCCTGAAGCCGTCTTTCTTGCTGATAACATCTGCCCGCTATCCCGGCCGGCCCCTGCGGGGTGCTGTGGCCAGGTGGACCCGCCACCACCGTAACCCTGCGGCAAACCCGCAGCAAAGCCGTGCGTCCCCAGCAGAGCGGAGCGCACCCCCCGCACGCCGCAGCAGCAGCCCCTGCCCCGGTGCGTGCTGCGGAGCCATCCCGCTGCTCACACTGGTCCGCTGCTTCTCTGATTTTTCTCTTGAAAAATACCACCTTTATACTTACGTGACGGTTTTATCAACGTTTTTTTTTTTAGTTTGGTGGTGGATGTTGGGTTTGTTGGGTTTTTTTTGGGGGGGTGGGCTTTGGTTTGGGTTTGGTTTTTTGTGGTGTTCTTTAGTCCTATAAATGGTCCTGGCTAAGGCGAGAGTAACGTTTTTGTGCACTGCGATTATAAGAGACAACTACAGCGGGAAGCAAGTAGTTGCTGAGCCCTGTGGGTAGCAGCAGTTCTAGCTGTTACTTGCTGATACTAGAACAATGAACTTCAGTAGAGACAAGCTGTCAGCACTGTTTTCATTATCACAACTTATTCCAAGTACCATCACATCACAATTAAACATTTCAGCTGCAGTTGATAAAAGGGCACCACGCCTGCCAGTGTCCCGTCTTATTTATGTGATTCTTCCCAAATCTAATTCCATAAAACGATAACTGGGTTAGAAACAAACCTCGCTACTTGAAGTGCTGAAGCTAACCGTGTTGTTGGGACAAATGGGTCATAGATCACGAATACCTGCAGCTGTGCTAGAAAGACGATAACGCCTGCTCCAGTGGATTGTTTCTGGAGATAAGAGAGGCTCACGCTTCACTTGGAGGAGCTGCAGCCAAGATCACTCCTCTGATTGCCCTTAGGTAATGTTCTACTCGGGACAATAGTGGCAACGGCAACCAAGTTACATGACAATTCCGAGTCTGTTGGTGGAGATAAACCATCATTAGCAAACAAAAAATGTTGGAAGCACCACCTCAGCACGGATAAGCTAATGTTAATACCTCCTCAGCTGAAAGTATAACGCCCAGCGAGCTACCTTAAAGGGGTGGTGTGAGAATTTTAGGATTTGTAAAGATTTTTTTAAGGCCTTGGTCTAAACTGCTAGAAAAGTGCATAATTTTTTTTGTCACAAAAATCTTCTCAAAACGAGGTTTACAACACTGTTAAAATGCCAACAAACTCTTTTCGTTTAACAATAACAAATCAATGGTTCAAGGAGCATCTGTGACATTTGAACTGTCATCCAACTGCTTATGGATTTTTTTTAAAGTAGGGTGCATATCAAATGACTGTACATATCAGGGAATTCTTGTGCAATTCATTAGTACGTGAGTATGACACAGGACAGAGGAATGACCTGACAATCATGAATCTCCTGTATGCACCTGAATGCATGCTAAACCAACAGTCCACTGAATACACATGAAATGAGGTACAGAATATATTGTTGTACAATAATACTTTGCCTTTATGTATTTATTAATAGATTCTATTTTATTGAAAGTTCTTGATGGAAGCCCTTATGTAGTTTCCTATGACCTCATTCTGTATCAGTAACAAAAAGCATTAGCTGGAGTACTATGTTTGTAATAAAGATACCATATCGCACAGCAGCTGATATTTCCTGACTCTCCAAAAAATCCTACAAAGAAGATTTCTACTTACTGTAAAAGAATGGCTTCGTGCCCTGTGTGATTTATTTATTTATTTGTTTGTTTGTTTGTTTATTTTTAACTGAAAGACCTCCGCTATTGTTGTTTCTGGCAATGTTGTGTAAATAATTGCTTAGAGAAAAGAATTAGTACTATCTTATACACCTTTGCATGATCGGTGTCCTGTAAAGATTACTTCTTGGGGATTTTTTTAAAAACTGTGGTGAAAAGTAAAATACAATTTCAGTTAAAAAAACCCCCAACAAATAAACTGAAATCTTTAAAATTCTATTGGTTTTCTCTAGAAAACACGCACAGTATTTCAGTTGTCCTGACTCAGAGGTGAAGTTACAATTAAACTTTCAATATTAACATTTACAATAAATGTGTTTAAGCTGAGGTGAAATTAAGAAACACATTCCTGTGGAACCCAGAACTTTAATAAATGAAAATAAATAAATCTAAGTAGTGACGATCTGGCAAATGAACCGTGAAAAATCTCCTCAGGCAACATAAACCATCATAAATCACTTATTATCATTCCTGTCTTTCCTCAGGGAAATGCACTCTTTTTATATTATTGTCTATTAAATGCATAAGCAGGTTAAGGTTAAGATTTTGAAAGGAACAGAGTTCCAGCATATATTTTTATGCCATAATTCCAACTATATACATAGTTAAACAGAACAGTAATTCTTGTGACTGGCATTGTACCAATGTAACTGTATGATGTGGTGAAAATTAATGTGGTTTATATGCAGATGAATGTAGAACTATGCAAATTTGTAGTGAATTTACTTGATTCAGCAGCTGATATTTTGCCAGCTTCTCTCCAAGTGACATGAGTGCAGCTGAGCAAGTTTACTCTGCATGAAGCTGGACAAATATTGCTGGACTGAGTAATATTGCAGAGCATTATGTTACAGCATGATGAATATGAACCTCTGAAATCACTTTGAGAAGCAATGCATTAATTCAGCCTGCACACATTACAGTGAGTGAACAAAATGAAGACCAGGGTGAGCATGAATGAATCAAAGAGGCAGATGGAAATGGACTTGACTGGGAGGTAGGATGGCAGAGGAAATTAGCTGGATTTTTCATGAACCAATTCAAGACACAACTGAATTTAAGGCCAGTAAGTGGAGGGAAGTTTTACCAGATCCCTCATTTTTAGCCTCACGGCAGATCTTCCAAGCAGATTGTGAGGCTTTTCTTTTCTGTTGTTGCTATTGTTGTTTTCACGTGTTGTTTTCACATTTATATTAGATTAGCAGCTAATCTAGTAGGACTGGGAGGGTGCAAGTGGCAAACATTAACCACCACACCTATTACCTCTGGTAAAGGCAGTCCCCTCCCTAAGGGATTGTATTTGTGGGAGCTTTCAGTGTAATGGGTAGTGAAAAGGGAATGGGACTAAGAAAGAAGTTGTTACATAGTACCAGATACCTAATACATTTTATCAGACTATGTTCAGGGGGGAAAAAAGTATTTTTATGAGATGCCATGTATATTAGAAGTCCTTCTTTAAGCTCCAATTTCAATGAAAATTCTTCTGTTGCGTATTGTGACTCTTCAGGGCTTGCTACTAGTCAAAGATGGCTGCACAGATTTTCACCTGTGACAGACTATGTCTTCCACACGTTCCCTCTTCTATCGTTTGCATTCCCATGGTTTTGGCATCTCACTCCTACTTCCCCGTTCTCCTGGTCTCAGCCCTCCTTCCTTTTCATGCATGTCTCCTGTCAATACTCACCAAAAATCCCAAATACTGAGACCTGAGGGACACTCAAAACGCTGTGTATGATGTTTCATCCTAGTATTTCAGCTCCCGCATGACACTCTCTCTATCCCTTCAAATTCAGCTGTGTCATTTTTCACCACATACCCTTCCTCCAGGTACTCACACCAGCCTGACACAAATGCAAAAACTACATTCAAGACACAAATCACTACTAGTTTTCCTAGGCATAAAGGAGATTGTATATGCTGATCTTTAAAACTCCGTTGCCATGTTGCTCTTTGTTAAAAAGGCTGGGGGAATACTGTGTCAGAAACCATAACTACAGATTTCAGAGATCAAGTGTGTAAAAAAAAAAAGAAGGAAATAAAAGTGCGTGCCTTCTGTGTATGGGTATTCAGCTTTCTGTAATTTAACCTGTGAGGGAAAGCAAAACAAACAGCAAATTAGGGGAAAAGCAAATTACCCTTCAATAACTAAGGCAGCGAAATAGAACAGTTTCAATTTCTAGCATGATTTTACATTTATTTCTTGGGTTTGTATCTAGGCTTAGATGCTTCCTGATGTTAAGTTTTGGCTGACCTGTGGAGAGGGAATCTCCTGATTCTCCGTGTGCCATGGCTCTGAAATGCATGCCTGCCTTATCTAGCGCAATGTGTGCGCGTTCACATCGGCAGGTCCGGTGGGCCTCACCTAGAGCAGCGACAGAATTCCCGATGCCCCCCCAGCTCCCCTTTCGGCAGGCACCCAGGACTTGCTCGGAAGCGCCCGTGATCCCGGCAGGTGGGGAGCCCCCCAGCCCGCGCACGGGTGCAGCCTGTCCCCCGCCCCGCCGCGCGCGGGCTGTGGGGCGGGGACCCCCGCCCGAGGGGCGCGGCCGGTCCCACCGCGGCGCGGGGCCGCGGCAAGGCCAGTCCCTGCGCGCACCCGCCGCGGCCCGGGGCCGCTCCAGCTCTGGGGGCGACACCGCCCCACCGCGGGACGGGCCCCGGCTCCCGGGGCTTGGCGCCTGCCTTCAGGATGCCGCCCCGCGGCAGCACGGCCGGACCGAGCGCCGCCACTGCCGTCGGGCGGGCCGCAGCCCTCCGGGGGAAGAGCTGTAGAGGGCAGCTGAGATTCTCCGGCGGCAAAATTTTTCTTTCCTTTTTTTTTTTTTTCTTTTTCTCCCCCTTCATCTAAATTATGGTAAAGAAAACAGTGAACCTTGGCTGACGTGCAACGATAATCGTGTAATAATAGCAGTTACTTTGAACTTAAATCAGGTAAACCAGAGTCCAATAATTTAATTAATTATGATAGAAACAAAACCCGCCAACACAAGTTATGGCTTAAGGTACTGATTATGGCCATTTGATCAACAACAAAAAAAGAGGTAACAGTCAGTACTGTGTCGTTGATGCATAGTTTAAATCCTGTAGATACTTAAGAATGTTGCACTAGAGGTGGTGGAGGGTTTTGTTGGATAATTACAATTGATTGAAATCAACACATTTAACTAGAACACTCATATTTTTATGAATCATGGTTTAGGAAATCATCACATGATCAGAACAGTATTCCTGCTCAAAGCCACAAAGGAAGGGAAAACTTCAGAGCTGGTGATAATATCAATAATCTGCCTAATTTGGTGCAAAGGCAAGATCTTGAATCTCATATTTCAGGTGAATGCTCTGATGTTGATCCTGACTTAGAAGAAATTACGACGGTCCCAATTTAATTTTGTTTTGTGCTGAAGCAAAAACAATTGTTGAAACTTCATTTTTGGGGAAAAATTTTTTGAAAACTGGTTTTCAGCTAGTTTGGGCTTTTAAAAACATGTATTACATTAGTACTGAAACGTTTGCACTAAGTGTGCTAGAAGTTATGATCAATTTGAAGATGTTTGCATGCAGTATTCAAATGTCAATTTAAAAGGCAGGCAGTACATGTTTTGCAGTCAATTGAACAGTAGTGGAGTGGAATGGGAAGAGGTGGTCCTTTGCTGCAGGTGTAAAAAGTAACAGAGATTCTTTGAAGTAGAAAGGATTTACTTTGATTCGAGGAAATTCTACTTTGAATTGAGGGAATCTGAACTGGATTCCTGCTTATCTTACTGAAGTTCCAAAGGCCACAAGGTGCAGCATATACATGGCATGCACTTCCACAGTACCAAAATAGCAGCTGTAAACTAAGATCGGTAAATGAATGTGTAAACAGGAAGAGTGATATTTCCCAGACATGCAAAATAATTTGACACTATCATATTTAATAATTAACTACATCAAACTGCTTTGGCAAATTTCTGGCATGTGGAAGCCTCAACCAGAGTTACTATGACTGAATTTTCAAGAACTCTTTCTAAAATGAAATAATATACTGAAAAAAAGGTAACTTTATCATGATAACTTTAAAGTGAAACAAGAAAGGAACTGATTAGAACATTACTCTCATGAATAAAGCTGTACAAATAAAATTATGCAGTGGACCCAGATTTTGTCAGACTAATGTATTTAAAACTGCCGTTTCCTACAAAGTCACGCTTTTGGAAATACAGAAAAATAAGGTGACAGTTGCAGAGAAGAGTTATTAATTTCATCTGCTACATGAAAATAAGAATCCACACAGTAAACAAGTCATTTGGAAAAGCTTTCTGAATTTCAACTGCTGTAGTCACCTCAGAGGCACGGTTCAACACGGTGACATAGCAATGCACCACCTCTTTGGGAGCTGCTGGAGAATTTGTGTCTGGGACTAAGGATTCCATCCTATCACTTGCCCCTCGGCTGCACATTGCTACTCTTTTCCTTGTTTCCTTGCTGGAGATTTTGACAGACCATTTCTGCTTTCAGTCTGCTGCAGTCCTGAAGCAGAGGTGATACGAAAATCAGAGGTACTTGTTCTGAACTTGTTCTGGTACTTGTTCACCAGACAAATCTCAGTTTAGGACACCATCAAGTTTAACATACTGTACCCCAGTCTACAAAGTGAAGAAAAATGCACAGAAATGCAGGTAATACTGAAAAGAGGTACAGGAAGGTAAGACCTTGAGGGCTGCCCTGGTCACCAAACACAGTCTCCTGGGACAATGGACTTCCACGCACGTTTTATGCTGCCTGAACAGATTTACCACCCGCTGTCTTGAAAACGTTATGTCAAATACTTTCTGCTCATTAGGGATATTCATATAATTTCTAGCCTAAATTTCATCAGAAAGTTCACAACCTATTTATTGCTGTGTGAGCGTTGCCCTTTACTGTTGTTTGTGCTGATGTTTTTTACCCTATAAAAGCAATCATACTCTCTTTCAGCATTCTTTTAACCAAAACTGGGTTAACCTGAACTTTATTTATATGACATATATCTGCATTTATATGACAGGCTGTCCCAAACGGCCTGAGCAGTCCTTCTCTGGAAAGAAGCTTGAATTAATCTTTCTTAACAGAGCTCAGCAGCGCACACACACAGGTGAGGTTTTACTAAGCCTTGCGGGCTGGCCACAGTACCTCCTCATCTCTGAAATGTACAGCCCAAGACACTCCAGAATGGCATTTGTTTTTATGGCCGCATCTCAGAACCCATTGCAATACTCATCCTGTAATCAAGTAACGTAGCCAAATCCTACCCTTTTCCACTGGTTTTCAGTGAATGAGCTTGTAGCTCACAGGCGATTGTTTTGCTGCTGTTGCATGGTCTTTCATTTCACAGCTTGGAATTTCGCTATGCTAATGTTACACAAGTCCTCAGTGTCAGCAAGTCCTTCTGATGCAATCTTCCTTTCTGTGGATGGTGACTCCAAACTCCGCATCATCAGCAATCAGTTGTGGATGCCAAAAGCATTAATGAAAATATTAAACAAGATGGATCCTGAAGTGTACCCTTGAGGTATTTCTCTTTTGACCTCCTTCCAGCCTGATTGTCTCCCCCCTTTTTCAGTAGCAGTTTTCTCCACAGATCACTGCAGTCTACAAACAATAGCTTAACACCTTGACAAACAGAACACTGAGAATGTGGTATTCCTGCATGAAATTGTGGTAAATATTTGTGTGTCCTAAAATACGTACGTCATCTCTGTACCTCTAACTCTGCTGCTTATACATGACAAAATTCCAGGTATATATGTTATTGCAGCATGGCATGCACTAACAAATGAGGCAAGATTTCCCCCATGATTATTAGCTTAAAAAAATTAAAATATTTATGCTGAGTGAAAACAAAATCAGTTTTCATTAGGTTCACATTTTTTGAAAATTGACAGCTCAATAGATTTAGCTATTTGAATTTTTAACATATTTAGTTGTCCACACATAGCGCCAACCATTCTATTTAAAAAGAAGTCTTCATAAAAATGGACATTTTAAACCAAACCAGAGTTTATGACCGTTTGGGAAAACCACACGGTCAGCAAAGTTGCTATGATCAGGTTGGAGAACTGTGCCCAGCCTAAAGAACTGTGATTTCCTATATGATTTTCAGATACGTGAGAAACTGTGGAGTTGGATTTGAGAACAGGCATCAAGCTTTGTTAAGCTGCTTCAGTGAACTGAGCCCATGGTTTCAAATGATGTGGTGAGCTTACCTATCATCTTATTATTGAGAAGCAGAAATGTTGAGAACTTAACTAATATTAAGGGACTGGCGCCTCTCTCCATGAGGAGAGGCTGGGACTGTTCAGCCTGGAGAAAAGAAGGCTCAGGGGAATCTCATCCGTGTGGGAGGGTGCAAAGGGGACAGAGCCAGGCTCTTCTCAGGGGTGCCCGGTGACAGGACCAGTGGCAGTGGGCACAAACACGGGAGGGTCCCTCTGAGAGTCAGGAAACACTTTTTCATGGTGAGGGTGGCCGAGCACTGGCACAGGCTGCCCAGGGAGGTTGTGGAGTCTGAGTCTTCACCCCTGGAGATGTCCAAAAGCTGCCTGGGCACGGTCCTGGGTGACCAGCAGTAGGTGGCCCTGGCTGAGCAGGGAAGCTGGATCAGATGATCTCCAGAGGTCCCTTCCAACCTCAACCATTCAGTACGTCAGTGATCTCATCATTAGAATGAGAGGCTGGTATTCATTTCTGCTTCCCCATTGCCGCAGCTTGCCACTTGCTTTGTGCTGTCTTTAACAGTCAACAGAACTGTTCCTGACATCATTCTCATAGGCCAGCAAAAAATACCAGAATAGATTTCTACTGAGTTACTAAGCTGAACAGGTCCACTGAAGGTCCAATAAGCTCCACAGCTTGGGCAAGGGAAGAAATAGGCACCATCTGTCCCAGAGCAGGGAAATGAGGAAGAAGCAGACACAAGCCAAAGCACAAAAATCTTTCCCTTTTGGCAATGGTGAGCAGTTTAACTGAAATTAAATATAAGCAAATAACCTGGGATTCTTTTACTCAGTGTTCCCAAACATTCCATCTTTTCTATCATCTGCAAAAGAAAAATTATTTTTAAAATATTTTAAAAAAATCCTTTATTAAAAAAATACAGGGCTGTTATTTAATTAACTGAAAGCCCAATTTTCTTGAAATGGGGAAATCTACTACTGATTTTTTTTTGCCAAAATGTTTTCCTCTCAGGACTGTACTTGATAATGATTCATAAACAGTAGGCCCACTATAAATTCAGAAAAAGTGAAATAAAGCACTAAGATTTTGTTAAGATAGCTCACAAATTACAAACATATTCCACAAAGTTTTTCCTGAAAGAGTAGGGGTTTTTTCATGCCACACTTGGGAAGTCAACATCACACATGGGCATCAACAAAATTCAACTTTTCCCTGTGTCCCTTACCTCATAAATGTCCTGCTTCACCTTTTCCTTCTGTGACCTCCAGAGTTATTAGGTGTTTATCAAAGCAAGCATTATTATTGTAGGTATCCAGAGAAATTTTCAGACTTATTGATCTAGACATTAATATTAATGCAGGTAGGAAGCAGTGCGTATTTGTTTTAATTTTTACTTCTGCTTATTAATTATCCTTCATCTAAATTTCACTATGAAAAGAGGAATCACTGAGCAGTACATTAATACTTCCCTTATTGAGGTTCAGTAAAATAATTTTTACTGCCCTTTCTGAAAATTTTTAAATTATGATCTCAACATTCCACATGCTTTACTTTTTTCCCTCTTAAACAAATAGAAAATGTCCTTGATCTACTTTTACATGACCAGTTTTATTTTCATTTTAACTGTCAGCTATATTCCGTGAAAGAGAGAGACAGAGAGAATGCTTCTTCAACAGTGCAGTGTTCTGTATCTGAAAGAAACACACAAACTACAATTTATTACTTCTCTGTTTCCTTCTACACCGAGTCTGGGTTCCTCCTAACTCGGTTTGCATCACTTTGCATCATGTGTTTGTGCTAGTGACCTTGAACCAGCTACCTTCGTTCTGCTCCCCCACCAGGCAGGGCTGAAGCAACAAGCACCTTCACAACCAAGCCAGACACAGGCCACGTAACCCGTTACAGACTGGCGTCCAGTACAGATTTCAATACAAGCTACATATTACAATTCCAATTCTTCAGTTAAACCAGAGATCTTTTTAAACCTCAGGGATGATGTATTTATGATTCAAAGGAAAGAATTTGGCTTTCTGGCCCTACTTGCATGGAGCCCTCAAATCACTAAGAAAAAGGTAATGTCACAACATGTATGTTGTGTCACTTTGAGAATCATATATAACCTTTCGGCATTAAAAAGCAGCCATCAAAATGTAAACACTGCGAGATAAAAATGTATCTGTGTTGTGTATCTAATGATCTAACTGTGTTAGTGAATTCGGATCTACATACTGCATTAGGGTACTGCAGTCTTGGATACTATATGCTGATCACTAGATTTAAGGATGACTCAAATTGCTTATCATATCATCTCCTTATTTATACTGGTATTTTTAATCTTGAGATAAGATTGAATACTGTTGATTAACAGTGGTGATAGATCTCCATAGTAAACATCTATTTCTCATTTTTCTCTTGAGCAAATGCCCTTTCTTTCTCTCCCATAATAAATTATGGCAGATTAAATTTTGCTTTCTTTATGTGTAAAGGTGTATCATAATTCAGCTGATGATATTACTATGAGAAAATCTTCATAAAATCATATTCACTTTTCAGTTGTATCAGTGGGAGCATGTTTATAATGGTTTGCAGGCAGTGGGAGAGAGGAAAGAGGAAGAGGCCCAGAAGTATCTCAGTGGAAGTCAGTCACTGAAATTCTTTTGATATTCTCTAGACTACATGATTTATAGAGAAAGAAGTCATCAATACCAGCTAGCTACTTCCAAGGCACCTTCAAAACCTGCAGGCTGCTCAAAATTGTCATAGGAATTGGAAACAAAAATCAAACAGAACTCCAGCAACAAATACACAGTTTCCTTCCAGGAAAAAACAGCAGATGCACACTTATCCTGTTCTCGAACTCCTTACGAGGCCACAGGTATCGGCCACCGTCAGAGAGCTAGGGGGCTGGCTGGAAGCAGGGTGACCTTTCCTTATTCTCATAATCACAGCACATTTAGCTCTAGCAGCAGTGCTCATGACTAACACTTCACGTGAAACTTTGTGACCTAGAAAATAATCTAACAAAGGAAAAGGAAGCTAAACAGTGTCAGTTTCTCATTATAGGGGAGGTTTCTGAAAGGTCAGAAAGTTTCTGAAATAGAACGCAGTAGTGTACGGACAACACAGTTAAAAAAAATATCTAAAATCAGCAGCAGGGGTTGAGTTTATACAATATTTGTAATTATTAGGCTCTATATAAGCAAGAGACGTTCACAAAATAAATGTTTAAGCCTGGAGAGTTCTTAAAAGACAGGACTTAGATTTACAGAACAGAGCATTTAGTGATTTTATTATTTACTCCAAATACCGTGGCACCCACGAGCATTGACTAACCTCTTTTTTGTTCCCACCTCTAATTTCTAGGACTGTAATTATTGATTTTATTTCTTTTTCTGTGCATGACTTTTGAATTTATTATCCTGCAATTTCACAGAACGTTTCCTTGTTCCTGTTATGTGATAGGAAGAACAAAGGGTTCCAACTTACTTCCAGTGTTATTTTACAATGTACAATTACCATATACCCTCTTACTCACTGTCCTCTTAAACCATATCATTCTTTCTAGTTGTTCTTTAGATGCAGGATTTTTCCCCATGCTTCCCAGCTTCCACAGTGCTGCCTCATTCTGAGTTACCACTTCAGTATTTCAGATTTGGACAAGGGTTCATTGCACTTTACATTATGTACCTCACTGAAGTTAAGACCGTATTTACTTCAGTGTTCTGCATTCAGTGGAAAGACACAGGCTATACATAGGGAAACTCGGGAAATTCCAAAACAAAAATTAATTACCTTCTGGAGGGTTAGGGGGGGTCTACTTTAATAATTCAGCCATTTCAATGATACTCTTACAATTAAGTGAGAAGAATGTGAAGCTACAGATAGTGAACAAAATACTCTAAATAAGATTGTAATTTCAACTTATGTTATATTCTCATTCTTTTCTATTTTTTTTTTAATTCTATATCCTTATTACTGCTACATGCTTGCCAGAGTTGTTTGGTTGGGTTTTTGTTGAGTTGACAAAAATTATTTTTTATTTTTATAAATAAAAATAAAATTATATTTTTATTACATCTAACCTATCCTAAAGATGATAGGATTTACTTAGAATTTTATGAGTGTTTAGAATGAGTACTTAGAACTTCTATGAGTTCAGATCCCTGGCCTCCACAGTCAAACACTTTGCTTCAATCAACAGACTTTCATCATAAGCCAATTCCTCTAAAGTTCCTCAGTTTTTTTCTTTCTTTGACTAGCTTCTGTAACATAATATCACTTGCATATTTTTAAGTGTATTAAATTGGAAGCTATTACAACTTAAGTTTAAATACATTTGAAATTAAAGCATCTTTAACCAGGGAGTGGTATACACATTTGCTTCTCTTAAGGAGGGAGATAAAGCTTGATTTCTACCAATTCAAAAGTTTACAATCAATTGCTACCAAGAAAATGGTATCAGCTGAAAACTCGTTTTCAGAAGCACTGTTTGCAATCCCTTTGCAATTTCACAGTTATATAAAAATGACTCGTATTTTCTTTTGAACTGATGAGAGTATGATCTTATTTTAGATCAAATAAGGCATTGCTTTAGTTTGCAGACTGAACTGTAATCCTCAGTAAACTCTAATCTTGGCAACGTAACAAATGCAACAACAACAAAGCTGCTTCTACATGTTGTTCTTCCTTACAGCTATGAGTAACTTCCCATATATCAAACACAAAGCTTAATATAATCTCGGTCATTCTTTTCTCTCTTGGGGGTCTTTGTAAATTGTATTGCTTTAGGAAATCTAATACAGTGACCACTCCACCAAAGATATTACAGAGAAGTGAGGAATACACACTTAGCAAAAAGATCTGTTTAATTGTAGGAGTTTGGGTGGGGGTTTTTTTGCCCCCTTCATGTTATCATTTAGAAGTCATATTGTTATCTGGCATATTTGGCATGTTTTAGCAGAAACCGCAAGATTCTATTCAAAAGAAAAAATACTACAGACCTTGACTTTACTGTTATGTCTTTTTCCCAGAAAATCTGCTTCGTTGCACTTGATTTCATATTGAAAATATATGTACATTCCAACATGACCATTAAAATACTTTCTATCAAAAACATGTTTTTAACACAGATTGATAGCTCATGGCAGAAACGCAAATGGTTATTATGCACATGAGATTCTGGGAAGGCAGACAGCAGTATTTCTACTTGTGGATTTAGGTAACCTTTTGCCTGGGATCGTAGAGGTATCTAGAAATTAGGGCTATTTTTCTTTTTTTTTTTTTTTTTTTTTAATTGGTATTGAAAACACTCGAGGGCTCTTCTGTGCTTCTGGTTTTTTTTAACATAGAGCATAGCTATACACAGGAAGATTCTGTAAGGGCTACAACACAAACAAAATATTGACATAACAAGAAATTGAAAACTGAAGGGAAAAAGAAGAGCTACCTTAATCCAGCTATTAGGAAATGTTTGCTTTTGCTTTCAGTTATTTAATTTCAATAGCTAAAGAAAACAAATTAAAAAAACCACATAACAGGGGAAAGACCCCACATTCTAAAATCATGTATGAAGGAATGGGTGTAAGTTATGGAAATTCTTTGCAATCACCACGTGGGCTATATGAAATCAATTTATTTAGCATAGTTAAGGAAATAACTTCAAAAGCTCAGCCAAAAATGAAGGTTTTTAAGGAAAGTACTTCATAAATATGACCTAGAGGTGCAGTAAAAACGTGATGATGTTTGGAGAAACAAAATAACATTGTTACCATAGGATACACATCATTGAGCAATATTTCACATTTGTTTATGTTTCTGCTCTTGGCACGTTCATGGCAAATAACTTGCATATAAGATCTTGAGTATAAGGAACAGACTTACTGGCTCATTTAGCTGAATCTGTCACAGACTTACTGGGAGTGATTAAAGACACTTTCTGTGTTCTCTAATGCAGTACAGCATCACAACACCCAGCTACTGGCTTGGAAGTCTCCATCCTGTACTGCGTGGTCCTGGCTTTGGTAGCTGCAAAGCCCTGTTTGCAGTAGGCACATTACCTGTCTGATTATTTCATTAGCCACATTCTGTATTACTATCATTAGTATAATTTCAAACCCAGATCTTTATCATTCACAACAATTTTTTAACCTGCTCTGATCAGGATTTTCCTAAATTTGTAACAATTTAGTGACCATCCTAGCCCAAAACTCCTAAGTGTGGGGTTAGTTCAGAACTTTGATCTTGAGGTAGACAACCCCTTCTGGCCAGGCCCTCTGGTATCCATACTGATCTGTAAAACTATTTTCTCTCCCACTTAAGGGCTGCCATCACTGTAGAGAGGAGTGATGTCAAACTGCACCTTCATAACATTTATTATGTCCTGTGTTCAAACTCAAAAGTGCTGCATTTTTCCAGCCTGACTGCTGTTTGTGGCCTGATAAAATTCAACTGCAGCAGCAAACATGCATGTAGCTTTTCTACTGGTATCTAAAAGGATGCATTTAGAGCAATGCAAATATTTTCTTGTTTATTCAGTGGCTACATCACTAGAATAGAAGAAAAAAAGTATTGATTTGGGTGAAATCACAATTTTAAAAAAATGATACAAAATTTTTAAAAAGAAAACCACAGTAATTTCTGATAAACCTGAAATCTTTCACTCTAGAAAGAAAAATGGCCTTAAAAACTTATTTTCCAAGTTACTTAGCCTCAGGTTTTTGCATACGGTAAATGCAAAATGAAAATTACTGTTCAAAACAAATAATTTATTCTGAATCATTCAAGATCAGTAATTCAGAAATTTTAATATTTTCATCACTCACCAGATTTTTTCAAGTAAAACATTTTCTAGTAAGCAGTTTAGTCCTCTCGGAATTATGGTTATCATTGAGTTTGCTTTAAAAATAATTCAGGTTGTATATAACAAAGATGGAAATGGTCATCATATGCCAAGTAATCATTGTCTTTACTCTCTGAGTTGATTTATTATTATTAATGCTGAAATACTTTGCCTTAAAAAAGAATTTGAAAGCACAACTAATTGTTTTTCTTTCCCCCCTTGCTGTGAGTGTTGCTTTTTTAGTACCGAGCTATTAATGAAGTAGATTCTGAAACAAAGTAATACCTGAGTGGGACCCAGGTTCCACTTCTCTTTTCATTAGCCTGTTTGAAAACACCAGGTGAGTAGGACAAATTGGTCTGATACCGATTGCTCTGCACTGAATTCATTTTTGGCAGTCATAATTAATTAAGAATCAAAGTGCTCCAGCATCATTCCACGGGGTATAGTAGAAAACAATGATTTCCTATTAGTAATTGCAATACACAGGACAATAAATGAATTTACACTGATCAGTAGGAACAGAAATATCTGGAAAACAAACTTACATTATATTAATTCAAAATGTTAGTCCCCTAACATGCATCCCGCAATACCTCTAATTTACAACAGATCTCTATTCAAGTACAACTCGTTGTTCTGGTACAGTAACATATGAAGAAAGAAGTGAGCTAAAGTTTAGCATATCAGAGACTGAGTAAGTTTCAAAATGTTGGTGTCTAGACTATGTCTACTAAAACACAGTCTGTGCCGAAGGAGGTGTGAAGTGCAAGGACTTGTTGAGTTCACTGAAAAGCAGGGTTTGCTTACTCTTGTTTACACTTGGTCTGAACAGGTCTGACATTTTAGTTAGTTTTATTTTCAGAACCTGAAATTCTAAGGAAAGTGCCCCAGGTACCCTGCAGCTGCTCAGGGAATTTAAAGTTCATGTAGCTATCAGTATTTTTCTAACAAATTATTAATCAGAATTGACAGGAATGACAGTTTTTCTGGGCAACTGCAGCAGCCTGCCAAGAACCTGCAGACCCACGAAGCCGATGCCAACACTTCAGCACCCCCAAGGTGTGTGTGGGGTCATCTTGCCAGGACTCTGAGAAACACAAAAGTGTTGGTGTTCTGGATCAATAAATTTTTTTCTTGTATTTTCTTTTCAGTATTTTCTGACAAATTTTTGTTTCAGGGAAAGGTTTGTTACTAACTGCAGCATGATGAGCATAGGCCAGGGAGTGAGAAATGTCTGTAATGTTTCCCCTGAGGGACCCCAGGGACTGTACTGCACACACTGGCAGCACATTTCCCTGCCGCGATGGCTGCGAACCATCGTGCAGGTGTAGGCTTACTCTTCCTTTGCATCTCCCTGAACACTGAGCAACCACCGGGTATTGCCCATGACTGTCCCCCCGAGGCATGGATGCAGCAGTGGTCACAGTGCCGCTACTTAACAATGAAGTAACTACACAGTATGTACAGTAAAAGCTAGCCAGCCACCCTCAGGTCTTGCTGGCATTCCAGGTTCTGTCAGCCTGGATGTATATGACTAATGGAATATCATTATTCTTACTTTCTCACGTTTTAGGGAAAGTTCTTGGCGTGAATGGCCCCAGCTTTTGCTGCCAATGTATAACCACAGGACACTCATTTACTGAGCTGCTCATAATGAGAGAAGATATGAATGAGGGAAAGTCAGAGACCCTGGTTTTTGGTATTGCAGGAAGCCGCAGTATAAGCGGTGTGAGTAGTGAAGAAACTTGGAAACACCCAGGGTGAAAAACAGGGAGATGGTGAGCACAGGGCAAAAGAAGAGCACAGCGAGACTCTGGACAAGTTATTTTTGTGTGAAATGGCAAGAAATGCCCTGAAATAGAGAAGCATGCAGTAAGCTGGGCCTAGAGCCATGGTTCTGGCACACACTTCATGATTTGATGCCCCTTCATAGTTCTATCTTACTGGGAACCAGTGCTCTTCTTTCTCAGATCTATACTGATTCTAACGTCTGGAGCGCGTCTCCTGCCTCACAGTGGGTCTGTGATGGTGGGTCTGTAACACTAGAGACCGAAGCCAAGAACAGAAGCGAGTGTGACAGGAAGAAATCTTTTGCCATTCCCTCCCTTTCATCTTAAGATTCGTGATCGTGTTTTTCAGTTATTACAGCTGAAGGAGCATATAACACTATCAGACTTTGATGGGGGAGGGAAATAGTAAAAGTCCACGAAAAAAAAGTTTTTCTCCTGTGTGCAAAAGAGGAGGTGCATGTCTTTGCAGATTTGGTGAGTCATGCCTCACAGCAAATTCTCTTGGGACCCAAGAAACCATACTTTCTTTTTAAGGTGAAGGCAAGATTCATAAAGATAAGAACAGTTTTCTACCAGTAGGAAAAGTAGTATACTGCTACTAGTATTCTACTGCAAGGAAAGTCCACATAAATGCGATCAAATGTCAATGCATATAGCTTTGATGCTTTCTTATTTATTAACTTACTGTAACTCCATTAGTTTCAAGAAGGTGGATCTTCATACTGGTGTATGCTGTAGGAAAATGCCTTCTTACTGAATCTTCCAGTCCTTATTTCTTATCGGCTATTATACCATCCATTGCCATCCTGTCTTTCTCCTCTGCTTCATATCCTCTCACAGTTCTGGAGTGACTGCAGAACTTCTACTTCCCCCATGATAAATAACAGAAAGGAATTCCCATCCGTGTCAGAAGCTGGAACTGAATTGCTTTCGTTTGCGTTAGGCAATTAGGCTCTGCTGACTACATCTCCTACAGCTGTGTTTCACCTGTAGGGTGCCTCAGGAGCCCATTAAGAGCAGCTATTAATAAAAGCAAGATAATTCAGCTGTCCCATTAGCACACACTTCATTGAATTTTGTGAAGAGTTTACTTTTATTTTGGATTTCTCAGCTGGCTTAATCATAGCCATGAGGACTTGTCTTAAATAGACTTTGTTTTTCAAACTCCTTTTAGCTGCCACTCCCAGAATATTTCAGATTGCATACCTGAGTATCACAGCTGTCCAACAGTTTAATCTTGTCAGGTAAGTGTTTTTGAACAAAAGAAAATAACATCAGTAAAGCATTTCTAGACAAGAACATTGCTGTTTTTTTCTTGAACAACAGGAAAGCATCAGTAATAAAAGGATCAAAGCAACAAAAGGAAGATTTTATATGATCATTACAATTTTTAAAAATGAAAATTCCCATGAAAGTAATAACATTAGAAAATTAATATTATATTTCCTTCTATTTCTCATTGATCAAATAAAAATGGATCTGGTAGCATAAACAACGCTGAGTACAGATATGCTAGTCACCATTCACTTATTCATTTCAGTCTAGTGGCTTTTCATTCTACAGCTAGCTTAAATTTCCTGAGGCAAAGCCTGTTGTATGTTTTTGTTTTTCCAGAGGCAAATTTTGTTGCTCATGAAACTCTGATGCTGTCCTACTCACCTGAGGGTATAGCCAAGTTGGAATTTTGAACCATAACAGTAGATAAAGAAATTACTGCCACTGAAAAAAAGGAGGGTGCATACATGGTCTACTGCAACAGAAACTAAAGAGCACTAGGCACCATGCACTTAAACCCTTTGCAGTGGTAGTGTTTCCCCTCTGTTGCTTTAACACAGTAAGAGCATAAATGAGCACAGCCTAAGCCAATTTTAGATGGATATTACAGAAATATTTTAACTGGACTGAGATTTTGACTGAAGTAAGTTCAGATGAAGTCATTTGGCTCCAATAATGCTAGATGATTTAAAGTATACTGACTTCAGCATTTATGTACTCTCAAACCTTTACCTTAAAGTGTCTTGACATAAGTAGGTGTACGGGGGGAACGTACAGCTAGGAGGAAGAAGCATTTTCTCAAACTGTAGAACAGATACACAGGAATGCCAGTGCGTGCTTTTTCTATATATTTGCAAAAAGAAAAAGTTACTGTCAGACAGACAAGACACACAGCTGCTTGTTTTGGAACACCATGTAACGGTCAGCTCCATTTCAGGCTGCAGTTTCTGAGTCTGCTTGTGTCACTTGGAAGAATCTGCCGGTGACTAACATCTCACTGGGATCCATTTCCTTCCCTGAGCTTTCACCTTGCACTGCTCCAGGGTGGCCGCCACCACTTTCTGGCTTCCAAAGCCACACAAACAAGATCAGCTAATGCCATTTGGGATTCATACTGTGTCCCTGCACTCTGCTCCTCAGCACATCTGCTTCCAGTAATGTTTGGTGCAGACAGCAGAACTGCACTCTGTGGTACAAGCAGAGAATCTATTTATTCGAGCCCTGTGCTGTATTTCACCTCCAGTGCCCATGTCTCTTACTCCTGTAAACAACTCGTCAACAAGCAAGTGGGAATCACTTGTAGGGAACACAGATGGTTATCTTTATACAATGCCCAGGAGGAAAAATACTTCAGTGCAGCATTATTTCTACAGGAACAAAAATACACAGAAACCAGAGAAAACACAAAACTGCATTATTTAAGTTAGCACCCAGACCCCTGAATAAAGATTGGCAGATGCAATGTGTTCTTTCAGTGCATGTTAGTAAGTGGTCAGTAATTTACCAAAGGATGACATTAAACTGATGTCTTTGTTGTTAAACCACATCTAACTGTTGTGAAGGCTCTTGTGGGGTGGGTCACTTAAAAAATTAGTCACACTTTGTAGACTGATACATACTTCTCCTCGTGACAGGATTAACAGACAATTAACAGTTCCTTTTCTGGGGGGCTTCTGCTGGCATTGTAGCAAATCTGCACAAACTGGTACAAGGCATACTTATTGTCATTGACTCTCACCCTTTTAGATTTGTTGAGACTTCCTATAAAGAGCATTTGCCAAATGGGGGTACTTAGATTTTAATAATTATTTTGACATTAAAGTGAGACAGACCGGAAAAAAGGGGATATTAGTAACCATAGCCAAGACAAAAGAATAGGAAATTACCCTCCAGCTCCTGTAATAACTAGTGCATGGATATTAACCAATTAGGAACATCTCTCTTCTTGCATTACCACTTACTGCTGTGCAGAACTGTTTACCATTTCATTACCTTCTGTATTTCAGGACACGGTAACACTGATATTTCTAATGAAGCAGGGCGTTCTATTTGCCATAGCCTATCATTAACCAGGGAGATCAAAGGGCCATTTCATGACCGTTGGCTCTTACCTGGGAATCTCTGTGTATAAACTGATGAAAGTAATATGCATGTGTGGAGGCTTAATAACCACTTTCAGGAAGCTCTGGGCTGCTCATTTCAGTATTAATCATATATATTTGTATCCTGAAAGTTCCTTAATTGTTAATGCAAGAAGATATGAGGTTATCTGAACTCCTCTCCACCCTACTTCCTCAAGAAAAAGACTTACAATACATCCCAGATTTTAACAACTTAGCCTGGTGGAGATAGGTAAACTGAAAAATATAGGTTATTCCATTAGATGCTGGCCTTCACACTACTGCCTCCAGTGACCATCAACTCCAGATGTCCAGCAAATCGCTAGTGATAATACAGATAATAAGATGCAGGACTTCCTAATGAATGCCCCAAGCCATCCAGTACCCCTGAAATACAGAATTAGCAGGACAAAATGAGTGCTGAAGCAAGCATAAAGCCTATACATGCTTCCTAGTTTACGACAGACATATTTTGTGCTGTAAAATTCATTTAATGTAGAAATACACCACAGAAGCCTTGTAGAAAACCATGGCAAACAAGTAATATTTACTGAATACCCTAAGTGACAAACAGTACTGGTAGAATGTATAGTCACATTATTTTAGAGCTTTATTTGGCCACATATAGAGTCAATCAAACGCTCCTAGAAGCATTTCCCACATATGTGATGTAGTAAGTAACAGCACTGTATAATGGCCCTGAGGTATACCACTACACACATATTAGCAGCCAGGTTCAAATCTGAGAGAACACTGGAAACGTCTAGAACAAAAATACCTTTAGCCTCCACAACCACATACACACAGGAAGCAGACCAGGGTCAAAAGACCATTGCCTAGGTCATGAATGCTTTAATGAATGTACAATCCCTTAACAAGTAAGTCTTATAAACAGAAGGTTTTCTGCAGCTCATTTCACTCACTGTTGTTATGCACTGGTTATCTGCCCTTTCGAGATTCGAAGATCAGCCTGCCCCTGGGAAAGCAACATCAGCAACAAAAATACACAGTGAAAATGAATGTCTGCATCTTTACAAAACTAGAGCCCCAGAAGACTCAGTGTTTCACCCACAACCAAGTACAATGCTGCAAAACTGATTCAGGACTGTCTGCACACTGGCCAGCCCTTGCCTAGCACCACAACAGCTGAGGACAGAGTCCCCGTGACACGCTCTCCTGCACGCAGTGTCTTGGCTGGTGGCATACAGTTAAGGCCAGAAATAGAAGCCTGAATCTGCTTCCGAAAGGTAGACTGTGCCTTAGGGCACAGCCCTAAGCAAAGGTTGGTGTTTAATGTCCATTGTGGGAGTGGGAGACAGAGGAGGCACTATGTCCCAGAGACACACCTCGGGGCCAAAACATACCCGTTGTTTCCTCATTGCTTCAAGGCGATAATAATTTACTGCTCAATCGGCATCATTGGCCATCATCTGGGGCATGTCTGATGTAAGGCTTAGACTGGTTCTCCTCCACGTTTTCTGCCTGCCTTCATGCTCTGAGATGGTTGTGGATGTTGATGAGGTAGGTAGCCTGCACAGAGAAAGGAAAGCAAGTGTGTATGAGAGGGTCTTTCTTCCTCAACCCCTTCTGTAAGTGCATCGTCCAGATCCGTCACTGGAGAACTGAATCTCCAATTCACAATTCAAAACTGAATTTATGTAGAAATTCTTGCCTCCACGAGACCTAGAACTTTCCTTTTGGTGCTTAGTTCATCTTTTATATGTGAATTAGATTTACTGCTTCTTTCTAATTAATTTTTTACCTAATAGTAGGCAAAGGAATGGAAGGCAGTATTTAGTGATTGGAAAAGGGTGAACAAACAAGGTCTGAAGACAAGAAAAGCATACATATTCTGCTCGTTTTAATTATTTCATACAAATAACCTTAAAAGCAAGACTTCATATGCTAAACTTTATTTTAATTATGTATATAAAAGAGTTACAATAGTTTGTAAAACCCTAGGAAAAGCTAATTGTTGAAAAATTAAGTTTGCTGACTCCACTAGAACATATGAAATACTTTTAATCCTAAACCTAAGATTTCTTCCAAACTCAGCCAGACATAGCAACTAGCAATTTGCTTTCCCTGTAGTTTTTGCTTGTTTGCTTCCTTGCTTGGTTTTCACTTTGAAAGTAACCAACACATAAAAATTCTCTTGGACAAAGAGTGCAATGAAGAAAAAATTGCTTCAGTTTTACCAAAAAGACAGTGTATGTGCTTCACGTTCTCTTTCTATTAAACTTGAAATACTTTGCCTTCATAGTATTTTTTTATTTGCAATAGTCCATGTGCATTGCTATCTTCAAGGAAAAGGGTTAGACCTATTTGAAGGAGTGAAAGCAGAACTATGATTTCTACACTGTGCTCCTGGACCAGACTGGATAAAGTTTTAGGGCAATAAGCCTTACAAGTAAACAACTCTTTCCTATTTCCTTGAAGAAACAGCTGACTTTAGGCTCCATCTCTATTACCTTTTTGCTGATTGACAGGGTCAAACTAAGCTAAAGAACTGGTTTCTCTGGCTTGTTCCTATTACAGCAAGTTTTGTGGAACTCAACATCTGCCACTAGTTTTAAACTTTCTCACACTCCTGAACTGCCCTTTATACTAATTCTAATCTCAGCTCCTTTACAGACTTGCAGAATGTGTTCCTGGGGAAAAACTGGCCCAAATAAAATGGAATCCAAAATCCTCATTGCTTCTAGGCTTGCTCCCAGCACAGGTTATATTTAAGGAACATATTTAAACCCCAACTAGTTTCTGAAATTTCTGAATACTGATCTTGTCCCACCTAGGTTTACCTCCCTTCAAAAAGCAAGATGTTGACTCATTATTACAATTGTATATAAGGCTTTAAGCCTTCCTTGTTCTTTTTACTGATTCTTTTTGTTCTTTTTCTTATCTTACACAGTCCTTTGAGTGCTTGAAAATAGCTGATGAGCTAAATAACAAAGCATGGGCATGATATCTAAAGTACAACATGGCTGGATGTGTTAAGGCTTTGCCTTAAAATTACATGGAAAAATACATGGTCTGATATTATAATTTAATTTCCTTCAAGGGAACTACCTGGTATGAAGAAAAGCTGGTTTTATATATATGCGTGTGTGTGTATGTATGTATGTATTTGTACCGATATGAAAGATATTTTAGACTGATTGAAACTGCTGCCTTATCTGCCATACAGACTTCCTGACAATTGGATAGCGAGTACAATTATGGCACTGCAATAGTTAAGAAAGTGAACAGTAGCCAATAGGTGAGGACAGGCTTTATGATTAGGTAATCTAGAACCTTTCGATTCTTACTCTGTTTTTCTGTAGACTGTTGCTCTCTATTGATAAAAATTGAGGAAGGACACCTTTTGTTACTTATTTTCAAGAGTTTACCAACTCAGCTGAAGTGGGAGAACTTCCAAGCCTGGGCATTCCTGGGGTAGGACCATTCTTGACAAGCGCACCTTCACTCGAACCAGTTCTGAGACTTCTGAATTTCTGAAGTAAAACACAGGGACATGGCCCCTTTCTAAATGCAAAATGTACTTAATACATTACTATTGTTACTCATGTGCAATATAGAATCCTAGAATGGTTTGGGTTGGAAAAGACATTAAAGACCATCTGGTTCCAACCCCTGCCATGGGGACACTTTCTTCCAGACCCAGCTGCTCCCAGCCCCGCCCAGCCTGGCCTTGGACACTGCCAGGGATGGGGCACCCACAGCTGCTCCGGGCAGCCGGTGCTGGTGCCTAACTGCCCTCACAGTGAAGAATTTCTTCCTAATATCAGATCTACATCTACCCTCTCTTAGTTTAAAACCATCACCCCCCTGTCCTATCACTACATGCCATTGTAAAAAGGCCCTCGCTAGCTTTCTTGTCAGCCCTTTTAGGTATTGGAAGATGCTTTTAGGTCTCCCCGGAGCCATCTCTTCTCCAGGCTGAAACAGCCCCAACTCCCTCAGCCTGTCCCTGTAGGAGAGGGCTCCAGACCTCTGATCATCCTCGTGGCCTCCTCTGGACTTGCTTGCAATATCTTAATAATGTTCACATCACTGACTAGAAAAAGTGCAAAACAGTCTGTATTTTGGTTTCAAATTCCCTTCAGGTAAAAAGGCACACTTGGATGAGTAGGGTATTCTTCCATTAAATTCTCTTCCATACCAGACCTGGTGCATGACAGGAAGTCGTTCGTATATTAAACTTCGCCTGATCTGATAGCACACAATGGACTGGTAAACTTAAAAACTTGATTCTTCCATTAGGTATATCATCAGATTACTGTTCAAACTCCAAAAAGACAGCATTTCCTTTATTGATTGGCCATCTTGAGATGAGCAGACATCAAAATCCAACCTATTTACTATACTGCTTTAATGTTTCTGTCTTATAGAGGTGTATATGGAAAAATGTATTGTCAGGCAATAATCACTCTATTTGTGGGGGGTTTTTTGAGTTTAGATACCTGAAGTACATGCTTTTGAATAACAAATAAAATTCAACATTGACTATTCTGAATTGAAAGAATTTAGTGCTTTGGGAAAGAAAAATTGTTTTGATGCAAAAGGTTAGGACAGAGGGAGAAAAAAAAATAAATGAAATTATAAACACCAGTTTGCATTTTTATGCTGAACATCAGTTCAGTATTAGGTTGTCTGCAACAATAACGTGCTGTATTATTAACAGTTGTCATGCGGCAAGGAAGCTTGATGTCTCCATGAAGGACTATGCTTGAGAAGCAATGGGATGGCAAATTAAAGAGGTAATAAAGGAAGCAGTGCTTTGCAGGCAAGAGAGCTCTGCCTAATCTAAGATACTGAGAATCTGGGCTCACACAGAAAGTGAAATCAGACTAGGAGAAGGTGTGCCTCTAACATCTGAGTGTTTCAAAGATAAGATGACTTTAAAAAAATCTTTCCTAAATTTCTATTTCTGCATTTCCAGGCGTGTTGTCCCTAAAGTGATTAACCTAGAAGCTTGAGAATTTGACCTGTAATTCCACTGACGGAAACAGCAGTGCTCTATATAGTCCTGTCTGGCTATCTATCCTATCAGGACACAATTATCACACCAGCACACAGTGGGACTTGGTCAGGCTCAAACAGATCTTTCCAGCCCATTTCAGCACATCCCTTTGTAACATCTGTCACCTCTTCCCCATTTGCTAGTGATTTTTCTACAGAGAGGCCAAATGTCCTAGTGTTCTTGGCTCATCTGTCAATGTCTGTTTAGATCTCTCAAATGTACTCTGTAAATTAAATGTTATTTTATGAGCTCATTAGGAAAGAAAACTAGCAAACATGATAAACAAGGGCTCAATCCCTTTTGTACAGACTAGTCTAATATATGAATTCACTAATTCATCACTTAATGAGGTTTCTAACTCAAGTTCTTTAATTCATAACTTGCAGCTCATAACACATAACTCATGAACCTATGAAAAAAACTGTTACCCAGCTGATGGGAAGAGCGCTCATCCTTTCTCCTCTGTCACAGTCTGGGCATCCCCTGTATCCCACAAGCACGTATGAAAGCCTCGGAGTCCAGCAGCTGTTGGATCCACTTCAAAAACTTTTTGGGTAAGCTGATGCATCTATACCTTCCAGCTGGGAAGTCTGATGTATTTCATCCATATTTAGCAGATTCTTAAGAAACTGCCAGACAATTGCTACTGCAAGGATTATGGCTGCAGGAGACTGCAAGCTGTAGGTAATACTGGCTGCATAATGATCTTTAGCCATTTCTGGCCACCATACCCTGCCAATGTGCTGCCCTTGCTTTGAGCTAACGGTGCTGTTCTCAGCATATGTCAGGCCTTAGAGAGAGTTGGCTTAGCCAAAATCTGAGCTGGAGTTGAGTGAACAGTCACACTCATCTTAAACAGAATCTTCTGATCATTATTCTGCTGGCAGTGGTAGGGGTACTCAAAGAAAGGTCTACATGCTACTCTACTTCAGACCTGTAAATGATTTGTGAAAACAAAATAAATAAAAAAAAAAAGTTCTGAAGATCCTTTTTGAAATGGAACTTCAGCAGATATTCCACTTCTTTGAGAAGCTGTATTTACTGTTTAGCATATTCAAGCACATTCTGTACTAGCCTGACTAATTTTGAACTGAAATTGTTTGAGAGCAAAGAATTTGTCATCTCAAAACTGTCTAACAATTTTGACACTTATTTCAGGTTTCTTTAGAAACAGAGTTCAGCAATATGTAGTCTAATAAGGCATTTAATTTGTAGCTTTTTTCACTAGCAATTGGTGTTAGTGAATGTAATACTTGCATTACTGTATATATTAGATGTAGATGATTTTAAACAAAATACTTCAAGTTACATGTAACTTTCTTCCAGAAGAGCTACATTCAAACTGCCTGTTCTTACTAATGATTCTGCAAATGACAGTATTTTAAAAATTCTCAAGCACACAAGAAATGAGAAATGTGCATTAGAACATGCTCTTTTATTGATATCATCCTTGTCTCTGCAGAACAGTCACTGTACAGTCTGCAACTAAATATGGTTTCATATTGCAGTGAGACTAATAATTTTTCATTGCTCAAAAGGAAAGAATCCACTTGCTCTTTCCTCGATCTTCCTTTTCTAATCAAACACTGTTTTCAGATTCCGCTAACTCTGGCACTTGTCTGCTTGCACTGTGAGCTTACTTAAGCTAAACACACATATATTTTTGCTTGGTTAGTGAATCAGGCCAGCTTATCATGTGATTAAAGGAGCACTACCAAAAGCTGGGGAGAGGGAACTGCACCATTGCAAGCCAGCAGATAGAGGTCTCAGCTCCAATATAACACCAAGTTCCACATACACTCTCCATAAAAGCTTATTCTCACTGAACTTATTATTGTAAGAAAAACTCATTATTGGAGTAATAAGCACTGTGTTATTAATAATTTTTGCATTAAAAAATCTTGTGTGGACTTGGAATAGCATAAACTTTGCTTAGTTTTCTTTTACAACAAACGCCTGTAGCAGGCAAGTCAATCTTTGGCAGTTTATTTTGTAATGTGCTTCAGGTAATACAGGATACTATTGGTAATTTTTTCCTAAAATATGGAAAATCTTGCAATTATTTGTGCTCATTATAAAGAGCTTAGATGGGGAAAATCAGAGGGAAGAGGTTTTTTTGTTAATGGGCAATCACTATCACAATAAATATTCAATATAGAGAAACACAGTTAAACATAATCATCAGAGCACCCATTGTCTCCATTGGCTTTTTAAAGAAATGCACATAAAATACGACAGAAAGATATTCAGTAAGTGTGTCTCCTCAAGCATTGATAAAATTTTCAGAAAGAAGCATATGGGCTGAAACACCTCTGTTACCATCCATCAGGTGACTCCTTAAAGCTTAAGTACCTGTAAAGGCTTGAGGTCAAGGTCAACCCTTGGTATCTCTTAAGTGCTATATATAGTCTGAGTATAGCACAACTACTGTACTGTTTTCAGGGCAAAGAGCAGAGAACAGACCTGTGCTGAACATGAGGAGATAGCAGGTTGCACCCTTAATAAAACTAAGGTGGGCTCTGCCCTTTCCAGGGCTGTGATAGCTGACTCAATGTTGTTTGTGGGAAAGAAGAATAATTACTAATTTATCAGTAATGAATTAAAGCAGCATTTTTCTTTTCAGATGCATTCCAGGAAACACTTAAATTCAAGTCTGAAATTATGGAACGAGTTAGATTAGTCAGGAAAGATACACTCTCTGCTACACATGCTCAACAAAACATAATACGACCTATCAGCACTGCAGTATAGAATACCTCTATGCAGCACAGAGCACAGACCCACCAAGATGCTTATGCTAATTCAAAAATAACTAGCTAAGAGGTCAGCATTGTGGCTGCCTCAGTGGATAGCTCTGTTGCTGTATAATTATTTTTACTGGGAAGCAGGATACGTTATTGAAAGTGGAGTGTGCACTGATGTCGGTCAAGGCTACTATCTCTGTATGGCACCTAGCTGCCCACTGTAGACATACCAGCTTAAGCAGAACTAGCTCCACCTTTGCTATGTGAAGCTGCACTCTGTGATGGAGGCAGATCCGAAGTTTCAGGCTTTGGACAGAAGGATATGCTTCTGTCAAAGTAAGATTCCATTGTACTGCACCATTATCTGGGTGAGTCTATCTGAAGCAATGAGTCATTCATTAAGCATGCCATGGAAAGCATCATGTTGCAAGTTCATCTCTGCTTGCCATTTTAAGCTGTATAACCCAAACACTTCAAATAGTCTTGAAGGAGTCAGGGACTTATTAGATGTGAGAGAGGTCTGGCTGCTCATACGTTGGGAAAATCCAACTATCCAGTCAGCATCAACTTATTCATAATTGAGATAAAATAGGTAAGTGGATGGGCACAGCATTTCAAAGGAATTCTCACAGACCACTAACTCGGCACATGATTTTTGTGAAATACATGAACCATCAGTCCAATGGAAACAAGAAATACAGACTGTAATCAAGAAACTGATAAACAGAGAAGCAAAAGGAGAAACTCAAGTCAGAACAGTGATTTTAAAGCAGCCTCCCTACCATTAAAACTGACAGCACTGCTGAGTAAAAGCTGAAAAAGGGGCCCACTGCTTGCTGAAAGAAACTTGGGACCTTTGACAGAATATCTAGCAAAGGATATTTCACCAAGTGTGACTGGAGAGAAATCTTGATAATCCCTGTTGCACAAAGAGCCTTCAGCTGCATGATGCAAAAGCATCATGTGCAGCATGCAAAGCTCAAAGAAAGCTGAAAACTTCCTTTTTACTGCATATTAAATGTACTGTATATTAGCAGGTATTCACACTAACATTCACAGTCGTACGCACAGAACAGTCAACTAACCCAGCGCTGGTTTTGTTTCTTTTCAGAAGGCATTACCCTGCAAAGACCTGCAGTGCGGACCTTCAGCTCCATGGAATTCCAGTTTGGCCATCAATATCTTTATGTTCAGATGTGTGAAGTGACCTGTAGGGTTTTAACCTCCAGATAAAAGAATATTTCCATGTGGAATCACTAGGTTTATACAGGATTACATCTTGTCACTACCATTTGGTGTTGCCACAGGCTTGGTAATGAAGATTTGAACAGACAACAGAAACACCAGCAGAGTACATTTACGCAAAACCACACAAGACCTAGATTTTGAGTCTACAAAGCACACTCATGAAATGCTACAAACAAGGAAAAGTAACCTGGCACGAATAACAGACCAGATTCAAAGTCAGTTAAGTCATACTCAAACCACCATAATATTATGTCTAAAGGGAAAAGCTTCAATGAAGGAAAAAGTTCCCCAGCCACTACCACACAAGCAAAGACATAACTCAGGTAGGTAGCACATCATATTTCAGAAACCCACTTGCAGCATTTAGTAAGTTATTCTTATACGGTAAAAATACTGTATATTATGTAAAATATATTGTGTTATATTTTATATAACAATCTCTCAGAAGATGCTTGTCTCTCATAATTAACCTGAACTACAAGCAGAAGACATCATGTGTTAGCTGTCCAGCTGTTTCTCTGGATTTTGCTAGAAAGTACATGAGTTACCTTCTTGTGAAGAACTAATGGTTTAGATAGTCTTTCATTTTCCTGGACAAATTGCATGGTACTACTCATCAATACCTGAAAAAAAAAGAATTTAAAGTTCCATTTCATAAGCTAGGTTCTAGCACTATACGTACAACATGACTAGCAATAAATAATTTAAAAAAAACAACTAAAAAACCCAAATTCTTTCATGCAAGGTTATACATATATCATGACTTGTAAATGTTGTTCTATCAATTTTAAGCTCTTCCGAATAGAAGCATTTATCCATTCATCTGTACACATCACGTATCAACTTTTGGCCGAATTCACATTATAATACATCAGAATTTACAATCCAACTAAAAATAAAAATGAAAAAATATATATGTGTGTGATCTATAAACAATCTAAGTGTCCAAGTGATGTGTTTCTGTCTCTGCCTATGCCTGTATTTTATTTAACATAAACGACACGGTCCCTGGGATAAAGGGCATCTGTGATTGCCAGATCGGAAGAGGACACTTAGACCTGAGCAATACTCTTACTTAGATCTTACATGGAATTTCTTAACATACTGTGAAAAGTGGTCTTAATCATTATAGTTTGAAAATCAAGATACAATGAGATAGAGTGGATTGCCTAAACTAACTATCTCAAAAACTGAGCTGAAACTGGGCCAGCCCTGCTCTCTGTCCCAGCTGATGAAGCTCCAGGCCCTAAGGAGGGATGGCTCTAATGGGGTGTGCCTGTGGTCCTGCAGTGATGTGCTGCCTCTCCAGAAGCATATCCCCTTCATTTAACTTAATGCAGGACATGTGACAGGACACCACATGACCAGGTGGAAGGGCTGAAACCACATCCTTCTGCCATTACCCTCCACCTTGGGAAAGTCAGCTAAAGTGTTTTGGTAGAGTTGTATCAGCTGAAAAGCTGTGTCTACAAAAGCAAATTGTTTTTTACCTTTTCTAAAGAGATGCAACACTTCAGCCAGCTTTAAAAACTAGATGGCTTTGAAGCCTGGATTTAGGTATCAAAGCAGAGTTACTCTCCTACAGGACACACCAGGGAAAAGCTAAACTGTCTGTTAAGTGACCTAGTGACAGCAGAACTGTGGGACCTCTAGCAATTCCAAAAGATAAAAAGCATTAAAAAAAAGCCACCATTGTTCTCAGTTTGCAAGAAGTAAACACACACAAAAAAAGGTCTGTGAACACAGAGAAAGGATTTCCCGCAAGTTAGGTGGGGTATTCAAAGCTTGTAACTGAATCAAATTGAGCCAAAACCGCAAGAATTTAAACTCTCATACAAGGGGATCTGTCTGTGTCTGTATGTGCACATGTGAGTAAAACCATAAGTATTTCCTACTTCTTAATTACTGCAGAGGATATAACAGCGTTTGCACAACAGCAGTTTCCTGTTACTGGTATTTATGTATTTTCTTTTTGTAACTATGAAACTCTGCAGCAGGGACAGTCTTGGTTTTACTGTCTGAATCACTGAGTGTGCTACCAGCTGTCTTACTAGACATCAGCAAATTATATTCCTTATACTAGAATGTAAGAACATACCCATTTTAATGTTGTAATCAACATATGCTGTTGTCTCAAGACTGTACCCTGTAACAATTCACACAGCTTGCACTGAGACCCTCAGAAAAGACTGCAGGTCAGCAGAAACTCATCTGTGCAAACTTAGCAACGATGAAATGTAGTTCATGAGAATGCTTTAGAATGCATTATTTTTTAAGCTAGTTAAACACACGTGTTTAAAATGGAACTAGTTTTTCTATTTTAGGAGGCCTTTTAGTATATGGAAATCACAACTTCCTGAAATATGTGATTTTGTAAGAAGACAGCATAGTAGGGAAGAACCTTATTTAGCAAAGATAGTTTATATATTTATACCAAACTTACTAGTTTCTCACTCCCCCAATCTCATGCCTTCCAGCTCCAGCTGACTGACAAATTCCCAGCACTGTGATTCACCAAGTCCCATGATGGGTGAAATGTTTCCATTAGGACCCCAAGTTTCTCCTTGGAGAGATGTCTGGGCTGCTGGATCTTTTCTGCTTAGGGAGTACCAAAAAGTTCTGATTCAAAAGCAGACAATTTTTTCAAAAAAAACCCAAACAACCGCTCAAAGGGCTTTGTTTCTTGTTGAAGGATGGAAAAATCAAGATCAAAATCTCAAAAGTTCTCATGAAAAATACCTGATACCAGGTTTGGTCAGTCCTGTTAAGCTTGTACAGTTTTTGGAATTATGATCTTGCTTATAATTAAATAAAATTTTAAATCTTACATTTCATGTTCACATACAGATGTAGAGACTAAATCTTCAAACTCAAATGTAGTTCCAATCTGTGTTGCACTGTTGTGAATATGTCAGACCTACAATTAAAGAAAAGCACTAGTTTATTGACCAAGCAGAAGTATTTGGCTGAGTTTTGATTTCACAAACTAAGTGAATTACTCAACTATTTCCACATTCTTTTCTTTTATTCTATTGGTGAAACAAGAAAGCAGGAATTTTCCTTCTTCCTGAAAGGATACAAGTTAGTGACTTGCTCTCATACCTGTCAAATCTTTTCAGCCATCAGCATTTGCCCAAAAGCTGTCTCAGTTGTTTCTTTGCTGACAAAAGGCCATGCCCTCACAGTTATATTAGCTAGTTAGTGAAATACCTTGCTTTACTGAGGCAAAAGTTTCTTCATCCCACCTGTCAATTTATTAAGTGCCCAACTGTTGTCAGCCAAGCTGTTTTCAGGTGCACACTGCCTGCTGACTCTGCATGCAAGCCGAACAGAGCAGGCCTGGAAGCCAGTGCTGATCTATGAGTCGTCCCAAGTGAATTCTCTGTGCTCAAGAAAAAAACGGGATTAGATAGGCTCCGGTTCCACCTGCAAAGACTATAGGAACAAGACAGCTGCTCTGGCATAGAAATTATCAGTTTCTTGTCCCAACCACAAGCACCTCCAGAGATCCTGACAGTGAGGGAGGAACAATACCTTAACTACTTCTCACAGTGGCCTGAATGTGCCTGAAGATATTTTTAAAGAACTATGTGGCAGTATCTGGATAGCAGACTGCAAATGACACAATCTACACATACATGATGTCCGATACTGATTGCTTCTATCTGCTGGAAAAATGCTATAGCAGGGAGCAGGAGACAATATTGGGAATGTAGACACAGCACGGTATCCTTGACTGCCTTCCAATTGCTCACAGTCTATAATTATTTGTTAGTTATGTCCCATGGCATGCTGGTATGCCTATGTCCTTTTCTCATGTGAAAAAAATATTAGAGGAAGGCTCTGAAAAACTTGGTAAAGATTTTTGCTGCTAGAGCCTGTTCATTGAGTTTCCACACTTTGGGGGTAGTTGGATACACAGGATGACATAAATAACCCATCTTTTTATAACATAAAAATGCTTAGAGCATGAAACTGCCATAGACTGATTTTTTTAAAGGCAAAGAAAAAGAACCAGAATGAATTCTTCAAATTACTATATAAGCAAATGCTTTTATGGCATCTTTGCATTTATAGCATTCTCGCACTAAGGCAGGATTTTTAATTCTAATTCAAACCAAGTAATGTTTATCACGCAGCCAATCTATGGAATATAAGGAACTCTGTCTTCCCTGGAGCAGTGTATTTTTTCATACTCTCCATATTGAGTGTAAAGCTCATGGTCAAACAAGATCAGATGGGATCAAGATAATAAGTATGAATGATAAGATGCTTCTTAGTCAGCTCATTTTGACCAAAAAAGACTAGGGGGTGTTCATACAAACAGCTCTGTAAATGTATTTTAGAGGCTGCAAGTAGGAACAGGAGCTAGCTAGCTCCAAGGAGCCAACTACTCCTGCTTGGGAGTAGTAACCTACTTGTTTATCTCAGCAGCTAAGTGATACACACCAAAGGCACAGGTTCATACACCTAGACACTATCTAAACACTAAACACTATCCTCTCCAGGACAAGCAGTGCACTCCAGCAAAGTTTACGTATATTCTAAATATTCCTGCCAGGAATCAAGATATGCAGGCACATGTGATAAGCACATAGACTAGGAAAGGTCAGTCTGTTGTGGCAGTGGATGACTTCTCAGTGCCTACCGAAGTTTATGTTCTCCTTGTGTTCCAGAAACTTGACAGTATCAGTGTCAGAAAGGTCAGGCACACCCAGTTGCTGTGTGAACAGACTCCAGAAGCCAAGCACATGTCATAGGTTTAATCCTGCAATGACTTGAAAGGTACAGTGTTCACTGGAAACAGGTCTTTAACAGTGCAATATTCATCCAGATGGGCAAGATGCACTGCACCTAGCACTGACGGGGTTGTAGTGGAGCAGGGTCACAGCAAGCCATTTTGGCACCTTGGGCATCTTGCATAGGAGCTCTTCTGCATTCCATAGGCCTGTTTTGATAAGGTACCCAGTTTAAGGCTCTGGGCTCAATCAAATACTGCTCACTAGTGGGACAAAAGACAAGCATGACATGGCAGCAGAATGGTAGGATCTCAAACCCACTTTCTTAGAACTCCCTGCCTGGTCTATCCTGTAGCTGCGGATATTACCTCCCATACAAAAGAACGACCTCAAGACAGAAAACATGTGAAAGTAGTTATTTTACCACCCTGGTGATTACTAATTAATTTGGCACACAAGTAGCTCAAACATTAGGGCTGTCATAATGAGACATGTTACTCTATCCAAGAATACTGCAACAACCCAAGCTGTATCTTTTATCTGTATTGATTGCTACAAATGGTTTTACGTAGCTGGCATTCTCCAAACCAAAGGCAGCTATTGATTGTACAAATGGTTGGGTTTTTTTACCCTATACACCAAGGTTCATAAACAGAGAAAAAATGTTTCTCCACGGTATGTCATTGTTTGGTCCGCATATGGAAAGTCCACCTACGGTAATGAGATATATAGAAAAGACTAAGGCTTAACACAGTGGCATGTCTAGAAGACTGAAGGGCAGGCAGAGATTCCAGAGGAAAAAAAACACATATTCCTTTTGATTGCTGACTGATGGTTCACAGAAGCTCAGGAGAGCAAGAGAGCATCCTATACAAGGGAGCAGGAGAAAAGCAAGCTTTTTCATGGCATTAGAGCTATAAAGCAAAAAGCAAAAAAAGTTAGCTTCCTCATGTGCATTGCTACTCCCCAGGTGTGATATGAAGCATCACAGTGAAAACTGGTTGCTCTGCCAACCTGGAGAAATGAATGAGCACTGACAAACTGGCTGTTCTTGTGAATATTGTAAAGCCACATAATGACAGCACGTTAGTGAAAAGCTGTAAGTTATGTGTGCTCTTTCACCCTCTCCAAGGTATCACTTACTGACTGTCTCTCCTCTACATCTTTCTTTAAAACAGTCACCTGGATATCACTTTTTTCAGGGAATTAAATGTCAACTAAGGAGAAGTGAAGAGATGAAGCACCATGATCGGGACACTGTTTCTGTTTGTATGTTCTTACAGAAATAGGGAAGTGGTAACAGGTGGTGTGCAGGACAGCCAAGCATCAGTCAGGGTGCAGGCAAGGTGGTAGGAAGGGCACTTTAACCCATGAAACAAAGAAAGGCTGGAAAAATGTGTTAGTGCCATTAAATTATTTAAACCTCCCTACCCACCTACGCTGAAGTTATATTCCACCGTAACAACTTCTCCTTACTGGATTTGACCCCATGCATGGGTTTTGTCCTCTGCTTGTGGTTCAGACTGATTCTTCAATGTTTTTCAGGGTCTTCTAGTTCTCCATGTCTCTGTCAAGGTTTATGAGATCCAATGGGTCTGACATACTCATATTTGTGTTACTGAGACTGCCATAGCCTAGTTAGCAAGATAACATCAAACTCTTCATAGCCATAGCAGACCGTGGTAATTATCATCCAAAATCTACTGATAAGGTATTTAGTAAAACCAGAATTCATCTCATGTATTCCTTCATCTGCATAATGGTGGTTGTTTATATAACTGCAGAACAGTTAAAGTAGTGCAGATCATTCTGGTGGAAGAAGACTCCACTCCAAGCTTCTCAGTATATGACTGCAGAAAACATCATATATGGTAGATGAAGCAACAAGAGCTCTGGTTTGTGAATTCCTAAAGAATTAGGCACGACCATGTAAAAGTCTTCAGATCAACATTTAAACAGCACAGTAACAACCTCTCTGTCATGCCTCCAGGACAGAAAAGGCAACATGGATGAACAGAAAGCCTACAGAAGACTACCATGTAATTCTGAGCAAACCAACAGACTCAAAAGGAAAATATTCAGAAAGCATTTCATTTTCAAATATGGAAAACCAGTGACACACTTTTAACATATATAAATATGTGTCAGTTATATGTTAAGTACCTATATATGAATATAATTGGGTTTTACTGCTTTATGTGTATATAGCATACTATGAATGGTTTTAATTTATCAGGCAATAAGCAGCTACTGCCATCTATTGGAGAAATAATTAAAATACAGAAATTACATTATACGGCCAGCAAGGGATCTGGAGTACAATATCCTTTCTGGAAATAAATGCTCAGTATTTTATCACACATAAAAACTGTTACAAGAAGATTATCAGGGGCTGTTAGCCTAGTTATAGATAGATTACAAGTAAGGAAGCATAAACAAAACAAATTTTGTTTAGCTCCATTACAGAACTGTTCTGAAAGCTTGCTTCTAAGATACCAAGTAATTGTCATCAATTCCATGCCCACAGTCTGCACCACACAGCTGTGCTGACTGCTACTGTGCTGCCTGTTGTCTCTACTCTTCCACTTGACCTGTGACAGCTCTTTACAACACCAGCACCTGTTGCAAATGTCTTTTAACATAATACAGTTCTGGTTTGTGTCGTACACTACTTGCATTGAAACTCGTTCCCAGGGGCAATAGTAACGAACAAGAAATTTACAGCAGCCACCCTCAGAGGCTGGTCTTCCCGCCAGTGCAGCCTACAGCATCAGCAGAGGCTGAGGGTATGGACTAGTGACCTCAGGCTCCCAAGGCACCAGATCATAGCCAGTGACTACTCACCAGCTAAGCTGTGGTAACTGAAAGTGTGTGCACTCTTAGCCTCCCCTAAAATACATTGTGAAAGAAAATGCTGCCTCAAGTCCTACTCTAAGATTTGTTGAAAGCCAGGAAACTAAAATTAATCTCTCTTAGTTTTATAGATAACGTGAATCCTCTATTCACCTACGAGATCCCCTTGTAAGCCATGGAGACAAAGTAATTAAAAAGGTTATTCCTACAATTTGTCTTAGATATCTGCCTTACAAGATGAATTATCTTGTGGAGAGGTCTGTCTTCACAGACTAGAGAGAGTGTAGATTTGAAGATCCATTTTTGAGATGCCTCAGTATACGGTAAACTGATGTGCACTGCTCCCAGAAAGTGAGTTTCTGCTCCTTTCTGCCTACAACCCGTTCATCTTCCTATCTCCAGCACGTTCCACATCTTCCATCTGGTGGATTTTGGACCTTTCCGCGAGTGTCTTTAACTGAGTAAATTAACAGAAATCTAGCTTGGCAGGAAAGGTTTGGGAATCTTTTGTTCTAGTAATGATCGCAGTCACTCACATAACAATTTGGACTGGAATGGACATATGTTGCTTAAACATGTATCAGTTTTCTGCCTTGCTAGTGAGTTGGAACGGCTCACAGGAGTCTGACAAGCACCAGACTGGCACAAAGAAAGGGACAGTAGCATGTGACCTGGAACAAGGGAGGACAGAGTAAAGCAGGACAAAAAAAATATCTCTAAGACATGCTACCTTCAGCAGTAAGAAAGCATTTGATCAGCTCTGCCAACTGTAAAACTTGAGATTTATGATCTGTTTCCACAAAAACCCTTTATAAAAGTCAGTCTAAAAGATAAATGTCATTTTCTACTTACAGTTCAGTTGTCTGTTTTAATTAAAAAACGTAAGAAACCACTGTGAGAGAAGATTAAAGACTGTATGTTAGACTTAACAGACATCTGTATAAAAAGAATAATACATCCAGAAAGTCCTTGGACAGAGAAAACTGCAAATAAGGTTGGTGGTTTTGTTTCCAAAAGTAACACTGAGTTGCTCCCTTGTCAGGAGTACATCTGGACCTTGGCCAGCTCCACAGAGGTAATTTTTGACACCTACTCTAGGGCCTGAGTAGAAGTTTGGTACTAAAGTTCAAGATAGTGACCCAACGAGGCCAATATCCAATGGTCAAACCCAAAAATCAATGAGATATTGCAAATATTAACATATTTCATTATATTTATATATATATTAATAGAAATTAAGGACTTGCTCTCCATATGAAGCAATCCATTATGCATTAAAATCATTCTATGCAACTGGTTGTAATCTGTGCACTGAAGAGCAAACTATTTTTTCCACCAAGTACTCCATATAATAGAGGGGATATAGAATGCTGCCTGTTCCTTGCAGAATTTGCATAAGGACATGCACAGCAAAATTTCAGCATGCATGAGGAATCTGTTCCAAAAGAACAACAAAAATCAGACCACAATGTCCCTTGACGAGATTCATAGCTGTCAGTATTCACACTACCTTACCAGTATTTCACAGCTTCACCTTCACAGAATGTCTTGCAGCCACCATTTCAGGGACTTCCTTTTAGAGAAAAATGAACAGATGCTGAAGAAGGAAACACCAACGGAGGTACTTTAGTTGATTGTAACAATGAGGTCTGAAATTCTAAACTGATTCTTTGTCATACTGACACAGACAACTAAAGACAGGCATTGAGCTGCTTCTTCCTTTCTGTAAGGTTTTGAAAATGAAAGAAAAAGTAGTCATGGTTTTTTGGAGTCCCAAATGCTCACCTGTGTTATAGTCACTTTGTTACATTAGTAAGAGCAGCCTTAGAAACTATAGTTACCATGATATGATCACTGCTGGATTGTCTAGTGGTGTACAAGTTCTTGATAGAGCAAGATTTGTGGGTGCATCATCAAGTATGGTTTGGGAATCTTTTGTTCTAGTGATGATTGCAGTCACTCATATAACAATTTGGACTGGAATGGATATATATTGCTTAAACATGTATCAAGAGCAATATCACCCATGCTTAAACACAACAGTCTCCTTAGTCTTGAACGGTTGTTACGCTCTCTCTCAGCCTAGCTTGAACAGTGAAGTCTGGAGCACACTGTCTCACTATTAAGTATCAAGCATAAAGTCCCCCAGCACTGAATTAAAATGCATTCATATACACATGAATTACAGATTACAGCACTGTACCTTCTCTGAATGTAAAGTGTTCTCATGGAGGCAACTGCTCCCAGCATACTTAAATGATTAAAAAAACTGAAGATTATCCTTCCTCCAGGTTGAGAAATGTATCATGTGCCTGATGGAAATAGTTCTTAATCTCAGTTTCAGCTAAAAAATTCTCATAAAATCACAGAACTAGAGACTAAAAATGTACTGTGGCCAAAAGCAACAGTATTACACTTGATTCACATCTGTTATATCAGTTTTCTTAAAAAATCTTAAATATATCTTTCTGTCTTAGTGTACATATATTTTGAACTGCCATAGAGCTTAAACATTCTTAGATTTCATAACAACACACATGTAAAGAAGCATATCAGAGTCAATTAAAACAGCCTTTCAAAACTCATGCTTTAATTACTAATTGAAAAAGAAACATACCCAGATCACAAAAAAAAGTAATTATGTCATACCCTGCTATCTGCTGAGGATGCATTCCTGAAATATACAGTGGTTAGCAGTTTTTAATTTTTCCACTGGAATGAATGCAAGTGGGACATGTGTGTATTTCTTGATTTTCTATACAATGTAAATACACAGGGACAGTACATATGACACAGAGGATGGTCTACCATGAGTATCAACTGGAGAAGATGCTGTATTTCAGCAGCTGGCTTTTTGGAATAGGTTAGTATTCCAAAAGAACTCATCTGCTTCATCTACAAAATTGAACACTTATAAAACATTTAGTTCTTGCTGATGAATTAAAGCAAATCAAATCAATAAAAGGTCAAGGATAGAAAAACATGGTAATGATGACAGTCATTGGAGCATAGTATTAAGTGATTGATGACAGAACTCCAAAATGATAACTAGAAAAACTACAGATAGCAAAGTGGTATATTTATATTTCATTATGGTTCATATTTTCGTATTTTATATGGTACACCTTTCACCTTTCAGTGTCATAAGAATGTGTATTTGAATTAATAAAGTTAACACCTAACAGTTCACTTACCCAGATGAGATCCAAGAGCCACCAGGATCCAGAAAGAAATGAGATACAGTACATGAACGTCATATCAAGAGCAAGTATGTTTAATCCATGCTTAGTATCACTTCTGTTATTTCTGTTTCATCTGTCTGGAAATTCAGCCATGTCTTGGAATGCTTCAAACACCATAACTGAAGGGCTGAAGGGAAGATGCTTCCAGCTAGTTCCACAGACTGCACAAAAAGTAACACCAACAGCACAGATGAGAGAGTTTAAACTTTCTCGCCTTTGCTGTCAACAATTCTTCTATAGATGTCTTTGCCTTGATTTTGGACTTTATTTTCCAGTTTCCCCTGTTCTGGCCAATATGAATAAACTTTACTTCTAGTATCTTGATCACCCTTTTTAAAAAAAAAATCCAAACATTTGGCTTTTAAAAATGAATTTTGACAACATTTAGAGCTACAGACTGTTTCTTTTGCGGAACTCCACTTGCTCTTTTGCTCTAAATTCCTTAACACTGTAGCCCCAAGATTTTGTTTCTTGATGCAGTGCTGGAAGAAAGAATTCTAACCCAGACTTATCCTACTCTTTTTCTTACCACTGGGGTTTTACCTCCTTTGAGGAAAAAGGGATGCCTTTTTTTATATGTTAATATATCAGAATGGGAGGCGTTTTCTTACACCTATCAGAATATCACATTACAACATCTTATCTGCAAATAGTTATAATTAAAATCATTTCCTCTTGGGCATAAATATTTTGACATAAATTAAAATAACCTAGTATTTTTCAAAGACTAATAAAATTAGAAACATGCTACAGAATTTGTCCACAATAAAATTATACAACACTGTATTTTCTATTAAAAATACAAAAGTAAATCAGTATTATTCAGTATACCCTAATCCCAGATCAATCCAAACCACTTTATGGGTTCTACTTCCTTCTAACATCAATCATTATTTACTATGCTGGTAAAGCCAGGAGTTACCCATGCAGGTATAAGATTAAGGCTGTATTTTGTCCCAGAACATCACTCAGCAGGGACCTAATGAGGAACCGTGAGTCAAAAAAGAGACTTTTTGTATCATGATGTGGGAAATACGACAGAACCACACCTACCCACACACTTCTCCATCTATTTGTTTGCAAAATAGTGCACTGAGAATACAGTCCTTATCGCAAGCAACTGAACCCAGGACAAAGATTTATGTGGCTACATACTAAAATGATCTTGTCATATGCCTTTGCACAGCCACAGTGGTCTAGGAAAATCCTAGATCCTAGAAATCAGACTGAACTCATATAAGGCAAAGTCAGCAGATCTAAAGTCTTACCACTGGTGAATGGCTGTCTTGCTCCTGCTGTACACTCAATGGTACTTGAGTTACCCTGGCTCTAGCTGGGTAGACAGCCTTGTGCTACATTAAGAAGTTGGATCAATCACAGAAAGCTCCAGCAAACAGTAAAGCTGGTAAAAAGGAGTAGATGGAACTGTGTAGCTGGAAGCAGCACAAGGAACAAGGACATCCCTTTCCAGAAGCTGCGGTTACTAGATTGGCTCAGCTGTTTCTTTTAACTTCACCATAATGGATTGATCTGAATTTAAAAAAACAGATACTTTTTTTTACCTCCATACTTATTCTGAAAATACATTAATGAAGCAATTACTGACATTTATAGAAACAAGTAAATAATAAATGCAACTCCTACCCATCTGGTATCTTCAGTGCTATGCCTACCAAGAAGATTTTCATAGATTAGGTATTTTTTTCTGTCCTTTGGAAGATCTATTAGGAGCTCATTTTACAGAGGCAAATTAGTCACCAGCTGGTAAGCAGTACTGCTCTCCTATTGACATTAATGGATTATTTAGCAAAGCAGAGGTTTTTGGAATGTGCAAGAAGAAAAACACATCTGTAAGTGCATGAGGTGCGGAACTACTCTGGGAGTGGCGAATACGAAAACAAGTAATTCTCCACTCTTTGCACCAGTCTTCCAAATCTCAGATATTCTTTCTAAAATCTGACAGAATGGTGCAGACATATACTTACAGTTCTCTCAGGCCATTTCTGCATAGGGAAAAGAGGAAGCAGATAGTCCTAAGGAGTAGAATTTGTTCAGAAAAAGATTTAGCCAGTGCCACAGCTTGCACAAATGAGAAGAAAGAATTGTATGATCAGCAATGGGGATGACAAGGAGAGTTTCGGTAGTGGTGAGCTATTGGATGAACTCATCATGTCTCTTGGAAGCACACACGTTTCAATGCCAAACTTCACATAATCTCATGGATTTATGTGACCCAGAACTAAAAATCTACTAGCTAAGCTACAAACCTACTAAGCTGTTAGACTTAAGAACAATGTCTATTCAGATGGTTGCAAAACCCTGAAACTTTTTGCTGTCTTGAAGTTAGAGATGAAAGTCCAAACTAACAAAACTGATTTCCTTAAAGAAACTTACACAGTGAACTGAATCTGTCATGAAAGAAAATGCTAAGGATCTTACAAGATAATCTTACAAGATAATACACCCTTCTGAGAAGAACTGAATTTGTAGTCAATGTGAAGATGAATATGTTTAGATTGCTTAAAAATCAGGTTGAAGATAACATATTTTGACTGGAGTACAAAAATTGATGGGAGTATTACTTTGAAAGCACGTTATCATTCCGGCTTCTCTGAATGTATAAGGACCAAACCTGTTGTGATGGGTTGTAGTGAAAAAACTTTGATTGAATGAAAGATGATAACATAATCAAATACTGATTTAAGAATAACTCTCAAACTACTTGAAGGTATCACATTGGCAAAAAAGCTATACATCCCAGATTTCTACTCTGAGCCACACATAGCTGGCAAACATTCCAAAGTAGCTCCTTTACCTGAGTACTTCAACTAACCAGTTATGAAAGGAATATTAAGTAGGGACAGGGAATGCTAAGAAATACGGAATGCTAAGTAGTCCAAACCCCTGGCTAAAGGGGAAGTAGAATCAGCAGAATTCCATGAAACTTGCAGGGATTCCCCTGGGAGTCAGCTGCATGCCCAGCTGAGCTGCATTCTGCAGTGAAGCAATGGAATTTCTGATAAAACACTACCCTCTTCTGGAAACCAGTTACTTCCAAAGGTTCTAGATTCACTAGTTTCAAGTACATGACAACAATGTTGCAGTTCTCTGTCAAACATCCTATGGAAGTCTCTTAAGGTTAGGGAGTTGGCCCATATTTGTACCATATTTATATATATACACATTTCATAAATGAACACTTACCCAGAAATTTACTGAGGTCATTAGAAGTCCCTTATTTGGCTCCAGGGAACCAGCAATCTAGAGCAACAGCTTAAAAAAAACAGAAATGCAAGAAGTGACAGTCACCATGTGTGCCCAAGGAAGTTTAATGGTGAGTACCCAAACAAAGAAAAGGTTGGCCTTCTAACTGTGAATGAAAAACATGGGGATTTTATCACAGATATACGCTGGAAATACACAAATAATAATGATCTGACATACAAAGATTTATTACAAACAAAATGGTATGTCATCCAGTACCTGCAATGAGATTAAAGGTAAGGCAACTCCAACAGTTCCAGTACACTACAGGGATGACATGTTATCTGCTGCCATCTGAAGAAGAGATTGTAAAAAGCAGATTAGTAATGAATATGAAGGTAACAGATTTACTAGTTTTTCATGCTTCATCAGAATTCAGAAATGTTTTACATTAATTACATTAGTTTACTAAAAGTTATCATCACAAGTACAAACCCTGAAAACTCGCACAAGGACGCGATTGCTGCTGTTATGTTCTGCCAGTTCCTGCCTGGTCACCATACCTCTTATCAAGTATGTATTTATTAGAGATATGAACAGAAATAAAACCAGGTAGATAATCAACACTATAGAGCTTGTCTTCATATCCATTTTTTACAAAGGCAGTACAGGCAGGTAAAAAGACAAGACATTTTTGTGGCTAAAGATGGTCACATGCTCCTCTTCCTTAGTACAGCCCGTGGTGACAGTTCAGAGGACCCTGCGGAGCACTGTGTTACACCCATGTGTAAGCCCCGTTCGGAGGACCCTGCGGCGCACTGTGTCACACCCGAGTGTGACCGCGCTGTTGCAAAGCGACAGGCGGTAAAAGGGCCCGGTCCTGCTCACAGCCCATAAACAGCCACAGCTCAGAACCTGCCTACGCCAAGTAAACACATTAAGGAAGCCCAGCAAGTTAAAATGCATTTCACTGTCTATGCACTTTCCCAGAATGTACTTTTACATAACCAACAACTAAAATACTTCAAGTTAATAGATCACAGAGGGCGGCAAATGAGCTCGCCTAACGCCAGCGCGCCCACGGTGACGGAGCAGGCGCCCGCGGCCACTCCACGCCCCGGCAGGCGGCACGGCCCCCTCAGGCTGACGAGCAGTCCAGGCCGGCAGGGCCCTGTAGGGGCCACCCGGTCCCCTCCGCTGCGAGCGGGGCACCCGCGGGCCGCCACAGCGGGGCGGGCCGCGCCGGGACACCTACAGGCGGCCTGAGCCACCCTCCCTGCCCCTCCCCTCCCGTGACCGCTCCCCGGGGTGGCGGCTCGGCCCCCGCGCCCCGCCGCTCTGTTCTTACGGGCAGCACCAGTGCTGCGGCTCCGCCGCCGCAGGCCCTGCTCTCGCTGAGGCGCTCGGGACTTCAACCGTCCGCCCGCTGTCCCGCCCCGGCGGCTGCGGCCGCTGCGCTCCCCCGCACGACTCCGGGCCCGGCGGCGCTTCTCCCGCCCCCGCGCACTCGGCGCAGGCCCCGGGCAGCTGCCCCGCTCCGCTCCCGCAGCGGGGCGAAGGTAGCGGCGGCGCAGAAAGCGGCAGCCCTAGCGACAGCCCAGCGGTGGCGACAGCCGCAGCCGGCGGTGGCGGGCCCCGGCCCCGCCCTGGCGGGTCCCGGTTGGCCGCAGAGCAGCGGGGCCGGGAGGCCTGCCCAGGGTGGCGGCCGGCCTTACGCCGTGTGAGCGGCGGTGCCGGCGGGCCGTACGGTGGCCGTGCGGTGCCGGCGGGCCAGGCACGGCCGGTTGCCCCGCGGCGGGGGGCAGCCCCTAACACCGCCCTCGCTGTCAGGGGGAGCTGCCGGTGACACGACTGCCTCCGCGCTCCCGCTCGCCGCAGGCCCGAGAGACAAGCGCCGCTGTAGTGCGGCCGAGTGCGAACCGGTGTCACTTCTCCCTTGATGGATTCATACGTTCAGGAGAAAATGGCTTCACGGTGGTTTATGTCAGAAGAGCACCCGACTCGGGGCTTCAGCCCCGCCGCCCCCTGCTCCCCGCAGGCGCCGGTGGGAGGCTTGGCGGGCCCAGCGCGCTGCCGCGGGCACGGTCCCCTTGGCCCGGGGCCACCGGCACAAACCGCAGCCGCCGCACCGCAGGAACACGCCGGCTGTTTTTCAAGTGCTGTGCGCTGGAACGGCTGTAGTTTGCTGGCTGGCTGAGTCTCTTGTCATCTTGCCCTTCAGTGGCTTATTTGCGTGCTCAGGGGATGTAAACCTTTACAAAATCAGAACGTGTGACTCGTTCAGATGTATGTGTATACACAGAAGTACTGCAAGAGAGAGACAGTCTCTGAAATTATGTGTTTTCTTAATATGCTTCTGATTAATTAATAGATAGATGACATACGGGGGTGCCTTGTCTTCATTTTCATCTTTCCTTAATGCTCTTCTTTCTCTTTTCTTCCCTTCCACTGCTATATCCTCCTACTTTGAATCATCTCTGGCACTCATCAGTTCTTGCAGTACACCAGTTCCAGTCACTGACCCAGCAAAAAGCTATTGCACAATTCCGGTTTTGTAGTCCATTATTCCACACAAGCTGATAGAGTCACTGCCAGAGTCCCAATAAGAGCTAACTTGATTTAGATGTGCCATTGACATAGTTCAGTGTTTAAATATGTTCTGTTTCATTGTTTCTTGAACTTTGAGTAACATGAAATACAAAGTGTTTTTTATAATCTGATCCCTGAAAACCTAAGGTTTTTAAAATGGATGTAATGCTCAAACACCCCAAGGTTCTTGGGAATAGCATTCCTAGATATGGAAACAAAGCCCATTAAGGCTTATAAATGTTTCAGAAAAGATGTTATATGTTGAGTTAAATCATGGTAGGAGTATAGGTAGTGATGGATACAGAGAGAGACAGAGTAGGAGCTCCCAATTTTGAAATACATACTTTGTTTCTTGCGTTCTGGATAGATCTTACTTGGGGTGGCTCCTGCACTATATTAAGTACCTTTCCTTTGTAATTATTTCTACAGAAATAATGTCATAGATTTGAGCAGAGATAGACCCAGTGTTACCAGAGACCGCACAACCCATTTTCTCTTTCATAGATTACCTTTAAATTAAACAACAAAAAAAAACTCAAACAAACAAACAAAACCAAAAAAGCCCTTGATTATTGCAGGTTCATAAGACAAATCTAAAAGGTTGGTTGTGGTCAAAACCCTCATATATTTAGAAACTGAGGTTTTTTTGTTCCATAGCTTCTGTCCTAAGGAAGATGGTAGGTACACAGGTCAGGTGTGTTCTCCCCATAGACAAGACGATAGTGATTTAATTTGTGTAACATGCACCTGCTGAAAATACTTGTTTTCAGGGAAAAGTTGGAAGCACAGAGGTTATTTTTTCCTGGACAGTGAGTATGCAGGATTTTGAGCAGCTGCAGGCTTGATATTAAATGATATTTGAAAGATGTCATACTTCTTTCTAGCATCCTTTTGCAATCATTACCAAATAGTTGCTATTACTAGTTCTACCGTAAAAAACCCAAAACCAAACTATCAAGAAACCCCCCTGAAGTAGCAACAAGAAACCCATTTCCTATTTTTGTTTAGTACTAAAAATGAGATACTTAAGAATAGCTTCATTCTGTATTTTGCATTAACCATATTAAGTATTAAAATGTATAGAAGCTATTACCCGCCTTTTTTATAAATATGCTGAGGTTATGTCTTCTCATAAGATTCCCTTCCCAGGCAGGCCCCTACCCTGCCTGCCCTTTTGCTCTGCTGTAGGTGATGCTCAATCCTTGCACCTTTCTGGAAAACATGTAAGAAAATTGCTCATTTATAAGATAATCTGAAAAATTTTAGTCATCTGAAATCCCTAGATTTCTCTCACAATCCATTGGTTAGTTTGGCAGTAAGGACTTTGTATGTTTGTTTGGTTTTTTAACAGCTAGCTTAGGAAAAATGTAACCAATACACACTAGGTTTTGAAAGCAAATGGAAGACAAGGCTAAGAAAATGTCAGCTGTCTGGAGCAACATTGTGAAAGTTACATGTATGCTTTGTTCATATTTGTTTTCTGTGGACAAAGAAGGGGAAGTATGACGGAGAAGTTTATTTTCCAATAAAATGGAAAATCAGCATTTTTTAACTGAGAGTCTCAGTGCCTAATTCCAGTTCCAGCATACCACTGAACGTGTAACTAAGGTATTGGTTCCTGAGATGTGTGTCCAAAGAGATGGGCAAGTGGTAGGTTTCATGCTGAGATCATAACTTTACTTTGGCACTTGATTGTCAGCAGTTGAAGCTTATTTTCCTGTAGCTATTCAATACGCTTTAGAAAGCATGTGTTGATACAGTCTATTGCAAGATGAGCAGCCATAGCAAGCAAACCTTTGGCAGTAGTTTCAGTGAGGTTGATACAGAGCTTGAGTAAGTATTTCAAACTTCAAAGTTTGTCTTTCACAAAGATTATATTGCACTAGTGAGTATGCAGAAGAATATATTGCAATGCTCTGCATGTTAAATTGGCAGCACTTGTAGGAACTTCTCTTTAGTAGCGACTACAATTCCACAAAAACTCAAACATAGCAAATCACAGAACTCTCAGCAGCATCATGGGGATCCCAGGTGCTTATTATCCTGGGGATCTTAAGTAGTTGCTTGAGTTTCAGAGCTGAGTTACTCAAGTTGAAGAATGGCATCAGTATATTCAGCAGTTATTACAAGTTTTTCTGACTCAGGTGAGATAGCAATTAAGTCCATGAATTGATGTTGAGTTGCTGAAATGAACGTATTTAGCTGCTTCCTGCCCCTACCACAAGCACTAAACCAGACCTTTGTATGGCTGAGTGCTGAAATATATCTGAAAAAGAAAAGATACTAGAGCACCAAAAAATATCTTTCCAGCTGCATCAGCTTTCCAGTCTGGTTTACTGTAGTGATGTGACACCTGGAATAATGAAGAAATACAATGCAGAGAGTGAGAACGTGAACAAGTGACTGGAAATAGCAAGGAGGAGAGAAATAGCAAGCACTGAGGTTACACACACTGCTTCAAAATCTGGATGTCAGGCTTTACCCTTAGATGTCTTTCTGTAGTTAAAATGAAGTTTGCTAATTTTTCTTCCACTTTTTATAGCTTTTTGCAATGTTAATACCAAAAATAAAATCACTCTTTTTTCCTAGTTTGTAACTATCAGGTTATTTTCAAGAAAAATGGAGTGAACAGCTTGCTGCCGTAGCAAGGGAGAATTTTTGTTCCTGTATTGTCCTTCTCTGTTCCCTTCTCATACCTGAGGTCTCCCTCCCTCATCCACAGCTCCTGGCACACTCCCTTGTCTTCTCTCTGGCACTCATCAGACAATTCTGTGAGTCAGTTTGGTTCATTAATCTATCAGAGAAGACAGCCTTCTTTTTCCTGGTAGACTTGTTTTCTGGCAAGTTGACACATTGCACGTGCTCACAGAGGAATCCAGAGAACACAGGAGTTTGTGCAAAGTAAAAAGTATGGGCACTGACAACTTCTAATTGGAAGGCTGGAGAGTGAAAAATAGGGGAAAAGGATTTTCAGCTTCCTCTTACAGGGTCTGTGAGCTGTTAGATCAGGTACATCTCAGGATGCCACAGGCTGATGAATGCCAATATTAACTGATGACTGAGCTCATAATTCAGTCTTGCCTCTCTTAACTTTATGCTTATCTAAAGCACAATGTTGTTTGTTTGGAAAATGTGTAAAGGCAGGCTTTGTTCACCAAATACCTTTATATAGATAACAGATACCCTGTCATGTCTGTTTCTTTTTTTGCACCTCTCCTCACTCCCTAAACAAACACCACCAAACACCACCCTTTCCCCACCCCATGCCATTTTGTGTGGAGACCTAAACCTTGTACAGGTGAGTCTGTCGGTTCTGCCTTTTGATAGAGCCTAGTAGGTGTTACTAACTTGAAATTTTGTTTTGTTAGGAGGGGTTTAACTCAATGTGTCCATCAGAACATGGACAACATTAGTATTCACTTCACTTACAAGATGCTACTGTCTCATGCCATGCAGCAAAAACTTCTAGTTTCTAGCTTCCTGGCTTAATGAAGTGATGTACAAATGTTAAGTTGCTTTGTTTTCTATTTATTAAAAGGGTATTCAGCATCTAAATTCTTTAGAAAATCTCAGTCTCTACTACAACTACATTTCATATCTATCAGAAGTGTTTAGACTTTATAGCTTACTGCACTCCAAGATTTAGACCTGAATTTGAATTAATGTGAAAAAAAACCCTGATTATTGCCTTTTCATAGTGCTCATACTTCCAAGACTTAGACAATTATGTAACTAAGTAAACAGTACATGCATTCCCTTGTTTTTATAGGACAGGCAAATTTAAGGAAAGTTGGGAGTTTACTTAAAAATCTTGTGTAGAGACTCTGTGTGTTTTACATTTCTTATATGTGTCATGAGGTAACCTTTGTAGTGTAATCATTACGTTTATAGTTTTTTATCCTCCACTTAAATAGCAAACTACAGTGGCTTTGATCTGTGTGTTTGGGGCTCTTCCGTCTTGGTTTTTTTTTAAAGTTTGGGATAAAATACTTTCACCCACCCATGACAGATTCCTAGTAAAGTCTAAGGTCAGTAACATTTCTGATCTCCTTTTTTGTTTTTAGAAATGCTCTAGAATGCATTTCTTTTGGATAGGCACTGTCCATCCTCTCTAGGATGTGGGGAATGGATGTTTAAATGTTTGCTGTGCTGTGTATTGTCAGTGACTTCAACGTGTGGAACCTATTTTCATTGGATAAATATCAGTATATGACTGCAAGAATTTTTTCCACTAAGTAATTTATAAGAATTGTTCGTGTAAAAAGTTTCCTTTGAAGTAAAATTTAGAATTAGTAGTACTAAAATGGACTAAACCCACCAAAATACTACTGAAAGAAAACTTTCAAAAAATCAATTAATTTAGCTGGGGAAGCGAACAGAATTGGTTGCCTGATTTTTTTTAATTTGCAGAACGTTGATTTCTACCAAGAATTAGCAGGCATGCACATGCCACAAGACTGACGTTGAGCAATTTAACTGGAGCTATTAGCAGTTAAGGAACACAATGAATCAACTTTTTCTTAACAGTACGGGCAGCAGCAGCTGTCGGTGCTGCAGGGGAGGCGGACGCGGCGGCGCGCAGCAGGAACGCTCGGCACTCGCAAGCCGAAGCCAGCCCGGCAGCAGCCGGCCCCGGCCGGCGGGCAAGGGGCGTCAGGGAGCCGTGAAGGCATTCCAAGTGACCCCCTCCAGACAGCGCCCAACGGCGGGCCCGGCGCCCCTCCCCGCGGCCCGCAGCACCCCCGCCGCTGCCCCTTGCCCTCGCGCTCCCGGCACGCGCGGCGGGCCTCTGCACGGGGCTGACCGGCGCGGCCAGCTCGGTAGCCGGCCCGCTCGGTAGCCGGCCCGCTCGGTAGCCGCGGTCCCAGTCGCCTCCCGCACAGCGACAGACGCCCGCGAAGCCTGCGCTGCCGCCGCCGGCCGCAGCCGCCCGGTCCCTCCCGGCCGCTCTGGGGCACACTCCGGCGAGCGGTGCTGCAGCCCCCTCAGCCGGAAAACCTCTGCAGCCGTTTGAGCCCATGGATGGTTGTGGAATCTCTCGAGTTCAGAGTTTTGGAAACAAAGTGATGCAGACCTGGGATGAACTTCTGGCTGGAATGTGAACCAGAGCAGTAAATGTCAGTGAGCCTGGGTTAGTTTACATTATTACTAAAGCAGTGCAGTGAGTTAAATAGGAAGCTGAGGAAATGAAAAAGGCCAACTAGAAGACTGGGTTTTATAAGTCCCCTGAAGCCTTCGACTTGGCAGAGGTAGCTTGTTTATCTTGCGACGCCCCCCCCCCCCCCCCCCCCCCCCCGTCCTGGCTGTGGTAGAATACCTGGTAGAACCTGGAGACAGCAGCCTGCACTTGGCATATCAACATGAGAGCAGGGGGCCTACCTGATGCTGTTAGCGCTCAGTTTTGAAAACTTGGAACAGAAAGCCAGCAACGGTTAGGTGGCACTTCGTCAGTCCCATCTCAATGGGGCTACCTCTACACGTACAACCTCTGTGTAGTTAATACAACAGTAGTTCAACACAGAAAAAAAGCTAGCTGAAGTAATTGTGTTCCTGGAGTAAAGAGAACACATCCTGGGTGACGTTTATTTATTTTAAAGTCATGATGCATAAGTGGCCTGTAGGGCTGAGCGGGCATTCTAAAGGCTCTACATAAAAATAATAAAAAATGCTCAGTGCTTTTGAAATTACAGATCTTAGTGTCCAATATTCTCATATGGCAGAAGGGCACTACCTCCCCTTCCTTAGGGTCTTTGTGAATGGAAAAAAAATCTTGCTTTTTCCTTTAGTAATCTCTAAAGGTTCTGCTTCATCAGGTTTTTACAGTTTCAGTAACCATACACGCTCAGAGATAAAAGGAGCTTTATCTGGCAGTCACACTATAAACAGTATATGGTCTCTATGCAGGAAGAAGAGTTATCCCAGGACGTAATTGTATTAGATTTCACTTAAAAGGCATTTCTAAAGAAGGTGTGTGAGCGCAGAGACCACTTCCAGTTTGAGAACTGGAGAAGAGACAGTGTAGCTGCAAGCTTTTTAGTTGTTTCCTTGTAGTTCCTAATCCAGTACTTCTACATTTCTAGAGCAGCACTGTGTCTGGGTTATTGTCACATTGTTGATTATGTTATTATGATGTTCTGAGTTTAATTAAATAACTTCAGTCTTCCATTTCTTGAATAATCATGGTATTATTGCTATCATTCCCCAGTGGGAAGCTGAAGAATGTTGTTATTTATGAATAAAAAGTCCACATTTGCTTTTGAACATAAGATCCTTAAAACCATGTTCTGTGTAACAAATGACTTTCCTTGCAAGTAAAACATTTTCAACACCACTGAGAGAATGTGAGAGAAGTAACTCAGGCTTTTGAGACTGAGGACTAATCTTAAGTAGCTAGTTAAGAAGATATTGTTTCATCCCTGACTGCTGTGGGAACAAGCGACGCACCTCACTTGTAAGACAGAAACAGCAAGATGTTCACTGATATAAAACATCAATTTAACAAAGTTTGACAGTAGATGTGACAGTGGTTTAACAAGATTTGATGGCAAGGTACACTTGACTATTTACTGCCTAGGGGACAGGGTCAGACAAAACTGTCAGGGAGACCCTCCCGCTGAGTCAGGAGGTTCAGAAAGGACCCTCTTGCATTCTAAACTCCTTGGAGAGGAGTCTGGGTGCAGCTAGATCCAGTCCTGGTCCCTGACCTGTCAGTGGTTTATGTCTAAAAGATTATATATGAGCAATCAATCCTTCGTATCACTTAGCTAAGATTTCAAAGTTTAGCATGCTATTAATTGCTTACCAAGACTCAGCAGCAAGGAATCTCTCAACCTTGAGGGGTACCTTGAGAGGTGTCCCTACTCAACAGGAGATCCTGGCATGCAGCCAGCTGCTGCGCAGGACAGCTCAGCGGGCCCTGGGCTGTCCACTATTTATGGGGTAAGGCGATCGACTTACAGTCATATGTGCATACCAGCTGTATTTCGGTGGGTGCATGCTCAACTAGCCCTCAGCTGCTGAGCATGATTTATGGCCCTTAGCTATTGTGTTGTTACCTGTCTCCCAAATTCCAGCTTGAGCCAGAGGCTGCCACAATGACCACCGATGGTGGCTATTGCTTCAGCAGAGAAGGGAAGGCGAGGACAGCACACCACCATCCTGACTGATTGCATTTGGTGGATCTCTGGCTGTTCAAGGATCACAGCGGAGTTCTCAAAATGTTAATGGTCAACTTTACTACTTATTAAAACTAGGAAAATAACTGATAAAGAAGAAATATATTCTGCTTAGAATGAGAGAGCTGGTTCAGAGAGTATTTTGATGTAATTTATACATTAATTAGCAATTTGCTTAACATCCAAACTGCAAAATAAGTGTGGCTAACAAAGTTTATCAACAAATACCATTTACTTCAAGAAATCCAGCAGCTGATGTAGTAACACTTTTATTGATCACTTTACCAACTAAGGATACAATTTTACAGTCAGTCAACAGCAGTAACATACTTTATAAGAAGCTATGCTTTAAAAAATGGTGTTTACAATATGGATTTCACTACAGCTTTTCAAGCCAAGCTTTTACAGTGCTAATCAAACAACTGCTATACTTGAACATTTTCCCTAAAACATCAACAATAATGTTGTAGACAAAGTAGCTTTTCTATTAATGTGGATTTAGAATTTAACAAGACAACTTTTAAAGGTTTAAAACATCCACAACGTTGTCATTACTTTAACATTCACACTGATAAAGTGATACACTTAATACTTCCTAGCATTAATAAACAGTGTAAAAATATATTGCATATATATATATATATAAATTTGTTTCCTTTTCCTGAAAAAACCTAGTACAAACTAGTAGTATATGATCCCCCCTTCAAGTTTCTTTTACTTATTTTAAAGATTGAATAGTAGTAGTTTTAAATTAACAGAAACAAAGATATGGAAATAGAGAATCACTGTTGTGCTCTCCCATAACCTCTTGTCATGGTTACTAAGCATATTAACCCCTTGGTAATGGTGGCTCCATTTTTGCTAACATCAGTTAGAATTTTGGCACTGACTGCAGTGGGGATAAGACATTGCCCAGTGCACTCTGCACTGGGTGATGCCTGACCCCCTTCATCAAGTGATTAAAAATGTTTGCTTAGGATATAATTTATCTATTATAGTTACAATTAAGAAATACTATGCTCAAGTTGTTCATTTGTAATAATGGAAAAAAAAAAAGGTTCAGTGTTAAATTAGTGAGGAAAAAAGTAAACTTGTCAGGTTAAATGATCATGTAATATTCTTACCGTATTGAAAATTTCACAGTGAACACAGTAGGCTAGTACAGCTGAATGTTAATGTTTGCAATGCCTGCAATTATAAATATTGCAGGTAATTAATAGCACACAGCAGCTTCCTGGTTAATGAAAGACAAATGAAACTAAGAACAAGAAATAGTAAGATTCACTGAAAGTTTTTATCATACTGTACAGCGCTCCAAGGAAGACTATGTCAAGACCTATATCCGTATCACAACTATTTAATGATTAAATTTTTTAGTGTTCTAGGTAATCAAAGATAAAACAGTTTTGCCTCTACACTTTACAATTAGGTCCTGACAGCATGCACATCCAGATTTGTGCAAATAAAGAATGAAAACATCTAAACCAAATTAGAAATGGATGTTGGAAGAGCATGGACAGATGACCAAGCCAGCAAAGGAATAAAGCATAATGTGGATAAATAAATGGTTCACGACTGAAGAAACCCAACCTCAAACATTCAAAAATTACATTTCTGTATAAATATATATTTCTCCTGTAATATTTAAATCTGTGAAACCTAAAACCTTGCTAAGAATAAACTTCAATATACTTATCCAACATTGACCATTTCTCTGCTTTACAGAATGTACTTTGTATTATAAGCATTATACAAAACATTTTCCCTGCTGCAACAGTTTGCCAAAGCTGACATATTCCAAACCCAGCACAAAGACAGACACAAGCACACTTGCTGCATCCTATAACTTGTTCTTCTCTATGACCCTGATATTTCATACACAAATGGAAGCATACAGAAACTCATTGGATGTAAAGTGAAGCTTAAAATAATTCACCATTGTGGGGATACAGACGGCCATCATTTTTCTTGTTTTGTTGATCATCCATAATATAATTCCTGATCAAAATGTAAAGATGGATGAAGTATGAGTGTTTTTAGGGCTACTTTTTAAATTAACTTTAATGTAACTTTATTTACATTTGTGATCTGCTCTGAAAAAGTGCAAAGTAATAGAAAAATCTCAAATAAAGTTAACTGAAGGGAAGGGCAATTTATCATAAGTGTTATCTTTAAGACCTTTACAAATGCTTACAACAAAACTTACTTTGTACATGCCATGTGCTTTACAGTAACTCACAAAAAGAGATGTTGTATAACTATTTGAAAATTTATTCATTGGCTGTTTACCTGCAATGGAATATGGTAGGTGCTTAACATTTTTCCAGATCAGGTTAGTCAGTTGGGCATTTCAGTGTCAATTTCTAAATGTAAGGTATTTAAAGAAAAAAAAAAAAAAAAAAGCTTTTTTGTATTCTTGGCGCTCATGTATATATATGCTGCAAAGTAGTGCATGTGTATGATTGTGAAAAAGAATTAATTTTTTAGAAAAAAATCATTTCAGACTACCAGTATTGCAAAAGTCTGTCAACAGTCAGAAAATAGGCTGGGGGTTTTGCCCTTTTATTTATTATCAAGCTTGCTCTTGCTAAAGTCTTCCTAAAGTGGATGATCAATTAGTTTGAATGAAACAAGCTAATTCAAATGTTTTCTGACAACAAAGTAGAGTTACACTATAAACTTGTTTTGAAATCCACCTCCATATGGATTTTGAAGCAATATAGCCAAGGTAATATACTGAAAAACGTGAAAAAAACCCAAATATATTACAGTTATTTCTCCTGGCAAAACCAAATTACTTGAACAACTAAGACATGGAAGTTCTAGCTGCAATATTCTTTAGCTTCCCAAAAAACTACTCCTAGCTGGAACATCTTTCAAAGCATTGTTTTTGAGTTTAATGAGTAAGCATGACCACAACTAAAGGTCTCTTACTAGTTCTGGGATTCTGAAGACTTAAAAAGAACATCTCGGTCCGCCATTTCCAGCTTATACTGGGTAAGCCAAATGGGCACTTGGGAGTGCACAGCATGACTAACTGAATGTCTAAATGCTATTTTATGGGCAAACATTCCAAATACAGGAGGTACACATATCAAGTTGAGGCACTCCAGACTATGAGAACTTCGCATGAGTTTGAGATCCGTCACTGTGTTTCAGGTATTTAATTTTATAAAGGGCAAGATTTAAGTCCATAAGCATTGTATGACAGTCCTGTTTCCTCTTCCCACCTCAACGTACCATAACTACGCTTACTAACTGATGATAAACAACTGTGTATACGTACTGAGCATCCACTTGCATCATAAAGTTGGGGCAAGGGAAAAAGTAAGGCCCATGCAGGGCAAAATTTTAAATGGTCTTTTGAAAGCAGTTGGAGGAAATCTTGCTTTCACTCTGACTCTCCCCTCCTTCCTCACTAGAATTTCTTCTTGTCACACCAAGACAATGTTAGAAACACTGAAGAGTGATTTCCCCCAGAAATAGGAACAGGGTAGACATGTAAAACAATAAAAGCCTCCTTCGATCTCTACCTTCATGCTATGGAGGGAGAATAGCAGTGTCACCAACTGGCCAAGCTGAACAGCATTGGCTGAAAGACAAGGGTATGGCCTTAGTAAGATGTAAGGTTTGGATCAACATCTATATGGTTTAATTACTTAGCTAGATCCAAAGAGTATGTGTACGCTCACACAAACTTGTACAAGTCTTGTATATTACATTATTACCAACTAACAGACGAGCCAAGAACACAATATTTACACTACAAATAACGTACACAAAGGTGTAGCTATTTTGGCACACGTGCAAGGCTAACAGTCAGTTAAGAGGACATGTACTAGTGCAACACATTACATTTCCTCTATCGTGAAGGTAAAAGGTTTCTTGGCCAGTGCAAACAGAGAATTCTCATTCATGGATGACAGGCACATGCCCCACACACGCATGCATCACTGAAAGGCAGAGTTATGTTTTGAATATCATAAATTAAAATTCCTAACTATAACAAGCCTTAAGGAAAAAAAACCCTATAAATTACAACTTTAAAGCTTTGGTTTTGGAGAAAGATACATAAGGATTTTTCTCTACAGATCCTGGGATATACCCACCACTTGCAAGCCAACCCCTTGGCAGTCACTTGCCTTTTAGTTCTGGCTAATTCCAGCTACCATTTAAAAAAAAATTAATTGAGCCAATAAAGAGAAGATATGGGTGACTGAAATGCTAATTCATGAACAAAGCTTTCTATAATGTCAAAAAGCTGTCAGAGGAATTTTTAATTTAGGTAAGGTCAGTAAAATACATGGAAAATACCATACTTCAATCCAAAATATCTTTGAAGGACAATCTCTATGGTGATGAAAAACACAAGTTGTGACATATCAGTAATTTTGAAACCTCCCTTTCCCTAAAGTGAAAAAGAGGTAAGAAATACTGTTGGTTTAAGAAAAAAACATTAACAGTGGCTAGATCTTGGCCACTGTCCAACGTTCAACATTTCCTTTGAGATTCCAAATATTTGATTACGATTAATTACAACTGTTTACATAGGACTGTTGAAACCATGTCTGTTTTTTAACATCTGCTTCTCAGTAACACTACTGTGGTAACTCTGACAGCCACAAAAAGCAGGACAATAATTTTTGTTTCTGTTATTTCCATATTCATAAGATTGTTGCAAAACTCTCAACAAGTAACGGAGTGACCAGAAGGAATTAGTAAGCAAGCACTAGTAAGAAAACCCATTTGACTTCTGCATATTTTATTTTAAGACGACGTTACTTTTAGAGAATGATTTGTAAGGACTATTCTTTTGCTTCTCTATTCATCTGTTTCTTGTCCTCAGTTTTGCAAAGGATTTGGTGCCCAGGTTAAGCCTCAGTGGAGATACAGGCAAATTGTGTACTCACCTAGTATTTACGGGTTTAATTTTAAATTAACGGTGTAATTTGAGTTTATTCTTTAAGGCAGTTATTGCTAAAACTACCTGAACTTTCTGATCACATCTCTTTTGGTAGCAGGTTCAGCAGTAACGAAAGCAAATTAGGAACAACAGGATTTTACAGAATATGTCACATAGAAGGGTGCTGCATAGTATAAGATGCTGAAAATCAGACTGGAAGGTTAGATGGAATGAGTTGAGATGCCCCAAAAAAGGAGATGATTTTAAACTTTGTAGGATACCCATGTCTTTACTTCAGACATGATATTTAGTTACAGTCTGGAGTATGGCACACAGGAAGAGCATATGCTCTACACCACTTCAAGTGCTGAAAATTGGTTACCTCCTACAACTCCTGAGCTATCCCTTCCCCTCATCTCTGAGGTACCAGCTGTATTTGCTGTCCTGAGAGTCAAGGGCATGGCAGGTGAACAAGAAAATGTACTTTGCCTCATTCCCAAGCAGGCCTGGAATGTATGGCTAACTTTCAAGCCAGTATTTAGGCCTTTAATTTCCTACAGATATTAGTGGAAAAGAGCTTAAGAAGGTGGCTGAACCCCTAATACAGCTGCATCTGGTACTTTTATTCATAGCCCTTATCTTCCACACCAAATAAAGGGAGAAATCTTTCCAAAGTACTGTCTTTCCAGCCACAACTTTGTTTTGTCACTGTTGCATCAGAATGACTTCTTTTCATGCATCTGTTTTATTGAGTTTTTTAAACTATCCAACTGTAGAAAAAGCGTGCTCCTCAAAATAAAATACCACTGCCTGAGGCATCTTTTCAGGTCCTGATCTAAAGCTTAGTCACCACTGACAGTATTTCAAAGAACTTTGCATCAGGCCCATACAAAGTGCTTTGGTGCATAGCCGGGATTTTATACGGTACAAGTAATGCAAAGTAAGCACTGGCAGAACCTCAGGTAGTTCTATCAGCCTCTTCTGAGCAAACAGAGTAGTTCAATTTCTAGTCCATGTCAGCTCGGGTCTGTCCACATTCTCAATTCCTTCACCTGCCTTCTATCTTCAGAGCATGATGGCCTCTCTCATACTGTGAACTAGCAGCTTAAAACCGAATCATACCTTACAAACTGCCTAACCAACTACTCCTCTTGTGTAGCAACAGCCTTGTGCTACCAACACTCAGTATGTGGTACCTGAGGAAGTCTGTCACTTGTGCACCTCAGGGTAAGTACCACCAGATGTGCCTGATTGGGAACTAGCTAGGAACCAACAGCCAGATGAGCAAGCTGAGAGGGTCCTGCAGTAGGCTGGACTTCACCCTTCACTCGGGCTGGGGCTGTTAGCAGTGAGTTATGAGTCAAGTTTTAAAGTCAGTGGGAAGAACAGGGACACTGGTTTTGCCTGTAACTTAGCTGAAGGATTTATCAAGGGTTAGAGGCTCAGCCTTTTTATTCATAAAAAACAGGACTATCCTGGAGACTTCTTCATGTGCACAGGCACCAGTGATTGGAAGAAGGTTCTCCACGTTTAGACAGTTCACTACCATGCTGGAACGATTCAGTCATTGCTGGGATCACAGTACACTATTTTCTGCCTCAGAGCGTGACAGGTCAGCCGTGCAACAAAGGAGTGGATAATCCTTCATTCCATGGAAATTTTTCTTCAAGAACAATGGGTAACTCTTTGAAAGGCTTCACGAAGATGGATGCCTCTCATCCTGTGCATCCTTACATACATCAAAAATCTTCCCAGGTAACCAGAGTCAACCATGGGAAAAGTCATTTAAGTCTTTACACAAACATGTGCCGAGTTTTGGCAAACTTCCCTCCCTCTTCAAAACAAACACCAAAATAAATTGTAAACAAAGAAAATCTCCAAGTCTACAAGGAAGTCCTTGCCTTTGTTTGCTATTGGTGTTTTGGTTTCAGGCTGATGTATGGGCTCAAAGGGTCACTGAAGGCAAAGTTACAAGAAAGGCAATTCCATGTCAGAAAAAAAACAAAATATGAACAAGTTAAGGGCTGAAAACCTCCGTTTCTGGACACTGGCCAGATACAGACTGTTGACCTGCCTGGCACATAACACACACTGCTCACTGCATTTTATGTACTGTGAGTGGGATGCCAATAAGGGCTGGGGGAAAGCAATAAATTTGTTAATCTTTCATCTGGGTCAAACATTTAAATCAGTGCATGAACTCTTTTTGAAGAAAAGCAAAGCAGAACTGCTAGCAGCTGTTTCTGAATACTGAAAATCTTACCTTTCATAATTTTAGAGAAGCACATTAATACATTAGGGTTCAGCTCTTGTGGAAAATTAGACCAGCCTCTTCTCTCCTTTTTAACAAATATAAAAAATGAGTTATTCTTACTCCTTCCTGTTCAGCAGTTTTGACATTCTGGGCCCCAGGCAGGTCACACTTAGCTGCCTGTACCTTAAGCCTGTGAAATTGGTTCTCCTTCTATAGCAGTGGAAAGCCATTCCTGTCAATTACTCCCAAGTCAGGCAGTAAAAGTGAACAGAAAATCAAATCCCTTGTCTTCAAACAAACCTAACATAAAATGTAGCCCAGTTATAATAGTACATTTTTGTAGGCAAATACATGGATATTAATTGCAAATGTCCTTATTCCAATGGGCCATAAACTTTCCTTATGTCCTAGCTTAAAGGGTACATAAGCTAATGTATGTGCATAATAACATTCACTTAATAGCAACCTGTTTAGTCATAATAAATATTTTAAAGCATTATTAGCTTAATGCCCCCTTCATTTCAAATGTGAGCTAATAAAAACTTGAAAACAGACTGCAAAAAGCCTTAATAGACTTTCTTAGTAATGTCTTGTTCCTCACCTCTCAAGTTAGTACAAAAGCTCCAGCCAAATCCACCCAGTCAGAACAATGCTACAGTACGCACAGTATCAAGCACAAAGTATAGACAGGAGGAAAGTAAGGACTGGTATTTTCCACCTCTTTTTGTTGACATAAAATACTTTAGAACCTATACTGTCCTAGAAATAGCTTTTGTTTTGTTTTGTTTTTTTGATGAGTGGTGTATGACATTTACAGGCTAGCACCTTGTGTGTTACAACCACTTACTCCCCCAGTAGTATATTGTTGAACGTTTTAAGGAAAGTGCCAGGTCCTATATAAGACATTTTTTAAAAGGCCCCAAACAGTAGTCTAATCAAACTGCATAAATAATGGGATACTCTTCAGAAAAACTGCTACGGAAGACCCTCTTTTCAAGAGGTTCTCTTTGACATCTTCAGGACAACTGGACATTTAGGAATGTTTGAGATATTTTGCTTGAATTGACAAAGTGTGGTATAACTGCTTTTGACTTTGGGTGGTGTTTTTTTGTCTAAAGTTCAACAAAACAATGCATTTTTTGTACCTATATATTTATTTTTGCCAATATATGCATGAGGAATGTAATGAAGTGGCATTGTGCTGCAAGTAGCTCAGCAGATGTTGAAATCAGTTCCAGTTCCTGAAAACAACTTCTTGACGACAGTCTTAGCATTCACAATAACCAAAACATGTGGGATTCATCTACATCATTCTTACAAATATACTCTCCTTCCCCTTCTCTTTCTCCCTCTGTGTTGTAAACCCTCAGCCTTACTTGCTTCCTTGTACTTTATGATCATATGTGCCTGCATGCTTATAGCCAGATACATATCCTGAAGCATCCACCAGATCTTCTCGGCCAGCTTTGCCTTTTCCTTTCCCACTGGGATCAAACCTCTCTTTGTGAGAACCCGTGAATTTTGACGTATCTGTAAGGCGTGACACAGTTGGAGATGATACGGCTTTCTATTGGAAGAAAAGAGAAGAAACAATAAACCCTCATCAAAAATCAATTATTCTTAATACAGATATTTGAACATGCTACTAACATTTAAATCTTTGTAACGATGGAGACTATGTAAATGTCTACTCACTTCCAGCAAAAGGATACCAAAAAATGTTTGTTTCTTGCTGTAACATACAATGACAATAATCAGATCGACAAGAACAAAATAGTACAAGTTATGTCAAAAACTTTTGGAAGAAACTTTCAATAGGAGATACTTCTGAGTAATAATCAAGTTCTAAGCACCAGAGATATGAAGAAGTCACAGGGAACAGCCGTGTTCAAAACCCATTATGTCAACATCTGAGCATAAATAAGCCTGGCGCCACCAACACAGAAAAGCAAACCAATACAGCTTCAATTCACTGCTTCAAGAGACAAATTCCTTCTAAACTCTAGGAGTCATGAAAGAAGTAACAAACTAGAAGGACTGAAAGTTATTTTCAGTGTTAGCAAATTAGCAGTCTATAAAATGGCACTGAGCAAAGACTTCCCTTTGCATTGCTTCCACTGAGTCATATCAGGCTACTTAAAAATCAAACTTCTGATGTTATTGAGACAAAGAAAATTTGACTACACAAACAGAAAGAAAAGGATATTTCACAGAACAATACAGGAGCACGCTAACCTGTGTGCTTGGACTAGGAGTAGTCTCTTTGATCCTTAAGCTTACACTTAAAATCAGAAAAGAAAGGGCACTAAAGAGAAAACAAAAGATTTTTGCATAGTGGTGGAAATGGAGCCAAGATGAGCAGACTGGTAAAATCTGGGTATCTTTCTTCTGCGCACCATCCTGTTAGGGTGCATTTTAGAGACAAAAGTGACATGGGGTTCACTGCAGTGAAGTAAATGCTCTGGGAAACTTATCTTTCATCCAAAAACTCATTCCCCTTCGAGCCATTCTCAGCCCAAATAAATGCTCATTAATGAGACCTAACAGACTTTCAAAGTAACACATAGCTCTTCCATAGGACGACACATGTCAAATATCTTTTAATGCTGAACATTAAAAGGCCAGAGACTTGGAAAAGACGCTTGAATCTGTACCAAGAGGAACAGGATACTTGGATTCAGTTAGACTGGGAATGAATGACGTAACTTGTACACCATGGAAGCCACACATCCTCCACAGTTACATAAAAGCTGTTTTGAGGGAATTTGTCCACATACGTAACTACTTAATCAGAATCTCATGTTGTAAACTTCTGCTTTTCTCCCTCCAAACATACCCAATGTGTGAGACAAGACTGCACCTCTCTGCAGTGTTACTTTTGCATAAGGCCCTGAGGGAAAGAGTGTTCAGAGGTGCGAGTTCTGTCACTATCCAAAAGAAACTGAGCACCAGAACATGCATTTCTCAGAACAGCAATACCTTTAGGGACTTCAAACTTGCAGTCTCGGAGTACTATCTGCATCAGAGGTTATTTATCTATATTGAAAAACAGAAATGAAGACAATGCCTAGCAAGAAGTGCTGCTTCTTAACACCTGCAGTTTTCTTGTCCATGTTGGCCTGCTAGCACCTTATAACCAGGAAACCTGTATTCACAGTAGAGCTAATTAAAAAAATACACCCTATGATCAGTAACTGTGTTAGCAGCCCAGCTAAAGAAAGATGAAAATGCAATAAAAATGTATAAACTGAGACATCAAAAGCAACAAAGTAAAAACTTCCGATCTGTTGCCCAGCTGAGAATTTGTTCTTTCCAGTTGTACACACAGCAGACAACAGAACCAAAGGATTGTCCAGCCACTGGAAATTACTGTTGTTAGGAAAAGTAAGTTTCTCGAGGAAAACAAAGACACACACTTCTGTAAGATAACAGCATAAGCTGTTAGCTTCACCCTGGGCACAAGCACTAGGAATTCTGTGGTACTTTAAGTCTTACTTGTGAATCGCTGTTTAGTTTGGTAGTGGAAGGGAAACATGGGGGGCTTGTACCTTGAACAAGAATTCTGGCACAAACCAGTAGAAATAAGCTTCTGTATGGCGTAGCGTTTCCTGTTATGCAGTGTTCAGGAGTAAGAACCCAGCCGCTGCTTGGAGACAAGCTGTCAGACTGTTTGGTGGTTGGTGGATGACACCATTCAGTTTGAACCATGAAGCATCTATACTAGTGGGCAGTACACATGTATACTAGTATACCTAGCACATAGTACACCTAACTCATGTAAATACACAGGCTCCCTTGTTTCACCTTCGTTTTAAATCCCCTGCAGGTCATAACAGCTGCAGGAGCATACCAATAAAGGCTGACTCTAGGACAGAATACATGTGGGGAAGTTTCTTATGCTTGGTTATTACTAGATCATTCTCCCTCAAAACGAAATGTATGATGCTTCCTACTAAAGGCATTTTCTTAACTATTAGCACACTTGTGTGTTCTTAACAAACTTACTATGAAGACAATGAAGATCCTACTTGTGACTCTCCTTATGTAAGCCAGCAAGCAAAAAGCCATGGTACAATACTTGCCAAAGTGTCTTTCATCATCCCCAACAGCAGAAGCAGCTGCTATACAAGATGCAAGAAAGCTTATCATATAATCAAAGGACTAAACTTTGCTCCATGTTTACTTAGATAACACTATTGCTAAAAGCCACAGTGACAAAAGCTGTTTGTACTGTAAAAACTCCAAATACAAGACGGGCAGCATTCAGTATAAAGTTAATTAAACTTGACACATATTCACTTTCCTTATATTTCACCACCACTACTTTATGGAAAATCAGTTTTCTCTAAATGTGTATACATTCTGCATTCTCACAGAGAGAGGTCTCAGAAACTCTAGCTGACTGTCTTTTCTTTACCAAATCAATTCTCAGAACAGACTTCTGTTCTGAGAATGTGTCATGGTAAGTTTGATTACTATTTGGAAAAAGAACAACAGGTTCTGCTCCTCTGTTTCAAAGGGTTTGCATGATGAGTACGAAATTTGCCTCAATACCCAAATTACAATAAAAATAAGTAAGAATTATGGTACAGTAACATAACTGTAACAGACTTACTAATACTTGTATGACTGCAATATGAAAGGAATGCCCATATATTTACATACAAGAAGAAACAGTAAAAAAGGAATTAATAGAATGGCCTGTGTGAAGAATGAAGGACATTCCCAGGAAATTACTCCCAGGACATCATTCCCAGTGGCCACCTTGAGGAATGTGGTGTTTATATCAAGACAGCCTGCACTTTTGATAAGGCCACAACACAGACAACTTCTTGGGGCTGGGGGGGGTGGGTGCATCCTAACAACAAGACATTAGCAACAAGGTTGCAGTGTGCCACATGATCCTTTGATCCTTTCCTTCTCCCGATAAGTCTACTGGGAAAACAGGTACACATTTCAAACCAACAAGGGAAACGGAGGATGGGCAACAGCTTGGCAAATTAATAAAATACAATCTTTTTGTCCTTATTATACAGTTATATTATTATTATAGATTTAATAAAATTATATTATATATATTATATATATATAAATAATATATATTATACAGTTAAATAAAACCTAAAAAACCCTAAAGCATCAGCACAACAAACATCACAAATGCAGAGCATGAACAATAGCAATCCCATATCCTGTGTTCTTTCAGCCTGGGATGCATTAGAAGGCTTCCTGCATCACAGGAGTCACAGTACGTGAGATGAATATAAAGGCAGCAGCTGCAAGGCAGACACTTTCTCTAAATTGTTTGTAACCGAGTAAGAACTGCAGCCTTTTCCTACGTTGCATGTGAAGTCAGTGGTGTACCTGTTCCCACACATGACAGAACATTACAACTGAAAGACGACAGTCCCCATCGGTTTCCTGCTGGCATAATTTCTGTGAAATGGGAGGCTCACTTTCTTTCCAACAATACAAAATTCAAGCAATTTTAATTCCTTGTACGACATGCTCACTCCCTGAATTGATCTATCCATATAAAAGACTAGAGACAATGAGATGCCACCATAAAACTATGCAGAACACCCCATTTCTCCTTTTTCTTCTTTGATGTTTCTTATGATGAATGTGTATCCATTAAAAAGAGAATACTGCTTCCTCTTCAAGCTCACATGAACATTACACAGAAGGGCCACCTGCAATCTAAGCATCCTGCCAACGTGCTTTCTTTCCAAAAAGCCTTTGTAGATACAAACCAGAATACACAGAGACTTCATGTCTGTCTTGGACTCCTCAACCAGAAGCATCTAGCAGTACTATGTTATCGCAGAATCATAGACGGGTTAAGGTTGGAAAAGACCTCTGGAGGTCATCTGCCCCAAACCCCCACCTCCTCACCTACAGCTGGTTGCCCAGAACTGTGTCCAGATGGATTGTGAGTATCTCCAAGAGTGGACACTCAACAACCTTCCTGGGCAACCTACGACAGTGCTTGGTCATCGTCACAGTGAAAAAGTGTTTCCTGATGTTCAGAGGGAACCTCCTGTGTTTCAGTCTGTGCCTACTGCCTTGTCCTGTCACTGAGCACCACTGAAAAGAGCCTGGCTCTGTTCTCCTCTTTACATCCTCCCTTCAGGTATTTATATACACAGATGAGATTCCCTCTGAGCCTTCTCCAGGCTAACAGTCCCAGCTCTCTCAGCCTTTCCTCATAGGAGAGATGCTCCAGTTCCTTAATCATCTTCCTGGTTCTTCACTGGACTCTCTCCCAGTAGCTCCATATCAGTCTTCTAGTGGGGAGCCCAGAGCTGAAGGCAGCACTCCAGATGTGACCTCACCAGTGCTGAGAAGAGGGGTAGGAATACTTGACAAGTGTTTTGTATACTTAGCAAAGTATACTTTGCCTAGTGCAGCCCAGGACACCAGTAGGCTTCCATGTGGCAAAGGGACATAGTTCTAGTTCAATTCCGTGTCCACCGGGACGCCCGGGTCCTTCCCTGCCCAGCCGCCTTCCAGCCAGCGGCCCCCAGCACATCCCAGTTGGTGCCTGCAGCCGCTCCTCACCAGGTGCGGGACTTTGTGCCGCTCCTTGCCGAGCCTCCCCAGGCTCCTGCAGCCCGTCCCTCGAGCCTGCCCGGGTCCTGCGGGATGGCAGCACAGCTCTGGCCCGTTGGCCACCCGCCCAGAGCTTGTGCCGTCATCCGCCTCGCTGGGGGTGCGCTCTGCCCACCCTCCAGATCACTGATGAGGCCGTTGGACAGGAGGGGACCCAGCGCGGAGCCCTGGGGTACAGCACTAGCCACCGGCCTCCAGCTGGGCTCTGTGCCACTGGCGAGCACTGCCAGGGCCTGGCCATCCAGCCCGTGTCCAACCCACCTTGCTGTCTGCTCGCCTGGGCCCTGCACTCGCAGCCTCGACCGTGCCAAAGGCCCTGCTGAAGGCCAGTGGACACTGCCCACTGCTCTCCCCACACCTACCAGGCTGGGCATTTAATCATGTAAGTTAACCAGGTGGGTCAAGCATGACTTCCCCTTGTCAAAGCCATGCTGGCTACTCCGACGACTTTCTTGTCCTTCATGTGCCTGGAAATGATTTCTAGCTTTTCAATCACCTTCAGTGTCCTAAGGTGGCAAGTTTATTCATAAAAGGTTCCTGTATGAGCTGATGACTTATTTTTAGTGAACTGCCTTTATGAACCAAATATGGACCCAACTTGTTTTTATCAAAATGCTTTTTCTGTTTATGAACAACAAAACCAATCATGGAGACCAAACTGGAATTGAGCAAAGGGCAAAAACAATTAAAAGTGTGGCTGGGAACTCATTCTGTGCAGGCCAGCTGTTCATTACCAATTGCACATGGGCATTGGAAGGCAAATAAAAAACAGGGTGTGAGGGGAGCTGACCGTCTCTCATCACTGAGGAGAAGTGTCGGAAGAAACAAAGTGAACAGCACAAAGGGCTGTATGAAGACAATTTCCATCTTAGCAAGTCAACACTCTCTCTTCTTTTTCACAATGAAACACAAAAAAATTATTCTCTTTTTTCATACAGCAGGTCTGCTTGAACTGCTCACTATCTGGAGTAAGTTATATAATATCTCTAGTTACATTTTTCTAAAGGCAACAAATTACTTGGGGCCAACCTCCTCCTTTCCCTTCTGTGAGCCCACAGAAGCCTCCACCATTTTCCTTGTCTTATTTGCACACACAGTTAACCACAAAGTTTGCATATCACAGAAGATGCACATGAACTTGATTTTTTTTTTAAACTTTCTCTTTAAGAGGGAAGTTTTACTTAGCACAACAGAACCAAATATAATGTCTGTGCAAGCTCATTTTGGAACAGCAAATGAATCAACCAAAGATACTCTCAAAAAATATTAAGACTTCTGTCCTCCAAGACCAACCATTGTTCGCTTCACTCAGTTATTTCCATTAACACAAGACAGCTGCTATCATTTCCATGTCTTTGCCTCTGTCAAAAGAGGAGATCACTGAAAAAAGATTCATTCTTTTGTTTGTTTTCTTCAATCATCAAGCTTGTATTTTTACTGGTGTTTTGCTGGACCATTGTGCTGCTTCTAATCTTAAAAACATCTTTCAAAAATGGTCATTGTTCCTTCACTGCCAGTTTCCAACCAAAGAGGGCATCACATGACCTCCAAGTTCAAGGAAACATCTCAGATGAGTCAGGAAAGGTATGCATGCCTTCTGTCTCTTTCAGCTACATCTCCTCTCACATCAAAACCTCACTGGGAAGATCAGAACAGGCCACAGTCTCAAGAGTCAGCTATGGGAAATAAAAGGAAATTTTCTCTAAAAAAAGAAATTTTATTCAGACTCGTAAGAGAATAAGAGGAGGGGAGGTAAATCTTAGTCCTGCCCTCAACAGAGGGGTGATATTAGAAATAGTGCTAGTTCAGAAGTACACAAGAGAAGGGGGTGGGAGGGAGAAGATTATGAACACGATTTGGAAGATGGGAAATTCCAACTAGACACACAGAAAAAAATTCTTCATCACTGTGATTGGTCAAGCACAGAAACTGCTTACCTGGAGAGACTGAGGACTGGAGATATAAGAACTTGAAATCATGAAGTCACAGAACAATTTCGGTTGGAAGGAACTTTTGCTAAGAGTCCTTATCTAGCCTAAGCCCTTCACACAGCAAGGCCCAAATGAGCTTACACAGAAACTTCTTCAGTTAAGGCCTCCAAAGACAGAGGTTCCACAGCTTCTGTGGGCAACTTGTTCTAGTGTTTGACCACATTTGGGTAAAAACCAAAATAATAATAATAATAATAATAATAAAAATATCAAACAACCCATCCAAATTACCAATTAGCCATGTTCCAACTTCTGTCTGTCTGCAACAGCCCTCATACCAGAGAGGAAGAGAAAGCTGCAGAGTCTGTTTAAACCCTGAAACCCTTTCAGAGTGCCACATGCTTCCCTCCTCCTTTCTTATGAAAGATACCTCTGCACACCTGGGCGATTTTGCCTTAGACTTCAAGAAAAAAGACAAACCAAAAAGCAGTTTATAGAGCAAGTCAACCATTCCATTTCATCAGTCTGGAAAATCAGAATAAGTTTCAGAAGTGTACTATAAATCTTTAAAAAGCTGAAAGGAACTACACAAAAAAGGAAAGGAGAACACAGAAATCAAGAACACACATTCCATGAGACAGCTGAAGAGGAACATAGCTATTTGCTGAAGAAAAATACATCCACTGAAAAACATGCTCTTGCACTCATTTGGCTGGTTTGCTACAGAGAAACTGCAGCAATGCAGTTAAATCAGCATGAATGTTAAGAGAATCAACAGGACCTCTATCTCAGCTTTGGTGTCAAAGGCTTAGAAGCATCCTATGACACCTGTGCCACAACCATGAAAATAGAAAAACAGCGTAAGACTAAAAGATCCCCCAGACTTTCAGGACTCTTCCTTCCAGGACAAGGCTAAGGCAAAGAAGAAGGAAGACAATTCAGTGCTGCTAACGTCATGTCCACCGTTTTCAGTTAGCACTCATTACCATCCTTTTTATGAAGCACGCAGTTTAAAATGCCGAGCTAACGCCAAGAAAGCTGGGGCATCCACCTGGCACAATGCAACAGGCTGGACAACCAGATCAGCGCAGCACCAGGCAGCTGCAGGGCTTCCACTTCTGCAGCCAGCACAGCCCGTGTGAGCTCTCGTCAGCCGTGCGCCGTGGGGCTTTGCACAGAGCCTGGCACCATCCCTAAAAGGATCTCCCAAACCAGTTACTGGGGCTAAATGCAGCAAGAAAAGCTACTGGGCTGTAGGAGTACCACACATTCAAAACAGACATGAAGTGCAATGGTTTTTGCCATGAACTTGTCTCCACTGAAACACCTTGCCTGAAGAGGTTTTCCACTGCTTGCCATCACTGACAAAGGTTCAGATTTGATTTAAAGCTGCTCCACAGCTTAAGCAGAAACTTACTGGCTTGACGCAAAACACTGCAGTAAGGTTTTCTGGGGTGTTCTGCCCGATCTATGAGTGTCCAGATAGTACAGAAACATTCCCTTCCTGCCCTAGGTACTGTGTCTTTTTAGTAGGTGGTGGATCACATGAAGTATGGGAGGCCAACATCACCTAGCAAAATGGCAGACTGCAAGCACTGCTGCCCCCACACACCTTTTTTTTAACTTTTTCTCAACTGACCTGCTGAATGAAATCAACAATATTAACACTCTGATGGGAGAGCTGCAAAACTTGGAGCTGGCTACTACGGAAGCAATGCCGCTCCTCAGAACAGCCAGGAACTTGGGAGCAGCACTTCTGTGCAGGAAGGCAGCAGCGTGCTGGCAGTGCTTGCACTGCCAAAAGCGCTGGTGATGGGCAGGGGGCAAGGCGCTAACATTGCTCCTCACCAGGACGGTACGCATTTTAGCCACAGTCTTCCCGGCTACACTGTCAACTGTGATCACCCTTGCTCAGCTCCTCACTGAAACTGGCTGGCTTTCTGTATTTGCTCCTTCAACCATAAAACTTTAGTACCCAATAGCATTTCTTCCTAGAAAACGTTGCCATAGAGATCTGGTTATGTAATTAAAATGTTCTGGGAGCCTTCAGAATCCGCACCACCGTCAGCAATCTGAGCAAGTCTTTTAAAATTATTTATTTGCTGGTAACATCCAGAACCTTTGTAAAGAATGAGACCCTCAGACTCACGAGGAAACAGGAAAAAAGAAATTCTCAAAGCCTAAGTTTTTCCTTTTCTGGGGATTATACCAGGACTCCATACCAAAAGGATTTAAAAATAAATTTAAAAAAAAAATAAAAAAAAATCATGGGAACACATGCGTATGCATTATAAAAAAACCTGCAAAAAGCCAGGAACAGGTGTCAAGCTTCAATGAAAAATCCGGATTTCATTCATGTTTCTTCAGTTTAGTGTGCACACAGACACACAAAAGAAAGCGATAAGCCACTCCAATAAAGCCAGAAAGTAGAAAGTAACACCCGTTTTAATCAATCAGGGCAATGACTTTCAAAGGACTGGTTTCCAGTAACGCCACTCAGGTGTTTCAACATTGCAAGTCCTGGCTCTACATGTAGCGCCTAAAACTCCTCACCAATGAGCATCTGGCTACAGCCCTCTTAACCTTCTAGATAATGGGAAACATTGCAAGAGCTGGTGTCTCCCAAGCCAACCCATTGTTTGCTTTGTTGGTTTTTTTCAAAACAAACTAACCAACCAACCAACCTGCCACAGCTGAAGGAAAATAAAAAACTGCATCAAATGCAGCATGCTCCCCTTTACCAGCATCACATCCCAATTCTTTTAGTAGCTTTATAGACATAGGTAGATTAAATATAGCTTAATTACAACATTTATGATATATTAATCTTCTCTACGAGATGGATGATTTCCAGCTAATGTCTTTATTTTCACAGTCAAACAACATACATACACGCATCTGCTTTAGACGTGCTGTTAGTGCCTAAGGGGGGTGTGTGCGTAACTTGGAAATGGCTCACCTCTTGGGTACCAGATTTAAAGTCAGAGTCCACATCATGGCTAATCTATTGCATGCTGATTATTAAGGATTTGACCTGATCTGTAGAGGGTCCAGGTGACTGAAAAGAATAGGTAACTGCAATTTTACCTAGTAAGAAAGAGATCCTAAATGTTAACAATTCTGTCTAACAACAAGCTACGCTGATTACTCAAATCTTTCTACAATAATAAAGCTCATAATTAGAACTACAAACCTGTGGCGAGTTCCCATGCTACCAAGGATCCTTAAAAGAACCTGCCTGCCCCCATAGCATCAGGTGGTGCTGGGTCACGCTATCGCCCATTTTTCCCCTTGTGTGTGGGCACTAAGCCCAGGCTCAGCTGACTCTGATGGGTCTCGTTGACCCCCACGAGTGCCCAGAGTACTCAGACTGGAGACCTGCAGGTGGAACACATTTGTGACTACTCCTTACTGCCAGAAGTCAGGAGCTTCCAGCCTTCTCCATCCTGACAGTCTCTGTCCACTTGGTCTCCAGCTGCTGCTCCTTCCTCCCCTTGTGTAGCTTGGGTTTACCACAAATACCACATCAGTCTCCTCCTCACCCTTCCCCTCAGCCTGGGACCTCGGGGCCTTGGCCGTAGCACATCTCCCACAGGAGAGGCCACCCCTGCCCCGACCCCAGCGACAGGCAGGAGCCCTCTGCAGCACAGGGCCTGGACAGAGGGCTCCAGCCCTGGGGCCCAGGACTCGATGTGCTAACGGCACTCCTGTGGAGTACCACTGCATCCCAGCGGGTGTCCATGTGCTGGGGACCACATCCTGCAGCGTGCAGAGACCACCGCTGTCCAGCCTTCAGGCAGACCCACATAGTGCCAAGTGGAACTCCTGAGCCTCTCTGCGCTCCTGCTGCAACCACTGCCACATCTCAGCTGCTGCGCTCTCGGGGCTGCACTCTGGCTTCCTTGCTTTCCCCTGATGGGTCCCTTCTGGTGAGAATACAGTCCTGCCTGCATTGCCAGCACCCGGAGCACCCACACCTAGCTTTCAAAGTGCTGTCGCTGCTGCACTGCCCTGCCACCCACACCACCCTCGGAGCAAATTCAACTGTGCTGGGCCCTGAGCAACCTCACCCAGCTTTGCAGATGGCTCTCCCCCCGAGCAGCAGGTTGAATGAGCCCATCCCAGGTCCCTTCCATCGAAATTACATTTCTATGTCAGGGACACAGTGGATATACACTGAGCTTCAACTGGTTTCACTTTGAGAGCCAGCAATGACCAAAGCAAGTATCTGCTCCACAGAAGGTGTAGAAATGCATTTGACAGCTACAGCACACTGCTTTTGCTGCAGGAAAAGAATGAACCTCAGCCTGGCTCTTGCAGGCTTTGTCTAGGAGTGAGGGCAACTAAAAGGTTCTAGACTTTGTTTACATGTCTGACTGTAAACTGTCAAAGCTGCACGGCCTGCACTGGATATTTTGTTGTCAGATATACTAACACATTAGCTAATAAAGCTATGGCTTAACTAGCCCCCATCACTTGCCTGTTCTTTTTCCTTCTGTGTGACCAAGCGAAGCATACACCTTCTGTTGCAGATAAGAAAGCAGCCCAGAATTTCTCCGTTTCAATGTCTGGCTGCTGAGCCTTCTCAACCACATCAACCACAAGCAGGGATTTTTGTAAATCTACAACATTTTGAAGGTCAAGAAAAAATAAACAGAAAAAGAAAACTCCTCTTTTATCATAATATACACTAAAATTCTCATTGTCTCATGTGAAAGTAAGGTTTCTGACCATCCTGTGGAAGCAGTGATTCCCCCAAGCTGCCATTTAATACAGACATATTGCCCTGCCTCCCCAACAAAGAGCACAAAATATCAGAAGTTAAGACATAAAAATCTCCAAATGCTGCTAAAGTATACTTATCCCCAAGTATTAATCACACTTTCAACTCCCTCCCTAATACATTTAGATTAATGTGTCAGTAGTCACACTACAGTTTTCTGGCTGAAACCTGAACCAAATCTATGTGACCTACAGCACAGCTATACAGAGTGGGGCACACACCACCTGGCATGACTGACTGATCCTAGGACAGTTTAAGAAAAGCTTCATATAGAAAGCAGTCCTACTTAAAATTTCCAGGACACAGGCTTCCCAATGTAAACAAAGCATTAGAATGCTTGCATACAGATTTCATATCTGCATTTCCAGGTTGCTGGAGGGAGATTGGCTGCATATTTATTTATTTTAATGCCTTTAATATCCAAGTGATTGGGTCAGTTTTACCACCTGGAAACTAAATTAGCACGATAAATCAAACATCAAATTTGGTTTTTTTTTTCTCCCAGCCTGCAATCTCCCTTCCTTTAAGCTCCGCCTCCTGCTCCTTACTTTGCCAGCAAGCAAGGAGTGAATATTGTGATCCCCCACCCCCACGTCCCACTCTCCCATTATTTCTTCATTACATCTCCCAACATTCCCCAGGATTGCAAATACAATAGGAGTACTGGCAAGCCACACACTGCTGGCTCATATCCCCCCCCTCCATTCCTCTCCCCCTGTTGATGGCACTTTCATTACCTCTGCAGCACCTGTACGATACTACTCTGCACCCACAAAGCGCTCTCGCCCTCCTGTCATCCACGCAGAAAAAGGCTGTTCGCTTGTTAGCATTTCAATATGTGACTGCTGAAACACCGAAAACTGAATCAGGAGTGAAGCCTAGAAGAATGTGCCCAACTCAAAGGATTTTCCTTGAGTAGATGAACAAGCTACTTAAACTCACTAAAATCAGTGAAGGACAAAAAGGAAGGTTCGTTATTTTAAGCCTGTATAAAAACAATCACCTGTTTCAAGCAAGAGTACAGGAGTAATAAAATCAAATCTTGTAAAAATCTGACAAACTGTATAACTCGAAAGAGATGTCTCCACTTGACATTTCCACTGTTCGTTTGTGCAGAATCAATTTCTGGAAAGATTATTTATAATTAGATTTTCATTCACAGCCCTACAGCCAAAACTCAGGAAGATCACAAATTTTAAGCAGATAACAGGACTATTCAAGTCGATGGTAAACACTCCAGTATCTCCTAAACTACAGGGTAAAAGCTTGCCTAACTTGAGCATTTACAAGGACAACCCAACTTATGTACTCTAGGCTTTATAACTTCATTTTCATATATAAATCTTAATGCCAATATTTTAAAAAGAAAAATAAAGAACTGACAGACTTTGAACAAACAAAAAGCAAAGACCAGACCACATGATAATTATTGCCAGATTTCCAGTGTTTTGGGATTCAAATGCTGTATTAAATGTATTTTCAAGGTGTCTTTGCTTCCGTCTTTTTGATATTTCACACAATATCTTAGAACTGTTTAATGAGGTTGTAAATTTAACTCCCTTCTACTCTTTTTGATTTGGATACAGCACTCTTCACGAATGTTTCTACGTTCTAACCACACACAAGAGAGCTCCTTGAAATCTCCTGACCGTGCCGCTGGGTGGTCCTGCCATTCCTAGCAGAGGCTATGGCTGTGCCCGCAGGAACACCACCCCCCGCACTCTACTTTCACACACGGCTCCCACCCAGCGCAGCACAGCCGCGGCCCCCAGGCCCACAGGGGCAGGCTGCCCAGGCCTGTGGGCTGCGAAAGGAAGCGGGTGAATGTAACAACACTGCAGCAGAGCAACGGACAGCTAGAACAATCCATCCATGAGATCAGTAACATACCGTTACTCCAGATATAATTGGGGTTTTCCCTTCAATTAGTTTATATATTTCTTGAACTGCTTCCTCATCACTTTTGTCTTTAAATCGCTTCTTGGAGAGTTCTTGAAGAGCCTCCTTAAACTGCTCAAAAGTGATAGTTCTGGAAGACTTTCCCCTGTTGAAACACACAGAAATTAAAAAGAAATTACAAGAGAGCACAACAAGCATTCCCAGAATAGTGGAACAGTTGCAGTTCAAAACAGAAAAATGCAACAGAACAGGAAGACCCATGCAGCCCATACATGGTGTCAAATAAAACATATCCCAGGAACAGCACTTCCTTTTTTTATGTACACCAGCAGGATAGCACTTTAGAAACTTCCCTCGATGAACAGTCAGAAATGTGGAAGAAATAAAGGGACCTGGCCTACTGTCCAAATGCCTCCAGCTCATCAAACCAAATATAGTCTCATTTAGTTGATGACTAATATAAAGTCTGCATGCATAAAAGACAAGAACTGAAGCATCTTAGGTGAGTTTTGTTATTTAGTATTTTTTTATTTCTAGCCTAGCTAGACATATCATTTACAGGTCACTTATTCATGTATTCACAAGTAAATTAAAAATAATGCTGCTGTGTAAAGCAAACTATTGAAAAGCATTTACAAACTTGAAATTCCTTCTCTATTCAAGACTGACAAATTTTAAAGTGATGCATTTACATTTAATGCCTGTTTTCCTTCTCGGACCCATCACCTTCATAGAACATTCACAGGTTCATGAAAAACACACTATAGCAGTCCAACAACTCACACACACACACGCCCCCCCAGAAATTCAGAGCTGAAGACTTGTTGTTTTCACTAACAGGAAGCCCATATTTCCACACCAGTAAATTACTTAATCAGGTTTACTTTCAGTAGAGAAGATTCTGCTAGTGTACAGTACCAAATCTGACAGAGTGGGAAATTCACACTTTACAAACATCTATTTATACAGTCACTCCTGCAGAACTTTTACACTCATCAGGCCAAAGGGTTCAATTGATAAAACTCCTACAAAGAAACTCAGCATTCATGAGAGATGCATTTAACCAAAAGGAGATTACTGCAAGTCTGTTTTCTAGGATTTCAAACTATTCAGTTTAGGCAGGAGATAACGTAGTAGAGTACACACTGTTGCTGTCTTTTCCTTAACACAAAACCATTTGCAGTGTTCCACATTTTAAAACGCAGGTATGAGGCCACAGCATTAGTGAGATTACTCATGATCTAAAAATTTAATAAATTTCTTTTCTATGAATTGTACTGCCCACAAAATGCACCTTTTCTTGTATTATTAAGTTACAGATTCCCTGATCTTTAGATCAATAATTTAACCACCAAAATTTAGCCATATGTTTTAAGCTAAAATTTAACATCAAATAGAAAAGTTTCAAAAAAATGTTGATACTTATATTGATGTAATCTTAAATAGTACCATCTTTAATAGCAGAAGATGTTTTTCTGTTGCTTACAACATCATGAAATCCTCAAAGTCAAAGAAACATTTGAGAGTCCATATTGCTGGGAAACATGCTACTATGTGAGTTTTGCTTGCTGCTTAAGCATTTCTTTTTATGCCAATTTAGAGAGCATTTCAAGCAAACCAGAAAAAAAAACCAACAAAACATCACACAACCCAGACCAGTCCTTTAAACAGTGATGGCTGTTTATACAGGAATAAACAATAGATGCAAGGATAGAGAAAGTGCACTGGCAACAGAAACCTCAGGGTAGAAAAACTATGCATAGAAATCTGATTTTAATTCAAGTGTCACACAGAGCCACTGCCAAGAGCTATTCATCTATTTATCTGTCATCAATTTACCTCACTCGGAGGGTGCCTCCACTAACGAAAGGAGGGAGTGAGATTTCTCAGGTTTAGACACCAACAGTTAGGAAGTGACTTCTACTTCAATTAAATAAACACAAAGTGAAATTTTATCCAAGGCTTTTAAAACAAGAAGAAATTGGTTATTCACAGAAAAATTCAACCCTAACACAACCCTTTACATATCATTCAATACTAGTATCCTTTATTTCAAACACAGCCCAACACGTAGCAAATTCCTACATCCTCACACTCACTATTTTAGCCAGAAATAAAGTTTATTTGTTTTTTGATCAAACTTTGCTGTTTGTGACTACTTGTCTGCTTTAGGTGAAGCATATGCTGGAGTTTCTCATGGCATTAGCTAGTCAAAGCATATCATGACAGTGGAAATGAAGCACAGAATCCAGTATTTCATTACTTAGACAGACATGGAATAACTGCAATTAACTACTTGGAATTTGTCCAGGACTCTCATTAATAGGATTAATATCCCTCTTCTGATGAAACACGTCCAAAAACCTTCAAGAGGTCAGGACTTCATTTTGTTTTGCCTCTCATTTCGAGAAAGATGACATCGGCAGTCATTGCAGAGCTTAAGTGTGACACCACACGAAGGCCCTTGTTCACTACAGACTCACTGACAAGTCTAACACACAGACCTTTCAGATTCAGTTTTCTGTAGCACATTGATTACCTGCAAGTCTCCAATCAGGACTGCTACAGTTTGGCTTGGATCATCGGTCAGGGTCATCACAATGGGAAAGGGAATGACCCCTTTCAGAAAAAACTGTTGAAATTCATGCTGACTCCTTTTATTTTTATTAATACATGTAGAATTTATGGTTCCACACATCAAATGCAAAAGAACAACTTTTTTTTTTTTTAATTCTGTATTAAAAGTAAAAATACATAAATAAGGGTGCCAAAAGGAGCAGAGAACATCTGTTCCTGGTCTAAGACAAAGCCACTCCTACCTCTCACAGTTGGTCTTTTCCCTGTCAGAGTAACACAGGGAAAGGAAATGGGTTCTTCTTTCCCTCCAACATAAAAAGTAACCACAAATTGGATACACATATGATCAATGTAGTATTGCTGCTGGACTCAAAAAGAAACGTGCATCATGGCAGATATCCTTTACCAGCAAAAAAACATTAATTGGAGTGACACTAAAAACAGGATTGTGAATGCAGGAATTTTTGGAACTGTATCCCAAGTTTCCTAAATAAAGCAGCTTTAATTCTGAAATTCATTATCTTTTCCTACACTCCAAAAACATCCTCTTTCCCTGTCCCATCTACCACAGTATTATCAAACCCATCTGAAAAACATTCTACTTAACTCAAAAATTCTGCAGTTGCAAGGCATGCCAAGCCTTGTAGAAACCCCAAAAACATAACCCTTAATTATCTCTTAACATGTTTTGGCACCTCTGGTATGCCACGTATGGGACATGTATGCCACATACCACAGCCTCAAAGTTACCAAGTAGCAGTGCTGCAGGCCCTGCTGCCTCTGGAGAGAGGTCTCAGAGCTCCGAGCAGCCCTGCGACCATTGCTGCTCAGCGGGACCACACGCACCAGCCCTCTCTCCCACCCCTACAGTTGTGGGTTGAATGCAAGGGGAGAACGGACCAAGCAGAGAGAAATGACAGAGGCAGTCTCCCAACAACCCTTCATAGGTCTGGATTTACACACTCCACAGGATCAGTCTCCTCCAGCTCCACCAAATGCCCTGTGGAGAAGGACATGGGGGTGCTGGTGGATGAAATGCTGGATGTGAGCCGGCACTGTGTGCTCACAGCCCAGAAAGCCACCCATGTCCTGGTGGCATCACCAGCAGTGTGGCTGGCAGGTGGAGGGAGGGGGCTGTGCCCCTCTGCCCGGGTGAAACCCCCTGCAGTGCGGGGGGCCCCAGCACAGGACAGACATGGACCTGTCATAGCGGGTCCAGAGGAGGCACAGAAATGCTCCGAGGGCTGCAGCAGCTCTGCCGTGAGGGAAGGCTGGGAGAGCTGGGGTGGCTCAGCCTGGGGAAGAGAAGGCTCCGGGGACACTCACTGCAGCCTTCCAGCACGTAACGGGGGCTCACAGGAGGGATGGGACAGACTTTAGCAGGGGCTGTAGCGATAGGACAAGGGGGAATGGCTTTAAACTAGAAGACGGCAGATTCGGACTGGATGTGAGGAGGAAATCCTTGATGATGAGGGTGGTGGGGCACTGGCACAGGTTGCCCAGAGAGGCTGTGGGTGCTCCATCCCTGGGAACATCCAAGGCCAGCCTGGCCGGGGCTCTGAGCATCCTGATCCAGCTGAAGGTGTTCCTGCCCGTGGCAGGGGGGCTGGGCTAGATGGCCTTGGAAGGTCCCTTCCTACACAAACCATTCTGTGACTCCATGAAAAATGATAAACCTATGAACACTGCATGATACAGAAGGCAATTGTATCCTCAGTTTATTTCAGCTATTTTTAATGCCCTGTTCACATTCAGGAAGCCCCTTCCTGACACCAGCTTTTCAGAGGTCATGAACTAAAAAAACCCATTAAAAACCCCCAAATGAACCAGTTTTTTCTATTAAGCAACTGCTACAAAGAATCAGCTTCTTTGTGTGTATTTGTAACTTGTTTTTAGAAGCTCATTATAAATATCTCGTTTCCATGGGAATAACAAAACAAATATATTAACTTTCATTTTCCAAGTATTACAAGTTCAAACAACTTGCCTACAAATAAGTATGCCAAGGGCAATCTCTCAGCTATTAACACTCCTCTCTCAAGTTTAGCACTCCAGAGAGTTAATAGAGACCTAGAAAGAAGATAACCCACTGTACATTAATAAAGAAAAGGAAAAAAAAAGAAAAAAGAAAAAAAATTAAAAAAATATGATGAATGGAATAGAAAGAATGTGTGAACACAATACAATCAGACACTGGAAATGCTAATTAAAGCTATCTGACCAGAAAATGAGACAAAATGGAAAACAAAAAACAACAGAGGGAAAGTAGGGCGGAAAAAAGGCTGTTGTAATAATAGATGTCATAAAGTTGGCCACCTCGATGAAAAGAACAAAATATATACGAGGGACATTAATAATAGAAATTTTTAAAGCCCTGCGCTTTACTATGACACAAAGAAATCTTTATGTTTAGGAAGGATACAATTCTATTTTAAGCTCTGCTTCTTACAACAAACAGAATTACTCTGATGCATCACCCTTCTGTGGAGGAAACAGCGTATTCATTGCCCACTCATGAAAGCTGCTTGCACCTATGCCTACCTTTGGGAACAGACTGAACATACTCAGAAGAATTTTAGGAAGCTTCCCATCACTTCCCTTTCCTTGATGGGTCTCTCCACAAATAACCCCTGCAATATGGGGAGATTCTGAACTGAAGTTTGAATTCCTCAGTTTGCTGTTGGGAGCCCAAGTTCACATCTGTAACAGCATCAGTTCTGAGCCTGGGCATCACCATTGTGAACACAAAGTGTAAAAGATCAAACATCGGCCCAAAATAGACTGCAATAGCAAGTGATGTAGATTTCACTTGCACATACTGACACCAACAGTGTTCTGTGTTCACAAGATCAGAAACGATGCAGTGTAAAAACGTAGTGTTCCAAATTAATAGTTCTACATTATTTGGACTTGAGTATTACTTGGATTAATAGTTGTCTACAATTTTAGCTAAAAAGAAAAGCTATACAAATACACTCCATATACCCAATACACAAAATCCTTGACCAGTATTAGAAATCTTTACCTCTACAGCACTATTACAGTTCACTGTTAACACAGAAAAGTCTCCGTTTAATAGTTTCCTCTCTTAATCTCTGAGCTACCAAAAGTCAGCCCATACTCCTATCCCAAGAGGTCACTTTTCCTTTCAATTTCTGTAGATTGAAGAGGGGAAAGAAGATGTAAAAACACTTGGAGAAGCCTCTGTTCTTGCTAGCATGCCAGAGAAGATTACAGCAGGATATACTAACCAGGACTGTTTTGCCATGGAAGCTGCCATCTACCCACAAAGGTCTAACTAAGGTGTACAGAAAGTCTGACAACGGTTTGCAGGCAGCGTAACTAGAGGTGGGAGCCCAACAAATATTTGTGCAAACTCTTGTACAAGGAACTTTGTAAGGTTTATTTAGTCTAAATTCACCACGGACTTGGGGAGTGTCAGCCAACAGAGTAGTCAAGTAAAACTCAGCAGCACCAACTCTTGGAAAACAGAACAAACAGGGTTTTGGGTACTCCCTGTACTTACCCCCTTCCCAAGGCAGCCCCTGTCATTCAAAAGACAGAATACGAAGGACTGTGCTGGCAACAGAATGCCTGAGTGGCTTACTTGTCACAGCTCCTCACAGTTCCTGACTTATTACTGGCACAGTAAGTTTAATGAGGCAATTTCCAATTTGCTGCTACTGGTCCCACATCCATGTAGGTAACTGCTAACCAAGTAATAAGAAACACTCCTGAATTATCAGCATTAATAATTTAAATTATTCTAATCAATTATATAAGCATGTCATGATAACATTGAGAACAGACCGTAAGTCAGACTTTTTACCCCAAACCCTAACAAGAGACAAAGGCATATTTCCAGATGACATTCACACCAGACTTTGAACCTTTAGCTGTTTCTACTTTATTTTAACAAACAAACAAAAAAAAGGAAATGGGAAGCATTTCTTTTAAAAAACATTTTGTTGGGTTTTTTTTAAGAGAAATAATAGATGGATCTTTCTCAACTTGGAAAAAAAGTAAAAAATTTTGGGCAAGAACAATCTGCCATACTAAAACCTCATTACAGCTGAAACTCCCTGATTTTCGTACAAACAGATTTTTTTAATTTACCACTTTACAGCAGCAACTTTATGATTACTACTGTGGTATTTCCCAAAGCATTCACTCCTGTTCATTTAGTAGAATTGACATTTATTCTTTTCTTGCTACTTGTGATAACACACAAAGTCTTCTTGATGTAGTCTATAAACATAATGTACATTTAATAACAATTTTTAGTGCTATTTGTACTGCACACAGTGACAGTAAAAAGGTACCACATACAAATTCCTTGAGGCAAAAAAGGTTTGTACTGGTCTCTGAAAAACACATCGCTCATCAAACATGCATTCTTTTTCCAAGGTTGTCTGCTGTAATGTTACCAGCACAAAGTCCAAGGCTAATCTGTTCAACCAAGAAGCAGATTATGCCCCAGGGGTGGTAGTTTATTCTTTTCCTTTTGTGGTTTACAATTTAGAATTTCTGCTCTCTTTGGGCCACGCAGCTCAGCATTTTTACTGGCCATCAGCCCCACAACTCACAGCCAAAAAAGAGCCCCATTAATTACCCAATTAATGGGTAGAACTGAGATACCAAAATTAGGCATCTGGATATTAATGCAAGCAGGAGTAAACTGGCAAATTGTTAGGAAAGAAGATATCCTTCCAAAAGATATCCTCAGAAAACTGATGCTAGGAAGAAGCTACAACAGAGATCTTCGTGGTCGTGGTCACTTCTGGAACGCAGGCATCTTTGAGTGCATAGCTATTTACTATTTACTAAAGTGGATTCCCTTGGGGGAAAGACTAGGACTGACAAAGACAACACTCTGATGACCTTCACAATTACTCTATAATTTCTAGCATCTTGGCCAAGTCAGACATAAGGAGTTGGACTGAACAGTTTCATATACTCCATGATCACAAGGCAGCATCATTATCGGTTTTCTCATCATTCCAGGAGACCAAAGCGAAAAAAGAGGCACAATGCAAAATGCAGTGCAAAATGCTTTCTCCATACCACAGCAACTGTCATGACTTGCAGAAGCCTCTCTGGAGCCAGGAGTGGGCAGCAAAGGCAGAGCACACATCATGTACTCAGGAACTGAATCTGAAGTGCCAGTTTCCCTCCAGATGCTTTTTGTCTCATTACTGAGCAAGGGTAGAGGAGAATGTGCCTAGTTCATTCCATGTATCTGAAACTGTGACAGCTTGTGAACTGCCATGCTTTGAAGATCTGAAGCAAGAGGACTTCAGCAGCTCACTAAACCAGCAGTTGGTATCTATAACAGACTTTAATTTAACCTAAATATTTCAGGGTTTTATCATGAAAATTCTCCTCTCCTGTACCTGAAGTTAATGTTTTTCTCCTCTTGGCTTTATTTTGGTAGTATTTCCTTCCATTGCTTCACTCACAATGGAAATTTATTTCCATTAAAATAAAATCTAAAGTTTAAAAAAAGCCAAAACAACAAACAAGAAGGGCAAACCCAAAAGCTATAAGCCTATAAGACAAAATACTATTGGGAAGGGAATGAAGAAGGGGACTGGAGAAAAAAATGACTTGGCAAAAACACGTAGTAGGTGAGAGCTCCCAAAGGAAAGCAAACCCCAGAATGAGTTAAGAGATTAACAGGACTTAAGGACAATGAGGAAAAGAAAAAGTCCAAGCAGAAAGTAGGTCTGACAAATATATAGGGTTTAGAGAAAGAGATGAAATTAGCTTAAAAGAGTAGCAGAATCTACTTCTTTGGGGTTTGTTTGGGTTGGTTTTTTTCTGTTTAAGAGAACAAAAATAATGTTGTATCTGGGTATTTAAGAATAAAGATCCACGTAACAGCTATTGATAACAAGCTGCAAAGGAAGTACTTGGAAAACACTGCGAAGCCTGGAGAAGGCCTATTCCCCAACCTGCGCCGCAGGAGCTTGCAAGTGCATTTCTCATGACGGGCATGTACCTGAGTTTGAGAAGAGTTAGAAACGTACTACCAATTAGTCTGGGAGGACTTCAACTTTTCCTTGTTAACTGGTATCATAAAAAGAAGACATGTTCTGGCTGTCAGTGCCCTGGACTCTACACAAATAATGTAATAACCGTACACAGATAAATTATAGTGATTTTATCATATACATTGCTTTTATCCTTAGAATGTTATCTACTTCTGTGAAAGAACCCAATAAATGACAGGCAACTTACAGTGCATGTTGTTCAGTAATGTAGAAATCTATCTTTTGGGTGCACGAAGGACTGGCACTATTTGTCAGCACAACTCAGGTGCAAGTGAAAGGACATGGCAGGAGTAAGTGACAAAAGCAGGGAAGTTAGCCAAAGTAAAGAAAATTGTAAGAAATGGATAGCCAAAAAAATGAGAGGCTGCAGACAGATCTCAGACCCAAATGGTAGGGGACAAGCTAGTGCTGAAGCAGAAAGACAATGCCTCAGCATCAGAGTTTTGCAGATATGCTGGCCCCTTCTCCAGAGTGCTCAATTTATTTGCCGTTCTCTTTGGTTCTTTTCCCTTAAGTAAGTATATGCACTAGGCTGGGCACACGTGCAGAATCATAGAGCAAGGGAGTGGAAACTGTTAACTGCAGTCTAACAATCTAATACAGTTCACAGCTGCCAGGATACTGCTGAGCACATCCAAAACACAAAAATCCAAGAGGATGATGTTGTAGTGCTCATTAAGTCAGCCTCATACCAATAAATGAAAGCAGTTAAGGAAGCTCAAGATTTACTAATAGTTCTCAATAGCTAATCGTCTAATCTGTCAGTCTTCCCCAGGCTGTGACAAGCTTACTATACAAGTTAGTAGTAAGAAGCTACTTTCTTATAATAATACTTAGCATTTTATCTTTGAGGGATGAAGAAGCTGATACAACCATTACAGTTTCAAAACCTCTTTCTGCTGCTGAAGTACAGAGGCTTATGGCAAATACATTACAGCTGACAGGACAGGGCAAAGAACCAGCATCACCTGTACTTTCTCAGTCAGCTAAAGCAGTGCACATAAACTCATTGCTTGATAACCCAGGGAAAGAGAAGAAGGAAACACAGGTAAAGCACCCTTCTTGTCAGCTCATATGCGATTGCTGGTGAGCATGTCATTCATGTCCCAGAAAAAAACCCCAACCACCAAAACAAAACAAATCATCAGCTAGGTTTGCTTTGATTCACTCTCTCCAGCAATGTGAAAATATTTGGTTAAAAAGGAGACCAGTCTACATACAATGAAACAATGTCCAACACAAACACTGCTGAAAGGAAGCTAGAATACTGTCACAAGTCGTGACCGCAGGCAGGCCAGCACTGCATGGCTAAACATCCTCTAAGCAAAAGCGAATGCATTTTATCTCAAGCAGTTTACCCAGAGAAACTATACAAAATAGTTCGTAAGTATGAAAAGCAGATTCTCAAGGACAGCTTTCAGATTATCAGCCATTTTTTCAGGACTTCAGTTACACTATTAGCCTGAATCTGTATAAATACATAACCCCAGAGATAGAAGAGATGTAACCCAGTGAATTTTCATGTTAGCACCCAGTCCCCTCAGGCTCTGGAAAGCCAACAGCCTGCCTTTACTGCTTTCTCTCCAGATGCAGTATCTGTGTTCTGACTGTGTGGACATTCAGGGAAGCCAAGTTACCTCTTTTGATGAGACCAGTTAACCAAGTATTTTCACATAGAGGAAAAAAAAAAAATGAAATTTCTGCAGCAGAAATCAAACAGTTACATAAGACAGTGCTGTTTTCATTAATGAGACTCAGAAAAGCTCAGTATCTCACTGAGGGCTAGATATTGTATGATTATATGATGCAACAACTTAGTTCAGACAAAATTCAAACAGAAGAGGTCAAAGAACAATGGCATTATTAAATAGGATTTGACACAGTAAGATCTTAACTCATTAAGTCTCAAGATATTAGAGCTCAAATTATGCTTTCATTAAGAACAGAATTGGACCTTGAAAGTAAACCATTGCACAAGGAACAGAATAATAAATTCATCAAACTCATTATTATGCAAGAACAATGAGAATCCAAGCGTCTTTCTAGCAACTTATCATCCAAAAGGTTTTCTTCTCTGTTTTCCTTAAAATTACACTTTAAAAAACCACAAACCACTTCTATGTGCTGCTAACTTTCCTAGAATTTCTTTCTTGTTTTCCTCCTGGGATTTTGTGATGTTTCAGCAAAAAGCCTAGCTCCACATATTAATAAAGGCTTTTTAATTCCCAGGAAGGACCTTTATAGCTACCAAAATGGCCATTTCACCTATGTTGGAGCAATCCACATCAATGGAGCATGAAAAGAACAATGCAAGATGGTGGCAAGGCAAATGGTGTGTATTGTGGGGACCCATTTTTAAGTCACTATGAAGCTCAAGCAAAACTACAAGTGCTATTTGAACATTTTATTGCTGGAGGGAAACATGTCTGGAACACGCTGTTCCAGGGAGGCCTCCAACAAAACTCCCATCCTAATTCCGAAGATATACTGTTCAGTATAAAGAAGAAAATAAAAGTCTTGTCACTGACTGAAGACAAGAAAAATTAAGAGAAAGGGATGGGAAAAGCAACCTTTAATTCACACAGAGCATATTCACTCTATTATTCAGGCACTGTAGCTGTTTGTTAAGGACCACACTGCCAAGACACAGCAAGTTTATTCATATTTTGTGCCAAGAAAGCACTAGCTGACAGCTGAGGTATCCAGTAATATTTCCAGTAAATATTTCCAAGTTACAAACTGGTTGGGAGTTGGTTTGGTGGGAGTTTTTTTGAGAGAGAAAAGTATAGTACCATTTAACACTACACAAACCAAGTGTCTTTGGATAGCTATTTCTAAAACAACTTAAACATCAAGTGACATGGCTTGATGTATTTGGGGACTGTGACAGTAGCTCATTGCTTCCAAAAATGCTACTACGGAAGCCAGAGCATCAGTCTCATCTAATGCAAGTTGGGACTTTCCTTTAGAATTTAGTAACACAGAATTGAAAAACAGCACATTTTTATCAGACTGACCCAATAACAAAATACCATTTTCAGATGGTTTTACAACAGCAACATTTCAATTTTTTTTAAAGGATTTAACAGGGTTGGGATTTTTCCCATGTGAAATCACATAAGCATGAAAGTAACTTCAATGATAGTGAACTTTCCTGAGAGGTCAGATATATGCAAGTAAGTTACAAAATGTGTGTATGTGGGAGGGGTTGTTTTAGTGATCCTGAAGACAGGGTGAAAACATGGACATATGTATATCTGCTAACATTTTCTGCTGGCAACATGAGAAGGTGGCAGCATTAAAAATAGACAGCTGGCGTTAACTGGGAGCGCAAGCTCAGTCTATGGGAATCACTGAACACAGACGGAGATAGAAAGGTGTGAAATCAAGAATGACACACCAAGGGAAAGAAGAAAAACTAACTACAATGGCAGTCCATATCCAGGGACTATTCATGCCCCACAAGACATCTGTTTGTCATAACCAACGGCCAAGGACCAAATCACAGCCTTCAAGAAAGGAGACTCCACACTGCAGGTATGCATGCAGCAGAAATATCACAATTTCTCTGTCAATCAAAACAAGACGTATAACCTAAATAATAAAGAAACTTCACATGCCCCCCCCCCCCCCCCCCCCCGGAAAATTGCCTCCCCGCATGAAAGGGAAAGCTGGACATGGAAAAGCTCTGAATATGCAGATGGTCTCCAACCTTCCCATTCTATCTGTGCTCCTTGTATGGGAGACTTAAATCTGTGTTAAAACTCCAACATTCATGACAATGTCCTGCTCCCCATATCCCTCTTACCTTCATGTCTTCTGAAACAACAGTTAAGAGAATTAATATTGCCGATGCAATTGTTTGCATTGTCAGCAGTCATTCCCATTTTACAAAACAAAAAGCATGACAGAAAACCAGTCAGATTGTGGCCACAACAGTCTCTGAAACAGTTTTTACAATGGGAGTATGAGAATATTTGAAGAGGTATCAACCCGAAGAAAACCATACTATTTAAAAGAGGAAAACAGGAAACCTGTAGTTGTTTGATGTGCAAATTATTCCTCCTAATCTTTGCCCACAAGTGAAAAAAGGATACACAGAGTAAAAAAAGACTGCACATATTTGAGATGTATACAATTGACATTTCAACACTTTAAATCATATTCTTGCTTTGGGTACAGAGTTGTTCAATCAGCTACAAACTTGCTAAAACATCAAGTTACTTCAACCAGGAACAAAGCTAATTAGTTCACTCAAAAACTGAATGCACACAAAAAATTGTGGAAAAAAAGTATTTTCCTTTCATTTGGAAAAAAATTTGGGGAAAAGAAACAACCAGGAGATGGGAAACAAAGCAGGAAATCTATGAGTCCAAGCTAATTCTTACTTTCTATTTTCCTATGTAGGCAAGCTGAACTTAAACAAGTATTGTAAGAATTAGTTTTAAAATGTCCAGTCTTGCATTTTTAAAATCTTCACATGACAAAACAAAATAAAAACCAAAAGGTACTCCAGACATCAAATCCAAATTTTCAGAAATATCTCTAAATTTGCTCTTATTCTTATTTGGTAGACATTATGATTTCTAGTTCAGATTATATACAAGTCATCTAGAACACTATGCACATAAATGAAGGCTTTTAATCCACAAAGAGTTTTAATTGGTGTCATAGCTTAACCCCGGCCAGTCGCTCACTCCCCCCTCACCCACAGGGACGAGGAGGAGAGTTGGAAAGGCATGTAAAACTCCGGGGTTGAGGTAAGAAAAATTTTATAATTGAAATATAATAAAAATGAAAGAATAATAACAATGATGACAATAACAGTTAAAATGAAAAGGGGGAGGAAAAGACTAAAATCCAGAGGGAAAAGAAGAAGGGAGCACATGGTGCACAATGCAACTTGCTCATCACCCAGATGCCCAGCCAGTCCCAGAGAATGATCCACCTGCCCCGGCCAACCCCCCAGGTAGATATACCAAGGATGACATCCCATGGTATGGAATACCTCTTTGCCTGGTTCAGGTCAGCTGGCCTGGCTGTGTGCCCTCCCAGTTCCTTGTGCCCCTTCAGCCTTTTTGCTAGCAAGGCCTGAGAAACTGGAAGCCAATACATGAAGCCAAAACACAGGACCACACTAGCTCCTAGGAAGATAATTAACTCCACCCTAGCTGAAACCAGGACAATTGGTGAACACAGTATCTTTGAAAACTACATATGCAAAATTGTAACCTGCTCAGAAATCACGTTGCAAATTAATTCTCTAAGGTGAGGTGCTCAAGAGAGTGTCAGAAGAGAAATTCTCTGACAAGAGCACAGTTTTGCTCAGTTCCCCTTTTGCAATAGCTTCGGTATGTCCTGACCACAGTGAATAAATAGGGGAACACGGAACACTGAATTCTTCACATGACACGTAATAAAATGCTTTAGAGTTAACCTGAAACTGAAACATAGTGAAAAAGAGCCCAACAAAAACAAACATGCCAACATTTTTCAGAGAGCTGATGCTGTAAAGATGACAAGAAACTAACAAACCCAGCAAACCAAACCCAAGAATATCCATAAACCAAAGCTGCTTCCATTTAGACCGAAGAATAAGTGTAAGACAATTGTCATGGCAACAGGATCCTTATTTAAGCACAGTGCTTTAGTTTTTTGTCTGGATCCAAAGAAGCTAATTTGGCTTTGAGTGGTCTGATTTCATACATGTCCTACATTCTCAGAAAAAGCTCTGTTGCAACATTACCATAAAGCAACGATGCACATTACAGAAGTCACTTCTCTCTGCTCACTCAAGCGTCAATGTAATTTCCAGAAAAATCTTACTGTTTCTTTGCAGAACAGGCACTGAAACAACCTCCATGAGAATGTACAGAGTGATGAGCAGTTTCTGACTATTGGGAAGTCCAAGACTTTTCATGTAGAAGCTGAAAAGTCTCATGTTCTGCTAACACTTGTATCTGGTCTCAAAACACTATTGCTCCTGTGTTCCACAGAGATATCCATAAAAATACTTGCTTTTCTGTTATCTATGCCTTCTGGTCAAGTACCAGTTCTGAACTGTTTCACTGGTTGTTAATTCCTCCAGTAGCAAGTTTCTCTTTCCTACAGAAAGAGAACTGGGGCTCAGGTAGTCAAAACAGATGGGAAGTCTTCAGGTTAAATTACACGGCAGCAAAAGCTGTGTAACACTTGCATATAAGAGATGTGGCACCTCATTTACTCTACAGATCCACAAGTCTAAAGACAATTTTGTATGTATGCTACTGCCAATGCAGAGAACATTCTGTACTAAATCCCTCTGCTGTGCCCCTGTCATTTCTCCTTTGCACAGCTTACAGAAAAAATAGCTAATGCATCTGCCTACTTACTTGTTTTGTATATCTCAAGAGCCATCTCTGTGCACTTTCCCTCCCAACACGAAGTTGCAGTAATTGACAAGGCAACCATCAATCTGAATGAAGATTCCCCTACTAATTATAACAAGGAGTATCTGCAGGAAGCACAATATACCTCGCAAGCGTTAAGTGCAGGCCCTTGAGCTCTGGGACCTAAACAATTCCATGTAGGCAAAGCACAGGTTGAAGATAAAAACCAGAGGGTTTACAAACCACAGAGTTCTATCCATTTCCTGATAAAAATCCTAAGCTAACTCTACCAGAGAAAGTCTGCCAAACAAGTAGCTACACCCAGGTTCAGAAAAAAGTAATTTTGATTCTAAGGCAGTCCTCCTTGGGGTGAGAGAGATCAATCCTCTCTCCGTGTCCAAAGAGGGAAACATATTTTACTAATGGAAGTCTCAGTTGTACCACAGAATCTGCAGAACAGCCCATGCCAAAAATGTGCTGGCATTCTGTGAAAGCTATAAACAGTGACCAAATTCTCTGTGGGAATCTCTCCCCTCCCCTGGATTAAAGGTTTGTTTATCACTTTACAGTGCTGACTCATGTGCATCTGAAACCAACACAAAAGAAATGCAGAAAATTATGACAGTTAACATCAATACAGATATTCTAACATTTATATCATACTTCTCTCAAGTCAAAGCCCTAGCTGTATTTAAAAGATCCACAGGTTTCAATAAACAGAGATTTACCCACATAGTTGTCTACCTTGCAGACATCACCATCATGAACCAAGATGACAAGGAACAACTGGGAAGCCTCCAAGATGCTGGAATGAATCGTGAAAGCAGAGAACAAGTGTACATTCTTCTGGAAATTGGTGACTTGTTTAGATCAACAGCTACTGAAGGAAGGTGATGATACTGATTACAGATGATGCAAAACCCAGAGGAGCAGCTGGTACCCCAGAGGCTGTGCTGCCACTCAGCCAGACCAACCACAGCCAGTGTTGGGTCCTGCCCCTGGGCAGGGCCAGCCCCACGCACCAGCACGGGCTGGGCTGGCCTGCTGGGGGGCAGCTCTGCAGGGAAGGGCCTGGGAGGGCTGGGGGGCAGCACGTTGCCCCTGGGCCAGCAGCGTGACCCGGTGGCCAAGGGGCCAGTGGGACCCTGGGGGGTGTGAGGAGGAGCGTGGCCAGCAGGTCGAGGGAGGGGATGCTGCCCCTCTGCTCTGCCCTGGTGAGGCACATCTGGAGTGCTGGGTCCAGTGCTGGGCGCCCCAGTTCAGGAGAGAGGGAACCACTGGTGAGGGTCCAGCGAAGGCTGTGAAGGTGATGAGGGGCTGGAGCATCTTCCTGAGAGGGAAGGGCTGAGGGAGCTGGGGCTGTTCAGCCTGGAGAAGAGGAGGCTGAGGGGATCCCATCAATGCCTACAGATACCTGAGGGGCAGGTGTCAGGAGGACAGAGATGGGCTCTTTCCAGTGGTGTCCAGTGACAGAACAAGGGGCAATGGGCACCAACTATGACACAAGAAGTTCCACCTGAACGTGAGGAAGAACTTCTTTCCCTTGAGGGTGCCAGAGCACTGAACAGGCTGCCAGAAAGGCTGTGGAGGCTCCTTCTCTGGAGACATTCAAACTCGCCTGGATGCAGCTCTGTGCAGCCCTAGCAGGGGCTGGACTGGGTGGTCTCCAGAGGTCCCTTCCCACCCTGACTAGTCTGTGTATCAAGCCAGGGCTGGAAAGATTCCAACAGTTTTGGAGATGCCTGACATAACCTCAGTGACTGAACTAAGGAAGCAGCTAGTTACTGAACTATTAAGGGAAATTTCTGTCAAATTTAGCCTCTCTCACATCTGCTGCAAAGTCTATCAGGGCACAGGACCACCCTGCATGCCAGGGTGAAAGCAAAGCTGTCCTTAGATGATTCCAGTTGAACAACGTTGCTGTGATCAGATGCCACTGAATAGTTAATAGCATTTAATAAACTCAAAACACCTTAGAAACTTTTCCTTCCAAGAACACACACACACACTCACTCCCAACGTAACAAGCCATACCAAACATCAGAAACCTTCTTGAAGGGGAATACCAACCCCCTCTCGATGCATCTGTTTCTCATTCTCTGAGAGGTAACAACTCTCCAGGTTCTGAATACAAACTTCTAAACATGTGCTGTCCTGACCTCTTAATTTTTGCTTTCTACAAAGGGCACTTTCTGTTTCATTTCCAAACAGGAATTATTACATTCTTACATTAGCAGTACCTAGCAGTTTAGTTAGTTACATTCAGAAAATAAGGTTTCACATCTTTTTTCCTGAATTACTATGTCAGTTCTAAAGCTTCCATTTTCTCCAAAGCCAATGATTTTACCAGCTGAAGCAAGAAAGTCAAGTATTCCTCCAAACGGTCATTTGCTGACAATACAGTATTTTGGTGCAAGAAGGATACTCAGTATAGTAATATCCATTCCCACAACATTTAGTATAGGTAGGTAAGGGTTTTACATTGTGGCCTGTTAATGGTGCAATTAGTATCAGAATCCTGTGCTCTTATTCCAGCGCAGCGTCAGAAGACTATCTTACCTACCAGATTCTTATATACCCATTTATTTGCAACATAAAATCTTCTGAATGAGGACCACTAATGAATTTCCATGGGAGCTAATTTGACACCTGGTCTTTCACACTCCACTAGCACTGCCTGTAGGGTACACTGCTTTATAGACTGTAAGGATATACCTGACTTGCAAAACTGCAAAATGACCACTGCAGGAACACAAGATGACGTAAAATCAACAGATTAAGACAATGCCATGTACATACACACTGTTAAGCTCTACGTGCTGCACACACAACATATCCATTATACAGGTATACATATGTATACAGGTATATATATACAAGTATACATATATACATATATAAAGGTATACAGCTACCTTTCAGTATCTTCTCCTATTGTTTTCTTATATGTGAAACCTACCTCTCAACTTACAAAGCACTGTAAATAAAAAACTTAAGACCCTATAAATGCCAAATTACTCCATTTTTCTTCCGCTGTCTATTCATAGACTCTTAAGAACAGCAACTCATCTGCTCATTTAATTTGCCAAAAAAACAAACCAAAAAAAACCCCAGGACACCAAAAAACCCCACTTAAAATCTTCTCCCTAGACACCCTCTTGCAGAGCTGTAAACACCAATCAACGTACACTGCTTGCAAACCTGCAACACCTTAATTGACACCATGCTAGATGAGCATAGTATGACACATGCTATTCACCCACAGGAGCACACTGATCTCCACTTGGATTACAAGTGCCCCAGACACCTGTTTCCATACAGCATCCACCACAGGAAGAAAATATAAATAGCTTAAATTTGGAAGAAAGGTTACTACCTGCTTCAAATTGAGACACAGGAAGACCAAGCATAAGGACTATCAAAAGAGAGTTCATTACATTCCCCTAGTGCCACAAACTAGCTTGGCATGCAGCAGTAGTAGCTGCTGTACACAGGGAAGTAACTGGACAGAATGGTAAACAGTGCAGTCACCATTTTTTCATCTATCCCATACCACAGAGCCCTGTTCTTGCAGAAGAGAAGACACAACACCTTTTTGTGAAATACAGACTGCACATGATGATGAGTAAGAGCTGCCTGTCCTCTCCTCTGTGATCCTCTTCAGTAGCCTCTTGTATTCCTCCCACGCTGCTCTGGGTTGGATAAACTCTCCATCTTCAGCACTGTCAGTTCCATTCAGCAGCTTAACAAACACCACCTCACAGCAATGAGTAACAAACACCTCAAATATCCTGAAGCAGACAAATCCAGGGTTAATTGCTACTGCACAGGGAATTATATTGAGTATTCTGGAGAACTTGTGTAACTGAGTGAAATTCCAAACAGTAAGCCCAGGCCTATCTTGTTTTCTCATACTTATTTTTCGGTTGTGGTGTAATGAACTGCTATCACATTACAGCATCACTGTATACCTACTGTTAGCTGAAAGAAAAACAACATCCTTATACACACTTTTATCATGATATAAAAGCTATCAGCTGCGTATTTTACACAGCGTAAAAAAATCACAGCCTCTGACAGCACAACTACTGCTCCTCTCATTGGCTCACTTGCATTTTTAAACACTATCTGCAACTGAAGGGCATAAAGACCCAAGACATCTGGGCAATGAAGCAAGTGCTGTCATGTGTCATGAGAGTCACAGCCTGGTGCCAAGGACCACCACTGTTCTGCAGCTGCTGGTGCCCATGATCACAAATGACACTAAGTGGTACAATGCTCAGCTGTACCAGCAGAGACAAGGAGATGAACAGGTCTACAGCACTAAGTCCTTCTCACCAGATGATGCTGCCTTATCCTTTTCTTTGGAGTACTGTATTACTGTGTCTGCTGAAGGAGCACTCCAGAAAGCTTTTCACTTTCCTAAGCATCCTATGACGCCTGTGCCACAACCATGAAAATAGAAAAACAGCGTAAGACTAAAAGATCCCCCAGACTTTCAGGACTCTTCCTTCCAGGACAAGGCTAAGGCAAAGAAGAAGGAAGACAATTCAGTGCTGCTAACGTCATGTCCACCGTTTTCAGTTAGCACTCATTACCATCCTTTTTATGAAGCACGCAGTTTAAAATGCCGAGCTAACGCCAAGAAAGCTGGGGCATCCACCTGGCACAATGCAACAGGCTGGACAACCAGATCAGCGCAGCACCAGGCAGCTGCAGGGCTTCCACTTCTGCAGCCAGCACAGCCCGTGTGAGCTCTCGTCAGCCGTGCGCCGTGGGGCTTTGCACAGAGCCTGGCACCATCCCTAAAAGGATCTCCCAAACCAGTTACTGGGGCTAAATGCAGCAAGAAAAGCTACTGGGCTGTAGGAGTACCACACATTCAAAACAGACATGAAGTGCAATGGTTTTTGCCATGAACTTGTCTCCACTGAAACACCTTGCCTGAAGAGATTTTCCACTGCTTGCCATCACTGACAAAGGTTCAGATTTGATTTAAAGCTGCTCCACAGCTTAAGCAGAAACTTACTGGCTTGACGCAAAACACTGCAGTAAGGTTTTCTGGGGTGTTCTGCCCGATCTATGAGTGTCCAGATAGTACAGAAACATTCCCTTCCTGCCCTAGGTACTGTGTCTTTTTAGTAGGTGGTGGATCACATGAAGTATGGGAGGCCAACATCACCTAGCAAAATGGCAGACTGCAAGCACTGCTGCCCCCACACACCTTTTTTTTAACTTTTTCTCAACTGACCTGCTGAATGAAATCAACAATATTAACACTCTGATGGGAGAGCTGCAAAACTTGGAGCTGGCTACTACGGAAGCAATGCCGCTCCTCAGAACAGCCAGGAACTTGGGAGCAGCACTTCTGTGCAGGAAGGCAGCAGCGTGCTGGCAGTGCTTGCACTGCCAAAAGCGCTGGTGATGGGCAGGGGGCAAGGCGCTAACATTGCTCCTCACCAGGACGGTACGCATTTTAGCCACAGTCTTCCCGGCTACACTGTCAACTGTGATCACCCTTGCTCAGCTCCTCACTGAAACTGGCTGGCTTTCTGTATTTGCTCCTTCAACCATAAAACTTTAGTACCCAATAGCATTTCTTCCTAGAAAACGTTGCCATAGAGATCTGGTTATGTAATTAAAATGTTCTGGGAGCCTTCAGAATCCGCACCACCGTCAGCAATCTGAGCAAGTCTTTTAAAATTATTTATTTGCTGGTAACATCCAGAACCTTTGTAAAGAATGAGACCCTCAAACTCACGAGGAAACAGGAAAAAAGAAATTCTCAAAGCCTAAGTTTTTCCTTTTCTGGGGATTATACCAGGACTCCATACCAAAAGGATTTAAAAATAAATTTAAAAAAAAAATAAAAAAAAATCATGGGAACACATGCGTATGCATTATAAAAAAACCTGCAAAAAGCCAGGAACAGGTGTCAAGCTTCAATGAAAAATCCGGATTTCATTCATGTTTCTTCAGTTTAGTGTGCACACAGACACACAAAAGAAAGCGATAAGCCACTCCAATAAAGCCAGAAAGTAGAAAGTAACACCCGTTTTAATCAATCAGGGCAATGACTTTCAAAGGACTGGTTTCCAGTAACGCCACTCAGGTGTTTCAACATTGCAAGTCCTGGCTCTACATGTAGCGCCTAAAACTCCTCACCAATGAGCATCTGGCTACAGCCCTCTTAACCTTCTAGATAATGGGAAACATTGCAAGAGCTGGTGTCTCCCAAGCCAACCCATTGTTTGCTTTGTTGGTTTTTTTCAAAACAAACTAACCAACCAACCAACCTGCCACAGCTGAAGGAAAATAAAAAACTGCATCAAATGCAGCATGCTCCCCTTTACCAGCATCACATCCCAATTCTTTTAGTAGCTTTATAGACATAGGTAGATTAAATATAGCTTAATTACAACATTTATGATATATTAATCTTCTCTACGAGATGGATGATTTCCAGCTAATGTCTTTATTTTCACAGTCAAACAACATACATACACGCATCTGCTTTAGACGTGCTGTTAGTGCCTAAGGGGGGTGTGTGCGTAACTTGGAAATGGCTCACCTCTTGGGTACCAGATTTAAAGTCAGAGTCCACATCATGGCTAATCTATTGCATGCTGATTATTAAGGATTTGACCTGATCTGTAGAGGGTCCAGGTGACTGAAAAGAATAGGTAACTGCAATTTTACCTAGTAAGAAAGAGATCCTAAATGTTAACAATTCTGTCTAACAACAAGCTACGCTGATTACTCAAATCTTTCTACAATAATAAAGCTCATAATTAGAACTACAAACCTGTGGCGAGTTCCCATGCTACCAAGGATCCTTAAAAGAACCTGCCTGCCCCCATAGCATCAGGTGGTGCTGGGTCACGCTATCGCCCATTTTTCCCCTTGTGTGTGGGCACTAAGCCCAGGCTCAGCTGACTCTGATGGGTCTCGTTGACCCCCACGAGTGCCCAGAGTACTCAGACTGGAGACCTGCAGGTGGAACACGTTTGTGACTACTCCTTACTGCCAGAAGTCAGGAGCTTCCAGCCTTCTCCATCCTGACAGTCTCTGTCCACTTGGTCTCCAGCTGCTGCTCCTTCCTCCCCTTGTGTAGCTTGGGTTTTCCACAAATACCACATCAGTCTCCTCCTCACCCTTCCCCTCAGCCTGGGACCTCGGGGCCTTGGCCGTAGCACATCTCCCACAGGAGAGGCCACCCCTGCCCCGACCCCAGCGACAGGCAGGAGCCCTCTGCAGCACAGGGCCTGGACAGAGGGCTCCAGCCCTGGGGCCCAGGACTCGATGTGCTAACGGCACTCCTGTGGAGTACCACTGCATCCCAGCGGGTGTCCATGTGCTGGGGACCACATCCTGCAGCGTGCAGAGACCACCGCTGTCCAGCCTTCAGGCAGACCCACATAGTGCCAAGTGGAACTCCTGAGCCTCTCTGCGCTCCTGCTGCAACCACTGCCACATCTCAGCTGCTGCGCTCTCGGGGCTGCACTCTGGCTTCCTTGCTTTCCCCTGATGGGTCCCTTCTGGTGAGAATACAGTCCTGCCTGCATTGCCAGCACCCGGAGCACCCACACCTAGCTTTCAAAGTGCTGTCGCTGCTGCACTGCCCTGCCACCCACACCACCCTCGGAGCAAATTCAACTGTGCTGGGCCCCGAGCAACCTCACCCAGCTTTGCAGATGGCTCTCCCCCCGAGCAGCAGGTTGAATGAGCCCATCCCAGGTCCCTTCCATCGAAATTACATTTCTATGTCAGGGACACAGTGGATATACACTGAGCTTCAACTGGTTTCACTTTGAGAGCCAGCAATGACCAAAGCAAGTATCTGCTCCACAGAAGGTGTAGAAATGCATTTGACAGCTACAGCACACTGCTTTTGCTGCAGGAAAAGAATGAACCTCAGTGTTGCTCAATGGATAGGAAGTAATAAAGATCATTATGCAGCCATTATCCATTGCAACTTGCTGTCTCCTCCCTATGCCAAGCCTGCCTGATCCCTGACATCTTAATCGTCTTCTACTTCAATCCATGGAAACTGAGAAACTACACTGATGTTTAAGAATATGGAAAATATTCACTTGCTAATCAGTAAAACTAACACAGATTTCGCATAGATGCAATTTATAAATGAAAACCAGGTGCAATATGGTCATACTAGGCTTATTTCCAAAAGAAAGAGGGTGGGGGTGGCGTGAGGGGTTGGACAGGACAGGAAAAGTCCTCTAAATACCCACAAGACAAGATCTCATACCAGATCCCTACTACTCGAAACCAGTAGAAGTAGTCCTTGTAGTCCACAAGCAACATATGCCACAAAGTATAGCAAATACCATGCAAGCTGCTATATAGTACTGTGTATATCATGCAGCATTCCATATCAGCCAGGAAATGAATCACCCACCACTGTATCTATAGGTTTTCATGTGATGTCTACTCACACAAAAAGGTGTTTTTAAAATCATAATCAGCATACATCTTTAGAGGTACAGAACTTACCATCTCACATGCAAAAAGCAAGCCTGCGTAACAAGCCAGTGAATCTAAATCTATCACTGGTTTACTTTTAGAATTTATGCCTCTTGGCAGAAGTGGGAGAAGTGTTACTTTGTTTTTTTAAATAAAAAGCATTTCAAGGATAAAGTGCAAAAGGCAACATTACATTTAGCTTCTTGGTCAAGAATGAAAAATATCTCTTAATTTCAATTAAAATAAAGTAGAGATGATGTGGCAAGGAACATGTTCTGTGGTAACTTTACCTACATTTCTACCTATAACCACACTATTTCCCAATTATCCTGGGAGAGATTTATCAGCACAGATTATGCTCTGCATACCATTCTATATCCACTTAAAATTTACTTCCTCATGCAGACATTTTAAAAGTACAGAAGTCAACTGTTATGCCTACTTCATGCACAAAGTAGCATTACACAAATCAAATTCTGTGTCACTAGAAAAATAATCTCCCTGGTAGGGAAGTAAAACACCACTTACAACTAACATGTGCTTCATTTATATACAAAGACCACTTCATATCTATTTACATATTTTAAAAAAATTAAGAGAAGCTTCAGTAAAACCTCTGCTAGACATAAATGACATCAGAGAATCTCACGGAGAGCGAGTTGTTTTGAATGAGAGTCACAGTATTGGTGTCGAAGTACTACTCCTTTCAAATACATGAAGAAAGCAAGAAGCATCATAATGTTTTGATACAAAGACAAGACAATAATTATATTCTAGGTGACAAATAGGGAAGGCATGCACTCATTCTTGCCAAGTGTTATCTTGCTAGCTGCTTGGAGCAAGCATCCTTTTTAATTCTTCCACAGTCTTGCAGCAATGGTGAATTACTGTTGAATTAAGACCCAGCTGGTCTTCAGTGGAAGTGCTCCTGCAGAGACCTGATGGATCCACACTGTGGGAATTAGGCTAAATAGCTGACTGTGCAAGATATACGAAGGACAGAGTATGGGTGGAACTGTGCAGAAGTCAGGGCACAATAAAGTGTGTTGTGAAGATTCTCCATGGGAACAAAACCTTCCTTTCTCAAAAAGATGGAGGAGAGTTTTCTGCCCTTCAGAACACACGGCTTCCTCAGCAACAAGAAAACATGTCAAAGCAACATAAGAAGCTATTAATGGAATTTGAGAGGACAATTATGCTTTCACTTGATCTTTTACCAGAAATATTTTAGAGGGCAGGGAGTAAGGTATATTTAAAAAGCTTCTGTAGATTAACTAGTCTTCAGTTAACAATCCAGTATAGAACCACAAAAATTTGTTTAAAATTTAACACATAGTAACATGAAAACAAACAAATGTTTCCATGGAGACAACTACCTAAATAAATGCTCACAATGGATCCAAGGTGTGACGTCACCCAGGCCTGCCTGCAACCATAGCAACATGCCAGTGTAAACAGAAATATTTTTATTTTTCTGTCTAATAATGTCATAGAATTAGAAGTTTTATGGCAGTGCTTAAACCATATTCTTGCAGTGCTGAGTGGTAACACTTCTAAAATAAGAGCAGAGGCATTTCTATCAAGGCTATTACTATTACCATATTAACTACATACAACAAGTGGAGTATGTGTATGGCATAGCTAACATATCACATTTCCCAGAGCAGTTGTTGACCCCAATAAACAAAGAAATTTAAGTTCCTAAGGCAACATGCCAGAATGCTGGTCAGAGATCAGTAACATCTATTCTTCTTGGGTATTCTGCTTTCCTTAATACAAAAACCCTGAAGTTCTTAGACTGCTGTGTCTCACTGTCTTGCTGGATTAAAAAGAATGCAGCCACATGTTGCTTTTCATACCAAACACACAACATTTCTATGCCCTTCTCCTGTATCACCAATGAGCTTGCTTTCTCCGAGGCAACAAGATTCACTAAACCCATATTTGCACTCTGCAAGCACAATATGAGACACACAGCCTACCAACTCCTGCAACTCTGGAAGAGTAACATAAAAGAAATTGTCATTAATGAGGAAAATTTCCAAGAAGGCAGGCAATTGTTTCAGCTATTAAAAAGACACACACGAAAATCTCATTCTTCATGAAATCCATCCATTTTCAAATGCTACTGCTATGTCTGCAAATCGTAGGTCTCTAAATTCAGTAGACCCAGATTGCATTACCACTCTTAATTTACAAAATATAAAAGAAAGATATCTATATAAAGTTCAGATAGTATGTGAAAAATTAATCCTTGGAACAATCAAATATTACTAAGCTATTTATATGAAAATGTGGTATTTTAGCAGAAGCCTGAACTACAGGGAAACTGAAGTTATCATTACAAAAGTGGTGAAATACTGTTTTTGGTCCTGTCATGAAAATGTCAGTCATTCATAAAAACTCTCCTTCTCATAGAACATGACTGTGACTTTGTCTTCAAGTATGGCAGAGAATTTAGGGACCAGTTGAAAAAAACTGCTTCCTACAAAGTATTTTCAGGCTTTTTTTAAAAAACAATTTTATCAGCAGGTTTTTCAGAGAAAGAGTTGCTTCATTCTTGCCATTTAAAAAGAGAAAGCTATCCTGATACCAATCAGCAAAAGAGATTTTTACATTACCTTAAGCAAGGAGCTAGCTTTGAAATAAAAATTTACCCTGCAACCATAGTTACTGTTGTATGCAGTCCAATGAACATACGAAGAAGAGTCCAACATCACAAGTTTTGACTGTGAAACTACAAAATATAGCAGGGAAAGTCTACTACATAATTGCATTTAGTTATGTACACTTCTATTGGTTTTGCTGCTTTTTTCATAGATTTAATCCCATAAGATATTGCAAAACTTTGTAATTCCCTCTTCACGTCTTGCTTTTACAGCTGCAACATGCACAAAAAGATAATGATATTGTATGAGATATCTTTATTGTATGTTTTTATAACCAAAAAAATTAAAAATTACTTTTCTGCTTATTACAGAAATGGCAGTCTATCCCAACTATATTAATGCAATCCAAATATTTGGCAAAAGTGTAAGTGGTTTTCCTCTGATCTGTAGTGGTGCAAATTATAAATATGCATACATGTGACTACTCTCACAAGTGGACTTTGGCTTTTCATTTCAAGCAATTCCATTGCAAGATTCAATGCTGCTTAATTTCTTGGATTTTCCGAGCTGAAAATATGAAGTTCTTACAATAGAAAAGAAAAAAAAAAAAAGAAAAAAAAGACATCTATTAAATCATTTCTTAACACAGCTTACATTTCAATCTACCAAACTGGAAGGATTTGCAAGACCCTTAAGAACCTACAAATTGCTGTCAAACAAAAATACTTGTTGGGGAGAAGGGGGAGATCACTCAATTTTTATCTTTTCTTACCAAAGAATGCAATTCTAGCAGTTCTTCTTTCATGCCTGCTACTGTGCATTTTCTGCATTAGACCATTCATTCTTCTTGTCCTGAAGTACATACAAATGCACTTATATGAAAGCCTTTAATGGACTTTTTATGCAAGATAAATAGAAAAATTACACTTCAGTCTGTCCTGACATCCTCGTGCAGAAGGACAACAGCATTCTACACTTACTGTCTTATTTGTAACAAAGGTTCATCAGAATTTCCTCAACTTTTATAACATAACCTTATACAAACTAATCTCTGGAAGACTGACACAGTTCCAGCTTTGAAGAAGTTATCATGGACTATTCAAAACTTTCAGAAGTTTTGTTCACCTGGTTTGGCAGAGGTGGGGACGGGGGTGTTGAATCTACAAAAATGTTCATTACTTCTCAGGATAGAACAGATAAAATCTCTCCTGCAGTAGAGAAAGTCACCAATCCAAGAAAATAAAACACTATCTTTAAGTAGCTCTTAGGTAAACATATCTGTTACTAACTTCCCTCTTACTTTACCCTGACTGTCAGCAATGCTGTGTTCCTACCTATTTTGCAAGTATCTATCGCAGAACAATAAATGAAGGCTGGTAAATTTAGCAAGATGACAAACATGGGCTTTATACACAGACGTAGTAATTCATAATCCAAAGAACAATTCTATTAGATTAATTATTTTCTAACATTCGGACAACATGTGCCATTGTCATAAACTGTAGGCAGAGCTGGCTAGAAAGCAAAACTTGCTAAACACAGTGGCTTTCCAGTAACAGACCCAAGAGAAAACCCAAGTCTACTGCAATGCTAGATAGCAACTGTAGTTGGATCTGACAGATGTCTCTTCTTACCTTTGGCCAGCTCCCTGGCCAGACTACAATGGCCAAGACCCACCAGCCCCACCTCACTGAACCACTGTGGTTGTCCCAGAGTCCATCTCGAGAGATGCCGACTGGCTGAAGAACCTAAAGCCAAAGTACAGAGTCTTCTGACACACATAAGCATAACCCCTATTATGCTTATGGGTGTATTAGGCATGGAAGCAGTACTCTTGTGCATTATGGGGACTTAAGAGTTTCAACAAATGGGGAAAAACTTGGGTTGTCAAAAAACCTTTGTGCTCTGCTGGGAGGAAGTTGCCTGCAAAATGGAAATGAGCAAAAGTTTATTTTGCAAGTATGCCTGTTTTGAAGCATCATCAAATCTATCATTATCCTTTAGCTTAGGGTTAAATGTGAGGCAAAAGAGAAAGCAAGGAAAAGCAGTTGTCTGAACATGCTTGAGAAACCCTGTATACTCAGCCTATGCATAAACCTCCTATGTTACAGCATATTACTAACACTTGAGTAACTACAGCCATTAAAATCTTCCTTTGTAAGACTTAAAATACTAGATGTGAAATAAATGTGATTGAGACTAAAAGGAATTGTTGACACATGCTCTCAAGAATAAAAATGTAAAAAAAACCCAACACGTCAGGAAACATGGAAGTATACCTACCGAAAACATGCACATGAAAACCAGACCTTCCTAATAAAGACAGCAAGTCTCAGCTACTGTAAGTTTCCCCACTTGCCTTTTAAGCGGTATTAATTTAAAAACATAATAATTTTAAAAGATAAGAATGGATAAAACACGTTATATGTACACGCACAGGTGAGGAATAAGCAAGTAATTAATAAACAATTAAGATAAAGATGCTTTTGCATTTAACGCAGTTCTCTTCTGAACTATTAAATACCAGATAAAGAGAGGAAAAGATGGCACGTTCTTTCAAGAGAAATGGCAACGCTTCACAGTGGTCATGGGAGAAAGGTCTGAGAAACTGCTGAACAGGCACCTCCCCAGAGGCAGAGACGGAACCTCGGGGCTGAGGAGGGGCTGCTGAGCAGCTGCAAGGGGACACCTCCCCTTCCCCTGGGGCCACGGGTACCCACCCCTCACAGCTCCTCCGGAGAAGAGGACAGGACTCCTCCTGCCCCTCAGGCACCAGAACTGACACTCCTTTGTACCTGCCAATGCTGCATAGCTGCTTATGCCGTACCACTGCGCTGGCCTACCACTAACTTGCCCAGATACCAACATGAGAAAGCAGCGCTAAGATTTTTTCTCAGATGACAGATACAGAGAAATTTTTAAGTCAATGAAAGCCGAAGAAAAATTGAAAATAAATGCCAGCATTGCCTATCATAGATCAAAAAAGAAACAAACAACCCTACCGCCTAAACATCCATTTCAAATGACTAGTTCACTGACAGCATACCTGACTCTGGCAACACAGCTTCCAAAACGTAAAAGTAGGGACTCAAAGAGAAAGTTATTTTATTTTTATTTGTTATTATTTTTAAATATATTTATTAATATTATTATTACAAGATCAAGTGGGCTGGAGTACGCATATATAGTGTTTTAAATTGCCTAGTAAAATCCCCAAGGAGAAAAGTAACAAAGAAAGAAATAAAATACATAATGTCATCCTAACTGCGCATGTTACACTGGACAGTCTTTGGAGATCAAGGGCCTTTTCTCCTCTGCCTTTCTATGCTTTGATGCACTCTTGAAGAGTCAGTGCTTGTAGCCAGTTTTCCAAACTACCCTTGTCAGCAGCTAGGTTTGCTTGTCCTCCCCAGCATTATAGCAGAGCAGTTGAAAACACAAGCCAAACAGATGTTCCTACGAGCTGCAAGTACAATTAAGGGACCTTCCTTAAAGCTTGTCTGACTCCTGGTTGTGTTGAGGGACATTTTAAACAGTTACTGTGGTATCGAACAGTGGTGGGGTGGGGGTGGGAGGACAGGGCTATCAGATCAGATACTGCGGCAGGTGAGAACGATCCAGTTCAGCACATCAAGCAAGAACAAAAACAATTATTTGGGGCTTCATACAGAATATGCTGGAACAGCTGAATGCCTTTCCTTGGATTTGATGACTTTCTGGATCACGCTTGCCTAGGTTTTCAATCTGGGGAGAAAGTTCAACTAAAGCTCCAGTCTGCTCACAAGAATAAGCTAGGTCCACTGAGATAATCCTAACCAATTAATCACAGCCATCAGTCTCCATCACAAATTCACCATCAGTATGGCATGGCCCTACAACACTTTAAACATGAGTAGGTGGTGTGCTGGACACCAGGACTATTAGAATAATGGCTTTTAGTACATGTCCCAGCTTAGCCTCATTCTTCTGAGGCTAAGTTTTGGCAAGATGTGAAACTACATCCTGACTTCATCCAGATATCCTTCAGGAAACATTCACATTATTTACTGCAGTAAAAAAAAAATTACTTTTCATGAAATAGCCTGCATTTGTCCCAATCACATCATACCTCTTCATACAGCGTAACACCTGTGACACTGAAGTCCATTTAAGACAGCATGACAGAAGCTGAAAGCTGTATTTTCAGACAAAGCAGCACAATTTCATAGAAGAACACAAGAGACCAATTGTGACAAATACAAACAGTGCCTTGCAACATCTGTAAGCAACAGAAGGTAAGTTTAGATGATATCTACAGAACATGTTGGGGAAACAGGGAAATGATGGCAGAAAGGAACTTACTTGATTTTACTGAAGACAATGTCAACATCTGTGATTGTCACGTTTTTCCCATCTATCACATGACAGTCCTTACATAGCTTTGACCAGTTCTTCCCATGCATTTCTTTTCCTGTGGCTCTTGTATCACCATGGATGGCAAATTTTCTAAAGGCCTCTTCCAGAGCACTTATTTCTCCTGCCATAGCCCCCTCATGGGAGCTGTTTGAATCACAGGATAATCGTTTTGCTGCTCGGTCCTTTGCTGGGTCCGAAGGAGACTTTGGAGGAGTCTTATTCGCAGGTTTGGTCATCTTTCCTTTACTGTCAGCCATTTTTGTGCTGCAAAGAAGAGGGTAAACTCAGTACATTAATTTGCACTAGGTTCACTTTCTGTTAAGTTACAGGCTACATTCATTTCACAACTTATGAAGAGTAAGTGGTTTATACAGCTATCAAGAACTCAGTGCCCTCTACCATCAAACAACAGTCTACACACAGAACTATGGAACTCTGCCCATCTAGAAAAAAAATCTAGCATATTTAAAAAAAAAAAAAAAAAAAAAAAAAAAAAAAAAAGGACAGGGAAAGAACATTCCAAAATGGGGCACAAACCTAATTTCACCATTATCAGCCAACAAGAGAAGAGAGCATGTAGGTATTTGTGGGGGTGTGTGATCTTTTTTTTTTTCCAATGGCAATCACCACGGTCACTTTACTGATTTGAATATAAGTATTCCCTTTACATTGTAGGCATTACTACCTACTTTTATTTCTGATGGAAAAATAAGCAGCATTTTATTTTCTGGACTGTGGGGTTTAAATATTTTTTTATTCATTGACAAATTAAGTATTTTTAAAGTGCAGCAAAAAATATTAATGTTATAACCCTTGTGTTATATAATGTAAGGGCTAGTAAGTAAGGAAGCCTCAGAAATGCTTAGACAAGTCTCTCTTGTTAACAAAACCATTTCTCAAGTTTATGCCCAAAGAACTGTAGCTGTGGAATTAATTTGGAATGAATACATTCATGATGCAGGAGCACTGAGAAGGGATGTCATTACTGCAGAGAACAACTTTCAGATTACCATGTTCACGTAGGACAGGTTTGCCTCTTAAAAGAAACCATAAACTGAGAAACAGAACACCAAGTCATTTTCAGGTGTCTTCATAAAGAGTAAAAACCTATCATGCCAGAAGCATCTCACAGAAGCCTTTGCTTTTTGCTCACCCACTCAGCTTGGCAGAAGCAAGAGGCACTGAAAAGCTTAGGGATAGGGTGCTCTGTGTGCCTGTCCCAACAGCTACACACAGACTGTGGCCCAGACGCACATCTGTGGTGCTGCTAGAAATTTTAACCCATAAAGAGGTGCTTAAGGTATCAGAAGTTGGGCAAATACTAGGTAAGGGCTGGAAAGCCCACTATACTTGCCTCATCCACTCTTCTGAAGTCACAGCTACACATGGTATGCAACTAACATGCAAAGGTTGGTATGTATTTCTAGTTAAGGTTTTAGTTCTGCATCAGACAGAAAGCTCTTTTAGCTTATATACTGTACTTCAATACAAACTCCTCAGCAATGGAAACAATTCTAGAATTCTGCCTCTTCTGATATTGATTAAGCTCTGTCACTTGAGTAGCCAAGGCATACCCTTTCTTGCAAGCTGCAACAGAACTAACTGTAATTACCTTCTCTGCAGCAGTTACTGCTAAGCTTCATGATTAGAAACAACCTTTTAATAAAAATTATACTAAAGGACCTTTATCCTTTACACTTGAGCAAATGCAGCATGGCCAAATCACTACTGTCTATTTTGAAAACATTCAAGTAAATGCCTAAAAACTTTGTTATATCTTAAGCCTGGAGATCCTTCCGTTTTGTTTACAATGCCAGCACAAATTCCGGCCAAATAACCAAAACGCTAAATTAAAGTTAACATGTCAGGAATTTACTGACTGTTGCCTGAGAGTTCTAGATGCACCCTGAAATTAAAAGAAAAGCACAGAGGGAGATAAAAAGTTTGAAAACGCAGAAGTTCATTAAAAAGTTTAAAAACTCACCAATTCCCATTTCCATTTCCTTTGCACCCTGCCTCTCTCCAAAGAACAGCAATTTTACCTCAATAAACTTTTCTGATAGTCTGCCAACACTGAAACTCCATACTATAAGTACCCACAATAGTAGCTTAAGATTTACAAGTATTGCAGATGCATACATGTTTACCAAAATAGTGCCTACATCAGTCTGAAATGTCTGATTCACCAGGCTACGCACATTCTTTTGCTAACAAAACAGTGATGAGCAAATGTAAGAAGAAAACAAAAACACTGCTGACACAATCTATGCAAAAAAGAATTACATTAAAAAAATCAGATCATGAAGATCTATGATCCACCTCCGTCTGTGAGGCAGCCTGACTTCCAAAAGCAGAAGTCTCTTCCAAGCTTCCACCATTTCAAATCTACTAGAACTGGAAATTAGAACCAGAGATCTACCAAGCTAACACTAACTGGTGGAAAGGGAAAGCAGGGAGAGTACACATCAGCAAAAAGAATAATGTCTGTATAGGACATTAAAACCTGAAGTTACCTCCAGAAGAAGTAACAGGATGAAAGGTGAAGATCTGTTATACTGTGTGCAGCTCATACCACATTGCCATTTTAGCTTGTGCCAAATAAACCTTCCACAAGATTTTTGGGGATAGCCCCCGCCTGCTCTTAGCAATTCTGTCAAGAAGCTATGCTCCGTGTGAACATCCTTGAGACACTTGCACAGCTTACAAACTGTAAGTAAGAAAATGACTGTGCCACTCTGTCTCATCTGAAATTAGAAAAAATAACTACATGTCTACACCTTTAACTCTCCCCTGAACAAAATCTTTCTTTAGCCAGTATCAGCACCTTGCTGGCCAACTCTGTCCAGTCCCACATCACCCATAACCACAACTCAACTTCACACAGCACAGCAGAACTGGGTTTTAAAAAGCAAGTCATGATTTCAAACGATGAGCTGAAACCCACACTTGAAAGGGTTCCGAGTTTCTGAACGGTGTGATTTTTAAAAGGACTACATCATTTTTCGTCTGTGCTGCTGTCTTATACTGTCTTTAATATGATAGCTGTAGTGATTGAAAATATTTTTTGCTTACTTTCAGTTGCTAATACGTTAAAAGTTTATAAACTTGGCATAAGAAAAATTCTTAAAGGAACATATTTGGCCTTGAGAAAGACACTTCAATTCCAGACTTAGTTCCCTCAGACATCAATAAATGAAGTTTGTATTGGGCTGTTTTGAGTTTTTCTGGGCCAGGGGGAATAGGATACACTCTACAGAAAAGGTTTCAGTTTTGAATGATGAAATCTGGTACACAAAGTGGACTAATTTCAAAGCAATCCTCACCAACTAAAGGTCAAGGATAGATTAAACTAAGGGTTCTGCTGTGGTTGCCAAAAATTGTCATGGATACTCTTTTTCTTGTTGAACCGTAATTACAGTTTACTTATTAAAAATCCCATGTAATAGCGTGAAATTTACTAAAAGAAGCTACCTTGTTTATGAAAATACTGACCTAGCCTCAACTTAATTTTTTGTTTCTTAACATTAGAAAGAACACACTCTGAAGAGAATATTCATTAATATACTATATCAGAAGGTAAAGAATTGTACAACACAGGATATGACATCAGATTTTTAATGACGTCAGCTCCTTTAACTTTTTTTAGCTATTAGAGATGAGGAAGGAGATCATGCCACGTTAAAGAAATGATCTCTAAAAGAGAAGTACAGAATAACTTGTTTGCTAAAAATTCAAGATCAAATGCTGGTTTGAGTCTTCCTTACCCTTTCTCCGTTAGACAAAGGGATCAGCAGGCACTTGCTGGCTTCTGCCAGAAGGAAAGATTAGCAGTTACTTGTGGAGGGGCCACAGCAGGGTGATAGATGGAAGTGACAAAAGAAAGTGACTACTCTAAAGTACCAATTCTGAAATTCAGTAACATAAAATTAAGCGACTGTTCAAAAGCCTTAACTGTGAGGATACCAACTATAACAACTGCAGTTAACCAAAGAAACACCTTTCATCACCACCCAAAAAGTCTAGTATGCACACAATTAGATAATATTACATTTCCAGAGCTGGCAGAGGGAAGGGAGGTGGGACTAGCCACCCATCGCATCCTCTCCAAGTACTTCTGGCTCCAACCTAGCAGGTCCACATCACAAAAATTAAGAAAGAGGTATAAGCAGATGCCAGAATTCAGAAGGCTTTGTGAAAGAACTGTTCCCAAAAAATGGAGTTCCAGAAATCCACAAAATATTTAGGCAACCAGGTGTTATGATCTGCTATAGTCTGTGTCATGTAATACTCCTTTAGCATAATGAAAAAGCAGTTCTTGTCCCTTCTCCCACTCTGCAACAGGTAAATAACACAGCACATCACAGAGAGATATCTATGCAGACGGAGATTAAGCTAGGCATCAAACTGACTGAGGTCATGGCTAGCCCATGCTAAAATAGACTGGAAGTGTAGATCTGTGTTCTCAGCGTATGCCTAACCCATTAGAAAAAGTTTTCTCATATCATCGAACTTCCTTTCAGCCAGCAACTACAAAACATACTCATCTGCTGACAGACAGCTGGGAGAGCTCTCCCAGATAAAGCCACCTATTAATCTGGATTCTTCCAAAAATGAGGGAGACAAGCAGCTATTGTTCCTGTGAATTCCACTTGCTGATTCTCTATAGTTGCATGAACACCAGGTACATGTAAACAAACCCAAAGCCTCAGTACCGACCAACTGTCAGCTCTACTGAAAGATTTCTACGAATTCACACTCTTTCACTTACCCAAATCCTCTCCAGGTATCAATATAATGCAGTGCAGAAATTTCTGGTACAGCTTTGATTTAGATTTGGGGGAATTGCTCTTAGAAGCAATCCATCTCTCAGCGCCAACAAGGAAGACCTGAAGTCTTACTAAAACCCAGAGTATTTTTGCCAACAACTTCTGCAGCTTATGCAACTCTACAGAATATCCATGTGTCCTACCTGGTCAGAATTCACTGCAGCATCTTCCCTGTCCCTGAGAACTAGTGCATGGCTAATCTGCTCAGGAAGCACAGATTGTAACAGAAGTTAGCCTCACTGCCATGTCACAGACAGGGAAGCCAAAGCAGAAGGACAGAGAAACATGTCTGTTCTGCTGCCAGAGTTCAGAGCATAATGAGGGCCCTAGGACCCGTACTCCACACTGCTTTAATTATTGGGCCACACAAAGCAGGTACATGACTGTATGGAGCGCTCAGAAGAACCAGTGTTCTCTGGCTCTATGAAGGAAATATAGTCTCACCAGCTGCAAATGTATTAACCCAGTTTATGATCTCCACATCAAAAAATGCTTTAAAAAAATTAACAGAAAACTATCAAAAGTGTGAATAGCTAACTTTTTGAACTATACCATGTACTTTCTCATCTGCTTTGTTTAGCTTGCCCCTAGAATGCTAGGAATATTCTGTCCCAATGTACATTAAATTGCTTTCATTTGCAAGTATTACAAAACCAGGTTTTAGTGGAAGTATTCTTGCAGCATTAACTGGCATGGAAATTAATAACAGTCTATTTGTCCAAAAGACTAGAACACTACAGTTGATACTTACAGCAGCCTCAGATACAATTCAGGTAATGGAAAAGGCAGCTTATTTTAAAACTGTTCATTCTTCAGCATATTTACCAACCAAGAATTGACTAAAACTATACTGAAAGTCCTGTGAACTAAGGAACACTTTCAGTTCAAATTTTATAATGGCAGAAAGCATTCAAGCATCAAGCAGACCTCTGTTTAGGAAACTGCCGAGACTGACAAATTTCAAGAAACCATTCAATAGCACCATGGCGCAACTGCAATGCAGTAACATCTGCTCTTCCCTGTAATGCTCACCTTTGCATATGCCAGCCTTATTTCTCAGGTGCAACCTAGCTCCATTGCAATTTGCGACACAACCCCCAAAAGACCCCAAAGTTATGTTTACACTGAGCATCGGGGTCATCCTCTAGCTAAAATCCAAAGTCTGCAGTCCAGATTCCTCATCTTGAGCCCAAAGACAGTAACTTGGATAAAATAGCCCTAAAATGGAGTATCTGCTCAAGTTCTCAATCTTAGTCCTGATCCCCTCCCTAAATTCTTAACCCTTTCCACCATATGCCCCAGGCAACTAAGCAGCAAAAATCTACGAATTCTTGATTTTGCAATTCTTTTTGCTGTTCTTTTTATGCAGAGTCCAAGGTTCTGCTTTGCTTACAGTCACACCATAGAGCTTTGGCCACAAGGCAGAGTGGAGGTGATACGCTAACTGTGCCCTAAATATCCACCAAGATATAATCCAAACCAGAGATTGCCCAGACAGTCTTTCTGCAACCTCCTTGCCACCCAGCAATTCTGTTGTACCTTTTGTCTCCATGAGCTCTTAAGTGAGAAGGGCAAGTAGGTACTCCACAGCACAAACCCTAGACTTATAAGCAAAGATACTGTTCTACTATCTGCAAAATGTCACCAGCAGGTTAAAAAAACCAGTAAAAATATTCTTTCAAGCACTCTATTCCATTTCTTGCTGGCCTTAAGCCGAGTATGCAGGCTTTCCAATACTCTTGCTCTTTGTAACGGATACTCAGATCAAAAAATTCCCCAGTTCATGGGCAAATGGCACTCAACTGATCTTCCTGGCATCCTCACCTTCCAAAGGGTGGGAAAATATAACAGATTCATCTGCAAAAGCATCTATGCATCTGTTTAGTTGGCCAAGGAAAATATGATTCTACATTGTCAGACAGTATCTCTCATGTATGTGATCACATCAGACATGTGAATGAACGCTCAAGAAAGCAGCAGTCAGATATCTACCAATTTTATGGAGAACCAGAAACAGAGTAGGGGGAAAGGAGAAAGATGGTGGACCCTTGCAATGCGGTTAACACTGCCAGCAAGGTGAGGTACATCTGGTATTCCATAAAGATTTGAAGAACCATACATTGTTAACATTAACAATTTTACTTCTGTTTTATGTCACAATAAGCAGTAATATTTCTGTGCCATTCTCTTATAAATGCATTAGCCTCAGCCTCTCTGTACTTACATTCTCAGCTCCTCAACCCAGACAAACTAACAGCCTTCCTAATGATATTTCTTAGATAGTCTTAAACCTGAAAGCTCATTTATTGGCTTTTAGAAAATAGGCATGCTACAAAGAATTCTGCCCACAGGTACACAACCTAGTAGTTTTACGTTAATTGTTACCCGGTTTTACCTTCCATTCTCCTGCTAATCATTCCTGCGCATCAAGTGTTAGTAAGCATGCAAGTGCTTAACATGTAACCTTTATCAGAATCTGTTTCTGCACTGTTGGTGTGCTGTCGGTAAAACTTATTCACTACACCACAAATAGCTGTCATCCAAGATTTCTTAAGACCTTCTAGCCAATCTGAGCAAAAAAAGAAAGCACCTCTTCAACGAGCACGAGAGGTGCTATTTTTATGAGTGAACTGGATGCATAACACTGTCAAACTGTGCAAGGCATTTGAAATTTGTCTGACTGCATCTGTTTTATTTTAGTACTCGAACTATCTTCCCCTTCTTTTAGAAATGTTACAGAATTGCAGTTAAAAGGAATTCTCATTTATTTTGTCTGTAATTATTTATACAAAATAACAACAGCAGGGACAAAGCACAGAAGATGGAATCTTTTTCCCACATTTTTGGATAAACATTCAAGCTGAAGGAAGTGATATACAACTGGAGAAATGCAACATCCTCCTAATAAGATGCAATGCTTTAGATAATGGTCCTAAAGCCTCCTTCAGAGCTATCTGTAGGAACCAGAGTTAAGGCATTTTTCTTTTGAGTTGTACTTTGAATGTATTTCTCCACGTGTGGTGCTCAAGTGCATGAGTGCCATCCATTTTCCCTAGCATATAGCAGAAGGAAAATGAGCAGGGAACACTGCAGACCAAGCAAAGCTAACAACTCTATTTACATTTAAACCAACCCTTATTTAAAGAAAATTAAATCTTTTCACAGGCTTTATGAGGAACTGCATGGCTGAACCTTGAGTTCTCTTGACCGATATACATGCACCCAGCATTATGGACACAGACAAAGCTGGCTAGATCATACAGAGCTACATTAAGACCTTCAGCAGGACACACAGAGTAACAAAAAAGGTGGTTAGTCTAGCTGTCCAGTTTCTCTCCTCAGCAAAACACTATTTCAAACTGTGATGAAGTTACGTGTGTCATTAAAAGAACAACCTTAGAAAACACATTACCAAACACAATAATTTTGAGTGCTGGCAAATGGCTTCTACTGTTCTATTTCTAAAAACTATTGCTACCTGCCTACACAGTTACTGGTACTGTATCATTTATATACAAATATAAGTTTAGCTGTTAGTAAATTACATTCCTCCATTCCAAAGAACTACTTCATAAAATACCACCTCTTTATATACCCATAAATGAAGCACCTATACACAAACATATACACACCTTTATCAGCAATAGTTGTATTAGAACTTTTTTGTTTCAAAAGGCATGCGTTCACTTGACAACACTTAAAGCTACACAAAAACTCTTTAACGAAATAACTCTTGACTAACTCTACAACATACTGTAATACCACTGCGTCATACCAGGTTTCAACTGTGAAGGCAGAATCATAAATACAGCTATCCACCACACATTTATGTACTGGTGAACTCCTATCACACTTTTTTTTCCCCATTATGCAACTGTCCCACTTGAGGATTCCACTTACTAAGTATTCATCCTGAGCTCCACTAGGCTGCTATCATTGTTAGATGAAGAAATAATCTGGACACAATTGCTCTGCAATTACACACACAGGCAAGGATATAAGCCAGTGCCTAGAACAGCCTTCACAGAATAAAGTGAATATGACACTGATTAGAGCACAACAAAAGAGGAGCCTCAACTATTTCGACGAGGTACTTTTTCACGGTGTATCAGAAAAAGACTTGGGAACCACAGATCCAAAAAGACTGGTAGACAACAGCTGCTCTCTGCAGCAGTTAGTCTTACAATTAATTTATAGCTCCAAATAACATGCCAGGCCTATCATCATCACTTCAGAGATTAGCTGAGTACAGGTTCCCTGGCTTGTACCATTACAATTGTAGAGTTTGCTCAGCCTCGTTTCTTCATCACTACACACTGTACCCTCCCTGCCACCCGCATCCACAGCAGACCACTAATCTGAACTTCCATAGAACCTTTCCAAAATATTTCTGCAAAAGCCACGAGCAATAAAGAACCACTCCATGAAAGGAGGTCGGAGACCATACAGCAAGGAGATGACTTTGAATGCCAGCGAGCTTTGTAACCACCTATATGCAAAAATATCAAGAGAACTATGGCAATACTATTGACAGGGATGGAACTGGATTCAAGAAAAAATGAGCTAATTGAGACTTATAGGCCTTGAAAGTAAGATTTAATAGTCATGAAGCATCACCTCTGATCAAAGAACTGGAGATGGTATAAGAGCTATAAAATCATGAGACGAGATGTTTTACCTGTAAGACTTAAAGAATGCCACCAATGTGATCTGTTAGGCAATTAAAGTCACTTCCACAAGGTATTCAAACATCACATACTAAATGGCTCTTAACTGTCAAAGATCTCAAAAACCTCAACAGCTGAAAATTCAGGCTATGCCAACGCAAATTAGAAATAAGACTTTCTTAGGGAGGGACAATCAACCATGGGAAATACTACAGGTAACTTCCAAGAATTGCTGCTCATAACCTGATGTCTGCACATTAGAGTTCCTTTAATGCAGAAGAACGTTGATAAAAACCTGTCTTTCAGAGACGTTTGACTAAGTGTATGTTATTGGTCTCAGGTAATTAACGTCAAGCAAATACTACTTGAGTCAGATTAGACTGCCTGAAGATCTCTTATATGTTCTTAAAAGTCTGGTGCTTCAGTTTTGTCTGAATCAAAAAACCCCCAAAACTAACCTTTAAGTACAGATTTTTTTCAACCACCCACAGCTCAGTACAAAATAGGAGGGGAATACTTCCCTTGTTAAATCATCAATAATTATTTCACATCTATAAGCTTCACTAAGATGAACTGTTTGGGTACTGGTCCTTCTGATTGTGAAATGACATGAGACAGGCAGACACAGATTTGTTTTTAATCTAAAAATAGTCTCATCAACAACGAAGGAACACTTTTGGGAGCAAGACCTCTTAGCATTTGAATTTCCATCGCAAAAAACTCCTTAGCACTGATCCAACAGAACAGCGCTCCTCAACTGTGCATTTAAGAACTTGTTTGAACTAAGACTGCATCCCTAAGAGATTCAACCAAAACCTGCTACATCCTTGACTTCTCTTTTTTTTAAAAGAAGTTTTTCTGTGCTCACTTTGCCAAATACTCCAATACATGGACACTGACACACAAGCATATTCTTGAGATCAGCCAAACCAGGCAAGAATTAACCTCATAAAATTATCTAAGATGGTTCTACTGCAGATTCATTTTTCTTTTCACTTGCCCCATAACACATTGAAACTTTGGTCTGTATGCTTCTGGTTTTCTAACACGGAGAAGGTAAGTTTATATCACGCACTCAGAACACTATGAGGCAGGGGAAAGACCAGGAGGAAAAGAAAAGGAAGAGGGAATCTTAAGACAACTGGCAAGAGTAAGAACCTGGGCTTCTCCACGTCTGCCTTAGGGTCCTGACACAGTTCAGTTTTCTTCTGCTACAAGGGAATCTTAATTGCCCACCCACTACACATAACAACTAACAACAGAGTAAAAATCTCCCTCTCCTTTGATGGACACACCACTGTGAGGCAAGAAACAACCAGCACAGTCAGTCTGTTCTGCTCCATCAGCGTTTAAGGTGAACATCCAGTCAGAAGAAGCTCCCTGAAACCCAGCCAGGCTACGCATACTCATCCTGTATCACATGTACGGGCCCTGTGAACGTAAATACCATATTTATATTGGAGTATTTTACCAATAACACCCTCTCAATGCACAGTTACTTTCACTACTATTTCAAAATATTCCAATAACCAGACTACATTGTGATGGGAAATTCTTGCAGTACCTCTGTGTATGGCAATTTGGGATGGGCAGAAAGATGTATTCACCAAGAAATTTCTTTCTGTTGAAGCTGTATTTGTTACCATGTATTTTTTGTGGGTTTGGGCACATAAAGAAGATGAGAAGAAGAAAGAACTAAAACAATTTATAGATAACACTGGGGGAAAGGCAAAGCAATGTGATTTTTCCTGTATAACTTTGATTTTTCTAAACAAAAATTCCATTTCAAAATGTTTTTAAATGGTGTTAAATTTAAACTACGGTAAAAAATAAGTAGCTTGAAGATAAAATGTTTTATATTGGGTCAATGTAGGTGTTTGGTTTATTTTAAATTTAATTTGTTTCAGCATTTAGTGAAGCTAAATACACTTAAAAATTCCCCCAAACCATTTACATATCCCAAGATCACCCTCTGATATCAGAACTTCCCTCAGAGAACCGTGCAAGTCTTACATGAAGTTCTACAACTTCCTTTGCTCCAACATACGAGAAAAAGAAAATACCTAGCCGGATAATGCACACATGTACCAATGTATCCTTCTTAATAGCAGCTGCATTCCCTTTTTTATATCATTTAACAGTATCTTGTTCTGTATTTTGGATCACAATATTTTGAGGGCCAGGCCCAAGTTTTTGTACCCAACACATATAGTTAAGGTCCCTGATCACAACTCCTAGACACTATGGCAATATAAACAGTGGGCAAAATGTTTCTTTTCCACTAATTTCTCTTCCACTGGCAGAGGCACCTAAAAGCATTTATGCCCACATAATGCTTTTATGCCATTAGTAGTAGTCATGCCACTATGGCAGAGAAACACTAGGCGTTAAAATTATACACCTGCATTTAATTTCAGTTACACATGGCATAAAAATGTTTTTTTAGAGGGAGAAAAAACCCCAAACCCCTGTTTGTTGCTTGCTGAAAAAGAGTATCATTTATGCAAGGGCTGCAAGCAGTATGCACATACAAATAGAAAGGACATGACATCACTGAGTGACTACAGGAAAGACTGTTCTTGTTATAAATTTTTCTTCATACAGTGATACAGGATTGTGAATACAGTCACATTCTCACACTCAAAGACTTTTACATAATCAAAGTGTGCCAAGCAAGAAAAATATATTGATATTATTTTAATTTACATATTAAGCTTATCATCTCAGAGCAAGTTACCAAGCTTAAATATGGTTTATTCTTTAAAGCATTCCAAGATACACGAAAAACAATTAATTGCCTCTGCCTATAAAGAGAATACACTAAACATAAATTAACTGCCTGCCTCACTCTTTAAGAGCCTTCTTTTTGCAAGGTACAATAAATAAAAATAACTTGCATCATACAGCTGCCTAGGGAAAGTAGCTGGCATAAATATATCTACCACGAAAACTAAATTAAAAGATGTTATTTTTCACCACATTCAAGCCACAGTTTAAATGGGGCACAGAATTGCTGGATGTGTACTTCCCTGTATAAAGATCTGTTCCTACATTCACGAGGGCCGAGCGCGAGCACTGCAGGAGGCTCCTGTGGGAACTTTATCTGCACCGGAGCCGCGCGGCCGCTCCCGAGCCGGGCACGCGCTGCAGCAATCACCGGGGCCCGGCTATTTAAAGGCCTATGACTGTCACCCACAGAGGCACAAGAGCAATCGAAACAGCATTTTATTTTTATTTTGGCTCTGGGAGGAGCGAGGTTGAGCCGGTGTGAAAAACATAATTCGAAAAAGCAGCAGCTCATCACTAAACGATTAGCAAAAAGAGCACCGACATCTCAAAGTAAATACAGCGCGCGCGTCCAAATAGCCACCCGTGGTATTTTAAGCCCGAGACTCCGGGAGCCCGTACGCGCCGCTCCGCTCTTCCTCCGCCCGCTCGCAGTATGGGTGGGAGAAGCCCCCAGCCCCCGCGCTCCACGGCCGGGCTGAGGCCGAGCGGCCCCCGAGGCGCAGTGCTGCGGGGCACGGCCGGGCACGGCGCCAGCGCGCAGCGCCGGTGAGCGCAGCCCCGCGCCGCCGCCCGGCTCCACGCCGGGGGCGACACCGCCCCTCCTCCGCGCTCCCGGGCAGCCCCGGCAGCTGCGCCACCCGCTGCGCGCGACGACCCCCGCCCGGCCCGCGGGCACGCGGCCCCGCACGCAGCTCACTGGCCCCGCGGCACGCGCTCGGCCCTCGGGGGCGCCACGCGGACCTGGGGGGCGCCGCCGCTCTGGGCCGCCGGCGAGTCCGGGCCGGCCCGGGGGCTCCGCCTCGCCCCGCGCCCCCCGCAGCCCCGCGCCCGGGGCCTCCTCACGCAGGGCGCCGGGGGGCGGCGGAGCCCGCAGCCTCCAGCTGACACCTGCGCGTCTGGCACCGAACGGCTGCGCCTGTCAGCCTCCGGGAGACGGGCCACCCGCTCCGCCCGGCGGCACGCAGCGGCGGCTCCTCCGCCGCCTCCGGCCGATAGCCAACGGCGGCGCGGCCTCCCTCGCCGCCCCGGGCGCGGCCGCAGGAGCGCGGGGCCGCCCCGGCACCGTTCCGCTGCCGTGGAGGTGCGAGAACCGACGGGCAGGCGGAGAGAAGCGGCTCCGTACCGGGCCTCCCTCCCCGCCGGCCCTTCCTGGGGGAGGGTAGCAGGGGGTTAATCCAGCGGAGGCAAGCCGCCGCCTCGCCCGCAGCCCCCCGCCCGCGTTACACAACGGCGGCGCGGCCGGGCCGGGCGGCGCGCCCCCGCCGGGCGCCACCCTCCCCCCCCGGGCGCTCCCCCGGCACCGAGAGCCCCCGTACCCTCCTCAGCTGCGATCAGCTACCGACGCGCCGCCACCCCCGCGCTCCCCACCACAGGCGCCCGCTCACCGCCGGCTCCGGGGGCGGCAGGTCCCGCAGCCTAACCGCCGCTCGCTCGGCTCCGCCGCGCTCCGCAGCCCCTGTCAAGCCGGCGCGGCCGCCCCGGCAGGCACCGCCCCCGTCGCCCGGGCATTGGCCGCCGCTCCGGCCGCTCCCGCCCCCCGCGGAGCCTGAGGTAATGGCTCAGCGCGGGGCCGCAGCCGCCTCCGCTCCTTACATGGCTGTGGTGGCTGGCGCTGCCCTGCTCGCTCCGCTCCGCCCCGCTCGCTGCCCGGTGCCGGCGGCAGGTGAGGCCGGCGGGCGGCAGCCACTGGGCCGCTTCCCTCGCCGGCCGCTGGCGGCGTGGCGTGGCGGGCCAGGTGAGACCTCGCCCGGCCGGCTCCGCGCATCCCGCGCCCCCTCCCCGGGGCCGAAGGGCGGCCCCCAACGTCATGCCGGGCCCTGGCTCGCCTGGGCCCGGGGTGCCGTTCGGCTGTGCTTTAGGCTGCGGTTGTTGACAAAGCAAGTAAACGCCGTGCAAAAGAGCGGGTGCGCGGTGCGGCGGCCGCCTCCTACGGCCTGGCGCTCCCCGGGCCCGCCGCCGGCCCGCAGCCCCCCTACCCTGGGGCACCGGCTGCGCGACCCCCGGCCCGCCCCGCAGCCAGGAGCCCCCCAGCCAGGCGCCCGGGGCCCACAGGGGCGGCGGGCCGCGACTCGGCGGCTGCTGCGCGGGAGTCGGGTTGAGGCGCCCACCTGCAGCCATGAGGGGGGAGCAGGGTGGCCCAGCCCCGGCGCCGCGGAGCCTCAGTGCCTCGGAGGCAGCAGGGGTGCAGGGTGAACCTCTAAAACAGTCATACACCTACACTTGCCTTAAGAAGCACAATAATAATTTATGAGCTATTCTAAAACTACCTTATAAACCCTTAGTTCAGTATCTTATGGCAACCATTGGGATGACCCAGAATGTCATAAATGCTCTAAGACCATGTCATGCTGGGGTGGAGTTTGGCTGCACTACCGACCGGGGGTTTGTGGTACAGCATGGCAACTGGACTTGCGATCTCTCAAGAGAGCACAAACCAAAATCACGTTGGTTTTTTTCCCCCCAAGTTTTCTCCTTCATCACACAGGCACAAACGCACCCTTTGGAGACACCAGAGGAGTGCCTGCCATACAGCTGAGGCACAGATTAGGACAGGTACAGCTTTAAATCAGAACATGCTCTCAAGGGCAAAAATGAATGCAATATGGATTAACATGAAACAAGGTATGATAGTAGAGACTATTCTGCTAATGTTTAATATGGGGCTAGTCCTACATTATTTTCAATTCTCTCACCTATCCTACACAGTTTAGAATACAACTATCTGTTTCTGTGACAGAATTTTCTGTCACAAGCCATACCATCAATCTTACAAAATATGCAGAATCAGAATCACCCAAATTTTATTCTGTGATAGAATTCAGACAAATTTCACTATTTATTTGAGCTTCATTTAAAAAAATAAAAACAGGAGGAAGCAAAATTCACAGAATCATAGATTGTTAGAATGGTTTGTGTAGGAAGGGACCTTCCAAGGCCATCTAGCCCAGCCCCCCTGCCACGGGCAGGAACACCTTCAGCTGGATCGGGATGCTCAGAGCCCCGGCCAGGCTGGCCTTGGATGTTCCCAGGGATGGAGCACCCACAGCCTCTCTGGGCAACCTGTGCCAGTGCCCCACCACCCTCATCGCAAAAACTTTCTTCCTCACATCTAGTCTGCATCTGCTGTCTTCTAGTTTAAAGCCATTCGCCCTTGTCCTATCGCTACTGGTCATCCTAAAAATCTGTCCCCATCTTTCTTATAACCTCCCCTTCAGTATTTAAAGGCTGCAGACAGGTTTCCGCAGAGCCTTCTCTTCCCCAGGCTGAGCCACCCCAACTCTCTCAGCCTTCCCTCACAGGAGAGCTGCTCCATCCCTCTGAGCATTGTTGTGGCCTCCTCTGGACATACTCCAACAGGTCCATGTCTTTCCTGTACTGAGGACTCCAGAGCTGGATGCAGTACTCCAGATGGGGTCTCACAAGAACAGAGCAGAGGGGCAGAATCAGCTCCCTCCACCTGCCAGCCATGCTGCTAGTGATGCCACCGGGGTATGGTTGGCTTTCTGGGCTGCAAGTGCACATTGTCAGCTTATACCCAATTTTTCATCCACCAGCATCCCCAAGTCCTTCTCCACAGGGCTGCTCTCAATCCTTTCATCCCCCAGCTTGCATCAATACCGGGGCTTGCCCCAGTGCTGGTGCAGGAGTTTGCACTTGGCCTTGTTGAACCTCATGAGGTTCACATGGGTCCACTTCTTGAGGTTGTCCAGGTCCCCCTGCATGGCATCCTGTCCCTCAGGCATGTCAACCACATCACTCAGCTTGGTGTCATCTGCAAATTTGGTGAGGGTGCACTCAATCCCACCATCTACATCACCGATGAAGATACTAAACAATACTGGTCCCAATGTGGATCCCTGAGGGACATTACTCATCACTGATCTCCATTCGGACATGGAGTGTTTGACCACTACTCCCTGGATGTGTCTATCCAGCCAATTCCTTATCCACCAAACAGTCTGCCCATCAAATCCGTATCTCCAGTTCAGAGAGAAGGATGTTGTGGGGGACCATGTCAAAGACCTTACAGAAGTCCAGATAGACAACATCCATAGACTACATCCCTTGTCCATTGATGTAGTCACTCCACTGCAGAAGGCCACTAGGCTGGCCAGGAAAGACCTGCCCTTGGTGAAGTCATGCTGGCTGTCTCGAATCACCTACTCGTCCTCCATGTGCCTTGGCATGGGAGGATCTGTTCCACCACCTTCCCAGGCACAGAGGTGAGGCTGACAGGTCGGTAGTTCCCAGGGCCCTCCTTTCGACTGTTTTTAAAAATGGGTGCAATGTTTCCCTTTTTCCAGTCACCAGGTCTTCAACTGACTGCCATGACTTTTCAGGTGGCTTGGCAACTACATCAGCCAATTCCCTTAGGACTCTGGGATGCATCTTTTCAGGTCCCATAGACTTATGTACGTTCAGGTCCCTCAGGTGGTCTCAAACCTGTTCTTCTCTTACAGTGGGAGGGACTTTTCTCCCCCAGTCCCTGCCTTGAGGTCCATCCACTCGAGAGGTGTGAGAAGAGAGACTGCCAGTGAAGACTGAGGCAAAAAATTTGTTGAGTATCTCAGCCTTCTCCTTGTCCATTGTTACCAGTTTGCCAGTCATGTTCATCAGGGGAGTACACTTTCTTTGACCTTGTTTTTCTGGCTGACATATCTGTAGAAGCTCTTGCTAATCTTTTTTGCATCTCTTGCTAAGTTCAGCTCCAGCTGCACCTTGGCCTTCCTGATCCCACCTCTGCATAACAGGGCAGCGTCCCTATACTATTCTCAGGATACCTGGTCCTGGTCCCTGCTTCCACTGCCTGTGCATTTCCTTCTTGCTCTTTAGTTTGACCAGCAGGTCTTGACTTACCCATGCTTGTCTCTTGCCTTCCTTTCCTGTTTTCTTACAGCTGGTGATCGAGAGTTCTTGCACCCTACAGCATCCTTAAAGATCTGTCAGCTCTGTTCTGCTCCCCTGTCCCTAAGAGCAGTTTCCCAGGTAGTCCTATTGACTAACTCCTTGAAGTTTGCTTTCCTAAAATTCAGAGTTCTGACTTTACTTTTCACCCGACCCATCCTGACCCATCCTGCTTTCCATTGTTGTTCTGTGCTATATTTAGTGTGTGGAGATGAACTTTTTATCCAATAACCTAACAACAATTTCTGGTTGCACTTTGAAGACCCCATATTCTCAAATAGACAGGGATTTAGAGGTTTAATTTAGCAATTTAACTAAATTTATGTATTTCGTTCCTAGTCCTGAGTGCATACTGTTGAAAATCTGCCATCATCCAGTTTTGGTAAAGATAAATGAGTCACTAAAAGAAATCAAGGATACCTCAAGGGCAAGCACGTTCTGCCAACCTAATCCTCACTGGCTTCCATTCCATCTTTCAGTTCACAGTTTGCCAGGTAGCTCACCCTCCAGGGGCCAGGGTGGGGATGAGAAAAAAGGTTAGTTTCTTTATTTCTTTCTTCAACTGATGTTTGCTGTTCAAGACATTTATCTCTTACACCTCCCAAACTAATTTTTAGAGAAATGTAGTATAAAATCACAAGAGCCCATTTTAGGGTTGTCTGTATTGGGTTTACGTGGCAAGGTTTTGGTAGCTGGGGGCTACAGTGGAGGCTTCTGTGAGAAGCTGACAGAAGCTGCCCCTGTGTTAGACAGAGCCAGTTCCAGCTGGCTCCAAGACGGACCCACTGTCGGCCAAGGCTGAGCCCAGTGGTAGTGCGCTCTGATAGCATATGGAAGAATGAGGGAAAACCACTGCACAACAGCAGCAGCCAGGAGACAGGAGTGAGAATATGCGAGAGAAACAGCCCTGCATACACCAAAGTCAGTGCAGAAGGAGGGCAGGAGGTGCGCCAGGCACCAGAGCAGATGTTCCTCAGCAGCCTGTGGTGGGAGCCCATGGTGAGGCAGGCTGTCCCCCTGCAGCCCGTGGAGGTTAAGGGTGGCGCGGATACTTACCTAAAGCCTGGGGAGGACCCCACGCCGGAGCAGGTGGATGATCCCTGAAGGAAGCTGTGACCCCATGGGAAGCCTGTGCTGGAGCAGGCTCCTGGCAGGACCTGCAGCCCTGTGGAGAGAAGCCCAGGCTGCAGCAGGTTTGCTGGTAGGATCTGTGACCACACTGGGGGTCCCATGCTGGAGCAGGCTGTTCCTGGACTGCACCCTGTGGAAGAGACCCACGCTGGAGCAGTTCATGAAGAGCTGCACCCCATGGGAAGGACCCACACTGGAGAAGTTTGTGAAGGACCGTCTCCCATGGAAGGACTCCAGGCTGGAGCAGGGGAAGAGCAAAAGGAGGAAGAAGTGACAGAGGCAAAGCGTTATGAACCGACCACAGCCCCCATTCCCCATCCCTCTGCGCTGCTTGAGGGGAGGAGGCAGAGAAGTCAGGAGTGAAGTTGAGCCTGGGAAGGGAGGGGTGGAGAGGAGATGGGTTTGGGTTTGTTCCGATTTCTCACTACCCTACTCTGTTTAATTGGTAAGAAATTAAATTAATTTCCCTGAGTCGAGTCTGCCTTGGTAACGATGGTAATTGCTGAGTGATCTCCCAATCTTTATCTTGATTGATGAGGCTTTTGTCATAATTCCTCTTGAGGAAGGGGAGGAATAGAGTGACTTGGTGGGAACCTGGCAGCTAGCCAAGGCCAACCCACCATATTATCACACTAAATAAAGCAATGTAACTTTGGATTCATTTTAATCCTGTGTGTAAATGAACTTTTATATTTTAAAGCAGGAGCCTGGCCAGTTCTTTGTTTGCGTTTATTTTCATTTTTAATGCGAGAATGCTATCATTGAGTGCTATGTGTGCCTTGACATTTATTCAAAAATAAAATCACGTGACTGCCAACATGCATCTATATTGTGGATTTCTGCCACTCTCTATGCTTACTTTGCATGATGCAATTACACTGTTACAATTAATTCCCTAGAGCTCCCAGAAGCCTTCTCTCATCCCTGCAAAAAGAATGATTTTTCTCAGTGCAGAAAACAATCTATTCAGTTGTACACTGGTAAGACAGTAGTGCTCTGCCACAGAACAGGGCCTTGCAGCAAATCCAGAGTAGTCCAGCCCTTGATTAGCTCGCTCTCCTCTGGAAGTCCATTCCCTCTCAAGGAAACAAGACCCTTGACCACAACCTTGAGACCTCGCTATCTTATCCTAAGATTGGCTGCCTTTCCCCAGGGGGCTAGCACAGCTGTGCTTGCAGGCTGTGGCTGAAGGATACCATCTTTTCTCCTAGGCACAGGCCACTGCGTAAGTCCACATGCAGCGTGACCCGATGATTTCTCAGTGTGAGCTAGCATTGTAACTTCTCTTTCGCTCTTTGAAATAAACATTTGAAAATATGATTGATAAATGTCATTCTCTCTGATGGATTCTTGTTAGACATTCCCAAACCACTGCAGCTGGAGAACATTTCCTTAGAGTGCAGGAATGGAGCAGAGTGCAGGCACTGGCTGTATCCTGGATCCCACAGAGACTTTCAGAATGCAAAATTCCTACAAGCTGCAGTTTGAGAATGAACTGGCTTTCTTCTGGGCTAATGGCAACAGAGAGTAGAAAAACTGACCCTACATTTTTTCTTTTCAGAGGGAAAACTCCCTCTAAATATTGTAGCACAAAGCCATTACTTAAAAGGAAAAAAGTCTTTCTTGAAGCATTCAGTGATGTGAAGGTTATGACCAGAGGCATTTCTTGCAGGGGGGGGGGGTGGGGGGGGAAGCTTTTTAAAACTTCCCATTTCACAATAAGAAAAGCACAACCATACTTCTTGCTGAATTCCAGAATATTACTGATTTTAATTAACACTACGAGAAGTATACAGATCTATTAAAAATAAAACTGTACCTATTCCCCTACCTCATTCTCCCTGTCAAGTAACATGCCAGTTCTTTCAAGGCAAAGTCTTTTGGGAGGGAGGTAGATCAGCTTCCTGCAGTTGGGACAGCTTCTTTTCAAGATCCTATAGTTATTGCCCATCCTTGTTATTGATATGATGTTTATCATATGAATTCTGTTTAAAAGTTTTGTTATTTTAAATATGTTTTAGCTTTTTCCTCCTTCCTTCCCTAGTTCTCTATGAGATGGAGAATTCTTCTCTGCTTAGGCAGCTCCTTTGCTAATACACTGAACTAGTTTGACTGGAGTTGGAAAACTTTGTGCCCAACAGTAGTTCCTGGACTGAGAGAGATGGACTGCAGCACTGACAAAGTGATGGATTACATAAACAGTGGGTGTTCAGTGAATCAGCAGTGACATCATACCTTGAGCCAGAACTATTAAACAGTAAATAAAAAGATTTTTCAAGTCATCACGCCTGGGTAGTAAAATGTAACATCAAGACCTTATTATCGTTATAAAAGGTCACTTTAGTTCACTTGTAATTTTCAAACATTGTAAGTTTTAATCAGAATACTTGTGTGTAACAAAAAGTATTAATTTGGTTGAAACTTCCATCAAAATGATGGAATAATTTTTAAATGCCGGTAGCCACTCCATTTAGAAAACCAGGTTTTTTCTGTTGTTGCTTTTTTTAGCCACTTCTTGGAAGAGTTACAGAAACTAAAAAGCAATCAAGTTTATTCCAGTCTTTCATTTGGTGAAAATCAAGTACCATTTCCCAAGTTATATTATGTTATACTAACAGTCATAAATATATTGTCATTTGTATAAGTATGTGCAATGTATGTATTGTCAATATGTCATACTATGTTACACATAGTTGATTTATGTACAGCTATATGTACAGTCTCGATCATTTAAGGAGGGCAAAACCTAGCTACCTGCCAGACCCCCACTAGCAGTGCAAATACATTTTTTAGATATAAAATTACAAGGAATATTTAATTGTATAAACAACGTGGCAGAATTTCAAATAGGTAGACAAGCATAAAGGGCCATTCTTGTGCACAGGAAGTATGACATAGAACATTCTGTATTTTGCAATGTTCTGTCCAGTAACTTTGTAGAGAAACTAATCCAATTATGTTTATGGAATCTGTGCTGCTCATCAATTTTACTAGAATATAAATTAATAATAAAATCATGCAAATATACAAGCCAGAGTTCAGGAGATGTGTGCATGTATTATTGAAAATACTTGATCACACAGTCCTGCAAATGTCTGACTATGATAGAATTCCTTATTTATTTGCATTTGCCAAAGGTCTCGTCACAAACAATGTTAATGAAAAGCTGAACTTGAATCAGAGCACACAGAGCTTCAGAAGCTATAAAGTTAAAGAAATGGCCTATGTTCTTCACTCGTCTCTGTTGCACACAGACCCTTTTGGGGAGTACCTTATCACATGCTCGCTCTTTCAGATGGAATGCTATTCTAACCCCTAGTCTATTCTTTTCCCCAATCACCTACCAAAAAGTGAAAAGGAACAAAAAATAGGACAATGCATAACAACTCTAGAAAAGAATAAACTTCTGCAGCAGATCCAATAATTTGGACCAGATTTAAGAAAACTGGATTCCAGCAGTGTATTTTGTACAGGCTTTCCATGGAGCAGCTAGCAACATGCTCAGTTTCTATCTGCATCTGTTTTGCGGACATAAATTGGGGACAATCCATTTTACAGTAAGGATAAATCCATTTTACAGTAAGGATATATGAGAGGCATAGAAATATTGTAGCACAAAGCCATTACTTAAAAGGAAAAAAGTCTTTCTTAGGGAAGCATTCAGTGATGTGAAGGTTATGACCAGAGGCAGTTCTTGGTGTGTGTGTGTGGGGGGAGGAAGCTTTTTAAAGCAGGTCCTTCATGCACTGAGTATCTTTGCTCTATATGAAGTGACTTTGTAGTTAAAGCCACTGACTTTGAGTTTAAAGACGGCACATTCAAAAGCCCACAGCCGCTTCTCCTTCTAAATACCTGTTTTCTGCATCACAAAGACTGAAGTAGTTGCTGCAGCCTTATTGGTTTTCTGATTTCTTTTCCCCTCAGTTAACTGCTGAAAAACATTTTTTGTCCCTTTTTGGGTAGTTTATTCAATTTATCACATATAGTCGCAACTTCACTCTATCTTTCTTAACTCAGCATTTATTCAAAGCCCTAAAATACTCTGTGGGAGGAGATATAAATTGCACTTTTGACAGGAAGGGTGATGGTTAGGAAGTGAACCTTAGAAGTGCAGAGAGGGTAAGCATCAGTGATGTCCAATAACAAAGATTCAGCAATGCAGTTAAGACAGTAAACAAAACCTGACGGCATTTATATGGAAATGGCCACGCCAAGCTATTTCCTTAGTGCAAGACTTTTTCAGCACTGTTCTGCCTCTGGTGACCTACATTCTGGAATGCTTCAAGGAGAAGTAGGGAAGCCAAAATGAAAAATAAAAACTTTACCAAGTCTGCCCACAGAACAAAAGCAGCCCTTCAGGTCCTCCCGGCAATAAGCTGCTAGAATCTGAGAAGCTGGGTACTTTTTTGTTCAGTTTAGCTTAAATTACTTCGTGTCAGCAGATATGAAAACATACAAAGCGTGTCTTAAACTCACCCATTTGTTCATCTCAAATGTTGCTGACTGCCCCTGGCACTAAATTCCACAACTGTTTTCTTTGTGTAAAAGTAAGAATTCTTTTACTGTTACATTGTATAACAGACTACTGTTAACAAGCATTCATTGATTAGGAAATGAAGTGATAAGAGATGTAGATTTGTGTTAAAAATAAGCAATAGTTATCCAAGCAGCTACCACTCATCTTTTTTCTTGGCTAGAGACAATAATATAAGCCTATCCAACACTCTTAGTTGTGACACCTTCTTTTTCTAGTAGTGGTAAGAAAAACAGCTTTGTCAGAGCGCATCCCATCAGTGCGAATAAACCCAGATACCGCATGTGGACTTACGCAATTCAGCCTAGAATCAAGATGTGAAGTTATAGCTCCACTAAAACTGAGAGTTTTACCATTAACATGAAAGCAGTTAGCATTTCGTTTGCAATTCCCTTGCTTTCTCACCTACTGTTACTCAATAAAGCCATAGAAAAGTCAGTTTAAAACCAAACCAAGCCAAACCCAGACTAAAACAGAGTCTGTTCTGTACTTCTTAGGGAGCACGTGGTTCAACATGACAAGTAAAGGGCCAAACATAACAAAGGTGCTCATATTCTGTATTGTTTGATTTAGGTCTAACGTTATATTTGGCCACTTAGTGCTTACTCCCTAGAAGTATTTGAATACCTGAATCCCACTCTTAATTTAGGCCTTCATCTACTACAAACAAAAGCCAAACAATGACAAAATACAAAGCATGCAGTCAACTAGAGTAAAACCAGAGTATTTTCCAGTCAATAATGACAGCTAATACAAGAATCCTTTTTCCTACCCAATGGAAGTGAAGACTGTTCTTTTCACAGTGAAAGGCACAGACGCATTCTGTCAAATTTTGGCTGAAGCTGATCAAGAAATCCTGGTCTTAAGGGTTTTAGGTTAGACCTCTTCCACTTTTACCCCATTGTGGCAGAATGTCCAAACGCAGTACTTGTCCACATCTCAAACAGGCAATTTCATGCTCTCACATGTCCAGGTACTGCTACAGGCAGGTTACTCTGTGTCAGACTGTGAATGGGGATACCTGCACCATGGAAAGATGCTCTGCTGCTTCTGCTCTAGGACTGTAAAACTCCTGCCCTGCAGTGAACACAAACAGCTAAGTATAAGGAAGAAAAGAAATGAGACATTATACTGAGGTGTAATGAGGCATGAATTGCTAAAGGACATTCTAAGCCTCAAATCTGGAGGTTTGCTATGTCCTTGCTCTTCCCCCCCCCCCCTCCCCCATTTTGTGTGCGTGTGTGTGCGCATGCACATCAAGTAGCCATACAAGTCATGTCTGACAAACAGCAAGGCTATGTTGTTTGCATTACCAGACTCAAGCATGGGATCAGGCTTCTCCTAGAATAGTCTCAGATCGCATTTACATGCTCATGGTTAAATGATCACTAAATCACACCAGCAGAGTGACCCAGAACAAACAGTACATAGTTTGTCAGCTTTGTGCTTTTGTGTTGGATATACATCCTATTTAGAGGAACAACAATAACTAGTGCTCTGATTGCATCACAGAGGGATAATACTTGATGGGCTTGGGGAAAAAAACCTCCACAAACAAAACCTAAAATCAACAAAAAACCCCACTCCATTAGTACTAAATTATCAAACAAAAAATGTTTCAACATTGGAAATTTGTTTAATATGCTCCCATACTCTTTTATTACAGCAGCAGAACCAGTAATGTGAGCCAGAAAGATGCATTTGTCTCATAAGACAGAGAGATTTGACAATAACTGGAATCAGAGGGGCAACTTCTTCAGATTTGTAAGGAAAGCAAAGTCCTTATGGCAGTTGGCTGCAATGTACTCAAAGCTGTGATTTAGCAGCTACCATCTCAACTGAGCTGTATAGCTCAATTTCAAAAGCCTTGGCTCTGTGAATTGTTACATTCCCCTATAAGCCAATGATTCATAAATAATTGGCTTAAAATAATATTACTTTGCTTTATTAAGTGCAAGTTTTATTTTTTAAAAGCACTATTAGTCTAGCAGAAAAGTGCTAAGCAAAAAATCCAAGATGAAATATAAGGGTTAAAAAAAAAGCATTGTGCGTTATAGATATAAAATCTCTGTGAAAAATATTTGGCAAGGTTTTACAAAATGCAATTGTGGACTACTTTTTTCCCAACAAAGTAAGTCAGCAATAAAGCCACTAAATGTTGCACTGGCATTCTTTATATACCAAACTACACCCAGATGCATCTAAAAAAAATCAGTTTACAAAATGACCGTCTCAGAACACTTCCACCAGTTATTCATGTCCAGAATAGTGTTTTTTATAATGAAGCAGAGCGCTATGTTTCATGGCCACTGGTCTGATAATCCATGTGCGCTCTTCTTCTGGTGGCAGGAGGGGAAGATGGTGCACACTGGTTGATGCAACTCTGTATTTTGGAATTTAGTGGATTTTAATTTAAGAGAGATCTAGTTTCACAAAGAGATTGGGGTTTTTTCCCAGGTAAAACCTTTCAGAGACTAAACTCATTATCTCATATCTTTCTAGCTGATGCGAAGAGAAGCACAGAGGGAGGCAGACCTTTGCACAGTGCTCCCTGGAACAGTACATGGACACAGCACTGCAGAGAAACAGAAGCATCAAGGCTGGTATGAATCAAGCAGGAAACATTTAAGTGTGAAAGCAGAGGGGGAAAATAAACTGCAAGTGCTAGCAACACCCGGATCAGCTGGTGTATTGATGGTGACTGGGCTGCCAGTGCGGCTGGTGCGAGCAGGCCCAGGGCTGCGCTGCGTGTCCCACGCGGGCTGTGCTGTGCTGGGGCTGCGTGCGGCCACCTCAGACCCCGGCTGCAGCTGAGAGCCCGTGGGCAGCTCCCGCTCTGCACTGTGCCACCTGCACGCCCTGCCTGAGCCCAGCCGCGCCACGATGAGCTCGCACATCAGCAACCGTCAGGAGCTGCTTTCTTGTAAGAAAATTACTCACTATCTCTAAGGACCAAAAAGGAGGATTCCCTCGGCAGATGGCACCCGTACGGTGTGCCCTGGCAAAATCTATCCAGGGTCCATCCGATGGTGCATGTGGACATGCAAGTGGCAGGAGGAGCCCTGCACTGTCCCTCTCACCCCTCGCACAGCCCAGACCCTGGTGCACAGCAGGCTGGCATGGCTCGGCACAGGAATGCACAACTTACTGACATGCCCACTTTAGTGAGACAAAGGACAGACTGTTTTCCAAAGCGGTGGCAAAAGGATAATTAGTAAGTTAGTAATGTTACCTAATGACTTTCAGAGGTAGGACATGATGAAAAAAACAAAAGATGACCAAACTGTGAACTTACAAAGGTACAAAAGGTATGCCCAGAGAACCAGGATGTGGTTACTGGTCAACAGTAATCCAGGAGGTGTGATGAGGATTTAGAAACCAGCGCTCCTTGCTCTGTCACCAGAAGTAATCCTGGCCAGACCACTCAGATACACACACCTTAGTGCTTCTGAATATGTGAGTACACAAGAAGAGGTCTAAAGAATGGGTGACATGTAAGAGAGTGAGCATAGGTAAGATGAGCTTTAAAATAAAAATTGCCATCCCTTCCTGTATGGTCTTGCATCGAGTTTGCTTACATTAGATGCCACATCAATGGCATGCATTGCCATTACTGAACTTCGCTAATTTAGAGAAACAATAGTCTATAATAAAGAGTAGCATATATCCCCAGCCAGGTGTCTGCACCCTTTCCTGCTCTGGTTTAACATAGGAAAGCAGGTCTCACTGTACTACACGTGTGGGAGCATCGCAGTTAAAAAGAAGTTTCAAGTCATGGAACATTGCTAATATAGTTAACTGGTAATTAAAAAAGTTCATTATTGATTCCAATATTGAGCAATAATGACAAACACTCAGCTAGAACACCTCAGCTCCCACCCTGACCCCCCTTCCCACACCCAGCCTCTGTGCCACAAGTTCCACCCAGTCCAGCCATGAGCACAGTTGGTGCAGGGGGCGGGGGTCGCTGTGCCGCCAATTACCTTTCTTTTGCTGCTTTTTTGTTTCTTACTCCATCACAGGTCCCTCCACTGGCCCCAGGACTTCTGGAGTGGTACCCAGCCCTGGGTCTCCCCTCCGTCCTCTGTCAGTGGCTCTGTGCACCAGGCCTTTCTGGGGCAGCTCTTTGCTCCAGCCCCTGCCCAGGCAGCGACATGCTCCAGCACTGCCCTGGCACCTCTCCTTATGCACCCATGTTGCCCAGCCCTGTTCTGTCCCTTGCCACTCCTGTGCCTCTCTCTTTCTTCAGCACCCCTCCTGCTTGGCATCTCTCCCCTACCTCTCCTAGCTGTTACCACCCTTTCTTAAACAGGGCTCTGCAGAGGTGCCATGAACCGGCTTCTTGGCTGTTGCTGAGGGGCTGTGATGGGCACAGGGCCATGCCTGGCCCCCTCCCACATGGGTCACCCTGCAGCCCAGCCGCTACCGAAACCTTGACAGTCATGCCCAGTGCGGGGAACCTTGCGTGGCCAAGAATATCTGAACAGTCAAATCCAGGTCGTTGCAGCAATGGGTACCATCACTGAAATGATGCCAGCCTCCCAGGATACAGTAATCTCTGCCTGAACTTTTCCATACACCCATAGCTTTCTTTTAGTTGTTCTTGCCTTTTTTTTTTTTTATTATTTCTTAGCCATCAAAGCACATTAAAAGAAGAGGATAGGTCTTATGTTAGAGATACAGCATAAAGACAGAAAGAAAAAAAGAGAGATAAAATTGTTTCTTCACATCCGTACAAAACAAAACATTGCACCTTCCTTCTCCGTGGCAGAACCAGAAGGATGTTAAAGGTTGTGTTCCTTAAAGGGCTGGGTATTTAGTTTCGCACCTGGGCCTTTGGTTTAACAGGTTCCTTAACTAAGGCCCAAGAAAAGGGAACACCCATACAAAGCAACACCACTGGGCGACATGGCCAGTTCAGAGCAGGAGGATACTGAGCAATAAAACCAGGTGACTCGGAACTGCAGCAATACCTTACAAGTGGACAGTATAAAACACTGAACCTTGGGCATTAGCTGAAGAAAATCCAAAATTGGAAAGTAAACATAAGGACACGTATTAGCTACCAGTAAACCAAAAATATGAGGTTACTGAAAGGCAAACACGTTCTAACATTGTGTTAAACAGCCTTTTCCAGTAAGGCTGGAAGGAATCCATGGCCGCTCCGGCTTCTTAGTGAAATAAACGGTGGATTCAAGCAGCAGCGCGACCGAGGGGCTGCCGCTGCGCGGCGGGGGGCAGCTGGTCTGGCCGGGGGTGCGCGGAGGCGGCTGGGCCTGAGCGACGCCCCCGCGCGGCGCCCCCTCCCCGAACACCGCAGCGGCCGGCAGCCTACCCCCGCAACAGGACGGGGACGGGGCAGATCTTCGGGGCGGCCCAGGTACGCGGGTGGCCGGGGGACCCCGGCAGCTGTCGGAAGGCGGCTGCCAGGCGGGCGGCGGGGACCGGAGGCGGGGACCGGCGGCATCCCCGGGCGGAGCAGAGCGGTGCCCGCGTGCGGCAGCGTGCCGCCGGCGGGCCGGGGGGCGGCCTTGCCCCCGCTAGCACAGGCGGCGGGGCAGGGGCTGGGGGCCGGGCAAACCCGTGCGGCGCAGCGAGGTGCGTTCGGGTCCGCCGGCCGCTGGGCGGGAGCGGGGCGGGCCCCACGCGGTCCCTCGCCGCGGCCCCCCCAGCGCCCCCGCGGCCCCGCCGCTCCCCGCCGCCGCCGAGCCCCGGCCACCCGCGGCCCGTTTTGCCGGGGGATGGGGGGCGGCGGCAAAGGCTTTGCGGGGGCCCAGGCACGCGCCACTCACCGCCCGTCCGTCGCCGAGCGGCGGGTCACCGTGCGGCAGGAGGCGCGGGGAGCGGGAGCGGGGAGCGTGGAGCGGGAGCGGGGTGTGGGGCGAGAGCGGAGAGCGGGCTGCCCCGGCGGGGCTGCCCTGGAGCTGCTGGTGACCGGCTGCGGAGCCCCCGCTCCCGTTGCGGGGAGCACCGCGCAGCTCGCGGTTGCGGCTTGTTACAGCTGAGGCGCGTGCAGTTCCTCCGCAGTCACAAAGCGGCACGGGGAGCGGACCCATGAAAGGGAAGGTAAGGATGTGGTCAAAAGCAAGATTTTCTAATTAGCAGTGCAAGATTAGCTAATCCTCCCCTCCGGATTCCCTTAGCAGTCCACACACAGGCAGCGCACTTACGTTTTTCTTCATACCATATAAACGCAGGTTCTTCCGCTGGGTGTTCACAGTGAACACGGGACGAGCTGGGGGGGTCTGCCTCTCGCTGCCTCCGTACCAGTTCACTCACTCCTGCGAGGCAAAGACGCTACGTGGGAGGCTCAAAGCCTTCACCCTGCAAAGCCTGGCCGGTAACTTCTTGCAAAGAAAGAATACCAAGCAAAGAAACAAAAGCAAAAAAAGGTGAGGAAATGTCTAGAGGTTAAATTGCACTACTTGAGAAATAATATCATAGTACACGATATGCATAGCAGAGAGAGATACACCTTGACACCCTGGTGATGTGCTGAGGAAGCACCCGCTTTGCCTGTGCCCACGCAGAGCTGGCACAACCACCCTCTGCCTGGCCCTTCCCCCTGCGAGCCAGGGAGCCAGAGCATCGCGGGCTTTTGACCACCTTGCCACGGGAGAATTCATTCACCATCCTGTACAGCTCTGGCCACCCAGTTAGGTATTAAAAGATTAAAACCAAACACTGATAAAAACTGGCCAAAGGCTATGGAAAAATTACCAGATGTAGATAAGCCAGCCCTGAGCACACAGAACAGCAATAGGTCGTACACTCTCCAGGAAACTCAGTTGCTTGGAAGAAACTCTGAATTACTGCATTTTCCCTCTTTCTAGTTTTCTCTGACTAGCCTTTTGATTCTTCAGCAGAGTAGCACAAATTAAAACCAGTGCAAAACTTCCAGTTTACTTACCTAGTTCTTTTAAGTAGTTTTTACAGCCTTTGTTACAATTGTCCAGTTTCCCACAAGACTACATGCTAAAACTGGAGGAAGTTGGATTAAGGAAAGCTTTACAACAAGAATAATTGTATTTAAATTATGATTAATTTTAAAGTTAAAATTTATTCTACTTGCATTTTTTCATTAAATACCAAACAAAAAGGCAATTATAAATACTGGCAACAAAACCCATTGCATCTAGAACACACTGCAGAATATCAAAACCTGAACCTAGAAGATGGACTTTAAAATCTGAACAGAACTAATGCAGAAATGGTAAGGTGGATGAATGTGTTTGGAGACGTTATTTAATGGTTCTGGGGAGAAAATCTGTACTCAGTTTTGATAAGTATTACATTTCAGTCAGGAAGATCACTAACCGCAAACCATTCATCTTGCCAAATAGTTCCAACCACTAAGTAATTGTTTGGTTACGCACCTTTTCAACAGTACCCTCTCAGTATTACATTGCCTAACTTGTTCTTCTCCTCCAGATTGTATCGTATTCACACAAAAAAGCCAAAACATTTTCTACATGTTTGTGGAAACACAGCTAACAAAAGCTGTGCTGTTCAAAGAAGATAGATTAAACTTCTCCAGATATAATCTCAACACACACAACTGTTAACGTGTAAAAGTAATAGAAAACATTTTCCAGATGCATACACATTTCAGGCATTATTAAAGACTAAAAGAAACCCAACCATTGACTATAAGCCATCAGAAAGCTGAAGCGTGCATTTTCCATGATACGGGTCCTTACCATCTCCACTTTGTTCAGAAAGCTAGTTAATAAAATAAACACATACCTTTATTAAGCAACAGAAGACATGCACTGGAGTATAGCAATAAGGATAATACCTAAAATCTCCCCAAGTATAGCTTTCATTACCATGAAGGCTATTTAAAATATATGCCTTAATCAGAGTGTTAAAAATATATAAAATAGTATATTGAAATATTACGCAAGATCAAATGAAGCAGATAACTGGTACAAGAGTGATAAGTACTGCTACTAATTACCAAATGGAATTCTTAATAATATAAAATTCCAGTATTCTATTTCATATACCCAAGCTCATTAGAACTGGTAGGAAAACGAAAAAGGTTTAAAATAAATTTGATCAGCTCACTCACTCTTACATACTAACAAACATTTTGAAAATTAAAGAAGACATCTGAGCAGTGGTAAAGGAAATTCATTTTCACCACTGGCTCACTTTGCAATCAGTACTGGTCTGTTCATTTTAATTCTTTGCATCTTTAAATGGTAACTTTCTCTGAGGTCAGTAGAGAAACCTGCTAAAAAAGTTATTACCAATAATACAAATTAAATTTCCCTTGAGAAACATTGTAGGGTGTATCTAGATCAATTGTAAATAAGTTGGGCTGGAAGGGACTTGCCGAGGTCGTCTCATTCCATACTTCAGGGCGAAGGCAGGACTAAGTTCAGTGCTTGGGCTTCAGGCCAGTTCTCCGCTGTCTCTACAGACAGATCTCCCTCTGGAACCGGTTGCAGGGCTCAACTACTCTCTCTAATTTCTCTGGGAAATCATTCAGTTTGGAAGGTTGTCTATACAGCTTTACATTCAGGACCTGGAATGCCAAAGTGTGCGTTCCTGGAACTGAAACACACCTAGCCACACGCAGGCAGCCACAGCGCTCCTGGAGCATTGTGTCCAGGCTGAAGCCCACAGGATAGGTTACTGGAATAAAAAAATGACACTAATAAAGTTAAATGTAATTACAACTAGTACTCTGTCAAACAATGACAAACTTTAAAGGAAGGTCAGGATGAAATTTCACCTATGGAGAACCCTGAACAGTGACCAGAAGACAGCAGCGATGCCTAGCCATTCCCTGCCAGCCAGGCATGCCCACCTGGCAGTTCTGGTGAGCAGGATCAGATGGGAAATCCCCAGCAATTCTTGCACGGTAGCACCTGCAGTGCCCGCACAGCTCTGTGTGAACACACAGCCTAATGTTCTCTTTGAGCCATTTCAAATTTACTTCTTTTTTTAAATGCATAACCACTCCCCACCCCACGAAGGTAACAAGGAAGAGCTGTATTTATGTGAGACCAGAGCCTGCCTGGTGTGTATGACCGAATTGACTCCCTCATATCATCTACTACCGAATTTCATTCATTGCTATGCCAGGCCAGCCTCCCCCCCCACCTCCCTCCTTTGGGTTGAATGGGAATATGGTAGGGCACAGAGCAGCACCATGGCTTGGAGCTGAACTTCACGGGAAATGGAAGCTGCAGTCATCCCTCCAAAGCCATGGAGTACCGAAATCACGGCCTGAAATGGGAATGGAAAATGTCAGCGAGTAGCACTTCTCCAAGAGCTTTTTAGCTTCATGTGAGAACACAGAATGAGTAAGAACTTAGTTCCTGAAAACTCTGCTCCCAACGCAGTACTATCTGCCTTTAGAAAATCAATGCTACTTTGTCCTAGGAGGTTATATTTCGCTAATCAAACAAAAGGTTAAAATATACAGTCAAAAGTTAGCAATAAAGTTGAAAGCTATTTTGCAGAAGAATCGGCAAAACGCAAAGCACCCACCGGAGCTTAGCTTCCACAGCTGTTTCCCGTCTAAAGCCACAAGGAATCCATTTTCAGAGGCTGTGAAGAGCTGCTGCGTTACTTGCAGAGGAATCACAACATTTCTAGCACAGTTGCTCACCCACACTAAAATTATTCATGAGATTAAGCTTATAAAGCGAAGTGAAGTTTTAGGTGAGGACAGAGTTACAGGGCTTGTCCTAGAACCCGTGCCAAAGCGCACTTTGGAGTGGAAGTGGAAAGCTCTCTCCCAGTGTTTTTGCACTAACTGGAAAGGAAAAGCCACAGTCCTGCTTGTACATGGCCAGAGCCCTGCGGCACCCCGACCAGCGGGCAGAGCCCCTTGCCCCAGGATCGCTGTGGTCAATCCTTCGGGTTTTTCCTTTGACCCAACTTAGAAGTGATTCGAAAGCACATTATGTCATACTGTAAAGCTGCTGTTCCAACAAATTGTTTGGCTGCCAGTCCGTGACAGCCTGAGTCCTTCCCAAAGGCAACAAAGCAGAGAATATGATCTGCTTCATCGTGCCCTCAGCATACTAATGGTGAGTAATAAAATTAATGTACAAATGCACATTTATTACTTCCCCACAGAACTAATTTCAAGATAAAATACTGATGGGAAAAAAAACTTGAACCCACAAAGACAACATTGACTGCAAAAGACAGGCAATACTTCTTTCCCGCGTGATGCTCTGAAGGGGGCTGACAGCTCAGCAGGGGGGTTCTGCCTTTTCCAAGCAAAAGAACGCGCAGTGTGGCACAGGCTCTCGGCACGCCTGGTAAAGGCAGTGTGAGCACAAGTGAAAAGGGGAGGTGGGGAAGGGAAGAAGTATCTCACATGCAGAATAAAAATTGAGTGTGCTTTTGCACAAAGGTGTTTCTTCAGTTAGGCCCACTTTAGGGGAAGCCTGTACATAATTTATACAGTTCCATATAGAGCATCCTTTTATTAGTGGGCATTAATAATGAAGTAGTTCTTACAGAGGTCTGCAGGCTCTCCCCAACCGGTTTGAGAAGGGTGGCCATGAATGTGTCTGGAAAACCCTTAAAGAAAAGGCAGTAGGTCAGGGGTAAGAGAAAAGAAAGTGAATTTCCATTTTCGGGATTGCCAGATTTGCACCTCAGGAAAAAAAAAAAATAATTAACATGATACGTTCACTTTTCAACCCGATACAAATTCTCACCTTGTTTAGTTGGATAAATGTCAGTGTGAACTAAGTCCCACTTCTTCCCCTTTAAAATACAGATTGGACATCACTTAAGAAAGGTGTCTTCCTTGTTTGTATGCTGCTTTAGATTGTGGATTTCTTGCATGGTGAAGTACACAGACCCTGGTTTATAATTTTCTTGCTAGGAGTTAGGAAAAACATCAGGACAGACTTCCCCTAGGAGGGGTTGTGTACCCCTGGAACAGGTTGCCGCAGAGGTTAGGTATCTCCAGCCCTGGAAGTGGTCAGGACTCGGCTAAGTGATGCTGCACCCGACCACAGCGGCCAGGCTGGCCAGCCTCCAGGGACCCAGTACTTCTGTGTAAACAGGAAAACCTTACAAACAACAACAAAGCGAGGAATAAACTTACAGTACAGGCATGGGGCAAGAAAATCCAGCTGGCTAACAAAGGAATTTCACAGAATTATCATGTTGGCACCCATGAACCTGCAGGAACAGATATGGATTCTCTCACATCTAGCATTCAATTATTTGACAAACAAGTTCCTGATAAGACTAAGGTCTGGTAAGGTCAGCTATTTTCAGCCACATCCGTACAGACAGGAGCTCTTTTGGAATTGAACTTGGTAGTTTAACACTTCTGTTACCACAGGACGGCTCTTAAGGAACTGGACCATTTTAAGGTGAAGGATTTTAAGGAACTTGAATCTTCAGTACCCTTCCTGCAGAACTGCTTGGTCTCTGATGGTAGTTCTTCCAATCTCTACTTTGTCAGTATTTTTAAGAGAGTCATGAACATTGGAACATTAGGAGCAGTTAGAGCATCTTTCTGGTAGAATGCTCAGTTTGGTGACCTTGATACCTGTTGATTAATTCCTGTCAAACCAGACAATAATTCTCCTGGACTAATATGCTGCCTCCTTAGCACTGGTCATTTACATTTTAAATTTACCTTCATATTGCAATACTGTTATTATTCATGTACAGCTAAGTGAATGTCTGAAGCTCATTTACAGACATTTTATGTTTCTCTAAAAAAGGAGGCTGATAAGTTACTGAGAGCAGTGGAAGCTGGACCCTGTGCTCGTCCATTGAACAGCTTTCCTCCCAAGTCCCCACTGAAAAGGGGACCATGCTGTTCGGTCACTCAGACATAGGTCACATTATGACTCTAGCTGCAATTCTTCTTTGCAAATGGTTAGTAGCCTAAGCAAATGTAACAGATAAATTAATAAGGATCAGTGGTGCTTTCTAACTGAAATGTGCTCAGTATGACAGATCCACAACTGCAAACGTTATTAACAGTTTGCTACTAGGTGCCCTTTACACCAACCATATGAAGCAGCTGAGCTCCCTTACCTCAAGCGAAGAATGTCGCTTCCTGAAAGCAGAGCGGGTGACCAGCTGCATCTTAGTTTTTCATTCCTGCCCTCACACTTAAGACATAAGCAAGAAAAAGAGAAATCACAGCCAGGGAGATATGGTGACAAAATGATTCTCAACAGCCATGTCTAGAACACTCACTACTCATGCAAAACCAAGAGTAAGCCCGAGATTACTTTATCACAAACCAGGAACCTGAGGCCAATATGCCTCCCAGGACTGGGGAGCCATGGCAAAGGAACGGAAAGGTGCTGGCCAGACTCTCCTTTTTAAGACAGTATCTTTCAAAGAAGGCTAATTTTTTGATGAAAAATTCGCTGTCTTAATGCCAGTGCATTAATGCAATGAAAAACTGAGAAACACTAAAGCATTTTTAATCAAAATATCCTATCTAGCTTATTTTAAAAGGCCTATTACGTGTATATTTCTCAGTTTTATAAAAAACAGTCTTAACATTCAAGATTTCAAGTACTGCGCAGGTTCGTGCCCCAGACAAACAACAGTTGGGTCTCGCTGGGAGTTCAAAGCCCCGTGAGTTGTTCTGGTCCTGATGGCTGGCGTGTGTCCAGTGTGTCCAGTGCCATCAGGCAGCCGCTCAGCTTAGGACACAGCCAGGCTAATGAGGCTAGGGAGGACCAATTCAGGTCACAAACAAGATCTACTGTTGAAGACAGAAAAGTAAAAGCCCAACAGCGCATTTTGGCAGCTCATGAACACTAATAAACTTTTGCCATCTCTTCCAGTCTTTGCTTTCTTTTCCTCCAGCCACAGCTGTTAGTCTGTTACCTTCTTCCTTTTTTGTTGTTTTATGTTGTTTTAGTCTTGTTTCAAGCACAGAGCACAGGGATTTTTCAAGACAAATCTCTTGCTACGTTTCTTTATGCAGCTCCTAGAACACATTTTGACACTGGCTAACTGGTACCAAAGAGGTGTTTGAGCTAACTGGGAAGGGGAGGTTTTTTACAATCTGCAGGCACACATGAGGGCAATGAGATAGATGTATGATCCAGCTTGCTTGTTAAATTGTTAAACGGCTGTTTCTTTTAATGCAAGAAACAAGCAGCCAGCTCATTCTAAAGAGTAAAAGCTTCCCCTTCCTGCAAAGACATTGTGCCTACAGCAGCATGTTATCACATTGAAGGACGTTTCCCTTAATTAGAGTCAATAAAATGAATGCAAGCAAGGCAGGTTTTTATGTCTGCCCCTCCAATGAGTCATTCACAGGTTTAACAGTTCGTTAATTAAATCCAACATTCTGATGGTTACATGGGCTGCATAAGATTTTTTTTCTCTTACCATTAATTTTATGAGCAAGTTCTAATCAGATAAGTAATGAGGGTATGAGTCTTTAACCTCGTTGTCAAGAAAAGCAAAGATATGCAAACCGTAACCACGGGACAAGGTTATATGCTGTGATATCAAGCACCCTAGCAACTGGAATCTACAAACAGCAGCTGGAAAACACATTCTCCTTATTCTTTCACTGAATTCTTGTTTTTACACTGAAACTACTGCATTCATTTACAGGGATTTTTCTCCTTCCCTCCCCCATGTAAACAAGCCTCATTACAAAGCTCAAAAGACAAATATTTCAAATATAGATGAACAATTTGGACTTGGAGAGCTGCCCTGTAACGATGCAACAGAACACAAGGCCTTATCTCTGTTGGATAAGGAATGATGTCAACAGTAGCTATGTTAACAAAGGGGTCAATAATGACTATAAACATAACCCAAACAATTGAGTAAGTGAAGGGTAAGCCAACAGGGGTTGGTGCAGAAGAGAGGCGAATGCTTTTACAAGGCCTTTAAAGAAAAATGTCTTCTTTGCTTTGTATTGGGAATACACAAAGCAGGAACAGACAGTTAGCTGGAGGGGTTTTTTTAATCATCATAGAGAAATCATCATTCTCTTTACATACATTCCACAGCAATCCACTTCCAGACACTTCTACACCCAACCACTCAGCAGAAAAGATGGTCAGACTGGTGTCTTTGATGTACAAATAACCGTAGCGGCATTTTGTGAGAGACAGTATGTGTGTACACAGTAGAAAATTAGCATTTCTACTTAGCCACCAAAGAGGGCCAGCTATGTAGAAACACACTATGGTCTCAGTAGGTCACAATACAGTGCAATAATAAATAGTCCATTCCAAAAAAAAAAAAAAGCAAGCAGCTTTTTCTTTATTATCTGATCTTCCTGGGACAATTCTCGAAAAAAATTGGCTCACTAATTTTACTTCATGCTCTTGCCAAACAACTCTTCCTTCTAAGCACCTTGCCCATACCTATGGTCCCAGAGGGTACTGAGCAAAGGCTACTTTTAAGAACAATGCTAAGAAAAATGTCATGTTAAATGCTCCTAAATTACTGTTCTGCCTTGCAGACTCCACCTGAAGGCTGTAAGAGCTATTTGTGCCAAACAACTGGATCTTCTCTGAAAAGCCTCTGTTTAAACAAGTATCGATAAATGTCACAACTGAAAATAACACATCTTCATTTTTTGATTTAACTTTAAGGGCTTTGCCACTCATACTGTACAGTATTGCACCTGCCAGGTGCCCTTGCCTGTGGACAAAACATAAGCATGAACAGTTGCCACACAAAGATGTTATGACATCCAGGAGAATACATCCCTTCAAACTGCTGAACACACCTTAACTCAGCTGTTCAGTGGGTGGCTGTAGTTTAAACTTCTCTAACTCTCTCTGGAATGAAAAAAATCCACATTTCAGTGCCTCCACATTTTTGACAAACCATTCTGCTTTTACCTAGTTTGCAGGCAATATTTCTGAGGTGCAAGTAAGTATGCTAAGGCAAGAAACCTGTGAATAAGCTAAAACAAAAAAAAATATTGGTTTTAAAGGCTATCTCAGGGTTTTCCACCAAAATTCTGTAAAAATGCTTATTTGCTTCTTGGTTTGTGGGAAGTATGGGTATTATCAGTTGACCAGCAAACAGCTGATTCCATTATATGTTTACTTGATATACTGCCAGAAATCCACATCTTGTACTAACAGGGCACACAGTGCTGGTGTGTGTGTGTGATCAAAGAACAAAAAAAAATGCATGAGAAAACCTCACCAAATAAAATTCATTTTAGATCCATTGTTGAAAACAAAGACAATGAAAATTCATATAAGAGTAATTAAAGGGAAAAGGCATTAGGAAACAAAGTTACACTGGTTTGTTCTGTTTGGTGGTTTTTGTTTGTTTTTTCCTTTTAAGAAGAAGGTCTTTCCAGTATAAAATGCATCCTTAATCTCAACAGATACTACATGAAGTGCTACAATTAGCCAGTTATCACAGGTGTTTACAACAAATACTTGCATATGTAAACAAACATTGATAGTACTTTTACATTCACTTTTAATTCAAACCACTTAGACCTCGGCAGAAAGCCCTGGCAAAAGATACAAAGACTACAAAAAGCAGGGCAACACAGAAAGTACATTTCATGTTTAGACTCTTAAAACTATGACGTGACATTAGTCATGTAATAATGGTGTACATATCTAAACAGACATCTAAAAGTTAAGAAATTAACTAAGCTCCTGACCCTCATCCAACCAAAGTGGCAAAGGTGCTCAAAGCAACCTTTCAGTGTAACCTGCTGACAAATTCTTTGCACTTCACAAGTGCACAGGTGCCTTCTGCTCTGTTTGCTCCTCCAAACAGCATTTAACAAGGGCTAATCAGGACTTGCAGCCCCTTGCAGATCTTACCAGCTTTAGAAAGGTGGTTCAGCATCAAGGAATGAAATGTAAAGAAAAGACCCTGCAGACGGACCTGTTGCTGCAGCACCAGTGGTTTAGTACCTCCAGATCTTTCTCACTGAAACCACCGCTTGCTCCATCCCATCCCGCTGATGGTTTGTGTCCAGGTCTGTGACAATGGGGACTGATGTCTGGTAAAGTGTTACAGAACCCGCTGAAAAATTTTAATGTTCATTTTAAAGATCATTTTATGCAAGCAGTTGGGCAGTCAGAGGACAGTGACCATTAACAACAACTTGTGCTATTTTGGAGACACAGCAAACTCAGCTGTTCATTTGGTGACTGTCTAGCTGCAGACAAACAACCTTTAATGTCTAGGGCCAAGGTGCCAATCCATTCCCTCATTCCCACAGCAGCTGTTTCCCATGTTGAAGATGCTGGAATGGATCACACAGAGGTCCCTATTAAAAACAAGCAAACAAAACTATCTACCTCTAGCCCCACCGATTTTTCCTCAGCATGGAAAGAATGCCACCCTTCTTACTCCTGTGAAGGCATTAAAGAGCCACATGATCACTCCCTCTGTTGTACATGTTTTAATGAAGCTGGTGAAGCTGACACTGATATTGTATGAATTCACTTTAGGATAGAATAAACCTTGTAGTTAAAATATAATGAATACAAGAAATATATTCTAATGTAACTAGTAGTTGCACAACAAAAGCTGCTATGAAATCCTCCGTACAGCCCTGTACCAAGGCTAAGAACTTACATTTACTCAAAGATTGTAGGTATAGTAATTAGGTCATGTAACCATAGTCTGAAAGAAATAATTAATGAAATAACTGATGAAGGAAGGAGTCTGTTTCTCTTTCTTTCACTTTCTCTAACAAAAGTTATCTAGAGGGAGCGACTAAAAGAAACAAGCAGAAGAAACAGATGGTCGACAAGGACATAAATTAGCTCAGACCGATAAGGATACTGCAAACTTGCAAGACCATCACATACCAGGCAAAAGGTGAAAAGTACACCATGAGGAAAACCTATGGGCCTTCCTCCCAGAGACCACCGCCCACGTCCCTAAGACCCCTGCCCACAATTCTTGGAGGAATTTGCGCAAGCGCAAAGGACTGATAAACTAATTAACATACGAAGGGAGAGTAGGCGGGGTTATGTAATGAATATGTATAGGCCTTAATTGAATATTCATTGTTTCATTGTATAAACATAAGATAATGAGTTACTTTAGACATGCACGTTAGGTGGAAGGATCCCCGGTGCATCCAGCACTGCCAATAAAGGATACTCAGTCACCAAAAAATTTTGACTACGTTCTTTAAATCAAGACTGAGATGCCTCTTCTGGTACTTAAAGCCGAGCAGGGAAACCCAGTATGTATCCTCACGACACAGAAAATCACTCTCCTCGGTTCCATCACCACCGGTGCGCGGAGCGCACAAAGCAGCAGGGAAACAGACTGCACTGTGGACATTGCTGGAGGGGCCCGATGCCTCCGCAAGAATCTTGTATTTGAGTGTCCAGTACTTCAGCAAACACTCTCCTAAACTAGTTTGCACTTACTCTTGACTGAACTCTTCATTTGTGCTCCAGAATGTGATCTAAAGATCAGCAAATGTTGTTTCTTATTCATCAGCAGAAGAGGAACCAGCAGCCAGACTGAAGGTTTAGGGAGGTGGGTTAGCTGCTCCCTAGCTGGCCAGGCCTTCCTTCTATTCCAACCGTTAAGTTAAAGAAATGCATTAATTTAAGAGTGTATTTGTACCTGCTCAAAGCTATCAGGTATACCAGTGATCGACGTATACCTTCACTTTAACATGGGCTAAAATACATTGATTCAGCATATCATAGCACCCTCCAGCCAAAACAGAGAGGGATGAGGCAGCTCTTACGTTCTGCAGCAGCCCAAGCAGCAGAAACAAGCCTGGCCACTTCTTTACATGGCACCTGTAATCTGCTGGGGGTACAATCCCCCTCCCCACAAGCCACACGGCATTTCCAGGTGAACAAAATTACGCCAGAACAGAAGGAAAGCTATAAAGGGAAAGCGCAATTACCTTTCCTCTCAGAATTTTGTTAACACACCAGAAAATACACCAGCACCCACTGTAGCTTCAGAATTAGAACATTATTCTGAATGAAAAAGCATTTACAAAATATGTTTGCGATTTTCAGAATTCTTAATTTTTCCCACATAAAGACTTTATGGAGAGAAGTGAGTTCACCTGTGCTTTGAATCCATTTGTAAGAAGAACATGCAGAACCTGTTACAATTCCACAGATTAAAAAAAATGTATTTTTAAATACTAACAAGAAAATACAGAGCTCAGCATGTGGTATGCCACTGTTTTGGCACTGTTGGTATGGAAAGCTTCTTTGTGGTTATTTAGTTCTCATTTTAAAATAATTACTCAATTCTGTATGTCCTGGACTAGGCAAGGTAGGAAAAAAACCCATCGATGTAAAGTACACTATTTCTCTTTCAGAAAAAAACATACAATTCATGAAACATCCCTTCAATTTAACAAAGGAAATTTTAGTTGCCACTATCTAGGGGCAGAATAAAGAACTAACAAACAAAATGGGTCTTCTCAGATCTTCAGCATGTAAGGCAGTAGGAGCAGCATCAAAAATTAGAAAGACTGTTTTGTCGGAATACCTTTCCACAGTATACACATACACATGAAACAGCCACTACAGATTCTAAGCACAGTATTCTGGAAAATACCTTTGCAATTCAATTGCCTGCCATAGCACATCAACACCATCTGTTTAATTTTCTGTGGTGTATAAAGTGGTTTATTTAGGTTGAGAGGCCCATGGAGACCTCTTACACAGGCTAAAAAAAGCTTTTCCAGGTTTTGCTGAATTCAAGGACCATCTAAATCTTTTCTGGAAAACCACAAGATACACCAGTTTCTTTCTTGCAGTGCTGCTACTGGGGTTTTGTTTTTTTTTTTCTACTGAGAATAACATGAAACAATCTAAATTTCGAATGTGCTTTTCTGAATTTTGTTCGTACTCCCTTTTGCCCAGGTGCAAGAATGCTTTAGTATGGTTTGTGCATTTTGCCCTTTCCCCCCGGCACTGCAGTTATTTAGACACCCATCTTTCTAAGCATTGCTGCCCACAAGTCCGGTGTTCTGCATTGCAGTAGCCAAGAATATTTATGCCTGTGTCAAACAACTTCAGTACTGTAGCAATAGAGGGGGAAAAAGCAGAAGGCTGGTGTCACTGGATTCAGTGAGGGATATGTTAGCTTCAAATTCTGGGAAGATGGATTAACATCTTCCTAACACTTCTAATACTCAGGTGATTTTCCACATTTCAGTTCCTCTTTACAGAAGGCATTTAACTAAAGATACGAGTATAGTTGGACAGTTTCAAACCTGATTTTTAACACAGAGGATGACTGGAGGTCTGCAGGTTTCCTCTGCAGCTGTAGACTTCTGAGAATTATTCCTCAAATAATAGATAACCCTTCTGAAAGCAAGTCTGTTCTTTTCGTGAAAATACGGGTCTGTCTCATACAAATAAATCAAAACAATTCTCAGCTCATCCTAGAACTAGTCACACAGCCCCCGCCCATGCGCGGTGTCAGTCCCGTCACCGCGGCCCTGGCGGCACGGCCGGGGGGGGGCAGGGGGCGGCACGGCCGGGGGGGGAGGGGGCGGCACGGCCCCCAACGGCTCCCGTGGAGCGGCAGGCGGCGGCTCCTATGGGGCAAACGTGCGGCCAAGGCTGGCAATGGCTGCCCCGTTCTCCTGCCGCTGGGGCGGGGGAACAAGGAGGGGCGGCCACAACGTGCTTCTCCCTCGCTGCCGCGGCCCCCGCCTGCAGCCCAGCGCCACCGGCCCCGGCCGCGCTCGTCCCCGCCGGGCCCGGCGCAGCCCTTGCCCTGGGGCCCTCACCCTGGGCTGGCCCCTCGTCCTCCCGCGGGGGGCTGGGGCTGCCCGAGCCCGGGTGCAGGTTTCCGTAGAAATAAACAAACGAGGCAGGGGCGCGCCCCCCCGAGCCGTAGGGGGCTCACCCGGAGCGCGGGGGGGGGCGAGAGCCAGGTCGGTACCTGCTGTCGGGAGGCGGCGGGGGCAGCAGCGCCGGGCGTTCTGGCGGGGTGACCTGTTGGCCGGGAGCAGCACGGGTGACCGCTTCAGCCAGCCCGAGCCCGAGCCGCCGGCGTCGTGTGCTGCGAGGCTGGAGCCCGCCGGGGCGCGTTACGAGACCCGGGTGCTTTCCCCAGGTGCACCCACCTGCGCACCACCCCCACCCCCCACCCCCCCCCGAGGCAGGCGGCCGAAGCATCCCGGGGAGGAGGGAGGGTGGGGGCCGAGGGGCGGCTGCAGCTTCGCCGGGGCGGCCGCGCGGGGCGGGGGCACTCCGGGTCGCCCCCATCGCAGGAAGCAGCATCAGTTGCTGCTTTGGAGTTTTCTCAGAACCACGATAGGAACGGGAAGAAAAAAACCAAACTTTGCGCAATTAAGGATTCTGGTCTTATAAAAAATATTCATTGCTTTATTGTTCTGTGCAGTGATCACAAAGTTACCATGAGATCGCGCACATGTTTCCTGCTCGGCTCATGTCAAAATGCTGCATCAGATTAAGGAAAGAAAATACAGACTGCTTGTTTCTCTGTGCTGTATAAGCTTTTCCTGTAGCACGTAGTTTGAAACAAAACCAAAAAAAGCTAAGCTTCATAACTTTTTTGATGTTGAAAATAATTTTCTTCCTCAAACCTGCTGTAAATCATATTTACAAAACCAAAGCCTTGCTCCTAGAAAGGATAAAAATCATAACTTAAAAAAATACTACAATTCCTATCAGGAAAACTCATGTTTTTCCCATCTCTGGCTTCAGACAAATTCCAGGTCATCTCACAGTTAAACCTTGGAAAATCTGAGAATTTCAGGTTATGAAAGGGAGTATATTTGCTTTTAAGAGTTGAATTTCATTCATTTTGTGTAATGGAAAAGGGACTACCAGAACAATTCATGGAATCTGCACTTTGCTTTTACATTTCTAATTAAATATTAACAGCAGACCTTAATGTTATCTGAGTCAAAACTACATATTTTTGGCTTAAGTCAAATAGCATAGCAAGGTTGATCTACAATTATGGTTAATCTAAGATCTAGGGTTTTCTACTTTCCAGAATAAAACAACCTAAACCAGAAAAAAATCCTAAACCCCGTGGGTTTTGTAGTTTTAAAAACTTCCTCTTTCCCTTTCATTTTTAAATTTTAAAATCTCTCCATGGAAACACATTAGTGAAACACTGACTAATAAGTTAAAAACAAACCTATGCTAATTTATTAACAGTTGTATCTTTTTGTTAAAAGATGCTATTTTAAAACACACATTTATATGCTATTTTAGCCACACATTTATATGAAATTCTTGGCTTACACCTTGACTTTTGCTACCAAGTTTGATTGTTGAGTTTTACTGTTTTGCTGTCCTGCAGCTGAGGTTTTTCCTGAGATTTTGCCTTTAGCAGCTCCAGACACAGTCAGCAGTTCAGCCAGGAAGCCTTAAAGAACCTTCAATGCTTCTGTACCTCGCAACCAACACAATTAAAACGCACTGATGATCTCCATCAGCTCCATCAGCATTCAGGAGCTCTAAAACTCTGATTTCTAGAAGGAAATGCAATTTTTTCCCCCACATCTGCTGCAGTTTTTACAACTCCTGCAGGTTTTTTAGTGCAAAAGAGAATGCTTAAGTGCATAACAGTGCAAAGTATTTTAAGTTAGTGTAGATGGTGTTTAATCTTTAAGGGGGATTCACAGTGAATACTCTTTAAGAAAACAAAACTCAACTTTATCAAGACACTCATATCTAATCCTGGGAATAGGAGGGGTTTTGTTAGGGAAAAAACCCCAACACCAACCCCAAACTTCCTAGATTTTTAATTAGAAGATAAAATGCATTTCTCTTATGAATCTGTAAGCCATACCAAGAAAGTATGGCTATATTTTTCTATCAATTAAAAAAACACTAATGGAAATTATGGACATATCTAGTTTCTTTTAAAAAAACCTACAAAACAGAGAATTGTTGCAGCATAATATACATTATTCTTTGTCTGAAGTACATAGATGTATTACAAATACCGTCAAAAGAAGCTATGTATTACTGCTTAAGAAAGCCTGTGCACACAAATTAGACCGGTCATTCATTCGTTGTTGTCACCCAGAGGATTTTAACTAAGAGAAGCAATGAAATGTTAATTTCCCAAAAGTTATGCAGTAATTTCATTAATCAGGAACAGTATTACAAGCTTTCTGTGTGTCTTGCGTTAGAAGCACTTTAGTCTGTATTGCAGGAGTTCAGAGGGACAGGTTTCACATTGCAGTTTAATGACCAGAAGATGAGAAAACAAAACCCTCAGAACTCTGGCTCTGGCAGAAAAAGAACAACAAAATGGAAAAGAACAACAAAATGGAAAAGAACAACAAAATGGAAAAGAACAACAAAGCAAAACCTCTACAAATATGACAAGCTTCAGATGGTTCTCATATGACAAAAGAAGAACATTTGTTAGCACTTCATTTAGTATATAATGGTGTTGAAATATGTTAACTGGAAGATCTGCCACTGCTTCCAAAAGGTAGAGTGTGTTTGTGGCTGGTAAACAGAGCGCACTGTTCGTTGTCCAGGGATTTCAAAATGCAGTCCTGTGTATTCCCGCTGAAGGGTGGGATGTTTAACTTCAGAGCCATTTACCTGGATTAACCCAAATGACAAAGCAAACAGGTGACCTAGAAATGGAACCAGCTTTCTCTGCACTGCGTGGTGCCGACTCAGCTTGGCTGAATGTGCAGTAGGCAAGAAAAGGCACGCTGCCAGCGGGCAGGGGACCAAACGTGTCCAAGGAAATACACAGATCCACCACACCTCAAGTCTGAAGAACTGCCATTTCACTTCCCAGTGTCAGAAATAAACTCCAACAAAGTAGCTGCAGCTCTGCCCTTGCACAGCATGGCAGAAAGGGGAGATCGTTGGCTGTTATTTTAGCAAAATACGTACTTTTTTTCTCCTACATTTTTTATAACGGCATCAATCACTTTCCACAGCCTTACTGATCTACATGACTCATTGTTCGAATTTTTCAAATATTAATCTTTTAAATAATGGTCAACCTACAGAATTTTAGTACTTTAGGCAGCTGCTGCTCTCCTTAGATGGAGGCTGGGCAGTGAGGAAGAAATGCCACCCAGATGCTGACAAGAAATGTGAGTCTGCCTTAACATGAAGACTGAGGCACATCCTGCCCCGTTTTCTCTCTTTCAGTCTCCTAACATGACGTCCTGCCCTCCTCTCTTCTTAGCCAGCTTCCAGTTCTGACCAGCTTCCCCTCACTGTTCATAGTTTGGCAATAGATTGGACTGATGACAGAATTCTAGACAACTGCTAGGAATTTTGCCTCCATTTGTGTCAAATCATCTTCACTGTCATCAGGATTTTGCTCAGTGTTGACAGAAAAAAAGGAAGCAACATACAGAATATGTAAGATACCAATTTCAACTGTTTTGCAAGTGATACAAATCTGCCGGTAGACATTTGAGAGAATATTCTATTTTTTCTTTATTAAATTAGCATTCTTCAGTGGAAAAAAGACAAACTCAGATCTTCAAGAATAATAGATATTTCAGTAGGTTTAATATTTTAAAGAATGTGCCCTGTACATGTAAACTTTTAGATCTGATATCATGCACACTAACAGAATAGAATGTAGAATGTTTTCCAATTTTTCTTTATATAAACAAAATATATACATGAAATTACAAGTAGTTTTAACTGTTATATTACATCCATTCAACGCCCAGATTATCTAAACTTAGAAGTTCAGACTTCTTATTTCTTCTGCAGCCATGCTAAAGATAAAATCTGAAGAAATTTCAAAAAATTATACTTGAAAATATGCAGCATTTTCTCCATAATAACCTCCAGTATTATTAACATAATTTTAGATTAACATATAACAACATTTTCTAATAATAACCTCCAGTATTATTAACATAATCATTATATTTGCATACATTTTCCAGAAAATGAGACAGAACAAATGTTTGTCTAGTTCAAGAAAAATGCTCAACTAGTGAAGGAGGTACCATCATACACATGCCTGTTCAATGTATTTCCTACTATGGTAAGGAACCCCACAACCTTTCTGGCCAAGCCATGTCCAGAGCAGGGAAGGATGACTGTGCCTCCTGGAATGCAAACCCAGCACGAGTTGTGCTGGTCCGTGTGTCTTCACAAGGTGCTGAGTTTCGCTGAGTGGTGCATACAGGCGCCCGAGCTGGATTAGCAGTACCAAGCCTATTCCCACCTGCGGGGCTAGAAGGATCAGGGAGAAGGCAAGGCTTCGGATTCAGAACTTGCCTGCAGAGAAGCAATTCTATCAGATTGCTTTTTTTGTGCTTCCAACTCAGTTATGTAGCCCCTGCTTCTCAGAACAATTGGCTCCAAAAGCCAATAAGGAGTCAACATTATTCTGAAATCAGAGTAGCTGGTACCTAACTTAAAGATATTTACAGACTAGAAACAAACTGGAAGCACAGAGCTGGAAATTCCTGACATTTGTGTGGAAGGAAAGTGAAAATTTCTAAGCTGATTTCCTTCTAAACTACTTAAAAAAGACTGATGGTATTGTTTATTCTTCAGTGAATGCGTTTAACCCTGACAAAAACTGAGATATTAGCCAGAAAGCCACTGGAAAGATAGAGAGCATCTGTCACTCTCTGAGAGACACACACCAGTCATTTCTGATCTCCAGTTACTCAGTCACTTACAGTGGTCATCAAAGTTTGAAATACACTAAGTGGCTTTTAGCTGCTGGAAAGCAAATGAGGACCCCCCACACACCCCCCCACACACCCCCACACCCCACCCCACCCCACCCTACCCCTATTTAAAATGCTTTAATTGAATCTAATAGACAAAGATCTTAGAGACTGAAAGCCTTGCTTACTGCGCACTGTATTACCAACCAGTCTCAATAGGCTCAAAGCCCCGGGCTGTCCCCCCTTCAGCTCCCCCCTGCCTGCCAGTGGGTACGGACCCAGGCTCCCTGCCGCCTTGGGGCGAGGGGTGGGCAGGCAGCAGGCAGCCCCTTGCTAAGTCCTTGTAACACTGACTACGTTAGGGAAAGAAGTCAGCAAAGAGACTCTGTCGTACCTGTAGGAAGAAGAAAAATACACTCCATGCAGGTAATATATTAGAACTTGGCGTTAGTTTAACAAATGTGATATAAGTCTAAATCTGAGCAAGTTTCAAGGCAGACAGAAAAAGGTACGTTCTTGATATTTGCAACGGCCTAATTCTACATGTGAGACACAGTGCGACAGACTTAAAAAACAAAGTTTGCAGGGATCCATAATAGATAGAAACAGTGCTTTAATCAGTTTTGTTCCTTGAAACAGCAAAATTATTTTAAGAAAAGCACTTCAAACATTTAAAGGCAGAATACCTTGTCTCTGCTTGTGAGTTTATAAATTCTAGTAAAAAGTTGTTCTACTAAAAGATATGGAATTTCCCATGTGTAACAACAGTACATGTAGGAAAGACCAGCAAGTCTTCTTACTATGGTGAAGCTACCAAAAAAAACCCCCAACCCAGAAAACCCCATCCTCTCCCCCTAAACCTCAGAAGTTACTTTTTTCCTTACCCTAATAATTTACACATTGGCTTTGCAGAGATAACAGTGCTGATTCTGGATGACATTTTATTTCTGTTGAAGACTGAAACAGGAATATTCAAATTTTCCTTAGCACATTTTGCACTGCTGGGTCAGTTGTAGCAGTGACAAGGCGAGAAAGTAAGGCAGTGAAGAAAAAGACCAGCAACTTGTGTGAAAACAAGTGAAGAAGGCATCAAGTGTTTTAACAACAAACTGTCAAAGGAAAACAAACTGAATAAGTACATACCCCTTCTAGCAGTTTTGTATCATATGATTTAAAATGCTTGTTTTATTGGTAAGAGCTTCAGTATCATAAGGGAAGCGGAAAAAATCTGCTAGTGTAGCTTGTTTTCCCTGTATGCAGGTCAGACCTATGTTCATTTTGCACCTTCCCCTCTCAACTGTTAAGAGCATGTTTTCAATATTAGGGACAAAACATTCTTTTCAGATTTTTTTATACTTAACTGACTGAAAGCTAAGTATTACTCTCTATCCTTCCTCAGAAATTTAGGCAGCCTGTGACATGCCACAGAATTGTGTGAATAAAAAAAATAATTAATAGTATTAGGAACTAATTAAATTCCCAACCTTCTTTCACCTCTGAAGCCTCCTCCCTCAAATCACATCCAAATATGACAAGGTCAGCATGCCTTCCTCAGAACAGGAAGTAAATCTTCAGTCTAAAAGGAATCTCGAGCTCCATTTTCTTCCCCAGCTGAGTAGAATTACACCCTAAGACAATCACTTACAATGGCATGTTCTCTAATATCCAGAAGTACATGAACTGCCTTCCTCAGGCTTGGATGCTACAGGATGATCTTTACAATCCTTGCAAGTCGTTGTTAGCTGCTGCACAGAAGGCAGAGAAAAAAAAGTGTGTTACCATTAAATTGTTATTGCAGAAGCCCAAGTCACCCATGAAAGCTGTCCAGCTCCTGGTTCGTGGCTTGCCCCTGTTCTTCACAAAGGTGCTCCCTCTCTGCCAGCTTACCTCATCTTCCTTCCCACTGTTTTCTTGGGTGCTTTGTTACAGTCATCGAAGAATCTTTTTTTCCACAAGTTGCAGCGTGACCACAGCTTTCTGTGAAACCCCTGTACTGGTTTGTTGCTTTGATCTTTTGCTGAAGAACACGAGGGCTAGGAGGGTTCTTGCCAGAGCCCCCAGAATTCCGGTGCCAACCCCATCCCAACTGGTTAGTTGCAGAGGTGTTCAGGATGAGTTCACATAGCTGCTAGGAACAAGTTGATTACTTTGCACTGGTGGGGCTGTCACTCCCCTCCCACATCTAAAAACTAACCTGCTACCCATCTGCCTAAAGGAACCCCAACAAACCCAAAAAGCATTACAAAAATACCCACACACCTGGACCATTGTTCAGAAAGACTGATCTGCTGATGCTAGGTTTAAACTAGAGGACACCTCTTTGTCCTGGTTTGAAAACTGAAGTGTTTTACAGTCAGAAGATGTATCACATGTGCAATGCTGAAAATAGTTGCCACACCATGTTTTTGTTTTGTTACCATGACAGCAATTAGCAATATTTTGAAGAGACTGACTGCTCGCTGACACAACAAAAGGACAATGGGAAGGTGTGTTTTCTTCACCAGCCCAGGAAGTCTCATTGTGTGCCCAAATGCAATTATTTCCTATGTTGTTTAGGCAAAGTTATTTCATTCTTCACTAGAAAAAGAACAGCAGCGCAGCTGGTGAAAAAAACTAATTCAGAAAGGAACAATGCAGAGATGCAGCAGTTTTAGGACTTTGCCTTTTCAAATATCTGTTAAAAGAGGAAAAAAATTAAGAAAAAAAAGAAGAGTCTCAATGTTTCTTATATATCCTTCTGTCAGCTAGAACATAAAAACACTTGGCCAAATTGGTGAAAAATGCCTGTCTTGGTTGCATTTTCTTTTATTTCATTTTACCAGTGTTAGAATCAAAACTTCTTACTACATTCTACAGCTTTGGTATGTAATAACTATATTTTGAAAATGGCATAAAAATCTGGCTTCACAACAGTTAGTAGGATTCTTGAAGTCTTCCTAGCTTAGACCTATCTCCTCCACCAGAAGGAGAGAGAAATGGGAAGACCCCTGAAGGGACAACCTGACCTGCCATCTGTTTCAAGAATTCCTGAGCAAGAAATGCAGCATGCCACTGGGTTTACCAATCTCCGTCTTCCTTTTCTAGATCTCGCCTGCATTGTAAATGCAATTGCACCTTGTACTAGCGCACATATTTTCCCACTTGATCTTAATTTGTAGATTTTTATGATATTTCCCATACAAAGCAGACATTAATAAATATTGAATTCAGCTTCTTTCACTCAAACTTACATAAAGCACAGGTTATGCGACACAGTATTGTGACAGGGGCTCCTCAACATAAAGACAAGTCAGTTGTGGGACATGACATAGTTAAAGCACAAGTCCTCGACTGATAATACAGAGGATGCACATGATTGAAAAAACAGGACTGCAGGCACGTCAGAGCTTCAGCAAGACTATTAATTATTCAGATACAGAGACATGGTATTCATCAGCATCCTGTTTTTTTCCAGTGTATGTTCAACTTTTCTTTCTTTTTCAAAAGAAGAAGAAGAAGAAGAATGGGCACAATCAATAGACTGTTTTCTTAAATACACTGCAAAAAAACTTAGGCATGAGACCTACAGCTGTGCTGACTATTCAACCTCTGTTTCAGCAAGAATTACAGTGCTGTCACAGGAGTGCTCCATTGACACTGTAGCATTTCCTAGCAACAATCTATGTTTTTTACATAAAAAAAGTGCATGAAATACTGCCCATCAGTGTTTTCTTTCTCATTATGCTTTTAAACCTTTCTCCCTCTCCCATGTAAATGGAAAACAGTCTTACTTGGACAGAATGCAGAACTTGAGACCATGCTCTGTAATGTACTGAATTACCAAGAGCAAGTACTCGGATTACAAGGCGCTTCATGTTATCCAAGCTGACCCCTCTAGTTCAGATTCACTGATTTTTAATCCTGCAGCGAGCAGAGTGCCCCACAGGCAGATAGAGAGCTGGGCATTCTGCTTTTTATAGGGCTGTCTCGGGGTGTGTGTGTGTTTCCTTGCAAAAATAGTACCCAGTCTTATTCAAATTCTTTGTGAGCCAAATGACCAAGTATACATGTTTCATCAGGTCTTCTACTTCCAATAATAAAACCCTAGTCACAATGGTAGCATACCTGTATTGTCATACGTTACTCCTGCAAAGCAGCACCGAATGCATTCCGAGCACATAATGGCAGCCCAGAATAACCTGTTTATGTATGGTATTACCGTAGGATATCCAGATGTCTATGAGTAGCGAGACCTGGACCATAACAGGCAGCCATGGAGGTGCATGGAGTTTTGCTTTGTATATTTGTTTCCTTTATCAAACATGTGGAGGAGGAACTACACCCTGCCATGGCTTCTTGCAGGTTCTTGGTGAGCAAGGCAACCCCTCACCTGCAGGCAAGGGATGGGACAACAGCTGCTTAGAACCAATTTCTTTCCTGCACTGCTAGCTGGGCCCTAGAGTAGGTAGTGAAAGTGTGCATAGTAAAGAACACTTTTTTGAACTCGTGTAAAGATATGCTTTCTTCCAAGCATATTATTTTTCCAGTACCTGAAAGACTCACAATTAAAAATAAAAAAACATCCAAAAGCTCAGAAAAGTCTGTTTTACTCGTTCAAAGACAAGCATTTCTCTGTAGGAGGGTACTTTCTGTGATCCTTCTATGATTAAGATATCTCCTAGTCATTTTTGATCAGTCTAGGGAAAATCCTTCAACAGCAATGCATTGTCTTCTGACCTCCAAACAACCGCAGCTCTTTTCCCTTTCCCACCCCATGCCCTTTTCTTCCAGCCACCACCTAGTTAAAGGATTCCAAACCATCATTAACTGTAACATGTACACACGCAGTTATGCACACACACACACTCTCCTGCAAGATGGGAACCAACATAAACTGAAGCAACCTACATAAAACTAGTTCTACTACATTCAAGTGAGAGTTTAAACTCACTGAGGATAAATGTCAACATTTTGGAGATGCCCTAGCTCTCACCTGTAGCATAATTAGTGATGTAGGTGGGTTTTTTCCTCCCCTCCCCTTATCTGGACACAGATTAGTATTTATAATAAAATGTATCTCAAGCAGGATGATAGACGGTTAGGAAAAAAAGATACAGAAATACCAGCGTACGTCCATCTGTGTGGCAGTAATGGTTTATAGACTCCAAATCCTGCTGCAGCCAGGTAGACAAAAAGCAGCTAAGAAACAATCTCAGAAAGGAGTGGTTTGGTGGAGTGGTACCAACCATTCACTCTGAATGTAGGGGTGGAGAAATCAGGGTATTTCTGCTGGCCAGCTGTTCAAGTCTTGTCTGTGTTAACCTCTTGTCATAGCAATTCATCTGCCAGAAAGCAAAGAACTACATACCTTTAAAAAATGTCCCTCTGCTGCCTGTTCATTAAAAAAAAAAAAAAAAAGCAGCAAAGGAAGCACATTAGAAATATTTTTTTATTTATTCCTGATACTGTCATGTAAACTCTGCCCCTATACTTGTGTATCTCAAAACAGACAGCAGAGGAAAGTTGCTTTATGCTGAAACCCTGTTTACAAGGATGTTTGCAAATGTGTGCGATACATTTTCAACATTCCCTTTGCTGCCACTGAAGAGGGCAGTGCTAAAGAATGATATCAGTCACAGGTGTCCAAAACCCCCATAATTTCACAGTTATGTAGACAATTCTTTGTTTTCACTGACATATTTGTATCCTGTTGAAGAATATAACTAAGCTGATTTCTCTTAGAATTGATCACAACCTTACTTACAATGTAATTTTTGATATGGCCGTTATTGGAGGGAAAAATAATTTGCAAATTTGTCTTCAGCATTTCCTTAAAATCCTTTTGTGCATTTAGAACAAATGCATTTAATTTTCTCAATTTGTTATAGAAACTCTGGGGTGGTTTTAAAAAACACCCTGGGAAAGTCAACTCTATTTCAATGGCAGCATCAGAAACCTGAATTCAAACTGATGGCAACTTGCACAAAGCTTGTTGACATATGGTGCCACCTAGCTAGAAGATTTTATGCATGTCATGTATTAGAGATTTAAATGTGTTGCCGTAAACACAGAGCCCTCTTCCAAACAACTCAAACATGAAATGTCTACCAGATAAACTTCAAAAACTGTCCCTTTCTAGTGGGTCTGGGATTACAGTTAAACAGAGAGGTAGGTATATGTTAAATAAAACCACAATACTAAGTACAGTTTTTCAAATCTTAATGTTTATATAAGATCACAAGTGGTCACTGATTATTTCAAAGCTTTTAAATGCATTTTAATATGAATGTACAACCTGCATAGACAAGAGCAAATGAGCCATGGCTTAGGAATTTTTTTCCCTTCAAATAAGTAGCAAGAGGACTAGCAGAACTGCTTCCTAAGGCTTTTCTTGAAGTAAACCAGAATCATTTGGAAGATGCTACAGCACACACAGCACAAGGATAGGCACATACACAAACAGCCACCAGGACTAGGAGTCAGAGCTTCTCTTTCAGCTTGAGCATCAGTAAAAATACACTATTACAAACAAGTTGAACTGAAAGGAGTCACTTCAACCACTTATTTTACACTTCAGGAATCTCTCTCTCTCTCTCTTTTTTTATTTTAACCAGAGGCTGCAAACTCAGAGTCCAACCTTTCTATAAAATATAGGAGAATGAGATTTCTCAAAGAAAAAGGAAAGCTTTTACTGAAGCATTTAATGCACCCAGTCATGTGTATTGGTACATTCAGCAAACAGGTTACAAGTCAATGTCTGTCATTTATGGGAAGACACCATGGCATGCAAGCAAAAACATTTATATTTGCTTCTGGGAAGAAGTTTTGTCTTAAAAGCGTTTTTTTTCCTAGAGAATATAGGCAGTAGGCCTATTAAAAGGGCTGTCTAGCACTCTTAGGACTGCAGTTAGAGATTGCTGTGCATAACTGACATTGCTTAAGGGTCGGATAGGCTGAATAAATAAGCAAACCCTCCCCAGGCACAAAGTGCTTCCTGGTATGGTGATGATACAAAGGATATACAGCCTTTTATGCATCTAACCCATGGAGCCCATAAAGGCTGATTTACAGAATTTCAGGCAGTTTGAATGCATTCTTTCTGAAACCCAAGATGAAGATATCAAATAAAAGACTGCATATTGCTTCAGTTTTCAATAGTATGCACAGGAGTTTAAGCAAAAACCAAAACAAACCAGCACATTCCTCTAGAGGAATATTTTAAACATTCTACTGTGGAATTTTATTCAGGAGCTAAAGTAGACAATTCAACAGTAAGCATTTCAACAAAGATATCCTTACCAACTGTAATTATTATTTAGAGTATATTACAGGAATCAATTTATATTTACTGTACATATTAAGTATGAGAAATCAGACCTACTGTACAAGAGGCCAAACCCACATTTGTTCTGAAGACACTTTATTTTAGGGAGGTACAGACCAAAACAAGGCTGTGTGTCCACACAAACACCTTCCAATGGTCAACACCATCCCAGTGCAGCAGATCGTACAAGTCACCTCAAAGAATCTGCAGGTCACAATAAACCAGAATGCGTGAGCAGCAAAGCAGGTCAAACACATCGCCATACACGCATTTCTAAGAACTCCCAACCAGAAAAGCTTAGCTGTACGCTTTCTTCAGCATTGCTGCAACTGATGGGAAAAGGTATGTGCAGCAGAGATAGTGATTAAATTATTAACAACCAAAAGCTTCCCATAAGCAGAGAACTTTTGCACTTCACTTAGCATAGACTCCCTTTCCACAGCTGCAGCTCATCCTTGGAGCATCCTCAAAAGCTCGGTGAAGATACAATAGATACAAGAGCAGTTAGAAGAAATGGCAGTAATCTGAAAAAAAACCAGGTCATATTTTTACAAATAAAATTCTTTGACATCAGTTATCACTTAATGAACTACTTCTCTAAAAGAGGTATTAGAATAGAAAAATCTGTGTGGAGAGTGAGCCATAATAGTAATACTCAAGTACATAACTCAAACTTGAATACTGTATCTTCTCCATTCCCCAAAGGGGGAAAAATATTAATCAAGCAAACAAATCCTAAAAAATACACTTACTTCATATTTCAATCCCCTTGTTTCTGGGTCTGACAACTAAGGGAAGAAAAGGAATTGGATTAATGACAACATTCAAATCTCTCAACACAATTACATAAACCTTCAAGATGTAGTCACACAGAGAGGAATTTCAGCATTAACCTTCTAGCTTGTATCAAGAGAAAACAGGCAGAGTAGAGATGAGAGCAAACCTTCTCTTTAAGACTTCAATTCTCCTTGTCAAACAACTGTTTCTAACATTACCTTTTATTTTTCCCATCTATCATGTGGATGGAGGAGCAACACAGGAAATCTCCATATCCTGCTGCAGACACCAGCACGGATGCAAAGAAGGTGCACTGTTTCCCTGCGTGGCCATTCCCTCTGGATGACTCCTCAGCTGATACAACTGACATAGTACATCTATTTGTAGCTACGTCTACAAAAAAATAAATGTGTATTTGCAAATGAAGCTGGGCAGATCTTGCAACACTTTTCCAGGAGAATCCATGCTGGCAGAGTGTGGCACCCACTGCTTCCAGGCACGACACAGTCGTCATTTTGCTTTTACTGCTTGTTTCATCACTTCTGACAGGACTTGTAAGCTCACTACTCAGATTGTAAGAAGGCCCAGCTCCTCCCGAGAGCTATGTGATGCAGAGACCGAGAGCCCAGCAGCGGAGCTGGAGGCACTGACCTGGTGCTGGGCAGGCCTAGCAACCCAGTGCAGATGCCAGAGCTCCTGTGGTGAATGAGGAGCCTGCCACTGAAGAAAGATCCCAGGACTGTGCTGCTTCCTGAGTCGCCCAGAGCGTTGGATGAAGTTCAGACCACTTGCCACCATCAGATGTGCGCAGGGGTTTGCCTGGAGGCACAAGTGTTCTTCAGAGCAGCAGCAGGACTCCAGCCGCAGGGCCAAAGAGCGGTCACCACCCGGCCACAAGCGTGCTGCATGGGGAAGCCCAAACACTTAGTTCCAGCTGAGCTGCACATGGGTGTTTCAAAATACAACTCTGTCCACAAGCTCCATTTACTCATCACTTTAAAAACAGATAAACACAAAAGTAAATAGGGAAAGTGCTTACACTACGGGTGGTGTGGCCTGAACACACCACAGCACCGTGGCCTTTCATTTCCCCCATCTGGGCGCCCCCTGTTACTGTACTTTGACTAAGGTTGTTTTGATACCTTTCAAGGTCTACATCAGCTTCACTGTTGATTCATTGTTCGCTTCTCTGCTTCCATATAAGCTGAACTGCTTCATGATGCAAGGCAAGTTGTTACGAACACCCTACTCCCAACATACTCCCTGTGTTTCTGTTCCCCAGAGCGCTTGCTGTGCGGCCAGTACCCCCAGGTGCGTGGTGCTGGGATTTAGGTACACTTGTGAAACTGTGGAGTATGTATGAAAAGGAGGAACAGCCGTACACAAACAACCATGCATGACCTTTTCCTACTGGGAGAAAAGTTTATAGGTTGTTTTTGGACCTCACCATGTCTTATATTTTCATTGGGAATACATAAGGAAGTACTGGAGCACGAGTGAAAGTAACTTCTTCTAAAACAGCAGTTTCACTGCTGAAGAGCCAAGATGAACCTGTCTGGTGGCTTTCTCCTGAGACAAGACCTTCCTTCCCTCACAGCCACCATTTGTACTCACTTCACTAAGGATTTTTCCAAGCCTGAATATATGTGTTGTACTGAAAGTTAAATTAAAAAAAAAAGGTTACGTATGCAAACAAATCAGTTCAAGTTTGTTACTGCTGTCTCAAAAGAAGCAGCTGCCACAGTTACACCTTTGGACTAGGCAATATGAAATACAGTAGCAAGTACTACAGGGGAGATGCACTTACTTAATATATCCTTGTATATCACATTGATGGCTAAGGTGTATTTATGGTAGCTAAACAGCAAAAAAAAAATAAATCCATTTGTATGTTCAAAGGGAATTGTTCAGTATTTTTTGTGATTACAAGGAATAGTTTTGGATCTGAAGACTAAAACATTGCAAATCATCAGAAAGGTACTACAGTTTATTTTCATCACTTACAGTGAGTTAGAAAATCCACACAGCAGGGCACAAGCAATATAGATTTCTGGAGCACAATTACACTACTTTCCTGACGCAGGTGGCTGAAAGGCAGATAAGGAAAGATGTTCTGCTGGACCTGGTACCTCCACACCCCCAACCAGTTCTTCCTCATTTGTAGGGTGCAGTCACCTTTGCTGCAGTGAGCATCAGATGGTGACTTCAGGGCACGAAGAGGAGGTAGCAGGGCAAAAAGCAGGACCAACAGACCTGAATCTCAGAACAGGACTCTCCAGAGATCACCTTGTAAGAATCCCATGGGATATGGCCCTAGAGAAAAGGGGGAGCTCTAGGAGAGCTGGTTGATAGTCACAGATCACCTCCTCCAATTTCCAGAACAGCCCATCCTGACAAGCATGAAATGAAGACAGCAGAGGGCCTGCATCGATGGGCAAGGAGCTGCTCCTGACTGAACTTGGATGAAAAGGAAATGTACAGAAGGTGGAAGCAGGTGCAGGTGATGCAGGAGCAGCACAGAGATGCTGGCTGATCATGCAGGGATGGGGTTAGGAAAGCTGGGGCCCAATGGTGCCAAACTGTGAGGAGTGACCGATAGACCAGATGGACGTACTGCTGTTGAGAGGGACCTCAACAGGCAGGAAAACTGGGCAGAAGGAAGCCCCAGGAAGTTCCGCAGGGGAAAACACAAGGTCTTCCACCTGCACGGGGAGCTGCTACTGGGCAGTGGCTCTGCACAGAGGGACGTTGGCATCCTTGGTGGACTACAAGTCATCCACAAGCCAGCAATGCACCCTCACATCTAAGGCAGCCATCCATGTTCTGGCTGTTTGCAGTATAGCTTTGCCAGCAGGCTGGGGAAGGTGATCCTTCATCGCTGGTCAGTACTGGGGAGACACATCCAGAGCACTTGTATCCAGTTCTGGACTCCCCAGCACAAGTGAGATACGGACTTACTGGAGAACTCTAGCACAGGCTGACAAGGGCGATGAGGGGACTGGAGCATCCCTCATATGAGAGCGGGCTGAGAGCACTGGGACTCTTGAGCCCAGAGGCAGCTCAGGAGCAATCTCCATGTGCACAGACAGCTGATGGGAAGGAGTTAAGAGGGGGCCAGATTCTTCTCAGTAGTGCCCACAGACAGGACAAGAAAGGACTGGGAGCACAGCTATCCTGACAGCCAGTTCACAGGGGCACAGTAATGGCAGTAGAGCAAAATCAAGAATACTAAGGTGAACTGATCCTAGGCCCAATTTAATGCTATTCTCCAAAAGCACCGCAAAGATAGCACAAATTGCTCTTTGAGAAAGGGGCAACCTCTGTCATTCAGCCTTCTCGAGAACAGCAGCAGAGCCTTGGAACCCCAATTTATCCCTTTTTATTTTGACTGCTTTGTATGTTTACGACCAGCTGTCGAGGAAGCATTTTATGTTAAGGATATTGCATTCAGAGGTATTTGGGAAAGTGGGCATGGAAGGTGTGAAAAAGATTAAACATACCCAGCAGCCAAAACTTTTACAATAGTGCAGATGCAAACTCTTGATGCAAGTTCAAGTCATATAGACAGCAAAGCACAGAATGCAGGAGATCTACAAAGACCCTCAAGGCCTTGCCCCACTTTGCTTGTCAACATTTGACGTAAGAAATCCTGAAACACTGTTTAAAGGGATGGCCAAGGCCCAAGGAATCACCCACATGGCTGACGTGCAAAGACCTGGACGCAAAATAAAACCCCAGAACATATCTACAGGAAGCAAAGCACTAAACCAAGGGAGAGGTCCTGGCTCTATGGAGCGTCAATGCAATCACTGCTTTCTTAAAGCAAGTAGTGATGTTGCTATTGTACCCAGTATTCTAGCAGTGGTTACACATCAGATCAGCACCCTACCCATTACGCTGCCCACTCAGGCTACACTCAACTCACATTGTGCAGCCATAGAAAGCATCTGGCCTTATGCATAAAACACCGAATCCCAGTTACACAGTTCAGGTGCTGCTTTTGTCCGCAACAATTATTTCTCTGTCCTTTGGACTCATTCCTGCAGTGTCATTTTTCACTGGTAAAAAAAGAAACGCTATGCAAGAAAACAGAAATGCATTTTATTCTCTTACGAATTGTGTAGACTTCATAAAAATGAGACTATGTAAACATATTAATCATGAGACTTAAGAAGATTTTTCCTTGATGCAGCTTCTAATAAAAAGTTGAAACTCTTAACTTTGTATGAGAACAGTAAAAAACCTGTAACCTTCGATTAGATATATTCAGCTACCCAGAGGCTGAAGGGGCCCAGTATGTTTACATGTACACCACTGATTTTATGATGTGTATCGGAATAAACAGTTACATTTATTTTATTTACTCAAAATATTTTCCTCAGGGGTTACTGCAAATCAAGAATTAACTTTAAAATACCAAACGGAAACATGGAGATGTGACCAAAATAATCTGCTTGTAAAACAGTCCTCTTGGTTGTAAAATATGGTATTTGTTGATTCTGTATCCCCCTCGATTCACATCTTGCTGTAACATTTTTGCATAAACCAGGTGTAGAATCAAACCAATCCTTTAAGGGTGGCACAGGTTACTTCCAGTAACGCCAAGAGTGAAGGTCTGGCATTTCTCTGGGATGGGTGTGGGCTCTGAAAGTTAACCTAAACCTAAATGTTGAACCTGAACCTCCAACATCCCAGGAATTGTTTTATAGCAGATCTCTGGACCAAGTTCAAAAACTCCTTCCCCACAGAACTGCACATTTGTGCTTTGGAGTATGATTACAATATACTCACAAGTAATAACTGTCCCTCAGTAATTCGTGTGATGAGTGTCTTGGCCACGCTGTGATCTCTGCCAGTTCTCCTCCTGCCCATTCTAGCTGTACCATTCCAACTTTTCTTGATGAACACAATGTATACACTCTGGAAAAAATATCAAAGGGCTTGCAGGCTAACGACTGAAAATACACTCCAACACGTAAAACTGAAACAGATAAATAGAAAGTTTCCTGGCTAATAGCACTACGTGACCAAAATTTTTCACCTCAGGTTTAATTACAAATCCAAGATACTTGTATCAAAGGCAGCTGACATAGGTAAGATACTTACCTGATTTATCAAAGTACCTTATCAAAATCTCTGTTTCTCTCTGGTATTAAGGCAAGACACAGCAATGACATGCTGGCAGCGTGAGAGGTATGCTGCAGATTTTCATTCTGAGGGAAGTGTGGGTGTCAGGCTATTCACAACTGAGACAGCTCACCGCTGCAATGGCTTTGCTATCAAACAGTCTTTGCCAGGCAATGCTGCCCACCAGAGCCCCAGCTTCCTGACTCTCACTCTGCACTTCCAGCCCTTCGATGGGCCACCGCTCCCTTGCCTTGCAAAACTGACTGACCGGGGGAAGCAAAGATGAGGGTCTGAAACTCTGAAGTTTCTGACCCAGTGCAGGTGCAAGTCCCATGAACGGCGTGTAGCAAGAGAAGAGCAGCTGGCTGGCACAGCTGGTGCCACCGCCGCCGCAACACAGACCTGCACAGCAACAGAAAGCACAGCTCCCTGGCAGCATGGTGGAGGAACGGGAAGAGGCATCCCAGAGCATGAGGGAAGCGGTCCAGACCACAAACATGTAGTCTGAGTGAACAGATTTTCCTATTCAGGCTCTGTCAAGACTTTGATGTCAGTTATCTGGCAGACTTCCTTGCTGGGTCCTAGAAATTCACAGTTAATTTTGTTTACAGCTACATGTGGCATGGTGAAATTTATCTTTTGAAGCAGTACAAACATTCAGACCAAAGTCTCCCAGTATTTCACACTTAAGGAAGAAAATTTTCTCCTGGCAAGAACAACATATTTGCAAGCATCAAAAGTGGTTCTGCATTTTTATTAATATTTACAAAATATTGTAAATCTGTAACATTTGCCCAGCTTGCACATATCAATGGTACAAAACCCCCCAGTTACAACAGTACTGAATTATAAAAGTTTTATTTTAAAATTACTGAAAAGCACACCTTATCCAGTATTTTCTCCATCCAAGTAAATATACATATCAAATTAAAAAATATAAGTATTATATTTTCTTTGTGTTTCAACACATAAGGGATCACAAAAATCATCCATCCTTTTTAGCTCCAGGGTAGAATTCTCATAGTGAGCATTTTAATGCAACTACCAAGTACTGTTACTCTCAAACCAAGTATTCTCTAGAGTGATTAAAAAAAGATTAAGAAATATGGGGAAACAGAAAAACAACTTCTACAGATTGTTAGCCTTAGGAGATGGGGAAACATAATAATGACAATTCATGCAGTTTTGTCACTGCTGAAAGAAAATATTCCTCCTTGAAGATGTTCAAGTTAAGACCTGAACAGAAATGGTAGGTAATTCTGCAAAACATTTAATTACTGCTGCCATGATACTGGGAAAATTATCGCTTTTTAGTTTCTATAAAATACAAATTTTTCTAACACGTTTTTTGTTGTTTTCCAGTCAAGATTCACACACCAGTAGAGAACGATGTCCCTCAACAAACAAATAGAAAGCAGGGTTTAGTACATCACGTTGTTAGCAATGTACCAAGTAGTTGGGTTGTCTTAATTTTTTTTTATTTTTTATTTAATCCAGCATATAGGATAATACTATACAGGAATCCTCACAGAAATGAGGATAAAAATTGAGGTTTCTGCCATGGACAAAAACTTTATAAAAACATTAATACAATTAAAATACAAAATATATATAGTACATGTCATGTTAGTTAGTAGTGGCATTTGAGGTTTCTGGAGACTGAAGAAATTCATAGGGATCGTGAACCATGTCTTGCTGTTCGCCAACACTCAGGTGAGAGGGGCTTCCTGTAGAATATGGGTGGGAAAAAAACAAACAAAACCTTTAAAAGTACAGGAAAAAAAAAAAAAGGAGAGATACTTGTGTATATAAACGGTGTGATTATTTCACATGTTCCTTTCAGACTTTTAAGACAAAACACATTTAAATGACATTTTAACAGGAGATGTTGAAAAATAAATTACAAGGTTTGCCATTAATTTAGATCCTTTTTGAAAAAGCAGTCATTATTCTGTTACTCAGAGTGGAACATTTATACAAAACGTAATTGAGTATCATTCAACCAACATCTCCTACCTTCTCAGAAACGGCACTAAATTGTTAAATGTTACGTTACCCTATCATCCTGTCCTACCATTGAATTTTACAGTTGACAATGGAAGGTTATTGTAGAATCCCACCTGTTACTTGCTGCATACAACTATGCCTAAGTAAAATAAATATTATGTACTCCTTAGTATTTCTAAGAGCATAAAATGCAAGTGCATATAGGGATTTGCCAGTCAGTATCAATTTACTTCACAATTACTTCAATCATGCCTCATCACAAACCAAGTAACCACAATTGGCGTCCTTAATTCCACAGGTCAAAAGTATGTCATCTTAGTTGCCTTTGCCATGCGTATTTAAAAATCAAAACATGATCCTATAGTCAGCACACTATTTTACCAGAGTAGTTTTATGCAAAGATTTAAGTAACTTAAAATGCAACTTTTAACCAGTTTCAAATACAGAAGTACTGCAACTTCTGTGACACAGGTAACTTTACCAAGATGATGTTGGTCTCTTTCAGATGTATTGGAAAGGGAACTCAAATTGGATGATGGCCGGGATCCCACTCTGTCAGCCTGAGCTTCATGAAGGTCCTGCAGCAGCTTAGTTGTTTCATCCAGATGTAAATGGTTATCATCATGATCCAGCTCCTTCTTCACTTTCCCTAAGAGCCACCAGTTACCAACCAAGAGCCATAATTAGCACATGCAGATTGACTCATGAATTACCAAGTCACTATAAAAAGATTCAAAAATAATTAACACAAGTGTTGCCTATTACACAAACGACCTCAATCTTGCATTTTCCTTTGCACTTCTAAAAGGCAACAGCTGTGGATCTGTTTTTTAGTTTTGAGAAATACACACTGAAATGCATTTGGCAATAAGGGAGGATGAAGGAGAGTGCCATGGGAAACGGCTGAAACTAAACTGACTGCCAGTATTTAAACAGCTGTAAGAACTTAATTTGTCTTCCTCATCTGTTAAACACTAGACATGAAATAATGAATTTAGTTTGCAGCAAAAGAAAGGAGGTCAGTAGAAAGATTACTTAGATACTTAAAATACAGTTAAAATAGAACAAGTCATTGATGGAGGTGAAGAAATTCCCATTACAGAAGGTTTTAAGAATAGTATCTTCTCCAGCTATACCGATTTTGTTGTAAGCCAAATAAAAGTATGAAATTGGAAAGAACTGGAAGTATGTGCCAACATACGCTGTTCTTTCATCAGAATACTTAAAAATTACCTCCCTCAACTTCTAACAGGGAAATAAACTCTTTTCCTTCTCTTTCTTTAATGCAGACCTTGCTAACTTTTCAAGAATTATGATAAGAAATAATACCATAAACTCTAATCTAGAAGTACGGTAATTTAAAGAAAGATGAAGGAAAAATACAAGCAGCTTTCATCAGAGCAAGAAATTAATAGTAAGATTGATATGTCTAAACATTACCTATAAAACAAACACTCATTTTTCACTGAACTGTTACAAAATTAGCGTGTGACAGCATAATCACAGCTTACAATTGCTTTTCAAAGAATACTGCACCTATGGGAAAAATCCACAGAAAACTTTTTCTTTCTTTAAGCTTTCAGTTACCTTGGTTATGTTTTCTAATAGATAGTTTGGCATCTTTCATATTCTGAATTAAGAGTATCTTAAACCATAAGCAGTATTATTACTTTAATGACATTTTTGGAGACATTTATCCAGCTCAGCAGTCTGCAGAAATGGGAACATTACTTCTTGCAGTATTTAAAGAAGGATACCTATCAAAGATACGTATTTGAAACATCACCCTAATACTTTTATACAAATGGCTTATTTGAAGCTAAAGTCTTTCCAACACCTGAAGTTTCTTCTGCTTTTTGTTCTGGGACATTCCAAGTGGTGATAAGATGGAGCTTCACATACTTACCTACCTCCCAAGTTATTTCAAAAGACAGCATATGAAGCAATAACATCTCTGAGCCAAAGCTCCACGCTGGTTCTTAAAATTTATGCTACTATGAACACATAAAAAACAAGCAAATCTACAAAAACTGTGAGGTACAAATACTTTGATTTCTTCAGTAGTACACGAAAAGTTAGCTTAGATAGCACAAAGATGTCTCAATGGAAAAACAGACCAACATTTCATTTATCTTGCACAAGCCCTAGACTTTAACTTATGTCAAATGTAGACTTATTATTACTACTTTTTGAACACATTTTTATTCTTAGAAAATCCAGCTGTTATTTTCCCTAAATGTTACAACTAAACCGTAATTGATGGCTTGCATATTTAATTACTTACCTAATGAACTTAACATAGAAATATCAAGAGATACATCTGAATATGGTTTCATAGAGAGGAAGTCCAAGTCAGAAGTGTTACTGTCTCCAGCAGATTCTCCAACCTATTAAAATACAAGAAACAGAAAGACTAGCAGTACTGACAAGCTGCCATAACAACTTTTAATGTTTAAGGTAAATACAAGAATCTATACTCTCAGAAGTGTGCACTGCAACACTTGAGACTGGAGCATTTATAACCATCTCGGCTAACATGCAACTCACAGGTAGCTCAAGCATGGTTCCAGGACAGACCAGTCATCTGAATGGCAAGGGATCTGCAGGGTAGTCTAAACATCTTTCATTACATCTCCTCACCTGGGACTGTTGAAACCAACATTAGGAAATCCCCTGGGACACAATTACATGCTCAACTCATCCCTGTCCCATGGCAGAACCCTGGCAGGGGGAAGCATTATCAGTATCCCCCATGATGAACCATTCCCAATTCCCCTTTTCCCTCACCTTCTCAATGCAACATTGGATTTTATTGAAACTTTCAGCATGTGACTAATAAAACCAGTAAGGTGGGCCTCTGTATACATAGTATCAGCTGGAGCTGGTCTCTCAAGTATTTTTTCTATATATTTGGATAATGAAATACAGCCTGAACTACAACAATTTCATTTTTTTCCATACCTGTTGCAATACTGCTATGTAATGGCAAAAAGTAAGAGATCAAAGAAAAAGTTGTTAAGCTTCAAAACACATTCTAACACAATTCCCTGAGGCTGCTTTTCCACGAGAAGGAGTAAGACATGCAGGTAAACACACAACCAGTATCTGAAAATGAAACTTAGCACTATCATGAATCAATTTAACCAGTCAGTCAACTTCTATAGAAACACAAACCTTTCCACAAAGCATAAGGAATATTTATAAAGCTATAAATTTTACTAGCTGCTATAATGTAATCCACATAATTTTTATGTGAATTGCCATGGAATAGAGTACATATCTTCTGTTGTCACAAATAATTTGCAAGATAAAACCTATACCACTTAAAGGAAGATTTGATTAGTAGCTGTGAAAGCATAAGATCTGCATTGCCCCTACTTTCTAACAGGCATTTTCAATGGATGTGGTAAAACTGATAAATATAATTGTTTTTTTCCAATTTTACAGCAGGTTGAGCCTCAAATATTCATCAGCAGATTGAGTAGCTTTCAGATTCCTAAGTGGCCTTTCTGCCTCTGAGATTTAGTTATGCATGCTGAAATAAACAAGAGAATACAGAACAACCAGACAAAGCAAGCCACTAACTAAATAGAGTGTCAGAGAATCCATTAAGCACTGAAAGCTTATTCTATATACTGTGATTTTAATCTTCTACCTCAGAGCATGCACATTTTTGCACTGAAAAATGAGTCTCACTACCTTTTTTTTTTTTTTTTTTAAAAAAAAACACCAAAAAACAACAAACCACACATAAACCATTTTACCATGATCTGTTTGGAAGAATCTGGACAGGTATTACGCAACTTATGTTCTTCTTTTATGAGAACTGGCAGAACCTAAAGAAACAAATCATATTTTAGATCTCAGCATTTCATAGCTTATACTTATGTTTCTTAAGAATACTTAGTTTGTATAATTTACTGATTTACCATGATCAGATACTAGGCCCCCACAAAACACTATCATGTTTTGGGATGTTTGCATATACCCTTTACAAAAAAACCCATAAAGACTAGCTCTTCTGTAATGGGTGACCATATACATTCACGTAAACAATTTAGAACTAATCAGGACCGCCTCTTAGAACAGCCTCTTCTTCATACATTCCACTTACCAGTCTTTTCTGTATTATTATATAGAACAGATGCACATTAAATAAAATCAGGAATTTGAATGTTGGAAGCCCAGAGAACATCACTTTCCCTACTTTAAATGCCAAGACACTATCCAGTGAAAAAAAACCCAAAACAAAACAGACTATCACCATAACTTACTTTAACTTCATCCAGTGGTTTTACTGGGATGTTTCGCCTCTGGAAAGAAAGAATACTAACAATTACTTCTATTCAACGTTAAGACCTCTTTCTTGTACAATTTCAAGTATATTTAAACTTCACACACAAAATGACGCTACAGACAGCTAACTTTTTCACGTATCTGTAATACAGTTAACAGTGTAATGTGTAATTGAAATTTTAGTATTATACATTTTAACTAATCATTAAGTCCCCTTACACTATTCCTTCTGCCCATAAACTTTATATTCAAGTGCAGTATTTCAGTCATTACTTCAGTAACTTCTGATTCCAAAACATTTAGGGTTGTACTGTCAGAGATACTCATTCTTAACCAAATATAGCAGCACAAAATACTCAAGACTAAAACACCATGGCACATCATCACTGAAACGCTTTTAACTGCACAAAATCTGTACATATCTACATGTGTCATAACTGGAGAGCATTTTTAAGTATAAACAGCCATTGACCATTTGAAAGAGTCAGAAATTCTCATATGGAACAATATTCATGAAACAAGGTGGCAAAAAGGGAAAGGCACCTGTTTTGTTTCAAAGCTACGTTCATGTTGTATCCACACATTTCTAGATATAGAATAATATTTAAAATGCTGGTTTTGCACTTTTTAAACTTTTGAATTTTTTAACTAATCCATTACATTTCTTCCTGTTTCATATATAATCTTTTTCCAGTAGGGAGTGGAAAAAAACACCCAGAAAATTCTGAAGGCTCCGCTGTGTTTTTCATTCCATTGTCTCCTTTCCCCCTAATATCATCCACTCTATTCTATTTCTGTCTGCAGAGATTTCATATAATCTCATTTCCACCACATCAGAAAGTCCAAGTACCTTCCATGCTCCCTCTCCGCTTCCCTTTCTTTATTCTTGAATCATTCTGAACATCACCATTTTAAAACAGTAGACAGTTATTTCAAACCAAGAGTGGTTTCCAAAGTGAAGATAACATGAAACAAGATTTTGCAGTTTCTGGTAGTCTATTTTGTCTTGGGAATGCAAACATTCCCAGATGAATTATACACATTTCTGAGAAAAATCTCTTCTCCAGTCTTAGTATGAATCTCCTTTGGAAACAAGACTTTCCTTCAGACATATCACATTAATTTAAAAGTTAGCATTGTTGGGTAATAGATACATATACAGTGGCATTAATCTGTTCTCCAACATTACTTCAGTGTTCCAAATAATGAATTCTTCCACAAGGAATATATTTTGCATTTAAATTAAGAAAAAAAATCCTTTAAAAAAAGCATTGCAATGTAAGTCAGAAGCAGATAAGTATGTCATGACATGGAGTGACAGGGCAGCCCAAACACCTTCAGCTGGCTGGTCCCTTCTCCGCTCTGCTACATTGCGCCCCCCTGCCTCTTCCTTTCTGCAGTCACAGAGTAAACCACGTTGGACAACTGATGTAGCTGCAGAAAAGTTACTCCTCTGCTGATTAATTCAGTTTGTAATTTGGTTCACCACATGGTTGCATGAACAGCTAAGCCTGCACTGCTTAAACAGACAGTGGAAAATGAAGCATCTCATACAATATTAAAAAACAAACCAGTCCATTCTTGTTTTGGTGAACTTGTGACATTCCTGTGCATCAAGGACACACCTGCTTTAGCTGATAAATAGTTTTGGAATGATCTCCACTAGTGATCTGGTCCAGAAGATCGTCTACTATTTTCTTGCTGTAGTTTCCAGCATCCTTCACAAATTCCTGTAAACTAGCAGGAATGGAGATACAAGCGTTACAGAAAATGTTTACATTCATTAAAAAAAAAAATTTCAACTTATACGACGGTTTTCCCCAGCTATGCTGCACTACACCTGCATCTTTCTTGTCCTTTTACTCCTTTATGCTTCTTCAGAAAAGTTAAGGCCTTCAAAACAGGGGCGTTTTTTCTTCTCTCTTTTTTTTTTTTTAATTTTTTAAAATGGAAGTAAAAGTATGTGCAAACTTGCTTTTCACAATTACCAGCAAATTTTCACTTGAACTATCATTAGGAGTGGGTTAAGAAACCCAAACATACATAAAAACCTTGTGATTAATTCCTTCCCTCCAAGATTTACTTAAAAAGGAAAATGCCATTTTCCATTAAATTGTTACTTTTAACTGTTTTGAAACTCCTTGATAAATATCACTGTTTTGAAGTCATGAAATCTATTACTTGCATATCTAAACTTACTGCTGGGTTCTAAGTAAAATGCTAAATCTTCAGCCATGTATACTATCTTGTGGTTGAAGACCCTAATGACAAGATCCATAACAGCCTTGCAATAAAATAGGGCAACTTAAAAGTGCAAATGGAAAAAACCAAACCCAAACAACTCCCCAACCCAGGACAAAAGCTAGATTCAAGTTGTATAGCGAGTTATTTTAAAAATAAGTTTTAGAAAAAAAGTAGCAGGATTTGGAGGCTCCTAATTGACATTTAGTTCAAATTGCTTTTCATAAAATTGCTATGAAAAGTTAGGCCTCCCAACAAGGAAGCACTTACCTTAAGGCACACTGTATCCCAGTTTCATCACCATATGCTGAGTACAGGAGTTCCATTTCATCTGGTTTCAAATCATGAAATATAGAGTTGTTCTGCATGGAAGGTGCTGTACTAGCACTTGTAAGAAAGGTTACTAGACAAGTAGAAGAAAGATAACAAATGATTAACACAAGTGTAATAGATCACTTGGAGGAAAAAAAGAATTTTCTTTCTGAAGCAGACACAGGAAGTGCAGTGAGTTTTTTTAACTCCAAATGAAATCAAAAGCAGCATCTCAAGGACGCTTCTGACTCTAGAATCAGCACAACTATTTTAACCATATGAACAAACATACTACTGGAAAATACAGAACTAAGTTAACCACCCAACTCCCACAAAAAGGCTTCACCCCACCGCCCCTCCTTTTTGTGTACATCTACTCCTTTTTTGTCTCCTTTTTGTGTACATCTACCTCACTTGTCATTTGCCAGTCAGTTTCTGGACAGCAGATCAGAAACTATTAAAAATGTCAGTAAGACTAGAAAAAACAATCCAGTTTGTGAAATCCTTGTCATATGATACAAAAATGCAAATGATCAAAAGGGGTTTTTTTCCTCAACTTTAAGTGCAGTTGCTCAGGAAAAATTATTTCCTCCAGAGAAAATTACGTACCATTATTAGAAAGCTTCTAGTGTGGCTACAACACTAAGGCAAAATATTAATCCATAAATTCCTAATTAAGTTATGCTTAGTAAGTAAAAAGGTGCATTTAATTAAAATGGCATTCTGCTGTGGAAGGAATAATTATACATTATAGAAATCTCCAAATGAAAGTTAATTTGGTTACAAGCATAATCTGAAATTATTTTATATCAAGAAATTGCCCGACATTCAATTAATACAAAGTTAAAACATGTTCTTTAGCATTTACCTTTATTTCTTCGTTCATCTTTAAAGCCCAATGTAGTGAAGCCAGGTAATAATTTGCTCGACAGTGAACTCAGATCCACCGGGTGAGTCTCTTCCTCTAATAATTTTGAGAAAAGTATTTAATTTTTAATTATTGTTTTTTAATGTTTAAAGTGTATGGTAAATATTTAGATTTTGCTATTTTAAAAAGCTGTGGTTACCATAAAAGCTGAATGCCTTTCAATCTGTACATTAAAGATAGGTAGTGTAATTCCGGTCCTCCATCTAAATTTCAGATACATGCTCTAAACATGCTTCCATCTCCTATTCACAAGATCTATGGCTTACTTGGTTATTTCACTTCTAAAGTATACAGCAGCATTTGTAATTCTTTTATTAGCTGATTCACAAACATTCAAGATCCAGATATTACAAAGTGATAAAAGCAATTTCTTATGTTGACACCACGTATAGAACCTGGTTAAGACAAATACCATTATGGCTACAGCAATATTTCTTTCTTCTAAAATTCTGAGAACTGTTCAATTAAAATGGCTGAAATAATTTGGAATATGCTTTTAAATTCAAAAAAATCCCAACATATAGGAAACTTCCAGTTATATTAAAATACCTCTGGCTGTTAAGAAATTTGGTGGTAATTATGCTCAACTACTGAACAACAGAAAGCAAGTTTATCCCTAGAGCCTTACCAGGATAAAAAAATATTAACTACAATAAAAATTCAGATTATACTATAGCTGTTAATTCAGTGTAACTAGTCTGGAGCACAGAAATGTCAGGAAGCAGTACAGTACTTTACAGCACACACAGTGAAGCTTGCTCTGCTCCCATTACCATCACTGTGTAAAGTGGCATGACATGACTTCAGAGGTATTAAATCACATTCATTTCATTATTTTTTTCAGAAATAGCTAAGGGCATGATGGCAGCTAAAATGCTCGATTTCATTCCAGAAAAATTTACTACCAAATGAAAAGGAATATAGATAGTATTAGTTACAGGTTTGTATCAAAAAATCAACAGAAATGTGATGAGTCACAAGGGTTCATGCATTTATCAATGCAATAAGAAGCAAACCGTGAATGAATTCCAATCCCAAAAGGTGCAGAGAAGGAAATGCTAAATCAACATGACATACAACAGCATAAAGACTATGACATTTCATTCATTACAAACTTTCAAAACTTCTGCATTTTGAGCTTGAAACTAAAACAAGTGGAAAGCATAAGACAATATAATGTATAGGAGTAACACAAAAACGCACAGAAAAGATCAAGGAATTAAAGAAAAACAATTAAGCAAAATCTCACTGATTTGAAACTGAAATTTAGCCAATTTAAAATTGAAAAATGAAAAAAGGTAAGATATGATTATGAATCTGCATGTGTGCATTGCACATTTACATAGATTACAGCACTTTGATTCACTTCATTTTTTTCTATTAGCTCTTAACACTACAAGGTACATGGAGCAGAAGCCTTTCTTCCAACTGGAGCAATATATAAGTGATTAGAAATAGCTACTATTTTACCATCTTACTGTCAGTATCAGTAGAAAAGAGCATCTGAAGAGTGAAAATTTGAAAGGCAAAGAGAAACATCTTATCCTGGATTTGTATCAGAGATACTAAATATAGCTGTTGGGGAAAATGGTTTGGGGAATTATTTTTTTTTTTTAAACTCATCTATGCTACACAGGATCTGTATGTACAGTTAAGACTTCAAAATCTGCTAGAATATTCAACATTAGAAAAGTTTGCTTGAAAGATTGTGGCATTTACCTTCTGCTTCTGGATCAGATGAATTTACTACACTAAATAATAAAGTTCCATCTCCATTTTTTTTCAGATAACCAATCTGCAAATAGAATGACAAAGATACAGAAGCAATCATTCAAAACAGTCCAAACTCAAAGGAGGAGTCGCTTGCTTACACAATGAACTATAATAAGCATTTTTAGCTGTATTCAGATTCTGCACTGGTATTTCCTTTTAATACAGGGAATCTTGGGTCACCACTATTTATTACCACCTAACAAATGCTTCAGAACAAAAGAGTTAGGAGTAAAAGATCATGTCATATATAAAACTCCTTATTCATTTTCCTAAATCAGATCTAAAGTCTGAATCTAAGACAAAAACAATACCATTGTAATTAGTATGAAGTCAGGCTTTCAGACGGCCAAGCCTAGAACGTACTTTCTTTCGAGAAGCAAAACTGTAACTCCTATTCACAATCTACCTCACTGTTCATTTCCAAATCTAGAGTGAACGGCTTGTTCTCATATCTCATCCACAACTTTCTCTAATTAGAAGTACTTCTATGAACACCTTCGAGTTCTTCAAGAAGTAGTTTGACAGACCTATCAGAGTACACACACAAATGCTAAAAAGACAGCCAGAGATACGAAAGACAATAGAACTGGGGTCTTTAAAGATAGAGCCAGTACTGATGCAACAAACAAAGCTGTCATCAGAAACTGACCACAGATGAATCGTGCAAAAAACAGACTGTAAATTCTTAGTAAAGACGGGAAATGAAAACTTACGCTTTTCCTAAAGAAATACTAGTAAATACTTCCAAGTAAATGGAATGATAAATCTCTCCCCTATTTTGTTTTCTTTTCCCTCCTTAAAAAGTTTAAAACTCTCTCCACACACAAGGCCAAAGCTAATGTTGGCCTCTAATAAAACCAGAGGTGACAAATGCTGGAAAAAGAATGAGCAGGAACAATATATTCAAGTGATGGCAAAAGTTAACAATGGCTGAACTCTAAGAATGTGTCAGTGTTACCTAGATTCAGTGGCATCTGCAGTGGGTTGTCTAGCTGACTAACAGTCCAGACAATGAATAGCTGCACACCTGGAACAACTCTTTCTTGAACAACTGCAAAACTGACTGCATCAGCACAAAAGGCCTTTTCAGTAAAGCTAGCAATCAGCATGACTGAAAATGCTTTAAAGGGTTTTTAAAAAGCCACTCATACTTGTTTTTTCAATTGCAGTGGTCACTGGGGTATGTGACGATGAGAAATGAAGACAAAGGTAGTAATCAGACTTCACACAATGCAAGGGAAACAGAGTAAATGTGTCTCAGCACAGGCCTGTAGCATTCACTCCAACCTTAGCGTGAAGTAATGAAGGAATCATTGAAATTATCACGTAGCTAAGCAATGAAGAAATTATCACATAGTTAAGAAAAATACAGCACATAAACAGATTGTGCTGAGAAAAGTGCACCAACAGCATCACTGAGCTCTTCCTTCTAACAGCACAAAAACTAAACACATGGAACAATATGAGAGTAACAGCCAAGATTATCAAATCTGTGGTTAGCACTGTCCAAAATTCCAACGTGGCCAAACTACTGCTATCTTCTCCTAGTCACTGAAGGATGTCTGCATTTTGTACCCACACAAGAATGCGCTGCAGGTGACAGCTACTACTTGCAGGTACAAAACTACAAGGTTCCAGAATTCTCCTTGAAAATAGTAATTTAACACTTAAAATTTCCTGAATACCTGAGGCTGGGGTGGGGGGGGTTGGGGAATCCTAATAACCCTTCAACCTATGCCAAAGTTTACTTTTTCTGAGGCTGCAACAGTAGGAAGAGCATAATGCTATTTTGATCACTTTCAATGCCAAAGGCTGCAATTAAGGAAAACACATCCAAGACTAAGCAACATTTCACTGTATTCTGCAAGTGAATTTCTAGAGATGTTCAACACACAATACAACTTCAGACCCATTTAGGACAACCTACAGTGGGCTTCAGGGGCTAAATGACAGGCAATAGTCATACTGGTATTCCACATAGCACGCATGCTAGCCTTCACAGCCTCAGAAAATGTAATACTAAAGCCTGTTTACTAAGATGAAACAAAGCATTCAATACTCAGACAAAAAATGGAATTGTGAACTTTGTTGTGCAGAAGACCTTGCTGTTGGGTAGATAACGATTGATCCTATCCCGAGCTTCATCTGCTGCATGTTCCACTAGTGCCAGGACATGTTCTTCAGCAGTGCTATCTGTCAGGCTGCACGCATTTCCCTCAGGTTCAAATATGCAACTAAGAAAGAGAAGAGGAGTAGCTGTAGAAATTAAAAGCTAAAACAAAACAAAGGGATGAATTCTGGGTTTGCTAAAGAGAACAATTAGTCCCACTCCTCTCCCAGTGTCAGTCTACTTCAGCATTTAAGTGGAATTATAATCATATGAAACTGAAGTTTTGCAGCAGATGCTGAGAACTACCAAACTACTTAACATCAAAAATTTGTTTCTGTACCTTGATGTAAATAAAGGAAGTATTACAAAACAGAGACTGGGAGTAAAATTGCATTAATACAAGGTGAATGCTGTATTTGTCCTTAGTCTCCCACATGCAAAAATATGCTGTTTTCACAAGTTCCAAATAGAAGGATGAAGAAAAGAAATTACATGATGAGAGAATGGAGACTCTGTAACTCTGATGTAAGAAAAAAGCTAACAGGCTGCATTTATGAGGACTAAGTCATTTAGTTGCCTGTAGAAGTAGGACACTGCTCCCAGTCTAACCAGGAGTCCTTTAATTCCTATGTTTGTTAATATTGGCAATTAGTATTCCTAATTAGTATCAATCACACAATTGTTTCTCATTGAAATTACAGAATTTAACATGTATCTTTCAGTAGATCCCTTTTCATTAAAGCATCAAAACAATAAAAACATAACAAATAAGCATACCTATGATGGAACAGGACATATATCTTAGCAATTACATAAATTCAGAGAAAGGTAGTATTGTAAGGGGAGGTCTGAAGATATCATAAAATATGGCAGCCTTCATTATATTATGTATTTAAAATAAACTTTGCACATCAAAATCTTTCAGGGAATCATATGGACATTAGACACTAGGGCCAAACACCTTAGGTACTGGGTAGAGCATCTCCTCACACCAAATCCATTTCTCTGTCCTGGGTTATCTTCTTCCATTTGCTTAGCTAAGAATTTCTCTCTGTATAGAGATTCAGATCCGATACACAAGAAAGTTTTGCTATTAAAGACAATAAAAAGATCACAGGATCATACTCTTATGAGACAAACGTGTTATACGATTTTTGTTTCATTGAAACTTCAAGAAAGGGTGTACACAGCAGGAAACTCCTCAGCAACTGGCACTTTCTATCACACTCTACAGAATACTTAACGGACAAGAATTTTTAAAGAATATTCAGAAGGTTGCAACATCCTGGACAAAATTTTCAAAAATTAGCTATTAGGATGTCCAAGTGATTAAGTCACTTTTTAAACTACAGTATAGAGGGATTCTCCCCCCAAAGCTCTTACTGTACATCAAAAAGAATAGTATCTATCCTACTGATGCCAAAATGCAAGTCTTTAAAAGGTCAGGTTAATTAGAAAAAAAAAAAACAAACAAATTCCAACCACTGAAGTTACATAAACATTGAGAAGAACAGGAAAGTAAATTTATACCACAACTGATTGCAAGGAAACTAGTATCAGGATAAAATTAAAGGTCCGTTACTTTCAGCTCTCTGAATTGTATGTTAAGGTAGATATTAAAGACGGAGCAGTACTATATTGCTTGGCAGTCTCAATTTCTTCCCCTGTTAGCTATCTGTACTTGCCACTTCTTACGTGGTCACCTTCAAAGTACAAAGTTACTTCTGTAATGCAGCTTACGTAACAATTAATCAAAACAGAGAAAAACTATTACTCTGGGCACCATACAAACCAAATAATCATATTATTAAAAAAAAATCCAATCAAACAAAACCCACACCACCTCGCCCGCAAGCAAGTCTTTTTTACAGAAAGGTACTTTCAGTTAATTCCTGTACACAATCCATTAAACAAAGAACAAATTACACTTTGCTAATTCTCCATGATACAGCAACAGATGTTCCTGTATGCTCACATTAGTATACTTCGAGCCAAAAAAAATAATCATGCAGTTTAAAATTATTTTTCAAGATGGATACTGCAGTCTCCTATTTCCACAAAACAACTACATTAAAATACAACTTCTTCTGTCAGACATTAAGCAGGATTACAAAAATGCCTGAAGTGTAACAAAACACACATGTGGCTGATTATAACTCTAAAGTTCTAATCTCTCATTTCAACTTCATGCTTTCTCATTTTTGTTAAAATAACAAGTTACATTTTACTTTTTTACTTTGGGTGTTTAAAAAAGAAGCCTGCAGAACATATCTACATGATCAGATCATTTAAGACATTTTACTTTCATAAGAATCCAGTCGATGTAATGCGCTACAATTTAAATTCAACATCTATCCTAGGATATCTATATACACTGAATAACAGATTTTGCTTGTAAATTACAGTTTCTGCTAAAATCTCCTCATAAAATAGAAAATAAATCCCTTTAATTTGACTAAAATTAGATTTTAGCTAGAAAAACATGATTTTGTGACATGGGGGTGCCTATTACCTGGAAGATAGCTTGGCACTAGCAAAGTATTTTACCAAGAAGCTTAATAAGATTTCATTAGGAAGATGTTATCATCTGCTCCACAAAAATCTCCTGTACCTCTATATCCTGTCAGATAAGACTAAAATGAAATACAGTAATTTACTGACCTGGGCCCACTTTGCCCTCCCAGAAAGATCCCATTAGATTTTGATACAGTCAATCAATTTGAATGTGGTCATTCTTTGAACTGTTTGTTTCAAGTTGGGAATCACTGGGTTATTAACTAGTTCTTTAAATAATAAATAACATACAACACAATAAAATTGCCCATTTATCCTATGGGCCACTAGGAGACAGGCTGAAAGGAGGTCTTTTGCTCAATTTTTTGCCGCTGTCTAGTATTACAAAAGCTGCAACAAACCAGTAAGCATGCCCATTAAAACCTTTACCTAATAACTTCTTTATTTTGCTTTTTTGATTTCTTGGTAGTCTCTGCTTGTACAGGAACAACTTCAGGGACAGGTTCCTCAACTGCTGTGTCTTCATCACCCAAAAGAGCTGCCTGCTGAGAAAAATCCATGTCCTGCATAAACGACATGCTGCGCTTCAAAGCTAACAGCCGTTCCTAGAATCAGAAAGGACAGAGCGGCAGGGACTTAACCTTTCCCTCATAGCCAAGATGCTATGATAATGGGATGGGATGGGAATGGCCATGGCCTTATTTTGTTCTTAATGCCTCGTTTCCAATGGCGATGCAACATGATTTGGTCATGGTAGCATGGCATCAGAATTTCTGCAGCCCAACTATCAAGAGAGAAACAAACAAACAAAACTGCATATGCAAAGACAACTGCCTGTTTTACACAAAACTTACCATAAACGCAACACATGCGCGCGCGCGCGCACACACACACACACACTCGCACACACACAGAGCAGCTCAGCAGAATAACTTCATTTTACGGGTTGACAACTGTATGAGTAAAAAGTGTTTAGGCGCACATCTGTGAAACCCCTGAAACCTCCCTTAAACCCACCACCTTCAGAAAAGAAAAGTTTTCTTCTTTATGCAAAATAAAACTTAAGTTAGACCTTGTTTTCAAAGTTGCAGCCAGAAGCAATGTTTTACAGTTGGGTTTTATATGTGTGGATCTTAATTGCTTCCACTGAGGCCACAGGAAGAAGCTCCTACAGACTTCAGTGGTGCAAATAAAGTTGAGAAAAATAAGCATGGTTATAACAAGAATGCCATCGAGCTCTTACATATAGCGGCACTAACAGGCACTGCTGTAATTAATTACAGATAGATAAAACCCCCCTATCATTGTTATTAATTATGTTCCTTTTCAAGTATGACAAAAAAAACACCCCAAAGAGTTGGTACTTTTTCTTAAATAGGTCTCTTACTTTGCTCATCATCTTAAAGCCTGTGTGCAGTATCTTCTTGGCTAGCTTGTAGTAAACAGTATCTGGTCTGTTGTAAGTCATTGCATTATCACACATCAGTTTAAAATCTGCCTGTAAAATACAAAACAAAAGAGCTGTTAAAATTCTGAACTCCTATTAAATGACTGGAAGATATTACTCCATCATGGCAGCTCTGTGAAGAACACAATAGTATTTTAGCAGAAGGCTCATGGAGTAAATGGCAAGCCAAAAGGTAATACAGAATTGCAAATGTTTGAGTCCTTTTTGCTTCTTCAAGGTGCTCAGTTTTGTCTGGCATGGGCTTTTTACTTAAAAAAAGAAGTTTTCCATGAATGCCAAGTGTAACATTTCCTCCTTATGCAAACGGATCAAAGAGAAGAAATGGAGAAATGAATAGAAAGACTGAGGCACAAGGTAAGTACTTTTAAGAATTTTCCCACCTTCGAAATCAGAACAGACTCGAGAAATACAACATCAGAAAGATGCAGTGTGTCTTAGATATAATACTAGTAGTTTGACCACTTCTTTTGTCACTTGCACTAAACCAAAAACAAACAAAAGAAAACTTCAGAGCACAAGAAACAGCCTTCTAGATGCTCATCACATGCAACAACAGGACAGCCAAGTCTGATCATCTGTCATATATAATTTAAAGTAATTTTTACTGTTGCAAGTTCCAAAAGAAAGGTGCAACACACTCCACTGAAAACAGAACCGAAAACATTTCTTGCAGATTGCAAAAGATTTTTCTAGGGTGCCTTTTTTCTAGTCACATGCTACCGATCTGTAGAGTAAAGCACAGAAAGCATTACTAGAAGCTCTGTGAAACACTGAACTAAAAAGACATTCCTATATTCCTCTGAAAATTTCTCAAGTTAGCAAATCAATAATGAAGAATCATGCAGTAGTATTTCCAAGTACTTCACAAATTAGATCCTAACAAATTACATTGGCGTATGATTAAAGAATACATTTTTCCCGCTTAGTAACTTTTCAATATTTAAACAATGGTTGTTCAAACAATTAGGCTGCATTTATTCTATAGACACAAATGCAAATGTTTTTTGTCCATGGGTCCATGATATTTGATGATGACTTGATTATGTGCAAAAGTGTATGCAAACAGAATGGCATGCTTTTTGGCAAGTTAACCCATTGAGTTTACAGACCAGTGAATAGACTTGCCAAGACAAAATATTTTTGGACGTTACTATTGTGGTTGGACATAGAAATCTTTCTAAAGAGCTTCTCTGGCACCCAACGTTTATGAAAAATAGCCTTGCTCTACTGCAATCCTGATCAGAGTCTGTAAAAACAAAATAGTGTTTTATTTCCTGTTTCCATACAGGGATGTCACAGCAGCACTACCCTAATCATTTAGCAATTGACATCAAGCCCATACTAAGCAAGTAAGTGAGCTACAATTGGCAGCCCATGACTCTCTATGGCATCTAAGCCATAAACCTTTGCTTAATGAGACCATCACAAAACCAGAAATTGAGACGGTGACGTAGAAAAGCAAACTATCAAGAACCTGATAAAGAAGCCCATGAGCTTTACATCTAGTGATGGCCTTTGAAGTGCTGCAGAAAGGGATGGAGAAGTGTCTTTTGCTTGTCCAGCTTTGAAGTAGACCCTTTTTTCAGCAGCAAACCTGATGAGTTTTCTGCAGCAATTTCCCCTCTTCAAAATGCAGCAAATGGGTCCTGCAGATTCTACTTGGATTATTTATTGGCTTGTGACTAGTCTCAAGTTAGTTAGAATAGGTGTACCAGAAATGAAAGATAACCCTTTGAGCAGGTCTTGTTTTAGAGGTTAAAAACCTGTAAATGTAATTTCTGTATTACACAGAACTACAAAGGCATGAGCACAATTATCTACACTTGTATCTAGAAAGGGAGTTCAACCTCTTTGACACTGTAAGATGGGCAGACTTCTAGCAACCATTTATTGCTCCTCAGAGTATCAGCAGAAACAAACTCCTTCAGAAAAGAACTGAATGTCAGTCTAAACAATACTAAGATTTTCATTTTTTTAGGTTGCCGGCCCACCAGTTTCAATGTTGTAACCTTGCCAGTAACTAACCAGAGCCACAGAGCTCCCACTCATACTTCCTTTTGAAGTTGCTCAATAAGACAACCCAGCAAGCCAACAGAATTCAGAGACTTGAAGGCATTGCTGATGACAATATTATGAATCCCTCTTTACTATTTCCTGTGTATCTCTGTACTTTTTTTGAAAAAGAAACCATACATATAAAAAAAAGAATAATCTTGGGCAAAGCACCTACAGGAAATATAAGCCATTCTTTGCTCAGCTTTGCTAGACCTTTCAAAAGAATAGAAGCAAGCAAATGCTCGCTATCAAGTCTATTCTTGTATCTACACTAGAAAACAGTAATCCTGAAGGCAGCTAACAGAATGTCACGAATCAGTTCAAGAAAACTCCTTTCCTTCAGGAGCTGGTGATACCATGAAAAGATTTCTTACTGCACTGTCTGTAAAACCGCAATGCATCCAATAAACTATTAGAGCAGTAGCAATACAGCAATAGTTAAGGCAAGCTGCCAATAAACTTGCCAAGTACATTTCTGTCAAAAGATCATTCCAAACAAAGTTATCTGGAAAACGGGATAATTAAAGATAGAAAATATGTAGTTGCTATTGAATCTTACACAAAATATGTCAGTATCTGCACAGTTTTCTGGCAGACACGTCAAAATTGCTTTTTAATCAATCTAACCAGGTCTACATTACAAAAGAGAAAAAAAAAAAAAAGAAAAAAGAGCTCCAGGTTCTTCAACTGCCTAACTCTTTGTGATAGTCTTACTCCTGTTCATGTCCAGCAGCATGAATTCCATAGAACTTTAAAGCATGTTCTTGGTTTCCTCCATAAATGTAGCAGAGTCTGACAAATACAGAGCTGCCACAGAGAAAAACAAAGCAAGAAACCCATGCTAATACACAGAATATACAAAAGTGCTCAGTTCTGAAAAAATACTCATTAAAATAATTACATAAGAAAGGCTTCTACAGTTAAAAAGAATCTTCAGTTTCTTACTAAAGAGCTCTGAAATTAACTAAATCTCTATCAATTCACCTTGAATTCAGTGACTGATTTGTATTCATTCGCTGCAATTTTTTCCTTCATCGTACCAAAATCCATGGGGTGCTTTATTATCATGGAATATCCAGGAGCGATGGCATCCGTGACTGGAAAAGCAAAAAACCCATGAGGATCTTTCCTAAAAATAAAAACAATAAATTTAGATTTATATCAGCAAACAAAGTTATCATTGTTTTGATACCACAGTAATGGTATAAAAAGAATACTACTACTTAAAAAAACACTAAAAGCACTCTCATAAAACAGAAGCATATTTGAAAAATCTCCTGATACAGGAAAGAATTTTGGTTACACATGTGGACTTTTTGGAAGAAATTCTGCTGTTTCCTGAATGACTTCATTTTTTCTTCTATGTTTTATCTGTCTCTATCTACACTTCAAACTGAGTCTTTTGGCTTCACTGTGTAGTAACTTCTCCAATTCCTCTTGTTTGTGAGGTCCTCTAAAAATAACTACAGTGTTTAGTATTTTTTAATTAGTTCCAAATTCAGTTTATTGCTATGTAATAGAAAAGGATATTAAAAAAAACCCCAACAACATGAGATACAGGGTTAACATCTTACGGAAAACAGCAAAGTAAAAAGCCTCTCCAAATTAACAGGATTATCAAGTAAGCAGGTATAAACTTGCTTTGGTATTTGACAGATGACGCACAATAAAACAAAATTTCTTGAGAACCGTTCAATCTTTTAAACTATTAAAATTCATAATTGTTTCTTAACTCCTAAACTAAGTAATTAATATTTAATAAATCTATAATGGCAATGTATCCTCTACCCAAAGCACTTTCCTGACAAAAGCTAGAGTTGCATAGTTGGTAATAATTTTCCTCAACTAATCTTTAAAAACTACCAGGTCTGACATGTTTGCAAAGGTTACCAAAAATATTACAGCCAGTCTTCAGTAACTATTTTCAAAGAGAAAATCAGGATAAGGAGTTGTAAAGTAACACATATAAATATGCATTAGACACTGCTGACACAGCTGTACATACAATATGCTCAATACCTTTGAAGCTGGCGAAGGAAGTGTTCTAGCAATTGCTGGATTGGTGTGCTCTCATTTTCAGCTGCAGTTTGAGATGGAAACACAGATAAGTGCAATGAGACAGAATATAGGTATATTTATGGATTTAGAAAAATAAACACCAGACAGAAAATCTGTAGAACTTATACTGACCTGAAAGTCAAGATTTCAAAGCAGAAGCACACCAGCTTTCTAAGCATATGCTATTTCTTCTTTACTACTTACTGAGTTTTAATCACATTAAAAATTAGTAGACACTGAATCAGATTTAATGCTAAAAAGTCTAGTAGTTGTAAGAGAATTCATTAATGTGAAATAATGTGAAAGTAAGGTGTTACATATTTATACAGAAGGGAAATTTGGTTGCTCAAATACTGCAGCTGGGAAATCCACATTCTTACATGTTACCTGTGCAATTTTAATAGTTTTTTTTACCGTAACACCCACACAATTAGCTTCTCTGAATCTTTTCAGTCAGAGTGACAAATACATGCAGATTTTCTGGCAACAGAGGTACTGATTAGAATTTCACTTCCTGTACAGATTAAACAATAAACATTACACATGAATTACTTCAGAGACACTGGCTTAATGTGAAGTTTGAAAAACTAAAGAAGCATGCTGAAATCTAGAACTCCAACTCTTCATCTTGATAATGGAGAGACAATTTCCTTCTTAACCAAAAGTAGTAACAAACGCTTTCAAAGGACATTTTCCAAGCAGACGAAAATAGAAGTCTTGCCACTTACAGACATCAGATTTTAGCTTGCCAGTTTTTCAAGGCTCCAGACTACCCAGAGACAGAAAGCTTTGACAAGAAATTTTCAGTTACCCCTATCAGGTCACCTTGACAGTTGGACACCATTTCTCATTTTAATGTGCAGTCATAAACAGAAAATTCCTCAATAAGTTACTCGACCAGTCAACAGGCAGTGTTCCAAAACAAACATCACAATGTTCCTAAAGATCCAACTTTTTGCTACTAAGTTCCATTTCCAGGCATACGCGTACTAAGACCATGATGCATATGAAAATTCTTGTAAGTAAAAGTTCCCATTGATTCCACTGAATGTTGAGTTTTAACTAACAAGCAATGGCTATACAGGTAGAGAAAACATGGCAAAATCTGAAGGGATTAAGCACGCAGAAGTTACCACACATAACTGGTAAGTGTTTTGGCTGGTGAAGAGAATTAAAGAAGATTGCTAAATGAAAACTGGGGGGACTATGGTCTTCAGAGACGCCCTATCAGAACTTACTTTTGATGAAACTAGAGATACTAAAATTAAAACGCCACATAAATTATAAAAAAAAATGACTGTAACAACAGCTAAGCAGTCTCCACAGGATTTTTTCCTTAGTTTCAGATATTCTGACCATCATTCTGTAAATGCTGAGGAAATGCTATGGAGAAGGGATTAGGGAAACACTACACTCAATAATACTTTTATTCTGCCAAGTAACAGGAGCTGGAGGCAGATGTCCTTGGCAAGTTCAGTCACATGAAAACAAATCTATTAAAACCCAGAAGCACCAATAGGAATATTGACTTTTTAGATAGCAGAGAGTGCTGAATGTTGGAAAAAACAGTCTCTAGATTTGAGTAAATCTGCATGGAAAATTTACATTTTGGTACCTTTGACATAAGCATTGTTGTGCGTGCTTTTAAAAACACCCAAGATGATTTAATTTTTCACACTGCTCACCTGGCTGAGTTCTGCATGCTCTGACAGGACGATCTGGAGGAGGTTCAACCTCCACTTTTTTCCCCGGATCAAAGTCATCAGTTTCTCCTTCAGTGTCACACTGTTCTTTCTCCCTTTTCCTCTTTTTCTCTTCCTAGCACAGCAGGAGATGACAGATTTTAGAAGAACGTACTTGGAATGTGCAACCCCACATACCAAAAGATAAGAGACAGTAGTATTTGTTTGGAATACTCATTCTACATCTGAGCCATGATACGGTTTAAACAATATTGCATACATTTTCACTGTCACTTTCTCAGTTTTCTTCTCCAATTAAAACTAATACTGTTGACCTTTTGACTTTTTTTTGTATACTATCATTCTACCATTAGTCACTGTACTTTTACTGAAAAGAATGTTAAACTCTGAAGCTATTTATATATAAAAATGCATGATAATAAACTGCACCGGACAGTAAAGTAAGTTGATCTACTATTCAGTAAAGATCAGTCTGTAGCTCTGCTTTGATCAATGTTTTTGTTGTTTGGTGCATTAAACAGGAATCAGTAAAGTACATGATAATTTAGGAAGCCTACAAAAGAATCGTAAGAAATGCTCTGTAACAGTGGTAGCAATTAATTATCTCTTCCTGAGCTTCAAAGCAAAGGCATGCCTGAGTCATACCTATAATCTTACAGTCATTATTCATGTTTGCACAAAAAAGCATACTTTCATTAACCTTGTTTAGACTACAGTTTTGTTACTTATCTGTTAGCTTCTTTTCCATGCACTAATAACGAAGTTCTTAGGGGGAAAAAAATCCAAATATACACACACACAATTTAGCAAAGGTAAAACAAATTATTTGATACTGCAAGATGTTGTATTAAAGACAGCTGTTTTGCTACATTTCAAGTCCTAGCCATAATCTTAACTGAAACAGTTGAAAATGTTAGTGCAGAATTTTCTTTGTACAATCTGCCCTGTATTCAAGAGTTTCTTAATGATCCTACAAGATATATCACTTTCAAGCAAACAAACCTACCAAATAAATCAATTCAAAATGACAGCTGTTGGCCATATGCGTATACATAGTAGTACTGAAAAACTGTCATTATGAGAGCAGTAAAACTACATGACAGAAGAGAATTAAATTAGCAGAGGTCAAAAAAGTCGTTAGTACACAAAAGGAGTACTATTAAAATGAAATTGTACAGGTAGCTGTACGTCAATGCCTAATTGTTGATTTCAGTCTAACTCCTGAAGGTTCAACACAGACAACTAAGAAGGTGACCACATCATTTGCTACTAATGAAGTCACAAAGCCTAGCATGCAGGTTATTCCAAACAAGAGCCAACAAGACTAGTACGACAGTACTCAACAGATCAGATTTCAGAAAGCTGTTCTGAGCAAACATACCAATTTCAAACTCTAAAATAACCTGACATATCTCAGGAACAGAAACGTAACTTAGATTTATTTGAAAAGCTGAAAATACACCTCTCAAAATGTAGCAAAACATGTTTCTGACCTGGCTGAAATACAAAACATCCAACTTAAAACCTGAAGCATTCATACCTACAGACAAAGCAAATTGTTTTTCTTATCCATCAGTTACAAGAAACAAGCTTTTACTTTGTTCAAAAAATCATGACAGGCATATCTCTTTTAAATGGAAGAAATACACCAACACACCGCAGGGGTTTTCTACATTTTGTGAAGTGCTGTCTCCAAAAAATAAGCTTCTTGCAACAGTGGTTCAAAACAACAAAAAAGTGGTTCTGGTACTCTGCGCCAGATTTGAGATCTGAGAACTGGTATGTCTGAATTCTAAAAAAAAAAAAAAATCAGAGCTTACCTTTCTCTTTCTTCTTTCCTCATCATCTAAATGCTTTTCTTTTTCCTTCTCAGATTTTTTTTTCTTTTTTTTCTTTTTTTCTTTATGTCGTTCTCGCTCATGATCCGATCTGTCATCATAGTAACTAGAATCATGCCCTGACCCAGAAAGTTCAGTCACTTCACTTCCTCCGACTTTAAGCACCAGCTTTAAAGGTTTTTCCAAAGGCTTATCCACATAATCTAAATTATAAAAGCAAAACATTTCATAAATGCACATGAAGATGATACAGCAATTACCAATGCTTCTTCCAAAAATATTGTTTACAAGAATTTGTTGCAGGTTGAAAATATACACGATATATTTGGAGAGAAAAATAATGCCTAAGACTAGCAAATCTAAGTTAAGAAACAGTTGTTCAGCACATGTTACGTCATGATTTTCCACAAACTTATAATATGTAAGGAACCAACTGCTCGGCTTTCCCTGAAAACATTGCAAGATCCTTGTCAGACTAAGGTGAAACCAAGTGTTGTTACCAAGTTTTGTAATCAATACTATATAAGCATATGGTTTTGTTTAACAACCTACATGTGTTCTTGAAGAAACAGAACGCACACATTATTTTGACTCAGAATGTCCCACGCAAACAAGGCGATTGTGAAATACAATTACATCCTGGAAAGTTAGCAACACAGACAAGATCTGTCCAATATTTGTTGGCCAGGTAGTGAGATATGTGTTCCCATGCGAAACAGCATCGCAATACTAAAAATTCACCCCCTCACACCAGGTACTCGGGCCCACAAGCGACCGACCCTCCCACAAGGAGCGTGCACAGCTAACCCGTAAGCTGCGGAACCGTTACGGACCTTTCCACCCAATCCGTGCTGCAAGTTAATTAACAGCCACATAACCGTGCACGAATCTGATGGTGGCAAATCCCAAGGTGTGCCAGCTCACCCAGCGCCCCGCCCCGCAGGCAGGAGCCCGCCCTCCCGGCTCCCGCACGCCGGGGAACGGCCTCGCCCTCTGCTGGGCCGCGACCGGCACCCAGCGCCCGCGCACCGCGGAGACGCTCGGGCTGCGGCCGCGCTGCCCTCGCCCCAGCGCTCGCTCCGCGTCACCCGGCCCCGCCAGCCGCCTCCCGCCAGCCGCCTCCCCCCAGCCCCGCCGCTCAGGAGCCCGCGGGGCGCCACCTGCCCTCGCCCCCGCTCCGCGCAGCTCCCCGAGCGACACCGGGCGGCGCCTGCGCCCGGCCCCGCGGCGCTCGCTGCCCCTGCAGCCCCCGCACGCAGGCGAGGGCCCGTCCCTCCAGGCGCCGCGGCCCAGCCCGCGAAGGGGCGCCGGGTCCTGCCGACAGCCGTGGGAGGGGAGGGGGTAGAGGCGCCCGCCGGTGCAAAGCCAGGCCCCCCCCCGGTTCTTACCGCTGTAGGCGGTGGCGGAGGCCGAGCGCCATTCCGCCTTCTCCGCTTTGTGTTTCTTGTGCTTCTTCCCCATGGCAGAGCCGGCCCCAGTCGCGGCCGCCCCTCGGCTCCCCCGGAAGCGCCCGGGGCGGAGCAAGCCCTTCCGGCCGCCGCGGAGGAAGGTCCGGGGCAGGGGTCGCCGTCACCGCCAGCCCGCCTTTTACGAACGGGCGGCAGCTCCGTTCCGCCGCGGCGGGTTTCCTCCGGCCCCAGCGGGCCCTTTTCTGCTCTCTGCGCGCTAGAGCCGCAGCAGCCGGGGCGCTGAGGGCGCAGAGGCGCTCCCCCGGCCGGCCGGCGTCCTCCGACCCAGGGACCGCGGCCGGTGCCAGGTGATTTCCCGTCCTCGCCGTGGGGGGCCGCGGGGGGCCGCGGGGGGAGGGGCGGGCTGGCCGCGCGCGGCCGCGCTCGCGGCGTGTCCCGCGGCCGGCGTCACCATCGCGGCGGGGAGGGGAGGACGGGCCGGTCCTGGCGGCGGGCGGGCGGGCGGGCCGCGCTGTGCCGTGCTGCGTGGCGGCGGCTCAGAGCTGCTCCTTGGTGCCGCTTTCCCCCCAGGAGTGCCAAGGATGGATGAAGCTGCCGGGGATTTGAAGCAAGCGCTCCCGAACGTGGGTGACAGCGTTCAAATACATGTGGAAGTTCATCAGAAATCAAGCAGGTCTCTCTGATCAGAACTCTACTTGCTGCAACTTGTGTCTTCTGCCTTTTGCGCTCTTGTAGGTGCACGTGTGCCTGCTCTGTATGCTCCCGTGGGTGTCTCTTCCAAAGGCTGAACACACCCGCTTATCTCAGCTGCTCCTTGCGTGCCCTGTGATCCAGCCTCATGGTCAAGTTGGTGGCCGAATTCTGTACTTGCTCCGGTGTATTGTCTCTTGTACAGTAGCGCTGAAAACTGCACACAGTACTTAAGATGCGGTCTCACAAACAGCCAGTAGACAGAAAGAATCACTTTCCCTAAACATTTGCACTCTTGCTAGCATAGCCTAAAATAAGGTTTGCCTTATTTGTAGCAGGGGCACACTGCTGACTCATTGCCAGCTTGTCCACCAGTACCCCGGGTCCTTTCCTGCAATGCTGCTTTCCATCCAGTCAGCCTCTGGTCTGTGCTGTTGTCTGGGCAGTAGATGGAGAAACAGGATTTCACGCTTCTGTTGAACTTCAAGAGGTTACTGTTAAACTGTACCTCTAGCCTGCAGAGATCCCTCTGAATGGCAGTCCGGCTCTAGTGTGTACTCGCAGCTCTTGCTGCTTTGGTGTGATCCATAGACTTGATGCAGTTGCTTTTCATCCCATTATACAGGCTGTAATTGAAGATGTAAAACCAGTATTGGTCCTGGTATTGACTGCACCACCCCACCTTTCCCCACCTGACTTCCCAGGTCTGCCTTGGTCTTAGTATTCTTAATCACAACCTTTTGAGCTGGACAGTCCAGCCACCTTTATCCAGTCCTTATCTCACCACTGTGGGAGGTTGTGTCCAAGGTGTTGCTAAAATCAAAGTGTAAAATACCCACTGCTCTCTTTTTGTCAGGTTTAAGGAACTGGGAATTTGCACTGGGAATGCATCACTGAAATTGCAAAAATAAGTTGAAGCCTTTCTGAAATCTTAGAATGGTATTCCTTTTCCAATAGTTTTTGTCTCTTCTACTAGAATTCTCCTTATAGCATGTCCCCAGCCTGAGCTATCAGCTGTCCTTGGACGTGAAAGCATAACAGAGCTTCCAAACTAAGTGTTACAGATTCAGTCTAGTGACTTGGCTATGAGGTGGTTTGGTTTTTTTCCTGATGAAACACAGTCAGATTGCTTAACTCATTGCCATTCTTGAAATCTAGCTGTGTCATTTTTTGTCCCCTGATATGACTGCAGATGGAGCAAATGGTATTCTTTAGCTGGTGTCAAACTTGTTCCTTTTGCAAACAAACTGAATTTGGTAAGTTTTTTTCCCTGCAGAATGTTACAGGAGTGTTGAGCAGGTTTGGGGTTTTTTTGTATGGGCTGGTTTTGGGTAGTGGTTAGGGGATTTGGGGGAGGTTGGTTTTTTTTTTTTTCTTGTCTTTGTGAGATGGAAGCTGTTTTCCATGTAGGCTTAGTGTATGAAATAAAGCACTCTGATATTAGTTCATGCTTCCTTATAAATGTCAATGCCATAAATAATGCTGTTTCTTTCCTGTTAGTGCGGCCAAGAAAGAAGATATCAGAATGAGTGTCTTAAAGCTGTTGAACAGACATAATATCGTGTTTGGCGATTACAAGTGGACAGAGTTTGATGATGGTTTCCTTAGCAGCAATGTGCAGTCCGTGTCAATTGTGGATACGGAGCTGAAACTGAAAGACAGACAGGTATTCACAGTCAAGAATGTACAGCTCTGTGCATATGCCTATGGATTAGTGATAGCCTAAAGACAAAAGCAAGACAGGGTCTACAGGATGATGTAGTATCTTTTATTAGACTGACTGGTATAACCAGGAAAAGGTGGCTAAGTTTTTGGGCCTAAACCCATAATTAGCCTTTGAATGTGAAATATGAAGTATTAAAAGTCTTTTTGTGTCCATTCTAGCCTATTGACTTGAACAAAAGCAGTCTTTCTCTTCATATTTTTCATCTGAATGAAGAAGGACCAAGCTCTGAAAACCTGGAAGAAGAGAATGAGGATATCATTGCAGCTAACCACTGGGTGCTACCAGCAGGTATGCATGTGATATTTCTGGAACGTCTGGAGCAGTGGTCCTCAAACTACGGCCTGCGGGCCGGATACGGCCCCCCAGGGTCCTCAATCCAGCCCCCGGTATTTACAGAACCCCCCCCGCCCCCGCCGGGGGTTGGCGGGGGAAACCAACCAGCCGCAGATGACTGCCTGCCACTTTATCCGCACGCCGGCCCCCTGTTTAAAAAGTTTGAAGACCCCTGGTCTAGAGCAATTACAATGAAAGAAAATCTTGGAAAGGCTAAAAGTGTTCATAGGGTTACCTGTTAAAGGTATCATTTGTATATACTGTTTTACCTTTGTCCTTTGTGATGAAACCAATATATTTGGACTTCGTTTGTTATGGTTTTGACTGAACTACTGTACAGGTGATTCCACAACACATTATTTACTTCCACACATCCACCAGTATTACAGAAATAACTGGTGGTGTGGAATAAAACATACAGTCATAATCGGAAATGTGCAAATTTTTAACCTTACAAGCTGCATTCCAGATTTTTATTTGGAGACTCACAAGAAACTCATCAGTTTAAGCATTCATTTTCCAGAGCCTGCATCTAGCTTCTGGCCCCCAAGACAATGCAGCTTTTACATTTGGAACAATCAAAGAAAGAAAACACTCTAAGGACTCTAAATCTCTGAAAATAAGAATAAGGCTTTACTTTGCAATAGCGTGTCATCTCTGTAGCTAACTTGTGCTTGGGGAGGTTGTATTCTGTGCGTGGGAGGAAATGTAAGGGTGTGAGAGACAGTGATTCTGAGACATTTCTTGCTCTGTCCATGTTGTGAAAAGCCTAACTATATGTTGTGCTTCTCTTCAGGAAGAATCCAATCTGATACTTTGACGTTACTCCCATATTATTGTGGTTTATAATCATTGAGGCTTCCCTGCTTCTCTTTGCTGAAAGCTAGAAACTAACTGCCAGAACTGATTGATACCCATATCACAACTTTAGGGTTTTATGCATTATTCAGCTATGTGCTTTTTTTCATCCTCTACATGTTGATGTTAAAAAAAACCAACCCAACCCATCCACCCAACCAAAAAACCCCCCAACAAACCACACACCCCCAAAACCCCTGAATGGTAAAATTGGACTTAGAACCCTCCTCCCACCCCAATTTTTCATAGCTCTCTATCTTGGGGAACTGTAGATCCATCCACTCTTGAGGATGGAAAAGATTATATTTTTCCTTTCGTGTTAAGAAATTAAGAAGATTAATTTCTCCTTAAAATTATTTGAGAAAACAGGAGTTGTGAAACTGCTGAATTTGTCTGTTAGAAAGTAGTGCTTGCATTACAAGAAAAACATCTGGAGGAAAAGATCTTGTTCTTAATCCTTAATTTTAGTTGAGACTGATTTGAAAACTGTTTTGGGCTGCTTAAAAGTTCCCAGACTGATTTATCCTAAACAGGTATATGTTATATTGCTTTTGCAGCTGAATTCCATGGCCTTTGGGAAAGTCTTATATATGACACTGAAGTAAAATCACACGTAAGTTGCAGATGAATGAGTATTAAAATTGCTTGAGGAGACCTAAGAATTGAAATGTAGCCTGTTTGAAGTATGCTGTATTCCGTGGAGAAGTTATTTGGAAATCACCAGCTCCAAAAATCTATATAGTTTTTGGTACTTACATACTTTTCTGATGTATACTTAACAAAAGAAGGCAGACCTGATATTTTGAGATTCTGTATCTGAGATACTTGTCAATATGTGCTACTGTGAGGTCAGCTTTGCAAAAAATCTGAGTTTCCTTGTGAAACTGCGTTCAGTGATACTCATGCCACAAATCATAAAGAATTTCTTCATATGCATTGGCTTATTTTTCAGAAATCAGAAGTTTAACAGCTGGAGACGTTGCTTTGGTAGCAGCTTAAAAATTCTCAATTTCCACTTTTGCTTTAGACATATTCATCTGCCTGCATGAAGAAAGCAATAAATGTTCTGTAGAACGGGGTAGAAATTCATTTTATTAAAACACTGCACCTTGTTTTAAGGCTCACTAATTGCATGTTTTTCTAGAAGGGGAGAAGAAAATTGGTGGAAAAAAATAATTTAAAAGAGGCTTAGAAAAGTGTGCAGCATTCTTTGAAATTGATTCTCTATTTCTTCATTGAAGGTTCCAAAAGATCTGTTGTCTCTTTGGTGTGGGTTTTTTTTGATGATAAGGCAATTTTGGTGGCTTGCTATAGCTAAAAGGGAAGTGTGTTGCTATCAGCTGGCCTTGCAGTGCTTCCCTTCTACTGTCATTCTTGCTACTTTGCAGTAAACTAATGGAGGAAACGAAATCACTGGAAGTGTTCAACTTGCTGTGTGATGGGCTAATTTCCACCTGCTTTTTGTCCCGTTAATTGGTCCGCTGTGACCATAGCTGATGGTCATGTAACAAGTGGTGGGTGCAGGCTAGGCGGAACAGAACAGGGGTTTAACTGTATTTCTGGCAGCAGCTAGACAATTCATTGGTTTAGCAGTAACATCAGCCAGCACTGTACAAATGCACATTGCACGATTTGACTCGAGTGAGTGTGCTCCCGCTTGAATGCTGGTAAGACATTTGGAAGAAACAAAACAGTTGCTTGGGGTCATTTTCTAGTTTGAACTTTCTGTGCATTCATCAAACATTACAATTTCCAGAGGCTGTAGAACTGTAATCTGAAATGTAGTAATTGTGACGTTAGTAAAAACACCACAAGTGATTCAATTTAGTTGCTTTTGTGACAGCACTCACCAAGATGTTTATTATGCTTGTTAAAATAAAAATGCTTCTACCTGAAGGTTTTGGACATAAATAAATAATTCATTATCTTGTTTATAATACCCTAGGTACAGTATTCTCACTTAAGTCTTTATAACCATCTATAGTATAGCAAAACGTTCTAGTGATAGTAGTTGTTCATTTATAAGGTAAACACCGATTAACACATCCATGTTAAATTAGTGGAACTGCTTTCCAAATCATCTGTGAAAAGACAAGACTAATTAGACTTACTGATGTACTAAATAACAGCAAGTTCATTGCTGTTGACTGTAAGTGTATGCTGGTAGAAAAAAGTGGTAGCTTCTAATGACTAAGAATAGAATTACTTCTGTAAAAGTAATTGTGCAGAATGTTAATTTTTTAAACCATGGAACTGGCTGGTTATGGTTGGGTTCTACAGACTGAAATGGTTGCTGTGAATTTTCAAAATAGTATAGTCAGTGTCAATATAATGACAATGAAAGACATGCTGGATGAAGTTCTGGGTTTTTGTTGTTGCATAATTGCTCCGTCTTGGCCATGAGATACTGCAGGAATGCTACTGTATTGTCATATGAACACATATGAATCCAAAGCACATTACAGGTAACAGCATCAGAAAATAATACGGTATCAGGTGTTATTATTGGTAAAAATCAGTATAGATTCACACCCGAGGTTCATACTGATTTTGTTGAAGAGTACTTCCTAATTCTAGATGAGTCTGAAATGAAGTAGCATTGTTTTTGGAAGCAAGCACTCAGGGAAGTACGTGCAGTTTCCCTTATTTGGAAGGATAACCAATCTGCAAGTTCTTTACAGTGGCTGATACAAGTGCTTCAGTAGAAAGGAACTAAAATGTGACAGGAAATGCTTTCTTTGGTGGGTTGACTACAAAGTGAACACACATATAGGTGTACAACTTCTAAGCAGGACCTGGAGTTTGAATCTTGACTTTCTATGCTTGGGCAGTTTGTGTTTTAAAGGCATACTATAAGTAGGATGAGGGAAAAAGAAAATAATTTCACTTCCTCTAAGCATTTAATCTGTTAATGTAAAAGTTCTGGAACTCCAGTTGTGCCCTGTACATGCTATTCTTTTTCCTGAGGGCAGGAAGGAAATTAATTTCCAATGTTTGCAGAAAGAGAATTTGCCTATGACTAAAAGACATGACCACACCCCCCCGTGTTTTTTTTGTTTTGTTAAGACTACACATTAGACATAATTAGGAGATTGCTGGTGTTTATAATTGTATTTGCTGATATGTCTCTAATTTGTGTGTCTCTTTTTCTCCTCTTCAATTAGTTACTTGATTATGTGATGACAACACTACTATTTTCTGACAAAAATGTTGACAGCAACCTGATAACGTGGAACAGAGTTATTTTGCTTCATGGTAAAAATTATCTGTCTTAAACCAAGTGGATTCATTGGCCATTTGTTTATATTTTCCTTCTGGAAAACCTTGTATTGCACTTCTATGTAGTGAAATTAGATGATCCAAAAGCAGCGGATTCAGATTAAATGTAACATCATAATCAAATCAATGTTCAGATGTGTTATGTTTTGCAGGAATTCAAATTCTGAAATGTACAATGCAGTGACAGTAGCTGGGTTTTTTTATTTTCATTTTTAAGTGATATCCTTTCTCTTTTTTTGTACAAAGTGCAAAAGTAATGCAGATACTGAGGACGTTAGGAGCCGTATTTTAGTTTACAGTTCTATCACAGTGTTAAAAAAATTAACTATGGTTTTATAAAAAACTTTAAAGGAAACTGTGAAATCACTGTGTAAATTGTGTTATAAACATCGTGTTCTATTGCCAAGCACGAAGACAATACTCCCATGAATTTAGTTATTACTATTTCAGTGAAGCCGTAATCTTCAGTCAGTCCTAGCTTACTGTGGAGGTTATTCCATAAACGAGTTTAACATCAACTGAATCCATTTTCTTGCAAACTGCAGCTTGCTATTGATTAACTACAATTTTGTTGTCATCAAGAATAGTATTCAAAAATAAAAGGTCATAATGGAAATGTTTGTTATGACTGTTATTATACTTTATAACTCTCAGTTATAACTCAGTTTAGAAGCTGCAGGACATTTTTGTTTGGAAAACTTTATTTCAGACTGTTAACAGTATATTCATGATAGATAAATTTAATTTGAGCAATGAGCTCTTTACTGTGATCATGAAGATTTTAATACTGGGAAATCTGCAACTGTTGCAGTGCAAAACATATTTATGCTGTAATGGCAGTACTGACTGCATGAAACTACTGTCAAGTGGTTGACGTTACCGGTTTGTTTAGTGTAGTTGTTTAGCTACACATCTCCTGTACTATGAAGAGTCTGTTTAACTGTGCTTGTACTTGTCTGGAGAAAGTCTGTGAGGCCCTTCCCATAGGATGTCAAGCCAGATCAAAAGATTTGTCCCAGAGCATACTTGCTGACATGGTCTGGGTTGCCCTGTGGTAGAGGTTTCTGGGAAAGTGGACAGCTGATCAAACTGTGCATGATGTGTTTCTGTTTTGCATGTTAGAGTATGTTTCAGGAAGATACAAGTTTAAGCATAGCTAGGGTGATACACTTAGCTTCTGTGGCTGTTGAGTATTTTAACTGTATGATGCCTGCATGCAGACTATTACACTGTATTAATAATTGAAAACTATATAAATTCAAAGCTCAGCTGTAGACTGTAGTGTCCTACATTCCCAAAATATATTCTCAAGATACTCCGGTATTTGCAATCATTGTCTGCTGTATTTTTATTCTACAATTAGTGCTGTAATGAAATATAGTTAAAAAGATGTTACATGTCATTAACAGTCTGATGCAGATTCTATGTAATGTATGGATTTGATTTCAAACCAGGCCCTCCTGGAACTGGGAAGACCTCTCTTTGTAAAGCATTGGCTCAGAAGCTGACAATTCGACTGTCATCCAGGTGATAATTTTTTTTTAGTCTGCTTTGTTCATTGTTCTTTTTCAGTAGCCCAAAAGTATTTAGTATTTGACTTCAGGTAAAAGATGCCAAGTGCTAATGTTCATAGTTCTTTCATAGTGCACCTGGCTAGCAATAAAATTGATCTGATAGAGAAGCTGGTTAGGATATTTTAATGCCTTTAAAAATATGTAATTATTTGTGCCCAGGTATGTAAAACAAATTCCAGTGGCAATATAGTCATTTGTTTGTGCTCACATTGTATATCAATGAATATTAAAGGACAAAGGATCACAGAGTATCGAGCTTGCTATTTGTATCTTCATGTTCGAGAAAGCCTATTTTTAGTAGGTAGTGATTTTGTAACCCATTTGTGTTGTACTTGGATTGTCTGGATGCCACAGTCTGCAGAGGTCAGTCTGTATCTCAGACAAGTAACGAGTTAGCCTTAAACTTCATAGCAACTTTATATAAATTTATATAAAAGAATGTTATATAAAATACTAGGTGAAACATAAATAATGTGTAAATATTGGAGTACTCTTGACTCTAGCCCAAGCTGAATTGACGATAACCACAGATTACATAATGTGTGGCTGAGATATTTTGTCCTAAGGATATCCATGCAAAGCTAAGTAAATAAGCTTCATGTTTTATGTGTTCATGCGATACTGAACAAAATCTTACATGAACAGAAGAATGAGGTCATTAGCAAGGTAACTGTTACTTAAAGTATGTTTAAATAGCACCTGTTCTAATGAAGGAATTCTGATAGCAATTTAATGTAAAGATTTCTAGTGAGATGTTTCTGGAAATGACACTTAAACTCAAAACAGGTATTATATTTTGAAAAGTAATTTAAAGTATTAATTCACAGAATTCCAGGGTTGAAATGGAGGGAATGAGACTTATGGAAGTTAATGATGTCACTAACTTTTATTCACCATAGAGTTGATACTTCTTTCTCCCTTCATACTTTAGGTATAGGTATGGACAGTTAATTGAGATAAACAGCCATAGCCTTTTCTCTAAATGGTTTTCTGAGGTATGTATTGATGTAGCTAATGAAGTAGAGCTTGTTTTTTAGAAGTTGCAGTTTCTGTTGAGCTTGTTTCATAAAATAAGTGTGTGCACTGAAGATTACGCAGAATAATTATTGTGTTTGAGAGCACCTAAATAGAAATTATATTAGAAAGTTACTTTAAAAAAACAGGTATTTCCGTCTTTAAATATGGTAAGGCTTGAAAAATTGTTTGGTAAGGCAACAGTTAAACGTATGCGTATGGTGTCTTTCTAGAGTGGCAAGCTTGTAACCAAGATGTTCCAGAAGATTCAAGAGTTAATTGATGACAAGGATGCTCTTGTATTTGTACTGATTGATGAGGTATGATTCTGATAACACTAATGTGCATAAAATTTTGCAAAAGTTAAAGTGATGGGAGGGAACTGTGGTAATGCTCATTTGTAAAGAACAATAAAAGCATATTAATGCTTTTGTATGTTACATAACTTTATGCAGAAGAGTGACTTTTAATCTTGACTGCTGCAGATTTGGGAGGAACACAGTGTGATTTAGCAGGCAAATTACAGCTGAAAATGAAGCAAAACCTTCCTTGGCAGAACTTCCCTTGCTGCTCTGTGTTTAAAAGTGGAGTATTGCTTTAAACTTCAAATTAATTATGCTCTCTCATATGTTGTAAAGCCCTAAAAAGCATTATTATGGTTCCGTTCATAGTCTAACTTCTCTTCAGACTTGCATACATAAGCTAAGTATGTGCTTTATTAAGCTTTGTTATATTGGAATCCTATGGGAGAGCTCATTCTAAATTCAATGTATTCATTATTCTGTTGTGTTTGTCCTGTCCCTCTCCCAGCCCCCAAAATTTAATTAAAGTGAAAAACAGCCTCCATTCTGCTGTCTAAACAGGAACTTCACTCACTATACTTTGCTTCCTTGACATTGCTCTCCCTGTCTCTGTAAATTCCTACTTAGCAAAAGATTTTGAAGATGAAGTTTTAGATACCAGACACAAGGATCTGAAATTGTATCGTCTGGGTTATTTGCTTGTTACCAGCACTTCAAGTGTGCAGTCTTTTATGTTTTTGTTGGGGTTTTTTTTAGTGTTTGGTGATTTTTTTTTGTTGTGTTTTTCATTGGTGGGTTTGGTTTTTTCTAGGTGGAAAGCCTCACGGCAGCCCGCAGTGCCTTCAAGGCAGGCACAGAGCCTTCAGATGCTATTCGTGTGGTGAATGCTGTACTGACACAAATAGATCAGATTAAAAGGTAAACTCATATTATTCCAACGGCAAAAGGTAATTGGCAATTTCAGGATTCTTGCTAATTCTTATTTCCTACTTGGAATACTAAATCAAATTGGTTAGTGAACTATTCTTTGTTAATGGTGCTAATCATGAAAAGAAATAGGAGTAATCCAGCAGAACATTTTGCATGTAACTGAGTGAACCATCAAATCTACAGATGGTATACTTCCTTTAAAGCTAGGGAGGGACACAGGACAGGTGGTCATGGTATCTGCTTGCAGAGACAAGAATAAGATCAATGAAGAATTTGTTCATTATGTACAGCTTCTGGATGTCAATCTAAAGCAGACTTGCACAACACATGGCTTGGTGTGCTGGATTCCGTGCAGCATACCATCTTTTGTTCTATTTCTGCCACTTCCCTTTTGGCGTGTACTTGGCTCTTCACAGAAACAAAGGTGCCCTAGTATTTGGGCCTGTCTTGTGGCTCATTAAAGGTAAGTGGCGTAAGCCACCTGTGTCAGAGTTCACAGGCTTCATCTAAAAATGTCTATGGTTAAGAATGTTCTTTCAATATTTCTTAGAGCAAGGAGACGTTAACATCTGTTTTAAGCTCATTCTAATGTCAGCCGTGGTTAGAATGTGTCACATTGCCAGTTAAACTATATACTTTCTACTGAATTAAAATGAAAAACATATAGATGAAAGGTTCACATTTATGAGTTGTCTTTTCATAATTTTTTTTTTTTGGGTGGCAGAAACTGTGCCAGTGGGTTCTAGATGGTTAATGTATATCATGTCTAAAATAGGTTTAGACAAACTATGGACGCTTGAGAAACAGCTGAAAGAGACTATGCATTGAAATAGATCAGTGATAACTGGCCAAGAGCTTCAGGTCATTTATTGTAATTGCTGGCTGACAGGAGTGGTATGACTGTTTTTTGCATGAAATGGCTTGAATCAGAAGGAGGGAGGTATCAAATTGCCAGTCACAAAAAGAGATAATTTTTATACATGTGACCTAAAAATCTACTTTTATCTTGAAGGTATCCCAATGTCGTTATTCTGACTACTTCAAATATTACGGAGAAAATTGACATGGCCTTTGTAGACAGGGCTGACATAAAGCAATACATTGGACCTCCATCTACTGCAGCAATATTTAGAATATATCTTTCTTGCTTGGAAGAACTGATGAAGGTAATGTTTTGAAAGCAAGACTGTAAAATGTACTATTTTAATAAATTCCATGTTTTAATCATACTACCTAAATAACAAAAATACACAAATTTCATTACTTCTGTATTTCCACTCTTACTGTAGAATTTAATTTTGAATATATTTAAGGTTTTCATACGACAGTGTATCACTCTTCTTTCTAGTGTCAAATAATATATCCTCGACAGCAGCTCCTGACACTCAGAGAGCTAGAGATGATAGGCTTCGTAGAAAATAATGTGTCAAGGTTAAGCCTAGTATTAAAAGAAATCTCAAGGTAAGATTCTGAAATTTTATATGGATATATATTTATATAATGAGTTGTGGGATGATGTATAAAATTAATAGAATTTCAAAATGGCTAGAGTTCTAAAACATCTCAGTTTTTTTTCTGTTAGGGTTAGTGCAGAACCTTTCAGGGGACAAAAAGTGGAAGTGATTAGGACTTGCCAACATTTCTTAGTCTCAGGTCTGGCTTGGCTTAGTACTGGTTCTGGTTTCAGCTCTGCCCTTTGAAGTTCTCTTGACAGATTGCTGGTGGGATTAGTGAGATGCTTTAGGTTTCTGTGGATATTGTGAATTGTAACACTGTTTAGCGGGAATAGCATTGGCCTTAGTTCCTGCTAAGGAAGTATCTTGGAATGCCTTGCAATCTACTAAATCAGGTTTTACCATCAAGATGTAAGTGGACAGAGGTAAAGGGGAAACGAATGAAGTGTAAATGGAGAGTATTATGATTTGCTGAGTATGCTAATAGAGCAAATAAGTCTTTCGCTACACCATAACAATTCCTGAAACAATAAAAATGATATTCACATAATATTTTTTTCCAAAGTGCTGGTCCCTATGGAACAAAATAAAATAACATCCATAAAGTCAGGAAAGTATGTTTTCCTTCTGTTTCTGAAGTATGCAGTCTTGACCAGTGAAGAGCGGAGTAAAAGTGAGTTTTTCCAGGCATAGAGGTTAGGGTTCTACATACGGAGGGGTGCTTGGAGGAGGTAGGAAGGCGTAACAAGTTGGTGAGGTAAAGGAAGCTCTGTGTAGATGGTGGGAAGAGGGAGATAAGCTATAGCTCTAAGGTCCAGCCTTCAAAACGGATTTTTCAAGTCCTTCCAAGAGTGGATGGAAGATTGTATCTGTACCATACCCTTTCAGTGTAAACATTCCCCCAAGTTCATGAGATATGGCACAGTGATGTGAAGGGCATGATGTAAGTGTAGCCGGGCAAATGTGACAATACCATTTCTGTACCCTTGCCTTTCTGTGCTGTATAGCCTCCCATACGCTGAAGTTGTGCACTTCCTGCTTCGGCTAAAGGTGCTGCAAGTGACCTGCTGAATTGTAATTTGAGGGGTTTTTAAGAGTAGCTTATGGGAGAAACAGAAAAAGGAAAGGTGGTCTTTTAAGAGTGGATATTTAGCATTTAAGCAGGACTTATCTTTGTTTTACTGTAGAAGAAGTGAAGGTCTTAGTGGCCGGGTCCTGAGAAAACTTCCTTTCCTAGCACATGCGCTTTATATTCAAGTAAGTTTATTCTATTCATTATATTTTGATTTGGTTTTGAGACAGGTGGGAAACATTTGGTCACTGCCTGAAGTAAAAGATTGGGCCTAAACCATCTTTTTACTCTAAATTGCATGTTTCTGTGGCTTTGTAGACTGAAACAATTTTGTGCTGCCCATAATGTAAAATGAGATTGAAGAAGACGGGGGGACTGACCTGTCCAACAGCATTCTACTTTAATTGTGAGAGAACATTGATATTGGTTCTGTGATAATTTCTTGCTGAAAGAAAACTCTCTGCCACTTTATTTATAATATTAATTTGTTAAAAACCTCTTTTGAAGTGAATCCACAGTAGTAGTGATTGACTCATTTTCCATAGCTTAACTATGACTTTACTATGCTAGCTTGTTTAAAATAAACCTGCAGTTTCATGTTTTGTAGCATTTTGAAAATTTTGTAACATGGAAGTCAAATATTTCTCTTTTATATACTGTGATTTGTAAGTAAAAATTATGTATGCCTATTGCTGTAGTGTGTCTTAACGCAGTGTTGTCTTATTTTCAGTCCCCCAGTGTTACAATGACAACATTTCTTCAAGCTCTTTCACTTGCAGTAGACAAACAATTTGAAGAAAGAAAGAAACTTGCAGACTGTGTGTGATACTCCACTGTTTTATATTTGTCTGTATTGTTAATACTGAAAATTACATATTTTTCATACAAACTGTGTACAAACTTATGTGTGTCTGTAAAATAGATTGTCAACACCTTAAAAAACCTGGAATGCCTAACCTAGTTTTTCAAAACATTCATTAATAAACAATTGAGAAATTTTACAGCCTATTTTTCAAAAGCTTTATTTCAAATGCCAATAAGAGGAATTTGTAAAAAATTCTTACTAGAAGTCAGTTGTTAAAAAGTGGACAGCCTTCTGTTCCTTATTTCTTAATCATTAACTTTCTATTCATGCATCAGTTTTTATACTTCTGATTTCTTTTATATTTGTAATAGCAATAGAAATTCAGTCTTTGGATCTGATATTTGTGCCATAAAATGCACTATTTGTTATTGCTTCTGAAAGAACAAGCATGAAACTGGGAAGGACTTGAAGTGCTCAGCAATGGCCCAGACCTTTTATACTGATAACTCTTTATATGGAAATTTAATATCAAGTGTTACTTTTTTTTTATTACATCAGATTCAAAAGTTTAAAATCAAGACCTCACTTAATTGTATTTTGTAATACTGCTTTTTCTGTTGTTGCAAGGATGTGAACTAGAGTGGACCGTGTTTTCTCAACCATGGTTTCTCACTGAAGAGTAACTACGATGCATTAAGAAAGGTTCTTTAAAGTGCATGAAGTTCCGTTTTGTTTTACAAACATGACATAAAATTTGCAAATCATCTGGGGAGAAAAAATATTTTGTACTGCAAAAGCTAGGGAATGTATGCATCTGGTTCCTAAAGGAAGAGTCAACTTTTATATGATAAATATATATCCTATATAATAATTGTTACAAAACTGTCAACTCTTCTTTTTCTTCTGTATTTACAAGTATTTTTTATCTGCAGTCAGCTAAAAGAATGAAATGTTAGGGGAGTTTCCAGATTAGAAGTTTATTTTTTCTTAAATGAACATAAACCAGTGAGATTTAAGTTGGTGATACCCAGTTAATGCATGCCTCCTAGCTGTTGGTATTGGAAGTATTTCAATGATAGTGCATTTTGTTACTTCCTTGTCTGTATCTTTTAAACCAATGTTTTAATATACAGTCATGAGATGAAAGATTTTTGTCACAAGCTATTTTTATTAATGAATGCTATAAACTGCATTAAAAAATTGTACAGAACTTGTCAAGTGCTAGTAAGTTTTTATTATGGCACCTGTATTTACGTAAAGAGAATGTCTGTTAAGCCTAAGTGTCTGTTTATTATATTGCTTTTGAAAATAACTTATTAAATATTATTCCCTATCCACCCCCAAAAAAAGAAGGGGGGTGGGGTGGGAGAAGATTGTACCAAATTCAGTCCTTTGCAATTGTGTGCTCTATTTTTCTCACAATCATTGTTTTGGAAATACTAGTACATGGAAGAAACTTTGCTATAAGATGACTACTGAAAGGCAAAATCCTAAACGGCCTCTAATCCACAGTGGATTTGTGGCTTTTGAAGTAAAGGATGTAGAGACTTTAAAGGAGTGTTCGTTCAATACAGGTGTATATTACACGTGCCTGCCTTGATCCATCTAATAGATACTGGTGTACTTCCAATTAATGCAAAAGCATGGAATTACCTTCTGGTCTGTATTTGAGATTCTGTAAGAACTGTGGGGGCTCCACGTACTGCACGGTGTTCGTGTTTTACGAAGGGTGTATACTTTCCCTCTGCTTCAAAAGCAGACCTTACTAGCACTGCTTGTTTGCAGACGTATTGATTATATCAAGGTTATAAAAACTGAAGACCAGCTGTTCTTGCAGTTTACTACTACTCCCCTCCTTATTCCTTGATCTGAGATGTAGTTTACCTTTACTCAAGTATTTCTACTCAAACTAGGACACACTGGCATTCTGAAAGTTGGGTGGAATTTAAAGACCATTTTTAGTATGTGCCATTTTGCTAATACATTAATTTGTGCTATGGCTGACAATAGTTTAATCTTTTATTAAGATCCTAGTTTACTAATTCTGATGTGTGATTGATTTGAGTTGGTAATTCCAGAAAGAAAACACAAGGGAGGCTTATTTCTCCCTGTTTTCCCATTGTGTGGAAAGTACTGCCCTGCATAGAATGGGCATCTTGCATTTTTTGATTGTTTTTCTCTTGGGGAATTTTAGTTCAACACAATTTTAAATTCTAAAACCTTTTAAGATAATTGCTCTCAAAGAGGTTGTGTTTGTTTTGGAGGGATTTTCTGCTACTTCTCTTGATGATACGTTCCTTTATATCAGAGTAAAAATAAATTAAACTAGGCAACATAAAATGCAGGGCTTTACTACAGCCTTGAGGTGAGGCTATGCAGCTGGAAGAGGGTGTTTGGGAGGTTCTAGACTGAGCTGTTTCCATCTTGTATTTAATGACCATCTACTCTGAAGTACACACATTTTCTGTTGAACAAAAACATGGTCATGTTCCCCCGTGGAATCTTATTTAGCCTTTTTTTGCAAACAGTTTTATTTTAATGAAGGCGGATGAAGAATGTTTGTACTCTGCTTGGATTGTCTTACGGATTTTGCGGGCTGCTATAAGGAAGGAAACGTTGGATATGAAGAGTCCTCAGAGTAACCTTCTTCCCCAAGTCAGTGCAGGTCTGTTAGGTGCTCAAAGTGCAGCGTCTGCCGCTGTTCTTCCCACAGGAGACTTGGTGGCCACGCATTAATCCTCCTTTTTCTTTCCGTGCTCTGTTAATGGCTATATTGAGGGAATAGTCCTCTTTTCCAGGTACAATTCAGAACAATTCTTTGATTTTCAAACGTAACCATAAATTAAAACAATTATTTTTAGGCACGCACAAAGTCCTACCTCGTTCTTAGCGGATGGCTTCTAATCGTGCTCCAGGCCACTAGATGGCCAGCAGAGCCTGAGCTGCCGCAAGCCGCGCGCAGGGGATGCTGACAGCGGTCCGGGAGCCCGAGGGGCACTTTGCTGCCGAGAGGATCCCGCTTCAGAACGTGGTGTTAGCTGTACCGCAGCGCAGCTCCTTAGAATTTCTCTGCTTAACCACACAGGAAGAGAGCTTTTGGACTACAAAACGTTCTGCCAAATAAAAAGAAGCTGTCGCAGAATGTGATCCAAAGATGAAAACCAGTTTTCCACACTATGGCAGAATTTATTTTATACTGTAGTTTAACTGTCTCATCTGCTGGGTGAGGGGTTTAGAAAAATATTTGGGATCTAGGTCACTATAGGCATAGATGATGGCATTTTGAGCCTGGTGAAGGCAAAGACTTTCAGCATAGCACATTAAAGTGTGTGGAACATAGGATTTTATAACAGTTAAGTAATCCTGAAATAGCAAAGTAAAATCCTGGGGGTTTTTGCTTGCAAAAAGCAAACAGACGCTTTGTCAAGCTGAGCACTGCTTATTTTATGAGATATTTCTGTGACTAATATTTTTTCCAAGCAGTTAAAAGTGTTCATTTCTGATCCAGATCCTATGACATGATTTTCAAAATAGCAGGAGAGGAGGTTGAAGAAGGAAGGCTTTTATTACCCAGTTTATCCACTGGAAATTATGCAAAACCAGTGATTTTTCTAAAATGCATCTTAAGTAACCATCTAAAACTTTGGACCTGTGGAAATACACAATTCATTTCAAATGATCCTATTTCATGGCTCACTGTCAGTGCAGTGTTGCACTTCATAATTTTAAGTTTAGAAAGGGATGAGAACCCAGGGTAGGAGAGCCAAGGCCAGACACTGAGAACAATATGGTGATTTTAAAGGAAGCTTCTAGAGATCAACAGAGGGGTTGTGTTTAATTCATTTATATGTTATAGTGTTTGTGAGACAATGAAGTTGATGTGGTCCATTAAAAAGTGTCAGGTAATTTGATAAAGAATGAGGATGCAGATGCATGCATTTTAAATCAGGCATCTGCAGTTGCATGTCAAAACTGCTGGGTCTGAGACAAAATATCTTTGTCTATAAATATTAATGCTGGTACACTGAATTCTCTAAGGAACATCTCTGAGCTTAAAGATAATTCAGATCATTAAAGAAGTTAATTAAAGAAGCACTACTTTGCTCACCTTCAAGCCAGATGAAATTGTATTTCACACATAACAAACCTTTATTAGAACAATGATTGCAGGTCCAGTGAAGTCTTCTGGGTAGACTTGAGTAAAAAACATTGTATATAAAGCTCTGGTGTTCTGTCCATTAAGGAGAAATTATATACTTTGTATGGAATAATTCTCTCCTTTTACTTAATAAAAATTACATTTACTTCATAATTCTTCCTGCTGTTTTTATCATCTGTTCTGTGCCATGTAAAGAAATCCACTACTCACACTTTTGCTCTGACATACTCCAAACACGTTTCTGGGCAAGTTGCTTATCTTTTCATCACTCCAATTTTCTTACCTGTGATTTGACTGCAAACATGTTTTAAGTTTCCATCCAGAGCCGACCATTCTAATTCCTTGCAGCAGTTTGCTAGCTTGTTCACACTGGTGCACAACTTGCAGAACTCTGTGGAAGAAGCAGCAAAGGAGCTGTTGGGGAAATGGCCTGAAAGAATTTTGCTGCTAGAGAGGATGATCACCAAACGAATCCACCCGGGGTAACCATTAATCATTGAATGGAGCTGTTGCCCTGCTCTGGGCAGTAACCTTCAAGGGGTAGGCTGGCACTTAGCCTCCTCAGCGTGGCAGGTGTGAAGCCCTCAAAAACCACCCTGCCGGTGGGGAAGCCCCCAGCCCCAGGCGGCAGGGCTGTGCCCCCCTGCCGAGGGGCCCGGGGACATGCTGCCGTTCCTGTGCTGCTGCAGGGTCATGGCGCATTCTGCTGCAGGTGCAACTTCTCGCTTGAATGTTGCTCGGCGTGATCTTAAACCCTGCAAACTTTTTTGCAGTTTAAAACCTGCAAACATGTGGCCTTGTGTCAAGCCACGATACGAGCACCACGGCTTCAGGGCCATGCGTAAATACACAAAACACAAACTGAGGCCACTCAGTTTTACCATCTGCTATCAATAAAACTGGAGAACCCCGTTTTTTCTAGTGTCTTGACATTGCACATAGGAGCTTGCTATGTTTCAATGTAGAACTCAGCTTATAATAACAGATAGAGAGAAATAAACCATCTACAGTAGCTCTTACCTTTATGTGTATGTCAGACAGACTTACTGGCTGACTAAATATTAATCCATCCCCCTACATTCTTCAAAGAACAGGATATCTTATTAAAATAGTGCATTGGTGGTGAGAAGTGCCAACCAACGCTGTCCCTGATCGTTGCAGGGGGTTGGACTGGCTGGCCTTTGGACGTCCCCTCCAACCCAAGCTGTTCTGTGATTCTTTGGTCTGACTGAAAGACCCTTAATGTCGCTGCAAGGCTTAGGTCTTTCTTTTGATTTTGGAAGGCTTTGGGATCAGGCTTGGTCCACAGAGCAGGTGTAAGAGCCAGAGGTAGCCCGGAGCTTCCCTGCACTTGCCCACTGCAGCTCTTCAGACAGAGCCCCAGGCAGGGAGCACCATGGCAGCTTGCCCGCACTGCGCCCCCGAAAGGTGCTTTGTTTCACCCTGCGTTGCTGGAAGAGCACCCAAGTAGGTTGTTCATGGGCAACCTCTTGTGCTGGCAGCCCCCAGAGCCACCCAGTAAGGTATTCTGCTTCCAAAACACATTTTTCAGAGTAAAGACTAACCCTGGAAGAACCACCTTTATTTTGAGGACTGGGAAGTTATCAAATTACTTTGTTAAACGTTTGATTACACTCACTCTAAAGGTTGATGTTTGCAACACACAAGTACCATTGCTGGGATGTACCATAAGCAGAAGTACACCTAGCGGGGAGTGATGTGCCAGTTAATGTTTCCCACTCAGAAAAAAGCTGTCTTGGCACAAAGACACTAAGGGCAGCCCTGGATCCGATGCCTGTAAGATTGTCCTGTCAGCTTTACTGGCCAAATGAAATATACAACAGACCTTGAAACAGAATCCAAGTGTTTAACTGCTTATTAAGGTGTAGTATCGCTTAACTTCCTGTGACTATTTCCAGTTCTAGCAATTATTTTCCTAACTACATTGTTGGTATAAAGCTATGGGTTTTTTGTAACCTTGCCTTTAACTCTGTCTAGTCTGTAAATACACATAAAACACTCCTAAAAACTACCTTCATGTTGCTTTGGCAAATACGCATCACCTGCACTAAAGAAGACACTAGTGCATACGGGTTTGTCCGTCCCTTGACATACTCTGCTCAGATAGAGCCTGCGGAGATTGTGAAGAGGCAGCTGCAGGTGCCCTTAGAGGCAACCAGAGCTGGTGAAACAAACATCTGTGGGTGGGCAAGCAGCTTTACAGTAGGAAGGGTTGATGATTTGGGAACAATCCAAAAACTTTGACACATTCTAATTCAGAAAAGCATTTATCTGGAGTAGTTCAGTATAGTCCTTTGCTTGGAGTTCCTCATCAGTGCAGGAGACTACTTCTGTGCTGAAAGTTAGGTGCCCAAGTTAGGTTTTTAAAGAACCTGAGTCCAAAGACTCTGACTGCCTAAAGAGTTTTCTTGTAGTAGATTTGTTTAAAGCAGCTATTTTGACTAGTTAACACTTCTGCTGTAAAGCATCTCATCTGAGCTGCTCCACCAGCTCCTTTTCCACTTAGTCCAGGGAAGGCTTGAGTTTCTAATGGAATCTAAATAAACAACAGAAAAACTGTGATGGGCACACAGAGAAGCTAAGGTGTGTTTCCAGGTACCGACTTAATTGTACTGCTTTTGTTGCTTTGTTTCTTGAATTACCTCACTGTATATCCCTTCTAACATTTTATCTGATAAGTTGTATGCCTTCTTTCAGTGTTTAAGCACCTGTGGTACCACTACTTAGGTGCCAAGTTTAAATTTAGTTTCTAGGAATACTACGGTCTGCAGCCTAAATAAAACATATTTACAAATAAAATATGATAAAAGGAACTTTGACAGCATTTCCTCTCCCCAAAGTCCTATAAGCTTGGCTGAACTAAAATCCTAAAAAAACCCAAAACGCACATGCAAGAGAAACAAACAAACAAAATAATTATTGACCTATCTAGGAAGGTTCTTGCTCAGCCCAAGGAATTAAGCAAAGCAGACACCAGAACTGGTAAGAAAAAGGTATGGTAGTACACCAGAAGCCATACAACATCGCTGGAAGGTGCAGAACAAAAAATCTGCACAAGTGACTATTTTTAGAAATAAATTCTGAGGTCAACTGTATGAATAAATACTGAGATTGCTGATTACAAACCAGGAACTCTCCCGTACAGGTGATGATTTTGCATATAACCCATTTACACAAGCATATATATTAGTCTCTCTGATTGTGGTAATCATACCGTGCAAATTAGATGAATGACTGTAGAAGATTTTTCAATAAGTGTGCGGCTAATCTATTTGAGTAAAAATCTGCTGACTTAAATTTTGGATAATTATTATCCTTTCTCAGTAAAAGCATTTGGAAATGACAGAAAAAGCAGTCTGACAGCAAGGCTGGCTTCTTAGGGGGAATAATAATATTACTTTGAGAAATTTGTGTGGGAGGTTTAACATTTGTTCTGCTTCCCTCTTTTTCTCTCAGGAACATAAAACAAATATGCAGATGGTGCCATGGGAACTAGAACAGCATTTGTTTTTCTGGAAGGCCTCTTTTCTGCATTAACCTGCTGCCAATTATTGTTCTAACATTCAATTCTTGTTTGTAGATTGCATATTAAATGTGATGTAGAACAACACTTCTGAAATTGAACGTTAAGTTTTGTGAAGTTTTCATATAACTAAATCACTGAACCTTTGGGGAGCGTAACCTAGCCCTAAATGGAATAAAAGATTTGTGTTGACTGATGGCTCCTTTGATAAGGAAACAGCCAGCTGCAGTTCTGTAAGTTTTTATACCAGCAATCTGCTTTTCATTATCCACATCAGAGGTTACTCCTTTCTGAAGGAACTGTGAACAGGTTTCTCACAAAAAACATGAGTAGTCAGAAACAGAATTGATACACTTGTCCTAGAAGCATTAACCTTCTGCTCATGCTTTGTTCAAAAAAGTGAGAACAGCAGCGATCTTTGACTTGAGAGCTAAAACCACCCACCCCCACCCACCCTTCAAGCTCATTTTCCTATCTTTTTCTAAGGAGGATGCTAGGAGGTAGCTAACTTTGGCAGGCCTCAGAACCCAGGGGACTCCTGCTGTCCCAGCCCACCAGATGCAAACCTGATGCTGCTCCATGTCCCTGAGTCCAGACAGTAGCAAGCCTGAGCACACATGTTCCACAGGACTGGTAACACTGCTGACCCCACAGGTCACAACAGATGGAAACAATGGCTGGTCTGAGGTTTGGTAGCATTCACATGCATAATCAAGCACAGTCATGCAGAAAATGGCTGGGAACGGGATGTAGTGAGTCAGGACAGATACGGTGATGGCTCAGCCAGATGAGTGTACTGAGCAGTGATGGGCTTACTCAACTGACCTCTGAGCCACTTCTCCCTCCATTCTCCCACACCTGTTCCTCCTCAAGCCATCTTAGCCCCTGCCTTGCCTCACCTTTGATCCTTCCATTTAGACATCCCATAACAAGATTCACATGATGCCACAATTCTCTTCCCCCCGTATGCAATACCCCAGTGCCGCAGGCCGCTCCCCATGCAGGCAATGACCTCCACAAGACGCTCCGCTCTGGGGGAGAGGTCCTTCCCTCCACCTCAGGGGGTTTCACTCAAGGGTGAAAATCACACACGGGGTCCTAACTCCAGTCTGTGCGGACCAGAACACTGTGGCCCTTGCTACTTCTGCGTCACTGCGGGGGCATCAGCACCCACCTGTCAGTGCTGGGAGATACCGGCCCACGTGGGGCCACCGCCGCGTGCCTGCAGCAGGGCGGGCAGGGGGCATACAGGCAGACCCACCGCTGCGCCGCTCCTGGATGTCGCTCTTTAGGGCCCTGCCTGGGACTTTATGAGTGCTCCTTGTTTAGCCAGTTCTCTTCCCCATGGGGTGCAGCCAGCTTTGAGCTGTATCACGCCAACAAATCACTTGGCCCCCGGATACCACATCTGAAACAAAGAAAATTCAGCATAAACTAGTGCAGTCCCAGACACCTCATGAAGTCACACAGGCACATTTTTGCGTGCAGGGGAACCCAGAGGGAGCCAACAGTGCACAAAGGGAAGAGCCAGAGGCACGGTTTGGCAGACTTCTAGCAAGGAAACCTTTGCCCTCAGTTTTCAGAAGAATTATACCTGTCTCAGAGCAGTGATACTGAGAACCGCCACATCCCCCCTCGTTACACTTGGGCTGAGCACAGACCCATGCACCCCAGCACTTTCCAGCCTAAAGGCTCTCAGGAAGAGCGGGGAACAGGGCACAGTCCTTCACAGACAAACACTGCCCACCAGTGCCAGGAGGGGCTTAGGGACCACAGTTCCACCCCGGTAACAGCTCCAGCCCAGACCCCTTCGCTACGGGCTGGCATCCCAAAGTCCCTGGGTCCTGGCAGCAGCAGCAGGACTACCCAGCGAAGTAGGATGAGCTGTGGGCAGGGGGCAACCACAGCACAGGCATTGGTGCCAGCAAAGGTGCAATCCCACAGGCTCTGAGCACAGCAGGTAGTACGGGGTGCCCAGAACAGGGTCTATGGAAGGTCCCCAACAAGATAAAGCGACCCATTGGATCCAGGATCTGCTCACAAGCCCCCAGAGACGGGGCCAGAAGCAGGACTGGGGGCAAGGGCACAAGGCAAGGGGACCACCCAGCAGATAAGCTACGTACAGCACTGGTTCAAAGCTGAGCCAGGACTTCAAGCACGGCTCAGGCAGAGCAACACCCAGGTAGGGGCTTGAGCAGTGCTGGTGGATGGCTGAGGAGCATGTGGGGCTGCTCAGGGCCATTAAGGCAGCCCTAGTGCAATCAGAGCACACACCTGCCTGATGGCATGTGCCTCTTAAAGCTACATGGGGTGATGCCACCTCAGATGTACTTCATAGTGTTGTTTCTGTGTTTTGGGACAGAACAGAACTCAGATGAGCACAGGCTTGCCTACAAACCTGCTTTGCAGCTGTTGTAATAGCTTAAATACTTGGATTCTTGTGTAATGTAAAACTTTCTCCATATGCTTGGCTGGATTTGGGAATCCTCTGAAGGCAATTAGTCAGATTCATAAGTGGGAGGTGAGCCACTTTTCACTTCTCTGAAGGTGCCTGTGGGTTCCACTCTGTGGAAAAGATAATTCTTCAGCCTGTAAATACTATTTTTGCTTCCCTTTGTTAGCTTTGTTCTTCTACCATTTGGGTTGTAATAGCATAGTATGTAGGTGTAGCATAATATGTAGCTCTACTACTTTTCCTCTTTTTAGTCACCCACAGCTGTTAACTGGGAGGCTGGAGTACTCAGCAAACACTTACTGAAGGGATTAACTAAATTGCATTTCATAATATTTGAAAATATATTTTTAAGTTACTGAAATAAAATGTGGATGCTTGGTGGGGATATTTGCACAGGACTTACTACATTCTTTTTTTCCAGCTTTGCTCCACATAATACTAAGGATTTTCCCAAGAAGAAAATCAGAACATGTGACTGATGTGCTTGAGCTAGATCATTCCCAGTTTTAGAACAGTCTCTTCCTGGCCTTGCTTCTCACTGTCAAATAGCTCCGAGCAACTTGTTTTAGCTTTATCTAAAGCGTTCTGAGGCAGCATTCATGTGGGTGTCCTGGAGACCAACCGTCATACCTCTGTAACACCCATGCTTTTAAACACACCTCAGGTATTATAAAAACAGCTAAGGGGGACAGGGGGTCCAACAATGGAGGGGAAATCCTGGCCTGGCAACTGTAGTAGCTACATTAGGCTTGCCAGAAGGCTCAATTCGGCCTGGCAGCCAGTGATGTCATGGTCAGGATGACACTAATTAATCACAACATGGTTTCTTGCCCTGTGCCCTATAGGCACACCTGCCTGATGGTACTGTGTTCATTGGTGGTTTCTGTCCCTCCACGCAGGTGATGCCAGCTGGGACGTGCCTTGGCACCCTCATGCCAGTGGAAGACAGTCTCAGCTGCTGGGGGTCTTTCAAGAAATGTGCCGGAGTTAGGAATGCCAGAGTCCACAAGTAGAAAAAACCCCAATGTTGTCCTTAGGTGGAGCTGTCTTTGCATATCTTCCCGGACAGTCAAGCTAGCACTTCTACACCCTAGGCTTTGCTAGACCAACACTTTGCAAAGGTACAAGGTCTGATAGAAGCCGTGGAGAGCTGTCTTATCCTTGAGCTCTACATTATCTAGCCTGGTCTGCACACTGATGTCAGGAATGAAACATTAGCCATTATGCCTCATGGGTATGGGCTTGTCCACCCCTCCTGCCCCTCCTGCCCATGCATCATGTGCCATCCACCCAGCTTCTCTTGCTCCTGCCTGTTACTGTCTAGCCTACACACATCCTAATCTGCTTTCGGTGTTTCTCTCATTCCAGACATGCAAAGTATACTTCCCAGAAAAGGTTGGTCTCTGTTTGGTTGTGGGATAGGCTTTACAAGGACAGTCGCTTGATCCAAATGGGGATCTTCTGAGGAGCATGTGAAAGGCAGGCTTGGTATTGGTCTCCTGCTGAGAGATTCTCGCTGCCCATACCTCAGGAGTGCACGTTGGCAGTGTGAATGGCCCTTTACAGTCCTCCTTCCCTCCAAAAGCCTCTGTGGAATCATAGACTTTTCCAAGAATTTATACTGGAAATGATTTGTGAGTGTTATCTGGTCCAACTCCTTGCTCAAGACAGGACCAACTTAGGCCAGATTGCTTATGGAATATCTCCAAAAACCAGAATTTTTTTAAGCAATCAGCTCCACGACCCACTACATTTGCTCACTCTCACGCATGCAGCTGACCGGTCCTGGACCAGTTTCTTGCAGTTAACACTGAAATATGCTGGGCCTGCCAAAGCTGAGTCGGGGGGGATTTCACACAGCAGACACACGGGCATGGGGCTCACTCAAGGTTTTACCACATTCAGATTTTGTGCCCATGGAGAAAACCGGGAGGTGCATTCTATACTCACCTCCCTGCAGGAAAAACAGTTTTATTTCCCTCGTGTGGAACACAAATGGAGGAAAGGCTTCTTGCTTAGCATGCTGTCTCATGCTCCCTGAGCAGCAGGCTGCGAGGCAGGCTCTGACTACTGTGTCCTCTTCTGGCTGCATTTCCTAATAAAAAGTCCTTGTCTCAAAAAATCTTGTAGATTCTGATTGATTTTTGCACTCATCTGCTTTTTTTTTTTAATTTTTTTTTTTTTTTTCAGGGAAAAAGACAGTTTTTCTCCACGGTAAGCCTTGGACAAAGGAGGAAGACCTAATGTCTTCAAACGCTGTTTGCAATGTCCTCCCTGTCTCTATGCAAAGAAAACCCATACTTGGCTATTGCTTATTTCAAGATGAACTCTGACTAACATTGAGCTAGGTATATTTTTTTGTTGTATTAAATCTTTGACTGGAGTGTGACGGCAAAAAGATGCAGGCATATTGTTATCAGTTTAATTGATGTACTTCTTGATAATAATGGATATATTCAACAGCATCGATTTGTTTGTGAGGATTTTCTCACTCCTTGCCAAAAATGACAAGTAGATTTGTGCTCACATTCCTTTAGTATATACTGAGTTAAGAAACAATATCTGGTTTTCCTGTTGAGGTTTGCCTTAGAAACCCAGATCCAGAAAATACATCAAGTCCCTGAGAAGTGATAAAACAACTGGATGCTCTATCAGAATGTATATCTATACCTATATATTCAGCTGTAGGTCATCGCTTCTGTAGATCCACAGGAAGAGCTGATCTCCAAGAAACACTTTTAGCCCCCACGCCTGTGATTTTATCACTGCATTTCTTGTCTGCATGGCCCTGACTCATAGGCCTGGATTTTTCAGGTTGCAAACACCTGTATGAATGAATCTTTAATTAATATGCCCTATACAGAGGTGTGAGCGCTTAAGTATAATTATTTAACATGGTAAGCTTACCCTAATTATTCATTACATAAGATCATATATATGACCATGATAATAATTAATGCATAATATTATAGACAGACATATTTTATACATAGGTAACACGTGGTCCTGAATAAGGGAACAGCACGCTCGCTCTGCGCACTGTTGCCGTATTTGGTGCGGCTGCGTGTGGTGTTTATGCAAAGGGGCCAGGACCTGCGTCTGCATTATGGTAAGTAAATTCCTACGCCCTTAATATTGATAGCAAGGGAATGCCAGACCCTTGTGCTCTAGTGAAAGAGACCTTGTGTTTACGGGTGGGTGGGCAGCCCTTGTGCACTACTTTGCTCCTGTGCGGCAGGACGAGCCGGGGGGCACCCCCTGTCGCGGGGCACCCCATCGGCTGTGGCGGGTCCCGTTGCCCGGAGATCTTTCCTCTTTGTGCCGCAGAGCGCGGGCCGATGGCGAGCTGCGGGGGAAGGCTGCTCAAACCCGCCCCCGGCAAAGCCAGCGCAGCACACGGGTCGGAGCAGGTCCTCCGCGGGGCCGCAGCGACGCTGGGGTTTAAGAAGTAAAAGCTGAGAAAACCTGACAGTTTTCTTAAGCGTTGAGCCTGCCTGAGGGTGCTCGTTGCCCTTCCGAGGGCTGTTTTCTGGGGGCGATGCCTGGCCTTCAGAACCTCCCTGTGGCTCCCCACGCCCGGCCCTCCGTGCGGCCGCGCGTCCCTGCGGCTTTGGCTCAGGCAAAGCTTGTCCCCAGTACAGCCGGTCACGGCTGTTTCAGCTAAGTGTTTTCGTTAAAAATCACTTTGTCAAGGCATCACGGGGCAAATCCTTTTTTTTTTAGAAGTATTTTTTTTAAATACGCAGAAGTGCTTTTACCTGAAACTTTTCAGCGCCAGACCGGCCCGCGCACACAGCCGGCCACCCCCGCCCGCGGGCGACCGCCGCCGGGGCCCGTCGGCCTCTTCGGACGTGGCTGCAGCCACGCGAGGGCGGGCAGCGCCGCGGGCTGGGGCGGCAGAGGGGCCGGTCCCCGGTGCGGGGGTCCGCGCTGGGCACCAGCGTATCGGGGGTACGGCCGGCTGCGGCAGCGCAGCGGGGCGGCTGAGCGGGCGAGGAGCTCGCTGCCCGCCGGCGTGCTGCGGGGGGCGCTGGCCCGGGCTGGGCCGGGGGGGCGCTGGGCTGGGCTGGGCTGCGCGCTGGGGGCGCCGCTGCCAGCGGGACGCAGCAGCCGGCAGCAGCAGCGGCTGCGGAGCTGCCCCCGTCTGGGCTGGCTCCTCGGCAGGGACAGGGGCGGCCCGGACCCTCCCCGCCCAGGTCAGCGGCCGGGCTGTGCCCCGCCAGCGCCCGCGGAGCCCCCCCAGCGCCCGCGGAGCCCCCCCGCCTGCCCGCAGCCCTCGCAGCCAGCAGCAGGCAGGGCAGGGGGCTCCCCACACCTCAGGCTGCAGAAGTCCCGGTGCCCCGCAGTCCGTCAGGCCTGGGCAGCTTCGCACTCGGTACGCGGGCTTCGTGCGTCCGGCTGTGGGTCTGACCCCCACGCGTGCGATTCAGGGCCGCGTCGCAAGGCTGCGACACCCCTGCACCGGGAGCGCAGGAACACTGACCTCAGCTGCTGAGCTGAAAGTGCTGCTTTTCGCGGTCTCGATTTGTAGCTCATTCCTCACAGAAAATTCTCACTTACTTGAAACTACACTTTTTTTAAAAAAAAAAAAGTAAAAAAATCAATAAAACCACGAGAAACATGTGAGTGATGCTCCAGATGTATGAAGAATTGCAAGTGTACCAGGCTTAATTCCTCCCAGAACTCTGAGAATGCAGGAATATAATCTGTTATATTATCCAGGGTGTATTCCATTGATTATTACATTCCCTCCATCTCTGTCAGGGTTTTATGCCTCCCGGCCCAGGAAATCCAGGGGCTTTTCAAGCTGTTTAGGATCTGAAGAAGACAATGGGACTCTTGACTGGTTCTCTTCCACTAAATGTCTCATAGAAGGATATGGCAGTTGGAATTTTGTCTTTAAAAAATATGTGTATTGCTGTGATAGCAATACAATTTGCCTTAATCTCCAGTATCGCAACCACAATAATCTGTTTCTTAAATATAAATACCATTATTAAATGAGCAAAATAATTTAACAACAGCTAATACTAATCCAACAGGGAAGTCTTAACTAAAGCAGTCTGAAATCAGAAGTATAACTAGGGGTAAGGTCACACTACGGATCAGCTGTGATCACTATTCTGAGCAGAATCAATATTTCACTGTATATAAGAAAAAAAGTACTCAAGTGAAACTGTGTCTGCAAATGAAACTAAGAAAAGAAAGATACAGAATGGAGTATTTCCTGCTCCTGATAAACAACCAGGCTTTTGAGTAAGTTCTGGGTGAAATCTATTGCATGAATCAAATTGACTGACTAGATTCACTGGACAAAAAGAAACAATTGACAGTTCATTTCTCATTTTACTGTACTTATTCATTTCATAAATATGCAGTGCAAGATGGAGTACTAGCATGGAAGAATCTGCTTAAATTTTAATACATTTTGTGGTGCTGTCTCCATTTTATCTCTCACATGTGGGGGAAGACTTTTACAGTATGATGGGCTTCTTGTGGTGTCCAAAACTGATCAAAATAAAGCCAATCAAGCAAGTGGTCTTTCCCTCCTTCTCCTGCTACTTCTGGCTGTACATCCATACAAACTCATCTTTCTGACCCCAGTTCTCAACTTTCATGCAGTGAGCCAAATGTTCTTTCTTACTTGGTAGAAAACAAACGCAGTAGACATGGATGGAATAATGCTTTGCCAGTTCAGTGAGCTCACCAAAGTGAGATGAGTGTGAGAGCTGATGAAAGACCATGGACAGAATCATACTCTGGAAAATCTCATTTTTAGGCTTTGGCTTCACAGCAGCTGAAGTCAAACTGAGCGCTGACTGTCATGGTCTTGCCCATCTGCTGCCCCTGGCTGTGAATGCCTGTCCTTGCCTTCCACCTGACTGATCTTGCTCCGAGTCTTCAGTTGCCTGAGTCTTTGGGACACTATGCATTTTTTGTTGGGTCAGTTTTACTGCTGGCTGATCCCAGATCTCCGTGGGGCTGCCAGTGTCAATGGCGTTAGTGGACAGGAAATATTTTGGGGTGATGGGGAGAAGCAGTGGGAGAGCTTGTTTTTTTCCCAGGACCCTGACCCTGCCTTTAGGCTGTATGCTCATTGAGCTGCGTGAATATTTTTGCTATTATTTTCCTTAATCAAAAATATACGGTGTACTGAAAGCACACAACCATTTTCTTTTAAGTGGAAAGTACATGAATTCCTTGTGATTTCTCTGCCAGCACAGGATTTATTTCCTGCAGAAGGCCGTGTAAAGTTAATTTAGCTTCTCCTCTTACTTTAATGAAACTAGAAGTCTGTCAGGATTCTGAATACCTACTTCTGGCATATGAACCAGATGTTTTATACATATCTGTGTGCTGTTCTTGTTTAACAGCCAGAAAGCCCTGAGTGCCACTGGAGGAGCCACACTCCCTCCCAGAGCCGCTGTGTGCACAAAACAGTAAAAGACACCAGGGCTGCCTGGGACTCGCTGCTGAGGTCCAATCTGCGGTGGCCTGAGCCCCGGCAGTAACCTGGCTCTTTCACAGTACTCCTAATTACTCTACAAAATTTTTGCTCACTAGTTTCAGACTAGTGTCTGGTGTAATGGTTTTGGTTATTTGAATCAAGACTTCCAGTAATGACGAGGTGGGAGGCACAGCCAGTGAGCACCGGACCGTGGAACAAGCAATGCCAAGTTTATTTTTGGTACAGCTAAAACTGCCAAAAAATCCTGTCTTGCAAATGTATTTTGGGGAATACTCTTCCACTGGTAGGAAATAGGATTGAAAAGTTCTGCTTTGGTTGATACTCTAAGCATCAGATACAAGTATAAAATCCAAATATTTATCCAAATTTAGTATTCTGGAGAGAATAGTAAAAATTCCCCAGGTAAGAGTGACTATAGATTTTGAATCCATTGATTAATTACTTGTATGTTTTCTGCATTATGGTTAAAATGGCTAATTTGTTTGCAGGTTCAGTATTTGGAATGTGACATGGGATTTTGGGTACAGCAGGTTAAGGTTTTTATTTTATATATGATAAAATTTTCCAAGTTTTTCCTGTCACCCTTTGCTTTTCAGCAAATAGTCTCAATGTGGTGAATTGTCCAGACCAAAATTGTCACCTACAAGGATGGATTTCTAGATGCTGTGGCACAACAATTTCATTAAAATTTAAGGAATAGCTAGGACTTCTTCTTAGCTGCAGAAGCAAAAAAAAAAAAAAAAAAAAAAAAGGAAAGTACGCACTGTCAGCAGTAACTTCTATATCCTGGAGAGCACCATGCATCCCTCTCAGGTCCTGTTAGTGCTGAAGGCCAGAGAATGTAGGAATGTATAAATATTGGAATGATAAATGAGTCTTACTCTAGAAAAACTTTCATATTAGTTCCACACAAGATGTTTGCAAAGAATATGCTAAACATCATTATGTTGGCACTCCTAAACCTGTTGAGGTCTGGTTTATACTCAACAGCAGAATGGACTTGCAACTGAGACAGCCACAGCCACCCTTGTCAAATATTTTCAGTTGAGCGACTGCAGGCATTGCTTGTATTACATTCAAACTGTATGTTGGAGCATGAATCCTGGATCAGACATTGTCTACCAAGGAAGCTGCATTTCTAGCATAACTGTGTAGTGCTACGCACTGTCAGCCTTGGTCTCATGCTTTTGGCCTTTGTCTCCTGCTCCACAGGCATTACTCTACCATATTCTGCATTTCTGCTCCACCTGTTTTCCTGGCTCATGCAGATACTCTGTAGAAACAGCCTACTTTTAATGAAGTCTGTGAAAATCAGTGAGGTTTTGGGTGGCAGACAGAGGAGTCAGATGTACTGGAGTTCAAAACATGGAGGGAGCTAATTGGCGCTGCAACCTGTGATGCAGTGTCCTCACTCTTCTTGTAGATGTCCTAGATCCTGAGGGAACATATGGGAGCTTCAGAGAACTTCTATGAGCTCTTCTTCAGGATGCCTGCTAGATTCTAGAGATAGTTGCTGCTAGCCAACTCTAGCCATTCTGAGTCACTTCTGTCAACTGTTCTATATGAAACATGCTCTGATCTGAGTGCAGGACCTGGAGGGCAGCTCCCAGAAGCAGTGGTTTCTGCAGCAGCTTGGACAAAGAGGGGTGGCCAATGTTAAGTGTTCAGGAATGGTGGGGATGTGCTGCAGGGCACAGTACCCAGTACTAAACGGAGTTTGGGGCCAGGTTTGTGTCCTGGTACATCAGTAGCCTCAGCCCAGAGCAGGCTGCAGAGGAAGGGTACAAGCCCTCTAGATCTGAGGCTGGCGGGAGCGTGCCTGTGGCTGTTCTTTGGAGCTGGGGCAGGCGGGCAGTATCCTGCCCTGGGGCAGTGCCTGTTGGTTGGGAAGCTGTGGTGCCGAGGTACAGAGCTGCAGGAGGTCAGCAAACTGTGCTGCACCAGGGGAGGACTGACTTTGAGAAAGTTGTGTAGAACATTCTATTAGTTAATGGGGTTTATGTCCATTTTTGATTTCATAATCTGTTTGAAAAGCAATGACTAAGAAGAAGGCAGAGTCTGTTTATACAAAAAGAATGACGAATGATCTTCCTTTGCCTCATGAATTTTATCAGGCACTGCTGACACTAACTGTTCAGGAAGCATTTCATATCCAGTCATGTCATTTCTCCCATGTTCTGTCAAGGTTTCTTTGTCACTAAAGTTGTAGAGGATGACATCGAAATATCTCTTGGAAATTTTTCCATCTTTAAGCAGCATGGCATTTTCAACAGAAATCTTGGCAGTTTGAAATGTAAATATGTCATACTTTTGCAGAGTGTTTCAGAGTTTTTACAATGACACGCTACCCAAGTCTCCTGAAGTAACTGGAAAGATCACTTTGTAAGATACTTCAGCCCTCACAGATGAGTGAACATCTGATTCTTCATTTTGTTACATTCAAAAAGAGAAATAATTTGAATGAGTAAGTTTAAAATTCAGATGTTTCAAATACTGGCATGTGCTGACAATAACTTCCTTCTCCAAGTGCTAGAGGAGCCAACAAGGACGGGTATCGTGCCATGCTGAATCTTGTTCTCACCCGCAAGGAGGAGCTGGTGGGGAATGTGAAGCTCAAGGGCAGCCTTGGCTGCACTGACCATGAAATGGTGGAGTTCAAGATCCTTAGGGCAGTGAGGAGGGCACGCAGCAAGGTCACTGCCCTGGACTTCAGGAGAACAGACTTCGGTCTCTCCAAGGATCTGCTTGGTGGAGTACCATGGGATAGAGCACCATGGGGTAGAGCCCTGGAGGGAAGAGGCACTCAAGAAAGCTGGTTAATATGCAAGGATCACTTCCTTCAAGCTCAGCAATGATGCATCCCAACAAAGATGAAGTTGGACAAAAAAGCCAGGAGGCTGGATGGATCAACAAGGAGCTGCTTGACAAACTCAAACACAAAAAGGAAGCCTACAGAGGGTGGAAGCAAGGACAGGCAGACTGGGAGGAATACAGAGAAACTGTCCAAGCAGCCAGGGATCAGATTAGGAAAGCTAGAACCCTGATAGAATTAAATCTGGCCAGGGACACCATGGGCAACAAAAAAAGCTTCTGTAGATACATCAATGATAAAAGGAAGACTAGGGGAAACATGGGCCCTCTCTGGAAGGAAACGAGACACCTGGTTACCTGGGACATGGGGAAGGCTGAGGTACTCAGTGACTTTTTTGCCTCGGTCTTCACTAGCAAGTGCTCCAGCCACACTGCCCAAGTCACAGAAGGCAAAGGCAGGGACTGGGAGAAGGGAGCATCACCCACTGTAGGAGAAGATCAGGTCTGAGACCATGTAAGGAACCTGAAGGTGCCCAGGTCTGTGGGACCTGATGAGATGCGTCCATGGGTCCTGAGAGAATGAACTGGTGGATGAATTGGCTAAGCCACTGTCCATCATGTCTGAGATGTTGTGGCAGTCTGGTAAAGTTCCCACTGACTGGCAAAGGGGAAATGTAATGTCTGTGTGTAAAAAGGGAAATAAGGAAGACTTGGGAAACTAAAGGCTAGTCAGTCTCACCCTGCTGCCCAGCAAGATCATGGAGCAGATCCTCCTCAAAACTGTGCTAAGGCACATGGGAAATAAGGAGGTGATCAGTGACAGCCAGCATGGCTTCACTAAGGGCAAGTCATGCCTGACAAATTTGGTGGCCTTCTGTGATGGGGTAACAGTGTTGATGGATCAGGGAAAAGCAACTGATGTAATCTACCTGGACTTGTGCAAAGCTTTTGGCACTGTCCTGCATAACATCCCTGTCTCTAAACTGGAGAGACGGGGATTTGACAGGTGGACCACTCGGTGGATAAGGACTTGGCTAGACGGTTGCACTCAAAGAGTTGTGGTGAGCAGCTTGATGTCCAAGTGGAGACTAGTGACGAGTGGCAGTCCTCAGGGGTCCGTTCTGGGTCCAGTGCTGTTCAGCCTCCTTGTCAGCAACATGGACAGTGGGATTCAGTGCACCCTCAGCAAGTCTGCTGATGACACCAAGCTGTGTGGTGCAGTCAACATGCTGGAGGGAAGGGATGCTGTCCAGGGGGGCCTGGACAGGCTTGAGAGGTGGCCCTGTGTGAACCTCATGAAGTTCAACAAGGCCAAGTGTGAGGTCCTGCACCTGGGTTGGGACAATGTAAAGGAATGAAGGCAGTGGGTTGATGAGCCCTGATAACATGCAGCTGTGGCCTTGCCTCGAAGGCAGCAGGTTGATTGACATGGACAATGTGCAGCTGTAGCTTGGTCCTGCTAGGTAGTTGAATAGCCCTGAGGCTTGGATGGAGTAGGAGCGTGGTCTGACTTCTGGAGGAAGGAGAAACAGCGTGGACAGTAGAATCTGAACGATGGTAAAAGTCTTATTGCAGCCTGATAGCTTGCTTGTGCTGCAACAGGGCAACCCCCAGTATCAATGCAGGCTGGGCAGAGGATTGAGAGAACCCTGGAGGAGGAGGAGGTGGTCTTGGGGGTTCTGGTGGATGAAAAGGTCAACATAGTGCAACAGTGTGCACTTGCAGCCTAGGTGGCCAGCCATACCCTGGGCTGCATCAAAAGCAGTGTGGCCAGCAGGTTGAGGGAGGTGATTCTCCCCCTCCACTCTGCTCTGGTGAGACCCCACCTGGAGTGCTGTGTCCAGCTCTGGGGCCCCCCACATGGGAAGGACACAGACCTGTTGGAGGGGCTCCAGTGGAGGCCATGGAGGTGCTCAGAGGGCTGGAGCAGCTCTGCTGTGCAGACAGGCTGAGGGAGCTGGGGTTGTTCAGCCTGGGGAAGGCTCTGGGGAGACCTTATAGCAGCCTGCCAGTGCCTAAAGGGGCTGACCAGAAAGCTGGAGAGGGACTTCTTACAAGGGCCTGAAGCAGTAGGACAAGGGGGGATGGCTTTCAGCTGGAAGAGGGGAGATTCAGACTAAGTATAAGGAAGAAATTCTTCACTGTGAGGGCAGTGAGGTACCAGCACCTGCTGCCCAGAGCAGCTGTGGGTGCCCCATCCCTGGCAGGGCTCAAGGCCAGGCTGGACGGGGCTGGGAGTAACCTGGTCTGATGGAAGGTGTCCCCATGGCAGGGGTTGGAACAAGATGATCTTTAAGGTCCCTTCCAACCCAAACCATTCTATGATTTGATGATAACATATCTCAATCCATTTCTTTCCCAGATATGGTGAAAAGTGGGGAAAATGTCACCCAAGATAGGGACTTTGAGGATAAATGTGTGTCTTGATTATCAAAGAACCAAGGTGAAGCACTTTCAAATGCCTTTACAGTGACAGTGGCAACTCCTCATGGAGTCATTAAAAAAAAATATCAGTTTTTCTTTTGCTTATCTGCACTTTGATAGCTCTGGTATCAGAAGTCCTGGTGACTAACAGCTACTTCTGGGGCGTAATCAAAACCCTTGAGATTGTGAAGACAATCTGAAAATACTGGTGTGCTGGGACATTGTCCTCAGTTTCAGATAGCTATGTTTGTTAATTATAAGATACTGAGGAATGGGTATGTAAGTCCTGGTTTCTCTCTGTTCTCCTCTTGATCTTTCAAAGACGCAGAATGCAGTGTTCTAGCAGAGTAGCAAGGAGCCAAATGGCTTGTTAGTTGTTATTTTGTGAAATAATGTTGCAGTTAAGAGATTTTCAAGAATCGGGATCAAATCCTTTAATACATTCCAAATACATCCCAGAACCTCCAAAGGAAATGAGGCTTATACAATCCTCCTACTTTTGTGTGCGTGCCATGCTGTGTGTGTCTCCACATCTGTATTTTTTAGCTAGTCTGTTGGCTTGTTCCAACCATTTGGTACAAGTAGGGCCTCAAGCAGATTAGTTTTCTACATTTTTCTACACTACAGACGGGCAGCAGGAGATAAAAGACCTGGTTTATTTAATGGCAAGTGGCTCGCGGGGAGCAGTGTGGGTCCTTGTGGTCTTGGGTTTCCTTTACTTTTGGTCACTGCATTGCTCAGGCAAATCCTTCTTGCTGCTGTTCTGCCCTTGCCTGTCCCCCAGGCACTAGTTCTTGGCTCCCTTTGCTAGAAGCTTTCCCTGCACCTCCAGCCTGATATCTCCCTCCCAGTCTGTCAGCTGCTGGCTAATGCTTCTGCATACAGATCTGAAGTAGCTGGGTGCCTTATGCTCTTAACCAGTTTTTTCTAGGAAAGTGGAGCTTATGCACAGTACTTTTTCTTTGCCCAACTATCTGATTTTTCTCTTCTCCACTCCACACCTTCCTTCTGTCCTCTGATAGAAGAAATACTCCTTCTATCTATTTGCCAATAAATTATGACTGACTTAAGCAATTTCAGCCAAGCTCGATGGAGAAGCATAGACCTTCAAAGATGTTGCTCCAAGTTTTGTGAGAATTGGATGAAAGAATCCTAAATTCCTGCCTACAGTGAGGGAAAGGCAGTGTGGACTGTCGCCCAGGCAATCTCACTTGCAGGGATCATCTGGGCAGACAGCACAGGCTGGTGTGTCAGCGAGACTTTAGCTCAGAACCAAGTTTAGCACAAATAATCACCTCTCCAAGAAAATGATCTGGGAAGGTCAAAGTGAGCTGGGCGTTAAGCATGAGAGAGTCCTGAGTCCTGATGTGCAGGGCTCCAACAGCCAAACCAGGGGGAACGGAGAACCTTGACCACAGCTACTCCCAGGGCGCCACGGGATGGTGTACACTGTACATGAAACCATCAACAGAGGCTCTCAGGGCTACCTGACAGGCAGAGGAGATCACTGCCTACAGCAGTGTGGGACTCATTATGGGATGCTAGGCAGAAGCATTTTGGGATTGCTTAAGGGAAGAACTAAAGGTGGAGGAAGGTGTGGTAATCAGTGGTTTGGGGAGTAGCAAGCATGGGAAAATAGATAGGTAAGGGGGAAAAAAGGCACTGGTGATGTGCAAACAGATGTCATTATGTTTTTCTGGCCATGCCTTGTTCCTGGCCAGTGCAGTCAGTGCGTCTTCTAATTAAACTCTATTTCTGACTGTTTCCTGGTTTAAGGGATGCTGCGTGGATGTGTGTGTGCAGCGGTGTGCATAGCAGCAGCTGGAGTGGGGACCAGAAGTCTGGTCTGGACACTGGAGAGGCCACGGGGTCAGGGGTTGGCTGGCTGGCTGTTGGGGGGGTCACAGCTCTGGACCAGCTGTCAGAGAGAACCGTCTGCATGTCTGTGTCTCCACGTGCGAGTGACAGAGCAGGGGACCAACGGGACAGCACCCAGCTAGGCTGTGCGCTTAAGGCCACTTAATGGATGGATCAACAGTGAGCGTGTGAGTGTGTGTGTAAGTCTGAGTACCAGCAACCAGGGGCTGTGGACCCCAGAGGCGGTATGTCCAGGTGCCAGCAACTGGAGAGACAAAGGAATCACGGCCAGCTGCTGGAGAGACCTGAGTGCCTAAGGAGGGGAACATACCATGTATACACTTCTGCACATGACCCACTGATGGGCTTCCATCCTAATCAGTCACGGGGGCACAGGGTGGTGCTGTCTGTTTCTGTGCCAGCGCTGTTTTCCCTCTGTGCTGAGCCGCATGGCTGGCCACATGCGCTGGTGCATCACCCAGGCCTCTGTGCCCGCGGGGGATACGGGCGCAGCCTCACCCTGGGCAGGACCCTGGGACACTGCGCTTCCACAGTCTCACCTCTCTCAGGGTACCACATCTGGCAACCCCTGACGGATACAGATATTTGTGTTATTAAACCTCTAGAATGGTCACAATGTGATATTTTTGGTTTTTTCCCCCAGTCACTTAAAAGGAATAGATGGGATTCTGGGCTTCAGGGCTCAAGTTAGTATTTTCAAGAAGAATCGGTAAGGCAGAGATTAGTATTACTATTTCCTTTAGGTAAAATATTTTCCTTTTCTTTCATAAAATAAAAGCTTTTTTGAAAAAGATATGATTAAAGTAGTTTTAGAGCAAGGATTCCTGACTGTAGATTCCTAATGATTCCTAACTGTATTTTTCTCCGACAGAATTTCATCAAAACGGGCATTTTCCTAAAATACCCTAACAGCTGCATTTTTTTCTCAACACTTGGATGCATTTTCAGTTAACAGTGATGGAGATAGAACTGTGATACGCCAGCACAGGCTGTTTGGAGTCACTGTCAGAGAGCAGCTGGGACTGACTGCTCCATCAGGGAAGGTGAGCCAGGGGCCGAGAGTGACCGCCGCTGAGGCAGGGACCTTGCTGACCAGGACACTGTCTTATCAGCAGCCGAGCTGGGCAAGCGCAGCAGGGTGTGGGTCACAAGGTCTCAGACAGGCAAAGCAATCACTCAGATCCACGGTCCGATGGGGGACTCCCGCCAGAAACAAATGGAGCCAGGGCTGGAGATACAGCCACAGTGTAGGTCCATCCAGGAGATGAGCTAACTGCAACATGGGTCCACAGCCTGTCCAGGAGGTTCTACGAGAGGCAAGAGCATGGCCGGGCACAGCTGCAATGTTCCTCAGAGACTGAAACCTGGAGCCTTACCCCGGTGGAGCTCCTGGCACGGTGGGCGGCGGCAGGGAGTGCGGAGAGCCCCAGACCCCCGATGAGGCTGTGCAGAGCAATTAGTGCCTACTGATGCACTCAGGGCCCCGGCAGGCTGTTCCTTTTTTGCATCAAACTGAAGGGAAAGTTTTAAATTCAAAGAAGAACAACTTGAACGCTAAAGAACTTGGCAGTACTGGCTTCACCTCCATAGTCTTATTATCAGCAGCTGTGTCTTGGCAACAGGTCAGGCTTCAATGTTACAAAGCAAATTTAGAGGTAACCAGATGCTACTCATCCTCCTGTGTCTAGACATGCTCATGTTGTGAGTAAAAATCATTTGTCTAGGAGCTTAATGCATTAGGCTATTTTTAAAGAAACTCTGATAAAGCACGTTTGTAAATTTATTACTAGATGTAAACCTTGTTCATGCCATTAGGTTTATTACTACTGCTCCACCTCTCTTATTTTCTTATATAACTGTTTGTTTTGTTTTGACTTGATAAACAAGAGTCATTACCACTATCAGAAATGATAAAACAAAAGCGGAGACCATTGTTCATAGCTTAATCACCTAAATATTATATTTACTCTTACATAGTGTTAATATTGTCTTGCAGTTCTTTCATATATGTAGCTTGGTTTCTCACCATTTTGGGTTTTCGCTGTCACATGAAAGGAATGAGCAAGTTATGGGCAGACTAACAAAGGGATAATAATAAATCCCTGAGAAAATGTTACTGAGGAGAGGAAGTTCATCTAACACCATGGCCAAGAATGAGGCAAACTAACATCTGCATTGGATTACAGTGCTGCAGGAAAGCTAAAATGAGGCTGTGCTAAAAGAAGCCTCTGTTAATCTTACTTGTTTTTTCCATTTCTCCTTTGTTTATACTTTCTTGGAGCCAAGGAAACACCAGTTTCTTTATTAGCACAACTACCATCCAGATGTGCAAACAAGTGCTTGTAAAATCCCTTTTTAAAAATATATGCATCAGGACTAGGAACAACAACAAAACAGAATGCAAAACTTCAGGGATTTTTTGAGAAGTCACCTCTGTAAACACAAACCTTAACTGAAACAATCCCTGTGCTCTGCAGCAGCAGCTACGATGGCCAGAAACTGGCTTATTCAGTGCCCTCTCTCCTGCTGTTTGTAGCACTTCTAAAGGAAAGGGAAAACTCCTGCGTAAAAGAGCCGGAGCTCTGTGATCAGCATGTAGCCTTGGTCTTCTTTCCGGAAGGACTTCATAAATCTGCATAGCCTCTCTTGTCAGTTGCATATTGGTCACACCTTACTAAATGCACTCAGTTTGAAATGAAAAATCTTACTGTTTTCTGCTTTTTGTAAGTTCACCTGTGTGCCAGATATCCAAATAAGATTTTTTTCTTTGCTGGTATATTACCAGCTGTCAAAATTGTCTCAAAGTAAATCCTTAACTACTCTTGTAAGGTTGCCCTTCTCATCTGGGCACTTCCCATCCTGCTCTCATTGCCGTTGCAGGTGTAACTGGTTGATACGTACTGCTCGGGGCAATACTAAGGAAAATGTAGAAGCTAGATGTGCAGGACTGAGAAGGATAAAATTCTGGAAAATTAGCATTTTGTTGCTTTAGTTAGCAAATGTGATTGTTAAGCCAGTCTTCTGGGGTTTGGTGGCAGTTTTTTTGGGGTTTTGTTTGTTTGTTTGTTTTGGTTGTTTTTTTTCTTCCAAGAAGAAGAAAACTACTCTCCTCCTCTATTGCTCTACAGTGCATACCTCTCATGCATGATCCTGACTGATGTAAAAGTAACATGTGCAAAAATATATTTTCCCCCTCTTTGACTTCCTCTTTGCAAAGCACATAATTTGAAGGGTTTTCTTTTTCTTTTTGTTGGTGTTTTTATGTAACCAGTACATCAAAGAAGTGGCTTTTACACAGGTGTTGTGTGAGAGCTGAGGTTTGTGGCTGCTCCAGCTAAGCAAGACAGTTAGAAGGAAACCCTGAAACCCAAGTAAAAGGTATATACGTAGGTTTCGGGGATGATGGAAAGAAAACAGGAATGTCATCAGCTGGTTTGGTTAGGCACCAGTATGAAAAGGTTAGCTTTTCTTGAAATGTGTTATGGGTAAGGAACTAATATTTGATGTCTTGAGGAGTGACTAACAGTGTTCAAGTATTAGCACCCAGTTTCTACTCCAGTAGCAGGTATCCCAGTATCCCAGAGGGCACCGCACCAGCAGCTGTACCTCCCTCTGAGGCTGATTACAGGTGTTTTGTTCATTCAGTGCTATCATGTAAACACGTGGAAACTTGAAACATCTTAATTTAAAACTGACAGAAAGCGCTGAAATTGAATAACAATCGATTTTCTTTTGCCCCATCTGAAAGCGAACTAGATTTCTAGAAAGCTTTAGGGATATGCTGCTTGTGTTGAGAACTGCTTGTTGAAGTGCTCAGCATTCACCGTATTGGCTCATGACCTTAAATATTTCATATTTTGCTAAGCTTTGACTAATTAGCACCTACAATTTCCTACACAGGTTGTCTGCCTTAGGTGGTGTTATATGGAAAGCTTCAAATAATTCAATAATGTCTGATAAAAAAACTTCTGGAAAATCTTAAGAAGTTATGCAAACTTTAATCCATCAGTATCTAACCTTTTCACACCCTTAGTGGAACCGAATGGCTAAAATATTGAAAGTGTCTGTCTGTTCTTGGCTCATTGCTCTGAGCAGACTTTGGGGCTGGGTCAGAAGGGCGAGCAGAAGGAGCAGGCTCCTGACGGGGCTTCCTCCTCAGAGGGCTTGCTGCATGGAGCAGGGAGTCAGCCCTTTCCAGAGCCCAGAGAACAACTGAGCCCCTGAGGCAGCAGGATGGGGTAACATAGTGGGGGAAATGGTTGAAAGGAATGAAATGGGGCAGAAACTGGGTTTATGGTCTGTGACAACATGGACACGTGGGCAGGGATTGGGAGCTGGAAGAAGAGCGTGCTTGTTGTCAGGTGGGACAGTGCTGGAGTGGGCGAGGGGAGTGGGACTCAGGATCACAGGAGATTAGTATGTGCTTCTCTTCACTGTTCCTGGTTTCTGAAGCAATGAAATATGATGACAGGGTATTCGAGACAGAGTCTGATCAGTGTTCAGGTGATACAAGCCCATATATCAGGCAGGGATAAAACAGATGCTGAGTGAGTTAGCACTGCCTAATTTGTGTATTGAGCAAGGAAGCAAATAACGACACAGAATTTGGTAGATAAAGGTTATCATAAATAGACCTAAAAATTCAGGTGGAGGATGTGGGTATGGCATTAATTCATTTCCTATTTCTAAGTATTTTTTTATTTTTTAGGAAGCAAGGAATGCATCTGGCAGAAAGCATTTGTAGCATCAAAAGGTAAGCCAAGCTTTTAAAGTAGTTTGTTTTTAACCCATAAACAAGTTGAAGCTCATTGCATCTCAGCAGCAAAGTGAGAAAAAAGAAAACAAGTGCTTAAGTTGACTTTTTAACAACAATCACAGCAATTACAGGTAGTGGGAGTCTTGATGGGCAGGAAAGAGAATTTAGACCCTTTTGGCAGAGCAGACATTTCCTATCCCTATAGTGGTTCTCATGGCTGCGGCAGAATGAGGCTCTCCCTCCCCCTGCACTGGTGCTCCTGCTGATATGAAGGTGGCAGAACTGAGCTCTGTGTCTGTTCCGAATGTATGTGGGTCCATCGGTGCACATGCACCAGACCAGCTGCTGCAGCACAGGAGGGCAGGGGGGAGGTCTGGTGGGAAGCAGCAAGTGCAGGGGGTGAGTTGTTCAGATAGAGGGTATAGGATGCAAATCTTTAGGAAATCAGGAAAAATACCCTGCATCTATCTGAAGACAGTAAGAGAAACAGACGCACTTTTATTTGTCCAAATATGTATTCAAGGACTACACAATTTATCTGGATAAAGCAGAGAAGTGTTTTGGTCACTGATAATTTCTTCTTTTTAACCTACAATTAAACCTTTGGATGATGGAATTTTTTGTTTCAGGAGATAGCCGGTGAAGGTAACCTTTTAATTTTATGTTTGAGGATGACACTTACAGGCTTTTTTGACAGAGCCCCTTAGCAGCGATGCATACACTGATGCATGGACACTGTTCTCCTTCTGCTGCCCTTCACAGCACCATGGTCGCCAGCGCATCGTGGCGTACGGGCAGCAGAACAGGACGTGGCAGTGCTCCTGCCCCAGGCTGTGCCGGGGAGAATCGTGTCCATCTGATGCGGATGAGTTAAGCTTGTGCAAAGGCTGGCGGGAACGACGCCTGACGCTCTTTGGGCATGTGAGGCAGGTGGCCCAGAAGCTGCTGCTGGCCAGCCGCATAGAGCATGCACTCTGGGCTGCGAAGGTGCGACTGAGGATGGCTGGAGGAGACAGCTGCGCCACCGGCGTTGGCTCTGCAGCCTGGGCCTGGAAAGAGAAGGAAGCGTGGCTGCTGGGGCAACAGGCAGGGCTGCAGCGTGGTGGTCCCAGTGCCAGGGCCTCATGCTTTATACGCAGGTCTGGTACGTTCCTGACAGTCTGACTAGTGATGGCAGAGATTTTGGGCATGTAAATAGCATGTCTACTTCTTTCTTGTTTCTGAAAAGAAGAGTTTATTTACTAAGAATCACGTCTAGTTACAAGCCTCACCTTGATCTGCGTGAGTTGCTGCAGCAGCATTGAGTGGTCCTTGCTGGTGTGTCAGAAGGCATGCCCCTGTGTCACCTGGGGAGGGGGGAGGAAGGTTTTTTTTCATTTTGAACAAGTTATTTAAAAAGCATAAATGGGTGCGTTTGTGTGCCAAACAACTCTTCCTAAAATAAAAACAGTGAAAAAAGAGTCAGACTTAAAACATGTGAATCATATTGTTGCTCAAAGCTTATTTCACCCACATCTTGTTTTTTAAGATGTATAACCAACTTTTAATTTTAAATTTTGAAAATTTTGGAAAAAGAGTCAAGCACATGGGTAATGTGTTTATTTCTGTCTCATAACCGTGGGCGGTAGCTACCCTGTGACAGTCACAGGCAGCATAAGCACTCTTTCTGTCCTGCTGGCATTGTGTGTTTACTTTTTCTGGTACTTAAATTCCTACCTTTTCTTTCCCTTGCTTCCTTAAATAGCAGCCTTACTACCTGTGGGCGAGTTTCCTTTTTAACCTCTGAATCCTAAGGATTTTAACCTCAAGTCATTCCAGAGGTCTCAGCCAGAAAGCAATCGGAAGAAGAACCACAATTTGTGATGGGACAACAGGCAATAAGGAAAGCAGAATGCACTATATTTAGAGGAGAGGGAGAACAGTTCACAAAATTACATTAGTCTGCCGCTTGGAAAGAATTTTCCAAAAATGCGCTGATGAAGCAGAAACAGACAAACTTGGAGAAGAGCAAAGAATGCATTTATCTGCTGAAATGTGATGTCAGATACAGTGGTCGTGTGCTGTCCTTAATTTTAAAGTTCTTTGATAGATGATAATCGCAAAGAAAATTATTCTTGAAAAAAATTTTTCCATTCTGTAAACTGAAAAGTGAGCCTTAAGACATAAAAATTGGCATTTTTATTTAAAGCAGTTTCTGCTTTGGAAGTTTTTATTTATGTCCTTTTAGTCTTATGAATAGGTGGTATAGACTTTTTTTTTTAAATAATTTTAAAATTATCAACAGACTGTTGAAGATGATTTGACAATGCTTTGATTACTTCTGGTTTTGGTTATAATTCATTCTCCTAATCATTACAAATATTTTCCAATTTTAAGACATTTGGATATCTTAATTTTCTGTAAGTAAAATAATGGCAGCTGAACTATTGGATAAAGGAGATTTGAAGAGGGAAGAGAAATCTATTTCAGACATCCTTGTGACACTGCTACTCTGTGTTGCCAAATAAATCTGAGTTCCTGTAACATGGAGTTTTGTCACTTTGGAAGTGAAGTTTGATGTTCATCAGAAATATATTTTCTACAGCACAAATAAGATTAGATCAGCCTGCCAGCAAATGTAGCCATAGTACACAGTGGCCTTGTCTGACTGACATTTTTCCACTGACAAGTGGTGAGAACTGTGCCTGTCATACTTCATGAGATCAGGAATTTCTGTTCTTCCACCTCTGTTATTTGAACATTGCAGCTTAGTATGTGATGGCTTTTTTTTCTGAATAGGCCTTAGCTTTACTTTGTATCTTGGTTTCACTTTTTATGTGTGGATTTTAACCTCAAGTGTGGATTTTATTTCAATTTTTTTTAAAAAAAGACCTAAATGCAGAGGAAATGTGTTTTAGGTCTTAGAGGGGAGCAACAAGGAACAGCATGAATATAGTATTCCTCCCAGAAAAGGACTCCAGACACTGACAACTTGCTGTAAGACCTCATCCCCATGGACAACACCAGAGTGAAACCACTGACATTAGCACCCAGAGGAGCAGTGGAAGGGTGAGCATAACACAAGAAAAGGGGTAGAAGCTAAGAAATAAGTCTGTTAAATTTTTAATTATATTATTGCTATTATTGCATCTTTTCCTGTATGTAAGTACCCTAGCTGCTTTATTTTTCATTCTTTTTCTGCAATAATTAGATGAAGACTAATGGTGATCCTTGAATTAGACTGTTAAAAATTCCATTATACTAACAATATTGGAATCACAGATGGTTGTGGTGGGAAGGGACATCTAGAAGTCATCTGGTCCAGCCCTCCTGCCCCGGGAAGCTGGAGCAGGCTGCCCGGGACTGTGTCTGTCTCAATGGCTTTTGAATAGCTCCAAGAACAGAGACTCAACAGCCTCCCTGGCCAACCTGTGACAGTTCTCAGTCACCTCACAAGTGTTTCCCGATGCTCAGAGGGACCCTCCCGTGTTTATCCCTGCTACCGCCAGTCCTGTCACCGGGCACCCCTGAGAAGAGCCTGGCTCTGTCCCCTTTGCACCCTCCCACACGGATGAGATTCCCCTGAGCCTTCTCTTCTCCAGGCTGAACAGTCCCAGCCTCTCCTCATGGAGAGAGGCGCCAGTCCCTTAGTCATCTTGCTGGCCCCCCCCATTGGACCTTCTCCAGCATGCCCGTACCTCTCATGTGCTGGGGAGCCCAGAGCTGGACGCAGGGCTCCAGGCGCGGCCTCACCGGTGCCGGGCAGGGGGGAAGGATCCCGTCCCTCAGCCCGTGGGTAGCAGAGAGGACCTGTAAGGCATCCCACCATGTCTCTGCAATTCCAACAGGGTTGTGGCCCTGCAGCTGCGCACAGGTCTATGACTCACCACGTCTATGCCTCACACTATGTGTGTAGTGTACATGCACCTCAGAGAGGCACCCCCAAGCCCTGGTTTGCCAGCAAGGGTCTGGGGTTTTCCAGTAATTTTCTTACCTGCAAATGCTGGAGGTGACCATGCTGAAGCCTTGTTTTGCTGATTTTGTGTTTCCTTCCTGACGCATTGCCCCATGCCCTTTGCTTGTCAGCCCTGTCCCTCCCTCCCTCACAGGGCTGCTGATAACTCTGTCCTTCTACTGCCATTCCTGGTTTAAATTCCTTCTTCCCACGTCAGCCATACTGGTGGCAAAGATACCTTTGCCCTGCTTATTGAGGTGGATCCCATGTCTCCTCATGTTCTTGGGTTTATTTATTACAGTTTGAGAGGTGTGCTGCGTCTTTGCCCATAAATGAGATTCTGAGTGTAACAACTAGATCTGGAAAAAAAAAGATGTTGCTGTGTTCTTTGCTATCATATGCATGTTATAAATACCAGGTCTCATGCTGATCCTGGTCTTGATCTAAATGTATATTTAGGGCAAGTATGCTGCGTAATATCCTTGCACTGTAGGCATCTGAAAACCTTTTTCAATAAGGCCAGATTTTTAATTTTTATCTAAGCAAAGTACTTGTACTCCTTTTACCTGCGAAGGTGGATTATCAGTCCTGACCATGTTATGATGATGATTTATAATGTAGAAACTTGAGACAATAATCTAATGGTGATTAAAGATTTGGCATTTGCAACACATTGTGGTGGGCTTACAAAGCAGGATTTTATATTTCTGAGAACCCCTGCTTCATTTGAACCAGTGATACAAGAGATTTGTCCCCGCGTATAGGGGAGCATGCTTTATACTAGTTTCTCTCGAGGCAGTCTAAAAAGTAGTCAATGAGGTCTCTCCTTGAGTCAAACTTTATGAATATTTTTAAAAGGAAAATATTTGAGCCAAGTTAGCTTGCACAGAATGGGGAGAGGGATTCTGGTGAAGCTTTTTACCTTCTATACCCTGTGGTAGGTCGTGTGTGTGCGCGTGCATGTCTGTGTGTGTAGGAGAAAATCTTTCTTCAGCTCAGCTGAACATGGAAACAGACGGCAAAAGTGCTGCATATAATTTTTTCTGGGTTTATTCATATAAAAGGAATGTATGACATTTAGTGTGAATGGAGCCTTTCAGTGCAATGCATGTACTTAATATAGATAAGACTTATTTTTTAAATATGCTTTAAAACTATGCACCCTTCTGCTAATGATAAATTGATTTAATATAGCAATAGGATCAGTGTTGAAGTGCAAGTGAGTTTAAATTACAAGCGGAACATCCACTTATGCTTGGTTTTACAGTTGTCCCACACACTGTATTGAATAATTTCAGTTGCTTGTTCAGTTTCTGAACACTGACCAGTTTGAATTCTGGCTTTGTGCCTCATGCCAACACCATGGACTCTATCAGAAACAGTTCCGCCAGTTTTGGAAACGGTAATTTTTGTGACCCCATCAAATAATCAGTTACTAGCTCTAATGTTTTTGCATTTTAGAATACAAACTTAAAATTTGATAAGGGCATACTGACAGTCGCATGTGCCGTCAGAAGAACTGAATGCACAGCATATGCTGCTTGAGCTATTAGTACATGGTACAAGACAAGCTTTGCTAGCAGGTTTCATGGGTGCTTGGTTATAGCAGAAGTATCACAGCATTTTTCCTCTTCTAGTCATGCTACCTTGCTGAAGACTGAGTTTGTAGAAGGGAAATATGTATGTCTAAACACTTACTTCTTGGCTCCCTTGCCACCTAGTGTGAAGTAGCACCCCCAGACTTCCCCTGCCTCCTGCTTCCCAGCTGGCTTGCTGTGTCCCTCGGCTTTGGGCTCACCCACACCAAGCCTCCTGTCCCAGGCTTTTCACTCAGCCCTGTTCCCCTTTGGGAACACTTCTCATCCATCCTCCCACTAGCCTGATTGCCCCCATACCCATCTGTGTCTCCCACAGACCTGGTCTCTTCCCCTCTAAAAGCCACGTTCTAGCATAAGCATTCATATGCGATTCCTTTCTGCCCAGGGCTTTGCTGCAAGCTTCAGGTCCCCGATTCCCCTTTGCCTTCTTTGCCAGACAGCTCCAGCTGTGTGAAAGATTTAACATTTTTTTCCCAGTGCTTTTTATAATACTGTGAGGGAGGGGTAGAGTAGGCAGAAACATTCAAATTATGTGAAATGAAGCACTAAAGAGCTAGAAAGTGCCAGAGTTCTTTGCCTCTGTGACCTTAATTTGTACTCTGCTGTAGGGTATGGTACATGCCTGTCTTCAGGTACATAAATGTACACTCTTACTCCTTCATAAATATATACTAAAACCAGCATTTATAGACTTCTAAAACTTTCTATTTTGAAGGTGTGTTGTTTAAAGCAGGAAAAAGCAGAAAACAGGGTATTGAAGCATTTGTTGTGCTTGTGAAAGTGTATTACCAAGCCACCATGGGAGCAGCTGTGGAGGCGTGGTTAGCTGATGATATTCAAAGCCAAAATGCCGTTCAGCATTTCTGGATGAACGGGCATATCCTGAAGCAATCCATCACTTAAATGATGTACCCAGAAAGACTGACAGCAGTTTTTCAGGAAGCTGAGGCACAAGGAGTACTGTGCATGATCAGTTGGTTAAAAGAGAGGCCAAAAGGTGACGCACATGCGGCCAGCCCTTGTAGCAGGGAAAGGTCACTGCTGTAATTCTGCAGACATCCGCGCTGCCTGCCTTACCCAGTGAGGGCAAGCAGTTACATGGCTGCTGTGCAGTTAAGTTGCTGGTGAGGGTTTTTTTTCAATAAGGACTGGAGTAGATTATAAAGAATTACAAATGGATCCTCTGCGAGTTAATGAGTGGAGAATAAAATGGTAGATGAAATTAATTTCTTCCATGTGTTAGAAATGTGTTGGAAGAGGGAGGAGGGATCCTAATTATACATAGTTACCTCTTAGGAGCAAATTAATGAGCTTATGAGAGTTCCATGAAAATGTTATCTTGGCCACAGTCAAGAAAGTACACCAGTTGTGTTCCTCATTGGGAAAAAATACGGAGAACATTGCTACGTCACTCAAGAAATCTCGGGGTTATTTGCATCGTGCATTTATGGTTCCCCTGACTCCACCAAAGATCACAAGTGAACAGAGGAACTCTGAGAAAGGCTGGAAAGGTAGCTGGAGGGGTGGGGTGGCTGCAGTACAAGAAATGACCATGCAAGTTGACACTCAGTGCAGAAAGGCAATGAGAGGAAGGGGTATGTAAAAGAAGATTCTGAAATCACAAGGAGCATGGAGAAAACCGAATGGGCAGTGAAGAGGTGACCCCTTGTGAGTGCAAGAACTTGGAGGTGTCAAAGAACATCAGCAGGATGCAAACTGAAAACAAAGCAGCAGAGTCGTCTTTATGAAAGGCGCGACTGAGCCGCGGGCCTCCTTGCCAAGGGATACAAAAGAGGAATCTTTTATTCTCTTCTAGCATGGTTCTTAACTCACTCAGGCCTTGGTGCGTACTGCTTCTCTAACACTTATCTTGCACAAGAATAGTCTTATCGTTCTTAAATCCTATGATTATAGAGGCTAGAAATGTCCAGCTAAGAAATTGGCATTGCAGTTGGGAGGAAAAACACAAACTTCTTGACAAAGAGGTGATCAGAAATATAAAACACTCAGCTAGACTAACTCAGAGAATGAGGAAGAACTGCAATGGCAGAATTGTAGTCTGCCATTTCAAATCTTATGGAATGCAATCGGTTGACAGAGCTGAGGAAAGTAAACAAAACTTCTGCCTGGAAAATGGAGATTTTTAACCAGCAGGAAAACACCAGCTTAGCTGGAGACATCTGTAGCCAATGCTGAAGGAAAGCACTTACAACTTAATTCAAAGGAGCCCTGCTGTGTTTGAAAAGGGCGATTCAAACAGCAAGATAAAAGCTGAGTGGATGTGTACAAATGTCACTGCCCTCATGGGGAGCCTGACACAGGCAGAGCAGGTACAGCCAGCCTGGCAGTAATCTGTGATCCTTAGGGCTGCGAGGAACACTAGAAACTCAAGAAATCTCAGAGCCCTGCAGGAGTGAGGGTAACACGCTGTTTGTATTTCGGGATTCCTCCACTGCTGTCCATGTAAAACCAATGGAATGCAGAGGTCAAGAACATGCTTTGCCTTGCCTTCCTTTACCCAGTAGCCAGACATCCATGTTAAAATATCCAGAGGAAACAAAAGACTCTCTCAGCTGAATTTGATGTAGATCATCTGCATGAACAGTGTATTACTTGTGGGAGAAGGAGAGGTGCTACTTCCTCTCTTCTATGGGTTTTCTAAAATCAGAGGAAAAATCCATCCAATTGTAAACAATAGAAGAAATTTTATTTTTTAAATGAAATCTTTGCAGTTTATACTGTAAAAAATCCTTGCTACATAGTCACCTCAATTTTATAAATCTGGAGCCTGATCATACATTTGTCTCTAAAATGTTAGTCTACTGTAAGACATAAAAGCAGACATGTATTTCGGCCATATATACCACACAAAAACTATACTTCAACAGGACACATTATGCAGGTGAGCCTCTGACATTTGATGTACAGAGGGACAGAAGAATTACTATTGAAAGAAGGAACCAAGTTAAAAAATAGTTTTATAGGGCTAATAATGGCTCTTGGTAGTATTGCTAAAGAATACCTGAAAAAAATGGAAAAGTGAGCCAGGCTTGTAAATACATATGTTTTACAAGAACACGTAAAAACCCTAGTGTTTTCTCCTGGGATAACATATACGTAGTGTTCCTACATAAAGGCATAAAATAAATGCTTTTGGTGTATTATTTGCACAAGTGTTGCAGACTGTGTTCCTATAAGCAGTGTTGCTGGTGGTGATAGCAATGGAGAAACTTCAGGGAGAGAGAAAGGAAAGAGCTGACAGCCTGATGTAGAAACAATGAATGGTGAAACTTTTTTCAGCCCTGATATAGTACTATGGAAGAGAAAAAAGGGGGGCCTTGGTCCACTGAAGAAGATGAAACAATGTGTGTTTATAATAAGAAATTTTAAAAGATAGTTTGATCTCTTGCTTCCTTATCGTTAAGCAGAAGGCGGATAGCGAATAATGCTGACCTGGGACTCAGCTAAAAATATACCTGAGGAGAGCTGACCTGTTGTGGTTTCTAACCTAGGAGGATAGTCTGGGGCAGAATCAAGATTCTAGTTTTTCTTATTTAATAAAATAAAATCATAAAACCCAAACAAATACCCCCCCAGCCCCAAACAACCAAACCACATAACACCAAATACTCCTCAAAAACAGTCAACAAAGCAAAACCCCCGAAGTCAAGCATTCTATTCGTGGTGCAATGAAATTCTTCTTAATTCTGTTTATTGCTTGGGACTGTCCTTTCATTACTGCAGAGATCTTTACTCCTCTCTGTCCTCTGCGCCCCATCCTAGGTAAATCTAGTTTTGAATCTCCTAAAGCAACCCTCAGCACCTGCCAGCTTCGGTCTACCAAGAGCCCGCTGAGGTTTTTCCATATGCAGTGCTCTCCAGGCTCCCTCCTCTCCCAGTCCAAAAGTGACAATTGCAGTCTTTGTTAAAAATCTTATGACCTAAATATTGTCTGATTAATCGCAAACTTATTTTTGCAAAAATTCTTCCTTGAGCAAGAACTGGCTTTGAAGAACTACATGTGGAAAAAAGGCTTTTCATGAAGTTAAAGGGAGGGGTGAAATAACACTTTTAATGGAAACTATTAGAACTGCTTAGTTGTAGGATCTCTGTAGCAGGCACATATATGTACAGCTGCTAAGGTAGACTAGATACACACTCTTAATCTACGTGCAGGGTGTAACTCTTTGTAGACAGGAGTATTAAACTTGGACTGTTTGTCGGAGAAGAGGGTGTGTTCGAAACGTCTCTGCAGGTGACAGGAGACCTGGGCAGTGGGGCTGCAGGGTACCTGGGGCTGCTCTGTCCTGCTCCTCTCTTCAAAGTTGCTCCTGTTAAAGTTTGGTTACAATGGCCAGCGAACGTCCCATTCCATATAAGAATGCTTATCATTGGCTATATAATGCTGGCAGGAAGGATGTTTTGAGTCATGCGTTATCGGGTAAGTAAGTGGAGGTTGGGGGCTGGAGGTTGGGCGCAGGTGGTGGGGGTGGGGAGCTGGAGAGGCTACGCTGCTGTCGCTCAGGGTACACAGCAGTTAAAGACAGTAACGGGATAATGACAACGTGGGATGATGTACAGCAGTAAGGAGTGTCCATCAATAAATAAAGTATGAGATTTTCGGCAGTGGTCTGGCAGGAAAGTAAGTCTGCACGGAGTCGTATTTCAGAGCTGGAGCAGTGAGCTGCAGTGAGTCACAGCGCCTGAGAGCTGCCTTTGTTCCACTTGTGCCTGGATGCTGGAGGAGAAGCAGCAGGCTCCCGCTTTTATTAACTTTTTATTTTCATAGACATAAACCCCATGTGCACTGAACTTTTTCCTCATCTGAGGTCTTTCAACTGACTTTCAAAAAATGCTCTCATGGTAAGAAGTCTCACTTCTAAATTTTACTTTTTGCTTTGTTTTTTAATTCTTCCCCGTGTGGTTCTGTATTACACTCTTTGGTTTCATTCTTTCCTACCCCCCACCCCTTCTGTTTTTTGGCACACCTGCTCCAGGCATGCCTGGTGGACCTGGGGCTTGCTCCTGCTGCTTTTTGGCTGCTCACTCCGTGCTGGTTCAGCTGCTCAGATCATAGAAGGTAAGGCTTCTCCAAACCACATCTATAAATTGAGAGTAAGGGTTAATTTTAAGAGACGCTTTCCTAGTATGGAAAAAGACTCTGCATTTCAGATCTTCATTTTCTCTGCTGCTTACTGTTCTTCGTTTCATGTAGGGAAGCTGCCGTGAGTTAAAGAGCTCAAGTTGCCATTCATTCTGGAAAAGGGAAAAGAAATATATTGGCTCCCCAGCTGTAAGGCAGCCTGTCGTGCCTGCTCACTCAATATTTCTTCATAGTGTAATAAGCAACAGAAAGTACTTCAAAGGAGGGGAGAACACTGAGTGGTTTTGGTTGTATCACATCAGAGAAAGGTAGCAAAAAGCAATTAGGATAGATGTATGTGTCACTCAGGAGGTACCAGGAATGTGCCAGGCACAGTGTGAGCACAGACACGGCTGTGATGTGTGTCCCAGTGCACAGAGATTTCTCCTGGTAAGTATCTGGGCAAATTGTGATTTTCAGATCTCTCGAGTTAAAGGTTTAGTTTTACCAGCCCAGCCTTTATGAACTTTCAGTGAAAGTCTTCCTGTGATTGCAGATCATATGTTCTTGTGACAGAGCTAAATCCTGCAGCATCTGTGGAAGGCATAGCCTCAAGTTTAGCTTAAAGGGAGAGAACATTGCTTTAAAAGTTTACGTGTAGTTTTGGGAGATGTGAAAAAGCTTCATATATTACTTCTCCATTATGAACAATTATGCTTATGTCAGAAAGGATTTTTTTACTGTCTTATAAAAATAGTCTGAAGTTGTTATTTAAATGACCCCTAGATTACTGTGTGATAGGAGCATTAGAAATTATTGAAGGGAAGTAGGTATTGCACATGAAGACTTTAATGTTACTCAGACTGTTTTGTTCCTTTTTAACTGCCATAGAGTAGATGGTGCATTTAAGAGCTGAAGCTCTAGGTAGTTATTTCAGTAGGAGAAGAAGCCACAGATTAGTTATCACTAAGAAATGCTGTAAGTGCAGATGAGAAATATGTAATGTTGTATTACAGATAATTAATTGAGGAAACAAACTGGTACCAGCTATTAGAATGAGGAAAATGTTAACATATGCCTGAATAGTGACAGAAACACAATATACTGTATAGGCATCAGAGATAAATCTGTTGCATCAGGCAAAAATGTTTTACTTGACCTGACGATATACAGTGTTCTTGACAGTACAGTGAGAGAGATCTGGACAGGAGAGAACCAAATTTTGGCACATTACATTTAATAAGCAGAGGCTCATTAAAACTACAGCCATAAAAAGAACAAATATTTATTTGACACAGTTTCTTTTTTGATCAATCTGTGCCAGTTTCTATCACCTGAAGCTCTGGTTCTTTAAGTACCCTGCCCTCTGACAGTCAGTTCAGAAGTCAGAAGTAGGAAAGACAACCACTACTGATACAGCACAGTTTCTTTCTGTGCGTCATCTTATTACTGCTGAAAGACTCCCAACTTTACCATGAATGAAGATCAGGTGGGGTTATGCAAGCCTCCTTAGATCTCTGGAGACTCGGAGACTTCTCTGGGCATGTGTTCCTGCATGATCATCCTAGCCCAATATGCTTCCCTCCTCATTCCTCTGTTAATACAGAAGTTCCTGTTTTCAAATGTTCACTACATTTTTTTTATCCCACTATCTGATTTTTAAGTGCCTGATGTGATAGGTATGTTGTGCCTCCTGATCCACAACATCAGACTATGTTATAAGCAATATTTTCCTGATGCTTGGCTTAAATGCTTTTATCTCCGGAAATCAGGTGTTGAGTGCTAGAAATAGGAATAATCTTCCTTTCTTTCTGGTGCTGTGGATACATGAACCATATAAATTCTCCCTGTAATTACTGAAGAGTCAATAGGTATATACTTCAAATCTTTTAGTCTAACTATTGCAGAAATAACCTCTTTTTCCTTTCCCACAGTTCCTTTTAGTAATAAAGTGCACAGAAATAAACTGTGTATTTAAGATGAAAATGTTTGGTGACACCAGGAGATGAATTGACTCTCTGGTATTTGGCTTTTTGCTGCTAAGCTTATGCTTACCCAGTGTTCGTTTTGTCACTGTGCCCTTAACATGACTGCTTTCCAGGATTCTCCAGCCCACAGCAAACTGCTGCACTGCTCTTCTGACAGCTGACCTCTCCTCAGCCTCCCCGGAGGGAATGAGTAAATGTGGTTTTAGAGGAGCAGTGCAGGTGCCTCCTGCTGTACTGCCGTACAGGCTATATGCAAAAGGAAGAAAATACCTTGAGGTGTTCTTGAGTTGGTTAACTAACGTCAAGAAAATTGCTTATGGATTAAATTATTCACTGAGGGATGGGGAAGGAGCAACTTACTTTTTTCCAACCCTACCAACACAACAGTGACCATCAGAGAGTTTAGATGAGAAAAGTTTGTCATCTTTGCCTTTGCCAATCAGCCAATCTGTTCAGTGAGGCAGTGAATTTGCTGGCTGTTATGAAGTGAGGCAGCTACAGCATGGTCTTCTTGTTTTCCCCAGGGAGCACCAAACTGCACCAGTGGTGGAGGGTGCAGATAAAAGCAAACGCCTCAGGAGTCCTCCAGCAGAGGGCTTGAGCTTTGCCAGGTCTTTCTGAGAGACATTAGAAAGATCAATTAGAAAATTTTGATCAGCTCTCAAACAGAATAAGAGTTTCAACCAAGCCTTGAGGAAATTATGTAATTATGGACCGTTCCTAGTGGGAAGGAAGAAACAAGCTGAAAGGATGGTGGGGAAATGTAGGGGGGAAATTCAGATGGCAGGCTTTGAAACTGTTCGAGAACTTCAGGGGTTTAGTTTACCTTTTCAGTGACCTTGCCTCGTGTTGGGCCTTTTGTTTCAGTAGAAGTGTTGCTTTCATTTCCAAGTCCTAGAATGACTACTGCATTCATTGTAAAATGGGACAAACAAGAGAACAGAGTATTTAAAACTTTGTATTTAAAATCATGAGTTACTAATTCACGGCACCAGCTGAAACCCCTTCTTGATTAAAACACATCTGTTTAGCCTGTTAAAATGGTTTGATATAGCTTGATTTACAAATTACATAACATGCATTGTGATAGAATGTGAAAAAGATTGAAATATTTCATTCAGAATTTTAAAATTCTGTTGCATGTTCTGCAAATTGATGGGATTTAGTTGTTATTTCACCCGAACTCTTCAGAAATACTTGGACCTTTCTTTAGAGTGAAACTGGAGTTCTGAAGTCTCAGCAGTTCCTGAGTTAGAATTCTGAATTTTTACTAACTCTGTTGGAAGATTTTAGTCCCTTTCAGTGCAGCTTGCATAGCACATGTACAAAACCATAAGGAATAATATGCTTTCTTCCTCTTCACCCAAATGCAGTGTCATTTGAATTATGGTGTGCTTTCACATTTTTTCTCCTGTGTTCATGAAAATTGTGGAAACATAGTACCGTATTCTACCTGGGCTCGTGTGGGAGGGTTAAAGATGCGGTGGAGTCTTAACAAATTACTTTGTCACTTCTCCTTTAATCAAATAGCAATTAGGCACGTATCTATCTGTACATAGCAGTGCAGTCTGTCTTATTCTGCCTGGTATTGCTTGTGGTACATGTAGTGGGCCTTTAATTACATCTGAGAAAGTATCTTGATTTACATTGCTTACCCTGGGTACTTTTTCCATGTTGCTTTGCATCTTCAACTGTAAGTTAGTGAATAAAAGTTGCTCAGAACATGGTTCTGAACATGCTGGTACCCAGATTGTGGACAGAGCTGAATTTATAAAATCCAAGTACTAACCATGCTGAAGTCTGAATGATAGAGTCCTCCCTACGACTTGCTCTAGCTTCTTGCAGAGTCATTTTATTTTTCCAGGCTATCTAGGCAGTTATCAGTGTTTTTCAGTTCTTGGCATTCCAATCAGCTCATGCTTTTAAAAAATGTCGAAAGAAACTGTTATAATTTTATGTGGTTCTGCAGTTTGCATTTTGCTTATGTGCACTAAAAGAAGACTTACAAATTTCTCATTGACATCTGGGTTTTATTATTAGCTAAGCTGAACAGCTCTTTCTTGCCCTAAGTAACATGCTCAGCCATAGTTTACATAAAGTAAATATTTGTCTCTTTCCTTGGCTCTCTGTACACAGAATGGCTGTCATTAGGCTGTTGACATAAACTTTGCACTCGTGACCTGCTGAGTTTAATGGAAGAATCCTGAATTATTGACTTTCATTGGCTGTGGATGAGCTGGTGTCATTCATAGGAGCAGCTGCCCTGAGCTTCTCTTCACAATGAACCCACATAATGGCTGTAAATAAATACGTACATACATTTAAAAACTTGTTTCTATCAAGTAACTGCTGTATGTGCTTTCAGTGTTAAATGTGTACAACCACAATGACTTAGGTGGTGACATGGATGGCTCAGTCTACTCTTTCCTAAGACAGAACACAATTACAGGAATGCTGGTGTATATCAAGCACAGCATTTCGTAAACATAACAGAGATGACGCTACATCCTCTTGTACCAGGCTGAGCATTTGGACATCATCAAACTGCACTTGAGTCTAAATTGAAGAAGCCGCTGTGTATCTTTCAGAGGCGTCTTCAGGCAGCTGTTGTACATGTTTTTAGTGTGGAGCTGAGCCTGATTTCATAGCTGATAAAATGCCTTTCCATGCAAAGCATAGTTAATTTACTGTAGAAAATCAGTTGGGTTCAGTCAGGGTCATCTGTATGAGCAGCCAAAGAGATTGGTAACACCAGCAGAACAAACCTGATTTAGTCAATTTGTTCCATTTACCCACTTTTCTAACTGGATTAGTTTTCTGTGTAACACCTCTGGACAATAAGCTACCTATTTGCCAAGCTACTCTGCCGGGCAACAGAAGATGTTTTTTACCTTTTTTGAGGCCTCAGAAGGGGAAAACAGCTGGGTTGTATACCATGTCATAAAGGCTGTTTTCATGTCCCCTCTGAAGGCACCCTGCTCATGCTGGAAGCCCAGCGTAAGCAGTGGTTTCCATAGTCTGAAGAGAACTGAAACCTCAGTTGCGCTTGCATTTGCCACTAAACGGTGTTTGAAGGACCTGCCCTGCTGACAAAGGCTGTACTGAAATACTTACATGTGTTTTGGCTTAAACCCCCTAAGTTTCTATGTTCTGGCTCAGCTGTAGGCTATGGAACACAAGAAATTTCTTGAAGGAAGTCCTAGGGGTCTCCTGAGTACCTAAGTGCACACACATCGCTGGGGCACTGCCGTGCCCACTCACAGGTTGCACCACAGCTCTGTCGCTCCATTTGTGCCCTGTGCAGCTGCTGCTGCGTGAAAACCCACAGTTCCAGGTACTCCAGGTGCTTCCAGTAGTACCCACAAACAAGCATCAATTTAATTAAAATGTTTCACCTGTGATTCATTTCTGGTATGCTAAGGACAATGCCTGATCCTGGTGGCCTGGTGCAGGTGCTGAGCTACCCGCCCCCCCCCCCCCCCGCCGTGCTGCGAATGGGAGTGGGTGGCTGGGGAGAGCGACAAGTGCTGCTCCAGGCAGCTGGGGGCAGCTGGCACAGCACAGCGTCACCCGCATGCGCAGGGGTCCCTCCCTGGCTGGGTTCGAGCAGGTGGGCACAGACACGAGCACAGGTTTTGGGGGCAAGGTGCCATTCCAGTGAGTGAGCGCTGGAAGGGAAGGCTTGATGGAGCTGTTTCTGTTTGGGATATTTGGAGTTCCAAAGAGCTTATTTCTTATTCTAACATGTTCATTTCCAAATCAAACACTTGTTTTGGAGGCTGTCTGTCCCTTTGGCTGAGATTTCTTCCACTTTCCTTTGGTTTGTGAGCTGTGGATTGGTTTGGGTTTTCTCATAGTGCTAACTCACGTTTGACCAACTTCATGCAGTTTTGCCAATTTGCACGGTGTGCCTTGGCCAGAAAGATGGTGAATTGTGTGGTCTGGGGAAATCTGATTGCTATATTTCAGTTGTCATTAATGTTATCTATTTAAAGGAGGATGGCTATTTGCCACCACTATTTCTAGGTTACCAAACAGTCTTTTCCCATTTGGCCACATCCCACAATCACAGCAGGTTTAAAAACCAACAAAATCAGCCATCAATCTGGACTGTGGTGAATTCTATCCATGTAATCTTCACATCTCTAGTAGCTCCTGTTCCCAAACATGGGAAGTTGCAGACATTGTGGAGAGTAGAGTGCAGGCAGAATTCTCCCAAAGAATGACTAAAATGGGCAAACCTTAATTTTTATGTATTTACATGTAAGGAATGTGAAACAACACAGTCCTTACCGAAAAGGACCTGGAGGCTCATGTGGACAAGCTGACCATGAGCCATCAGGGTGCCCCGTGGCAAGGAAGGGCACGGGCACTGGGGGCCGTGTGTGGAACAGTGCGGGCAGCAGGAGAAGGGAGGTGATGCTTCCCTTCCTCTTGGTGCTGAGGCCACCTCTGGAGCTCTGTGTCCAGCTCTGGGCTTCCCAGTTTAGCAGAGACATGGACATACTGGACAAGTCCAGTAAAGGGCAACTGCAATAATTAAAGGACTGGAGTGTCTGCCTTAGAGCAGCAGTCTGCTGAATTTGCTCCAGCTCATCAATGCCTGTCTTTCGCTGGGTCCAGATTGCAGTGTTTGAGTCCATACTGCAACGTACATGTGGGTACTGCTCTCCTAATGCAGAAGGTAGAGCTCCCAACAACTTTGTGGGTAGATCTCAGTCACAAAGGCTTTGTTTGCCTGAGAAAGATAAAGCTTAGAGTAAGCCATTTGGATTACATTATTTTGTAAGTGACACTGGAGTATGTGCAATATGGGCAGACAAAATGCAAATAGCACTGTTAGCTCAGAAAAGTCTTGCATCAGATTTGTGGCGAGTACTACAGAAGACCAAAAGACTGTCAGTCTGACAATAGAATCATCATTTCTATATCCAAATATACATATATATATATACAAGAAAGGAATATGTGAAAAAGAAGCACTTACCACTTCCCCCAAGTGAAGAAGATGGTGGAGAACAATTTGCGCCAAGTATTTTCCACTTGATTTTTCAAAAAAGTGTCATTGAAACTTCAGAGGATCTCTCTTGTGCACATTTGATTCCTATATAGGAAGTGCTGTTTTCTCAGTCTGTCATTATATAGCGTTCTACTTAGGCAAGCTGTTTCAATAGAAAACACTACATGATTTCTGTGGGCTACAGAGTAAGAGACGTCACTTATGTCTGGGGGAACGACAGTGGAAGAAGACCAACAGAAGCTCAAAATTGCCTTGGAAGGAGCCAGAACTACCTCACTGAAGCTAAACAAACCAAACAGAAATTGCTTTTTAAGGGAAACAACTACCTGCAGCAATGGTATGGCAGCAAACTCACCAGAACATCTCAGGTAGAATGTGCTCCCATAATTAAAAGTGATCCCTGCAAAAATTTTAAGACTTGTTGAGACACTCATGGGAAAATCAGTCACCTAGGAAGAGCAGATCTGTTTGGGGTGGGAGAGGAACTACAGCTTTTCTAGACATACTATTCTCTCTTGATGGTACTAAAGAAGCTGAACAGGTGACAGTATGTAGCAAGTCCTCCCCCCCCCCCATATGTATATACTGCATCATAATATGTTTAGTGTCTTGATTTGACAACTAACAGCCATCATACTTAAGCAGACATCGCAGTATACATTGTTTCTTGAAATATGTTCATTTAGCTTTGTTGCTGTTTGTCCCTGTGTTTCTTTCTGTCCCACAGAAAGCTCCTGGCTCGGTCCTGTTAGGTGTCATTGGAAGGTATAGGAAGGTATAGCTTCAGGAGGCAAAGGGCTGCTGTGGACAGCCAAAATAGATGTATTGGTAGCTTGTTTAATTACTAGGCAGCAACATGTATATAGTGGTCTACAAGGCAAAGTAGGTAGTGGTGAAGAAAATGAGGGGAAAATTATGCAAAATCCAAGACTTTTCTCGGAATTCTGTCATATTTGGAACTCCTAACATCAAAGTATCCGTTGATGAGGCTCCATAATCCTCCTTGCCAGTCCGTTGGTTGTGTTGCAGTGTGAAGTGTGAGGGCATCAGTGGGGTGGTGTGTCCCGAAAGGCATGTCTCTAAGTGCTGTTCTGCACCAGAGTCTAAAAGACAGCATCCTGCAGCTTACTGATATCTTGAGAAGAGGCCTGAAAATATCCAGTATCTCCTGAAACTGACCAAAGCAGAACGTGAGAAGCAGTTCTTCCAAACTTCCCAGGATGGTGCCCACAAAAATGAGTGGGATAGAAAATGCCTGGCAAGCAAAGCTATATGAACATTTAGGTGTTTGCAGTATTGATATTTACCATAAAATTAATGGCAGGGATTTTCATAGCACTCTAGGAGCTGGAGACATTTCCATGTTTCCTTTTTACTGCAATTCCTACTCACCTTGTTTTCCTAGCATTTGCTGCTTAAACCTCCCTCTCACCCTCATTTACTTTTCTATGGACCTTTTTTTTAAAGTGCCTTCTTCAAAAAAGAAAATGCTGTCTACCACTCTTCCAGTTCTCCAAGATTTTTCTAAAGGCATGTTACACCTTCAGAAATCAGTGGAACAGGTTCTTGACTTCAAGGGCATGTAGAATTTTGCACGTTGTGGCCTCGAAGTTCTCTGGGCAGACTTGTTACCTCCTAGGCACCTTTAATATGCCAATAATATTCACAGTGCCGTAGCCGTGAGCAATGGCAGCTACAAAAGGCGATTGTCCACCTGTAAAGCAAAATCATGGAAATGCTAGTTGGACGTAAAGGAGCTCTGAAGATCATCTGTTCCAGCTTCCCACTCAAATGGTTCATGACCATTATCAGATCAGAACAGCTTTGGCTTTGCCTCCTTAGCCTTGAACTTCCTAGATGTGATGTCCCTCTTTGGAGAAAATTCTTTTAACACTTCTAACTGGTTGATGTACATGGCACTGCCTATAGCCTGGCAACTGAAAGCAAAACGTAATGCTTCTGGGGAAGACGATCCTGCAAGCAGCTCTGGCAGCATTCTCGTCTGTGTGCACTGTTACCCTGTTCTGCCCTGATGTGACACTGGATTTTGGTCTCGGGGGTCTGTATGGCTGAGTGTGTGTAGCGTTTGGCCAAGTGTCTGTAGCGTATGGCTAAGGAAGAGGCAAGAGCTCTATCTAGTTTTATTATCGTTGGTAGTTCTGGTGTGAGCATTGAAGAGAAAAGAATGGAAAATGAACTTTTAGATTCATAAGTGAAGTAACAGTTTCAAGGGGCTACTTTTAAAATTATGCTTTAATCAGATATTCCTACATTACATACTCATTTCACTGGCATTACAAAACAATTTGTCGTGAAATGCATGTCTCAAAAGTATATTAAATAAGCACAGAATTCTGACTGCTCTCAGTTTGTGAGATCTATGCCTCAAAATGTGAGAGTTATGAAATATGATTCTAAAATAAATAGTTTCACTCCTCATGGCCTCTTGTAACCCTTAGCATGCTGGGGACAAATGAAATGAAGCTGCACAAAAAAATTGTTAAAACATGGCAGTGGCTGATTTTTTTTAAAGATCTGCACCTAGAAAAACATCTTGCACAAACTGTGAATCCAGACTGCTGTAATTCAAACAGTAACTCCATTGATCAATGTATGGAATGAAAGAAATTCCTATGGAATGTAGGAAACTGTAGAAAGAGAAAGACAGCCACTAGAGCAGTCCATATAAAGAAAACAGTCAAGCAGTGTGTGCTTTGAAAAAAATCCTTTTATTTTGTAATCAGGTTTTAGATATGATGCTGACAGGCAATTAATATTCACTTTGCTGGGCTTCATTATGAGGGTTAAACACATTTTGTTGTAAGTGAATTTAATTCAGAAGCTAAGCAATAAAATTCCCATTCATTTTCACCTTTTAAACAGAGTTAGAAGGGAATTTTAAAATTGCTTGTCAGGAGCATGACTGTCATAAATATGTATGATGTCCAAAAACCATGAATGAAATAAAAAGAGAAGGATCATGTTTAGGCATACAATTAATCTGCTTTCTTTCTCATCTTAGGATCCTCTTGGAAATTAAGTAGAAAAATGTCACAAGTATTCAAATGTAATTTCAATTTACCTTTCCCTAGCTCTAAATTTCTAAAAGTTGAAACTGTGTGTGTTCCGTAAAGCGTTGTTTCTTTTCTGTAGTGGAGGATGTTTAATTCACTGAAGAGAGTGAACTCTGGAAATATTCCTAGTACACCAATACATAAATGATGGAGTAATATGAGTAATGTATAAATCTTCTGTGGACGTGGTTTAGATTTCAAAGTTTTCAACAGAAAAAAATATGGAACAAAAGACTGAGAGCCTGTCAGCTATGTAAAATAATTTCAGCAGTCAGGACCAAATCCTCTGACTGGGCTGAATGATCTATAATTTCACGTAGAAGTAGGCTTGTGTGAATTAAAGGTAATTATGATATTAAACAGGCTGTGAAGGAATATCAAAATATGCTTTGGGAATAAAGATATGCCAATACACATACCTGGCATTACTTTTCTTCTTATTATGCCCCTACACAGGAATCACTGATACATGTTTTAGAAGTCAGAGTTACAAATATTGGAATATTTCCACATCTACCACAAAAAGTGACAAAGATATATCACAGTTATTTATATAGAAGTGATAATTACATTGCATATGGAGTGACTAATGAAAGAGGCAATTGCTGTTTATTCCTCCCAAACGGTATATTCCACTTTTCTATTTTAGGATGGTCATAAAGCATCTTTTTATTACTGTATTCATTTTCCATCATAGAAAAAATGGTTGAAGTATTTACAGACTAGGAAGTCTTCACTGATACACTGGTGCATAGAAGAAGAGTCAGTCTGGAGAGTTTATGTACAGAGTTGGTGGTAGGTCATTTTCTCTGCTTCACACTGTAACGTAGGAGGGGACACCTGTAGGCAATTTTACATGTGTGGATTAAAGGAAGATGTCAAAATCCATTCTAGGCAGTTGCGTCATTGAATAACATCAGTGTATCTATGTTTAGATGGATGCAAGAACTTTTTTTTATATTATGAGAAAGGAGAATAATAGTGTGATCAATATCTTTTGAAGTAGAGTAAGTGTTGGGGTTTTGAAGTAGATAAGTACCCTTCTGGCTGGCAAGGGCCAGCTATCCCGGCCGTGCCCCCCAGCTCCTTGTGCCCCCCAGCTGCTCGCTGGCCGCCCGAGAAGCTGAGAACTCCTCGATGGAGTATAAATGTGGCCCAGCACCAGCCGAGCTCAGGGTGTGCCCCCAGCGCCGCTCCCACCACCCCCAGTGCCCCCCGCCTCGCTAGGCGTGTGGCCACCCCAGCCGACAGCAGGTCAAGTGTGTTTTCCCAGAGCTGTCCAATTTATAGAAGTATTCAATTAAAACATGGCTGAAACATCATCAAATAAAGTTCTGGGACCATATTTTAAGATGTGCTGGAAAAACAGGGAAGATTTTTAAATGGATTTAAAAAAAAATTTTTAGTAATAAACTGTAGAAATGTATTCTGCTTCTTTAATTATGAACCACAAAAAAAAATGTGGTTCCACAATCATTATCCAGCCATGAAAAAGTGTTTATTTGGTATCAATCAGGCAGGACGTTTTACTGGTTCAGATGAAATTTTTCTGTATGCCTGCATCTGATCCCAAGCTGGGCAGTCCAGGTATACACAAATTTCAACGTAATGCTTGAGGCTCAATTCTGCCATGTTGGCCTTATAGTACCAGTGAGGAGACCAGCAGCTCCTGGCAGACTGTAAAGGCAGTCTATAGGACACTAAACTAGAAAATGCTGCCTTAACATTAAGTGGTGATTGTGTTTTAATAGAAATCCAGAAACCTTGGAATCTGAATTTATTTTATTGTTAAACTATCCCAGAATTATAATCCAAGGGCATTTGGCATGGCTTCATGTTTTATTTCACAATGAGATAATGTGCATCAATACATCTCTCAAAAGAATTACTTGTGTATCGTAACAATTCTGTTGTGTTGCCTTCATGAATTAAAAAAGGCTAATTAAAAAAGCTGTTGTAAAACAGACAAAATAGATGTATGAAAGTAATCAGAGTTCACCAGGCATTTGCAGTGCCTGTTGAACTAACTTTTCTGGCCTGTCTGACATCTCCTTTCCATTCAAAAATGGCACAATGAGCAAGTTAATTTCATTGGTGGCTGTGGTAAGTACATGTTACAGTCCTGTTAGCAGTTAATGATCCATCAGTAAAATAAATTTTCATTTCCAAAGGGAAGTATGTGATTTTTCCAGTTGTCTGTGGAGGGCATGTGCTTTTTTTCCCCTCACTTTTTCAGCATATTATTCCTCTGCCTTGTGTCCACTATTTGTTTTTCTTCAAGAGGGCAAACCCCAACCATTCCTCCTTGAAGTGCTCCACATCTCCCTGGTGCTCGCTGCGTTTGGGTGCAGAAAGCATGCCAGAGAATTAGGCTTGTATTTTCATTCTGTCGCATGACTGGACTAAGTACAAACACAGGTCTTTATTTCAGACTTGTCTTAATGAAAATAAACGAGCAATAAGTATCCAATCTTTAGTCTGAAGTATCTGTAGCTGCCCCATAGGCGAAGCTGGATGAAGCAGCATAAGGTCCTGCTGTTAGCAACCATCACGAGCTGCTTCGAAACTAGACTGAGCAGCTCTTGTTCAGAAAAAAATTCTGCCACCACATACTGTGTTAATGTTTGTGGGGATTGCAGAGTGGTTGCATAATTTGAATGAATTTGCCATACTTGTGCATTTCGGATCATGTAGTCCCCAAAAGAAAATTTTTATTATTACAAAGTCACAACTAGGTAAGTTAAATTAAAAAAAAAAAAGATGTGCATGTGTGTGTGTATATATATACACACACACGTATCTCAGCAGCATTGATTGAGAGCAGGGTACAGGCTTGTAGTCCCTTGGTGCATCACCCAGCTATCATGGTTACTACCTGAGCCCTCTGGCAGCTTGCACAGCAAGAGTTACTCACTCTTTGGTTTTTAGACTGTCTCCTTAGTGGCGTGTTTTGTGGAAAATAAAATGGGACTTCCAAGTGGGAAGTCAATCAGTGGCTCTCTACACTATGAAAACTATTTTGAAATGAAAGGATAAGAAAAAATGGGAAGAATAAATACTTTAGAATCAGATATAGATTATTTTTAATGTATATTACTATGTGGCCTGTCTGGGTCTCTTTTCACCTTTTTTTGTCTCTCAAGATTTTAACTTCTCCGAAATGTTGTGCTCAGACACTTTCCGTTCCCTTTGTTTTTCAAGACACTTGCACAACCGTTCTACCGTTGTACTGTTACAACCAGTTCTGGGTGGAGGTAAAGGGTGAAGGAACTCTAAAGGTAGGGTTGACCATCTGTTGTAATCCTGTCTCTTAGTTGCAGAACCACAGAAGCACAGAATGGTTGAGGCTGGAAGGGACCTCTGGAGGTCATCTGGTCCAACTCCCCTGCTAACCCAGGGCACTTACAGCTGGTTGCCCAGGACTGTGCCCAGATGGCTTTTGAATAACTCCAAGGATGGAGAGTCCACAACCTCCCTGACTAACAAATGCCAGTGCTCCATCACCCTCACCATGAACAAGTGTTTCCTTGTGCTCAGAGGGTTTCCCGTGTTCCACTGCCTCTTCTCCGGTCACTGGGCACCCCTGAGAAGAGCCTGGTGCCATCCGTGTTGCACCCTCCCTTCTGAGGTTTAGATAAATTCACAAGAATATAATAGTAAGGTCTTGTGTGTCAGGTCCTTGACATTCCTTGGAGAAAGTTGTCTCTAATAGCTAGAGAAATGTGAGGCTTCAAAGGACTCAAGCCCTCTTTTCTGCAGCCACATTTCCTGATGTCCTATGGAAAACATGTATGTGTGCACGCACGCGTGTGTGTATATATAGATAGATCTATATACATAAAAATATGTATATATATAAAGAAGCCTTTGGCACAATATGAACTCTTTGCTGCTACGACTGAACCGATGGACCAGGTGCCACTTTCTGAAAAAGTGTTTATGAAGGCAAAGAAGAGGCACAAAAGGAAGGACAACGGTGAAAACATCCACCCCGTTTTAACTAAATATATTAAGTTGCCATTCAAATACAAAACTGCTTCACAAGGAGGTTGTTTGTTATTAACAGTTTGCTGCCATGAGCTGTATTACTAAGTAGCTATTACTTTTATTAATTAGTAGCAGTTACTATTAACCGGCAAAAGTTACAAAGCAAGACAGGAGTGTAAAGCTACTGGCAGTATTGCTGGTATTTCTTTTCAACACTGGTTTTCATCCAGGTCAGAACGTTTAGCCTGCTCTTGGTTCCCTTTCAGACAGGCGCAGACCTCTCCACTGGGAAACGACTCCAGATATCTACTCAGTTTTTTTAAAAACCTGCCTTTATTCTCTTGCGCATCAGAATTTTCTAGGTCACTTCAGGCCACTGCAGATGTTCACGTACCAGATAGGAGAGTGTAGCCAAATGCATTAATAACTATGTGACTTTGGCTACGCGGTCATGTAACAGAACCACAAAATTTCAGTTGCAGAAGGAGACATCCTGTCAGATCCAAGATAAATGTCTTGCCCTGTTGAGTCTGAAGTTCTGCAGTTGCATTCTATAAGCCAAGATAATTTTTTGATTATTTTCCTTACTTTAAAATAACATAAAACCCCCTTACATAGGACCCCACAGGCTTTATCAGCTAGTTCCTCGGTGTTATTCCAAAACAAGCGATGCAGCTGCCAGATAGACCACTGGGAACTGGCCTGGCTCACAAGGAAGTTAATCTTTATGGAAAAGTTCTTGGGGACTTTGTGGGGAAATTGATACTTTTGATCTCCGTATTGTAAATTTTAATGTTCTGATTATACCTTATACTTTCAGCTGCAATGATCATGTAAAATTGTAATTTATGTTTCTGTGGAACATATTTAGCGTTTAAACAAGGGGATGATGATTAAACATGAGGGTGATGAAATAACTGGTGAATAGAAGTTTGGTTTTACTGTCAACCATATGTTTCCACATTTGCATAGTCTCAGTTTGGGTACTGGGGGTAACTGCTATATTACATAAAATTGTCACAGCTGTACTGAAAGCAGCAGAACTACTGTAATTCACCCCGTCTGAAGATTTGTTACACTACTTTGTTTTTCTAACAACTACAGAGCTTTTGAGAACCAAGAAACCGATTTAAAAACAATCTTTCCTCCTCAAGTTTTGGAACTGTTTCAAGTTTAACCTATTACCTCATGGTTTTGCTGCTACTTGAGTGCTCCTTATTACTGCAGCATTTTGCATGTGGAGTAGCATGTAAAGAGAAGATCAAAGCTCACTGAGTGCTGCCGTAAGTCCTAATGTGCAGCTTTCAGGGGATGAACCTGAACTTGTGGAGGTCAACAGGGCTTTTATGACCTACTGGATGCCAGTGGAAAATCAGTGCAGGTACTCGAAGTAGGAGCTGTACCTACTCTGTTCCTAAGCAACCCACGCTTGGCTGTTGAACCATTAACCTTAAAGGAGGACTGACTGAGACAGTTCTGGATTTTTCCACTTGTTTCTTTCTTGTTAATCATATTTTCTGGTACCTGTTTTTTTCTTAAGATACATTTTTCCAAGGGATGAGTTGTGATTTCACAGTGGAGTTTCCAATAAATGGATTTATCAAGATATAAACTGCTTTAGCAAAACTATACCCAGATGCATCAGCTTCTAGGTTTCTCCCATAGAAGTCAAGCTGAAAATGTGACCTTAGTTGAAGCTATATTCTCCCTTCACAATCACGTTTTATGCGCGCATGCATACATGTGTGCAAGGAGGGTAATCTTCTCAGTTATGGAACATACTTATTTCTCAAATCCTTTGGCCAGAAGAATAGGTTATCTCAGTCGATTTCAGAGTACTCATGCTATTAGTGCATGCTCAAAAATGTGCATGTGGGAAATACTATTCAATTATTAGGACAGTTTGTAAAACAAACCAAAACCCCTGTATAAGCTTAATTTTCTTTTCTGGTACAAAGACTGGTAAGAGAGATGGAATGCCTAGATCCTGTTCTCTTTACATTTCCCTGATAGCTGTGTAAATGCAAATAGGGAATGGGAGAGAGGTAGAGGTTTGGAAGATTACTGTGACATTTTTGTTGTCGAGACTGACAGCACATTCAAAAGAGACCGAAGACTTTGATGCCTGTTGGTCTCACAAGCCCATTGCTGTTCAGAGGGCTGGTCGTGGCCTGCACAGCATATGCCACAGAACAGGACTAAGCTGTGGTATGTCATCAGGGAATAGGGCTGCAGCGCTACCTGTAGTATTTTCCAAAAAGCCTAAGGTTTGAAAAATGCCTCCTTGATGGTGCATCGGATGGGATGCCTTTGTCCAGTGTTTTTGTCAAGAAGCTGCTGTAGAAAGTCAGACCAAAGGTGAAATCATATCTGACTACATGTGGCATGGCGCCGGAGGCAAGTGGTTCCAGCTGATGGTGGAGGAAAGGGCAGACAGCTGAAAGGGTCTGGAGAACTCACTGCTCAGGGCTTGGAAAGCTTAGCCTTTAGCCTGCATGATGCTGTAATTTCCACTACCTGAAGACTTCCGTTGAAGTCCTGACACATCAAAGAGCGTGCTTTAGTTCAGACGTAATTAAAACCTTAGGCAACATAGTTGTGTTATTACTAACACACATTTGTGCTCACCACCAGTGAAACTGAGGAAACCAGTGTCTTACAATACAAATGAGGGTTCAGACAATGAAAATAAAGAGCAAAGTCTATAATCATTGCCAAAAAATGCCAACAACCTTGTGGTTGTTTTTATTGTGTGGGTTTGTGGTTTGTTTTTTTACTTTCTGAATATTCTGTTCAAATGAGAATTAACAAAAATGCAGTAAATTCTAAGGACATTACTTTTTCTTCTCATCACAACTGTAATAGCCTTGAGAAAGTAACCTTTGAAACTTAAGCCAAAAGTACATTTTTTGTCAACTGACTTTTTAAAAGCAGAAAGCCAACATGCCAACACACTTTAAATGGATATATAAATATTGGATACAGATGCAAATCAGCTATGTTCTTCAAGTTTGGGACAGCATGCAGTTGAGACTTATCTGGGAGAGATTTTCAACTGTGTATCAGGCGCTAAGACTTCAGAATAACTGCTGTATGCTACTTTTATCTTCTTGTCTTTTTTCCAGCTCTTGGATCAAATAACATTTGAGTGAACTAAAAATGTAAGTCACCAAAAATAAGAGTTCTGCATTTCTCTACCTACGCTGGAGGAAATCAAATTACTTTTGGCTATTCACATGTAAAACATAATATATTCTTACTGTGGCAAAAAAAAAAAGTTGTTGTTGTTCATTTTCTTTCCCTTTGGTCATTCAACTTTAAAATCTGGGTAGAATCTAACAGATGATTCAGTTATTCTAGACATAATCTATTGATTAAACCACGTTGGATACAAGAAGTGGAGAGCTGCTCTTGTGGGCAGTAAGTTCAAGAGACAAAAGAATTAGTTCAATAATTAAACACGACAGTAGAGCTGTTAAAATGAATGTTAGCATGTTGGAAAATGTATTATCTACTACTTGACTTTGAGTCAGTGATCTTACTGAGGATCTAGTCTACCCAATTTAGTTGCCAGGCAGCAATCAATGTTGTCAATGCCAAACTCAAGCTTTGGCATACATATAAATTCTTACTTACATGCTACAGTTTGATTAAAATTGTGAACTGCATTGAAGAAATAGCTGATCCAAGCGGTTGTTCTGACGTTGTCACACTGCTTCTGACATGCTTGCTTGGAAACAGCACAAGGGAAATGTAGCTTTCAATCAAAGGAAAAGTTTGTCTTAGTGCTCTCAAGTTTCTGAAGCTGCTGCATGAGACTGCCCCTGGGGCTGTATGATGGCAGCTGATAGGGGTGGAGTGAGAGGGTGGGATTTGTGCCTGCAAACCTGGCCATACCCTGCAGACAGGCTTCTGTCTTCAGCTACATGGAACATCTCAGAGCTCCGACACTTCTGCATGGGGCATTTTTGGAAAAAATCAGCAGTTTATTAGTGTTCTGTGGTATTATTTCGGTTGAAAGTGTGGGGTTAAAACAAAAAAAAACCATGGTAAATCTTGTTTGTAGAACTTATCATAGTATATTGGCCTTTTTGGTGATATCTAACAGAGCTAGCAGTGAGGCCAGTATAAGCCCATACCTGTGGATTTATTCTGAACCTGCAGTATCTCTGGCTGTGAAGAGAGTCCCCAAAACACAGGTAATGTAGTGCCTGAGGCTGTACGCATCTGAAGCTGGGTGAAAGCAAAGTCATGACACTGAATTACTCCATCTATATGAATGGAGTGCAAAGTCTGAAATACCTATATCTGGCATCCCATTAGTTTATCTTATGCTAAGTTCAATTAAACTTACTTTTTACTTCATTTTCTTCTAAAGGAAACTTTCATGTTCTTCTTAATGAAGATAACTATTCCCCTAATAAGTGCCTTGCAAAATATTTGTTTATGAAGTCATGTAGCTAAAATCAGATTTTCTTAGTTTACTGTTGCACGGGATCATGTGTGAGGTCCGTGGTGGGAAATCTGTGGTTTCTGAGTAGTAACAGCAGTTACTCCACAGAGCCGAAGAGAGAAAGAGCTTGCTGTATTCGCAGTCAAGGGAAGAGCTGTACGCATGTGTTACAGGGATGTATTGAGTTTAACCTGGTTTCACAAGGAGGCGAGGCACACATAATTGCAGCATGTGTCTGTGCAACAGTTTCTGAGCCTACTTTGAGTCTGAGCTTGTATGTACCAGGTCTGACCCAGACACAGGGGCCTGATGGCCATCGGGCGCTTACAAGTCTGGTGGAGCAGGAGCAGAGGAAGCAGGAGAAATGCTGTTGTACCAAGAGAGGGACTGCCTGGAGAACCAGCGCATTTGCATAAGCGTTTTAGAAGCTGGAAAAGCTTTAGTAAGTGCTCACCCTTTCCTGACAACAGAAGGCACAATCCTGGTCCAAAGGAGGCCTCGGCACCCCTGGTGCTGCCAGTGGTCTTGTGCAGGGTGGCCAGCTGATGTCCCCTGCGCTGGAGCAGAAGCAAAGGGGAAGCCAGCTCCTTCCCCACGCACCAGGCACCAGGCACCACGCACCACACACCATGCACCACACACCAGGCACCAGGCACCACGCACCATGCACCACGCACCAGGCACCACACACCACACACCACACACCAGACTCCAGGCACCATGCACCACGCCCCAGGCACCACGCACCGGGGTGGCAGTGGAGGGTCCCCCGAGCTAAGATGCTCCTGCACAGAGGGGTTTTCCCAGCTTAGTCTAAAGTGTCAGGAGAAAATCAAACTAAATAAGCAGAATCCAACCGAGTAAGCAAGATGAAAGGGTGCTTTTGCTTCTGTAATTGTGATCCGTCGTTAAGGGACAATTACTGAAAAAAATCCATCCTGAGGTGAAAAGTAGCCCTTGAACAGCATGTTTATTTCTGTCCCGGCTTTCTTGGCCTAAGTTTCAATGGGAAAGCTGTGGCAGATGAAGTTGGTCAGCATTTAGGAAACTGGTATTGTTACAAAAAGAGAAAAAACACAATGTAAATCAACAAGGTGGTTTGAGCTTTTGACAAAAGTGTATCTAAAACCAAGCAAAGCTTTTGGTGGGTCTGGCCCTCCTGGTCCCTGGCGGAATTTGCCACTGCAGCAGAGTGCGCTTTTGCAAATTATACTCGCCTGTACAGTTTCTGACTGTGGAAGCTTTCTCTGGCCCTAGGCTGCCATTAACAGTGTGCTGTGGGATGTGATCATTTATACTAATGAGTCAGTTTAAGACAAGAAGGTCTTTCACTTAGGGCTTTAGCCAGGATTTTAACTTAGAACTTTTTGTACCAGAAGTGACATTTTTAAGATATTTTGTTTAATCTGTTCAGTGCATTCACTGGGGAAATGAAAAAAACATGAGCATAATAAAAGCATATGTGATTTACACTAAGATATAAAAGTAGTGTAATGTAGCTCTTGGGAAATGAAATTCTTGGGAAAAGGAAGATGGAAGAAGTAGGATTATATTGGCTGGGTATTTTTTTCTACATTTTTACTGGTGCATCCATGCTGTAAAAGCATTTAGCTGTAAGAAATATTCATGTCCAATACAAGACATATTTTTAGTTTTTATTGTTCCCATATCATCTACCTCACAATCATTTTTCAATTTCCCTGAATCCTGGCCCTTTGTAATATCAGATCTCTCAGCTACTAAACCAAATAGTGTAGAGAATATACTTAGAAGAATAAAAAGCAATAATAAATGTCAAGTACATAAACTGAAGAATATTTATGAAAGGGATGCTCCTGGAAGACAACGGAAGTCCTTCTAAGGACTTGAAAGTAAAACTTTAGTAACTTTAACAAGTATCAATTTATGTTAATTAATGTAAGAGAATGAATAGCTTAGTCATCTGAGAGGAATACAGTTCACCAGGTCTCAAGGTGCTGTGTAAGAGTCAATGATGCACAAAAAAATCCTCGATTTTTCATTACCTTGATAGATCTGTAGCCCTTAATTTCAACAACAACAACAACAACCAAAACATCAAAAAACCTAACCCCCAGTTACTGCAATATTTCTATTTTTCTGCTCTGATCTAACCTGACCTAGAATGAAGTGATTTTCCACTCTCAGATCAGTGGAAAGTCTCATAAAGCTTTGCCTAAAGCTCTGATGATGTCCTATAGACGTATCAGCCTTCCGCACACAGAGGCCGTGCCAGACTGTGGAAGCCATACAAATAGATCAGCGATTTGTTCCTCTCCTGTGCCACTGAATGCCTGCCCGCGGGCAGCCTCTCCAGCCATGCCTGGGATAACGCTTGCCCTCGGCTGTTCCTGGGTAGGCTTGTGGCTCTGCTTGCAAGCTCAGACTGTAGGCAGCATAGGCATTTGGCCCGAACGTAAGCCTCACTGGGTGCACAGGCTCTGGCTTTTGATGCTGTGATGGAACAGATGTCGTGGGAGTGGTGTGAGCAGGGAGCATGACACCTGCCTTCTTATAGCAGCACTGACTATGCCTGCGGTGGTCTGGGGCAGGATTTTCTGACATGAGAGAGAACCTGGGGTCATTCACAGTGTTGCAGGAGAAGTGGAAAGGTGTGCTAAGTGACTCAAGGGAAATACAGGGAGACTGTAGTTTTTCAGATCATTTGATTGAGCTAAGAGATATGGTGTGGTAGGTGTGAAGAGGAAAGGACCATTTCTGGGTGAAGGTTTCTAATTTTCTAATTTTCATGGAGTGAGTTGTAACCCACAACTCCCATCTGCTCATATCCTTCTCATGCCCCAGGTCCAAGGACGGAACCTTGTAGCAGAGATGGATGGGGTCTAGCAAAGGCAGTAGGAGCAACTGCAGGAACTGCTGATTAAGTGTTCTCTGTCCTGGCTTCCCATTAAATCTCTTTATATGGAATGAGAATTTATATCGAGGTCAGTGTGCCAGACTATGTAAGTGTCTTTAAATAGGTGTCCATTTTTCCACATTTGGGCAGGCACTCTGCTGGCATTTACAACTGTTAAATCTAGGAAAGCGTCAGATGGCTTTCCCAGCACTTCCAAGGAGAACTGTCTTCGTCTTAGAAATACATATTTTGGCAATGAGTGTGTTGTTCACAGCCTTGCAAGAATTTCCCCCCTTAAAATTCAAGGTAAAAAAATAGAGAGGGGAAGGGAAAACAAGAACAGCAATGTAAACTTTTTTCCCCAAGAAAATACACAGCAGACTTAGTTTGATGTATTTTGTCTGATTTCCAAGATCATTGTGAAAGAAATAGGGCAAGGCAATAATTCACATCTGTTTTGTTGCGAATGTAATGGAAATTAAAACATGTTCTAGCTTAGTTGTAGGAGAGCGCACACAGCAGAGCTGACACTGGTGATTCGTAAGACACGTTCTTTCCTAAACCAAAACTCCAGTCCAATTCACGAAGTGCTGTGTTGCTGCCTAGTGGTGAAATGCAAAAGCTCCTGCTCTACTTTGATCACTGAAGGCCACTTGTCCCTCTGGCTGGCAATGACATGGCCTGTACCGCAGTTCACATATTTATACCGCACATAAATTTTCATAAAGCCAGTGTCCCGGCTTGCCCTGGCAGATACCATTGGGCAGCTGCGATGTTCAGTACAGACTCATAATCCTCGTGCAGCTGGGCTTTGTCCCGTTATCCTTAGGAGGGTGGATGCCAGCGAAGCTTGTGCTTTCCCTCTCACACACCCACCTGCCCTGCCTGACCAAGGCTGCATGCAGCAGCAACTTCGCATCGTTCACAGCACAAGAATGGCCCAAAGCCCATTTTAGTACCAGCTTTGTCACAGGGAAGTAGGTGGAATATGCTTCTGTATTTCTAAAGAAATAGTTAAGTTCCTTAAACTTATACTTTTGCATAAGGTTTTGTCCTGCCACCTTGTGCTGCACCCCTTCTCAGCTGAGCTCCTGCTCACCCCAAGTGCCCTCCTGAGCCTCCAGTAACCCCTCGGCCGTGGGGCTTCTGCTGCATCGGTCCCTCTGATCCCCCTGGGGACTACTCCCTTCCCCCAGCCTATTTCCATGTTCTCCCCGACACAGGTACCAGCAGAGCACCCCACCCCTTCGCACCTCTTTTCCAGATAATTCTCCTTCTCCCTTTCCCTCCCCCTGCTGCTCTCTGTCCAGGTACCGTGGCCAGGATTATGGCTCTGTGTGTGGCCACGGGTACAGCCTTTAACTCGGCGAAGCCCAGTCATGCAGCCTTTATCTCAAAAACAGCCCTGTCATCTTCCAGGGCTGAACCATCCTCCTAGAGCCAGGTGTTTCAGAGAAAGAAGCTGCTGCTCATCTATCTCGTGTTACTGGAGAACTTGATGTAATTTTCTGCAGACACCTGATCAGGTCAGATCTAGTAATTCCACATCCAGCAAAGGCGGCTCCTGTTTGTGACCTGCTGAGTGCCAGCACTGGACACACAGAAACATGAATGGCACTCTGTGGCCACAGAAGTTAGTTTCTGTCATGCTGCGGTGACTGTGGGCGATGCCCAGTGCCAGAGGAACCACAGGTCAGACAGCTGGAGCTTTTGTAGTTTGTTTGCTTTCAGAAGAAGATGTGCGTAGCACTTTCATAAAGCTCTGCCCTGCTTTACCATTCTGTTTCCATATTCTGCTAACTCCTGTTCCACCCAGCCTTAAAGATAACATTACTAAAGTAGTGCAGGACCAAAGCTCACATCCTCTGAAATGGATAAGAACATTCCTACTGACTTCAGAACCAGTGCTAGGTCTCTGAGGAAAATCTGACCTTTTTTTTTTTTTTTTAACAGGGCAGAATGCACTGTAAATTTAAGGTTCAGGCAAACTTGTTGAACAGTTCTGATTCCTTCTTGATCTTAAAGATCAACAAACTGTTCTGCTGTGATGACAAAACACATTTGAGGTAGTACTAGGGAGATGGATGCAGTAGTGTGTTACCCATGTTCTAAGAAGTAACCTCCACTGAGAAACATTTATTTCCCTGAGATAAATGATATATTTTAGCAGAATGGGATTAGATGCACTTTTTGAAGTTTAAATGCAAAATATTATTTAGCAAATATATTAACAATTAATAATTGTGAGAAAGTACACAAAAACTTATCCTTAAAATATATTTTTCTGACTGAAATCTAAATAAATGTAAATAATGATCTGATACTGTGCCTATATTGTGTACCAGCTGGGGAAAACATTTATGACTCAGTGTTAAACTGAGCTGTGGAACAAGATAAAGAAGTCTGTGGAGCAGCCTTCTGCACATTCCTGCGCCTTCCTCTGTCACGTAAGGGCAGTTGTTCTCATGGATGTAAGCAATTACCTACCATAAAACTTATCAGCAGATAGCACATGTGAACGCGTCCCCTGGTTCGCAACAGGCTGAGTGAGCTTGCTGCAGATGACACCTTGTTTGCTGCAGTTTGCTGAGACCAGAACTGTGCATGTACAAAGGAGCAAAGTGATCCTGCTGCACAGTGTCTCCCTCAGCCATGCACAGGAATGGAAAGGCGGTGGACAATTTTATCATAAACAAGCAGATACTAAATATGTCTGCACAGAGCTCTGTTCCTATGCAGGGTACAGGCTGTCAACAACAGCCTGTGCTTCACAGCAGTTCTGATACTGAGGGAGAAAATCAGTGCTCACTAATTCAACCTGAGATTGATCTAAATAGAAATCTTCCACACGTCTAGACATACCATGATGCTGCAGCACAACAAGCGTTCTTGTGTGCTGACAAGCAGTTTTGCTTTGTCTGGGATGAAGTGCTGTGGTACATCTGCTATCCAATCTGGCTATTCAACTGAGTAGTAAAATGAGTACTACTCTTGTTATTAGTAACTACTGCTAGTTACTCACAGAGACAACCCATGGTGCACAGCTGCCAACTCTCCAGCAGCAAATGTCATCTAAATCCAATCAGGCAGTGGAGAAAAGGAGGTTTTGTTTCTTGTCCAATCTGTCCCTCCAGGGCTGGAGAAAGACAGATTGATTCAATCAGAGAGTGCATGCACTCCACCAGCTCAAAGCATGATGTCAGTTAAGAAAATAAAAGTTAGACAGGAAGTAATTAAAATAGTGACTCTTGATGTAACAGCAAAGCTGAAAATGTTTGTGGGTGCCTGTTGCTAAAGCCACTGATCAGCCTTCCTGAAGTCTTGAGAGTGGGTAAAGAATCCATAGCCCCAAATACTGGAAGTTGGCAGGAGTTACAAAATATCAATCAGATTTCTGAAAAACTCAGTTTTTAGACTTCTGCTGTTCTTAACATCCCAGAATAGAATAGCCCAATAACTATATGCTCCATCAGTGTAATCTGACAGGGCACAGAGAAGTAATCATAGAATCATAGAATCATTTAGGTTGAAGAAGACCTTTGGTGTTATCAAGTCCAACCATTAACATAAAACTACCCAGGCCACCACTAAACCCTGTCCCCAAGCACCACATCTACGCGTCTCTGAAACGCCCCCAGTGCCGGTGCCCCCTCCCCGGGCAGCCTGTGCCGGTGCCTGACCACCCTTCCAGGGAAGAAATGTCCCCTCACCCCCACCCTAACCCTGCCCTGGCGCAGCTCGAGGCCGTTCCCTCTGCTCCTGTCGCTCCTTCCCTGGGAGCAGAGACCGACCCCCTGCCCACAGCCCCCTGTCAGGCAGCTGTAGGGAGCCATCAGGGCCCCCCCGAGCCCCCTCCTCTCCAGGCTGCCTCCCCCCTCAGCCTGTGCCCCAGCCCCTTCCCCAGCCCCTGCCCGGCTCTGGACACGCTCCAGCCCCTCAGCGTCCCTCTGGCAGCGAGGGGCCCAGAGCTGAGCCCAGGGCTCCAGGGGCGGCCCCGACAGGGCCCGGCGCGGGGGGACGGGCACTGCCCCGGCCCTGCTGGCCACGCCGTTTCGGGCACCAGCCAGGGCGCCGCTGGCCTCCTTGGCCACCTGGGCACGCTGGGGGCTCTGACCAGCCCCCCAGGCCCTTTCCCACTCGGGAGCTCCCCAGCCCCCTGTCCCTCACCTGTACCTTTGTATTCAGAGCAATTGTTGGTGCCGTCAGACACAGATCTGCTACATGCCCATGACAGTTCTAAAGAACTGTCACCCTTTGATTGCTTGAATACTGGTGCGAATACTACAATAGCAGGTTGCTTCAAAATTCCACTTTCAGAAGGCAGTGAAACTATTACTATGGCATTATAAATATGCTTAAACTCATAAAGTGAAAGAATCGTTGAAGTTGACTGACCACTGGAGATACTCTAGTCAACCCCCCTGCTCAAAGTAGGGTCAATTGGAGCCAGCTCCTCAGGGGTCTGGGGCTGCAAGCTACTGTTTGCCTTGTTCCACCCTCTCAGGATGCTGAGATCGTATCATGAACATCTTCTTACGATCACTACAGCAAGGCCTGCCCTCAGTTTTCACATCTCCCACTTCTTCCCTGATTCTAAATACGGGGCCCAGCATCCCTGCCTCAGCTCCAGGGTCACCTCCAGTTCCCACTGGAACTAGCACTCTAGTTAGCTAGCACTAATTAGGCTAGCACTAATGCACTCCTGAGGTCTCCTGGACTGCTTGTGCCCTGCTGTGCTGCTCTTGGAAGGCTTCTACATTCTTGGTAAATTTTTTGCAGTGTTTAGAGGGCAAGTTGTTGCTGGGGGGTGTGTGTGTATGTTTAGTTGAAGGTCTTTTTACAGAGAAGCATTCCTGCAAGTTTGGAAATCTTGTCTTTTTCTGTGGAGGGCATCTTTAGCAATTTGCCTTTGCTTTTCGCACTCGTGCGTATGAAAATCAGAGTCCTGTTTCTCCTTCTGACCTTGCAGCCCCCGACGCTTTCCTCTGTACTTGCTATATTCCTTCCACACCTGGTTCATACTCTGTTTATGAGGCCTTTTGAGCAGTTTGGTTACCCTTGAAAGGTGTAATTTCAAGACCAATTCCCTTTTCTTGTGCTAATCCTTTGGGGATGTACCAGATCCATAAGCTCGTTCTTCTTTACCACCATGCACACCTACACCTGTGTGGCACACGGTGGTTCCTTGTTACGGAATTGGGTGAGTCACTGCAACTGTCCAAACCTGAATCCAGGCCAAGCCATGAGGCTTTCCTGGGCCGAGCAGCCGTTGACAGCTTGGTTACCTGTGCCGCCCCGCTGCAGTTGGATCAGTAAATCTCCCCGCTTCTGCCCCCCGCCCGTTTCTGAGAGCAGGGGGGCAGCAGCTGCTGCACTCTGTGGTGTCAGGCGTGCTGTGCTGCTGTGGCCTGAAGGAGCGGGTGTGCTTTAAACACAGACTGTTGTCATTGAAGGTGAACAGGTCACTGAGTAGAAGTACACGTTAAAGGGCCTTGGGTTTATGTACAAAAAGCCATGTGCACAGAAATGTATCTGGAAGGTTCTCTAGGCAAGCAGCTAACAACACGTAAGACAACAGTCCAATACTAGATCCGAAAACCTGGAAAATGGCTTGTACGGAAGCCCCAACATTGTTGCTGGTGAGCCTGAGAGCACCCTCTCGGGACAAAGCTTACCCGAGCAGGTGAGATGCGTAAGAGACGGCTACTGCCTGCTGCTTGCGCCGTGCCCGCGTGCCGAGCGCCGCCTCCGGGGCGCCCACGCCCCTGCGCTTTGCCCAGCAGAGGGCGGCGGGACCGGGCGCGGGCACGGAGCGGGGCGTGGTCTGGGGCCGGGAGCGCGGGGCCGGGGGCGGGGCCGGGGGGGCGGGGCCGGGGGCGAGGGCGAGGGCGGGGGGGCAGGGGCGGGGGCGAGGCCGAGGGCGGGGCCGAGGACAGGGGGGCGGGGCCGGGGCCGGGGGCGGGGCCGGGGGCGGGGGCGGGGGCGGGGGCGGGGGCGGGGGCGGGGGGGGCGGGACCTGAGGGCGGGCCGTGCGCAGATCCCTGCGCCCCGCCGCTCCGTGCGCGTCCGCACTGGGAGTTGCTGTCGGCGTTCCTTCGGGGGCGGGCGATGCGCGGCCCGGCCCCGGCGCAGCCTGGCTCCCGCAGCACGGCGCTGGCCGGCGGGCCCGTTGCGGCGGGAGCGGGGCGGGCGCGGCGTGTCCCGCCCCGCCCGCAGCGCTGGGGCCGGGCTCGGCCCTAGCACTCGGCACAGCTGCGGCCCTGTTGGCGGGTTTCCCTCTCTTTTCTTTTCGCAGCGCTTGATTCACTCTGTGCAACCTAAATGATTCTATGACTTGCAGATGTGGAAATCTTCCTCTGCTTTATGTTATTGCTGTAAATATTTCTTGTTAACTGCAAAACAGATAGACTTTGGCAGCAGGGAAAAAAAATTGTTACTGCACCTCACAACAGCATCCAGTGTGAAGTAACGTTCCATTACGGTTGCCGGCCGTCTCTGAATGCCGAGCGAACGGCAGGGGCTTGCGCCGGGCCGAGTCAGGGGCGACTGGGGCCGCTCGCAGCCGACACAGCGGTGTCTGACACTGGCCGATCCGAGCCTGGTCTGGCTCAGACAGCCTTCGTAGGACGTTGCTTTTTATCCCGCTGCCTTACCGGACCGTGCCAGGGGGCTGCCCGCGGCGCGGTGGTGGCACCAGGGCTCTTCGCAGCGGGCCGAGCCGGCTGCCACGGAGCAGAGGCGTGCCACGAGCACGGGCAGGATTGTGGACAGCAACTCCGGTAAGAGTGTCTGAAGAGGGATGGGGGAAACACTAGGTGAACTTCAGTTATGAATTTAAAAGAAAGGGAAAGCAGTAATTTCATTCAAAGGCAGCACCCACTGCATGCCCATCCCCAGCCCTGCCTCGGCTGCATTAAAACCAGTCGCCATGACTTTGCCTACAGAGGTGTTGGCTTCTTACGTTCAACACCTGCTTGCGCATGCTGTTCCGGCTTTTCTATGTACCTATTAAGGTTCGTTAGGTTGAAGCTGAATTTGGCTAAATGTGGCAGCTGATGTACCTGAATAATTGCTTTAAAAGGCATTTCTAGCTAAAAACACGATGGATGGAATGAGCGTGACAATCCTTAAAATATCAGCTGAACAAATATTATGGCTAAAAATTGAGTAGCTGGGGCCAAATACGACAGTCCTTTATGTGCAGCTTCAGTCTTTACATTCATGTAGTTGAGACAGTCCAGTTCAACCACCTTCCCACAGCATGGAAGAGAACAGCAGTGTCTTTATTTTGCAGTAGTGCAGCACAGGTTGGTCTTGCCACACAGTGCTAATAATTTTCTTTTGCTCCAAGGAATTGACATCAATATTTCTTTCCTTTTTTTCAGACATGGGCCTTTGGAACTGTATGTTTTAAAAGAGGTCTAAGATGGGTAATTCTGTCTGTCAGGGGTGACAGCCTTGCCTTTGAATTCTGCCTCTAATACATTTTCTAGTGGTGAAACCAAGGATAAATGTACACTGTTGAAACCAGTGTTCTCGCCGGTAATCCTGTAGCCTTTGACTCTATTGTGGTAGGTTCTCTAAACGCTATATGCTAGTATACTTTATACCACCTTCGAGGTTAGGTTGTGTGGAAGTGCAGTGTACTGGCTAGAAATGGGGGCTGTTCAGTGTTGTGTATAAGCTCTGTTAGACAACAGAGATACGAAGACTCTACTCTAGGTGCCGGATCTCAGGTTTATAATTACTGTTTGTAAGTTACCACTGAGCAGTTTTGTTTAATGCTGTCTGGGGACACCTCAAGGAACTTCCCTGATGCAGAGATGTCATCATAAGGAAGGACCTTGAGAATACTAGCAGTGGATGGCAGGATGCGGAGGTACAAAGAAGAACCTCACCCCTCACCAGCGCAGATACTATGTCTGGAAGGGTATTTACACCTGCTGTGGTAAAAGGGGGAAAAGTGAAGTATAAGACACAAATTCTATCTGTTCTTAGTGAGGTTTCACGACTTTGCCTCATCTGTGCTGTTCTACCACAGGACCTCTGTTTTCCTCACCACTTTATCTGATGGACTTAATCCGAGACCTGTGGCAGGCTGGTGTGTGAGGTAGATGTAGAAAGGAACTGCACAACGGTGGTTCCAAATACAGCCTCTTTTTTTACCCAGGAACTGAAGATTTTCAGCAAAGAAGAATGTAGAAAGGGGTTAGGATGCATTTGATGAAGAAAGTGATTTAAAAATCTGACTTGCTTGGATCACTGAGATCTTTTTTCATGTCTGCTGAGAAAGCCAGCAGTTACTTAGCGGTGAGCTGGAGTTTGAGTTAAGGTAGTTTTACATGATGTAGCTACATTAAGACATACCCTAGCACTTGGTTTGCTTCTGCATAACATAAATATTCTCAAAAGGATGAAAATGTACACGAATAAGAAGAATTGAGACTTTTACATAAAATTAGAAACTATAAGTTTCGTAAGGTTAGAGGAGTTGCAAAGGGAGGAAAGCCTTTAGATCTGTGTGGAGCTCTGTGTAGACTGAGATCTGAATCACTCACAGTTAAAAATAGTATCTTTTGCTTGTTTTTACTTCTTAGAAGGAGAAAATTGGTAGTTCTGTGTCTGGTATGCTGCTAGAGCATATCTTCCCAAGGTTCTAGTTAAAATTGGTTGTAGTTACTTAGCTGTTGTTACTGCTCCTTCATTGCCAGGAAGGAGTTGTCTCTCTGGGCATATTTGGCAGAGATACTTAATTCTGAGTGTTTGCCAAAGCAAAAATGCTCTCATTTCAAAACTGAATTTTGGTCGCTGAATAGTATTTGTTATGTACACAGTGCAACTAAGGAGATAAATCTGAGAATAAGGGCATAAATAAAATCTAAGATCTGTTGTAGAAGCAGGTAATTGCAAGGGCTAAATTAAATAAATTTTAATTTTTATCCTGTATTTGTGAAACTGTCATGCTGTTTGTAGAGAACTCTTGCTGTCTTTGAGGGCAAAGGATCTCCATTTATTTGAGAAAACAAAAGGTTACTCAGTCTTCACTGAACCCACTCTGCAAGCACATTCAGCACTTCTTGTAGTTTATGGACAGCTGAAGTAAAATACATGTTGCAGGAACTACTTGTTGCCACTCAATTTCACCAAACATTTACATGTGCCTTTCTTTAGTATATGAGTAATGTCAGTTAGTCAAAGGACAAAGTATGACACATGTATTTGGCTAGATGTGTTTAAGCACTAACTAGACTGGGCCTAAAGTATTAGAAGTATGTTACTGTTGTTGTAACTGCATTACAGGTTTTAAGATCTTTCTGAAATCATTAAAATCAAATGGGCTGTGCACCTCAAGAATAAATGATGTGTTTTTTGTTGCACACTTTACAGAACGAGGCTCAAAAGGACATCTTGACCTCACGGAGTTAATAGGAGTTCCTCTTCCTCCATCTGTCTACTTTGTCACTGGCTACGGAGGGTTTCCAGCATACAGCTTTGGTCCAGATGCTAACATCGGTCGACTGACAAGCGCTATAGTACCAATGCCTTTCTATAGAGATTTCGCTATCGTAGTTACGGTGAAACCAAACAGTGATCGTGGAGGAGTGCTATTTGCAATAACAGATGCCTTCCAGAAAACTATTTACCTGGGAATGAGACTTTCACCGGTTGATGACAGCACCCAGAGAATAATTATGTACTACACGGAGCCTGGTTCCCATGTGTCCCGAGAGGCTGCTTCATTTAAAGTGCCAGTGATGACCAACAGGTGGAATAGGTTTACAGTGACTGTTCAGGGAAATGATGTTGCTTTGTTCATGGACTGTGAGGAGTATCAAAGAGTTCAGTTTCAAAGGTCAGCTCAACCCTTAGTATTTGAATCTGGCTCTGGGATATTTGTTGGTAATGCAGGAGCTACAGGACTGGAAAAGTTCACAGTAAGTCCTGTCTGATAAATTCACGTGCCTCAGTGTTTTATGCATGTATGCTCTACCCAAGAAAGTCTGCTTAAAATGATTATATCTCAAATGAGGTTACAAATTACATAGTTCGTATTTTTCATATCTGGCTAGGATTCAGGCAGTGCAGATACATAAACTCTGGCTTCAAACGCAATCCTCAGAAGTTTATTAATGGTCCAGATATTAAACTCAGTGCTCAGTCTGAATACTAAAAAATTCAAGGTAAATATATCATGTAAACTCATATGGCCTTTTAACGAAGGGCACACTTCAGAGTATCCATTTGCTGAACTTCTGAGAATAATACCTTCATAGGAAGTACAATTTTAAACCCTTATTAGCTAGGTGTGTTTACTTCGCATTCAACATCAGGAAGAGAATGATCTCATTAAAGATAAAGAAGTTGGAAGATATTACTTAAGCTTATCAGCTACTTCAGAGAAATAGAATGGGCTGAAACCACTACCACAAGGCTCCCAAGCCTTCTTAGCTGAGTGCAAGCATCTTTCTTGCTGGCTGGAATTCTCAGCCACTGAGCTTTAACACATGAGAATGTGGAAGCTATCAATACATGTGAGATTGAATCATTGTCAAATTGGAAGCGAAACATCACTTTTTATGTCTTGTTCTTGTACTTCAAAACTTGTACAATATTTTGTGGGATTAATATCTCTTCCCCTAAATTAGTAAAGCAGCAGCACAAAACTGAGTGGATCCTTTGCTTTAGGGGAAAAAAAGATGTTCTTTCCAAAGTTCAGGTGTACTGGCAAGTTGTGAGCTCCATCTGGTAAGCAACAAGGATGATGTACTTGTATCATTTATCTGACTAGTCTAAGCACCTAGAATTACAGGAGTATATCGATTACTAGCAAATAGGGGTGGAAAGGGAATGTAGGAAAACAGCCTGTTGGTGCTACCTTTCTTAGACAGATGGAATGACTCAATTTATGAGTCTGATTGCCTGGTTAGTAATTAAGAATGAGAAACATTCAAGAAAATGAGACTACTTTGGTACCCCACCTGGAAAACACATGTAAAGATCAGTTGCTGAGATTAGCACCAATCAATCTGTAAAGATGGTGACAGGAATGCATGGTGGGTTACACTCTAAGGCATTGCTGCTGTGACAGGCTGTTCTGTATGCTGTATTGAGTACACACGTTTCAGCCAGTATTCTGGTGGCTTCAGTACTACTGATTGTGACATGCACTGTACATCTTAGGCCTTTATTTCTTCATGTGTCCTATGTCACAATTGCTTTTGGGTAGCAAAACTAAATGGTTGATTCCTCCTCAAGCTCTGTTTGTATGACAAGAACTGTTTACACTGATTGCTCAAAATAGAAACGAGTCACAGCTGATGGTGCAAATGACCCTGGATGTGTGTCAGCTGCTGGTTTGCTCTGGCTAATGGGAATTTGTGAGTCTAAGGCTCTGGTTGCCAGATATGAAAGGACATAGCTATCATCAGATTTTATGGAAACAAAAGGAAATTCTAGCCCTGGTGCTTGTAAAGAAAAGTAGAAAAAAGACAACAACCAAGTATAGCTAAACCAGTGATGATGCCAGATTCTGCAAACCAGCTTTAGCAGGGAAGGCAGCAGCAGGCAGAGCCCTGGAGGGGGAACACAGTACCTCACACCCACTGTCCCTGCCATGGCAGGCTTGGCCATGCCTGTTCCCTGGTTGGAGTAGTTGACTAGCAGCAACACCTGGGACACATTAAAGCTCTCAATTTTACTTCTTTCACCAGCCAGGGATACAGATTAGAGCAAGAGGAGAAAAATGTGTTCTCCAAATGTGATTCACTCATACTGTGAAAACAAAGCATCACTTCTGAGAGATGGCTTAAATGTCTGGTTGTGCCTCCATTCATGTAGAAATTTTCAGTGAGCTGTTCAGTTAGTCTGGTGCCATTCAGTATCTGAGTTGCTCATTATTAAGTTTTGAGATGAACAGGATGAATAGATGAAGAACAGGATGGTTCAGTTCACAGAGCTATTTCAGATTGCCTGCAAACTCAGGAAGCACCAACTGCATGAGTTTTGTGGTTTTTGAAGGTACAGAAATTAGAGGATCATTAAGGATAGAATCTCAGGTTTTGTTCCTTTCTGAAATTTTCTAGAAGCCACCAGAAGTACTGCTTAAAAAGTACTTTCTTGCTTATAATTCCCCAATACTTCTAGGGTGGGGAGAGAGGATGGCTGCAGAGAGGAAAGAGCCAGCGTACAGACATAGCAGTGCATACGAACGGTAGCTGCTCCTCCTCTGGAGTTTGCAGGTTTTGGTGCCATTAAGTAACAGCAAAGCATACTGCTTTTCTCATCTCAACAGTTGTTGCAGTTTGCCTTACCAAGGCGCAGGCTTTCTATACCCCTGTGTGAGCAGATCTGCTGTGTGCCTGTGGTCGTACTTGGCAGACAGAGCACAACCCAGATGCCCTTGCATGGTGTGAACATTTTAGCTCCCCGAAGAGAAGTCACTGGACTGAGAAGTATTCTGTGTCTGTCTAGAGATAAAGACTAAATCTGCCAGCTTCTTCAGGCTCTTCTCTAAAGAAAATACAAAAGCACAGCAACAACAACAAAAAATGCAGCCAGCAAAACAGGAAGGGGCAGCTCATGTATGTTGGGTGAGATGGCTCTAGATCTGAATACCTGTCATTCTGCCTACGTGTGCATCATGCCTAACTGAGGCTTCATAACAAGGAAACATCCCCCAACGTTTCTTAAAACACTTTGAATCTTTGTAATCTAAGAAATAAGACTTGAACTTTTAAAATGAAATTGTAGCTGCTCCTTCAGCATGTCTGACTGAGAAATACAGTTTGTAACTCTGAAAAAAGGACTGTTTGTTATCAGAAAATCCATCTCCTTTCTGTTTTGAAAAGGTTTAAGCTGTTCTCTGCCTGACCTACTTCATCAGTTATGGGTATTTCCTTCCCATCCTTTGTCTCCCTTTTTACGGTTTCACACATACCATTTTTGCAGCTGCAATGCACTTCTTCACTAGAAAAAGCAGACTACTTCACAGACTCTAGGACATGAACTCGGACTAGGTCCTTCAGCTGGGGCTCTGACAGTATAGTGTGGCAATTGTACTGTCACTGGGACACGAGAGTCATTGTGTTCTGGCAGCTTTGATTTTTTCTACATTTTGCAAAAGGAAAACATAAGGACATATTTACATTTTCCAACCTGGTTTATTATCATAGAATGTTATGCTTCAGATCATTTTCCAAGCAAATCAGAAAAGTCTGGGCTTTTTTTGTTGATTTGTTTAATCCCCACCCCTCCACCTACCCCTTCACACACATGCTACTTAAAATATTACTTCCTTAAACTGTTTTTATTATTTCGTGTAGGGCTCAATTCAACATCTGACAATCAAATCTGACCCAAGGGCTACTGAAGATCATTGTGAAGATGATGATCCATATGTGAGTATTCTTATAATTACTTCTTTATCTACCCTCAGTGCCTCAGAGATTTCAAAGTCATTTGCCATTAGACATTTTTCATAAGGCTAAATGTCTGTCATTTTGGGAAAATAGTATCATACTTAAAACTATCTGCGTGTGAACCTTTTTTTTTGACTACACAGCCCATAAACCTATGATTTTTCAAAAAGTATAATTTTCTCTTGTCTATAACACCTTTCAGAAAAGGAACTATGCCTTTTATTTTTCTGAAGGGTCATTTTCATGAAATGCTGTAAGTACTGAAATAAGTTAACGCCATAATGACGCTGAGGCTTCATCAACTGGAAAAAAAAGGTTTTTTTCATTAAAGTAGCCAATTCCTTGGAGACCACGCTTTTTTCCCCTGACTTTTATGAACTTGCTATCATGCTTTTGCACAGGCTTCAGGGGACATCAGTGGTAATGGCAGCATTCAAGAACACGAAAGTATTTCTAAGACACAGGAAGTCCTTGCGCCTTCTCATCTTCCCATAAGGGTAAAGGTATTTGATTTATTTGCTTTACATTTCTGGTTTAATAGTACTTTTTTAGATAGTGAGGTATGGATTTTGTCACTAGTTTTTCACATGTGGCAGCTTCCAAAGTGGGAACAACATGCACCCATCCATAAGAGTGACTGCACTGTGCCAGACCAAAAGGCTGGTGTATTTGACAACAATCAGCAATCACTGCTTTGGGAAGAGTGTAATAACAGATCAGGAGCGTAGATATGACACTTACTAGGAATACTCTTTTACTCTGCAACAATTTCCATCTCAGGAAATGCTTGAGCCAAGACTGTATCTGTTTGTGTTTGGTGGACCTCAGCTGAGTTTTTCAGCCTTGAATTTCTTGCTTTGTTTTTTTAACCCATGGGAATTTTACCATCCTCACCTTCGTGCTGCAGCGTTCCTTAGCTTATTTAATGACATGTTTTGTGAAGGACTTTCACCTTTTGCTTGACCTTCTGAACATGCTAGCTGCAGCTCTCATTTGGTGGTTACTGTGCTGGAAGACAGAGTAAATGGTTGTTCCTTGCCATACTGTTTGCAGTTTTAGAGATTCCTATCACATTGTGTTCCCCCGCCCTTTTTGTGTGTGGCTGACATGTTCCTGTCCATTCCTCACAATGAAGTTTTCCATGCAGCTTATATCAAGCATTTTTCTTTTATCCAAGTTCTCACTGATTCCTTTAGAGAAAACCAGTAGCTTTTTGAGAAATGACTTTACAGAAACCATGCTCACATTTACCTCATAGAGCACATACTTCAGCTCTTTCATTGTTGAATCCTTCAGAACTTGTGGGTGAATACTGTTTGGTTCTGATGACTTGTTGCCATTCACTTAGTGTGTTTCCTACCCTTTTCTTACAAACACTTGCAGGTTTAGACATATTCTCTGCTGAGTTTCCCAAGAATACTCTTTTGCAGGAATTTTAACTCTGCCATGGTCAACATGAACGCAAAAAACTTTTTTTTCTGCTATGGCTTAAAATTCTTTGAGCACTCTTTTTACAGCTTCATCGTGTATTGACCTGGCTTCCTGCTCCTGATGTGTTTGAAAAGAGATTTATTATTAATATTCATGCCTTCTACATATATCTCATTAATATCTTTTTGGCCTGCCTTCTGCTTTTCACAGAATAGCAGACTCAAAGCAAAGTCAAGTACAGAAGGTTGCTCAGTGCAGTGAGTTTTGGGTCACCTCAGGGGTGGAGACTCCACTGCTTACAGTTGACTTGAATTCTGTAACTAAGCTAGAATCAACACCCAAAGGAAAAATATAACTGAAAAAGTATTACAGAATATAATTTATTATTTGGTAATGATGGAGTTGTGGTTGTCACAAACAAAGAGGCAAGGTATACTTCTTCCTGATGTGCCTCTCAAAAGACACAGTTGCTCATCAACGGCTATAGCATTGCAAACATTTTTCAATTCAGCTTTAATACTTTCACTTACTTTATTTGAATTTCTCCACAAATTATTATCTGATTTGATGTTATTTTAGTTTTCTCTTTAAAACGTTTTTAAGATTATCTGAGAAACTGAATCATGCTTTAAGTACACAAATCATTTTCTCTGAAGGCCTGCCCCACAATGTTAATAAAGCAAATATGTATGTACAACAGATTATCACCCTTAGAAAATGAGAAAGAAGCAAGCCTCTTCATAGCTCTTTTTTGTTCTACAGACACTCTTTTGGTGGCAGATTATCAGTTTCTTGGACTGTGTAGAAGCAGTCTTCACTGAATCTGTGTGCAGTCCCAGTTACTACTACAGTAACTCTTTGTATGAGCCAGTCACAGAATGGATGATGATACAAGGTTTCTGAGAAAGCTAACCATAAGCCTGAAAGGCCAGTAAATTACTCTTTTCTTCAAAATGCAAGAACTTCATGTGAAAGTATTTCCTTGGATTATACACATTTTTTGTAAAATGCCTGGGGACTTCAAAAGGCTGTACCACTGTGTCAATAAATATGTAGCCTCCTTTAGCAAAATGTTTTATGCTATTGCCAAATTAGAAATACCTAAGTGCAAATGACTCTTGGGATTTGTATGCCTTTCAGGGTGACTGCCCATGGAGTTTTAAGGGGTATATTCTTTAGAAATATTAAACAGGAGATGGAGGAACAATGACAGTGTAACAGTCAGTACAGTCACTGACAGATGTTTCTGAGAAAGTTTTTATTTATCTTCCATTCTGAAAAGTAGCTGAACAAACTCTCCAAATCAGCACTTCAAAGCAAATTGCTATGCTCAGCTGGAATGAAACAAGTCAAAGGTCATACTTGAAAATGCAATCTCTGAATAAAGACACTTAGCAATGTTGATGGTGCATATTCTAATTTGTATTTTTCTGCTAAGAAGTTCAGTATTGTGCAGTGGAAATGGATAGCATTCTTTGGACTGTTTCAGAATATTGCCATTTAATGGGCCTTGGGAATCAGGAGAAAAGGCCTCAGTGAATCGGCAGAACAGGAATGTTTAATGTTTGTAGAGAGGTGTCTCTTCATAAAGAATTCTCATGTAAATTCTCTGCTAATTGATTATTCAGCCAAAAACTGTCCTTGGCATGTGTTAGCTATCGGAATCTTCAGAGAAATATAGTCTGAACTACTCTGCATGTCAGAAAGACACTGCAAGAAAGGAAAAGTAGGAAACAACAATTTTCGTTGCTGCTTCACAAGTGTTCAAGCCATTGCATGTGTGTCGCAGCACTGGGTTTGTGTGATTTTTTTTTTTTTTTTTTCCCCAGGAACAATACTACCCATTTTGTTTCATTAGCCTTACATCTTTATGAACTAACAATCATAAAAATACAATCAAGGATCATAGAATATTTCCGTTTGGAAGGAAGGGCACCTAGTTCAACCTCCTGCTCAAAACAGGGGTACCAGTCAGGTCAGATCATGCTTTTCAGTGCTTTTTCCAGCCTGTTCTTGAAACATCTGAGGATGTAAACTGCAACAGCATTGCTGTACAGCCTGTTCCAGTGCTGGTCTATTTTCACTGGTGAAAACATTTCTCCTTATATGCAGTTAGAACCTCTTGTTTTGGCTTTGTGCCTGTTGTCTCTTGTCCTGCTGCCGAGCACCATGATGAAGACCCTAGCTCCATATCGTTGATGAACCCTCTGTAGGTATTGGTAGGCTGCCAGTAGGTCTCCTGTCAGCCCCTTCTTCTCCATACTGAAGACAATCAGTTTCTTCAGCCTTTCCTCCAAAGGCAATTACTGTGAGGAACTTGCACTTTGTCTTGTAAGCTGCTGAGCTCACTCTAGTTTTTTTATATTTGTCTTGTAATAGCAGACAAAACCAAGCACCATATTCTAGATGTGAACAAGTGCTGGATAAGTGGGGCTAATCACTTCCTAGACCTACTAACATGTAGTTCTGTTGCTTTGCTGCCAGGGGATGCTGCTGGTTCATACCCAGTTTGCTGTTTCGAGCTTGTGCCATTGCATCCCAGGTGCAGGACTTTGTGTTCATCCTGGCTGAGTTTCATGAGGTTCATGTTGGCATATTCCTTCAGCCTGTCCATGTCCCTCTGGATGCAAGTCCTGCCCTTGACCTTATTAACCGATGTGCCTCCAACAGCCACGTTGGCATTATCTGCAAACTTTCTGAGCAAGCACTCTTGCTGCCTCCTCAGGTCATTGGTAAAGGTGTCACACAAAACAGGTCCCAGGATGGACCCATAAGTATGTCCCATTAAACACTGTACTCAGAGTTCAATCATCCAACTATTTTTTTACCCATCTTGTTGCTCTCCTGTCCAGACTGTCATGTCCTGGCTTAGATACAAGGATATCATGGGAGACAGTGTTGAATCCTTGCTAAAATCAAGGTAGATGACATCCACTGTTTTCACCACTAATCCAGTCATTTTGTCACATAAGGTGGTCAGGTTGGTCAGGCATGATTTACCCTTGATAGATCCATGCTGATGGTTCCTAGTTACCTCCTTCTTCTTCATGTGCCTAGCGATGTGTGCTGAGGGGACTTGCCTCATGGTTTTCCCAGAGATCAAAGTGAGGCTGGCCAGTCTGTGATGATGTGGGTTGTTCTTTTGGCTTTAGAGTAAATGTTCCAAATGAGCTTTGCCATTTTCAAGCTAATTTTTTATTACCCATACACTGATCACAAGAAATATAAAAAGTTCTAAATCCTTTTTAAGGGGATTCTTAAGTATGTTCTGGGTTGCATATTACTCTTTGGTATTCTGTATTTGTTCATGTTTCTTCCTTCAGAGTTAAATATAAAATCCACCAACAGATTTTTACCTTCCAGTAGCATAGTGCCTCATTGTTTAATCTGTGGTCTTTATAGACGTAACACACCCCCCTTTATACACAGTGACACAACTGACCATGGAACAAGGCTTGTCTCAGTAGTGATGGACAAGAAAAGTTGCACATTGTAGCTGGATTTCAGGGAAACTTTTCAATAGGGTAATAGTGCGCTGGAGCAGGTCACCCAAAGAGGGTACCAAACCTCTGTCCTTCGAATTTTCAAGATTTGGTTGAACAAAGTCATGGCTGAGTGGATCCACCTACCTGAGTGATCTGCTTACATGACCTCGAGAGGTTCCTCCCAACTGAAAGTTCTACCCTGTGCCCATGCAGCCTGTGTGACTCTTGGCTCAGTGACACGGGTTGGGGGCCATTTTCTCTCTGTGTCTTTTCAAGTCCCCTATGGCTGGGCAGAATACCAAAGAAGATGTGTCTTTAGCATAAGAAAATGAATTCCATCATGGAAAAAGTTACAGTGAAGTTGCTTTTTCCCAAGGGAGTGACTCATAAGTCATATTTACACAAGCTTTATCTTGGTGTTGTGCATCTGGTGGCAGAGGTTACATTCAAAAAATTCCATTCTTACATTCTGAACATCACCCTGAACACAAAAGGCAGAGGGAGCCTGGGGAGACATGCTGGGCTCCTACAGAGACCCGGAATGAAGGCTTGTCCTCAACGGTGTGGATCCTTCCGTGACATCCTTTCTGCTTCCTGACAAACTGGGTGGCGTGGTGCCTACCATGTGCCTGGAAAATCACACGTACAGTCTAAGCACTTAGTATTCAGGCTCTGTAGCTCTCTCCCAGAAAATGTGGAATCCATTGTGTTCCCAGTTAAGGAATGCTGAAGAGTGTTGATAGAATGTGTACATAAGAAAAAACAGCATGTAATGAAGCATCAGAGGACGCAGAGTAACTATGGAATGTCTCTTTCTACTACCGGCTCAGAGGCAGTGATTAATATCCCCGTGCTTGCTGCACCCCCTTCAGACCTCTCTCCTGTTACTGAGGGCTTTCTGTAAATTCTGGACCTGTCTGGAGGGAGGAAAATCCTCAGTGTCTGAACTGGGAGGTATGTGCTAGGAACTGTCAAAGCAGCAGCCTAAACTACAAGGAGACGGTTCTAGGTGACAAAGCCTTTCCCTTGTCACCAGAGCACAGAAAATCTGGAGAAAATTTCAGTGAATTTCCCAAGAAGCATTCCTTTCTGGGGGTAAGGTTTGAGATGGGCACAACAGCAGGAGGATAAGCTGAATCTGGTTTTATGCACAAAGGCAGAAACAACCTTTTATAGCTCTGCTTTTAGGCAGTTGTTCCGAGTTCAGTGTCCTGCAGGAGCTCATACCTGGCTGTCCTCTGTTGTGTCCTCCCATTCATTAGGAGCTGCAGGTGGGAAAGCGAAGGGACCTAGTGCTTCCCGGAGCTTCGCTGACTGCTGAGCAGCCGTCCCCGTGCAACTGCTGCTCTGTACATAAATACGCTCTGTAAGGCAGCCCACAGGCAGTGGCATGCTGCTGTATTTCCTGCGGGGCAGGAGAAGATACTGCAGTGCCTGCCCGTAACCTCCTGTCCGCTCGCCCGCTGCTCTGTGCCCAGGGAGCACATGTGCACCAGCAGGGATACCCACCCTGCCACTCTTGTACGGACACATCCTTTCACCTCCGCTGCTGATGCTGATCATTAACCTTTGAGCGTGGCTATTAGATACTTCTTTATTCCACAGGTGTCTAAACTTTACGTCTTCATGTCTAAACTGATTAGGATTAATTCAAGAGATTTTTTGTGGTTTTTTTTTTCCAATTGCTTCACTAAATTATAATTGTACTTTTTTTCATTATCCTGATGCTTATAATTCTATCAGACAGGTAATCACTATTATGTATCAAGTTTACATTCTGATGAGTGTAGTGTGACATTTAGGTTATTTTTCTACTATCTTTGAGTAAATATCTATTTTTCCTATTGTTTTCTAGTGCATAGAGTTAGGTTTGGGACATACTAATACTATGTGAGGTTTTTTTTCCATCTTGTAGTTTTTTAAAATTATTTCTCAAAATGAAGCATTTAAATCTTTGTCCTACTGTTGTTTTATTTATCTTCCCAGTGAGAAATAAACATCAGGAATGTTTTATAGACTGTGCAATTGAGCACATTCTGAATTGTGTGAATTATTTTCTACTGTTCATCTGAAGCACTGGTTATTCTGCATCAGAAGAGGGAAGTCACTGCACATTGTATTTAAAGGGAAAAGCTGGCCCTCCTTCCTGAAAGTAGGCAAGACCCAGTCTTATTAAGAATTTTAAAACACAAACCCCTGCAATATCTGACTAGCTTAACACTGTAAATTTACTATGGTTGAGATAAACAGGCTGCATAAAAAAAATTATTGGTTTCTGAAGGTTAATCAGACTATTTCTACATGGAATGTCAAGAACAAGTTATATGGTTATAAGAGAAATAAGAGCAGAGGAAGCATTGTTTTTCCTTTCTCAAGTGGAGTAAATAAAACTGAAATCAAATGGAAGTACTTTTGTCAGCTATAGTGAGGATCAGATCTGGCCTGCTGTGGAAAAAATTTCCTTTCCTGTTCAAATGGAGCCCTAAAGCCTATTTTCAATGTGTTTTTTAATAACAGTAAGTATCTTGAAGCTTTTCCTCATTTATAAGGATACAAAGCCAGAGGAATAAAAATCATGCTAATGGTGCGACCTGTCTTCCTTTTGCTGACAACTCAGGAACGACTTCAGCAAGCCCTGTTATGCCATGTTGCACATCTTAGCCTGATTCAGGGGCAGGATGCTTGGCCCATGAAGTCTGCTCCAAGTTACCATGGCAACATAATAACTTTTAAATTTAATTTATATTGAAAATGGAGGTTTGAATGAAATAATCTCCTCACTGTCCCAAGACAGCACTTTTCCAGGTCTCTAATTCCAGTAGGGAGCAGGCGCTTTACATGCCTACATGCAGCTGGTAGCAGGTTATTGCAATGGCCCCCTCTTGTGCACCCATCGCCAGCGCGGGGAAGGGTGGGTACCAGCCAGCTTGAGGCTTTGAGGTCTACAGCGATAACTTCACATTCATGGCATTTTTCTCCTGCTCTGTGGGTTTTTCAGGTGTACATGACTTGGTTTGGAGGAATGGTGTTCAAAGGTGGTTGTGCTGATTTTTCTCAAGAGCTTGACCAAATGGGTGTGACATCTGCTGATAAGTAGAAATTAGATGCATATTGTAATGAGGAAGAATGAAACAGAAGGTGAAATAAATAAAAAACTTCTAAGTGAAAGAGGGTGTATATATTGGCCATTAATAAATTTCAGGTTTTATTATAGCAATGATAATTAATGTTTCTAAGGGCAGCATAAGAATAAGGACAGATACTGGTGAGATGTAAGTGGGAGAGATCTGGATTTCTGCTTTGCTTCATAAATGTGGTAGCTTTGATTATTATGCTTTGAGGAAGGAAATTGCTGATTCTTGCTTTAAAATGTGTGATAAGCCTTTTCTATAAACATTTCTTTGGGATTTTGGTTTTTTTAGCCTGAAGATACATTGGCTGAGCCAGTGGAAGCACCCCCAACTATATTGTCTTATTTGGAAGAAAATGATTTCTCTGGAAATCACAGATCAGAAGAAACCCCTGAAACAGCTAAACGTAAAGAACAAGGCACTGCCTCTTTTTTTTTTGGGGTGGTGGTGGTGGGGCGGTGGTGTCATCTTCATTCTCTAGGTCTGAGTCTGTTATTTTCCTGTGCACGAAAAGCCACTGTCAAAATATTTTGATTGCTGCCAGGAATGGAAAATCCTATGGTATTGGACATCCTGTTTCTTAGAAAAGAATTGGCACATCAAGCATTTGATCTGTGAGACTGCAGTTTGTTAGGCTGCAGTGTGTTAACAGCAGCAAAGGTAAGTGGTAGCAACCACAGCCACCCTTCCAACATGTCTTCCACTTTTCACTCCATATAGGTGCTTATCTCAATCATTGTTAAACACACAGAGAACAGATTTACCCTTCCATAGTGTGGAAGTTTCAGCCACAAAACTATGGTTTATATTTTCTAACGTAAAAAAAGTATGGATAAAACAAAGTAGCTGACCTGAGGAGCTGCTGCTGTAATACTCTACAAGATGCCAGTAAAGTGCAAGTGTTAGGCAAGGGGAATGAAGGGAGAAAAACTCTCCATTCTGCTCAGTTCAGCAAGAAGCATGGCATTTCTTGAGACATTCCTCTGCAAACAGTGCTGCTGGCTCTAAAGCCACGCGGCACCTTTAAAAGGAATTTAAGATGAGTATTTAATTTGATAACCTTTGGTTATAGGGAAGCACAGCCTTTCACGTAGAACTGAATACCACCCCTGAATGAACAGCTATATCCTACTGCTGTTCCCTGGAAAGGCTGTGGATCTGCCTGGTGCACCAGTGGGGTGTCTTGGGCACAAGTGTAGGCAGCACAGTGACAGGAGCAGGGCATAATGCACTGGGAGCCCAGTCCTCCACTGGTAAGAAAATGTCAGTGCACCCCTAGAAAAGTAAAGCTAGTTATCTTAACAAGGCCAAAGACAATGTTCCCATTTACATTTTATACATACCTCAAGTATGCTGAAATTGTGTATACCTCTTATTTTTTCTTATGCAGACGAAAAATAGGCAGCCATTAGACTAGAGCTTGAGGCAAAGATGATGGTGCAATAGAGTCTTTGTCCTTTAAATAAACATTTGCTTTATAACTATATTCTCACTTTTTCTCCCTTTTTTTTTTTTCTCCTTTTAACATTTTCAGAGTTATAACATGACTAATATTAATCTCGGGCATGTATTTTGGTCATAATCTAAAAAATTTCTTTTTTCATACAACTTGCAGAATCTGTGCTCTGATAAAATACCTCTGGGTGGGTTTTATTTTGCTCTGTCTCTCATTAATAAGTGATTTTTTATTTAGCTTCAGCTGTCATGGAAACTGGACAAGGCAACAGTGAGTCTACCACTGTCACACAGAAAATCTTAAGAGAAGAAGGTGGCTCTGGTGCTAGTGTTTTGCCGGGAGTAAGCAAAGAGGAGGTCTGTACAATGGGTTTATCACATGCCTTATCTTTTTGCCCCAAGAGCAGGAAAAAGTATGAATTTTTGGTGTTTTTCTGAGTTGGTACCTTCATCTATCCCATCTTAGCAGCATGCCAAAACTGAAGTCACTTTTTAAATTCATGAATGTCCTCTCATGGCATCAGACTGAAAGGTGCTGACACTTTGCAGAAGTTTGTATCCATCACCGAGATGGGCTTGAGATTTTTGACTAGCAAAACAAATTTGTTCTTCCAGTTTTGCATTTTTGTGTTTTGCATTTAAGAAAGTGGGAAACAAACAAAATAACCAGGGTAAATCCTCAACATAAAAGCCACGATTTTTATTCCCTAAAAGCAGGCATCTTGGTCTTACAGTAACCACCTTGCAGGTGAAAGTCCTGCTTCCTTCTCAGGTGTGTGGCATACCGACTGGGGTTTTGTTTAAAGATGTATTTAGTGCCCAAGCTTCACCACTGAGGGAGTTTATTTTGTTTCTGGTGTATTTAAATTATTCTTTTTATTATTCTTACTTTCTCTTGACCAAATACTGATGCTCAGCAATCCTTTGGTCTTGCTTGTTGTCCATTTTTACTCTTTGCTATCAGTTTCCTTGTTTCATCTTCTGTAACTTTCCTTTTTAACTAAGCCAGGTGTGTAACCCTCTTTTGTTAGAGTTGTAGATCTCAGGGGAGTTGGCTAAAGCTTTCCTAAACATCTTTTTAACTTCCACAATTTTCTCCCAGACAAACTGTGAAACTTGTCTTTTTCAAACCTACATTATTGATTTAGACTGCTCAGATTTGTGCAGGTATGAAATTAGACCATGGGAATTTACATCTAGGTAACCAGCTCATTTTTTTCCAGCTCAGTGAGCAATTTGTTTGTACTTGAATGAACGATCTCTAGTACGGACTGCCTTTGTTGAATGGAGGATATTGCTTGTGTGGTGCCTCACAGGCTTCTGACTGTGTTGAACAAAGCAGGGGTTCTAGGAGAGAGGGAAGAAAGGGGGGAAAAGAAAGAGAAATGGGAAAAGTAATGCAGCACTTTTTTTCATGTTTCACATTTTAATTACTCAGGGCCAGGAAGGTCAGGAAGGAGAGGACAAGCCCACAGGATCTCCAGGAAGTCCAGGAGTAGAAGATGTGCAGAAAAAAGATCAAGGAACTCCTGGACGTCCAGGGAAACTTGGGCAGCACCGTCAGCCTGTGAGTATTTTATGTCTTTCGAAAGAATGCATGTATTTTAGAAAGGGTAATGGTCATTCATTGCATGTACATAAAGGGCTGAAACTCCACAGTCTTACACAGTGTCATCAGTTATGCTTGTACAGGGTGGGTTTCTCGCCCCACCAAACCAACCCAGGAGTGTCGTACCTGCTTTGCACGTCTGCCAGCTGCTATGCAAGGGCCTGATGAGAGACAATCATCAGAAAGCACAAGGCAAACAACTGATGTGGCAACATACCAACGTTCTTAGAGTGCCAGTTCCCCTCTCTTGGGGCAGCCTTTGCAGTGCTCCGCCGCCCACACCCTGCCTGCTGTCTTGTTTGAAGGCAGCCAAAGCTGCCGGACTGCACAACCTGCACACCTCCTGCGGTGGCTTCTGTGCATCCAGGGATATCCTTCTGAACCATCAGCACAAGATGTATCCACGTAGAGAGAGGTGCAGACCAGATCACATTGTGGCATGGGATTTGTTAGGGGTCTGGTTTGTTACTTGTCACAGCATGACACATCAAGCTGTGGCTAATTGTTTTGGTTTTTTTTTTTTTTGCTTCTTCGTGACAATGTTTTATTTACCTTTCCAACCAAGATGTTTTATTTTAGGCCATTCCTGGTAAAAATGGGTTACCCTTACGTACCCTTTGATACATGTTTCGGTTAACTGAAGACTAAAAAAACAACAATTTTTATCAGAGACTCTGCTACATTGAAGCTTAAGCAGCAAAGTGCTTTCACTGTACCCTCTCTCTAGAAGGCAGCTCTGGTGCTGCAGTTGACTTCCTCAGGTTGCCAAGAGTGTAGGACCCAGGTTTCTAAGAGAAACTTTTGATTCCTTGGTTACAAAGAAAAGTAAGAGGCATGGTGTGCTGTAGGCAGCTGTTCAAGAAGCCCAGCTTAGGTGAGGTTGGCTGTTCCGCAGAGAGGAACTTCCAGAAGAGCACATACTCTTTTGTATGACTCAGATGTCTTCCAGGGCAAAACAAAATGCTTCATTGACCTTCATAGACACATGCTGCCACGTTGCCTGCTCCTAACCTCAGCTGCAATTAAATTTCCAGATGTACCTCTCACCCCTCACCTCTTGTGCAGTTATTCCTTCCGCTTCATACTTCCTGCTTTCCTTTCTCTGTGTTCCTCTGGTTTCCCTTCTCTTCTATTATATTTGCTGTTATCTTCCTGTATTTTTCCTTCCTCCCTTCTCCAGATGACTCCTGCCTGTAGCTCAGGTCGTCACAAGCCACTGACAGGTTGCATATGCATCCTCCGTGGTGAAGCATCACCCAGCAGCGTGCATGGTAATGAATGCCAGCTGTCATATTCCATGCATGTCTCAGCTGCTGTTGCGCATCTGTCCTCTGTTGATGCTTTACTACCTGGCTGCTTTGTTTCCTGCCTCATTATCTACTGCCTCCACTTTGTGTGTCTTTCCCCTCTCTGAGACCTTCCCAGCCAGGGGCTGTCGCCCTTACCATGCCAGTTCCTCCCTTCGCGCGCTGCGTGCACCACTGCTGTGAGCTTCTGTCCCTTCCCGTCCCCTGCAACTGAACCCCAATGAAATGGGTACGTCTTAAGATATTAAGAAGCTAATTCAGTAGTCATTCATAGGATGCATTATTCAACTCCTGCATGAATGCTGCCTGCACGCATTGATATGTTCAGAGAAATGTATCTGTTTTTGCAAATATTTGGCCTAAACTCAAGTTAGTGTCATTAGGGTGTTTATGGACAAGAGGTTTACATCTTTAGTATTAACAGAAGTCTAACTACTTTCAAGCAGAACATTTTCAAAGAAAATTCTATGAGACCAAAATAATGGGGAAATGTCATAGAAAATTCTTTTGATGTAATTCAAATGCTTCAAAAGCAATTGTTTTGTCCTTGTAAACAAATCCTTGTAAAAGTGTCCTATTTCCTACCACAGACATTTCATTGTATCTTGTTAAATTAACCATTGTCCTGTATTTTTTATAGATAGTATTTTGTCCAAGTGTACCTGGGTTCTGATCTTGCATATACCTATGCGACTTTACAATTGGATTGATGGGGCTTCACTCAGCAGTAGAATTAGTATGCACTAGATTTGTATTGGCCATGTGTTTGCTGCTTTTCTATAAACTTGATACCAGTTACTCTACAGGAAAAATAATACTAGGAGAAAAAAAGCTTTTAGTCTTACAGATACATTTTTCTCCATAATGAGCTTATATAACCCATCTTTAAAATTAGTACAGCCCTAAAATTTCAGCAGCAGACTCCGTAATCACAGCTGTCTAGGTTCCCAAAATGCCATTAGGGAAACTACAATTTTTTTGCCTTCTGAATTTTTTTCTAGTGCCCTAACTGAATTCATAAATAGCACCACTTCATGATAGCACTCACTTTAAAGCTGGTGGGAGCTCTTTCTAGCCAACAATCAAACCTCTGTAGGAAAAGCCTATGAGTGTTCCGTGTAGATAAGATGAACATATATAGAATAGTTATTTGGGATTAATTTGACTGGTGAATTTTAGAGTGGCAAGTGTAGTGAAACGTATGCAGCACGACTCGTTCCTTGTCAGATGTGTGTCCTCAGGAAGCATCCTCCTGGGTAGGAACTGAATATATTCAGGTGGGCCAAGGTAAAAAAGGTTTCAGCAGAAGGCTGGAACAGGCTAACACCAGCGGTAGGATTTGGTGCACTCAGAGCAGCAGTGTGCAGCAGCCTGTTACAAATACATCGTATTGTTCTCTGTTGACTGTCGCTTCTGTATATTAAAGGTAGCTTTCTTCTAAGTGTCCAGTTTCTCATAGTTTGAAAGCTGTTAGGGGAAGAGGCAGAATTCTAGCCCAGAATTTACCTGCTGTGAGCATATTCAGAAATTTTGGAAAAAATGAAGGCATTCTTACTTTTTCGATAAGTAGATGGCTGAGAGACAGAAAATCTGAGGAGGACTTTTCAGGCAGCTGTTACTATTTGTTCTAGTGGAACATTATCATTTTCAAGGCATTTGTCACCAGCGCTGTGGCCCAGCTGGCAGCCTGTGCAGCGCAGGTGCAGCCTGTCCGGCGTGCCCACTGCAGCCAGCACACAGGCTGCACCGCCACGTTGCGGGGTGCGGGCGCGTTGGGTGTGTTGGGTGCTGCGCTGGCTGCCCTCCCACCGCTCCTCCCGCACTGCTAGCCGAGGGCTGTGATCCCACAGGCTTGCAGCAGCTGCTGGCTCTGCAGCCTGTTTAACCTGCATACGATATAGTGTCTAATCAAAAAAATTATTTCCTTTTAGGGTAAAAAAGGACTTCAGGTGTTGCCGGGACCGAAAGGAAGAGCAGGCCTGAAAGGTGAAAAGGTATATGTCCTGTTAATAGCTGACAATCAGTCAGATACCATTTATGCTTGGACACGTGTTGATTTGGTATGCTCCGAGAGAAAAAATGATAATAGTATGGAATCATAGGAAAAATGTAAACATCCTGCTGTTTAGCCATGAAGCTGCATGAAGGGCAGCCGTAACAGATTCATAAGGATCTTTCAAGAATATGAATAAACTTCAGTGGTAGAAACAGTTGGGCTTTCACAGGCGAGCTAGGGAAGATATATCTAACACTTAGTAAAGAAAAGTCAGTTGTTATACACAATTTACTCCACTGGCTAGGTGATTTAACAGAGGCAGTATAGTGGTATCACTCTGATGAAATGAACGTAATTGAAATAAGAGCTAAACCATCTGATGTAACAACTTGTATAATTTCTGAGATGAAGTGAGCTAGAATGGATAAACCTAGCATTGAAGCAGTAACTTTCAGCTAGTAACTCCAAGTGCCAAATTAACAGTTGACAAGATCCCCCCAAGATGTATTTTCTCCGTGCTATATAGTTTGATGTCTCAGTCTCCCCTCGTAAGCCAGAAGCCCCAGTCCTTCAGTTGCTTTTGTGACTTTTATCTGGGCTCGCTCCATATGTCCCCATCTTTCTTGTGCTGGAAACCTAAACATGGGAACAGTAGTTCAGATGAGTGGAGCAGAAGGACAACCTCCCTCAACCTGCTGGCAGCCTGGCAGCTGGTGCATGGTATCACCCATGTGTTTAATGGCTCAGGTACTGAAAGACGTGCCTGTGAACCGCAGTGCCATTAATCTCCCTTGAAAAATACTACGGCAGTTCTGGACACATTTCAACAGTAGCATACTCTTAAGTAATGTGGCATAACTCGTTGTGCTATTAGAGTGCAAGATAGACCAAGCTAAGGTTTCCAAAGCTAGAAAGAGTATCAGGCGCTGACTTATAGCAGTCATATGCCTAAAACTATCCCTACTCTAACGGGTCCCTCAAAATGACTACTGAGTTTGTAAGTGAATGTCACCACTATGACTTATGTGGCATTCAGTACTATAAGCTATCAGGTAAATACTACAACACTCTTCCTGATGGCATTATGAGATGATTTTTCCTTCATTTCTGATTAACCTCCATCATATTTTCATATCATGCCAAAATGGGTAACCAAGTCAGTCACTTTCCAACAGAGACGGATTTTCTACAGCACTTTCCAACCAGCTTGGTGCTTCCAAGATAAATCACACAAACTCCACTGAGAATAGTAGTATCCAGTTTCTGGGTTTTACTAATAGTAACAATTCTATATGTAATATTAATAATTAATTATACGTATATCTTGGTATAACTCAAAGGCAAGGTATAGTTCAAGGAAAAATATTCTGCAAGGGATGACTTCACTTCTTGACTGATGAACAATAATTGTTAGGAATTAATGTCATGGCAGTTGCCCATTTTGGACAACACTATCCAGAGAACAGCACTTCACTGTATTGTGGGAGGGCAAGCTGGTTTTGCCCCAGAGCTACATGGACACAAGAGTCTGCCAACTCACTATTCCTTTGCATGAGTTGGCTGCACATGGAGGTGAAACATGGACTGTTCTGCTCTTGGAGAGCCATCACTGGGACAGCGATATGCAGGAATATCACTTGGTAATGTGTGATACGGCAGTCTCTGAGAAGAAAGGTACCTTCTTGCACAGCCCCACTGGTGGCAGTGATTCATGCTTGCTTTTGAGCTGGCACTGGTCTCAGGCACTTTGTCAACTATAGCCCCTCTAGCAAAGGCTCACTTTCCCCTATAGTATTTGTCAATCACACAGTGAAAAAACTGAAAAAATGGCCTAAGCATCATTTGACAATTGGCTTCCCAAGTGTCCTGCAAGTCTGCTTTGGTCATTCTTGTGACCAGCGTTATTTCTAGGATGCTTGGTACTGACATAAATAATTCATGTTAGTAAACCATAAAATCAGTCAGTCTGCTTTTAATGAAAACAAAGCAAATGGAAAAGATTTCAAGATTATGGGTGTTTACATTTCTTCTGTTTATGAGCAAAGTGCAAATAAGCAAAAGAAGCTTTCTGCTGCAGCTGCAGCTGTTGTTAGGTTGCCATTTGATCGCCAGCCACGTCTGCTACATCTGTACCACCAAATGAAACCGGCCCAGCAACCAACTGACTTGCTGACAGGTCAGGCTTGCAAGCACGCTCCCAGACAATGTTTTGGCCCGTGTCAAATAGACCTCTCAGATGGTGGCTCAGCATCATTCAGGGCTGGCATCGACTGATAACTCTTCCCAGTACGCTGCAAGATGGGACTGTGCAGAGGCTGACCCTGTTCATTTGACGTGCTAGCCCAGCAGGCTTTTTACTTTCAAATACTCATCATGCTGATGGTTGCAGTATTATTCTCATGCTATTTCAAGAAAATTGCACAAGACCCCTATACTAAAAAAAATTAGCTTTGAACATGTAAGTCTAAAAGGCCCGGAGCCAAGAACCTAAGAACTGTGAACACAGCCAGCCTGTTCTGCCTGACCTCAGAGCCAGGGAATGGTCCTCAGCTTATTTTATTGATTAGGCACCAGAAGACGATCATTTTGGCAGCAGGAGGAGCAGCTTAGCCATAGTGAGCAGAGGCTATATCTGGAAGCAAAAGACTCCTGTAGTCTATTCCTGATTACTTACACGGCTACTTTAGTGAAGGCTCAAGCTTTGTTTTCCATTTTAAAAATAATATTTTCAAGGGACACTTCAAAGAAGCATTGTGAAGATAAGTTAGAGAGCAGCTGCTAAAAATCCTGACAATATGTTCAGAAGCACTAAAGAATGCTGACAGCTTCATATGCACAACTTTTTCTTGGCGAGACTTTAACCAGACCCAATTCCTGCAGCAGAAAGCAGGGCAAACAAGAAGGCATTGCTCTGATCCTCTTTTACACACGTGAATAATTTTTAAAGTATTAGTGGTACAGAAAATTATTTCATTAACCCAATCAGCGTGATTTCCTAGGACCTGTTATGTTGGTAGAGTGAGCAAAACTTACAGGTTTGATCTGTGCACACACACAAAAAATCCGAACCAGTTATGCTCTGTAAAGGCAGACAGCACTTTTTCAGCATAGTATTTAAACTTGAGGAACAGTAGCAAGATCCACCTGTTATGGTTCATTTCATTGAAAATGGAAAGCTGGGAATGCATGGGGTGCTGCATGTCAGTGGCGGGTGGGGAGGTGGCCGTCACTTGTTCACTGTGGTCCTTGCAGCACAGAGATACAGCCATGAGATGCTCTTCGGGAATGGATGCAGTTAGGCTTCCTAGAAATGACTGTGACCCAAACGTGAGAGCTGGGGTTACTTCCTTGCAGTACACTCACAGTGGAAGAAACTGCATGAAAACAAGCACAAACCACTGACAGGAGCTAATGTAATAATCACTGGAAAAAAACCCAAAGGGTATGTTAAGATGAATGAAAAGTATCTGTAAATGAGCATGCTGGCAGACAGTGAAAATAGCCCCAGATTAAACAAACACATTCTCTGTGAATATGACTGAAGTATCACTATAGGAACCATCTGACAAAGCCACAGGGAACAAAGAAACGAATGCATACATTTATCTAATGAATTCTCAAGCATAAAGAGCAAGTGACCAAGAGGCAGGTATAATTCAGTGTTTCCTGCTGTGTGACTGAATATATGAATTTAGAGGAGATAATGACAACGCTGATAAGCCCAGAAAACGATCCGGCAGGCGGGAGGGTGCAGCACAGACCAGCAGAGGCTGGCGACGGGGCAGCGGTGTCCCTGTGACTTGTCCCCTGCAAGCAGGCGGGTGCAAGCGCCCTGGCCCCTGGCCGCCGGCGCAGGTGGGAAGGAGCTCGCAGCCGGCGGCCCTGCGGTGCCCGAGCGGGTGGGCAGCGGGCTGCGCCCACGGGAGCGCTGGGCAGGGGAGGCTGAGCTCCTCTCTCCCGATGGTGAGGGAAGCGCTGGGATATGAGCAGTGACACTGCTTTTGCTTCCCCTCTAAACGTACATCTGTCCTGAAACCAGGATCACCACGTAGGAAGAATGTTCAAAACGCACACTGAGGCACTGACCAAGCCGTGGGCTGCGGCTACGGCGTGCCAAAGGCAAGGCATGTGAGACAGCCAGGGAGAGAGAGGGGGACACGGTATTTTCTCCTGGCATTCCCTCTGTCAGATGTATCGGGTAAAATGTAAGTGGGCTCAATCATTTTTAGAGGTATACAAGACTTCAAAAAAAAAAAAAAAGAAATTAAATGAGTGCCAATCATTTGATGAAAACAACATGCGTACTAAGCAATCACAGTGTTTTGGTCTGCTGGTTATGTATGATCCTATTGGCCACATTTTAGGGGATGCAGAGGCACATCCTTCTCCCAAAACAGTTCAAAACACAAAGACCAAATCCCATGTAGTGAATTCTCCAGAAAAAGGGACATAATAGTTGAAAATTAAAAGATTCATGATAAAGACTTCCAGTGTAGATTTAAAAAGTTGAGGCAGAACCTCTGCTGTTGACTTTAGTGAAAAATGCTGGAATCGAGCAGAAAATTTAATAAAAATCGTAAACTGCTTAAGCAGAAGCACTTAAAACTAACCTCAGCAAAATGTCAGAGATGATGTAATAAAGCCAAAGAAGAAGAGATGGTAGTAATTATGAGAGAAAATGACACATTTCTGAAGAGGCCCTTTCATTGTGTTGGCAGTAGATAAAGGTCAGTACAGAGAAAAATAATCATGACATGGTATTGGGAAAAGCATTACAGATTGCAGCAATAAAACGAAGAAGTTCACTTGTTGAGTACCATGGTGTGAACCCACTTTCTACATATTTATTTAGGGGGGGAGTGGGGCATATAATGTACCCTAAAAATGCAAGTTCCACTGTAAAACGTTATTCTGATAAGAAATATACACTAACACTGTTAATGCTGCTTGTACATTTGCAAATTCATTGCAGAAGTCGGAAAGGAAAAAGTCCTTTCTTCCTTTGCCAACGCAAAGATCATGTTTCTTGGGAGCTTGTCTCAGGAACGAACAAAGCTCAGCTCTGCTCCTAGCATCTAAGCAGGCATGTTGGTGGTGGCTTGTGATGAGAAATCCACATGGATTGTAGCTAGTGCTGAAAAACTCTGCTCTGCATTGCTATGATTAAATGCTTGCTGATTTATACTTGTCCCTGTTTTAGGGTGATCCTGGTGAGGGGTTGCCAGGACCCCCTGGACTCCCAGGACCCGCAGGACCACCCGCTCCTTCTGGAGGATTAGTGAGTGAGGTTTTCTGTCACTGAGCTGGGCTTGCCATCGAGGAGCTCAGAACTGAACAGGAGGTTTTCTCTGGGAAAGTAGCCTGACTGCCACAGACATAACCATGTTCTCTAAAACACACATGCAGAAATGCAAATAAATGTCTGGCTAAAGGGTGTGAGTACTGTAATCTACACAAACATCCAGTATTCACCTTTTAAAAAGCCAGTCGATGTGTGTGCTCTCCCCTGCAAAAGCAATAATATGTAGGAGAAAAAGAGACAAAATTTCCTCAAAAAGGCATTATAAACCTGAATTATTCATTTCTTCCTGCTACTGAACACAGAAATGGTTTGGCAGTCACTTACGTTTGCTGTCATTAAGTACTACAACGTAGAGCAGCGTGGTGACAGTGTTCGTATCTTGAACGCTGAGTGTTCAGGGAGTGGTAAAGAGTATGTTTCAGATTCATCTCTCTCCTGTACTGGGACCTTTCCCAGCGTTGCCATGAGGGTGCATGTGTATGCAGCTGAAGGATGACTCTGGCCTGAATTTTCAATTTGTGGTGTGGGAGTGACTTTACATGCAGACACGGCGCGCCACTGACACCAGTGCAAGTGCTGTGGTGGACTTTTAAACAAAACTACCTGTCACCCTGAGTATTTTGAGTATGTAACAAGGTAGTTTGCAACATATTCCAGTGGCCGAAATGGGTTATATGCTCCCCTGATCTCGGGTCTGCTAAATCATACCAGTCTGTTTCTGTGGCATAAACCCAGAGCGCAGAAAGGGCTGTGCTCTTCGGCCACGCCGGTGCCGACCAGCAAGGCAGCTCCGGACCGCTGGGGCAAGCTGCTCCACTCCCACAGCTTTTCTCACCCAGGGGCTGCTTCTCTAAACACATTGTAGAAAATGCTTTAGTATCTTAATTTCCCTTTCTAAAATGACTCTTTGGATTCCAGTTGTAGGGATCTCAGAATCTGGCTTTTGAACTAAGGGGCACATTCTAGGAAGTAATGGCTACTTGTTAGGTATGCATTTTAGGATATTCTTCATGTTGACGGGTATCTTTCCAAAGTTAAAATTTGTCTGAGATATTGCTTCATTTTCGGTTCACTGAAACAGTCACATAGCGTGTGTCCTGCAGGACTGTTATCACTGTACTCATAGAGCATCTGCAGGTAAATACAGAGCTGACTGTCTACAAAATAAGATGGTGTTGAACATCAGAAACATGACTGAAATGTTTTTTGTTGTATTATAATTTATTTTACCAGTGACAGTCTGCTGCAAGGATATTGACTATAAGTGTGTTTGCAGTAATTGGCAAGTTATGTTTTCATTTGTCATCTTTAGAAGCAATACTTTAAAACATGATTCCTCTAATTTCAGAATAGACTGGAACCTGAAGAATCGGGTTCTGGAGACATTGACAGAGAGACTGAGACTTTAAGAGTAAGTATATTTTGATGTTTATCTCTCATTAGCATAAGAAAGAGCTTTACTTTACTCATCCAGATTGTAGAAGGTGCATTTCACAATGCAACCTGTGTACATGCTTAATTCACAGCATCCAGAAATGCTTTGTAGAGTTTCATGTCAAGATCTGAAAAGGCCTAAGTGTATGTGATCAGGGAATAAGTGTGACAAAGAAAGAGGACAGCAAAGAAATAATGGCAAGAGGACTTTTTAAAATGAGAAAAATGCTGTTAACCTGATTCCGAGGAGACAGCAAAGAGGAGAGAGATGGGAATGATGCTGTTCTATGCTTCTTTAATTTGGAGTACATGTTCTGAAAAATAAGTATATCTGTATGAAATACTTTACACTGCAGCTCCCACTGTTGGGCCATTTTGGTGGTCATTTGAACTTCTGTGTATCCTTGCCTTTGTGACACCGTCACGTCAAGGCTGGCTGGCAGGGAGAGGTGCTTTGGATTAGTGGAGGTTAAAAGATTTTGATGCACGTGCTCCTGAGTGAGGTTCTCTGGGCTGTGTGACATGAGACCAGACTTTCGTTGTTGGAAGGAACATTCATGCCAGGTAAACCTGAGCCTTGGGCTGTTAACACATCCTTGGCCACCGGTTAAACTGGGACAGTCAAAGCAGTCGCTGCCTTAGATGTTGACCTCATCCTTTTCCTGGAGGTGTCTCTCAGCTTCAGAAGACCTTAAGTGGCTAGACAATCTAGAAAACTAGTTCATTTTGTAGACATAATGATTAGGAAGGTCAGCATCAGTTTCAGTTCATGCCAGAGGCTGTGGTAGCCGTGCTGTGGGATGCAGCTGATTCCTGAGCTTTCGGCTGTGCTGGGGCTCAGCGGGCTCGGTAAACAGCGCTTCAAGTGGCACAGTAAGCACTGGTTTCACTTTTTTGCTTACTCTGCCACACTTAGCATTAGGTATCAACGGCCTCAAGTGAGCTTTGTTTTAAGGACTGAATCAGTGTGTTGCTCTCATGCTTTCCCTTCACAGAATTGACATATTTTGAGAGACAGTACTCAGACGAGCACAGCTCTGCATTAAACATGGGACACCTGGCTTGGTTTTCTTACTCCGCTTCTGAGTTGCTGAGTGGCAGATGAAACATTTGGCATGGTTTTTTTTCTACCTCTTCATTGCTGGACTCTTCTTTTCAGGGGAGAGGCTATCTTTCCTATACATGCTGACAGAACGGTGTGCCTTTTGGGGGGAAAAATAGTATCTATGAAGTAGAACCTGCTGCCAGATCTGAAATTATTTTCTATGTTTTGTTTTGTTCTTGAGCCGCTTCTTCACCCACTATCTCTAGACAGTCAGCCAGATCTACTTTTACCATGTTCCTGTTGAAAATCCAAGTAGCAATCTATAAAATATGTATTACAGTTGCAAATAATATGGTTTTCCATCCACAGTTAGAGACAAATGCTAGGGAAATGAGAAGTCAAGTGGCTGAAGATGAAGGGACATAAATGAGAAGGCTTTTACTGATCCATCTAGATGGAGTGAGAGATAATCTTTTATGCAGTCTTTGGGATGGAGCATTTCCACCCTGAAATTAGAAACTGTTTTCATCCATCAATAATACTGCAACTTTCTGAGGAATGAACTCCCTGGCCGGCTGCCTCCTGTGCACTCCAGAATGCTACAACATTCCGAGGCCATTGTTTTTCAACACGTCTAATGATATTTTTCATTCTCTCAGACTGATTTCTGCCTCAAGACTTCTTTTCTGTTTCTTTGTTTTTTCCTCTGAAGTGCTGAATACCTTGTTACAAGGCTCTTCAGAAGGGAATTGCCATGTGTTGAACATTAATTATCTCGCCTACTTTAGGAGACTAGCCTCTTTAGATGCCCTATGCAGTTAATGAGACTCTTGGAAAGGCTCCCTGCAGAAGGCTCTGTTGACTTTACTGAAAATCCAAGATGACCATCTTCCTAACAGAATCCCGTAGATGATCCTAAGTCAGAATTAAAGAGTTCTTGCCTTGCAGTGCCATGTGCCAAAATCTCAAGCTGCTCATATTTGCTTGCTAATGCAATCGGTAACAAGGATGGACTTGGCCATGACAGAACATTTGCAAACTTATTATTTCTCCTAAAGTAACATTCTTCGTTCATTTTGTTCAATTTAAATAGATCTACTTATGCCCATGCAGGATAGATCTTTGGAGCAGAGGTCATTTTTACAGCACCAAGAACAGTCAGGTCTTGACCATGAGTACAGATTCTCAGTGCTCCAGCGATAGCATGGAGACACCCTTTGAAATGAATAGAGAAAAAACTAACTGCTTCCCTCTGTTCAGTGGTCCCTTGATTTCATCTTGGTTGAGCTTCCTAACATTAGGTCAATCATTGGAGTATCTCTAAGGTCCGTACTGGGTTACAGAGTGCTGATGGAATTGTTTTGGTTTTGAGCTTCCTGCTTGCTGTCGCGGGCCGTGAGGTGGCACAGTTCAGAGAGCAGGGATGGAGGAGCTCAGACTGACTGTGTGTAAGGAGTGTATCTGTGAAAGTGTAATTGGTCCTTAATGAAGCAGAAGGGGCATGGTAACCCAAGCTGAGAGTTTTCTGAACCTGAACAGTCTGTGTGAGTTTTTTTGGTTCCACGCATATGCAGGTGAAGCTGGCTTGGGCCATTTCTAACAATACTGCTGATTTAACCAGGGTCTTCCGGGGCCACCGGGCCCCCCAGGACTGCCTGGTCTTCCCGGAAAGCCAGCACCTGATGCAGGTGTAGGATCTCCTGGCTCCCCAGGGGAGGATGGAGCTCCTGGTGAACCAGGTCCTGAAGTGAGTACCCGTTCGTGCACAAACATTAATGTTGCTTCTGTCCTATGACACTAAGTTCTAAGGCTTACAGTTTGTATAATTCATAGCAACACTGCAGAATATTTTTAATTGAAGACCTTGGATTTTATGCACATTTTTTACAAAAAAAAAATCTCCACCCAAATAAATGTCTAGTTAACCATAGCACATTACTCCACAGCAGGATGTACATTTGGCAGACAGATACTGGTGAATCTGGACCAGAATAAATAAAAAGTAATGATGCTTTTACTGACACTGAATAAAGCCAAGGATTATTTTTCTTGTAGTGCTTTCAGGAAAATGAAGTATGCTAAATCACTTTGCTGTGCTCTAACCCCAGCCGGCAACTCAGCCCCATGCATCTGCTTGCTCACTCCCCCCCCCCCCAGTGGGATGGGGGAGAGGATCGGGAGGGTAAAAGCAGGAAAACTCATGGGTTGAGATAAAGACGGTGTAATAGGTAGAGTAAAAGCCGCACACACAAGCGAAGCAGCAGGAGACACCCATTCCCCACTCCCCATTCCCCATTCCCCACTCCCAGTCCCACTCCCCCGGGTGGGCAGGAGGGGCTCAGCCATGCCAGGACAGCCGGGCTCCAGCCTGAGGGGGGCCTGGGGAGGCAAACGCCATCACTCCGTATGTCCCCCCTTCCTCCTCCTTCCCCAGCTGTACATGCTGAGCATGAGGGTGCATGGCCTGGGACACCCCTCGGTCAGGGGGGGCAGCTGTCCCGGCCGTGCCCCCTCCCAACAGCTGCTCACTGAAACGCCCTTGACGTGGTGTAAACACTACCGAGCAACAACCAAAACATTACTGTGCTGTCAACATTGTTCTCGCACCAAACCCAAACCACAGCACTGCAACAGCTACAAGAAGAAAATTAACTCTACCCCAGCTGAAACAGGGACATCTATGGTAATTTTTTAAAAGTAGCTCATAAATGCATGAACATCTTGAAGTGGATAAGAAATCTCCAGGTGTTGCTTGCTAGCGACATCAGAGAGACTGTTTAAAAGCTGTAAAGGAAACAAGCAATTTTAGAGCAATGAAACTTAAAATTACTAAGCAGGATAGGAGAAATAGTCACTAAAATTTAAAACAATTATTGTCATTAGTCCAACATCTTTTCTAATCCTCCTCTGTCTATGTAATCATGGCAAAATACAAGATGAAAATATTTGAAAAATTCTGAAAATATTGTTGATCTTTTAATATTAAAAAGAATCAGTTAGTTATTCCGTCACACACAATGTATCCAAAGGGCAAAAACAGTGGGGGGAAAGTAAGGAGAGCAGGGAAAATGAGGCCTTTGAGACCATTCTGCAAAGACCAGAAAAAAAAATGTTTTCTATCTCCTTCTGCAACCATTTATATCCTTCCCCAAAACAGAAGAATAAAAAATAGGTAAAAGATTCTCAGAGGCCAGAATGCACACCTGTAAACTTAGTTAAAAGCTTTCAGAACCTGATTTTAAAAACAGAGGCCATGCAAATATGTGTGCAACTGTTCCCTTTCTTGCATGACTAGTTACTGTGGGCTGGCCTTTAGTACCTGTATTGACTGGTTGACCCTACAAAGCCAGTTTTTCCCAGCCTGGCTGCTCGCTCAAATGTGTGCTAAATCATGGATATAATGCAGGAAATTGGGTGGAGATGTAAATATACATTTTTCCTGTCAAAACTGAAGCACACAGAAAACCTGGGACACTTTCTGACTTAGTCAAAACGAACGGTTTCTCAGCTAGCTTTCACCTGGCATCGAGGTTACCAAAAGGGGGATGGCTGAAGTACACATGGATTTCAACCCCATCCCATCTGGAGCAGTGCCATCAAAATCTGCTTGGATAGCACCGTTATTTTGCATGCTAACATTATATTTACATTATGTTGGTTTATATTATTTTTTATTATTTTGTGGTTGTGTGACATAGTTTTCTATTAAAATATATCTAAATACTGTTTTGATACACAGCCAAACTGTCAGAAGACAAGAAATACAAATGTTAGAACTTAATGGTGTTAGGTGCTACACATTAGTCTTTCATAATGCTGGATCATCGGTTGGTCCAAAATAGTTAGATGCATATGCTAGGAGTTGAGCTCTCAACTGGTACCTGCTTTAGATTTACTGTCATCTACAGGGTCCTCAGGGTCCTCCTGGTCTTGATGGAGTGGTTGGCCCACCAGGACAGAAGGGAGAAAAGGTAAGTTAAATGTCTGTCTTGCTCCTACTTCAGTGGAAAATCTTTGTCATTTCTAAGGCTGTAAAAATCATAAATTGTTGTCCCTGCAACACAGTGTTGGCTGGCTTCAGTATTTGTTTAACTGAACCCAGCTGCTAATGGCATGTTAGAGCAGATCTCAAAAGGCATGTTCAGAAACCCAGAGTTCCCTGTTGGGTAGACTCATTTCGTGCAGCATTCAACATGCAAAATGCAGTATGAGCTACTCTGTTGTGATTCACCACTAAAAAGGCAGTCATGGCTGGACTCATACAGATGAGTCTTCAAGCTCCATGACTTTGGGCTCCACCTGTTACGGTGGTCACTCAGGACAGGAGAGGTGGTGTGTTGTGTGGAGCCCCAAAGCCGGCTCAGGTCGGGTCACTGCTGCACTGCTTCTTGTAAGGCTTGTCCTCCACTGGTTCAGGTGGTTTCTGCTATAGTAGCTCTTATAACGTGCAACTCAGATAATGGTTTACAACAATTTACAAATATTTCCATGACATTCTCCACCCCTTGACCCTTTGGGTCAGTTTATAGGGTTTAACATTGCAATGAACTCCTCCCCTTGCTCCTGGCCTGGCTAGCAAAAAGGGGTTCCTGCTACAGTAATTACTACAACATGCAACTCAAATCCCAATTTACAATTTAAAGGTATTTTCATTACAGTCTTCACCCCTGGTCCCTGTGGACGAGACCATAGGGTTTAATGTTGCAATAAACTCCTTCCCTTGCCCCTGCTTCAGCTTGGTCTTAGCTACAGACTGCAGTCCCTTAGTGGTGCACCTGCTCCAAGTGAAGCCTGATCTGTGCACCACAGTCTCTCCAGGGGTATACCTGCTGCAGCGTGGACTCGTCCACAGGTCACAGTCCCTTTGACTCGCGTTCACACTGGAGTTCAAGCCTGTCCAGCACAGCAGCGCAGGAACAGCAGCAATGCCCTGGCCACCTGCCAGCCCCAGCGCATTGCCACTGCTGCTATCAGGATGTTCCCGGGCACAGCGCAGTAAGGTGATAAGCAGTACAGCAGTAGGGCAAGCAGTGAAATCAAAAAGAGATAACAGCTATAAATTTGTTCTTGTATCTGCTGTGATCAGTGGTATGTGTTTTACTCAAAGGAGTCTAAGAATAGAAATAAGTCTAGGTGAAGTAAACTGAATCTAATCCACATATTATAAGAAGAGAAGGATGTGGAAAGGGAAGCAACTGGAATAAAGATTAAATTTTCAAAAAGGGCATAATCCTCAAAAAAAAAAAAAGGACACTTCACTGAGCCTGTTTTCTGCATTGTGTATATTTGATAAAAACCCCGTAACTAGAAACAAAGCACTACATATCTGCACCTGCTCAATACAATCCTCAGCACTTTGGGAAAATAGGATTTTTCCATTTCTGCTACTCTTTTTTTCTGAAAACCTTGATTAATCTATATTGCAACACCTTATTTTTAATCATCATTCCCAAATAATCCAGAGAAGATTATGGGGAAAATCTGCAGGATGCACTGAAAGTAAACTCAGTTTGTTCCTTGAAGTGAATTTTGATGTGGTTTTTTGCCATTACTTTTGGAAGAAAACATTGTTAGCATTTTACTCCTGGTTCTTACTCATTTTTTTCAGATCTTACTCAAGTAATATTTCTGTTGAATGAGTAAGGACAGGAGCCTGCCAATATAGCGATTAATTTCATTAGATTCAGTGCAATTTGGAAAAGAAGTATTTGCATGCTGTGACTTTCTGTCTATTCTGTGAACTAGAAGTGGAAAAAACAGTATCTAAGTGAAGTGTATAAAAGCAAATCAAATAGCTTGACTGCTCCAGAGGAGCCTTAAAATCATACTCATCATGCCCCTGGTTTGGGACGGTGCCCTCGACAACTTGTGTGGGATCAGTTTCTGCTTCTGTTATGTCCCATGAGGGTTTTGACATGTACGTTCAAAAGCAAGAGGATGTGACCTGCAATGCTTAATTCTGTGTGCTCCAGACCTTTAAAATCTGCAGCAATAATTGAGACACAAGTTTGCATACTGTCTGCATACTAGACGAGAGCTATTGGTTTGTTACCATAACGCCTGAATTACAGATTGTTTTCTTTTTGACTAAGAGGTCTAATGTTTCATGTAAAGGATATTATGACATCAAATTAAACAACACAGAAATCTAATACCATAACTGTGCTTTTGTTGCTTATCTCGTGTTCTTACTGTAAGTAATTAAGATTGGTTTTCTTTTACAGGGTGATCGAGGTCTTCCTGGTTCTGTTGGTCCAAAGGTAAAAAAAAAAGAAGTGTTTCTATGGGATAACAGTGTCACTGTAATACAGCACATCACTTAAAAGGGCTGAGAAGCCCTAAACATTATTACTGCCAAACCTAATGAAGTCAGCAAGCCTGGCTTCTCAGCTGGCTGACATACTTCTCTAAGAAGTGTAGCCAGGAGTCTGAGGAAGGTGATTCTTCCCCCCGCCTGGCTCTCATGAGACCCACCTGGAGTACTGTGTTCAGTTCTGGGGCCCCCAGCACGAGGCACAGACCTGCCTGGCCGGGTCCAGAGGGCCATAAAGATGGTCGAGGGGTGTGCTGCATCCCTGGAAGGGCTCAGGGCCAGGCTGGACAGGGCTCGGAGCCTGGTGGAAGGTGTCCCCATGGCAGGAGGACAGAACTAGATGGTCTTTAAGGTCTCTTCCAACCCAACCCATTCCATGATTCTATGATTATACTTACTTGCATCTACTTAGGCATGTTCAGTATACCAATAGACTGACCTTTTATTTTAGGGTGATACTGGAGTCCCTGGATCAATAGGCCTCAAAGGAGAAGCTGGAGCTGTTGGGTCTCCTGGCAAACCTGGACCTCCAGGACCTCCTGGATCCCCTGGGCCTCCTGGACCTCCTGGGCCTCCAGGACTAAGCTACAATATGGGATTTGAGGTATTTTGCTATTATGGGGTTTGTTGTAGCTATGGATCTGCTTCCTTCAGGGGAGGGGCAGCATTATCACCTGTATATTTTACAGCTATTTAAGGCTGAATTGATGACAGATAAAGTCATTTGCTCTAGACTGAAATTTGCCTAGGAGTAGCCTACAATGCCTTTTACATTTGACCATATAATTGGCCATGCTTAGACCATGGAAGTAATAGAGTTCTTTGGGCAATTTTCATGTAACTATTTGGTAGCAACAGGTGCTATTTTTGATGCTTATATAATTGCTAATATAAATACTCAAATACTGTATGACCAGGGAAAACTTCCTTAGCACTTTCTTTTCATTTAAATAATTTAGCGCAATGATCTAAATATACATACAGACCTGCCAGTATTCTTTAAAACTGAACTGCAGGTCCCCCTTAAGGTATGACTTACGCTGTCATTCTTGAAGCCACAAATTTAGTTAAGGCAAGTCACATATGTAATGTGTAAATACAGAGACAGATGTTGGACATCTGACCTCACGGTCCGTTCTACTCACAATAAAAAGGTTCTATTATAAAAAAAAAAAAAAAGGGTAGATGCTACTCTTTCTACTCCTGAAATTAATATCCTGAGCACTTTAAAATACAAGATCTGGCCAACTCAAGCTGAGTTTTATGTGTCATTTGAGAACTCATTTAGATTATTTCTTTGGAGCAGAAAGTGGCTTCGCATACAGAAAGGCAAGGGGAGCACACTCAAGATCAAGAGCTAGAGCTACTCCAATTAACATCTTTGGGAAGAGAGGCTGACAAATTGCCTACGTCAGTATTCACATATGAGTCTTCCCTTTTTTTCTTTTTCCAGGCATTTTTCATTTCTAATTTAGCTGTTTGGCTCAGGAAAGTCTTTCCAGAGTTCTCCTTTTTGTATATCATGGGATATAATACAATTTTGCATAGAAACCGAGGGCAGTTTCATCAGAGCATTAAGCAATGTTTGACCAAAGCTACTGGCCATCTGCAGAACAGCTGCAGTGAAGTGGTGGTGTTTAAAAGATACCAGTTTACTCACACATTTCTTCTCGCATCTAGACTACCGCTTTTGTATTTCCTCTAGAAATACCCCTTTTGTATTTCCACTCCAGAGACACTTTAAGTACTCCAGATGCAGAGGTGACCACTAATACTTGTTTAGAGACATATTCTGATTTCTGATGCCTGACTAATGTTGTACTATATACACTACTGGTTAATAATTTCACTGCTGTCAGTGGATGTCAGTGGACAAAAAACTCTCTCCAGCAAGTTCTTAGTTGCCAGCATGGCAATTGTTAGTGAGGAACAGCACAAAGCCTAAGCGTACAAATACTCCCTTCTCTTAACTTAGGTGTGCTATAAAGGCTGGTACAGAGTCTCACCTGAATAAATATGCACTCGTCTCAGGATGAGATAAGAACTACCAGCAAGCCACATCTTCGTCCTTAGGCCTGGTCTGAGTTTTAGCCCAGGATGATGGCTTCTCTGACTTACAGCCATCTTCTGTGACCCTTGAGGAGCCAGTGTTAAGAGAGACTCCACTCTTCCCCATTCACACCATTTGAGTGGAAGCCAGCTTTGCCTCTCTTTGACACCAAAGAGCTTCCCTGCAGGTAGGTGCTTAGGACCAGACTCTGCCACCTCTGATACCTAAGTCTCAGAGGAGCCAAGTTAGCAGATGATCAGGAGAGATGAAAACTGGAAGTCCCCACTTTTATAGACACAGACACAGAAGGATCCCAGCTCTGACTGCGCAACACTATCTTGACTGGCTTCATCTTGAACTTCATCTAGTCCAAACAGAACTGGCATGGCTGTCATTTCCCTGAGAGGGGAATACTACTGTTAACAGACTTGCTAGTTTAGCTGATCTTTTGCATGCCCACCCCTGCCATCTGCTAAGGCAGCGCTGTGGTCTGCTGGTTCAATGGGGCAGCACTACCTTTTGCTTGGCAGTCTGTTTGTTGCTGTAAGGCTGCTTCTGTAAAGCATTCCTGTTAGCACTTGTTAGCATCTGTGATCAGCTATGTGCAAAAACCAAATGGCATGGGGTTTGCTGGCACTTATGCTTGCCAAAAGAACAGTTTGAGCTGCAGAAGGTACCTGGTAAACCCATTAAAAACATGCAGATGTCAAAAGCGATGGTGTGTTATATAAAGCAGGCATCAAGTGCTCTTCTAAAGGGAAAAATAAATTGGCACAGTGGAGGCAAGGGAAAGAAGGACCCAGAAACACAGCTTGTGGTTTACCCTAAGTAACGAGTGTTTGGTTAAACAGGATAAACAGAATATCAGCAGATTTTCTGTTTATATTTGATATACTGGCAGCTGATAGAGGGGCACAACGAAAGCCTGAGTAACATTCAGTCTCAGGTGAAGCTGCATAAAAGGACTTGAGGCCACCTGATGACTCAGTGTCTCCCACCTTGGTCCCCTAAAGGAAAGACCTGATTCCAGCCATGTGCTCCTTCTGCTTCTCCTGTTCTTGCTCTCGTGGAGCTGGTGGAAAAGGGCAAAAGAATGAGGTCTATCTTTTTCACTGCAGTCAGATCAGTTGATGTTTTCCAGACTTTGGCGCTAGGTTGTTATTCCATAGCAGCTTAAGCTGATCTCATTGGTCTTCCTTTCCCTTATAGCATCACAAAGGTACATCAGACCTATGGTAATCTGAGCCATTTCCAGTCAGTAACTAGCAGATAGCTAAGCAGGCGAGGAGTGTGGGTCCTCTAATCAGGATAAGCTGACACAAGGGCTCGTTGCCACCAAGAGGTGTAGATTCTGCTTTGCTCCTGCTCTTCCTCCCATCTGCAGCCGTTCCTGGCACATGCCTGCCCTTCACATGCACTGACATCCAGTGTTCCATCAATCCTTCCACAAGCCAATTTAATTTATTAAAACTTTAGAGAACCATCCCACCCCCAAAAAGTAATGTATTTTCTGCCATTTTAGTGATATAAAGTGGCTCACGGGAAAGTGAGAGGATTTAACACAGGGCACAGAGGGTGAAAATGAAGCCTGTATGGCTGTGAGCAGGGAAGCAGAGCAAACAAAGGTCAAGATTTTTCCCTTTTCAGAAAAGGAAACAATTAAGCCAGCATAGCTGCATTTAAAACTGCAGCTAAAAGCAAGCAAACAGTTCCCTGCTGGCATGGTTCATCCAGACGGTTTGAAGCACAGTCTGACGAGTTCTAGATTAGGCATAAGGCAAGGGGTAGGAACATGTGGCTGTGGTGGGGGTCAGGGTAAAACAGATAATTGTGGCAGCCTGCAGTTTTATTGCTTTGGCTGCTTTGGCACTGGGAGCTCCTGGTTCTGCCATGGATTTGGAATATCGTGGTCAGAACAGTGAGAGCTGGAGAGAGATTGCTGCTTTCTGTGTAGTGTCCTTTAAAACCCCTACAAAATCTCCACAGGAAATATGAATGCTGCTCTCAAGGTCTTCCACTTCACAGACACCTTTCTGAAGTCAGCAGAAAGCCACGACAATAGTCAGTGGGCTGGAGCACATGACCTGGGGGAAAGACTCAGGGAACTGAGCTTGGTTTGGAGAAGGCTCAAGCATTTTAGCAGCCTTCTGATACCTAAAAGGAGGTTATTGAGAAGACACATGGCCAGGATCTTTACAGTGGTGCACAGAGTGATGAGCAACAACAGTCCTAAATTGAAACAGAGGAGGTCCTGAATTCATAGAAGTGAAATATTTTTCACTTTGACAACAGCCAAATGTTGGAACAGGTGCTTGCTGTGGCTGCAGAACTCTGTCTCTTGAAGGTCCCAAGACCTGAGGGGACAAAGCCCTGAGCACCCTGATTTGAATCCAGTGTTGATGCTGCTTTCAATGGCAGGTTGGACTAAGTAGCCTCTGAGATCCCTACCACATAATTAATTCTGCAATTTTGTGATAGAACATTTTTTTTTTCTGCTCAATTTCATTTCAGTACACTGTATTTTAGGAAGGGTTTCAACATTAAACTGTGATAATTGTGAAGGACCTTTCTTTTTGAATAATGATTGCTGCTCTTAAGAAACTGCCTGCAAGTTCTCCTTGCCTTAAATCAGTATACGTAACCCTTACTCATTGTCACAGTATGTCAGTAGCCAGGTGGCAGGTAAATGCTAAACAGAAAATTACTGCTACAGCATGCTTAAACATAGCACGTGCCTAAAACAGTGATGCCATCTCACTTCTGCCTGACACTGTCCAGCCTGAAGAGCTGGAGAAATGGTGTCAAACTGGCAAGACTGTAAAGGCCAGGGTTTCTGTTAGGAAGATCAACACGCCCTTATCACATTTGAGTGGAGCCTATCTCCAGAACATCAAGAATTGGTCAAAAAAAGGTTAATGAGAAAAGATAAAAATATTTCTGTTCAGTATCTTTTAATATTTTTTTACAGGACTCCAGAAAACAGAACAGTTGAGGGAATAAAGAGACAGAAAAAAAAAAAAAAAAGATAAATTCTTAAATTCTGTAGCATCTTTTCTCTTCCATTAGGACATGGAAGGATCAGGTACCATTAGCCTGTTAAGTGAATCCAGCATTCCAGGATTAAGAGGGCCAAAGGTAAGTAGATGTTCTTGGGGAGGGGAGTGCTGTTTGTTGTTGGGGTGTTTTGTTTGGTTTTTTTTTCAAAAACAAAAGCGTCCTCTCTGCTTTTGTGAAATACATAGCCCCAGTCAGCTATAGATTTGGAGTCACTGCACTGGATTCAGGTTTTCTAGAATGACATTACAATACCTGTGTTCTCCAAAGAATTTGCATTATATTTCTCTGATACCTTGTTAGCTGATGATTTTTACATTCTCTTCCAGTATATTTTTGAGAGATTAAAGGATGAAATAGGTGGTTTCGTATTTCTTGTTCTACCCTAACAGATGCCCTTCTTCTATATGAAGATGAATTATATATACTAATGAAACTGAAATGTTATAGTCTGATAGTCAAATGTGCATAATCTGAAATACCATTTTTAAATTAAAAAAATGTTCCCAATAGTGTGGGAGCAATGTCCCAGAAGAAGGGATATTTTTTCCTCCGTCACCGTGTCTTGGGAGATTTTTGCTTGTATGGGCCACTTTAAAACACCAAATATGGTATATAGGAATACAATGCGTCAGGACTTACCAGATCATTTAGATTTGTCTTCATTCTAAGCAATTACATCAAAACTGCAGCCTATAATGCCTTCCCCAAAGCAGGCAATTGCCCAGTGTTCCTCCCAGAGCCGTCGGCATTGTTCTAGTTTGGGCTTCAGAAGTCTGGCCCTCTGTTCACTCCAAAAGAAACAGACTTTCAAAGCCTAGCATTAACAGAATAAGCTTTGGTGCTCAAGTTTGAGAAAGTGCTGCTGCTGCTGACTGTGGCCAGACTGAATGCTAGGCCGCAGTGCAGCATTGCTGCAAATGAGGCAGACCAGGCACTGGAGCACATCAGAAAGGGTGTTGCCAACAGGTACAGGGTGGTTATTATAACCCTTTACTCAGGGCTCGTGAGGCTGCATTGACATACAGAATCCTTTTTGGTTTTTGTACCCCACTTCAAGAAGGATGTGGAGAAGCCAGAGACAGCCCAGCAGAAAGCTGTGCAGCTGGCATGGCCCTTGCGTGCGTGACCACTGAGGAGAGGCTTGAAGGAGCTCAGGTGGCTCGGTCTGGCCGAAAGGAGACAAGGGCATGATCTGATAGCTGCTTGCAAGTCTTTGAGGGGCAGCTGCAAATATGATGAAGCAAAACTGTTCCTTGCAGTGCCAGACAGTGCAACAAGGGACAGGGGTCACAATTTGCAGCTTGAGATGTTCAGGCAAAACCTTAGGAGACCTGTTCACTAGGAGGTTAGTGCAGAACCAGGGTGATGTGCCCAGGGAGGCTGTGGAATCTCTGTTCTCAGAAGTTTTCAAGACTTTGCTGGACAGAGACATGACTGACCTGACTGGGAGCTGGTGATGGTTCTGCTTCAAGGGGGTGACTGGGTTAGGTGGCCTCCAGAGGCCCTGCCCAACCCTGTTTCTGTGTTTCCATGAATCATCAGGAACAAACTGAACACGGGAGACAGGAGCAAGTTTGAGAAGCTCTTTACCATGCTGGCTTAAAGTTGTGAGTCACTGAAGTTACAGCTGACTCAGTTTAATAGCTTGGAGGCCTTTGCCCGCTCTTACATCTTTTCCTAGATACTAAAAAAGTGGCACAAAAAATACAGTTACAAAAATAAGAATAGAATTTGTTAGATGAAGCAAGCTAGTGTCCAAAATGAGATGTCCAAAACCAGTGCCAAAATTGCCCATTCTGAGCAGTGTAAAGGGCCGCCTTACTCTCAGTTTTGGTTTTATAACAGGCATTGTTTCCAAGTCACTCATCTATGAACACTGCAAAAATGTCTTTCTGCAGCTGAACAAAATCCTGGAATTTTGTTTTCCTATTACTGCTTAGTCACTCCACAAAGCTTGACTCAGAACATGAGGCACATAAAAACTGCCCTGTAATCATGAAAATGATTCTACATTCTTATTTGTACTGCATGAAAAGTATTATGAGCCACTTACACCCTATGACAGCTCCAGAGGTTCTTGATTGTGAGCATCTTCTTCTAAGAGGGCTGTAACTCAAAGCAGCTGCTAGGACATAAATTACATTTATCTGCACTAAATTTGTATCTCTTGAATTTTTTATTACTTTCCTATGAGAAAGTAGTAGCTATGTTTTGAATGAAAAGTATCAGTTTTATTTTGCCTGTAGGCTCAGCAATCATTTCCAAGATTTCGATTCTCTTTCTTCCACAGATCAGTGTAAAGTTTTGTTGGTGTTTGGTTTATTAGTATCTTGTTTTCATATTCTCAATGAAGACAACTCAGTCATTTTGTTGAAAACTTTTTTTTTCATTCAGCTTTTTAAAATGATCAATAACAAAGTGGTGTTCATTTTACCATCAAAAGAGTCACAATGGTACTTTATGACTGAGGCAGGAGAGGAATTTGCATGCCCAAATGTTTGTTTCAAGCTACTTTTAAACTTGAACTGGCAAGACAATGCTGTGTTGCCTCCAAACTAGTAACATATCTTCATTTTAGCCAAGGAGGCAAATTACAAAAATTGTAAGCAATTGAAAGCAATCCCTTGCAACAAATGCAGTTGAACAACTTTATTTCTAATATTTTCTAAAATTATGTATAGCAAGCAGTGACAATATTATATATTTGTAGGAAAAAAAAATCTTTAGATTGTTGCACGATAATGTGGAGCAAGGCAGTATTTGTTAGAAAAAAAAAATGCTTGCATTTTATTACTCTCTCTTGATACTACTGGTCTCCAGCATTGGTTTTGTAACAATTGTGGTTATGAATTAGGTTTTTTTCTGAGAAACATATTATGAAATGCTACATGGATTTACCAGTAAATTCAGTGTAATTTTGTAGGGTTCTGCAGGAAGACATGGACAGCATGGGCCATTAGGACCAAAGGTACTCTATGTAACAAGGAACACTTGAAAACTAACCTATTTTGCTTTGGCATATGTTTTTTATTTCTATATTCCCAGCATTTGCCTTAACAAAACAGCTTTTGTTTAACATTTGCATACCAACTAAGGATAGGACAAATTTTGTTCCCATTTACCCTGGGTATCCACCCAGAATGTTTATTAATAGAGTTATTTCACATCCACACTGTAACATTTATTAAATTCCAGCTGGGCCATTACATTCCAGGGCACTTGGTGTAGCATGGCATTTTTGTTTAATTTTTTTAGGACATTTGGTAGTTTGTTATTCATTTATACATGACTCTGGTTTCCAAGAGATTACATGTATGCTGTTGAAAGAGAAACCTGCAGGAAGAGGCCTTCAGGCATGATCCCAGAAAGTGATAAGAAAACATTCTGGGAGGTGCTGGGGGGAAGAAGGGGGATGTCATGACTGCTTTGCCTTGGTTTTGGTTTGAGCTCAGTGGTGACTGAATTTTACCTCTTTGGTGCCACTGTTGGTTAAGTAACCCATGAGGAAGAAGCGGAGAGATGAAAAACCATAGGAAGAAAGGTCAGATTCGCAGAATGGGGCCTTAGGCAGGAGGAGGCTCTTTCTATTCCTGCGTAAAACTCAGGTACCAGTCAGGTTAATAGTACAGCATGACAACACTTTTCAAGCTCCCTAAATGTGGAGTTGCAGAAATGTGAAGTCTTCATTGCCCTGGGAACTGACAGCAACGTTGAGAGAACAGGAAATGGAAACCAATAGGCGGGGGCCCCCATCCTCTTTTCCTAAAATTTACACTCAAACAGACACAGCACTGGTCACTGACCAGCACATTCCAGCATGCATCTGTGTCAGAGAACAGCAGCAATCCAAGATCTGCCCAGTCCCTTACGTCTAGTCTGTAGAGCTCAGCTTATAGGGCTGAAAAAAGGCCCTTCATTGGGTACTGCTGCTGTTAACGATGGAGGACAACATTCCTTGGCAGTGAAAAAATCACGTGGTTGCACAGCATGTGTTAGTGAACTATACTGCAAAGGACTGGCTAGAATAGATGTGCTCTCACATCATGCTGCTCTATGGACAGGAGTAGGTGCTGAGTTTCCATGCCAAAAATACATATTTTTTTTGTTAAAAAATTATTCTCTGCCCTTAATTAGAAATTTTGTTTCTAAAATATTGTGAAAACAAGTCTCACAAAGATTTCTGAAATGGAGGTAGCATGATTCCTAGCATTTAAGAACTGGACTGGGACTGAAAAGATAGTCACAGACCTTGGCCAAGAGGCTTCACTGCCGCCTACACTAAGAGTTTAGTTGTTTAATCTTAAATCATTCATCCCAAAGATCACGAAGGCAGAGAAAGGAACATACTATTGCCTGACATCTTACAAAATCAGGTACACTAGAGCAAAATTAATATAAAGTGGTTATAATACACTATCATTCTCATGGGAATGAATTTTACACCCACTTTTCATGGTTATAAATGACTCCACTAGGCAACAGTGGCAAAATACAACCACCGCCCACTTCCAAAACCCAAGAGCTAATGCATCATGAGTTTAAGGTATAGTTATGTTTCATGCATCCTTCATCCTACAAATATCCTAGCTAGTAGATCTGTGAAAAGAAGGCCTGCTGTAACTGAGGTTTTCTCTCTTTCCTAGCAAGTAAGTACAGATCCAAATTCTGCTCTCACTTTTATTATCATGAAAAACTGTTTCCGGTAAAAACCAGTCTACAGTATTCATGCATTCATGAGTATAAGCACTCCTAAAAGACAATAAGCATAAACAACATTTAAGGCAATGGCCTGTTTATATTCTCCATCTCAAATGAAATAAACTAAATTGCATGTTCTCAGTCTATAATGAAATCAAGGAATCATGTCTGCTCAGAGCCAGAGTAGTGCAGAATTAGTCCCAAAGATGGAACAGTGCAGTACTCAGTACATTGCTCATGGTATGGCTCTGTGGCTGAGTGGATGGGGAGAGCAGTGGTCTGTGGGAGGCTGAGTTAACTGTGTTGAAGGAAGATGGTGGGTCATTTGTGGAGGCACAAGATTGTTCTGGCATTGGTAGATCTGGGGAATGTTACCATGTGCTGGTTTCAGACACCAAAATGAAGGTTCGGGTACGTGGCTTGGTAGATGCTTGGCAGAAACTATGTGTGGTGACCAGAAACTCTAAGGTGTGGGTAGGAAGTGGGAGGTTAAGCCCACAGAACCAATTCACAAATGCATGCTAAGCATCACTTTACCAAAAATATGCCCTGTTTTTGCTAATCATTTTACTCCATTCAGTCCCCTTTTTTGTAAGGAAAGTAACATACTTGTTTTAAATCCTTGTAATGACTGTTCAGTTTGATATTTGAGCCCTGCTGTGTCTCTGTTTCAGGGGGAAAGAGGCAACATTGGTCCACCAGGTTCAAAGGTGGGGAATTCATTTAACTTGATCTAAAACTTCAGTTGTTTCTTTCTCTTAATGCACTCAGTCAATAATGAATATTTCTTGCTCTGTCAGCATATTAAAGCCCAGGGAGGCTTATCTGGAAAAATCAGAACCCTTTCTCAGTGGAATTGCGTTTGTCAGGAGCCAGTGTAACTTCTGTTTAAAATATGGTTTAAATTGTATTTTAAATCCCCAGGTGCATGACGCCATGGTGCTTTGTGCGACCGTCTACCTTTTCGCCAGGACAAAAAGAGTATCAGCAAAGCTTATATAAAAAACTAAGTCCCACATGCCCCCCAGCTCCTTCCTCTCCCGGTGAGGCTCGCACTGCCCCCCGGAGCCCTCCCCACGGCACGGGTCTGCGGTGTGCGGTCTGCGCCCAGTCCCGGCTGCGCCCCGCGGAGAGCTCGGGGGCCGTGCGGGACCCCAGCCCGGTGCCCAGCACAGAGACTACTGCTGTCGCCTGTTTCTGTGCTAGAACCTGCTCACCACCGGCAGCCAGGCTCCTCCAGACCGCTCGGGAGGTGCAAGATTATAGAAGCGGTGGCTGGAAGGACCTCCAGAGGTCACCTAGCCCAGCACCGCCCCCCAAGCGGCGTTACCGCCAGGCCCAGACCGCATCAGCAATGCGTTCGTCTGTCGGAGCTTTAAATGCCTCCAGGGAGGTTCGGGCACTGCGGCTGCCGTGCTCCCTGCTTCGCTCTCCTCTTCGGAAAGGGGGTTTCCCTGGGGGCGCCGCCTGTGCCCCCGGCGGCGACCTGCCGCCCCCCCCCGCACTGCTGCGGCTCCGGGTGAGCCCGGGCCGGGCCCGGGGCTGCGCTGCCTCGCGCGGCGGGGGGCGGGGCGGAGGCACTGGCACCACCCCGGTCCGCTCGGGTTCGGGCTCCTGCCTGCAGCTGTGCCGCTGCCCGCAGCCCCGGCTGACTTTCCTGCCGTTTGCAGGCCTAAGCCAGCAGAGGGCGGGGCTGCGACTTGTAGAAAATGGGATAAAATAAAATAGAATAGAATAAAATAAAATAGAATAAAATACAATAAAATAAAACAGAATTAAATGAAATAAAGTAAAATAAAATAATAATAAGTAAAACAAAACCAAAAGCTTCACTTGCGTTTGGCATAGCACTGAAATCAAGAGTTGCTCTAGGAAACGAGATAAAAGCGATCATGAGTCTACCCTTCTGCTTGCTGAATATTTATGAGAGTATTATCACAGTCTTCTAACAGCATCTGCTTGTTTATTTTAAAAAAACAACAATGTAGCAGGACTCTGCTTGCCATAAATTCCATCTGCTCTACATATTTTGAGTGTTGCCATGATATTTGTCAGCATAATTAAAGCTGATGCATTGATGCACGGGACAGTTGTTTAACTCTTCTTTTTAATCTGTTTGAGACTATGTGTTATTTTCTTAATTATTATGCATACAAGTGCTTTGTTATGCGGTCCTTGTTCCAGTAATAATTATTGTTGATGTGATGAATACGTTTCAAACACATGCATATATTGTAAGTGGAGTTATTACAGTGCTAGTTAAAAATAATCGATCTATCTCTTCAGTCCTCAGATTCAAAAAGATCTTAGTCCTCTTGTATTTGAGCAATGAGTTATATTCTTAAAATATGGAGTGAGTTAGAGATAAGAATGCCTCTGGATACATTTTACAGTAAAACATCTATCCTGGATCTTTTCTTCCAAATTAAATTTTATTTGGAGAATCAATTGGTGAAATTATTCAGCATTTGTAATAGTAGAAGGCTGATCTGCAGGTACCAGCATGCCTGAAATGGCAGTATTCTGTTGAGAAATACTGTTGGTCCAAGGTTATTTCCTCTGCCCCATTACATTTGCTCCAAATAGAAACATATAATTTTTCACAAGCACTGAAGAGACTTAAGTCCCAAGTACCATTTTTACTAGTCGGGTAGGTGCCTAAATCCCAGTAGTTGCTTAGGTGCCTAAATCCCATTAGCATTCAGAGACACCTTTTATCCTGCACTCGTCTATAAAATGAAAATCAGAGTGCTTCAGAAGTTATTTTGACAAATGGAGTGTTCATTCCTGAACCACATGCTTTGCTGATCAAAAGCAAAAAATAGAAATAACAGTGAGAATATATTGCTTAATGAAGTGGACGCATTAAATCTTTTATGCTGGTGCTTCTGTAGTAAGGCATAAGAAGAGAGGGAATTTTGTGTCCTACAGACTATTAATTTGGATTTCTTCTATCACACCAGAAATGCCGCAGGGAAGACCATTTGACTTTGGATGCTTTGAAACTCTGTCGTTCTTCAAGACACTGCTGTAGACTATTAGATAATTCTCAGTGGGTTTTTTGGGGTCACATCCATCTATCCTAGCATCCTGTCTCCAGCTATGTCAGAAGCATGCACAGTTTGAGCAGATGCTTAGGTGCAATTTGGCCTTATGAAAGGCCAAGTATTGCATCATAGTTCTCCTAAGTGACTTCTTAGACTCCAGCAATTTATGAGTCGGGGACTTTCTCAGCTAGAAATGGTGTCTGAACCACAATTAGATCTCTTCAAGTAAACTTGATGTCTCCCCTGGAACTCATGCAAACTTCTACAATTTACAAGACCTTGGTGCAAGGTGCTCTGCCAATTTAATTATACATCCCGTGAACCTCTTCCAGCTATTTGCATTTGACGGTCGCTATTTCTTCTGTTAGAAGTGTGAGTCCTTAACCACTTTCTGCTTTTAGAAGCCTCTACAATATCCTTCACCCACCTCCTCATTTGTCTGTTTTCCAAGACATAGCTTACACTTATCTTTTTGACAGCTACTGAGCTGACCTTTAAGTGGAATTGTCTGTCTACTAGATTTTCATGATACTATGTACTGTAAAAGCCCAAATATATTTTCTTGAAGCAGAAGAAAAACCAAGAACTAAAACAGCCTTCTTCTAAAAAAACCCCAAAATCCAACCCAAACAACAACAGCAAAAGAAAAACCACCAAAACCCCCACTAACCAAACAAGCAAACAAACAAAAAATAGCCCCACTACTAAACCAAAGCAGGGCTAATCTGTCACTTGAATGAATTGTTAGGCTGTTCTGTGTCATTTCCTTTGCACTTTCATATGACAAGGAGAAAAAGAGCTGCAAAAAATGCAGTTCACTCTTTATCTGGTCCTTTAAGAATTTAGTCTTCTTTTATCCATTTTCCTCTGGGTGAACTGCGTTGTCATTACTGAGTGAAACCTGTTTTCCCCATAGAATAGAGTAACTGTCAGATTCTTAGCAGCAATATACAGTCTTGCATTAAACTAAAGCAGGGGCTATCAAACTTTTTGCCCCATATACCAAATCCCATGTGCATACAATGCCTCTTCCTCCTCATCCTCCAGCCTGGGAGTCACTTAACTGAAGGGTGGAAATAACCTGGGGAAAGCAACAGAAACCGACCTTTTGCTAAGTGGAGGTGAGAGCAGCAGAGAAGAATGGTTGAAGCTGCATTTTTAAAAAAAACTGCTCTGGAATTGGGAAAGAGTAGGAGGAGTGGAGGGAGCAGAGGACTGATGAGATGATGCTGACTCCACGGAGGCCCCACAGACCTGCCCTGTGGTCAGCCCATCCAGAGCCATCTGTGTCACTCCCAAGAGCAGCAGCCTCCTGCTTGCATGCAACTGGATACACTTTTGAGAGAATGACAGTGTATTTGTTGTGGCAGGGAATGCCGGGTACAGATGGAAAACCAGGCTTTCCTGGCATTGCTGGACGACCCGGAGATGTGGTGAGTAGGGCTGTCATCATCTGTGATCACCCAGCACACACAGGCTCCCAAGCCTAGGGCTTAAGGGTCACCAGGAGCCCTAACAGTACTGGCTAGCAGTGCAGGAGAGCCGGGGCTGGGTTTGTCCTGCTTAACCCAGACCAGCTGCCTCAGACACCAAGCATAGGAGCAGGGTGTTCCTTGCCCTTGCCTCCCTCATCTGGCATCTCCAGAGGCTAGTTCTAATTCTTTGATGCTCCTTTTGCTTTTAATTATTCAGAAATCAGCTCTGCTTTTAATAAAAGAGAAGCTAACAGGCTCATAGGTGATTTTAATGTATTTCTGATGCTTAAGAGCTGCTAGGACTGCAGAGCCCTTTGGCCGGGAAGTCCCACAGCTTGTCCCCTGCCACCTCCCTCTCACTGGTGGCAGTGAAGCTGTCTGCTTCCCTGCTACAGTGAGCTGTGCTGAGGGGCTGAGCAAGTCTGGAAACAACCTGCCCGAAAACCGACTGTATAACGCACCTGTGCTCCCCTGCCTGGGGCCACTGGGCCATCCCAGGGACAGCTAATGCTGGAAAAGGAAGGAGCAGCCAGGCATGGCTGACCTCAGTGCACTGAAAGAAAGGCTTGTTGAATTAATCCCCAACTAATCAAATGCTGTGTGCCCGTTCTGCTGGTCACCTGTGAACTCTGTCAAGTGTGCTGGGAAATGCTTTCAGGCTTCAAATCCTCAGAGGGTCTGAGCTCAAAGCAGATGGCCCCACTCGTGGTTCGAAAGCACTGGGACTGATCATTCTGTACCTGCATTTTACTGTTGTGCTTTCTGTGAAGCTAGAGAAAGCCCATTTTCAAAATTTTACCTTTTAAATCACTTACACCCATTTGTCTTATCACATGCAGGGTCCAAAAGGGGAGAAGGGTGACCCAGGACTGCAGGTGAGGTTGTGTGGATTTCATTCTTTCTCGGGAACCTGGGTGAAATGTAGTACTTAGTAAATGGGTTTTCCACCTGTAATGCTTTTGACATAGGGTGAACCAGGACAGAACGGGAATAGTATTGTGGGACCACCAGGACCACCAGGACCACCAGGACCAATCATAGCAATACCTGAGGTAAGTGTGTTTGTCAAGCATTAAAGTCTTTGTAACCCATCTTACAGAGAAGAAGGCACAAGCCGTTAACAAACTGGCAATGCTGCTGTTGATGTTCAGGTCATAAGTTTACTCCTCAAAACAAAAAAATCTCGATATGTCTTTATATCAAATGGATTTTTTTTAAAAAAGACAAAATGGGGAGGAGAGTGGGTGAAGAGCTTATATACAAGAATTATGGGCTCACACTGAGAACTCACAAGCTGTCCAGGTGATTCTGCAGAGGTTGTGAACATGAAATAAAAATCAACAGAGAAATACAAAACTGGGAATGTTTAACAAAGCAAGCACCCAAGACACAGCAGTATGTAGGAGAGAGATAGGTTGCATTTTCTGACAGGTCTCCAATATACCAACCAGAGCACTGACTGTTGTGGAAGCAACAGCCCAAAGTATCAAAGGGTAAAACACTTGAAGCTCAGCAAAACTGCCTAATATCCTTTAGCTGCATGTATATTTTCTACATCAGCCTTTGCAAAAACAATACTAGTTAGCAGTATGAAGGCTAGACATTAGGATTAATTCCATTTCAAATCCTTGTGGTTGGCTTGATATGACATTGAGATCTGGAGGAGCTGTGAGTGGCTACAGGAAGTTCTTTACCTCTCAGAGCTGAAGGTGCCTGAGACAGCCAGACCCACAGAAACCACATAACAGCAGTAAGGAGTGATTTGTGGTTGCAAGAAGAGAAAGTGCCCAGGTGAGAAATCTGTGCTGGGGTAGCTGGGCACCAACATTAACACAAAGCTGAGCTACATACAACATTTTTTGTTGACTGAACCAACTAGGCTTTCAGTAACACTTCTGCTACTGATAGCAAATATAGCATAAATTGCCATCCCATAGCCCACATAAACAGTCCCAAAAGAGTTGGGTATTTTAATTAAGTTTACTTATTATCCACACAGAATCTTAGGATCCAAGATCTTGGATGAGCAAAATTACAGATTCACAGAAATGTTGGTTGGAAGGGGTGTCTGAAGATCATCTAGTTAAAAGTCCTGCTCAAAGTGGGACTTTAACCAGCTCTACACTTTATCATTTTTCTGTTGGTGTTTCTGGGAAGTTCCTCAATAACTGTGACAGAAATGCTGATGTAAAAATCATGTTCTTTCTCACAGCCCTGCCCTCATGGTGTCACTGCGGGGCCTCAGCTCTCATCAGTGACTAAACAGCTCTGTTTGCAGTACTAATGAACCTGAATGTGTTGTTCCTTAGCTCATTAATACTTGACAAAACACTGTGAGAGCCTCAGAGGGAGGACAGTATGTATAAAAAATGTAAAAAGATTATTGAAGCTAACAGCAAACTAATGACAGTAGTTAGCTGGAGGCTGCATAGCTCCCTACTATGCCCACACATCTATGTAAGGGAAGAAACCTAGCCTCTGAGTTCTCCAGAACTGTATGAGCTACTTTCACCATGCTTTACAGAACTAAAGCCTGGTAGAAGCTGTATTGCGTTAGGTGTATTACAACCCATACAAAACTCCATTTCCTTCTCTGAACACCTTGGAGTTTAGGAAGCAAGTTCTCTTACGAAGTTGGGTGCATAGTATATGGGGCTTTATGTACATTTGTAACAAACAGATATTTGGGGAGGGGGAACAGCAAGAGCCATATATCCTCAAGTGCTTCAAATCCTCCGTGTTGTTAATCAGATGATTTATCGGAGGACTTGGTATGCTGGATTTTGATACAGTTGACTGAACATGTGCACGTGTAAGTATATGTCATTATGTGTAACACTGAGTTCTACCTACTTCACAAATGTTTGTATGAGAGCGGGACCTTTGATTACTATACATTTGCTGAGATAGAAGATTAAATTATCCAAATACATTTTGTTGACTTCTGTAGTTAGCTTCAGATAGGAAAAGAACTACTGCAAGTATCAATTGCAATTGGAATTACGGAACTAAAATAAATATCAGTACCAGCTGTTGTAATGTGGATATTGGCTTGACCTGGGTAGAGCAGCAGAGATCAATTAAGTGATCTACATGAACCACAGGGCAGCTAGAGAGATTGCTCCCCGGGTCAGGGTCTGTTGGTTCACTCATTTAACTGTTGTGTAGCCAGAGACAGCAATGCTTCTTGGGCTACAGAAGTCTGATGGACTGAGCTATCAAAGTTGGAAGTTTTCTTACGAAGGGCTGTGTGACTACAACTAAACAGATTTCAGGCTGCTTGATCAAATTAAAACAAATTAAAGAGCTGGTGCAGTTTCACTATTGTTGAAATATTAAGGTCTGACATTGGACTGCTGTCAGGCCTCACCGGTATCTGGCCAAAAGCATATTGATTGAGCTGCACTGGGAAGGGGAACTTAGTTTCCTCCTCATTTAACCTGGTCCCTAGGTGAACTGAGGGGATATGATCCCTTCAGGAACTGCTCCCAACACTGTGAAAAGACATGGTAAGATAAAAGTGAGGTCTGCAGTGGAACCTTGTAATTTTCAGGTTTTTGCAGTACCTACCAACACCGTGGGTCTCAGAGGCTTGCAGTCCTTTTTGTCTCTTCTCTTGCCTCCTGCTCTTGGTTGGGAAGTCAGCTCTGAGCTGTCCTGTTTAAAAACCAATGTCCCTCAGTTTGCTGCTGCTGGATATTCCAAAATACAATATTCCTCATCCCATATGGGCTAATTTGCTTTTTTGGAGCATAATCTCTGATACTTAGTGCATTTTCCTGCACGGTATCATGATAACCAGTAAACCATATTAATTGTTGCTATGATTTTTATCTCACCAATTCAGTTTGATACAGTACAGAAATCTTACTGTATTTGAATTTAAAACTTTTAAACAATTACCTATTGCCACCATTTTTCCTCCTTAGTTTAGGTACAAAACCTGAATGAAAGTCCTGGAGAAAGATTAATGTTGGGGGTCTAAAGGATATGTCGAAAGATTGTTTCCTATGTTCTTTCTGTAGTCCTAATAAGGGCGTATTCATGCCATTTGAATATGAAGCTGAAGGTTTATTTAGAATCCAACCCAGGCAAGCATGCTAAAACCTACGGTTTCTCCCTCTTCATAGCCGTGAAGAAAATATGAAAAACAACATTGTCCTTACTTCGTGGTCAGCACTTTCTGAACTGATTTGATATGTTAAAAAATTGCATTGCTGGGTTGTTGCTATTAAAGCTGCTTGCACATCCAGAAAGGAAGATAAATATATACCTGGAGCAGGCTGTGAAGAGTGCAATCTTTTTCTCTTCTCATCATCCTTGTACCTTCTATTTTCATATCTTTTTCAGCACTCTCTACAGTTTTCTGACTTCCAACCACAATTTCCATTTGTAGCTAAACTCTGTTTATAAAATATACAAAGTGTTGGTCCCAAGCTCAGCAAAGCCTTTGGGATTCTTTCCACTGACTTCAGTACAGTTTGGATTGAGCCCAAAAAGAATGAATACTGAGTAATTCCACAATGCAAAGACAGTGTAAACCCAGGGCTCCTGGATTTCTTCCACCAGCTGTAGATAAAGCAGAGCAATTGCAGCAGCAGCACTCTTTTATTACTGTCATTAAAGTAACAGCCCATACAGAGCTGGGAATACAGTGGGACCAATGGCATCACGCTAGCCCTGGAGCAATGCAGCAGAGTGAGCTCACAGAGGGTGGGAGATGGAGTGCTGCCTGCAGCAATTAAACTCCCTTTTAATTTGACATTTTTCCAGTGGTTTTTGTAGAACACAAGGACAGGGAGCAGCACCCAGTAAAAGTAAAAGGCTTTAGCTGCATGAATCATGGTGCCAACATGACCCCAAAGTACAGAAAGTTGACCATACACTGCCACAATCAGATGGCATAGATAGGATATCTGATGTGACCAAGCAGGTCTGTTCTTTTTTGTGTCCTCCTTCACATCCCAGATTGTCCAGCACTATCCAAACTAGCCAGCTGCAACAAGATCTTTTACCACCTCATACCAACACACTCTTCATGCTAGTCCCTCCACTGCCTTGCCCTCACCTCATCCAGAACCCACTCTTTCTTCTCTTGCTTCTTCTTCCTTGGCTGCTCTCTCTTCATTGGCTCTCAACCACTTAACAGAACCAGCCACAGCTGCACCTTATCTACATCGGCCAACCCGCCGCCCCTGAAGCCAACCCACAGTTGTATATTATCAATGCTAATTAACACAGCTTCATTCCTCTACAATTCCCCCTTCTTTTTTTTTTAACATTTCATACCTTATGTTTTTAACAATTATTACAACCTTTTTACAAATAATTTTTTCATACAGTCCTCTATAATTCCTCTACACTAGATTAGAAAAATAATAATCAGAGACTCGTAATTGGAAGTGACCTCTGGAGGCCATATGGTCAAACCTCCTATTCAAAGTAGGGGTAGCTTCAAACTTAGTTCTTGTATGCTGTATTATTGACAAATGTTGCAAAAGATTGTGATCTGATAGCATTGATCTGCACATGCACATCTGCAGAAGAGGCATTCAGATTTCACAATACCTCAGTGACAAAGTGCTTATTCATGTGTTAAGTGAATCCCCGGCACCTGAAGGCATGCCCTGCCCTAGTCTTGTGAAATTCAGAAGATTTTCGTCACATTGAATGGGAATATACTGTTGTACATAGAGCCTTATATTGAAATGGCTTGCCTGCTAAACAAGTGGACTAGTTCAAGGCTGTAATGAGGTTCTGCACACATTTCTGAATCCAAAACAAAGCTAAACTTTCACACAAAATGGGACTGTTGGAGTGAAAGAAATGAAAAAAATGACAAACTGATTAAGGATCTCTTTTCACCTACAACAATTACGTGGACCAAGAACTTACATATTGTCTGTCCTGAACTCTAACACATGACTATGTGATATAGTATTGGGAACATCCGTTCCAATAACGGATCAAAATGAAACCAAAGTGAAAGCCTAATCATAACACCAGGACAAGAATCTGACTGGGAACAGCCAACATGGATTTACTAAAGCAATTCATTCCTGGCTGAAATGATTGCTTGTCTGTGAACCAGGGATGGTCACTGGGTGTTGTACACCCTGACCTTAGCAGGGCTTCTGATGAAGTCTTCCATAGTCTTGCTATCACCAAGCTGGTGACCTATGAGGTGGATAAGCAAATGATAAAATAGGTGGCAAATTGGCTTAACTGACAGTTGTGCTTGGCATTCCTGTGATTGGTTCTGGAGTACTGTGTCCGGCTGTGAGGTTCCCACTACAAGAAGGATATTGATGTAATGGAGCCAGGCCTGCCAAGATGGCCGTGTGACTGGAGCACTGAGGGAACTGGGTCTGCTTAGCCTGGAGGAAAGAAGCCTAAGGAGAGACTGTTGCTGTCTACAACTACCTAACCAGAGGATACACAGAAGATGGAGGCACCCTCCTCTTGGAGGTGTATGGCAGTATATAAGTTGTAACAAACACAAGTTGGAACATGGGAAATTTTGATTAGATATAGGCAAAAACTTTGTACCCTGATGATGCTCAAATAGGGGAACCAGTTGTCCAGAGCAATTGTGGCATTCCCATCCTTAGAGGTGTTCAGGACTTAACTGGACAAGTCCCTGAGTGACCTGATCCAATTAGACCTGCACTGAGGAGGGCGTTGGACCAGATTATGTCCACAGGTCCCTGTCTACCTTCATTATTCTGATTCTGTGATCAAATTATGCAGAGATGCCCAAGGAAATGCTGAGGTCACTAATTCAGGCTAGGAGGCAGTACAGCAGCATTGCTATTGCACTGCTTGGTTCAGGCTTCTTGAGCCTGGGAGCTGATTAGCTTAGGTGCTGCTCCACATGCAAGTGACTATACTGTTTAGGGGGTCCCAGCCAGTTCCACTGACTGCAGGCACAGCAGCATGATCAGAACTAACTTAGGAATCACTGCAAGGCAGCGCTGCATGGTGTGATGCAGACACGTCCAGAACATAATTACAACTTCAACTCTACAACAGGATGAGTGTGGTCAGATTCACCATCTTAGAATGCCAGTGACATATTGGAATATAAAACCTTCATTTTGATCTTTATCTTACTGAAGAGAAATGACTTCAGGCCGCAACATTTGGTGTCATAGTTTTCAAATTAAAAATGAAATTTAGTTAATTAAAGTTTTGAAAGCATTACAAGATCCTTACATAATAAATGTAAAACGAATTCTAGGTTTTGTTATTCCAAATGTATAACAAAAACTAGAAGTAGGGAGCCTTCGCTATGGCCTTATTTGTGTTTTTCTCCCCATAGTTACAAAGAGATGCTTTAACTGTCTATACATTCCTAAAATTGTATGTGTGCCCTAGATAATTAATTTGGTATTTGAAATAACCCATTCCTTAACCACTTTTTTAGCTACTGCTCAATGATACAGAGGGAATTTTTAACTTTACTGGAATTAAAGGACTGCTTGGGCCTCCAGTGAGTATATGCTGCTTTATTATGTCTTCAGATTTGATCTATCTTCTGTGTCTCCTTTTGAGTATCAGCTAGAGCTGAGTTTCCTGTGCTTTAGAATTGTGTGCCTACTAACTTCAGCACAAAGCTCTGTGGAAGCACTTCAGGGCAGAACTGAGTTCTGTGTGAATTAATTGCTTTTACGCATATGTTTGGAAGAAAGGAACTGGCTTAGCTTTGAATCTGAGCTATATGCTTTGAATGACAGAAATGTGGAACTGATGCAAAAATAGGGACCAAGATTTAAATAGCATGTATTCCATTTTTTTCTATTGTTGTTTTTCAAATGGTAAAATGTTGGGATAAAGTATTTTGCTCAGTTCTGCTTGAGACTACAACTAGGAACACTATTCTCACATCAATTATAGCTGTGGATGAAAAGCTGGAAATTCTGAGAGCAACAGATATGAAACTTCAGTTAAATGTTGAAAATTCAATTAAATATTTGAAATTCTAAATGATTCTTGGTAATGATTTCAAATTCCTAGGACTGGATCCAAAGAGAAATCTGCCTTTTCCAGGCTGTGGAGTCTATTCAAACTTGCCTGAAAGTCTACAATATATTGCACTTTGTAAAATTTTAATCCCCCCCAAACACAGCATCTGGCTTCAGAGCTAGTTTCATTTGTGGACTGTTGTTTGTGTATTTTATCTGTTTTCTTGTTTGTGAGCACAGTTCTCTCCCTCACATTCAATGCCTGATGAAACCAGGAAGACCAGAATGTGTGTACCTGATAGCAGAATTTCACTCTACATAGCCATAGTTTGAAAAAACCCCATGTTTTTTTATTAATACAACTGTCCCAAAATAAGTGTTTACGATATCTGTCAGTGAATGGGGAAGAAGGGATGCATGCTCTGTTTTGCAAGTCTGTAATGTGTTTTTTTAAGGGAGTGGGGTTTTTTGCATTTTGTAGGGGCCAGATGGCAAGCCAGGTCTACCAGGATTTCCTGTAAGTATTATGTTCCTTGGATTTAACTAAGTATTTTTCAATATAATTTAATATTTTAAAATCTTATATTGTACAGAATTTACACGAAGTCTAATACATTTTCATATGGGAGACTGTAGGTCTTGCTGGAATCAACAGCTACGGCAGAAATTAACTCTGCTGGAAATGAAGTATGCCATGATATGCACATCTCATATTTCTGCTTATCTTGGAATCAGTTCTGTAGTTTAAATCTAAATGTAGCTGATGAAAAACGACTACCTGAGGAAAAGACCTGTGCCATTTAGGAGAAACAAATGGAACAAATGGTCTTCTGGGAGTTATCTTCATATGTATGTGCAATTGTATTATTCTTTAGGCTTTTATTGTCACCACTACAAAAGTACAATAAAGCCCTGTAAGGTGTACCCTTTTGATTTTATCCTTTAGGAAGCATTATTTTTATACTAACAGACAAGTGCCACCATGTAAGCATTGCACAGCCGTAGTATCAAAAGGTGCCTTATACTATGACCCCTTTAAGTGCCTTGTGCTAAGACTGCCACAACATATAAACACTGACTTGTGACTTCAGACAGTATTGTTTATACTATTATTTTTTTATTCTATATAATGTTATAGAATTATTTTCCCTTGTTATGATTGTTTTACAGTTCAGATGTGTACATACAGTCTCAGGATCCTTTGTCTATTGCCTGAGAATAACTGAAGAGAAAACTGAAAAATGATGTTGCCAAAAAGCTGGAAAATTGCCCAGAATTCTATGGAAGGTTGTTTACTAAGTCCTGGGTATTGTGGACTGCACAGAAAGCCAAAGAAAGGGGAAAAAACCTACCTAAAAAGACTTTTAGTTTGAAAAAAGAGCTATTAACATTTATAAAGTTACACAATGAATTCTTAGTCTCTCTGCCATTTACAGAATTTCTACAGACATAAAAATACCATTCTTTTCCTTATTTCAGGTCTTTTTCTTTACCTCTTCACTAGTGCAGAAATGTAGGCTTTAATTTAGTTCTTGGTGGGTAAAAAAAATGCTTCTGAATGCACTTATAATGGAAGATCGTGAAACAAAATCTGATCTGAGTCGAATGCTTTCACCATAAAACAGATGCAGAAATTATCTTATTTTCAAACATGCAATCTCTATTTCAGATAATGATACTTTTTTAAGTACTGTTAAAAATATAGCTTCAGAAATTCTGTTGAAAATCAGTCTGGCTGAATCATCGTGGAGGAAGAGAGAATAGAGTAGGGAGGAAATAGAGAATTTTGGGATGAATTTCCACTATTATTATTGTTTGCATATTTCTCTTTGTGAAGTGTATCATCTACACTATGACAGACATCAGAGTTTTTTTGTTTTGTTCTTTTTAACACATTCTCCTTATATGAAATTTGTTTTAGGGAATACTTTGATTCAGGCAGCAATTTAGTCCTGTTAGAATTCTTAGATTGCAACCAGAGTGATTCAAGTTCAAATTTTCCAGTTATTGAAAATGACACTTGGTAAAATGGCCAGCTCCACATTCATAGCAGATCTCACCATGGATTTATGTACTTGTTTTTTGCCTAGGGCCCTCGGGGACCCAAAGGTGATACTGGTTTGCCTGGATCACAAGGACCCAAAGGACAACGGGTAAGAGAAAATGTGAAGGGAAGAGTACATGCTGCAAAATGTATTAGATGACAGATACTTAGCAGCATTAAAATGTTAATAATTCTAATTTTACTAGGGGTTGGGATGTTAATAAGTACATGTGAAATATTTACCAAGTGGAAATTGGAAGAGTGCTAAACAAAATACCTTGATATAATGCCACTGAGAGCTAACATTCCTGCCCCTGTGCTGAAATTCTGCAGTGCAGTATGCGCTTGGCAGAGTAAGTTTGCATGAACATTAAACACGAGGTGGCCTCTTCTTGCAAGTTGATAGTCTGTGCTGACACCCTGGGATCCTAACCAAAAGGCCAAATAAAAACCATGATTCATCTTTTCTTCCTTCTTTGGCACAGAGCACTTTGTCTACAGAATGAAAACTGCAGTTTTCCATTCCCAAATAAAGTTTAAGACTTGGGTAGTGCTTAGAATCCCTTCTCTTATTTCTGCACAACAGTATTGCTGTTGAGAGGAGACTAAGGACTGATGGCTATTTTGTAAATGTTGCAGCTCTTTTTCTGGTTTTCTGCCCTTTCTCACCCACCTGCAGGAAGCAGGGGAGAGGAACATCTAAGTTATTACGATTTTAGTTATAACAAAAAGAAAACCAAAACCACTTCTTGCTTATTCTTTGTAAGTAGCTGACCTCACTTTCTCAAAAGCAATAGGAAGGCTTGGAAATGGTCAATTATAGTTTGAAATGGGATTGTAGATGAACAGCATCTTCATTGCTCAGACAGAAACATGTCAGGCTGGAAATACTGGTCCCTTTTTGTCATAAGGATTCCTGTTCTTTCATTGAGCACATAAAATGATCAAGCTCAACCTTAAAACCAGTTGGATTGTTTCTGATTTGAGGTGGGGTGGGTGGGTGGGTAAGAGTGTTTACTGAGGGAGGTGGCTTCCGCTGTCCTCACTGGAAGGAACTCAAAACTTTGAATACATTATATTCTGTACTCACCAGCAACAGTGATTTTTCTGAGGTTATTTCTGAGGCACAAACACCAGATTATGCTCATGAGTGATGACGTTGGCAACCACAATGAAGCTGCATAGACACCTAGGATCATTTTGCTTTAAGAATCATGAGATGGTTCTGTTGCAGCCTCTGGTCCATAAAATCTCATGGAAGATAGTCAGAGAAGTCAAGCCTTAGGGAGACCCCAAAGTATCCTCCAAAGATTTAAGAACCTGCAGAGTTACAGCACTTCCTGCTCAGTGGTGGTGCTCTGACCTGGACCATCACTTTAATCAGCAGTGCAGTTGTTCATTTCAAGCCATATTTCTTCCATTAGAGATCTTGGGAAAGCTATTGTACTAAGCTGCCTGAGCTAGGAGGAATGTTACAGCTGAAAGATCCAGAGTGGGAACCATGTGCCAGCACTCGGGGAATGATATTCCTGGTTGTGGTGCCATTATTCAATGGAATTACCCCTTGAAGAACTGGAATGCAGAGGGTCATAATTTGAATGCTGGGAATTGGCCTGCATTAAAGGTAATGAGGCTGGATCATGCCAGACATAGAGAGAGAACGATTCATGCTTTCCTGGTAGAAAAATCAGGACATTTAGTGTTCTGTCAAGTTTTTACGTTTCCAGCAGGATTTCCTGACCAGTATCTAAGCTGATGGTACACAAGAAGACACCAGTTGCCTGTCCACCTTTGGCAGAGATCTCCTGTGAATACAGCATATTTCACATAGTTACTTTATGCAGAGCAATTAAAAGTCTTTTTTTTAAAAAAAATAAGTACTTATTAATCTCAGGGAGATTTACAGAAGCAGGATATTTTTAGTGTACTTCATTATGATTTAAGAAAGATCAGCCCTTTTCTTCCCCAGAATCAAGCTTCAGCTTACATTGATACCACTTCATGTTTAATATCACAGTATGACTAATATGTCATGCTTCAAATAGCAGTAATGCTGCTTCCTCTTCTTCTGATTCATTGAGAAATGCTTTGTAAACACCATAAAATTACTTTTACAATTGCAGGGTGAAAAGGGAGAACCAGGAGCTATCATCACTGCTGATGGATCTTTAACTGAACTATTAGGAAGAAAAGGGGAGAAGGTGAGCTAATAAGCTGTTGTGTTCCTCCAGAATGTTTGGTGACCTTGTTACTACCCACCTCTGCTAGATATTGCAGAAGTTCTCATCATTGCTCTATGCGTGTCTGTCCTCAACAGGGTGAAGCTGGAGTGGTGGGACCAGTGGGACCAATGGTGAGACATTTCCAAAGATGAGTGGATTCTTTTTTTTATTTTGCTTTGGTGTTGCAGATAATTGTAAATGTAAAGGTAGTTTGGTTTAGATTTTCATTCCTTCAAAGTAGGGATGATAAGGAGTATTCATGCTTCAGGATGATCAATGCCCTTCAGAAAATAATGTGGTTGTTAAATATGTGGTGCTGCAACCTACTGACTTGATCAGGATTTAAATTCTGGTAGCACAAATGTATCTGTTACTATCTAAACAGACAGTGAAATATCAGAGCTAGAAATTTACATAACTTATGAGTCTGAGTGAACTGGTTTTGTTTATCCCTGAAGATAAAAGGCTGAGAGGAGCTCTAATTGCTCCCTGCTGCTGCCTGAAAGGGAGTTATAGAATAGATTAAGTCAGGTCCTTCTCAGAGGTGCCCAGGAAAAAGACAAGTGCAATGATCACGAGTTCCAGCAAGGGAAATTCCAATTGGATATAAAGAAAAAAGTTCACAATAAAAGTGGTTAAACCCAGAAACAGGTGCTTAGAGAGATGGCAGATTGTGGAACAAGATGCTGGCGGCATGACCTGATTTGGAAGTTTGTTTCGCTTTGAGCAAAGGGTTGTACTAGATGATCTCTAAAGGTCCCTTCCTGTTGGAAGAAGGGCTCGCCGGAGTCAAGAAGATGCTCAATATGAGTTATGCATCTTGCTCAGCTTTATTAGTTTCTAACACTACTTATATAGAACCGATACACATGCATATTCATAAAGCAGAAATATAATTGGTTAGTAGTCTCTAAACGCGCGCGGTTCTCACACCCCTAATTATCATGACTAAAATAAGCATTCTATCCATGTAGCTAATTGTGTTGCTGTGCTTCAGCCTTGTAGTTTGTTACTCCCTATTTTCCCATACCGGTCCCTATCTTGCTTGGCCCTGCACCTGCTTTCCCAGCAGCTGTAGCTTGTTACAGCCACGGCCTGTTGGCACAACATAATTACTTGGTCTCAGGATTCAAGAATAGCTCAAGGCTGCCTTTCTTGTTAACTTCAGCACAGCAACTTCAGTACAATTCTGATTACAGGCCTATTCTAATACCAGGCCTGGATTGTGCAGATCTTCAGAGATTCTAAGGCCACGCTTCTGCAGCCATTCTTCTGCAATTCCCCCTTTTTTCTTTTGCACAAGCCAGGCCTGGTTGGTTATGTTAAAAACTACTCTCTTTAAACAAGAAAAAACACAGCTAAAAACTAAAAGCATTACAATAATGATTACAACAAAGTGTATTCCTTCCATCAATAACGTCTTTAACCAACCTGTTATGCCCAATCCTCTCAACCATTCATCAAAGGGATTATCATCAACAAGAATATGATTCATGTTTCCCTGCAGTTGTGACAACTTCTTGTGGATAGATATGGAATGATTGGAAAGGTTCACACAACACATCCCTTCAAAATCCTCACAACCGTGTCCATGTGCTAATAACAAAAAATCTACTGCAGCTCTATTTTGTAATGTAGCATGCCTAACACTATCTACGTCAAGCGATAACAAACTTAAAATCTGTGATGTAAGATTAAATTGCTTCTCTCCCCAACACGCTAACCTTCGTATATTCTTAGCGTTTAATGCAGTCATTACTCCTGGCATAAATATGGAGGCTAAGACATTTGTTGTTGCAGACTGCAGATCGACTCGGTCATTACATGTTTCATCAAAGGTGCGCAGTGCCCTCCGTGATCTATGAAATTGTGGAGTCATTTTCAATAAGTCTTTCATACGTGGAGCAAACAAAGTTAAACGCCCTAAATAACATGGTCCACCGACAGGATTCAAAGGAATCCCTGGCCATGCTCTGTCTCCACACATCAAAAAGACTCCCCGTGGCAACTGATAGCCCCCTGATACATTTACATGTAAGCCTCCAGCTTTCAGTTCACCCCAATTAGGTGAACCGGTTAAATTTTGAAACCTTGTATCAAACTCCCATTCACCCTGACGTGCTAGCCACAGTCGCCACGGTTCACCAAACCAAATTACTCCGGTGCCATTTAGAGCTTGAAGTGGTGGTACCGTGTCCTCGCATTCTGGCATTCCCGTTGCAGTCACATTAACGTATTTAACGGGCGTAATGCTACCTAATAGGTCTAACTCCTGCAATGGCAAATGATATGGTCGATTCAAATTCTCAATAACCATTTTCTGCCACGCTGCATTACGCATAGAAGGCCAAACAAATTGCCCATTCGGACTCATATGTGTACCATTCTGATTGGAAGTCAGATCCACTGTTTTAACATTTCAAAAAACCATCAAAATTTGTTTCACTCTCTTGCAGGGGAATACCAATTAAACAAGTTCTGAAGGGGTTGTCTGCTTGCTGCAAACGTAAACAAAAGTCTGTTACCCCCATGATATTTGCCCATGTCACCCATATGTTTGTTCTAGGCAAGATGTCAAAAATACTTTGGCCAATGGGTAAAAAATTCATAAAGACCGTAAACCAAGTCCACCACTTAAACATGTTTAGTCCTACAATTTCCACCTTTTTTTTTTTTTAATTCCACCCCAAAACTCTGTGCTTTCACAGATTCTGATGATGTATACTGTCTCCAATCAGCATGGTATTACACTAGTCGTATGCTTTCTCTTGTTTCATGCCCAGTTACTAATCAAACACATACACTCTTTACAGCATTTACATTTAAGCTTTGGCTTACAGAACCGTTTTACCCCACATAGCATACATCGGCACAATACCCGCGGGTTACATCCCTTACAACATAGACAGTTTATTCTGTCTGCTCACTCTGAGTCTTCTCTTCTGTCTTCTGATCTTGACATACAGGTCGCACAAACTTGCTAGGGACCCATATAGGTCCTTTATCTGTGGAGATACAAAAATAACCTCTACCGATAAATAACACTGGATTAGGTCCTTCCCATACACCTCAAGCCATATTTTTATACAGAACATTCAAACCAGGACCTGTAGTTGTTTGGTTCCCTCGTGCTGTTTGGTGATGTATAACAACAGGTGGTCCCTCTCTATCCTCCGTAAGGGAGAGAGAGTTTAAGGTAAACAACACCTTAGTCAACCATTTAGTTATGTCTATGTCCTGCGATACTTTCTGTCTCTGAAGATAATCCTTCAGGGTACAGTTTGCCCTTTCAACAACTGCTTTCTGTTCTAAGGTTTGAAGGTTGACCCGTGGTTCACCGGTGATCACGTGTTTCTGCCACTGATTATCGGATTGCCAAACACACGCAGCCTTCTTCATCTTTCGTCCTGCATCTGTAAACACTGTTGGCCCGTCAGCTGGTCTTTTTGAGTGTAACGGTCTCGCAATCCACTGATAATGTTCTATCATCTTCCAGAGAGGTCCTTTTGGCTGGTTGTTGTGTACAACACCTGTATAGCCCATCAAGGCTTCCTGTATGGCTGTTGAATGTCTCAGAAGCCATTCATAATCATCACCACGGACTGGAATACTGATATCTGCTGGTTCAGTCCCATCAGTTTCAACAATCCTGTCTCTTCTTTTTCTCACCAAGGCCGCTACTGCTTCAGGGCAACTTAAAATACGATGTCTGGGTTGCAATGGCAAAAACAACCACTCTAAAATGATCGCCGTATTTTCCCCCTTTTTCTTTTGCCATTGCAAAATAAGGGCAAAAGGTGAAGTGGCAACATTACAAACCAAAAAAGATAACTGATGATTTGCCATTCGGTGACCACACCAGCCAGTCTGAATCTTGCGGGACACAACTTTCAGGGCAGCCCGCTGTTCTGGTGAACAAGTTTGAGGACTGTTGGCTTCGGTGCCATGCAACCAGGATCGGAACAGTTGCAAATCATTATTACTGAGTCTCTTTGTGTGTCATCAGGGTGTAAGGGAATCGTGAAAAAGACAGAACAGTCTTTCAAGTCCATCACAACAATTTGCCAGATCTATGGGATCATCATAAAAGGTGGAAGAGCAGGTTGCAACACTCCCGTCACTAAAATCTGATCATTAACCTTCCATAAATCATGTCCCAGTTATGTGCATCAAGATTATTAATCAGTACTGGACAAGATAACGAGCTGGTCACCTGCCATTCTCCCTCCAAAACAGCATCACGAGTAACACCAGACCAACACTGTAGAATTGGATCTTTTCTCAAGTTCAGCATCGGTGGGGTAGTTGGGCTAACTGGAGGAATTACAGGTATTGAAGTAGTAGGCAGGTTCATTTTAACTCGCTTTACCAGGTTTCTTAATTTATCTATTACCTCCTGTAAGGATTTCTCTGTATTGTTATCACAAGGTTTCTCCCCGCCTTCTTCCTCAAACCTGTCCAATGATGTTTCAGGATGAGGAAGAACTTTTGGTTTGTCTGCTGTCTTATCTAAAAGCTCCGGCACTGTCGAACACGCAGGGGCGGACATACCCTTCATAGGACGAGTATGCCCAACTCCGAAAAGTGTAACCAAGAGAGAAGGCTTAGGTGAATCACCCTTCTGCTCCACCGGCTTTTCTACACATCTCTCCCCAACGCTTCTATGGCTGCCACTGCTACTTTTTTTTTTTTTTGCTTTCATAATTTCCAGAGTGTTAACTATCGACTGCCACCCCAGAGGCAATTTCCCACTTCTCTCCATTCCGCAATACTAAACAATAACGCAGGCTCAGGGATCTTATTCTTTTTTCATGCCCAGCGAACTAAGGTCTCCACTTTTGTCTCTGTAACACCCTCCCCTCTCTTAAGGAGGATGCCAGTTAACAGTTTAATTGCCGCGTCTAATTCAATCGCGGTCTTCTCAGAGCTCTCCCCTTTCACAGAAGGATATCAGCGCAGAGAAGCCCTGCTGCGATTTACTCGTCACGGCCTTCCATAGTGCCCCCCCCCCCCCCCCCAGAGAGGAATTTAGCGTAGAGTCCTGCTGCGATTTACTCTACGCGGTCTTACCACCGGCGGGGGTGCGATCTGCAGCTCCACACCGAACTCTGGACTCCCCTTTTCGCCAGCAGCTGGGGGGATCTGTGGCAGTGGGTGGGCGGGTGAGCAGGGGGAGCCGCGGGGCACAGCACGCTGGCGGGGCACGGGGAACTGTGCTGGTGTAAGAAGCAATCTGGCTAGCGAAGTACAGTCACTGGGTGTCATGATTTCAGAGTCAAACAAATAAGTCAACAAGTGTTTGACTGGTTCAGATTGTAATCCATATCGTGTAATGGCTTGTCGCAGCTGCTGCATAAATTTCCAATCAAAAGGTTTCCACACAGCGGCTGCTGAACCAGCAGGTAAAGCAGTAGTCTGCACTGGACAAGCAACAGCAGAAGCAACTTCCCACTCTCCCTCCAATATAGCGTCTCTTACAACCCCAGACCAACGACTTTGGCGAGCGGCAGGGTGGAGGATAACACCTTCCTGGGTCAGGATCTGAACATCACGACCGGCAGTGGGCAGATGGCATTCAGTCAATTGCTGCTGCAAGCGGCTTAGGGTCCGGTCGGAGGGTTTGGTTCGGGGACGGGGGATCAGGGCAGGTGCATGTGGTTCATTTTCTTTATCAGACTCCGCGTTCTCATTCAGAGGCGCACTCAGACCCGCCGTAGTACCCTCGTCCTCATCTAACAGGGGGGGCTGCTCTCGGTAGCTTTCAGGGTGGCGCAGAGCACCTGATGCGGCGCCACTCTCTGGAGATGGTGTCGGGTTTAACAGCTCGGTCGCAGATTTTTTAATGGGCACAACTGTGCCTTTTGCAGACGGAGCGCCTAGACCAAATAATCGGGTAGACTGCGGCTTGGTTTCCCGACCGAGGAGGTCTGAGGCAGCCACAGCCATTTTTTTCTCCACAACCAGGGATCGTAAATGGTTTATGACCTCCCGGCAGGCAATCCCCAAGTCCTTGGCCCATTTACTGCCGCTAAGGATCGCATCGCAAAGGGAATCCCCGACCTCTCGCCACTCAGTCACACTAAACAGCAGTTGCGGGTCTTTTAAGTGTCCGTGTTCAGCCGCCCACATACAGAGCTCATGGAGCTTCTTAGTGCTCACGCTAGCCTCTCACTTAGCAAGAATATCAGTTAATAGCGTGAGTGCCGCTTCCCTTTCCATTACCGAGGGAAAAACGGTCTTACCGGTGCAGGTCCGCACACAACGTCAATGCCGGATTCAGACGCCTTTACTCCTTACGGACGTCTTCCTGCTCGAACTCTTCAGAGTGACTCTCAACTTTGCAAAGCCCACCGTCGCGATGCAAAGGCAGAGTTTTTCCAGCAATTACCAGCTTTCCCATCGTTCAGGTGCCAATTGTTGGAAGAAGGGCTCGCCGGAGTCAAGAAGACGCTCAATATGAGTTATGCATCTTGCTCAGCTTTATTAGTTTCTAACACTACTTATATAGAACCGATACACATGCATATTCATAAAGCAGAAATATAATTGGTTAGTAGTCTCTCAACGCGCATGGTTCTCACACCCCTAATTATCATGACTAAAATAAGCATTCTATCCATGTAGCTAATTGTGTTGCTGTGCTTCAGCCTTGTAGTTTGTTACTCCCTATATTCCCATACCGGTCCCTATCTTGCTTGGCCCTGCACCTGCTTTCCCAGCAGCTGTAGCTTGTTACAGCCACGGCCTGTTGGCACAACATAATTGGTCTCAGGATTCAAGAATAGCTCAAGGCTACCTTTCTTGTTAATTCAGCACAGCAACTTCAGTACAATTCTGATTACAGGCCTATTCTAATACCAGGCCTGGATTGTGCAGATCTTCAGAGATTCTAAAGCCATGCTTCTGCAGCCATTCTTCTGCACCTTCCCATCTAAACTATTCTCTATTTCTATGATTTACATTGAAACAACTGACTACATCAGGCTCAATTTGTGTTGGTGCCAACAATTTGCAACTGCCTTGGATTCTGAGGAAGCTGCAAATCAGGCAGTAGAGTCAGACCATTTACCGAAATCAGGATTTAGATGCCTTCTTCCAGGTACCTTGCTTGATATTTTTGACTGGGTGTTGTATGAAAGCACAATAAATTAGTTATGAAATAAGAACAGTTGCCCAGACTCAGTAGTGTCAGAGCAGAAATTAATCCTTCTAGTCTAGTATTCCAAAGTTCAAGGATATTGAGTGTGTCTTTGCTTCTGCTTTTGATGTAGCCTGGTCTCTGTTGTATCTAAGTGAATATTACTAGGTGATGTCATTTCTGCACACCAGGGTGTGTAGGAGATTTTGCCATCAGTTTCTGTGGTCTTTAAAAGGGCTAACTGGGTGTGCTGAGTAACTGCTTTCTTAATTACCATGTATCAGAATACCTTAAGGGGGATATCCTAACTTACCAGAAGGGGAGTTCCTTTTCTCCTCCTTGTATAACTGCAAGATGAGTCTATCCTTTCACTATGAAGTAGATTCATAGAATAATTTAGAATGGAAGTGAACTTCAGAGATCATCTAGTCCATACTACCACCCAAAGCAGGTCTGTTTAGCTCAGGGACTTGCCCAGCATTTCTTAGGATCAAAATTCCACAGCCTCTCTGGGCAGCACATCCCAGTATTTGACAACCTTCAGAGTAAAAAAGGTTTTCCTTATATCTATTTGGAATTTCTCATGTTCTAGCTTGTGTTTGTTGCCTCTCATCCTGTTGCTGTGCATTCTTCATGACGTGTCCTTTTTCTACCAGCCCCAAACTCTGTGTGTACCTCTCCTTTTGTACTGCCATGAGATGCTTCATATAGTTCAGCATGCAGACAAGGCCATTGAGAGGAAGTTCTTGCCAGCACTGGTGTGAGTGATTACATTGCAGGAGAATTTGGCACACAGAACCTGTCTCAAGACTTTGCTCAGCCAGTTCCTCTTCATAGTGCAGAACTCCAGTTTAATCATCGCTGCTAATGAGGATGATTCATTCTGGTGTTGTTCCATAGAAAAAAATCCCTTTGTAGTCAGTGGGAGACCTGTGCAGTGAAAATACACAGACTTCAGAGAACATAACTTACCAAAGTTTTCATTATGATGGTTGCGTTCCACTTTGCACAAAGACTCTGGCCCAAGAACAGCTTTGAGGTAGCCAGGGACTCTGTTCCTCTGTGCTGTTAGGGTGCAATGAACTCATACACAAGTTTCTAGAACCAAAAAAACATTCCCTTCTCATTGTTCCCCTCCTTTCCAAGACTTCAGCTGGACAGAAGAGAGCATCACAGGAGCTTGGAAGATGCTATAGAGAAGTAGTGGCCTGGCAGATGAGAGCCAGGGATAGTCAGAAGCTTAGTGCTGTTATTAGCAAAAGCAGAAGAGACAAGCTGAATCCAGTCTCCTGCCACGGGGGTGATGAGGATCCTTTTTACCTGCTTGATGATGCTGTTCGCTGCCAGTGAAGCAGGCCATTGCACACTAGTGAATAGGAGCCCTTAGTAAGAACCACAGTGTCAGTCTACCCAAATCAACTCTCTGCTGTTGTAAATGAAATTTCCTTTTGTGGTGAGCAGTCTCCTGTGGCTTCCTTGCTTCCTTCTTGCACTTCTAGCTGTGACTGCTGCCTTCTGTCTCAAGGGAGCTGCTAACATCTGTCATGGGTGGGCTGGTACTTTGACAGAGAAACAGTAAAGGTGGCTCCAGCATGGTCGGCTCCTTGCATTGCTGAAGTTTGTTTAAAGTCCCAGCTAAAGCATGAGATCCAGACACTTCAATTTATTTAAACTAATAAAAAAATCTGTTTCTAATCATCTTCATTGCTCAGTAAAGCTCAGATTTGCATATTCTTTAAAGGCTCAAATACTGGAAAGTGAAATAGAAAAATACCCCACAACATTTTGGATTTCTCTTTTTTTTTTTTTTTTTTCAAAACCCATTATTGGGTATGGTAACACAGAAGGGTGGGTTGAATCATTTTGAAAGCTTGGGGGCACAATATTCAAGTTCACATCTGTCAGAGTCCACCAGCAATCTGTTGCCTGCTTTTTAGACACAAGCATTAGCTTTGATTATGTGGGCAGGAATTACATTTAAACAGGAAATGAAATAGAAGTTTAATAAAGGTCCTACCATCTTCTAACAGTTTCAGCTACCGTTAGCGAGCTTTAAGCTCTGATTACAATGGTGAAGCATGAATCAATATGTTCACGTGTTAACCATTTCTGAATTTCATCTCTAATCCAGTCTTCGGTTTTAGCATGATAAAAACTACAATAAATAATCCATGAATTTCAGCTTGATGCTAAGATTATCACCTCATCATTATCAGATAAATTTGCCATGAATGTACACCACTTTTCATTGAAAAAGGATAAATATTTGCCTCTTTAAAAAGCAAAAAAGGTTTTGTTAAATGAAAATTCTGTCAATATGGCAATAGTTTAATTCATAAATTAGAGTGGTAAGAGACAGGTATTTGAACCTATATGGTATTTCTATGTCAATGTTCTGCTGATCAGGTGAGATGCAAAACTCTGAGTATGTAAATCATTCAAGTATAAAACATCAGGATATTTCTTGCAACCTTTCTAGTTCTTCACTTGCCAGTGCTCCCTCCGTGCCTTGAGCTGAAATGTAACATGGCAACAGAACTGGACTGTAAATAAAAACACTCAGTTCTGCCACAGGCTTTCTTCCTTCTTAGTCTCCACTTTCCTTAGTAATCAAGAGCAAGTGAGTGGCAAGATGGGGATTTCCTCACATTTTTGATTGTTTGCTAGCTATTCTTTGAAGTTGCAGTCACAATGCCAACAAATATTTGTTACCGTTAAAGTGATGTGCCAAAATTGTGATGAGCAGTGCAATGGCTAGTGTCTTTCTTCCATCAGCATAGCTCTATGTTAATCACTATATTGTAGGTATGTAGGCAATAGAAAGTGTTGCAGTAATAACACTGAAAGTACTGTGATTTCTCAGGATTAGACATGTCAATTGTCACCTATAAGTGGTATCTGTATGAGATCTATAGACAGAGATTATTTAACCAGTAATGCAAGAAGGGGTATCTCTTGCTTCACCAGACTAAAAAAAAGGAAATGAAACCAGAAAGGTTGACACATATGTAAAGAGCTTGTCTAGATTCTTGTGGTTTTGCTGAGTTTCGGGAAGCTGACAACAGATTAAAGTTTGTAGTATTCTCAGGTTTACTACTTTTTGTTGATCACTTGCTGACTGCCTAGGAGTTGCATGCTTGCAAATGCCCAGTCATAGATTATCCATAGTCCTGGACCACTTTTCCCAGGCAATCTGCCTGCCCTTTCTTTTTGCTGTCACTTGCATATCTTTGTGAGCCTGATGGGTCAGTCATTCTTGTATAAAGAAGGATCTGTTCTGTTTCAACTGTCACCAGCCCTATAAATCCACATATGCAATCTGGTAAGAGGCATGTAGAAGCCTGGCACTGTATGAATTCTCAGGCTGATTCACAGACATTTCCTCATAGGGCCTGATTCAAAAATAATTAGAAAAACAAAGCAAAGAAAAAGGAGATGCACAAAGCATACACCACTAGCTGCCTTTTTCCTACTGATTGATACACTTCATTTTACTTTGATACATGGTGGCTCAGTTTCGAATTGCACACCCTACAAATGCCTAAGAATTCAGACTTCATTTCAGATCCCAGTCTTTTCCAAGCCAGAGGTGACTGTTACAGGCAGGCCTCAGCTTCTGAGATTGCTCAGCAGACCAAGTAGAGAGGAAATTCTGTGCGTTCTCTGTAGACAAACACAGACTCATTTTTAACACAAATATAAAACTATGTATCTTATTCTAAATAATCAAAATGTATTTCAAAGATACGTACCATATATTCTCCATAATTGCATTTTCTTTTTTGTCCAGGGACCAATAGGACCAACCGGACCTAAAGGAGAACTTGGTTTCCCAGGACGTCCAGTATGTATTATGCTCACAAGTGGTATAAAGACAGAGGAGCTTGCTCCTGACACATACTGCACTATTTCTACTTATTTCAGGGACGCCCAGGACTGAATGGACTGAGAGGTGTGAAAGGTGATCGAGGTGAAGCCTTTAACGTAAGTTCTTATGTTTTGCAATTAGCTGGAAAAAAAATCCTAATTAAAGTCTGATTTATGTGATCACTTTTAAAATGGTGACAGGACTAAAAACCTGAAATGGTCTAGAAATAATTGTATGTTTCTGCTACTTTTCCTATCTGGTAACAATCATGGAAAAGTCAACTTCTGGGCCCATCTGGTTCTCGCAGCCCCACATGGCTGTGTCAGCTCCCGGGCGTAACCTCTCTATGTGTGATTCTCTGTTAGCGTAGCTGCTTCAAACAGCCAGCGGCCTGGGGTCGCCAGTCCTTTCTGTACATCAAAGGCCACATGATAGAGGCCATCAGTATGCCCCCCCCCCCCCCCCCCCCCGATGCTGTGGCGGTACTGCCATAGGCTCTCAGCTGTCTAGCACCACACAGACAGCACCTCAACACCTCATGCTGAAGTGGCATCTGATCCGCTAATGAGGAGACACCCACTGAGGCCGCCTGCTTCAGCACTGCACGGATGATAGCCTACCCGTGCCCACTGCAGCCTGTGACTGCGGCATGACAAGTGGTGACCCAGGCTCCTGGTGTGGCAGGCCTGTTCTTGTGAAGTGCTCTCATACAAGTGGTCCCACGAGGGTGGGCTGGGGCAGAGGCAGCAGTTCAAAACCCTGTGTGGCTGCTGCTGCCACCAGGGTTGAGCATCGTGCTGAGGGGCAGTGGGCAGCTGCCTGCGGGCCCGAGGTGGCCACAGAGGGAGGGGGTGCCCCAGCGACACCCTCACACGCGTTGAGGCCCTGCCAAGTGGCCACTGTGGCCCAGGGTGGCTGGGGCCTGGGGTGAGGGTGACCACAGGTGACATGGAGAGACCGCCATCCCCCTAACGGCTTGCAGCAATGAACTGCAGTTGTGGCCATGGCTCCCCCAGAGGAAACTGATACACTTTCCCCTCGGACAGAAGCCAGTGTCAGAAGGCATGTGGTGATGGACAGATGTATGGCTGCCAGGCCACTGCAGGGAGCGCCTGAGCCTGTCGCTGCTGCCAGGGGTGGCGGGATGCTTGTGTGGCTGGAGGAGAAGTCTCCTCAGCTTGGTGGCAGAGCTGGAGGGGACATAGGAAGGCTAAGGAGTGCCAAGATTGCAAAGGAGAGAGAGGTCAGTGGGACTGCTCTCTGCCATCGCTGAGACAAATGCATGGACCAGGACATCACTGGAGGCGGAGGGTGCTGGCCTACTCACCTCCAAGCAGCTGGAGGGGACACAAGTGATGGGTAGGGGTGGAAACAGCCCCTGCCTGGGGCAGCAGGGCATCACCCCCGGCCGAGCCACCACCCCAGGTGCCCTGCCCTCAGGTGCGCGGCTCTGCAGCCTGACAGCCGGGAATATGGTGATGTGAATGAAGGTCTGGCCAGGCTGGAGGAGCTGCCCAGGGAGAGTCAGTCAACCCCACACATCATGAACAGCTCTGCTAAGAAAAAAAGAAAGGTGGGTGTCATCAGTGACTCCACGCTGAGAGGAACGCAGGGCCCGATACGCCAACGGGGCCCACCCCCCCAGGGCGGTCTGCTGCCTCCCTGGGGCCCGTGCCAGGGGTGTTACTAGAAAAGTCTCTGCTCTGGTACAGCCCTCTGGTTAATGCCCATTGCTGGTCTTCCGGGTGGGCAGCAATGGTGCTCAAACAACAAGAAGAGTGAGGGCGATTGAGAGAGACCTCAGGGCCTTGGGGTGACTGGCTGAGGGATCAGGAGCACAAGCATTGCTCTCCTCTGTCCCACTGGTTGTAGGGAACGATGGCGCATGTGGTTGGAAGGTCACACCGATCAATATCTGTCTCGGGGCCTGGTGTCCCTGGCTGAATTTTGGTTTTTTTGACCATGGGTCAGTTTACATGGCAGCAGGCCTGCTGGCAACAGATGGAGTCACCTGTCCCAGAGCGGGAAAAGGGTCCTAGGTCAGGAGCTAGCAGGGCTCATTGAGAGAACTTTAAACTAGATTCAAAGCAGGAAGGGGATAAAACCAGGCTCGCTAGAGATGAGTCTGGGGCCAGCATGCCGGTGTGTGAGGCGAGATTGATACCACAGCTGCAGTGCACCTACACAAGTGCCCGAAGCGTGGGCAACAAACAGAGGGAGCTGGAAGTCATCATGCAGCAGGAAAACTGTGACATAGTCGCTATCACAGACGCATGGTGGGATGCCTCGCATGACTGGGGTGCTGCAAGGGATGGCTATAAAGTCTTCAGAAGGGATAGGCAAGGAAGGAGAGGCGGTGGGGTAACTCCACATGTTAGGGAGTGTTTCGACTGCCTAGAGCTTAACAATGGTAATAACAAGGTTGAATGTTTATGGGTAAAGGTCAGGGGAAGGCCAATACGGCAGATATCCTGGTCAGGTATGTTATAGAGCACCTAACCAGGATGAAGGGGCAGGTGAAATATTCTACAAGCAGCTGGGAGAAATCTCACCATCACTAGTCCTTGTTCTCATGGGGGACTTCACCTTACCAGATGTCCACTGGAAATATAACACAGTGGAAGCAGTCCAGAAGATTCCTAGAGTGTGTGAATGTTCAGTGTCCCCTCAAACCATTTAACACAAAACTTCTTGGTTAAATAAGACCCTCTGAGTCCCTTGGACTTTGTTCTGTAGGCTCAGTTGTATTGTATATGAAAAGATCTTTCTAGTATCTTCCTTCTTTTGCTTTCTGTTAAACAGGGCCATCCTGGCTTGCCTGGACCCCCAGGGCCCCCTGGACCTCCAGGACGTATAATTTATATCAAAGGAGTAAGTATAACTGGAGATCAGTTGCTGGTCTGCATCTGTAACAGAAATGTGCTGCTCTAGGAACAGTTTGCAAAAGGAAACATCAAAACTTGTTTCAAGCAACACCATTTACAGTGTGTGACCTTGTTTGCATGCATAGGAAAAAATCTGTTAACCAGAGCCACTGTCATGTAAGAGTTTTGTCCCTCACACACAGAGCAGGACCTGCTGACAGACCTGTGAGAGTTCCTGGGCACCAAGCTGGGCTCTCTGCTCCAGAGGTGCCAGGCTTTGTCCCATCATGCCTAGCAGACCTATTTAGTGTGTTATCTGCTGTATTACACCTACCTTCATTAAAATAATTGCCCTTCCTGTTTTCAATAGACAGTTTTCCCAGTCTCTGCCAGACCTCATTGCAAGATGCCAGTAAGTCACACACAGAACCTGCTTTTAGCAAAACGCATGGCCATGACAGTACATAACCAAAGTAGCTGTATATGGAACCACGGTAGCTTTGCAGCTTATCTCCCCCTGCCTTCTGCTTTGCACCAGAGATGCGTTTTACCTAGTCTGTAAGATAACAGATTTTCAAGTGTTTATAGACCCAAAATTAGTCATATATAAAATATGTAACAGAACGAGAAACACTAGAACTTTTTGCTTAAAGCACTTTGAACACTTGGTTGTCCTAATACTTTTAACACCTTCTGTTTCCATAGTTACAAGTTGCTTTGGGGAGCTTAATGTCTATACATACATGTACACACATTTTCAGATGTATATAAAAAAACTGTCTCCATGTTGTTATGTTTTTAGCTGTTTTCAATTCTCCTGTCCAAAATAAGACTTGCTATGTGTTTCATTATGGCATGAAAGATGCATCAGAAAAGAAAGGTCATGTTCTTTATCTGACCCTCAAATGACGTGTATTCTCATATAAGCATTTATTACCTCGGGAGTGGCAGCAGGTGAAGCTCTTCCCCTGCTTTCCAAAGGGAATGGCAAAGTCCCCATTACCTTCAAAGGACTTGCAATTTCACACTTAGTATCAAAAGAAGGGAGATGGACTTTATATTTTCAGAGGATCCTGATGCAGGTTTTGTTTCATGTGTCATGGAAATTATACCCTACAATGAATGGCGAACAGAGTTCAGTCCTGGAAGTACTTTCCCTAGGGCTATATTGTGCTGTTAAGTTGTGGGTTAGGTACTTGGAAAAGATCGTTTTTGGCAGCCACAGTCCTCCCCTTAATAGTGTGGTGTGCGGTATGGCTGCTCTACTTTTCTGTTAGACAGCATAGCTCAAAATAGTATTGTGCCCCCTCCTCCAATTTTCATTCCAGTTCTGTTTCACTTATTTTAGAGAAGCAGCTCTTGACTTACAGTATACTAAATGCATTGACAGTTATCATCACCCTAGCCTTACTGCTGAAGGAAGATGTATCCCAGCTTATGGATCTTTCTGTTAATTGATGATAAATAGACATTACTTTATGGTAATTTGACATTTCTGTGGTTTTGGCCTACGACCTATAGGCACCATCTTTTTACCTCTTTGAATTCCTCGCTTAAATCTTCCCATTACTACCATATAATTTTTGTATGTTATTCACATATGGATTAGTCAGCCTCACTTCTGAAACCTGACTGGACAAGGCCCTGGTGTAGCTAATCCTGCTTTGGACTAGACAATCTCCAGAGATGCCTTCCACCTTCAACTGACCTATGATTCTCTGTGGAATGATTCAAACAATACAAGCCTATTTTAGCTGCGTTTCAGATAATAATAATAAAATGTCACTTTTCAAGAAGGTTACAAACTGAATAAAAGCAGTAACTTTTATGTGCACAAGTAATAGAAACCTGTACTTATAAACACCTCTTTGTGCATCTGAGTATGCTGGATAGATTTGTCCTACGTTTGTGAATAATCTCCTAAACCTATCCAAGTTTATAGATCAGAAGTCTGCTGTTCATGCCTACATAATTGAATATTGAGAAAGAGCTACAGACTGAACCCCACAAGTTTTCCTCATGTGAACTGAACTTCTGAAGTTAATGGAGCTATCCATGTGAGTAAGACTTATAAGAGCTAATACTACAGGACTAGCCAGATGCAGCACCTTCAATTATTTTTTTTTTTTCATATCCTTGCTTAGGTTCATATAAATAGTACTAGCTAGTGCTAAAATCTGTCCTTTTCTGAGCACTGTGCCATATTTTAATTGCTGCAGTGTCCCTATTTTGAAGATAGGCTGTAGAGGTAAGTAGGATGCCCACTGCTACAGGTGACTGATGCCAGGACGGGAGAGACTGGAATAAATTCTGCCTCCCAATTGTGGTCTCAATGCACCTGGAGTATAGGTCAACATCAGGCAGTAGGCATAGCCATGGTCTGATGAAAAATGTACAAACACAGTCTGTTATCTTAGTCAAAAATCAAGTCCTGCTTTGAAATGCAGTGATGTAAATTCAGAATTGTTCTTGGAGAATGAGTTTTCTGATGCTTGACTGGCATGACTGAGAGCAGGATTTGCTGATGCCTCTAAAATGCATGTTGTTACCCTCTTGCTGAAAGCATGTTGCATTACTAAAGAGAGCACAATCCTGAAAAAAAAGCTTGATCAGCTAATACTCAGACTTTGACAAACTGGAGCATTGTTATAACATTTACTAGCATGCAAAATCTCCAGGCTTTTCAGTCACACCATGTAAGGCATTTCCATCAGTTATGTGTATGGATAGTTTGTAATAGATTTCTTTGTCTGTAGGTGAGCACTCCTTACCCTGGAAATCAAGAAGCTCTTAATGTCCATGGTGAGTAATTATTTTCTTGTACCTTGGTTTAAATAAGCTTTTGTTTTGTTTTGTTTTGTTTTCTTAGTTAAGCTTTTTGTGGTTTTTCTTGGCTATTGCGTAACTGGGTTTATGAGGAAAAAAGGAGGAAAACCAAAGTGGTCTTGTTTCTTCTTCTGGTGAAACTGTAAGATCACATATTTACTCAGTCTTAAGGTGTAGACCAAAGAACAAATGAGCCTATTAGTTGCACTTTGAAGACTAAGATTTATAACTTGTGGAGCGCAACACAGTTTCTGCAGGATCTAATCATACAAGTCCTCTGTCAGAGCAGAGGTGTCACACATGGCTGCGCTGAATTATCACTCTCTGCTCTGGCAATGTTCCTAAGATGCAGATTCTGAAGTCCACCTGATACTGTATCCCAGCAAGCAACCAGGTGGTCTCATTCCTCCAGCGTTTGACTGAAGTGTGAAAAACATTTCCCTTCTCTGAATGACTAATGTCAAAATGCTCCCATCTTTTTGCTTGAAAGAAAATTACCAAAGGCAGGGTCAACACATACTGGCTGCTGGAGTCCCACAGAATGTTGCTGAGGGAAAGAAACAAGTTACTAACAATTCTTTCTGTGAGGTGGGGTGAATTTTCTGGCAAGACAGAAGAAATGTTTCTCATCCCCTCCTTCACTAGAAAGGTGAGGCCTGTTGAAAAGAAAGTAATTTCTGGGGTTTGGGAGTAGCTAGGACAAAAACCTGACAGGCAGTCAAGGGAGGAAGTAAGAATAATGGAGGAGGATGAGAAACTCCACACATGAGGACCCGGGGGAAACCGACACAAGGATGGAGAAGTTTTGTTAATTTTGATGGAAGGGGGGTTTCAGGGCAGTAAAGGGACAAATTTATGGTGTATAATGATGACCTGAGCTTTCCTTCTGAATCCCTACTGCTGCATGACTGACTCACCACTTATAAGTGAAAGCCAAAGCTTTGTGCTTGGCAAACTGTCCTCATTTCTTCAGGGCTATGCCCACAGAATTAAGCCCATAGAGCCTAGGCTGTCCAGTACTGCTCCTCAATTCAAACACTCTCAATTGCTTGTCTCCCCCTGCACACAGGGATCCAAAAGATTTCTTTGTCCATATTTTTGTTTTTAACAAAGAATCCATGATCTATCAATAAATGCCCACAGACAGCCCAAAGTTCTTGGTTCACTGGGTACCCAAGCAAGAAATTGTTTCTGTGCTTGCCCCTGTGACATTCAGAAATGTAATCAGATCAGGTTAGAAAAGAGCCACTGTTCTTAGTGATCCCTTGACTCCCAGCATAGACCATGACTGACTGCAGGGGCTGAAGATACCACAGACAGGGAACCATTAAATATTACTTCAAAATAGGTGTCTTCTATCTGGTTGTCATTGCACTTCAACACCCTTCCTGCCCATAAGTCAGAATAGGACCACCTCACTTGCACTTGCAAAGGCATTTCTACCTAAAGTAAGTGGCTATAACATGTTGCCATGGCAAAATTATGTTATTTTACATGAGTTTTGCAAAGATATTGGCAATTACTCGGTTAGAACAAATAGAGAAATCAGGCCTAAGGAGCCTGAATACTCAGGGATTGTTTTACCCAGAGATTTTATAGGGTAAGGTTACCATAAAAGTTGACTAATATCTGGAAAAATAGAAGATTTATCCAGATGTGGTTGGGTGCAGTACTACCCTTAGCTCACCTGGATGTAAAACTATGCTAAAAGCATTTCTGTTCTCAGAGATTTTTCTTCATTATTAATGTTTTTATGAGATGAAGGAACAATAAATGATAATATTTTTGACATTCACAGTTGTAGATATTATCATATATTGGTTTGTAGTCTGGAGGTAGTAGAAGATGTGGTATCAAACACGGAGCCATAACTCGAGAACGGTTTCTACACTCGCCCCAGTTCACAAATAGAGTGAGAACAGATTTGTTCAGAGGGTCTTAGGCTAGGTCATTAGGTGGGGGAGTGAAAGACTGACTTGTAAGAGAGAGACGGTCTTGCCCATGTTGGGGTTGATAAGTGAGGGCAATCGGGCAGCTTTTCAGAGTTCATGAGGAGAGTGAGACAAGCATATAAGGACTGGAGCCACATGCCCCTCATGTATGGAAAAGCCTGCTCTCACTTTTGGTCGTTTGGTTGTCACTGCTATAGTCTCTGCTGTGAATTTGTGATGTTTTTATGGCAGGTGCTAAAGCAAATGGAGCTTCCTGGGCACTGCACAGTTCACCGGGCTTAAAAGGAGAAAAGGGAGACAGAGGAGCTCCAGGACCACCAGGTATACTAAATGTGATATGCCATTGACATATTGTAAAGGAATCCGTTTAACTTAAAAAAAGTACTTTGATACCCCTGCAGCCTTACCTGCTTAAAGACTTATACCTAGGTTCCTTGCTGAACTGACACACAGAACAACAAAGTTCATAATGTTATCAAAAATGTCTTCTGAAAAGGAGTACCTGTACTGCACATTTGTGAGTATTATGAATGTGTTAAGAATAAGACAACAGAATAGATACTGAAATGTAACTGGCTGGTCAGAAATTTTTGAAATCTTAGAAAGGCATCATGTCCACTTCCTGAAATACCATTTTTGCTGTCAATCTTTTTCAACCAATTGGGCTAAAATCCAGTGCTGCCTATTTCAAGGTAACACACCTCTGTATTTTAACTTCAAGGCAGTACTTTGCTGGTGACAGTCCTGCTTCCAGCAGGAGGTAGAACTAGATGATCTCCATTTCAACCAGCTTTTTAATATTCTACGCTTTATTTGTGAAACTCATAAAAAGTCTGTGTGAACTAAAAATATCAATTCACTGGTTGTAGGAGCATCATAACAGATGCTTCTCACCAAAGTTTTACTTTTCTGTATCAAAAAGTTGATACACATTGCTAATTCTTACACATTCAAAAATAGTTACAGAAACAAGCATCTATTTGAAAATATTGCTGTTCCAAACTTTTCCTTTTCTATACATTTTTTTAAGTCTCATATACTGAGATAAGGCTTTGGTCAGTGCCAGAAATAATTTGAAACAGAAGAAGCAGTATATCAAATTAATGTTGCTATGCCATATTTATAATCTTTTTCCTCTAATGTGTTGATAATGAATACAAAACTACATCTATATGGATATTTCTGTCTTTGTTCCAAAGACATAGTCCTGTTCACTGAAGATGATATTTTGGTTATTTTTAATAGGACATCTGTTTGTTCTAATAAATCTGTTTCTTGTATTGCCCTAATTAATTTTTATTCTGACCAATATCCAATGCCTTAAAATAAGTGGTTAGTGCTTCCTAGTCATCAATAAACTTGTAAAAAGAAGCTAGAACCATTCCTAAACAGAAATTAAGAAAATTCTCTCTTCTGTACTGGCTTATCCCTCATGAACATGTCTGTTCTCTCCCAGGTTCTGCCTTTAATGCAAGCAATGTTCATAGTCCTGTCCCACAGCCCCTTCCCTGCTCCATCAGCTATAATAATGTGCATGCCCACAAATGTATACTGTAGCATTGAGACAAGAGGAGCCACCCCACACTCTTCCACTGGACCAGTACATAATTTGGTTATTCATATGCTTTTGCAATGTTGTGTGGTAATACCAGTTACATTTCTCATCACAGAGGTCGTATGTTAATGCAGCAGGCATATGAATCTTCCACATGAGTCTTTCACTACCTAGAAGGGTATCTTTAGGGCCTGCTTCCAAAAGCAGTACAGTACTGAGAGGGTCTTCAGCCAACCTGTTGGCTAATACACACCCTGCTGCTCCAGCTCCAGCAATGACGTCATTATAAGAATTTGCCTTTGAGATGATGTACGTGAAATTTTTGAATTGTTTTTCATTGATGCCCAATATATTCTTTAATATGTTCTTTAAACAGTTCCTGTTACTTTGTGCATCTGATTCACAGGATAGCAACATTTAACTCTTTTTATTAAGTATGACATCTTTACTGATGGTATCACTCTTGTAGAATTTCTAACAAAAATCCAGTGTTTTACCCACTAACAAAACATTGTCTTCCCCGATCTGAAAGCAGCGTCTGAAAGAAAGGTCACCAAAGTTCTGTGACTTTGATGGTTGAGTGGGCATGATTTTGCCATTGATTAAGGAAGTGCAAAGTCCTTTAGTCTGTTTCAGCAAAACCCGAAAACAAACTGAAATGAAATTGTCTGGTCTACCAGCAGAAGCTACACAACAAAGTATGTTTCTTGCTGGCTAGTGTTAAGGTCCCTAAAGGTCCTGTCAAGAACTGCCTGCCAGCCTTCCACTGAATGTCTACAGAAGGGGACTGAGCTAGGTTTGCCTATGGAGAAGCCATGGCAGGCAAACTTCACTGGCTGTGTACAGCAGTGAGCTAAACTGACTCAGGACACTGAGGACAATTGTTCTGCGGTTTAATTGTTCCCATGTTTCCTGGCCTGGATTCAGCCTACAACTAGTAACACTTTCCCAGAGCCAGGGTGGTCTGGGGGGCAGCTTAAGCCAGCGACGGGTGCAGTAGGCTGTATAGGTAAGTCTCTCATGCTTTGGGAGTGAGGACATCTAGCTGTATGGATAGAAGCTGTGCTGCTTTGCCTGGGGCTGAGGAACTGGGCTAATGCAGTTTAGCTACCAGTATAGGTAGAACTTAGTGGTTTCCTACCACAGATTTTTTACTTCCATTTTGAGTGGTGACTTCCCTTTATCTCATGCACCTTGCCTAGGCCTAGTCTGTTTGCTGGTCATCCTATAAAGACCTAAGATATTGGCCAGGATAGAGATTACTAAGCAATGCCTGAGAAGGACACCATTCCATTCCACCTGTCTGTTCCCCATCCCCTCATGTGGACCAGGCAAATCACTGCAGCAAGCTCTAATTGGCAGGGTTTGAATAAAATCAAAACAGCTGCCATAGTGGGAATACATTTCTGTCCAAGAGTACAGACACATACAATGCTTACTTGACTTAACTGTACCTAAGAGAGCATGCTGAGATTGAGTCCTGTGGCTGACATAGCCTTGGACCCAAAGATCTCAAAAATGAATGAAAACACATTTGAAGAAAATGCATTGAGCCATTATAGGCAGCTGTAAAATAGATTTTTTTCCAAGCGTATGCCAAACAAAGAATATTTTAAGACTTTTTAGACTTTTTGTCCTGGTTTAACACCTTTGGCTGACCACCATTGTCAGACAACATAACACAGGTGGTATAACCACTGATACTGGTATTGGGGTTTGTTGCAGAAAATTGTTGAGGGACAATTATTCTGTCATCAGCAGCACAGTAACAGTCTCTTGTCAGTTATGGTACTGTCCTCGCATGAAAGGTAACACAAATACTGATTGGTCACCCCACTGCTAGCAAAACATATGGGAAGATTTTCTTTTGCCTTAGTTTCCATCAAAGGGGTTAATGTGGACGCTTCTTTTTCACCCTCTGCCCAGATGCTCTTGTTGTTGTTCTTTTTTTTCCAGAAAACTGGGACTTTTTAATCTTTGAGCCTTCTTTGCTTTCATATTTGTCTGAAACTCACAATCAGATTCAGAAATTATTAAGGTGGAGGAGTGACAGACAAGACAGGGCACATAAGCCTTGCTTTGTTAGGAAACCAAACTAAAAATATCTGTTAAAAGGTTAATGTTATTACTGTGAATAATTTTTCTTAAAACTCCTAAAACAGTAATATCCAAAGCAGTGCTTTTAAAAAGAGAAATTACAGTTAATTATTGTCATTTATTGTATTTTCTTCCATTTTTCAGGTCCACTTCTGCCTCCACCATATTTCAGCCACTTTATTAATAGCATAAAGGTAATTTTATCCCATTTGTGTTTGAATTCGGTTAAGCCTTTTCTAAAGTGTACTTTCATATAAATTAAGCATAAAACAGCACAGCATGGTGAAATAGACAAAACAGGTAAGAGCATCAGCAGTTACAAATCATATTTATTTCTTAAAGTCCAGCTACACAGACAAGTTTATTACAAGTATAGAGATAGTAGATGTTAGTAGTACATAAAGAAAAAAAACTTTATTACTGAGACTTTTTACCTTCCCCGTGGTATTAAAGTAAGTCATAATTCACTGTTACCTAACGTAAGTTGATACAAATTATCTGCCATAAATGAATACTTTTGTTTCCCTTCAGCTCAGGTAAGAAACATCCATTACCTAAAGGGCTTCTATAAAAAATGTAGCAACAATTAACACATGGGGCGGTGGTGGTGTCAGTTCTGTGTAATACTATTTATTTTTTAAACACACTGAATAAAGTAAGTAATGGAAGCTACTTTTCCTGGAATCTCGGGCAAGAAAGTATACCCACACCTTGATGTGTTTGGTCTTTCTCTGTTCCATTATTCTCCTGACTGCTTCAGGTGACAAAAATGAATACCAATGCAATATCATTTTAAATATTCTTAAGTGAACAACACTCTTTTTCAGTAGAAGATCTGAAAAAAATGAGTCTTGTTACCATGTAATGATGCCAGCAGAAGCAGTGTACTGTCAGTTTCCTTGAAGGACTCAGTGCCGTCTGGATTTCAGATTTTGTTTCTGCTTGGCTGAGTGCACCTAAGTTACTCCTGTGCCCCTGAATGCATGACAGAGCTTATACGGCTTCTGTGATCTTACAGAGCAGTGGCTATAGCTTTACAGCTTTAGCTACAAAGAACTCATTTTTCATCTAGTCCTTCATCTCTGCAAAATGGCATGCCTCACAGAAAGCTTTATAGTCCTGTTTAGTGGGAGACTAAAAAGAAGAAAAGTCAGAGGAGGGGCTATACATAGCCATCTCTACTGGCTTTCTGCAGCTACCTGCCGTTCTTGTTTTATCCTTTGCCTCTTCTATTCACATGTTTATTTCTCAGAAAGTGAAACAAAGTAGACCAAAAAAGTTGAAGGGAAAACCCCAGGCAAACAGAAGGAAATAAAGTGAGGTGGAACCTACAATTGCTGTGGCTCATTTTGCACAGAGAGACAATGAGAGTATTTATCAATTCTTACCTATCACTGTTCCCCAAGCTAACTGATAATCAACAATGGACAGAAGACATGCAGTTACTGTTCCCCAAGCTAACTGATAATCAACAATGGACAGAAGACATGCAGTTCAAAGCATCTGCAGTTCTGTGTGGTGTCTCTTCTGTTATCCTGGTACACACCCCCGCCTGTCTGTTTTGTCCAATGCACCATAATCTTCACTGAGCTGCATACTTTTAAATATCTGTCCATTTCATGACAATCTTGCTTTGCTTTTTCCTTGTTGATGGAGAAAAGCAGAAAGCCAGGCTTTCATGCTTCTTCTGACTTTCTCTTTTCCTCCAGCTACAGCACAGAGCAAGGTTTTGCTGGATAGAATAGCAGGAAACAGCAAGAGGCATTTTCTCTGCCTCCACCTAACTCCACCTCCCCCAGCTCCTACCCTAAGACACCCTTGATAGAGAGAGCATTCCTTTCTATCCCTTATCACTGAAGAAGGAAGTGATGCCCAAAAGATTTTAAGCAGTGGCTTTTCTTTATTAAGCTCAGAGATTTCATATAACTTTAAAACATCAGTGCATGGAGTTCTGATCTCACTTCAGCTCAATGTTTTAAAATACATTTTCTTTAAAGGGTGAAAAAGGAGACAATGGAGTCACTGGTGTAAAAGGAGAAAAAGGAGAACCAAATGGAGGTTTTTTTCTGACAGGACCCCCTGGACCACCTGGAAGACCAGGATTAGTTGTAAGTCACACAAATTGTAGTATAGGAATAGCTGTGGGTACCCATTGTTTTAATTTAGAAGGCACTAAAAAGGCAAACATCAAGCTGATGCTAAGATCTATATAAAACCTCATGCTAACCATTAGGTGAATATGAAACAGTTGTGTTAGGCATAAACACAGACACTTCACTGTTGTGCACAAAATTGATTTACTATGAAAAATTGATGTAATGTTATGCTCAGCTGTCTTAATACAGCTACATCAGTATGTAGATTTGTGCTATTACATCATTGGAAATGAAGGCAGTACACATAACTTGTGACACTACTACTTACATGCCCATAAATGCCAAAATAGGCTATATAAAGTTAGAGGCTGATTTGAAAATTATTTGCCATCTAAATAATTAATCTTATTTTATATTTCAGTAATCCAAAAACATGAATGAAAAGTCCAGTGTGTACCTGTCTGGAACATTCATATAAAATTCAGCCACTGTCTAATCTTTACCTAGTTGTTTTACCTTCTAGTAATTGCCACCACAGCTGCTTTGGAATGAAATGCACTAATTTTTTGGAAACTAGTTTATCCCTGGGATCTGGCAACAAATGTGTGCATTGCATTACTCTGTTGTCATATTCTGTGCTGAGAAACATGAATGGGTGGGTCACAGCTGAGGGAAAAGTGTCAGATTAGCAAACCCACCTTCAAAAATCTCCCTGGCACTATTCCACGTTGCTGAGAATTTAGAATCTCCCCATTTAGAAACTGTTACACTGGCAAGGAGTTGGATGGTGCAGCTGAACTATCCTAGTCTGGGGTTCAAAAACTGTTCCATGTATGCAGGCCATCTTGAGCAAAGGGTTCCTCATTCAGGCTCAGGACACACTGCTAAACTGGAAATGTGGAGAGTTGGAGCCTTTTTGATCCGGAAGACTGGCATCTGGAGAGCTTAAGGGATAGGAGCTGACATTTGATCACAGGAGGGAAAACCAACATTTGTCATGAGACATACACCCTGCATGGACACACTTTATGTTACAGCTTTCCACCTTCTGACAAATTCTTATAAGCACATCAAAGCAAGTAGTTTTAGCACAAGCAAAGTTGGGATCCAGGACTTTGAGAGTACTGTTGAGAGTTTTGCAAGTATCAGCTACTCAGGAATAGGTGCAAGAACTTTCAAAAAGCTTTCTGAAATTTAAATTCTTGAATTTAGTTTAGTACATGGTCAAGTTTTTAATTTTCCATTAATATGCATGCCCCTCTGGTGCAGTAGCAGACCTTCAGAAAATGTTGCCACCAGAGGTGAAGACTCTGCAGCAGTGAAACTGATACATTCAAAGAAGTACTTTTAATCACTGATAGGGACCAAAAGGGGATTCAGTTGTTGGACCCAGAGGACCACCGGGGTTACCTGGCCTACCTGGCTTACCAGGTTATGGAAAAATTGGACCTCCTGGCCCACCTGGCCCACCAGGCCCACCAGGCCCCCCTGCAATATATGGCTCAGGTGAGAGGATGTGATTTTGCTTTTTGCTGAATATGCAAGTGTTCCAGCATGTGCTTATACCCACACACACACTGCCACTGCCCTCCTGCCGCTTCCACCTGTTCTTCCATCTGCCCACCCACCCTGCACACCTCAGGCACGTTGCTCCCCTCTCCCCTCCTGCCCTCTACCAATTTCTCCTAGGTGGTGAGTTGGAACTGGGAGCACAAAAGGGACAATTTCTCTGCAAAAATGTTTTCACTGTCTAGTGCCATGGGTGCACTATTGCGTGAAGAATCTTACTGCAGCTGTGGCTGGGAGGAAGTCTGTGCAACAGGTTGCCTTAAGAGCTTTGTAAAGCTATCAAATTGAGCAGTTGCCTAAATTGTGGGCCAAGATGCTCTTCTTGTGGTGAATGGAACTACATCCAACTGGTAGCCAGTCACAAGTGGTGTTCCCCAGGGCTCAGCATTGGGACCAGTCCTATTTAATACCCTTATTGATAATTGGGATGAGGGCATCGAGACACCCTCAGCAAGCTGCAGATGACACCAAGCTGGGGGGAGTGCTGATCTGCTGCAGGTCAGGAAGGCTCTGCAGAGGGCTCTGGAGAGGCTGGATGAGTGGGACAAAGCCCAATTGTATGGGGTTCAACAAGGCTCAATGCCGGGTCCTGCCCGGGAGTCACACCAGCCCCCGGCAGCTGTGGGCTGGGGGCAGGAGGCTGGGAAGGGCCCACTGGGAAAGGTCCTGGGAGGCTGATCAAAGCCACTTAACATGAGCCCCCAGCGTGCCCAGGTGGCCAAGGAGGCCAGCGGCGCCCTGGCTGGTGCCCGAAACGGCGTGGCCAGCAGGGCCGGGGCAGTGCCCGTCCCCCCGCGCCGGGCCCTGTCGGGGCCGCCCCTGGAGCCCTGGGCTCAGCTCTGGGCCCCTCGCTGCCAGAGGGACGCTGAGGGGCTGGAGCGTGTCCAGAGCCGGGCAGGGGCTGGGGAAGGGGCTGGGGCACAGGCTGAGGGGGGAGGCAGCCTGGAGAGGAGGGGGCTCGGGGGGGGGGGACCCGATCGCTCGTCACAACTGCCTGAAAGGAGGTTTTAGTGAGGTGGGGGTTGGTCTCTTTTTCCCAAGTAAGAAGTGATAGGGTAAGAGGAAATGGCCTCAAGTTATGCCAGGGGAGGTTTAGATTGGATATTGCGGAAAATTTCTTCACCAAAAGGGTTGTCAAGCGTTAGAACAGGCTGCCCAGGGAGGTGGTGGTGTCACCATCCCTGGGGGTGTTTAAAAAACGTGTAGATGTGGTGCTTAGAGACATGGTTTAGTGATGGACCTGGAATTGCTGCGTTAACAGTTGGACTTGATGATCTTAAAGGTCTTTTCCAATCTGAATGGTTCTGTGATTCTATGATATAAAGGCAGTACCCACAGTAGATTTTAGGTCTAGAATGAAACTGCTAGAGAACTGCTTCTAAAAACTAGTTGTTATGCAAATGACAGATAGAAACAAAACTTTGGGAGGGCTGGTTACTGTACCTCTAAATATTTTCAACTTACTGGATTAGAAAAGGAGTAGAATGCGCCACAGATAGTCACATGAGGGGAGGAACCCTGCAAACCAGGTAGCACTGGAGCTTCAGGTGTATGATCTCAAACTTGCATCAAAAGGAATAGGTGGCTATAAAACAAGTGTCACAGTTAAAGACAGTCATGCTTTTGACTCCTCTTGGGTTACAGGACCTCTAGTGACAAGCGTCATACTGTTAATGTCCACCCCTTAGACTAGGCTCTGGTGGATGGGGTCCTGGGCCCCTCTACTCAGCAGGCCTGCCTGAGTGAGTGACTGGGACTCCTCCTTCTGGGAACTGTGACCAGCATGGGAATCCAGCCAGGGAAAGCATTCCTTAGTTGCAGCTGAAGATGACGTACTAACAGAAAGGGAGTTGTTAGCCGAATAGAGAGGCTATCATGCAAATCTGTACTGCTTAAAATTTGGGCAGGTCTAGCTATTACAGATTTCCATTTCCGAGGACAACGATCAGTCTGTTTTCCCACAAGACCTGTGCCTCCAGTATGCTAGTTTGGGGAGCAGCCTCCAATTTGTTATTTCCAGGTGTTTCTTGAACTTGGTCAGACTGGTTTATATGGCTGCCCAGGGACAAGATGAGGCTTCCAATCTGTCATCCAGTAAATATAATTAATTGAGTATCTATCAGAAGAGTTCATCCTCTGAAGAATATTTCAGAAAGGAGAAATCCTTAGTATGTTCAATGTTGGGACATAGACGTGTACCTGAATTAGCTCCTGATCATCATAATATGGACAGATCCGCAGCATACATAAAGTCCATAAAGGCCTTCAGGCCTTTTCCTGTATAATTTATATTAAGCACTTCTGAATATTTGCTAAGAGATCCAGTCAGACAAAACAAATTATTATTAGTACTCCATCCCTATACTTCTGCTTATCCTCTCTGCCATTACTCTTCATCATCCTCTCACACATTTTCCTCTTTGATTTGTATAAAGCTCCTTTAGGCAGCACGCTGACGGATGTCCATTTTATTAAATGTTATGAACACAGATGTTTATTTATTTCCTATCTTGAAGGCACAGTTACCTGTTAAAGTTCTTACTTACTGTAATATGGAGAAAGAGGAATAGCTTATCTGCAGATAAATAACTGAGCACTCCTGAAAACTGAACCCCTTTCACCCACCATTGGCATGAAGGAACTGCTCTGCAGGATCCTTGCAAATGCTTCAGAGCATAGATTCTTGGATTTGTAAAATGTGATTTCAAGGATCCTCCAGGTTTCACGAAACCAAATATTTTTGAACATTAGAACTTGCTTTCTTGGTATATAACTGGACCTTCCTAATTCAAGACTTACAGATCAGTAAAAAGCAAGCTGTAGAATGCAGCAGTGCTCTCAGGGGTAGCCTTTACTGAGTCTTCAATGGTTCAAACTATATTTTAAAAAAGTGTCTTACTATCAAATACTTCAGAGTAGAAAGATACAATAAAAGAGAAGGTAGTCAATACTTTTTCTTCACTGAATGTATTTGTGGGGGTGGAGGGGAATCTATTGCTCTGCTTTCACTGAAGATCACTGTGATCCTGCTTCCTCTGAAAATTCTAAAGGCAGAAGGTATGTTCCTTTAGCTTATCTTCTGTTACTCTCCTCCAGTCTGTCTAGTTGCTATATCCAGCAAACTGTGGAGGAGTGGATTTTGGTTATTGTGGGGAGGGCTAGCAGATGTGCTCACCAAAATTTCTGCAGAGGGTGGTTTCAGATGCTATTCCTCCATTCCTCCATTTCTCCTTCAGTTTTGAAGAGCAATTCTGTCCCTGTTTGGGATTATAGCACTGTGTGGAATAGCTAAGAGCAGCTGAATGCCATTTTGAAGTGCCCAGCAAGGTAGGAACTGGGGAGCGGTTAGGAGCTGAACCTTGCAGTTCCCTGTGCATGCTTCGTACTCCAGATTCACCAGCATGCTAGGACATGCTAGACTTCCCCATGGTCAGGTAGTTCGACAGCTATCCATCAGCTGTTAGATCTCTTTCTTCCATGTCATCCTAGCTCTCATCATGCCTTTCAGTTCTCAGTCAGAGTTCTGACTGAGTTTTACATTCCCTCCCAGCAGTATACCAGTGTACCCTCCTGGATACCGCTGAACATGTTTTGTTGCCCCTACTTTACAACTTTCTTCTCCCCTAAAGAAGGAATTTTCACTTACAGTTAATGCAAGATTTGCCCAGATCTCAGCTACAGAGCCTTGCTGGGACACACCAAGACGCTCAGCAAGGTCCACATGTAGAAGCTCTTTCTTCTAAATGGCTTCAAAGTTCCATTATCATGCTATGCATTTGCAAGAGATGCTTGCTTTCAGTCTTCCATATCTTTCCTTCTTTCCTTCACTAAAATAAAGGAGCTTTTACTGCAGAAAACAGGAGCTTAACTCAAGGTGAAGAAGTTCAGCTTTGGAGTAGAGACAGGTACTAGGCACTAGATGTTGTGGACTTCAGTCTTAGAAGTTCAAGTTCATACCACTGGAGAATTCTTTGTTACTTTGAAATATCAGCTGATCTTACACTTGTGATTTTTTTATTTAAGGAAAAGTTTATTTTTGTTTACTTTTAGAGTAGAAGTTGTAATGACTCCCTCAAACCCTATATGAGCAGGAGCTAAAAGTTCTTCCTTTTCCACATGCACACCATTAGCAGCTAGCAGAAGAGCATTCTGGTCAGTTTAAGTGGATCTGGTTCTTCATTTGCAGAGCATCTGCAACAGATTGCAATCTGTTGACCTTAAGCTCCCAAACAGCAGAGAAAAGGCTGTTTCACCATTGCTTTTTAAAAAAATCCTTAGAACACATTTTCTGTAGTTGGTTTGAACACAGCTATTCAGAACTTGACTATGTAAGGCCTATGGCTATTTATAGCTCCCACTACTCCTAGATACCACTGCTAAGTCCTTTCTTTGTGTCACTCACCTTCTATGTCAAAAAAGATGACCTTCAACATGTATTGTATGCTTGTTTTATTTTAGCAGCTGCAATGCCTGGGCCACCAGGTCCTCCTGGAGAGCCAGGGTCACCTGCAAGCAGGAATCTGGTAAGACAGCAAAACAAGAAAGTTTGCCATTAAAACCTTGCTTCAAATCTTTCCGTGGTCATTGGTAGCACTGAGGAAGGGAGGAAAGCTCCATCTTATGTTTTTGTTTATTAGAATGTTTTCTAGTTTTCTGAACCTCATGATTTTTCGGCAGGGAATCCATATAGCTGGTAAAAGTGACAACAGGAGAAGCCTGTCCGTTGCTTTGTTAGCAACAGCCTATTCAAACAAATGCAGATTGATGGCATGCTAAAGTAATGAAAAGGTGCATATTCCATGTTGAAAGCAATCTCTCTGAAAGAGTGTGCCAACTTAACATGCTGAGATACCAGAATAACTACTGAATGCCCAGCTTCAGTGAAAAAAACACATTACATTACTGTATTAAAGCTCAGTAATATAGGTCATTTGATTCTAAGAAGAAAACTACATTTCCCTAGCAAGTCTAAAAATTGTTGTGCCAGAGAACACATATAAATTCGTTTCCTTTTCTTACTGTGTGAGTCAAATCAGAATTGTATCCCAGATATCTATGTGGTAAAAAAGCAAGCTAAGACTTCTGTCTTGTTAATTTCTAAATTAAATATTTGTAGTTTCTGAAAAAAAAGGAGATTCGAGCTAGCACAGGGGGGTTGTGACAATTTTTTTCCTTTTCCATGTTCTCACATTACGATAGAAAAGAAATTGGCTGGATATCTGGGGCAATCATTTGAGAATGCACCAATAAACAAGCAGACTTTCAGATCATTTACATCACATCAAATAGACTAACAAGAACCTGAGTGTAAATTTCTTAGTGCCTTCCCACTATAGTGTCATACCTCTATGTAGAGAAATTATAGAGGAATGAAGGAAGGTTAATTAACATTGATAATATACAGCTGTGGGCTTGTTTGGGGCGGTGGGTTGGCTGACATGGATAAGGTGCAGCTGTGGCTGGTTCCTGCTGAGTAGTTAAATAGCTCTAAGGGGGATGGAAGAGGAGCACTGGGTGAAGAGAGACCTGGAAGAAGCAGAGGGAGGAGAGAGAGCACCCTGGAGGTAGGAGAGACCCTGGGAGAAAAAGGGGGCTTGGATGAGGAGAGGCTGCCTGGAAGAGGAGAAGGAAGAATGCAGAGGCAGGAAGTAGAGTGGACTGGCCTGAAGAGGATGAAGAAACAGCACAGACAGTAGATGAACTTTTGAAACTTTGTGACAGATTGGTGGCTGTCCTGGGCAAGGCGTGGCAAATACTTATTGAAGTTAACCTGGGATGTGATGGTGAAAGCCTTGTTGCAGCTGGCCAGTTTTGATAGTGCTGGGACACCTCTGCTAACTACCTCTTCTCATGGAGATGCAGGACCTGACAATGACTACAGATTGGGAGAGGAACAGTTGTTCAAAGACTGGTGCCCCAAGGTAGAAGACTATTACGGGCTGGGAGCCACTGTCTCGGATAGGTCAAAACCAACATTAAAAACCAGTATGCAAACATATAGCAGGGTCTGTGTGATTCATAAAGCATGAATGTGCCTTCTGACACTGAAGAAATAAGAAAGAAATGACACTTCAGTGTCAAGACATGACATTTGCAAGAAACTTGCCCCTGATTTTACACTAAATGCAGTTGTCAAGCAGAGTGTAGAGCTCCTCTTAGAGAGGACCGTGTTCTTGTCTTCAGGTGACAGAGGTAATAGGGGCAATGTCTGTATCTGACAGACATCAGTTTAAGCCTCCTGATGATCTATAAAAGAGAAATTGAAAAATACTTGCTGTGTAAACTAGAGGCATCTGGAAACATAAAGAAAAGTATGGAAGAAAACATCCTTAAAGAAAAGACATCACAACGATACTAAGAAAAATATAATAGAATCAAATTTATCTAGAATTGTATGATATTTATAGGCCTTATCAAATCTCTTCTGAATTCTGCTATTTTGATCTAGTACACTAAACTGTAGAGGTGTGATGATCTTCACTCTGTACAAAATCAACTGTTGGTGTCATTCTACTACAATACACAGAATGATCATGCCAGTATGCCAAAGTAGCAAGATATTTATGTTACTGAAGCTTTTTGCATGAAATGATGTAAAACTGACTTAATCAGCATTTCTTGCAGAAGAAGCCTTGATATTTATGTGTTCAAATGACAGTTTAACAATTTAACTTGCAAAATGTTTTGTGTGTCTGATGAAGTGTGTTTCATTTTCCTACTTGACAGGTTACAACATTCCGAAACATTGAGGGTATGTTGGAAAAAGTTCATTTGGTAGCAGAAGGTACGCTAATCTATTTGAGTGAAACCAGTGAGGTTTTTATCCGTGTTCGAAATGGATGGAGAAAATTGCAGGTACTATTGCACTACATCCTAATAATTTCCAATTCAAAATACAGTTGTTGCAGATTTTTTTTTATGTGGGTGGGAAAGCATGGGTGAAAGATTCCTTTATTTTGTTCAGAAACTCCTGGTGATACAGTTTTGTTAGCTTGTCCTTTTGGGTTCTTTCAGCTTGGTGAATTAATTCCTATCCCTGCTGACAGCCTTCCTCCTCCAGCCATATCAAGCTATGTAAGTACAAAATATTGGACTGTGAAAAACTGAGTCTAAATATGCAAAGACAGGCAATACACTTGACAGAAGATGCAGGTACAACAATTTTCCACTGAGACTTGTCAGTTCAAAATAAGCATCCTACAACTACATAAGCTTGCAAATTGGTTCACACTGGCCAGTCATCTGTTTCCATTACCCTGAGAGGCTCCAAGCACTACAGAGACCAAGCAGCATCTACAAAAAACAGAACAAAGCAGGCTGCCTACAAAAAAAAAACATTTTTTATAAAGGGTTACAAAAAAAAAAAAGCATTTTGTTTTGTAATACCAAGGTCAGTCATATCAAGCCCTGGTCCCTTTTCAAGGAAACTCAGAAAAGTGTTTCTGAAAAGCATGTTATCTGTAAAAGATTATAGTCCTGTATTCAGGGTACATCATCATCACCTGCCTGTAACTTATACTCAGTGTGCTGACAGTCTATAAATTCACAATAGTTAGTTTGTATCTGACCCCATTCTGCAAGTTATTGTACCAACCTGCATGTGAACATGCTGTTTGTCCCAAAAAAATCACAGGACGATGAAAACTAAGAAGTGGCGAAGGGGATAGAGAACTGTATCATTGATGACTGGTTAACTGATCTGACTGCTAAGATAATGGAAGGGCAGGAGAGTGCTAGGAAGGAGCAGTGAGAAGGAAGATGGCTAGAAATAACGAAAAAAAATTTAGACTAGGTCAGAGGGAAGTGCACTTAGCATACTGGGAAAATGTCTAGACCTCATGTTACAAGAAGTTGTCCACAGCCTCCAGCTGACACCACATGAGTTTCCCATCTGGTACAGTCAGCAGCTTGTTACTCATACTTACCATAACTAGAGAAAAAAACCTTTGCTGTCCCTGAAACAGCTCTGAAGATCATCAGCCTCCTGGTCTCCATATGCCAGTTGTTTAGGAGAGGGAATTACCGAGGCCTTGAGAAATATTCCCGCCCCCTACATTTTCTGGTTTCACATCCTCCTTACCCTTTCGGTTTTACTTTTCCTGACCTGGTGTTCTGCTCCTGCCAGGAGCAGGCTGCTCCCATGCAGGACTGCAGGTGCGATCCAGCGCCAGCTCTGGCAGGGCACTGTGGAAGGGGTACACGCAGGTCAAGCAAAGCAACTCTGGCCAGGACAGCTTTCAGGCACATATTTATGTGACACACCAAACTGGTGATATGCAGATCAAGTATTCTGGATACATGGTTTGGGTTTATTTTTCAGAGGCAGGACAGTTTCAGATTCTCCAGAGTTCAGTGTTTGCTTTAGGTAGAAATTTTTTGAGTGTCTAAAATTCTGATCTGAGTAACATGTTTAATATATCTGTTTGCATGTGTTAAAATAACAGGGGTTTCAGTCTCTTCCAGCACTGAGTCCAACATCAAATATGAACAATGGAAAACCAGCAGTAAGTATGAGATCCGTACTGTGACTGCATAGCTGTGGTTTGAAACGTGACAGTTTGCATATTGAGGGGGGATTTGTGATATTTCCTCTTCAAATTCACAGATTTTTTTCTTTAGAAACTTACAAATACACTTCTTTACCTGGTTTAGACACCTCAGAGAGAAATTTAGATTGTTTCTTCCACATCAGTTTTCATCATCCTAGCCCTTTTCTCATCTCAAAGAAAAAAGAAAATAAAAAAAAAAAATCTGAGTTAGGAATACTTCTTTGCTTAGTGATTGTGCCTGCAACACACAAATTTTTAAGTAACAGTAGTGTTACAATTAAATCATTAAAGAATTCATTACAATATTTTCTATCTTCATGGTGCTGCTTGTTTTAGTTTAGAACATAAGCCTTCATTTAAGATACTCTCCAAAATATTTAGACAAAGAAAGCAAGGTAACTGAGTTATATATATAATAATAAAATAAAATAAAACCCAAAGAACAAAAATGTAGTTTAGTTCTTGCATCTGTACTGTTAGAATTAAGCATACTACTTCCTGCATTTGGTAACAGTGAAATTTTAAAAAGTATGTGGTCACTTGTTACTACCTATTTCCATGCTTGTAGAATTTGGGATTTTGTTAGTGTGATAACTCCAAGACTTCTGTTTAAAATTACTAGCTGCTTTTAAAAGAATTTTATTTTTTAGGAGTATATAGTCTTCATGGTTTCCTCAATGTTCAAAGATCAACAGGTGTTTCTGCTATGGGTCTCAGCATTAAGAAATGCAATGTTATGGCAACAAATAACTTTCATACCCTGTATGGAAGATACTAGTTCTTGTGCTGGCAGCAGGAGGGGGTCTACTTTGTTTCTGATATATATCTTCCTAGTGTTATAAACTTAAAACTTTTCTTCATTTTTTCTCCAGCTGCATCTGGTGGCTTTAAACTTGCCATTTTCTGGTGACGTGCGAGCAGATTTTCAGTGCTTTCAACAGGCCCAACTAGCAGGTCTGACATCTACCTACAGAGCCTTCCTCTCATCACATTTGCAAGACCTGGCCACAGTTGTCAGGAAAACAGACAGATACCACTTACCGATAGTCAATCTTAAGGTAAAAATGAGTACTTAGTGCTTGTTCTATTAGGATAGGCTGTAGGTGCCCCAGAATGTTGGAAAATGGCAAAAGCAGAAAGTTTCAACCCAAACTGCATTTTATAAAGAAGCAGCTTTGCTTCATATTTTGCAGACAGGTTCAAGAAACAAAAAAAATAGTGGTAAAGTAGAAAATACAGACTGTCTCACGTTTCTTTTGCATTTTCAAGGGCTGCTTTTTTCAGTATCCTAAGGCTAATGGTAGAAGTAAAGCTACAAGAATAGCCTACTTGGAGCAGACTGCTGACAAAGCAACAGTATGTCTGGCTTTCTGGATTGTTTTTTGTATCAGCAGGGAAAACACATCCTCATTTCTAAGATCACTGTTATGTTCTACCTTCCAGTATGATCACAGACTACAGTAGGCTAAAATGCCTGGGTTTCTGATTTCTAAAGATAAAGGCAAATTCCGTGCTTAGGAGTGATGCTGGATTTACCCCAGTGAAACTGAGAGTGTAGAGCATGAGTCATGTTGTGGTCTGACATAAACAGACACACTTTAAAACTGAGGAAAACAAACCATGTCTCTGTAGCATTGGCTGGCTCCCAGAAAAAAACAGCCAAAGAAACCTAAAGGAATAACGTGCGATGCTTGGAATGTGCGGGACGGATGCTGCTCTGAAGTGCACGCACGTACAGAGCCTTGGAGACAAATTTGTAAAGATCTGTTTCATTGTTTCGACTTTGACGGGAAAAACGCTAAAGGCGTTTGAGAGGCAGCCTGATGCAAAGCTTCTGCCTTAAACATTTGCAACACTTCTCACAGAATTGTGACCTCACCAGATGTTCCAATACAAATTATATTTTCTCTGTAGCTACAGTAGTTATAAGCAATTTTTCAAACAGCCCCTTAGACAGCTGGGAGGAAAAGGACAGTGGAAATGGAGACAATCAAGCTGAGTATCTGGAGTGACAACAGAACGGAGAAGCAACTGTGAGGCAGAGGTGTGGATCAGAGAGCTGTTAGCATAGAGGTGATGGATGAGACAAGTCTGTTCAGGAGCATCATGCAGAAACTAATGTGAAAGCTGAATCATAAGCTTTCTGAAATGCAAATAAGATTTTAACTGTATAGATAAATCTACAACAGTTAGGTATGATGTGGATTTGGAATTTGTTTTGTTTGTAAAAGTGCCTTTGAAATTTTAACAGGGAGAAACACTTTTCAGTAACTGGGAATCTATATTTAATGGAAATGGTGGACAATTCAACATTCACGTTCCAATATACTCCTTTGATGGGAGGAACATCATGACTGATCCATCTTGGTGAGTTAACATTGCTGTTTGAGTTGCATGTGACTCCTCTTTTTACCAGGCAGTACAAGTAGCAACATCTTGGGCTAGTAGAAATGTAATAAAAATGTCTCTCTTTCCTTATGCTATTTTTGTTTTCCATTTCTGATAGCCTATGAATGGGTTATCAGATGGAGTTCTCCTTTTCTTCCTCTCCTTTCTGTCTTCATCTTTCCCTACCAACCATTTGCTTCAACCAGAAGGAAAGCAGAAATACAGGTCACCACATATACAGGTGTGCAGTTGAATGAAGCAAAAAGAGACTCAGGAAATAACTTCTAAACATTACCTTTCAGGCCTCAAAAAGTAATATGGCATGGTTCAACTGCAAACGGGATCCGACTGGTTAGCAACTACTGTGAAGCCTGGCACACAGCTGATGTGGGAGCTACGGGACAAGCATCGCCGCTGAAGACAGGGAAACTTCTTGATCAAAAAATATATAGCTGTAGTAATCAGTTTATTGTTCTCTGTATTGAAAACAGTTTTGTATCTGATCTCCAAGGATGATAATTCACCTCTTGCACATAGGAATATTCCATTTTATGACGGAAAAAGTGGACACTGAAATTTCATTTGTAATGATGTAAATATTTTAATTTTTGTAATTGCACATTTCAGGAAAAAATAGCCAGAGAAAACGTACCTCAACACAAACTGCATCACAGTTAGGTGGAACATCCAGTGCACACACAGCTGGCTTAAAGCCCCTCCTCCCACTTGAACCCCAGACGGTTCAGTTTGCCAGCAATTAACTCACAGCCCCTCGTCTTTCTGGCTGAGATGAAGATCACTGAAGGGCACAAGTCGGGTGGGGTGTACAGGGAAGTGCCCGCAGCCTGTCTCATAAGCAGCATGGCTCAGCAAGGCTGCTGCTGCCTCACAGCCGAGAAGCTGCAGGCTCTATGCTCCTCTTTTGACATGCAGAGATTTTGAATACTCAAAGCACTATTCATATACACATATATATACACCTGCTGTCCCTGAGCAGACAATGGGAGGCTGTTGCGTCTTAGAGGGCTGGAATTTTCAAAAAAGCTTTAAGAGCAAAGGTGCTTGCCTCCCTTGAGTTTGAGCAGAAGCTGAGTACCTAACTCCTGTAAGCTTGTATGGATCACAGCCTGGTGCTTACATGCAAATTAAGCAGCTTCCACATCTTACTTCAGCTTTTCTCTTTGCAGATTCTAGGCATAGGGCTTTAGGCAGAAGGAGTGAATTTCACCTAGACAAAATCTGGTCCTTATTTTGGTGCTATTGTTACCAGGAAACCTGGAGCAATGTTAATAGAAAACATCCTGTTTTACTGGTAGGACTGTGCAAAGTAAATTTAGACAAATGAACCATCTGACCTTTATTTATTTCATTGCGTATTAGAGGAAGTCATTTCCTGTTGTGGCAGACTGGTGAATTAAAGATGTCTGTCATAGTTTCTTTAAAATAGGTTCTAAACATTGTTATCCCACTAAGTTATGTGTAAAGTGTTTTTCCTTTTTGTGAGTTTACCCTTCTGGCATTCATGTAATTAAAGAATTGTTTTATAAAATAACTGCAGCAATAATAGGAATGATCAGTAAATGCTAATATTCTTCTCAAACAGTATCACCATAATATCTGAAGTCTTTTGCCTGTATGTTTGTCTACTGCATACTTTAAACAACATATTTACTTGTATTTTATCAGGCAGTAACTATGGACGTCAAACTCCATGTTATCATTTTTAAGGATTTAATCTGGAGTCTGTGTGGAAACGTGTTCATTTGCTGACAAGGAGAGTATCATATTACTAGACATCTACTTTCAAAAGCCAAGAACAAATCACACTGTACTGCACTGATATAACTATGTAACATAGTATTGTGAAATCCAGCATTATTTTCCCAATTTACTATAAAAGCCTATTTCCCAGGGTCAGCTGAATCATACCTTGTTATTTTCTTGGGAAAGTCACGACTCCATTATTACAGCATGGTAATGAGGCAAAAGCAGTTTATATTACATTAAAATACATGCATAACAATTTACCGCACTCACGTATAGTCTATTTCCCTAAAATACTGAGCACTCTTGTGAAATGCTGAATTCCTCTAGTTCACACAGCTGGAAGAGTTGCATCTGTACGGCAGCATTTCACTCTGAGTCACAGAAGGTTCGTGGGGGAAAATAAAGTGCTTTTACATGCTTCCAGCAGGAACCATCTACCTTTAATCCTTTAATTGCTGGCAGACCCTCAGCTGGGCCAAGTCATGGCCAGCGGGGTTTGTGCTCGCAGCCTCATCACCCAGCCACCGCCACCCATTCTCATCCCTCCTCTCCAGAGCCAGTGCCCGGGGAGCTGGCCATTTCTCTGGCTAGAATTGCGGTGACAAGGTGGGGGCAAAGAGATGAGAACACACAGAAGAGCTGTGTGAAGGGGCAGGAGAGAAGACTGAAAAATAACATGCAGTCTTTAGGAGATACTGACCTAGCCGTTAAGTCATGCCCAGCAAAAGTGCACCTGGAATTCTGTTTGTGACAGTCCTTTCATGGGGCTAACCCCTCTCTGCACCCTGAACAGCTGCTAGAGCTTAGCAGGGAACTGAAATGGTTAATCACCATTAGTGAGATGGTGAAGAACTCTCAGTGGTTGCTTTCCGCCTCTAACATTAACCTGCAGGCTACAGGAATTTATTGCACATCCTTCAACTTAATACAGAGCAAAGCCCAGGCATCGTCTGGGCTGCTGTGTGCTGAGTTCACATGCTGCGCTCACAGGCCGGTGAGGCAGCTAGTTACCAGGGAATGGCATGAGAAACCTGTTAGAAAGATGAGGGTTTCCCTTGGGAAAAACAGTTAGTCATTTTTACCAGAGCCAGTGAGGTTCTTGAGTCTAGTAAAGTCTAGTAAAACTGAAGAGAAACAGTGATATTCATCAAGAGTATGACAGGGAAAAAGGCAGCCCAGTACTTAAAAATAAATTAGCTTTCCCTATCAAAGCAGAATAATTTTTTTCAGCACAATTCCAGCACAAAGGTCAGGTGCGCTTGAGGAAGAACATTTGCTAATTTAGGTAAGGGGCCTGTGCAGAAAGCAAATGAATCACCAAAATGAGCACCAGAGCACGGCTGAAAAGAGTAACCGCACCAGAAGCCAGCGCAGCAGCCTGCATGAATGACAGCAGTGTATCCACCAGGTAGGGTTCTTCTGCCTTGCAGAGGGAGGCTTGGTGTGAAAACATCCAGTTACTTTGAAGCTTTGATGCACTCTGAAAGGAAGAAGTTAATACGCTGTAAATACAGAGGAGATGACAATCTTATAAACCATCAGAACTCCAGGGCGCGTTGATGAATAAAATGCAGCAGAATCATTTCAGCAACTGCAATGAATATTTCTAGAAATAAAGCTGATAGATTTGTCTTTATATAAATTGTAGGTGCAAGACGTCGCAACAATAGCTTCTTTCAAATCAAGAAGAATCCACAGTGGGTTTGGACACGCAAAAGAATCAGTTTTCCATTAAAGACAATTAAAAATTAATTTTAACTAAGCTGGTGCTTAACCTCAAAGAAAAAAGTTTACAAAAAGAAAGAAAAGGGGGGAAAACAACCAGAAAAAACAGTCAGATCTAGGAAAAGTTAATAACCGTTTCAAAAAAGGAATATTGCCTTGTTACTGGAGAGATTCATTTATTTATCATGGATACTTTGGGGATGCCACAAAATGCAGGAATATGTAGCTGAATGCTCACTACATATTCTTTCTAAGTGAAAAGGATATTTTGTTATGAAGGTAAATTGGCACATGAATTAAAAATTGACTTTGAATATACCACTTCAGTTTGGACTTTGTTAGAATTGGACAACAGTTTTCAGCAGAAACATCAGTTTTTACTGCAGTGTTTTACTGGTTTATATTAAATTTGACAACTATCTTCAGTCCAAAAAAAGCAATAGGAGACATTAACTGTGTCATTTTCAAAAGACATGCTTTAAGTCAAGACATTTTGTTCTAATTTACTTGCTCTTTAGTAATCAAAAGGAATTAAGACTCCTCAGTAACAGATGAAAACAATTTTTTATTAGATGTTTTACCTCCTCAAGGACCATTCTTTTTCAAAAGTGCTAATACTGCAGCAGATCCCCCCCAACAATGAAAAAAGCCAAACACCTGTTAGCATCACAGCTTTATGCAGCCAGAATATAACTCCTGCCAAAAGGGTGTAAGTGTACTTACAAATTGTTATCTCTTCAGTATTTTCAAAGCAGTTCAACACAATAATACAACATCTGTCTGAATTGACTGACCACATCCAAAATACCTTGTGGTATCATGCAGTGATTTTTAAAGTCATCTTTTGACTTCCACTGCACCAGTTGATCTAAACTTTTTATTTACCAGATTCTCTTCCACTGTACCCATAGCCCAAAAGAACCTGTTCTACTCCTAAGCAACAGCCACGTACACACAACCCAACCTAGAGGTGCACCCAGAGTGGGTAGCTCGGCTCTGGCAGTGTTAGGCTTTGCCTAGGAGAGAGGAAGTGAGGAGGCAGGACACGTCATCCTGCATGGGCAGGAGAGGGACATGGAATGGGGCTTTTTGTGTTCATCCTTTCCTCTACCTTGTGACTGACCTCCTCCCTCACTTGTCCTTCCCCAACTGTAGAGGAGTGAAGGCAGTGGGTTGATGAGCACTGATAACATGCAGCTGTGGCCTTGCCCCCAAGGCAGTGGGTTGATGGACATGGATGATGTGCAGCTGTAGCTTGTTCCTACTAAGTAGTTGAATAGCCCTGAGGAGTGTGGAAGGGGAGTGGCGTGGCGTGGCGTGGCGTGGCGTGGCGTGGCGTGGCGTGGCGTGGCGTGGCTTCTGGAGGAAGGACAAACAGCATGGACAGTAGAATCTGACCAATGGTAAAGCCTTGTTGCAGTCTACTAGTTTGATTGTGCTGCAACATTTGGTGCCCCATGTGAGGCCGACTGGGTTGGACTCTGACTACAACACCCAACCATTTATCTTTTATTTAAAGCTTGTGCAGCTCCTCCACAGAAAAGCTGGCTGCCTGCAGCCACCAGCCGCTCTGGTGCAACATGCTGCAGTAAAGGTTCCACCTTTCACCGGGATCTTCTGCGCTCAGAACAGCACCCAGGTAAGTGCTGAAGGTCAACTTGCATTTGTGTGTGCTCTGCTAGGAGCATGGGATGTGATGGTGGGGAGTCCAGAGAGGTCCCTCTGGAACTGACAAGAAGCCACAACTCCTCCTTCCCTTGCAAAGCAGCCAGCCTCGCCGCATGTGCCGCGATGTGCCGTACTGCAGCTCTTCCCAGTGTAGCTCACGGGACTGCGGACAGCGTGGGCTGCGGGAGTTCCTGCTGAGGCCAGTCCAGCATCATGCCCTGGTGTTGGTCAGGGCTAATGTTACACCCTGCTTTCCCCAGCTCTCAGGGGTACTAGTGATGCTTCAGCAGCAAAGGGGGTGACAGCCCCGTCTGACCTTACGAGAAGTGCCTAAGGTCGCCTGCCAATCCAAACTCAAGCCAGGGTGACGATGACAATGCCTCTGAAGAAAGATGTGTTTTGTGTGCTGCACTTCAAGTACGCTCCCAGGAGCAGCAGCCGAGGCTGCCCGGCAGCTGTTCATCCACTGCTCAGTACTGGTACTGCCGCACGGCGGATTTCTTCGGCCTTCCTCAGTGCCAGACACATTCACAAAGATCCCAGCAACAGTAATGGCTTCCTACTGGAAAAACATTCTCTCCCCACTTAGTTAGAGGATGGGTTGGTGTAAACCTCTGAAAAACAGTTTGTTGGTGTTTATCTTTGCTGCAGTCACGTATTTTCACTTTGCAGGCCCCGAAGTCTCAAGTGAGGATAGCTGTACCTCTGAGGCTACAGCTGTACGCGAAGAGTACCAGGGCCTGTGTACAGGGGTCAGCACAAGTAGCTTGGCTGTTTGATGGCTGAACTATTCCCTGGCACGGTTCTGGTCAGTGCCCCCAGTACCCCTTCCAGCCACTGCCTCGGGGTGTTTTTGGGGGGGGACAGCATGTGCCAACGACTGCTGCTGTGGATAGCTGGAAGGAGCCACTCTGTTCTGGAACAGAAAGGTTTGATTGTACTCACAGGTGCTGAACCACTGTGCCCAGCCCCAGGGCTCACTGGGGTCCTCACCCTGCACTGCAGAGGGCCTGCAGGACACGCGTGTCTGATAATCACGGGACACACCCCAATACATCCTTATGGCTTTTCCAAGCTTAATATACAAAGCTCCTGCAAACATCTAGTCATGTAATCCTCGTGCCCAGGCTGCTTACATTCAGGGAACCCTCCTAAAGGCATCATCGCCCTACACAAATGCTCTCATGCTGTATATGGATATATTGTGCCATCCCATTATCCTCACCTCACTCAACAGCGACGAGCGTCTTGGCTAGGGCATGGCATGGCTGTTCACACAGCTGGGAAGTTTCAGATCTGTGAGAAAGAAAAGGCCTTGGTACAGCCAGACATCCTGTACAACTGGTAACTGGTACCATGATGCAAACTGGGCATCGCAAGACATTTGCCCATGTCCTTGACTCCAGCACCTGGTGGATCAGGCTTCGTGTTTGTGTGTGCAGGCTACCTGTTAGCGGTGCTGAACAGCTTCCAACTCTAGAGGCAGCAGCAGCTTCTCAATGACTCTTCAGAGTCTAGAGGCATGCTGAGATTTGCCTGAGATACCAACATTGAGTTCCCACAGTCATCCCCCCCCTTGACTTTCAGCCAGCCTGTCAGAAGGCCTCCTGATACCTTGAAATGTGAGCCTGCATCCTTTGATCCTATGCCATGTTAGTGTAGGATGAGTGGTGTGCTTGAACTCATGATCACATTCTTATTGTGATGTTGACCAAAACCAAGCCCAAATGTCATATTAGATTTCCTTTTTTCAGCTGAAGTGGGAATTGTTCATCAGCTTCATCAAAACTCGCATCAAATGGTGATCCCATTATTTTTCAAGTCCCTGTTTCCTTCCCAGAAGGTATACCCCGGTGGGCTCTGAACCTCCACCAGTCCTTAGGGCTTGGAAAGTCCTAGGGTACCTCTGTGAACTGGTTGCTTCAGAAGTCTTCCCTACAGCACATTTGCATTCATGTGTGTCATTGCCATCAGTCTGCCTACAGAGTAAGAACATGGCTTGCTCCCAGCAGCTTTTTCTCACACCAGAAACTTTGCAAAGTTTGTCTGTCATTACAGCAAAGCCATTTGTAAACCGCAAACAGTGTAGCCATTTTTTGTTCTTGATCTCAAACACCCAGGATTCAGAAGCAGCCCGTGTCAGGAAGACACAGCAGTCGTGACATCACACGCTTACAAGTCATGGTCTTTCAAACAAATCCTGAGACTCTTTGCCTCCCTTGTCAGGTTATCCGAAGCCAAAACCACTGTACAGAAGCTAACTGGCTCACAGACTGTAAGATTACACTAAAATTTGCTATGGCAGAGCTTATCTGAGTAATCAAAACATACACCACTGACAAAGCTTAAGGCCTGGTGTGCTTCTTTACAAGCGTTTTCATCCCTGAGGCTGCAGAATGCCCATCTTGATTCCCATTGTCATCCAGTTAAAGCTTACAGAAATTTAAAAGAGCACATATAAGACTGCTGTTTGTGCAAAGGGTTCCGATCCAGCCAAAGCTGATGCCATGCATTAATCCACATGAATTAGAAATGGACATACAGACTGTTACTCAAAAGTAAAAAAAAGATTTATTAGTAGCCAGAGTTCATTGAGATTCACAGATTGAATGTATGTTCCCTATCTGTCTCCCTGCTTTCCTGTAGTTTGATACATCTTAGAATGGTAGAATAATTTAGATTGGAAGTGATCTTAGAAGGTCATCTAATCCACCTCCCTGCTCAAAACACAGCTAAGCTAGCGTCGGTTGGATCTTCTCAAATTGCAGGCAGAGGAACTGAAGGTGCAGCCGTGTGCTCACGTGCCTGTGCCTCCATCTTAAGCAGGCAAGAAGCTGCTGTCTGTGCCTGTGCCATCATACTTTTCTGTTAGGGAGGGAAGTACCTAGCAGATGGACGGACGTCATTGTCACCAAAGTCAGAACAGATTTCTGGCCTAGGCCTCTCAAAATGTATCTCCTGAAGAAAGGTCTGTTTTCATAAAGAGAAGGATGCCGGGGGGAGAAGCAAGCCAAGTTAGTTACATCTAGCTCAGTCACCTTCTAACGACCACATATTTTTCCTGGAAAAAAGTAGAGTCAACCCCCCCAACCTAGCTACTGATGGTATTCCAGAGGACACTGCAAGCCAGCACACACTAGTGACGTCCTGTTCTTAATTGAGTGCCACATAACTACAGGTAATAAGCTGCTTGCTCTGTCTGTCACTTGAATCTGTGCTGTTTTTTGCTGGGGTAGAGTTAATTTTCTTCATAGTAGCTGTGTTCTGGATTAGAGCTGGAAGCAGCGCTGATAACACAGGGATGTTCTCGTTACTGCTGGGTGGTGCTTACACTGAGCCAAGGGCTCCTCTGCTCCCCACCCGCCCCACCGCGAGCAGCTGGGGGGCACCGGGCGCTGGGAGGGGGCACGGCCGGGACAGCTGCCCCCCCTGACCGAGGGGTGTCCCAGGCCATGCGCCCTCATGCTCAGCATGTACAGCTGGGGAAGGAGGAGGAAGGGGGGACATACGGAGTGATGGCGTTTGCCTCCCCAGGCCCCCGTCAGGCTGGAGCCCGGCTGTCCTGGCATGGCTGAGCCCCTCCTGCCCAGCCGGGGGAGTGGGACTGGGAGTGGGGAGTGGGGAATGCAGAATGGGGAGTGGGAAATGGGGAACGGGGAATGGGTGTCTCCTGCTGCTTCGCTTGTGTGTGCGGCTTTTGCTCTACCTATTACACCGTCTTTATCTCAACCCATGAGTTTTCCTGCTTTTACCTTTCTGATTCTTTCCCTCATCCCACCACGGGGGAATGAACGAGCAGCTGCATAGGACTTAGTTGCCAGCTGGGGTTAAACCATGACAGAATCACAGTATCTTTCTTACAAAAAGCCAATTGCTCATCACCAGCAGAAAGTCAGGAATACTGATGAATAGCCTAGAGGAGTGATCAAAATAGTCACTTACAGCTCTATCCTCTTTTACTGTACACTCGGTAGGACATAAGGCGGGAAGGGAGAAGGGTAAGACAAGTCAAAATGATTGGGAAAGAAGAATAATAAAGCACTGAAGTTGTGGTGAAATCTGTGAATGAGAAGTTAGAAGAAAATAACAAATTATCAGCTCTCTATAGGATCTATAAAAGCAACTCTGAATGCTGTAAACAAGATAGTCTACAGGCTGGAGCTATAAAAGGGAGAGTGAACTCAGAGCAGATGTTTGTGAAGAGCAGCCTAGTTAGATCTAATAGATGTCAAACACAGTGAAAAAGGATCTAGGTACCCCTGTCCAAAATTCATGGTCCTCTAACTTCCCCTTAGCTGCTAGCAAATACCCACAGGCAGCTATGCTTCCATTGACATTTCGGGCAATTAAAGAGCAAGAATGTCTTTCTGTAGCCCAAGAGTAAGAATCCACAGACACTGAAATAGCTCCAATAGGAAGGACTCAGAGTAGCACTCCAGATATCTGTAATATTGCAAGTAAGGTCTGTGAGCACAAATCCCTTGGGCATTAAACCAGTATTTCTCACCAGGATAATGGGCCAAGTGGTAACAGCTCCCAGTTATACCTTTGCAGAAAAGCTCTGATTCCACATAGAAACTTGACTACATGGAGAGAGTGAAGAAGTGTAGGCAACCCTTGGTGCCTTGCTGACAAGACTTTCTGTTAGTTTTGAAGTGTCTATCTGTACATTATCCAGACAGCCTAAGCACCCAACAGTAAAAAACAACAGTGATGAGACTTGAGCTGCCTAGATCTGTAATAGTAAGTTACTTCTGAACTACTGGAACCTATTTTAATCAAAGGCAGGTCAAGATAAGATGCAGAGCAGCAACTATTGCCATCCAAAATTACAGCCTGCTTGAAAGTTAGTCCTAGTTCACATGTTCAAGAGAAGCCTAAACTTGTTTTAGCCCAAAGTAAAATGCAGAGGGTGGATGTGGTAACAAGTTCCCTATTCCACTACTTCTGGGAGAACTGAATAACTTTCATTGTTACCAGTAGGGTCCAGTAACTGCTGTGACTCCCCCACCCAAGCCAACCAGAAGCATACAGAGAAGTAAGCGCAGGACAAAGAGCAGCACAGAACAGGACAGGAACCTGCTGAGACCCAGCTATGCCGTTACAGGTTTTGGTAGCAATGTTCAAACACACATTGCATTTCAGGCTCAAGTTGTTTACAGTGGTTTCCTTTCCACAGCACTTCTTCCTCATCTTGCTCACAGGAAAGCAAAGTCCAGAGAACAAAGTAGGACAATACATCAAGGGTAAGGCTGCCTGGAAACCCCCAGCTTCATATGTTACAGACGCTGCAATGGCTAAGGCATGGTGTGGCCAAAGAGAAAGGACAATCTCACGTTCATGGCAACACAACAGTGCCCAAAGGGACTGGATTCTGTCCCTGATTCACTCATGGAAGAAAAGCTCCATAGAAACTCATCCATTTTAGAGCAGGTTACAAATAACGTGCAGCAGCTCAACATGCAATTCCATGAGAGTGAAAATTGACGTAAGCGTTCTCCCTTGTGCCCACCCTCATTACCGTGAAGCCCCACAGAGTGCACAACAGACCAAACACAAACCCTGCAAAGTAAAAGTTTGTTGTTCCTTGCGGATTTAGCTCTTTGATTTGGCTCCTGTGGGATAAGATATGGGCAAGTGTCAGCGGAAGGGAGGGCAGGCTCACAGCCACGGGTGCAGAGAAGAGTAGTGCTTGCTTATGTTGGTGAGGTACTGCGCTCTGATCTACAGGCCACTAAGCTGTGAGAATGAAACAAGCTCCCGAAGTGGGCTCTGCTCATTTTGTGCACTGACTAAGGCAGGGGTATTGTAAATAAGATCACAGATTTTAAAAACATACTCAAACATGTAAATCCATGTGCAGATGGGGCATCAGTAACCCCAGTTCTGGCATTTTTGAGTGCTTTGCTTTACAGCATTGAACATTTTTTCTATCACAGGTATTTTGTGTATATGTAATTCATAACGTTTTTGTGCACCTAAACATAACTCCTTTTATCTCACCTCCAGGATAATCCTACAAATGCTAAGAAGCATTTCTTCTCAGCCAGGCTACAAGAACAAACTAATTCATACAAGTTTGTAGGCTGATCCATTTTTGAGAGCTGATTCAACTACAGAATAAAACTGTATTGTTAAAAAAATGTCACACCTAGTTTTTAAAATGTAATACTTACACAGCTTCTTGACCTTTAGTAAAGTTCTAAGAAAAACTCCCGGAAAAAAGATAAAGCATTCAGCTTCTCAAGAAAATCTGTTCAACTGAAAAATAAGAGCATGATAGACTGGACTTCCAATGACTTCAGCTGTAGCTACAAAGGGAGTAACCTTCTCCATAAAGCTAAAATGCAACGGAATGATAGACATACTCTATAATCTTTTGCCCTAGTGAATATCAAACATTTATTGAGCTCTTCATTTTCTGTCCTGTAATACATTAATTATATTTGATGAAACTAATCCCATTACTAGTTAGTCAAACTGCAAAGATCTCCTTGCTAATGAAGGCTTTTAGTTTCCCATCTTATACTCTTTGTTAGTTCAAATATATATATATTCTTACTACCACCTTTTCCAGTTGACAGAATAATCCAGTGCCATGATGGACATCTTCCTGACGTTCATTTAAAATGTTCATTTTTTCTTTAATTTTATGATGTCTTTAAGCCAGGAAGTGACACATTTCTCCCGATATTTTGGCAATGTCACCTTTAAACACCACTGACAATAGGCCGTTCAGCTGGGCAGTGTGGTGAAAGCGTTTTCAGTACTACTGCTGCAGATGTTCTAGGATATGTGGTTATCTAGAACGTTGATTTAACCACATGCAAGGCAGAGGCCAAGTCTAACTGGATAGCATCTCTCTAGTTTCAGTTTTGACTAGTGACCCCTTGATTTCAGGAATAGGAAATACTTGTGGAGACAGCAGTGGCAAGAAATGTAAACGTCCTCTCAGACTTTAACAGAAGTATTTACTTCTATGTGTCAACTTCCTTTTGCATTTCCTGTTCGATGCCTTGTGATGGTCTCCACTTAGTTTAACAGCAGTTAACATTCACCATCAGAACTATAAAAATAAGTTAACAGATTTTATACACCCTAGCTTTTTGGTGCAGTTCTTCATGAATTGTCATAGGAACGGATGACTACGGTAAGCAGTGTTCACTGATTCATAGATCTGTAAAACCTAGCCTTGTTTCGGAGATCAGAAATGAACTCTCAGCTTCCAATACTATCACCTCCTCTTGCCAGTGGGATTTAACATGCCACAGAAGCAGGACAGTCACCAGAGGACAGCTGCTTTGTTGTGAGTACCAAAAGGGATGTCTAGTTAGCGTTACAAATCCATCAGGGGTGTTCTTTTCAGGCGCAGGTGTCATCTTACAAAAAGATAACTAAAGGACATTCAGTGAAGAGCAGCAAATCAATAGGTCTGCGTTATCGGATGGAGATGCTAAAGGCTGGCAATTCACAGCAGCAATCACCACCAAGGTGAGATACATTTGCCCATTAACATTCATGTGGCAAAGGTATTTTCTGCTTCAGGACATGCCATTTTTGAAACTCTTTCAGCTTAATAAGCTAAGACACCAGTCATATACTGAGGTCCAAATCAGCAGATACAGGTTCCTCACAAGTGTGGAGAGAAACTGTATGATGTATTAGCATGGGATTTATTTTAATTTTTTTACATCTTCCTTCTTGAACAGTTACTTAAATTTGAACGTTACCTACTCAGAAGTGAATGGAGGTAACTGGGCCGAAATAGGCTGGTGATTCATATGCTGCCTCCCAGGAAGCAGCACACAGTTAATTTTGCTGGAGGAATGTAGAGCTATTTGTGAAGTCAGAGAACGCGTGGTGTTTAGGTTCTGGCACCTATCCTAATAGCAAAAAGATCCGGTTACAGCAAGGACTGCTGAGTGTATTGATTTGGCTTCGTTAGTTGGATAGCCAGCACCCAAAACGTCAGTGCTCAGGGTTCTGCTCACAGCCCAGCTCAACGCGGCACAACACAACCTCACCATTCTGTCGATCGTCAAATGGGATATGCCAACTGCTCACAAATAGCTGCAGAAACAAGCCATGAAGGGTAAGACTAGAATCCCAGATCTCTTGGCTCCTAATTTAAAAGATAGATGAAAAAGCCTTTTCCCTGTCAAATACATTAGAAACATTTACCAGATGCAGGCAAGCAAATAACCGAGCGCCAGGAAACCTGTAGGACGCTTGCTAGGTCTGTGACTGTGCTGTGCTGTGCTGTTGCAGTGCTGAATTTTAAAAATGAATACAGGAATGACTCATGACTTCAAAAGAAATGTGAAGCTTTATTAGTAGACAAAATTAGAGGTGTGAGTCAACTGTTATCATTATGTACTAGGAAATTCTGAAAAGTTTTTAGACAGTATTTCCATGAGATTAAATACTAGCAAAAAAATTATTAATTAACAGGAAATGGATACCATCAGTCATCTACGAGGACCTCTCATCATCCAAAAGGCTTTTTTCTCCTTGACTTAAGCTTATATCATCAAATCCTAGAATCATAGAATGGTTTGGATTGGAAGGAACCTTAAAGATCATCTTGTTCCAACCCCTGCCATGGGGACACCTTCCATCAGACCAGGTTGCTCCCAGCCCCGTCCAACCTGGCCTTGAGCCCTGCCGGGGATGGGGCACCCACAGCTGCTCCAGGCAGCCTGCGCCCGTGCCTCACCACCCTCATGGTGAAGGATTTCTTCCCAATATCTAATCTATATCTCCCCTCTTCCAGCTGAAAGCCATCCCCCCTTGTCCTACTGCTTCAGGCCCTTGTAAGAAGTCCCTCTCCAGCTTTCTGGTCAGCCCCTTTAGGCACTGGCAGGCTGCTATAAGGTCTCCCCAGAGCCTTCCCCAGGCTGAACAACCCCAGCTCCCTCAGCCTGTCTGCACAGCAGAGCTGCTCCAGCCCTCTGAGCATCTCCATGGCCTCCTCTGGAGCCCCTCCAACAGGTCTGTGTCCTTCCCATGTGGGGGGCCCCAGAGCTGCATGCAGTACTGCAGGTGGGGTCTCACCAGAGCGAAGTAGAGGGGGAGAATCACTTCCCTTGACCTGCCGGTAATTAATTAATTTAATTTTTACTAATTAAAGTAAAATTAAAGTAAGACCCACCTACTTTCATGAACAGTTGGGGAGACTGTTATCTGAGGAACTTGCCAGCTGGGGGTGTCAATGGCAAGGATAAAGCAGATATGAAGGACATGACAGGAATGGTTTATTATTTTATATTTTGAAAGTCACAATCTTAAGTCTGGTTAAAAAAAAAAATTATGAAAAATCTTAAACTGCCTATCAACAGAAGGTCATCCCTGATTGCAACTTCTCATTTTTTCTCACTTTATCTTAGCAACTGGCACTCTTCCAGGCCATCATAATTAATATTTCATACTGTTTGGAAGCAGAGTAGTTAAGCCCTTGAAAGCAGTACTGATGCAAATGTAGTATATATTTGAGACGTTTCAAGTCAGAACTGAAGTTACATCAAGAGGAAGGACAAAATGGTTCAAATTTTTTTTAGAAAGATAGGGCTCACATTGGGTGATAATGATGTATCACCAGACATCCACAAGAATGCACATTAGAATGTAACTATTAGTCTTTTGTACCAGATACATACAGAGACAAGAGTACTTCCACATCCAAAGACACAGGAACTAAATATTTGCTTAGTCTGGTTTTGTATACAGTTATTAGGATCTCAATAATTGGTGGTCAACAACCCCACTTAGAAAATGAAGACTCAACCTGGGAAAATGCCTGAAAACAGAACACAAAGCAAGAAAAAGAACTGTAATTTTCTACCAACAAAATATTACAGACTCAGTAATAAGAACATTAGGTCTCTTGCGTGAGGATGTTACAGTTGCTACTGTCTAAAAAAAACCACAAACAACCCCCCCCAAAAAAAATCCAAGAACTTGCTTCAAAAGTTTGCTTACTAAAGCAAAGATTTAAAAACACATCCTTATGGTGTGGATGAAATATTTTTTCGATATATGAAAGTTTTCTACATCCCTAGCCTCTCCTAAAAGAATTTGAGATGGCCTCTGCCATCTCCATAGCCTCTAACTACTTCTCATCTTACTGTGTTCTTCAAGCCTTATATTTTTGACTAGGTGTATTTTAGTACCAGCATTCTTGCTACATTATTAAATTCCTAAGAGAGATAGTTTCATCAAGCAATGTAGTATCCAGTCTAATGAGACTTCTTAGATAAAAGTCAACCTTTGACATTACATTTAAGGGATATGGCTGATGGAAAATTATCTCTGTAGAGAAACAGAATGAAATAAGTTCTTATTATTTGCAACCAGCAAATGTTGTTCGGGAGGATTCCCATACTAAGTCAGAAATGAAAACAGCATAAATTATTATTTTATTATAGGTCTAGTGACAAAAAGTCTTCCCTGTTAACAATGTCGCTTGGAAATGGAGAAATAACCAAGGACTGCTCAAGAAATGGTAAAACCCCAAAGTTCTACAGCTAATTTCCACCATCTCTGTTTTCACTGAATAATTTCTCACCTTATTCACATAGATTTTTTGCTCTTTAATTTTTTATTTCTTAGTAGGTACAAACTCTGTTACCCAATTTAAAGGAAAAAAACACCTTTTCAGAACACACTGCAGAAAATCTCCAGTTTTCTTGGACTGCTCAAAGTACAGCACCTTTAGAGCGAACTCTAGCTATTGTTTGCAAATGAACAATTGAAAACTTACAGAAAACACTGCTAAAAGAGACTACAGAAACAGGATTTTGAACCAACCAGGCAGAACCTGAACTGTGATAGAACTGACCTGATCACTGCAGGCAACTTACAGTCACAAGCACTGAAGAGCAAGAGTGGATGGGGAATACGTAGCAAGTCTAGAAAAGCTGCAGTGAAAAAGGCAATTCCTACAGGATGTTATAGAAGAAACTCTTATCTTCTCTCATTCCCAGTTTGCAGGGTTAATAAATCAGTGTCAGGAATGAATTATTACTGACAATGTTATTTCCTTCTTCCTTTTTTTTTTTTTTATTCTGGGTTTACACTTAACAAAATGTTATTTTAATGACAGAGTTTTATTACTTTTTTAAAAAATAATGACTGATTTTTAATCCAAGCTGAATCTAGATCCCCAAATCTAATACTCTGGGGTCTTAGCAGCTTATCACCACAATACCCACTTCCTGCTCTAAGAAATTTCTTGTGTCTAATGAGCCCTGATTCCATGGAAGAAGTCAAGTTTGTCAAACCCACAGGATGCCTACCTGCTAATGGGTACACAGAGGTCTACAATAGGAAAACCTTATGATCTGTGCGTTGCTGGAGAGATGTTAACTTTAGTGAGTTACATACGCTGCTCCTTCCCCACTCAAGTCTAAACTAAGTCCAATCTCAAAACTGGTTTCAGTGTATGAGGAAACTGACCTTTCTTCAAAAGCAGAATGATTTAAATTATTACTTGCACCATCAACTTGGTATGAGTAGTGTTCAAGTAGGTAAAGCAAAAAATATCCTCTCTTAATTAGAGGAAAGCTACCTTAATGCATCTGTCCTTCACTGTAGTCCTAAATATCTAGATACTCATGCAATTTCAGGGTTGCTATAGCAACATAAGGCCTTCAAATAGATAATGACGTACGGTCTGAAGTCATTTCCAGACCTCATTGATGTCAGCCTCTCTGCTTCTGGCAACCCCTCCCTAAGCTAACCAGCCTTCTTAGTCACTTCTGTGTTTAGCAACATGACTTGGACTATATACTTCTTCCCTGGTTTCAGCATAAATTAGACCTCTCTTTAACGAGACTTATGGTCAACACTGCTCTCTTTGAATACATTTGTACCCAACTCCAAACGAAGGTGGATATCTTATGTTTAGGAAACAAGCTTAGCAGCTGATGGACTCTACAAGCTGGAATGAAACACTAAGTTTGAGGGATTTAACGACAACAGCGCAAAATGTCATCACTGAGATCTGCTTAACTGCAGAGTAAGAACTTACCACACTATAACGTATCCACAAACCTATTAGCTGTGCAATAAGGAGGGTGCAAGCTGGAGGGATCAAGCAGCTGCACGCTGATGCAGTGTATTGCTGGGCTGCCCGGTTCGTAACTCTGAGGTACGGATCTGGTGTGTTTCACAGACAGTGAATTAAAATTGAAAAGGGCTTCGTATATAAAGTCTTTGACTGGCCTTATGGAGATGATGAACTAGTTGAATAACTAAGATCTCACTGTACTTAGTTTTGGAAACACTGATGAGGAAAATCAGGCAATGTTTATGAAGGTTATAAAATCAGTAATTCTGAGCATTTTACAATGCAGTGACTTCAAAAAAGTGTTTTCTTTTGCTTGTCTCCGATTAAACAAGATCACAGATCTTTGCTAAACATTCTCATTTGTGTGCCTATGGAAATTGCACACTAATAAGCATTTTGGTCCTGTCTGTCCTAGTCTCACTAAAACTGCTTGGGCAAGTCAAGGACTGTGGGTGGGGGGGGGGGGCAGGTGTTTGTTGTTTTGGGTGTTTTTTTTTAAAAAAATAGTTTATTCTGTTGTTTGGGTAAATGTTATTTTTTCTCTTACTGAGTTCCTTAGTGAATGTAATTTGTAAATATCATTACACACTCAGCAGTTCTTAAAAAAGCATATAAAATTTAGCTATCATGGAGAAAAAAGTGTAAACATTGCAAATGAAGTTTTGCAACACTTTTATTTATTCTTGTTCTAGCGCTAACTGTCCATATTGTCTTGCTGAAAGGATTCATTAGAATTCTTCAATATCCCGATACAGTATCCCTTACACCAAAAGACTAATAAAGCTTTTAGTGGTCACTATGAATAATATTTCCTACCGCACTTCTACATGTTTTTACTTTAAAAGCTAAAAAATTTGTATTTCTTAGTACCCTTTTCCTTAAGTAAGCTTATAATCAAAGGCTAATCTATAGAACAATTTGTTCTGTATAATTTTCTATCTCACCACATGTCCCTTTTCAAAACTGGTTATATTTTAATTCCCTATGTAGTTCTTAGTATATGGGTTCTGTTTGAACCTTTCGTTCACTTGCCAAATATTTTGCTTTCCATCTTCCAGAAAGAAAGCATAACAAACATTCAAAAAATTACAATAATTCTTGCAAGAAATACAGCTAGCACTAAGCAAAGATTAATTATTTCATCCTCTCTCCCTGTGGGTGCTGCATGTGTATAAATGTCATATTCTAGCACAGAAGCAGGAAATTAACCTGTGTTTAAATTGCAGCTATTCCCTGTACAATAACCTGCTCTACTCAATCTAATAAGCAAGGATTTTAAAAACACGATTCAATCATTTTGATTATTTAAACAGATCTCCTAAAGTCAGATAATTCAGATTTTGTGTTGTCTTTTTTTGGGTTCTATCTTGCGTTTAAAAAAACGATGGAATTTCTTGCATCTTTCTATAATTGGAATGGTGGAAATTCATTAATTTATGACAGGAGGCTAGGCAAAATGTTTTCCTTGCCTATTCTTCTGAACATCTTTCCACTGACTACATTATTTCCATTCTCAGTAAGCACTGTGAAAACAAAGATGGATTAAAGTTAGGTAAGAAGTGGTTTGAAGGATTCTCTCGCACTGAAAGCTGAAGACCAGTGTTTAATACATCCAGTTAAAATGTCACAAATGTACTATGGTGAGGAGTTGCTTTCTATTGAACTTGCCAAATTTGTATGGTGAAACTGTTTCCTCGTGTTATTTTGGCAGAAAAAGGCCAAACAATTATTGTCATTTTGAAAAATCTGAAATGACAGAAAGTTATTTTCTTCCTTAATAAAATATTGTTTAACAGAAAGGCGTATCTTGGAAACTTTGCTGTGTCATGGCCTGACTTAGGCTCACTTGCCTAACTAGCATAGTTAAGGATCAATGTAACTAGATGCAGTCTTAAGTAAGATCTCCCCATTTTCTCTGGACTGGCATTCAACTGTTTGCAGACACAGGGAGAAACTGATGACTTAAATCTTCTCAGGCTATCATTTGTATTTCATATTTTTTATCTAACTGCTCCATCCTGTGTGGCAAAAAAGACAGATTTTATTAATTATCAGACAAAATATGTAACTGACTTCCAACAAGAACAAGATCCAATTGTCTACCAGAGCCTTTTTAACATCAAGAGTCTGTATGAAATTCGGAAGTCCTCGGAACGCACCTTAATCAAAACCAGAAGCTGCAGTCCTAAGAATCTGGAAACAGGGAATAGAAGTATGGCAACAAAAGGGGCAATTCTGGACATACAGAACGCATTCCAGCAGCTCTGCAGTTGCTGTTTCTGCCCCAAGTTTACTTTGGCTTTTGAATCTGATGTGGTACACAAAATTAGATATGTACCCAGGGATCAGGACAGGGGGTGACACAGTCACAGGTATTTCTTCAGTAGCAGTCTTTACCTTGTGCCTGCAATGAAAGAAGGGTGACACCTGGCAAAAATACTTAATTTGTGGTGGCACTGTTCACTACTTGAAAGTGACCTGAAACCATCTTAGTTGGTGAGCTGTTACCTGCAAGTTACTGACTTTATTCTTTCTATGGCTGGCAGCCAAATGCCGCTCAGGATGCCAACTCAGAACGTTCCCCATAGGACTGAAAGAAAATCCTTCACCATGCTCTGCCTCCTGTTCCCTGCCTGCCTTCAGAGATACTGTCTGTGGGCCATCCTTAAATCCAGAAGATCTGCAATGGGGAAATGAATAGTGGTTTTCCCAAGCACAGAATTTTCTTAACTTATAGTTTCAGTGGTCTACATGAACTTAAATGATGCCTTTGGGATTTGAGTAATTTTAACAGTGCATCAGGATTTGAGCAATTTTAACAGTGTTTCAGTACTTGTTGATGCTAGCGTATTACTTGAGGATTAGCTCTTTAAGTATTTCTACATATGAATAACCAAGAACATGTTTGCCTGCTGTTGCCAACTTCAGTAGTTCATTATGGCAAGAAACCCACTATCAAATCCAAACGCTTGGTCCAACACCTGTCATGAAGGACATCTGTCATAAAAATATTATTTTGCAAAAGAAAATATAACCAGGGTCTGTTTATATATGATGCTGATGGTTGCTTGGAGAGAAAATGAAAGAGAATGAATTAATAAAAATCTGCCTCACTTTGAACTGTTATATTATCAAGATTCTTATCCAGGTGAACTGCACTGTAGGAGAAAGAAGACTTTTTTAAAAGGCTGTGTTGGCTGAAAAACTGCAAGTAAAAAGGAGATGGGAGATCAGTGCAACATGGAAGCAAATGTGGCACTGAGGAGCGTGGAGGTTGCTGCCCTGCACTCTACAAGCTGGGAAGTCACCATCTGGCAGAGACAGTACTTGAAGCTCGCAAGTGACTGCAGGTAGCAACAAGTGGAAAAGCACCTGTGACCTGTGTGACCCGTCCTATGACAGAGGGTCACACAGCATGCAAGACAAGCAATAAAAGTAGTATAAAAATATGTGCTGAACTTGACACACTCTGAACTGATTCAGGATCTGGACACAATAGCCAGGTAATGGAGCCAGGCCAGGGGGAGAGGGAGGAGGGGAGGGTGGATTCACAGAGCAAGCAGGTAACTGCTGGCAACGTGGTTCCCTGATCCCAAGAGGAGAGAAGAGAGCCTTTCCTCTTTCCCTGTCACACGTGCAAAAGCTAACAGACCTGCGGATAAAGTAACCGTCTCCGTCATGGTAATTTTCTTCACAGGGTAGATCCTAGTTGCCACAGGTTGTAAGATGAAGCAGAACCTCAGACAGCGGCTCCTATTATGCTGTCCTCAGACAGCAGAACCTATTTGGGCTGTGCAAGTTCACTTCCGATTCCCAATGAACTCCTCCGGCTAGGCACAGCGAGCACGCAGACCGCGAGGCCAGAGCTGCGCGTGGGGACAGGCAATGCTCTCTCCTTGTGCACCACTGAAACTTGTCGGTTCTTTGTGCTGTGGGAAGACAAACCCTTTGCTCCCAAGCTGTGAGGCAGGCTGCACAACTAGCAGCACAAACCCTGTCTCGTACGTTCACCAGCTGGTATGTCAGCAGTGAGTAAGCTGTCAAGAGTGTTTGTGTGTACATCTACAACCCATCCAATGACCTACATGAGAGAGAAGCGTCACAGTGAGCAATGAAAGGGCTCTGCACGTTTCAGCTAGTCCGTCTCCTGTCTGCACAGTCCCTGGAGGAGTAACTCCGCGGCTGCCGTGGCTTTTCCTCCTCTGCAGAAACAGCCTGAGAGCTGCCCACCTCCGCCCGCACCCCCTCCGGCGAGTTGCCACGGCAGCCCCGCACCTCCCAGCCGGCGGGCCCAGAAGGCGGGAAGCGCGGGCCGGAACGGTCCTCCCCGCTGCCGGCCAGAGCTGCTGCAGTGCCTCGCCGCACGGCCCGCGCTCGGGTGCTCCCCACCGCCTGGACGCGCTGGACACAGTCCCGTCCCTGTGCGGGAGACGGGCTGCGCGCGCGGGACCAGCGCCCCCCGCCGCCCGAGCTCCTCGGCGGGTCGCGGGGCCGGCCGCTCTCCCGCCGGGACCCCCCCGGCGCCCCCCCACGGCCGGGCCCGCCGCCAATCACGGCGCGGCCCCGCCCCGCGGCCCGCCGGCCGCCTGTTGTTGTTGGGGCTCCCGGCAGCCGCCGGGGGCGGGTGACCAATCGGGCGGCGCCGCCGCCGCGTCAGTTACATTAGCGGCAGGAGCGGGCTGGGGGCGCAGGCAGCGCGCGCTGCTCCGTTTCTCCCTCGGGCGGGGCGGGGGGGGGGGGGGGGGGGCGCGGGGCGGGGGGCTGGCGCGCGCGCGGCCGGGCTCCGCCGTTCCGGCAGCGGACCATGGCGGCGGCGGCCGCTCGGCGGCCCTGGGCCCTGCTGTGCCTGGCGGCGGCCGCGCTGCTCTGCCCCGGAGCGGCCGGTGAGTGCACGCGTGTCCGGGGGAAGGAGCGAGGGGAGGGGAGCGGGTGAGGTGGCGCCTGGGGCGGGGGGAGCGGGGCGGCGGGGGTCCGCGGGTCCCCGTCGGTTCCTTTCAACAACATGGCGGAGGGGCCGGCTGGGGCGGAGTCGCCTTCCTCCCCACACCCCCCCGCCGGCCGGGCCCGGCGGCGCTCGGGGCCGCTCGTCCCTTTGTTGGCCGAGGGCAGCGGCGGGGGCGGGGGCGGGGCCGCCCCCCCCCCCGGCCTCGCCCCCTCAGAGCGGCGGGGGCTCCCAGGGCCCGCCGGCTGCGGCCCTGCCTTTCCTGCGCGGGTGCCCGCGGAGGCGGCGGGGCAGCCTGGGGTGTGTCTGCCGGCCCCGTCGCGCCAGCCCCGCGCCGCCGTGCCCCGCGGCCTGCCCCCGGCGCGGCGGGCAGCGCGGACGCGCCGAGCGGCGGGGGCCGGGCCGGGCGGCGAGTTCCGAGGGCGGCGGGCGCCTCGGTGCCGCGACGGCGGCCCTGAGGGCTGAGGCCGGGGGGTTGCGGCTGCCGGCAGCAGAGCTGTGCGCTGCGCACCGGACCGAGCAGGAGTAGGAGCTTTGGTGGGTACCGCACCACAGAGCGGCTTTCGTCCGCCAGCCGGCCGTGCCCGTGCTGTCCCGTGGGAGAGAGGTGTCGGAGCTGTGCTGTAGCGGAGCTAATGCGTGAAACTGGGGTTCTTAATTCCCGAAAGCAAGGAATGGGTATTTTCCCATTAAAAAGAAGCCCGTTTCGTTCTTTAGTTTGTGGTTTGGGCTGTATGTCCTAATGAGGTATACAGGTGTTACAGACACCCTACTCCTAATGGATTTAGGTTTCAGTTTTATCTGTAGTAAGTTAGATCGTGATGACAGACACACAAAATTTGCATTTTATAATTGGCCGGCTTCCTAAATTCTGTAGGTGGATTGTATATTGCTTTGGGTTTTAAAAAGGAAGTAGAGACGCACCAGGGTTTTCATCTTCAGTTACAGATGTAAGATATCCCTCAATCTGGATTTCTACCATGCTGTTCATAATTCAGTCTGAGATGGTACTCGTGCTCTAAAGAAAACATGGCTTAAAAGAAAATGCGACTTGCTATACCAAAGTGCTGTGTTAATTGCTTGTTTTATTGTTGAAGAACATGGAGAATCTTTGATGTGGCAACAGTGAAATAAGCTTAAGTTACCCATTGTGGTTCTTGTGTTCTTGAGAAGGTACAGCAGGCTTTAATAATTCAAAGCTTTTGGATGTGACACATCCTATTTAGGTGTTGAATAAAATTTTACCTTGATTTGAGTTTTGAACTTTTCCTTTTTAATGCCTGCCTGTGATCAATCAACAGTTTTCACTTAATCTCAGTCATGAAATTAAGGTCTAAAAGCTTTATGTGAAAACAAGGCAATAGATTTCTGTACAGAAGCTTAAGGATGGAAGTGGTGGTATGCTACCATTTTGGTGTTTTTTATTGGAATAGGGGGCATTCAGGGTTCCTGATGCTTCACTTGTAGACAGGCCTTGGTGCTGGTAAAGGGGGTTAGTTTATCTGAATGTTGTGGTCTGAGTTTGGACAAAGTACAAGGTATGATATCACTCCTGTTACTTAGTATTCTTATCATGGTTTGACAAAATTCTGATGCTGCTGTTCTGCAATATAATAGTGTTACTGCATGAATTAATTGTCTAGTGATATGGTTTGTATAGTGATTAGGCATGTAATGTATCACAGCAGCTAGTTGAACAGTAGAACAGCCCAAATTTGTAAAGTCAAAGTCTGAACTTGAACTTTTTTTTTTCCTTCCTATAGTCTTCGGTCTTTCCAGAATTCTGGGCGTTAGCACAATTGCTGCTAATCGCAAATAAAGATGGAAATCTGATTTGTATGCTGAAATGAATTTAGAAGTACAAATGGAGATCTTTATTCTTTCTGTTTTCATAGCGTTAGTAAAATTACAGTCTAGGCTTTTAATTTTTACTTTCTTTTGTCTTTCTAAAGCATACTCTTCCGTGAAAGATACATTAAAAAATTGTTTCTGGTATCTTGCTGGAAGAGGCATGAATATATCTGTGAGTAGCTTTATGGATGACATGCAAAAAAACCCTGATGATGCTAAATGGCACCTGCACTGTGGAGAATATAATAATGCTTTTTTGTAGCTGGGATTTTTCCACGAGGCTTTATCAGTACTTGCAAGCTGAGGATAGTGCCGTAATAAAGCATTTATCAGTTTTCTTGGGTGCATCACTTCGGTTGCCAAAACCTGCTGTTTTCAATGGAAGCTTTCCTTAAAGAGATGGATGAAATGCATGTGATAGTTGTCCTGAAAACTTGATATCCAGTGCTGCTACTTTACAACAGTGAACTTAATTAGTGCCTTTGTGAAAGGAATGAGTGAGTGATGGTCATGAAGTATCATGGTTAAGGGGGGGGGGGGGGAGTACCCATGTCCCAGGTGTTGTAAGACCTAAACATTTTTGCATCTTGAGCCACAAGAATTCAGAGATGAGTCAGGTATATTGTTGAGGGGATTGTCTGAGTAAGAGACTAGGAATCTGACAACATTGTTATGTATTACGCTGCTTTTGCTACTGACAAGTTTTATTGGTTAGGGAAAAAATTACCAGTAACCACTACAGCCTTCTTACTCATCTCCCTAAAATCTGTTACTGTCTTTTGCACATTATAGCCATGCTCCTTTATCCCTTGAAACTCTAAATCTTGTAGAACCAACAGTCCTGATTGTTCTGTTGAAGTTCTACTTCTTTCAAAAGTTGAATTTTCCACAGAAGAGTTACATTGTCACAAGAGAAGGATCTGGAGTTTCTTCTTCAGCATAATGCTGCTCTTGGAGGCCTGAGACTACTTGTTTTTTTGTTTGTGGTTTTTTTGTTTTTTTTTTTTTTTTAACAAAGACAATTGTTCATTACTCAAATGAGTTGTGGGTTTGGAGGTTTAGAGTACCTAGTAAGTTTTAACTGCTGTAATACCCTTTGTTAGCATCCTTTGAAAGACAGTATTTCAACATACGACTTCCAACCAAAAATTCTTTGGCTGAAGCTGGTGCTTTATGCTAAACTGTCTGGTTGCAGTAGTTCTGCAGGATGTTAGCAAGTACTATACAGTAATTCATAGTTCTGTGCGATTCTAAAAATAAAGTCTTTGTACAATTTTCTTCAGAAAGACGAGACAAAAAAGACTGTTTCAATAGGTACCTAATGGTACAGACTTCTAGAAGTTAAGTCGATAGGCTATTCTTAATTTTCTATTTGTTTTATATATGGTATTAATATCTGAACTCCTGGGAACCAGTTTATTAAGTTTTGTCAGGCTGTGTAGTTTCAGTGTCTCATTTGCTGCCAGCTTGCTCTACCCTCACTGTGGGCTTTCCAGGCTGCAACACCTGTGGAAGAGAGGCTTTTTAAAGGGAAGACAAAACTGTCAAACAGAGTCTGAGCCTGAGAAATTACACAAGTAATTGTATTCAACACAAGAGGTTAATCTAATACAGAATCAGATTGGGGTAAAAGTAGCATGCTGTTGATGACTTCTGTGACATGGTGTGTGTCATAATGCACGCATGCACATGCCTTCCCTGCATCATCTCATTGTTTTCTGTTACAGTAGTCACTCACATAAAGCAGGAATGATTACGTAGAATGGTCATGGCACAGTGAGGAAATGCAGTAGAGAGGGCACTAAACTACTGTGGGGACCCAATTTAATTTGTTTTTGGCTTTGTCAGCAGTTGTCTATATAACCTCCAGTGCATTCATTTAGCTGTCTGTACTTTCATTTCTCAAGCCTCTTATCACTTAGACATGAGTTTTCATTAGTGGGTAGTGGAGCTTCATGCTAGTGGTTCCATCCAAATACTATTTTAATAATTTTTCTTATTAGAAAAAAGTTTTGTGCCATGGAAAACATGGACTAAGACTTTCCTCCTTTTTGAGTTTAGTAGTTTTGAAGGAACTTTTTGTGCTAGTAGTTGTAAAGGGTGCTTTTCAAAGGTATTGAAGTACATCACACCTGAAGGATACAACTGGCTGTGGAAGGCTAGCTTAAATCACAGTTGTCATTCTCCAGTTGCGTGTTGTTATCAACCCATTTCAGAAATGTGTGTGTGTTCATTCAAGGGAACTTGAAGACCTGACTGGTTTCTGTCCTGTTCCAAAATTACTGTAATGCTGCTCTGAGAAGAAAATAGACTACCTGGAGAGAAAGCGAAAGTTTGTATCTCCAAGAGGACAACAGTCATAACTTTTCTAAGATCAGTTGTTAGTGAAAACACTTCCTTATAGGAATGAAGTGATTTAACTACAATTGGTCATTGACATCTGATGTTTAATCTACAGCATGTTCATAGAGTCATAGTCTTTCATCTTTTACATATAGGTGACTGGAGAGTGAGACGTGAGCGAGGTTATTTCTATTCCATTTCCTTTCCTGCTGGTATAGTTTGCTGAAGATGCTGAATTAGTTTTCCCGTTAGTAAAATACAGAAGTTCTACTGTTAGGCACTGGAGCTGGAAGGTCTGAAGAACTGTAGGTGGTGAGAGTAGGGAGGAGCCTGAAGCACTTCTGTGTTTTTTCTTTTTTTGAGAGCCCTCACTAGAGGGCAGCAAAGCGCTGTGTTCCTGGGGCGGTGGCGGCGCGGCCGGTCAGGCGTTGTTCTGTGCTTTCAAGGGAGGGGGGAGCCGCCTCCGAAGGAAGCTGAGCTGCGTGTCATGTACTGTGCCTGGGCAAGAGCCTAGAAGATAGTGGCATCAGGTGGGAACAGAAGTATAAAATGTATCAAATTGCATTCCTTGGCAATTCTATAGCAAAAGAAGTGGGAACAAAATGAATGAGGAATATAAGAGACCAAATACTTGAGTCCTAGTGGTATCAGTGTGTCTCTACAACCTCACAAGATGAGGAACGTGGATAAGTGTAACAATGTCAAACCAAACCTCACATTATTTTAAGTAACTTGGCCTCTGTGCAGTGACTCGATGTAAATACATCTTACTGAATATCTGTTGCTTACTCTAGGCATTCGGGTGCATATGCAGTTATGATGAGCCAAGAGTATTCCTTAACTAGAAAAAAACCCAACAGATTAACAAGCAGGCCTTTATCTTGTTTGCTTCAAGTTGAAAGAAATAACAATGTGTTAATATTTTTAGGAGATTTTTAATGGGTTAAAAAATAGTTTAAGTGTGAATTGCCAAAGGCACACCACCAGGAAAATAACTGTTAAATTGTGCTCATAGTTAAACCCTGAATAATAAGACTTTCTTTACTTCTTTGATGGGGAGTGTGTGGGAAATTGCATCTTCAAAAAGGGGTGCTTAGAAAGAAGCTTTACCCTACTGTGTGCCAGTTCTCATTTTGTATCCCTTCTAATTACTTTTTTTCAATGATCTTCATACTAAATAACTTTGCAATCCCATTTGTGTTTCTTTCTGCCTTTCTCTGACTGGTCTGTGGGCTGGTGACTCTCTGAAACATGGGTTATCTTTCTGTAGCAGGTCCTAAGAAATTTGTTATATCTTTTCTGTAACAGTAGGCTGTGATTGGCAGTAATTTGTTTTGATTCAAAATCTTGGAGGAAAGGTGTTTTCAGACATAGGAGTACAGCTTGGAGTCAAGACTTTGAGATGGAATACATATTTGAGATCAGATTGCTGTTAAATCCATGATATCCAGTGATAGAGAGGGGTGGAAATCTGAGGCAATTCAGGTGGCTATCTTAAACTCTTAAATTTAAAGTGAAACATCTAATTTCAGATTTTGGGGCATCTTTTGCTTCGCCACCTATTAATCCTCATGCCTTTGGTGTAAGAATTTTGTATTTTGTTTATGGCTCAGTTAATTTTTGTGTTTTGTGCATGAATGTTTAAAACTTCAAAATTTGTCTAAATTTACATATTTTAGAACTTGTCAACATGCATACAAAAAGATTATGCTAGCTTTTGCTCTTGATGTGAAAAGTGGAGTTGGAGCATATTGATCTTTATTGTTGCTGCTGCACTGTTTTCTGTCTGGCTTTGCTCCTGTAAATGCAGAAAAGAATGGAGAAAGAAATTTATAGTAGCAGTGTGTCTTCTCCAAGAACTCTTGCAATGTTAAAAATTAAACCTGATCATCTTAGACATGGTTAGTCTGTCATTCCTGCTTCCCTCCCTATGCCCCCTCCTTTACTAGTGCAATTGAAAGCTTTAGTAAACCAGCAACGTGAGTAATGTAAGGCAGTGTTTTCCTGTGGCTTCATAAACAAGTCAACCATATTCTGCTGGTGTGAAAGCTTATGTTCTGAGGCTGCTCAGGATTTGTTTCTTAATGTGGATTAAGCTTTAATATGCCCTTTCCTCACTTCAAAATTGAAGCCATCATTAATATGTAAAGCATTAATCTTGGGTAGCCAGCAGCCTCCTATTTGTTACTTACTAAAGCTATACCCGTTGTTATTGTGAAAAAATTGACATTATTTGTATTCACTTTGAAAATAGCAGAATTGTATGCTATAGAGGATACAGTGTTACGAAGTCTGGATCTTTAGTATTAGGAACTGTCATGGAATGTCTTTACCTAGAGGAGTATGTAGGATTGCAGCCTTTCTCCTAATATATGATTGTATAAGGAGAGAAGACCGGCTTTAAATTTGACTCTTTCATCTGCTCATGCCTTTTTTTTCTAACTAAAAAGCCTTGTAATGTTCTTTAATGTGACAGTTCTGTGTTTATGTAACCAGACAGATTATAGGCCTCCTAGTGTTTTGAACTTTTATTTTAGTCATTCAAGTCTTCTCAACTCAGAACGTGTACCAATACTAACAGTAATGGTTTTTCTTGACACAGCATTACAGTGTTACTGCCATCTATGTACAAAAGACAACTTTACCTGTGTGACAGATGGGCTATGTTTTGCCTCAGTAACACGAACTGCAGACAAAGTAATACGCAACAGTATGTGTATAGCAGAAATCGACCTGATTCCCCGAGACAGGCCATTTGTTTGTGCCCCCTCCTCCAGAGAAGGAGTTGCTACTTCGGCTCATTGCTGTGACAGAGACCACTGCAATAAAATCGAACTTCCAGTTCCAACACCAGGTAAGGGGGTTTGGCATATTTTTATATAATTTTTAAACAGAAAAGTCTGTAAGAATGCAAGTTTCAGTTTTGAAATCGTAAGTGAATTTGAAGACCTAAAGTACACCTTAGATTCTGGAAATAAAATTTCAAAACATTTGGAAAAAGAAATTTAATCTTCTGGATAGGTATGTTAGGGCCGGTTTTGAGACTTATGTACATGTTAAATGGAAACTGAGTATGCACATAGTTGCTTTTGTCCTTTGTAATATTTAAATTGTTGAAAAAGTTACTGGGCAGAAGGTTTAACAAATACATTGAAATAACTCGAAGATCACTGTGAAATATAATAAGCTTAGTTGCATAAAAAGAAATAAAGTTTTACCCTTTTCTTCTATTTTTACTGTCAGGCCCTACTCCAGGAAAACCAGCTTCTAATCTAGGACCTGTGGAACTGGCTGCTGTCATTGCTGGACCTGTCTGCTTTGTCTGCATTTCACTAATGTTGATTCTATATCTTTGTCATAATCGTACTGTAATCCATCATCGTGTGCCAAGTGAAGAAGATCCCTCACTGGATCGCCCCTTTATATCAGAAGGAACTACTTTGAAGGATTTAATTTATGATATGACAACTTCAGGCTCTGGGTCAGGTAATGTCGTGCTTCTAGTAGTAATTACTCTGTGTTTAGGAGCCTTGTAAGGCTTTTTTTTTTTTATATCGTCAAATCTACTTAAGCTTAAAAGCTACTTCCATGTAGATTCATTCTATATCAGTGAACATCCAATATATGTAAATAAGTGAAATAAAAGAAACATTGAGTTGCTGCTCCTGTTTCTCATAATTCTGAGAGTATGGTTTGATATGCAGGGAATATCAGTCAGCTGTAGTAAATGTTTTGTTTTCTCTATTAGTAAGGCTCAGTCATCTTACCTTTTTGTCCTGCGCAGCATATCTAAATTACCATCTTCTGTGGTTGAGAACTAGTGAAACATTTTTCTTTAGCTTTAAACTGAAAATTCATTTATATCTGTAGCTGTTTGTATATGAAGAATATTCTGAATTCTGAGTTAATGTTCTAGCCAGTTCTCTCATTACAGAAAATGTTTTTTTCTGTTGCAAACAGCTATTTCTGTGTGTATAGAATGGGTGGAGTATGCAGAACATGTCTGAAGAATTTCTGTCCCTTGATTTTGTGAATTCTTGTTTTAACTCTGACTTTAACAGGTGTTGCTCTGGGAAGATGAGGCCGTAGTCTCTCATTGCATAGTCTCTGCTATTGTAATCCTGACATAGTGCTTACAGGATTGTGGTGGTCTGTGTTGCATAAATATGGTTTAATAGAGTTGATGGGGTTGATGTCAGGTACATCGGTGTATAAATTCATCTCCGCTCTATGTTAAGGAGCGAGACATCAGATTGTGTTATGCAGTATCTTATCAGCTTTTTACTATGTAAGAAGGCTAAAAAACTTAATACTGAAAATTATTCCTACTACTTGCAAATATACGTGGTGAAACATCCATGCCCTTTCAGAGTATTTTCTGCAAAGAAACACTGGTGTTTAATTGTCAGTTGCTGAATTCTCTTTTGATTTTCTAGAATTGAAAAAATGTAAAACAACAAAACCCAAGAATCTAAGTTGTGCTTCTTTCCCAAGGGCTTTAACTGTTAAAACTCGTTAAGAGTCCATTGCTCTGTCAGGTAAAATCGATGTAGCTTGCTGAACCTGTTTAGAATACAGGTCAAAATAAGTCATCTTCAGTCATACCCTCACTGAAGAAGGTGAGGCTGCATTGAGTGTAGGCAGTTAAATTTCACTTGAGAGAGTTTTTTGCGTATCCAAGTAAGTTTTGATCATGGTGGGCTAAGTTACTCTGTGGTTAGAACTGGAGCTGTGGTAGTTTGTTTATCTCGGCTTTCTCATTTACTAACAGCAATAACTAAAATAGTGGAAGTGGTTAATTTAATTTCCAGTATATTAGGCTAGAACTTGATAAATGCTGATGCTGAACTTACTTTTCCAATTATGTCCTTTCTAGGGGGGGTGTACAGAAGTAAGAGACTTGGTAAACCTATGTGAAAGGTTTACATTTCTTGGAATGTAGGAAGCTACTGAAAAGAAATTCTAATTTTAAAAAAGTTAACCCTTAAAAGAGCAGCTGTATGTTCTATGTGTAACTAGTCATCTGTAATGTAATAGCTGCTGTCACTTCAGTAAACCCAGAAAAGAAAGCCTTTAAAGGTTTCCCTTGAAACTGTGTTTAGTCATACTTTAAGAAAGCAAAACCAAAACCCACCAAAAAAACTACTGTCTGGTTGATGGTTCCCTTCTGACTTCTGTGGATAATCAGAGCGCTTATAATACTTTCTGCATGGCTGCTTTCCCATGCTGCTGCAGAGAAGTCAGACCTATGATAATGTTAATTGAGACTTCATTGTCAGTTGGTTCTTCATTATCCTCTGGCATTCCTGGTGGTCCTTCTGAGCCGTCCTTCATGTTAGAAAACTCTGGAAGTACTCCTTCAAAATAAGCTCTTGAAAAGCAGGGAATCCTGGTTAGAAGAAACTTAGAATCCTTCTTCCAAAGCAGATGGTTAGAAACTACTGACTCTTCCCTTGCCTATTTGGAAATTACACTTTAAGTAAAAGCGGTGTGCTGGGGAATTACTTAGTTTTCAGACCTTCAGGACACTCAAGCTGGTCTATATGCTCCCAGAGTGCCTGACCTACTATAGTATTTGAGTATTGACTGCTGATGGCTGCATCAGGAAGAGCAACAAATACAGATGAATTTTCCATACCCCTAAGGAAAGCTTTCCATTAACTTGTTTTTTTGCTTAAATGACAAAGTCTTGTTCCCTGTAAAACAAGACTGGATGATTCCTTTAAAGTGATCTTTTAACTTCAGCTGCAGTGAGTTCCATGTTGTTCAGCTCTTTGAGAGAAGTATTAGCTGCCTGTAGTGTTCTGTGCTTCTGTTTTATTATGGTAGTGGGATAGGAGGTGCTTCAAGTACTTATACACTACCAACAGTACAGAAAATATTTGCAGTGACTTGTTTCACTCTTGTCTCAAAACTAGTCAATGACTACATAAATTCATGGTGCCCTAGCACTTGAACTGATAATTTTCTTGTCCTGAAATGTGCCTGCAGCAATTGAATGTCATTTAAATGTGCATTTTAATCCAGACTTTGGTGCAGCACATTTAAAATTGAGAAGACTGTACGTTTATGGAATAACCTGGGGGTGGGAAACAGGGTCACTACTGAAAGGAGAAACATCAGAGCTGCTAGTTAAAGTAGTGCTTAATCCTGTTAGAAACTGAGAAGTATGCAGTTGGGGTGAGAAGCACAGTTAAGGAAGCATTTCGTTTGTAAATGCTCTGCTCTTAAATTCATGCTGACGGACCAAAAAAGCTTGTAGTCAAATAAAAAGGATTCTACCAGTTTTGTATTGCAGCATTCTCTGAAGAGAAGCATATAAAACTGAGAACTTACCAAAACTCTAAAAAATGAGCTTCCTAATCAGATCAAAAAGGAAGTAGGATTCACTTTCTGCGATGGTGAAGAGTAAGCTGCTATTAATTATTCAGTCTTCTGTTAGTATTGCCATCTTGTTCCATGACTAACAAGACCTGGAACTGCAGGCTTGATGAAAGAAATTGATTAAACATCTAAAATAGATCCTTCTGCTTCAGCTTCTAAGAGAAGGATGTCCAAGTCACTTGGAGCTGAGAATGATTTTCAGATCGTGATGCAAACTCTCAAATGTCAACTGCAAGTTGTATAGATAGATTCTGTTGCCCAGCTGTTACTTTTACTCTCCAACCCATGAAGGACATTTAGTTGCAAGGAAGTAGGAAGAATTACCTAAAACAAGGGGACAGGCTTTGGTTATTATCGGTAAGTGACTTCAAGCTGGAAGGTGAGTGTTTAGAAATCCAGTGGGTCACAAAAATCAATGTGAAGTTGAGTCAGTTGAAGTGAACACGAGGCTGCTTATCTGTGGTTCATAGAATATCGAAGGGAGTGAGATTTTTAGTTTTGTGGGGTTGGCCTTTTTTATTAATCCTCAAAGGAAGTCTTCTGGGCAGAGACTTAAGAACAAGAACAGTGTTCTGGCAGCTGCTCTTGTTGGCTGCCTTTAGTGCTTTAGAACTTAATTTCCCAGTTATCCAAATTGGGTACAAACTTCTTATGCATTGGATGGTCATTGGCCCAAACTAATTGGGTACAGTTAAGGTAAGAAAAAGAACTCTTTTGTTAAATTCTTAGAAGGCTTGAGGATACTTTGTTGTGATGTACGAAGGTGATGGTGAAGGCCTCAAGTATAAATTGGATGACCATGGCTGAATACAAGATGCCAAATGTTATGAACTGCTGTTGAACCCGACATGGGCTTGAATTTTCTCATCCTCCTGACTAACAAACTGACTGTCATCTATCTTCATGCACAGTTAGAAGAAGCTGTACTCAAAGATCTTGAAGTACAGTTGTGTCCAACATGTATGTCAAAGGCTGATACAGTAGCTGTCTCCAGTGAGTTTCTGCTCAGGCAGTCTGGTTTACAGTGAAACAGTTGCTCAAGTTCCTGGCAATAAAGAACTGTTTCCTTTATAGCAAAAAGAGGAGACTGCTCCATTGCAACAGAAAGTCTGTAAGGAATTCTTGTGGATGCAGGATAAACGTGGATTCCAATCTTCTGGTTTTGTTTAGCAGCAGTAGTAAGAGAAAGCACAGTTGCAAGAAACGGAAGCAAGTTGAATCTTGTGACTTGCAGAAATAAGTATGGGAGCAAGGTGACTAGATCAGGTAGCAGGGGTTTTATTGTGCTGTGATGTTAATGTGATGATTGGGGGGTTGTAATGTGAAATTGAAGTGCTCCATGACTGGAAAATCAGAGCTTAGTATTTGTTTAGAGGTTAGCTGATATCCTTGGACATCATCTGTGTTTTCTTAAACAACAAGGGGTGTCTATATAAGTCGTACAGCAAGGTGAGGAGTGCATCTGAAAATGTACAAACAGTTTCCTGAAACAGCTGTGGGAAGAAGAAAATATCAGGCATATCACCTGCTTCAAGTATACAAAATCAGCTTGTATTTAACATTTGCTAGTGGATTTTGCAGTAGTATATAAGTGTTAGAGGAAGCTTTCTCTGGCCAAGAAAGTCAAATCTTACATTTTCAGGGCTGAGTTTGGTCCTCTGGTTGTTCTAGTCTGGCCTCTTCTGCATTTCAAAAGTCTGTAAAGAATGCGTCAGGCTTCGAAGATGAGCCTTTACAGTTTGGGCTCACAGCACAGCTGACCTGAGGACAGCTATTACAGCAAAAACTTTCAACTTTCTCAGTAGGAATTACTGTAGCATCTGAAAACTATTAAATCACTGGTATGGTGTCCATTTTTTACCCTTCCTTTCTACATGTAGGTATGTTGTCAGCAGAAATCATGCAGAAAATTTGTGTAGGTGTAGAAGTCTTGAGTAACTCCTTTAAATGCTACAGTGTTTTAATTTGCACTCCTCAGACTGACACACCACAAGCATGGCAATGCTACTGACCAAATTGGATATCCTTCTAGGGCCACTATTAGCAATGAATGTCTAGAGATGGACAGGAACTAGTTATCGGAGCTATTAGTCGAGATTTATTTTCTATAGCGTAAGGAAATAAAGTGATGTTCTGTCAGCTATTGGAACTTAGGTTATGGAGTAATAATTACCTTGTAAAGCGTACTTGGGCAGGAGTGTGAACTTTTGGAAGTCAGTGTAGCTGATAAGCGTAGTTTAACTTAAAAATGGGTCAGGTCATACGTGGTGATAAGTAAATGAATCGGTATCAAAAGTGCCTTTGAACTGCTTTACTGGGAGAGTTATGGGCAGATCCTTTTCTGAAAAAAAACACCCACCCCAAAAACCAAAAAAACCCCCACACAACACTCTCCTGTAACAAACCACCAACAAACAAAAAAATCCACCTCAATTTTGGTCCTGATTGCTTCATGGTTTCTTTTTCATTAAAATAACAACTTTGTGGATCAACAACTGTCAAGATTCTGAACTGAAAGGAGGAAGTTTGTGCCTTTCTAACAACTGTAGAGGTGGTTTGTAGTGTAATAACTGAGTACTTGTTTTGCTGGCCTTTAAGGTTGAAGGCAATATCTTGCCTACGTGCTTGTTAGCAGTTCACAACAAGCTGTTAAAATTTTAAGAGTTTATTATTGAGTGCATTCTAAGAGGAGTATCTTAATGGAATATACATCTTTTATTTAGAACTTACAATAAGTGCTTATTTTGTGAGTGATGTTTAAGGTGAATGTTAAATCTGCTTTTTAGGTTTACCTTTGCTTGTGCAAAGAACAATTGCAAGAACTATAGTACTGCAAGAAAGCATTGGTAAGGGTCGCTTTGGAGAAGTCTGGCGAGGGAAGTGGAGAGGAGAAGAAGTCGCTGTGAAGATCTTCTCGTCAAGAGAGGAACGCTCGTGGTTTCGTGAAGCAGAAATCTATCAAACAGTTATGCTACGGCATGAAAACATTCTTGGATTTATAGCTGCAGACAACAAAGGTTAGTGATACTATGAATGCATTTTACTAATTGTGTACACAAACAGAATAGATCAGGGGTCCTCAAACTACAGCCTGCGGGCTGGATACAGCCCCCCAGGCTCCTCAGTCCGGCCCCCGGTATTTACAGAACCCCCCCGCCCCCCCCGCCAGGGGTTGCAGGGGGAAACCAAGCAGCCACAGACGACTGCCACTTCATCCGTGTGCTGACCCCCTGTTTAAAAAGTTTGAGGACGCCTGGAATAGATGGTAAATAGATGGGAAAGATAAAGTTGTCAGGATCTAATTAAGAGTAGCAAAAAATACTTTTGTTACTGGAGCGTTTCAGAGTTTGGCTAGTGTTCCATAGGTTTAATGAAGGAAAAAAGTGCATTCTCCTTTTTCTGGAAAGCATGCTTTGATTAAATTCAGAAAAAAATCTCACACATTTAATGAGGTGTAATTTCTACAAATAAGTTATAATAATGGCTAAGGTTGGTATCAAAAAGGAGATGCCTTGTCCTGTCAGCCCACACATGTGCTGGACACCTGTACTCTCTTAATAGTCTGATAAGATAGATGTGTGGAACCAAAAGAGTTCATGTCTAATCCTGTTGTCCTAATACAAAGTAGGAGGTAGACGATTCATTTTTAAGAGTGAGATATGAGAAGTTATTCATTTAGAACTCCAGTTGGAAAATAAATTGGCAAAAGGAGGTTAATGATTTGTTCCTAGTGTTTAAAAAAAACTTGTGCATGTTTGCTGAAGCTCTCATGATAAGCCTGTAAGTATCCATTAAGATGGACAGTCTAGTAATTTTTTCAGCTTGATTTGTTGCAGTTTGTCAGGTGAAAATTTCTTGGGTTTTTCCTGCAGTCCAATTTAAGGCAAAAGAATCTGGCAAAAACACAGAGGTTTTTGATTTCTTATATTAAAGGGAGCTAAAATACTATGTTTTTTCATCCAGTTATTTTAATCTGAAATTAAATGTTTCAGATTTTAGTAATTCAGAAATTACCACAAATGGCTTCTGACTTTTTTGTGAAGAAAGCATTAATAGAAAATTCTGTCCTCTTAGGGAGGAGTCAGGAATCCACACACATCCTGAACTCTTAAAGGGTTCTTGGTTTTGGGAGATTTCTTAAATGGTTTTAGTGTAGTTGAAGTATACATGTAAACAGAGCTTTCTTTAATTATCACAAGATTAACTCCAAGTATCCATATCTATATAAATCTGTAGAATTGGAACAAAACCCAAGAGGTTTTCTGGAATGCTTCCTTTATCCAGGAAAGGGTTTGCTAGCTATAACTAACTTGCGCCTAACAGATGTTTTTGCAACTTGTCAATGTCCAAGAGCTTGCAGATCTATGGTATACCAGGGTTCTTCCTGCAGCTTACTGTTAGAAACTGTCTTACTTTCATGCCTAAAGTTGCATTGGATATTCATAGCACCTGTGAGAGCTTGAGTTTGTTCTCATGGACCTGGTGGAATACCTGGAGTCTGGATTTAAAATTAGTAGACCTGTTGCATTAGACATAAATGAAAATCCATCTCTGCAGAAGCCTTAGGTACTGTGTCTGACTTAAGTGTAAAGGATATATTGCAATATCTTGGCTATAACTTTTTAACAAAATTAACAAATTAAGTATACTACTCTCCCATTTTGCCCCAAACCCATTGATAGTTTGTCCCAAAAATACACTTGACTACTGTGCAAAGGAGGTATGAGGAAGGCTTCCTAACCAAACGGGTTACTAAAATAATTTCCTAATTGTTGGTTCAGGTTCCAGATGCAATAGGGTAAAATTCCATTTGACTTGGTCATGTTTATGTTCCTTTTAATATAATCTGATATAAAATTGCTTCTGGTTTCTGTTGTTAATATGCTGTACATAAAGGAAAAAATCCATAGCTGATAGATTATGCCTTTATTTGAGGCTTTAGGGCAAGGCTTTTCTGTTTTCTTGACAACTAGTTGGCAATTGGTTTATGAAAAATGGATAAAGATGTGTTTTGAAAATGCTGCTGCTCTTGACTATTTTCTAACACTATTGCTGTCTGAGCAGATGTGGAAAGCTGGGTTACACAAATGCAGAAATCTCTGTACAACCTTCTGCATTCTGTCAGTGAGGAAATACGTACATGGCATGCTCTCTCTGGGTTACGCATTCAGGTCCTGAATATTGAAGGAGGCTGATGCATCAGCTCTTGTTTAGAATACTTCAGGCCACCTGTATCCCATTAAATGGGAAAACACAGAGGGACTGTTATGGAGGTAGTTTTTCCAGCTTAGTAGGTGTGCCATCATGGTACTCTGAAAGGAGCAAGTGTATCACAAGGTGGCTTTAGAGGTCAGTGGCTTAAAAACACCTCTTAATGGTCTTTCATTGTAGATGCTGCTGCTAACTGATAAAGGCTTATTAGATGCCAGGTGCAAGATGAAGTATTAGTTCACAGCAGTAATAGCTGTGAAGGATTTGCATCCATTTCTCTATACAGCAGGCTGTTGAATGCATTTAGGAGTTACTGCAGCCTAGCTGGAATGCACAAACTCATTAGACTATAAGAATCTGACTGTGTGCCTGAGACCTTGCAAAGATTACTACAGAGATACAGCAGTAAAAGGAATTACTTGTGCAATCCCCATTCAGTGCTGGCTGAAAGCTTATCTATGAAGAAATCTTAGGAGTAAGTGTCATGTATCATGAGGACTTGAATTTCCTGACAGGTAGCTTGTGGTGGAAATGTGGGCCAGTGTCATGCTGCAGACTGCTAGTAAAAACATTAATTAGGAGATTCCTCTTAATGCAACTGTGCATTTTCCATGGCTGCAGGAGAACATCTAGCTGGCCACCATACTTCTAAAATTGGGAGAGGGCTTTTGGGTAGAATGGTGCATGTATGGATTAGAAAGTGTTTAGAAGCACAGACAGATCGGCTTAAGTCAGTGGTGTTAGCTCAGATGGTGGAGTCGTAAAGCTTGTGACTGAACTACTGTCTTCACTCATTCTACACTATTTATAGTTATTCCACGTGCCTTAATGGTACATTCTCCTCTACTTCCCCACAGCTCTATGGTGTTCAGGCTACAGGAGCTGGTCCAATCTGTCTGCTTTCTCATCCCAACATTTACTGGGAAATAGGTGTTGCTGTTAAGCCATCTTGCAGGCTGAGAAGCAGTGAATGATTTTAACTGCAGTGGTGTTCTGTCTGGCAAGCACGTTTGTTCTGGGTTGCTTGTTACTTACCCAGGAGTATATGCTACTTTCAAATATGGCTAGGTCAGGAAAATCACTTTCTGGGCCATGTGTTGCCTTGTTTTTGAACCACCTAAACAGATTGGGGGTTGGGTGGAGTTTTTGTTTTGTGTCTTTTCTAACACTTTTCAACTAAGTATCTAGGTATCGGGGACACAATCTGCACTCTTCTACTAGAAGAGCAGTGGCAGCAGCCTCTGTTTACACTATTGCGGGTTTCCCTGGAATAGCTGTCTGTAACCACGACTGTATGTAGTTTGTTACAAGTAAGGGGAAGTGTTGCCCTGTGTACTTTCAGATGATTTTATGCACTAAAATACTTTAGCCTCTCCATTCCTTCCCTTTAATTGAAAGCTGTGCTTCCCTAGGTGAAAGTTTTGTTCAGTCAGACTACCTTACGTGGTAAGTAGATCCCCAAGAATGATATTAAGCAAAATTATATTAAGCAATATGCTGTGGAAAAATGAGCAGAATTCCTTCCTCTTGAGAAAAGTAATATTTGAGCCATTTATTGTTTTTGAAGCTCTGGCTTTAGCCTGAGAAGGAATTTGACTGGAAGATCTTGCTAATCTACACGGCTAAAGTGCTTTTCATCAATTTAATCTGATGACTGTCTCAGCGTGATAGTTGTTTCACTAACAAAATAGCAGCCCTCTTCCAGCCACAGAAATATCTTCCCTGCCATGTCCCTGAACATCTAATTTCTGAGAGTTTTCTAGCTCTCTTGATCTCTTTTCTTTTTCCTCTTTTTTTTTTTTTTTCTTTTTTCTGTTACATTTTCTGCATGCCAAAAAAGGAGGCTAACTTATTCCTGTCTCTACTTGGAAACACTTTACTAGATGATACTGGAGAACATATGCAATTAGGCAGCTTCTGTAATGTCTAGGCAATTCAGCTTAGAACATAAGTCTGCAGTTCAAAACTGTTGTACCAAGCAATCCTGTCGCACGTTAAAACGTAGTATTTGGTTTAAAAACAAGCATGTGCAAAGTCCAGATTTTTGTTTTGCTCATACCAATGTGGAAAAAGTATTTTTCAGTGAAGTGAATTCAGTCAATTCAATTTCAATTGAAACTTGATTATACATATTTGATAAAGCAATCATAAATTTCTTCAAGAGGTAGCTTGTCTAAGGTGGATATTGCTTGGACTTCACTAGTGTTTTTCTCAAACTGTAATCAGCCTTCTAACAACAAATCTGAAAGCTTCTTTATTCAGAATTTCAGATTGTTAGAATTGCAAAAGAAAATCCTCTTACTTCCAAGTGATTTTGATGGTCTAAAATACTTTGAGGTTTCTTGCAAACAACTGAAATAATAAGTAATCTCTTATAATAGGTTTCTAGGAACACACCTAAGTTTATGTAATGTTCTTGAAAATTCTGAAATTGCTTGAGATTCTTGATTGTGGTGTGTATCTGAACCAAATTAGGTTACCTTGTCATGGGAGGCTGTGCTACTCTGTATGTAATTACTACTGACTGTAATTACTTTTTCTTACCTGATATAATGCAAATCCTGTGATTGAAAGCTTCATGGCAGATGCTGTTTACTGTACAGCCAAAAATACTCAGGTTCAGGTTTATTACTTGATAATAATAAACTATTGTCAACAGTATAAGCAGACTTAAGTTCATCACAACGTGTTCTGCTTAGATAGCTAAACAAATACATAGCTTGTCAAATACAGAAAGGTAAAGAAAATGTAGTAAGACCTATCTAATAGCTGGACATTATAGTTACTGCTGCATTTTAGCTTATCTGTAATTAATATTACTTGTGTAAGTTTGGATGAACGCTGCCCCTTCTTAAAATCTGGTTGGAGGGCCACAAATATTATTGACAATAGAAAAGAATCATGGCTCCTTTCAAATGGATAGCAAGCCCAGCTTTATATTTTTCTCCTTTGGAAGGAAGGTGAAAACAGACTGACTATTAAGACTTACGGGTAATAAATAGGTTAAAACTGAAGTAGAAGGGTCTGTAATAAGCAGCATAGTCTCTTCTTAGGTGGGTGCGTAGAGTTAAGAGGAGAAAGACTTTATGCAAGGACACTATAATCTTGATTCAAAGCAATGATAATTCTTCAGAAACTTTGACATCTTTAAAATACCTGTTTAAACACAATAGGTCTAGTAGACTACTTAAAATTAGATTACAAATTTCCTTATTGTTGTCTAGTTCAGAAAACTGCTGATATATCCCATTCATAATAAACAGGAGAAGAAATCAAATACAGGTTCAAGCAATGAGTGCGTATAGTGCAATGTAGGGCCATAACTGGTGAAGTAGTAGATTAAAACTCAGAAGAGAATATTCTGAACTGATTAAGTTCATTTTTATTATAAAAAACTTGTGCAGTTTTTTGGAGCTCTCTGAATATATATATGTGATGAGTGTACCCTTTCTATGCCTGTGGACGCATACCTGTTTCTAATGTTCTGTACTGCTGGTTCAGTGAAGCTATAATACTGTTGCACTGACTTTTCAGAGACTGCTACTCCCTTTGGAAAAGGTCACATTTAATAGTATGCAGAGTTCTAAGAGTTAAATCTTAGGCAAAGTTGCAAAAGAAGCATCATTCCTAAATATAAAATACCTGAAATAATAATAACAAATCTTTTCCTTTTTTCTTTTAAAAAACAAAGCTTGGGAGCCGCTTCTGTGGGCATGTTATAAGAATCTCCCCACTGCAATAGCAGCTTTCTAGTGGTGTCTTACACTTTAGACCATTGCCTGCTTGTTTAGCCTGTTTAACAGCTTAGCTGAGACTATGCTTTGACTGTAGCAAGGCAGAATTCTTTTTCTATTATGCGAATTCCTGGAACGTGGATTAGACTTCTATCTGCCTACTCTGGAGCATTTGGTGGCAGCTTAATTTTTTTTTTTAGCTTTTTAATGGCATCACTGGCCTCACTAGAAACATCCAAGTAGAAGGGATGCTTGAAAGTCTTGCCACACCTACCCAAGTGTTTATTTAAAGATAAGCACAAGTACTTCTATAAAGGTAGTTTCTGTCAATCAGTACATCAGACATTTTGTGCCTCTTAACTCTTCTGGGCCAAGCCTCCTCTTTTGAGGGGCATGGAAGAAGAGGGGAAGGAAATGTGAGGACCTCCTATTTGGAAATTATTGTGGTTTAACCCCGGCCGGCAACCAAGTACCACACAGCTGCTCGCTCACCCCTACTCAGAGGGGTGGAGAGGAGAGTTGGAAAGGGATGTAAAACTTGAGGGTTGAGATAAGAATAATTTAATAATTTAAACAGAATAAAAAGGAAAAAATAATAATAATGATGGTAATAGTTATAATAGAAAAGGTGGGGGAAAAGGATAAAATACAGAGCGAAAGGGAGAAAGGAAAAAGTGATGCACAGCACAACTGCTCACCACCTGCTGACTGATGCCCAGCCAGTCCCCAAGTAACTATCTGCCGACCCCAGCTAACCCCCCCAGTTTATATACCAAGCATGACATCCCATGGTACGGAATACCTCTTTGGCTGGTTCAGGTTGGCTGGCCTGGCTGTGTTCCCTCCCAGTTCCTTGTGCCCCTTCCAGCCCTCTTGCTGGCAAGGCCTGAGAAACTGAGAAGTCCTTGACTTCAGTGTAACCATTACCTGGAACAATTAAAACCATCAGTGCCTTATCAACATTGTCCTCACATCAGAGCCAAAACACAGCACTGTACTAGCTACTAAGAAAATTAACTCCACCCCAGCTGAAGCTAGGACAGAAACTAAAAACATTTTCAGCATGTTTATGATGGGAACTAATTTCTGAATTCTCTCCTTCCTATTCTTCATACGTAGTTCTTGAGTATGTGTTTTGATAATCCTTAGGGGCTACCACAAAATATGGTATCTCTTTGGTTTGTGCTGACTTTTCTCACTTGTTCTTAGGGAACAGTGGCTGTATAATTCAGGATGGAGGTCCAACTGAAGTATTTCATGGGATAACTAGGTTTTTTTAGAGATGAAAGACTCTTCTACAAAAGGAGCTAGCTATAAAAACACTTCTCAAATCTGCCATGAGAGTTGCTTTTATAACAAAAAAAAATTGGAAAACCTGTTTGGCAGAGTTGGGTTTTTCTCTGGGTATTTCTATTTCTTAGGTTAAAAAAACACAATGCTTTCGCCACCTCTTGATTTGAATTCCTTTAGTCTTTTCTCTGTGACTTGAAGTTTAAAGTATTTAGTGTCCGGTACTTCAATAATGCAAACAATTTAATTCTTACCTGTCATTTGTGTGCCTTGGGATATCTGGAAATGTTATGCCCTGTCTTGTTCTTCATAGTTCAGTGAAAAATCATACAGCAAACTGGTTTTCTCATAATCAGTAGTTTTTCATTCTCTTTACCCTTGTGCCTTCTGGAAACTTTGATTTTTGGCCAGCAACGGTGGGATTTGACTTCTTTTTTTAATGTGTCCAATTTCTCCCTGTAAGCCACTCCAGGAGGAAAAATCCACATCAGCTGCTGTTAACTGTAGAAACTGTCCCAGGCAGAGGCCAAACAGGTTATGGGAAGACTGAAGGAGTTTTGGGGAAAACCTTGAAAGATGTTTGTTGTTGGTTTTTTTTTTTTAATGGGTAGTCTGGACAATATCATGCTAGACTGATAGTGGCGGTACATGTTTTGCATCATGCATTTAGCACTGTTGTCATAGTGTTACCTCCCATGCCCAAAGCAGAAAAATTAGGGGAAGGCAGGGCCTGGCTAATACCCTGAATAGTTCACCTCAGTCATAGTGACATCAGCTTTCTATGGTTTGGCTTTTAGTTTAAATAAAAGAGAACTCACTAAGCTATTCAGAAGGTCTTGCATGGTAGTCCCAGTCTTTACAGAGACATCAAATTACAGGAATGGAAGTAAAGATTTAAGAGTCTAATTGGCTGAGGTTATCTGTAAAACATAATTTGTGCTTCATAAGCATTGCATAAAAGTGGCATGTATGGTTTGCTTGTCTTTTGTGTGTGTATGTAGTATTCATGCCAGTGTTTTTTTGCAGACAATGGTACGTGGACTCAGCTGTGGTTGGTGTCAGACTATCATGAGCATGGATCACTCTTTGATTACCTGAACAGGTATACAGTAACAGTGGAAGGAATGATAAAGCTAGCTTTGTCCACTGCCAGTGGTCTTGCTCATCTTCACATGGAAATTGTTGGCACACAAGGTAATCTTGCAACTATCCAGCCGGTCATGGGGATAATACTGGATTTTTTTTTTAAATTACATATATATAGCTCTTTCTACTATAATTCTCCTCTTAATTAGAATATTCAAACTTCTCAGGGTGTAGTTGCTTTGCAGACAGCTACTTACATGAAGGCAGCTTAACTACCCAAGGTAATCCCTTGTGGAGTTGAGTGAATTGAAAAATGTCTGCCTGGGACTTGTGATAATTTCAGAATGAATAGAACTTCTCCATTTGGAAAGTTTTATACTTTTTTTTTTTTTCCTATGGTAAATTCGGGTTTTGTGATGTGACAATCCTTCCCAAAAAAAGACCTATTAAAAGGCAGTAAGTAATGGTGCCTGTAGTATCATCTTAACTTTGATTTGAGACAGCACTATAGGTCTATTTCCAGAGATGCTGGAAACTTTTTTGTGGCAGGTAGTATGTGTATGTAGTAAATACTTGCAGGAAGAGGAAAGGAGCAGTAGTGTGGACTAATACAGTAGACATTTAAGCCAATTTTCTGTATAGTCAGCCAGTCCACAGTGAATGATTTTAGGAGTTACCTTGATGCATGTAACACAGCAGAACTGAAAGGAATTCTGTAACTTCAAACAAAATCTGCACCAGGCTTGGAATAATAGCAATTACCTTTTTAAAGATGTGTTATTTCTGGTTTTTTTCCTTACAGGCAAACCAGCAATAGCCCACAGAGACTTGAAATCAAAAAATATATTGGTAAAAAAGAATGGAACGTGCTGCATTGCAGACCTAGGATTGGCAGTTAGGCATGATTCAGCTACAGACACAATTGATATTGCCCCAAACCACAGAGTGGGAACAAAAAGGTAAAAATCATTGATGTCATGTGTCAGGCAACTTTTTATTATAAAATGCTTTGTTTTTTCTCATGCCACGTAGAAGATCTTTGTGGGTATAAACACAAGCAGCAGGGAAATTAAGAGTTCCTAGGCATTTCCTCGTCAGCTGGTAAATTAGTTAGCTGCTTAAAAAGCATATTGAACCTTAGCATCTATTACTAGCCTGTGTAAAATACTGAAAACTTCCAAAATCTTCTAAGGCGTAAGTATATATTAAAACAATTAGGAAATTTCATTAATGACTATTTTAGAGACTTCACTGCTGTACCTTTTATTCTTTTTGCCTTGCATTGCATGGAGATGTTGGTTGCAGCCCAGTCTGGAGTATAAGGCAGGATATTGACAGTGAAAGTAAGAAGGTGGATTCTTTTTCAGTATGTTCTGTCACATAGGCTTTGTACAAGATGCAGTGTCTTGGATGTGGGCTTTCATGGGATCCTATTTTTGAGGAAAATAGGAGAACTTAAAACAGCAGTTATCTATGTCATCTAATGCATAAATAGAATTATCAATGGATGAGTCAGTATACTCACTCTTTTAAAGGCCTACTTCTGAATTTGGAAATACAGGGTTTCTTGTCCTCAAAAGTTCAGAGCTGTTTAACTCTGATAGAAGTGCAGTTAAACTTACTGGCTGTAACTTGTCATTGCTGAACCTTCAGTCAGTAATAACTGGAAGCTGTTCTGAAGAAAAGATTCACTTCCTTTAGCAATCTGCGCAGCTATACAGCATACAGAGATAGCAGCACTAACAGTGAACCATAGCAACAGAGTTGTGTGATGCAGGCAATATCCTGTCCTTTTGATACCTGTAGGCTCAGTGGTATGTCAAACTGTAAGTTTGTATGCCTGTCAGAAATGTTTGCAAGTCCAGTAGTTCAGCACTGTACATGTTTAACTTCAGAATATGCCCTAGCAGTATTGAGAAGATTCTGTGGTATTGCCAAGTCACCAATCTATACATAAGTATTTATATATATATCTCTTTGGCGAGTGATACTGGGGTGGGGGGGGGGGAGGAGGTGATTGGGGTTTTACAATGAGCTAGGATGCCCCTTTAGCTGTGTCTTTTCAAAGCTTATTTTAATGGTAGTTATATTGCTGAAATTATGTTGTTCTAAAGCTCTGCTGTGCTAGTCCTTTGCCAACTTTAAAAATACCATACAAATGGTCAGATGAGATTTTTATTTTCTGAACTACTACTAGATTACAAAGTACTGGTCATTATTCCTTCTTAAAGTCTCCAGTAATCATTGGTAGTAAAGCAGCAGACTACTTTAGAATTTGTAGTTGCAAACTTAGTGGTGTGCAGGGCATGTACCACATGATTTAGTGTTTTCTACTCACACGCAAAGAAAAAAGATACGCAAATCTGTTAACTTTTAGTCTGTTCTTGGGAGAAAGTATCCTTTCAGCTGTGTCTATAGATCCCACTTAAGATCTCTCTTTGCATAGGCACTGTTAAATTGTTTGTTCATCTGCCTTATGCTTCTTTGCAAGGGTAAAACTATAGTAGCTCTTGCTTGCTGCAGTGGGCAGCAGCAGGACTAAGTCTGTTTCTCACTTTAAAGACAGTCACCTCTACCTCTCTGAAAACTTGTTCATTCTCATAAAATGCTTGGTACCCTCTTCCTCCCTCTTGTACATTCTTAGGTCAGTAACTCCGCACCTCTGATTAATTTGTCATAATAAAGTTCAGATCTTACCTATTCAATGGCAATTTTAACTCCCATTGATTGCCACTGCTGGCACCTCTTCTGCACATGGAAGCTCTGTGTGCTAGTTCAGGGAGACTTGACCAAGTTTATATTTTTCTCATGATTGTCTGTTGCAAAAACGTATGTTCTAGGGAGCAAGCAAGACTCGCTCTTGGGTGAGTGATCTAGGTGCCGAGTTGGACTGATGATTCTTCTCTCTGAATGAATCTTTATTTCTTTCCTGTTCAGAGGCTTAGCTTTACCAGAGGGTATGAGCTGTGTGCTTTCACAGCTCAGTCTGCAGCATAAAGCAGGGAATGTGAGCTTTAAACTGAGGAGGAAATAGAATCTCTGTCGCTCCCTGAGGCAGGTAAAAATACCAACAACAAAAAATCCAACTCATTCTCTCGTTCTCCTTTTTTTTTTTTTACACATGGCCCAACTCTTACTTTTGGTAGTTGAAATAGGCTGTGTTTAAAAAAAATTTGGCTGTGAATTCCACCTTGACATGGGTCTTTTCTGCAGTTTGTTAAACTCTTAAACCCAATGTGAGCAGAATTCTAGCTATGCTTGTAGAGAACCGGCTTGGTGAAGGGAGATGTCACACGCAACATGTTGTATATAGGTCCTGTTTGACACCAAGCTCCCTATAAGTTGTACAGGAAATTTAGGTAACTAATACAGAGCTTTTGGACTAAAAGGGGTGGGGCGAAGAGGTCAGTGGGCACCCAAAGTTTGACAAGGCAAGGCTCAATATAATTTGTAAACTTCTTTGTAGATTTATCCTCTCATTCTTGGAGGGTGCTGAGCTGCAGGCCTTGTTCAGAAGGTCAAAGTTAATCTATGTAGAGTAGTTCTTTCCAGAACCTAAAATACTGTTCCTGTTGAGGAGTGCATTTCCGATATGCATCTCCTTGTCACTTTACATGTTTCTCTCCCTTTTGTCTGATAGCTGTGAAGTGGCTAATCTGCTAATTACATTAGATGACCTACTTGCCTTTCGCCTCTCTTGTTCCAGCAATAATCTCTCAGACTTTTTGAGCAGTTAGTCACCATTCTGTGTTATGGAAGCCAAAGCCCATCTAAATGCATTGATGGAAGATCATGGTAAGAGGTCAATTTGCCAATAAATTCAGTGGAAGTCACGTTGCAGGGGGTGGATCTTTTGAGGTTATGAATTCAGCTCAGCTCCATTACCACGTTCAGGCCTCTTATGGTCTTTCCTGTTAAAATCCTTGTCTCAGTTTCTGTAAATCATCCTGAGGACAGTCTCCTTTACTGCTTGTGTGATTCTGCCTGATAGTCTTGCAGTGGTTGGGGGTTTCGGTTTGGTGTTTCTCCAGCTCCATCACTCTTCTCATCCCCATATGATCTTAAGATAGATAAAATATTCTTTCTTCTACACCTAAAGCTGATCACCATACTGTCAAGTACATGAAGTAGCATAAGATTATCCAATAATGCAAAATCCTTGGATAGCATTAAAACACTACCACAATCTTGCGTCCTTTATTTAAAAAGCTTTTGATAGGACATGGCCCAGAATAATTTGAACCTTATCGATATCAAAGACTGTGATATGTAAATTTCAGACTCCGCTTCTGTTCAATGAATACTGTCAAAGTAAACCTTATGTTCCTCTTCAGACAGTTGTCCTCTGCTTGTGCTGTGCTTATTACTTGTGGAGAATTTATATGCCTGCACAGTGCTTAGGAGAACTCCCATGTCAGCAACTCTTGTTGAAGTTCAGGACTACTAGCTGCATTATTGCTCTTTTGTTGATAGCCCTTGCATCCTTGTATGTATGTCACCTCCATAAGACAGAGTAGTGCTGTGAGAGTTTTGAAAGGTCCGACAATCCTGAAACTTGTTTCAAGTAGCATGTCTTGTATCATGCCTCCCATCCCTGGTGCTAGGAAAAGAAATTCCTAGTAGTATGTTGATGAAATGAAACTGTTCATAGGCTTCTGTGGCTGTTCCAGAGGCTGAGCTATTGCCTGAGACTGTATTCCACTCCTATAATCTGTGTGTGTTACTGCTTTACCTTTCAACTGTGCTCTCCAAAGCCCTGGTGTCAGTTTGCCTGCTTCAGCAGTATGTCAGCCTGAGATTGACAGGGCAGTGATGTGGAGAAACTCGGAACTCTGCTAAACATTACCTATTGGATTTAGCTGGCAGAGCTATACCAAATTGAGAGGGCAATACTACAAATGATGTAGCAAATACCATTTGTTCTTTCGAGCAGCCAGCAGGGATGCTGCTGTTGGTAACTCGCAGTGCATTGCACATTGACACTTTGCTTGATGATCCCACGTTAGGCCTAGTCGCTAAACAAGGTTACAATCACCTGGAGGCTGTGACCACTTCTCAGTTGAAAGTCTTTCACAGATTTCTCAGGTGCAGCAAATGTCAATAAAGAACTGTGCTCACAAGAAAAGTTTACTTTAATGTGTAACCCAAATAGGATTTATTATTAAAATAAACCATGCCAGATTCTTTTATGATGGGACTTACAGATTGTATGATGAAGAATTGGTTACTGCAGTGGTAGGGAGCCTTTGTTCCCAAGGAATCCTTAAGTGCTGCTTTTTTTTCACCAGCCCTTCATGTCTATTCCTTCTCTAGCCTTGCTAGAGGATGTTGCAAGAAGCTGCTCTATCTTGGCAGATTCTAGGAGCTGGGGATTCCTCCTGCCAGGCTCGAGCCCAGCCTGGTGTGTCCAAAGTCAGGGGCTCTGAGATTTACTTGGGATTCAACCAGTAGTGAGGCTGGGCATACACAGGCGCATGCAATGCTGACAGGGCTGATCACAGGAATTGCTGTACACAATGTGCCATCTTCAACACTCACATAAAATACTGTCAGAACTTGTATAACTTACAGGTATGGACAGCCCAGTCTCCTTCCTTGAGCTGATCAGGGCTGAACTTCATACGTAAAAACACACATTCCCTTCTGTAGCCTAATAAGCATGTCTACGCATCCCTTAACTGTCAGTACATTAGCGCATCTTCCGTGCTCCAGAAGTCTCCTACTCATCGGCTGGGATGGGTTAATGCACAGTAGCACACATACATATGCATTCATGTATACCTACGTGCATGGATTCCCTTGAATACCACCACAGGCCCTTCCCCTGTCAAACATCCCTCTTTGCTGGCTAGAGCAGCTTGACTTTGCTGGGGAATTACACTGATGCACACCTGTCACGCATACCAGCTTTGGGGAAAGCAAGAACCTTCTAGCATGTCCCAGCAGCTGGCACTTAGGCACATAGACCTTATGACCTGTGATTCCCACTCCAGTTGCTGGTGCTGAGAGGCACTTATATGACTTCTCTCATCCCAGTGCTTCCCTGTAGCTGGTACCTGTAAGCATGTGGCTGTGAAGCCTGTGACCCATGGTCTCACTTCAGTGGCTGAAGCAGAGACCCTCATTTGCTTTGGCTGCTGGCACCAGGGGTGCCTTCACCCACTGTCTGACTGTAGCTTCTGGCCCAGAACTTATGCGTGCTGCCCCCCACCCCAGTAGCACCAGATAACTGCTCCGAAGACCTATAGACACATGCTTCTAAGACCCACAGTTCCCTTTCCAACTGCTGATACTGAGACCCTCCTTCTCTTCAGTTGCTGGCACCCCAAGCTGAAGAACAACTTAATGCCTTGCCTGATTCCACTTGCTAGCCCAGAATTCATTTACACCTGCCTCCAGTTGCTGGCACATAGTCCTTAGAGCAGACATGCACATGGAGTTGAGAGTGAGATTGCAGAGATAGGATTTAGTAAGAAGATGGGATATGCTGTGGGTGTGGGGCTTGGGCAGACAAGCATGGTGACTGGCAACTGTTTATGCAACTGGCCCCTCTGATACCCTTTTCTACCGTTTGCCCCTCACAGTTACCCTTCTCCTAAACATTCCTTGATAAGCATTGCATAGTCCCACAGGCCTCCCTTGAATATCCACAGTTCTGGAGTTCCTCATTTCCCACTTATTAGCAGTTACGGTGTCCAGAGTGGCACCCTCTAAAGCTATGCCTAGAGTTTCCTAATAGAAGATTTTTGGTCTTTGTCATTGTCCCTGTTATCCCATGTGTATCAGGTTTATGGTTCTATTTGTTTATCGTTTCATGTTTTAGGTATTCTCCCTATTCCTTTGCTTGTTCCTCAGTTTACTTATTATTGGTGTTGCACTGAAAGGTCTTTGGTTGGATAACCTTAGTGAAGCAGATTCTCCTTTGTCTCCTTTTCCACATAAATATTTAAATTTGAGTTTGAGCTGATCAGTAGCACTAAACTTTCCCTGCAGTAAGTGCTTAAGAAATTAAAACTTTATTCTTTTTTTTTATTGCAAATAGGTACATGGCACCTGAAGTTCTAGATGATTCCATAAATATGAAACATTTTGAGTCATTCAAACGAGCAGACATCTATGCAATGGGATTAGTGTTTTGGGAAATAGCTCGGCGATGTTCAATCGGTGGTATGTGGCAATCTTTAAAAAACTGGACATACTAAGGAATTATAAATAGCTTACAGAGCCTCACTAAGTTTGAGTAAAGAGTTTTCTCTAAAAACAGTGCAAGGTAATAGCCAGTATGTCTCAGACTCTGTTAATCCAGTAAATGATGACTGGTTTATTTGACCTCTTTGTGCATTGATGAACCATAGCTGATGGAGAAAATAGGAAATATCCTTGTCTATATTAATTTTTTGTCTCAAACCTTTGCACAGAGGGGAGAAAATGAAGTTAAATATTCTTGAGAGCAAGGGGCAAACACGACAAGTAAAGGCTGGCTATAATGTGCTCAGATAACATCCATACCTTATTTAAAATAAAGCATGGTATTATAAATCATAAGTTTCCAAGAAATGTGTCTTTAGCATACAAAAGACTTGATATAGCTTCCATCTTTTCCAAATACATATATTTCAAAATTAAAAAATTAAGGGTAATGTAAATGCTCCTGAGGTGTGGCTGAGAAATTTTTTTTAATTTCTTTGTTGCTTATTGTAATTTTTAAAAATGAAAAAAGAAAACAGTAGGCTACTTATTCTTTGCTTTTTACTGTTGCTTATATGTAATTCAGTGTTAGCTAAAATGAAGCTATTTTCAACCTGTTACAGGAATCCATGAAGATTACCAGTTGCCATACTATGACCTTGTTCCTTCAGATCCTTCTGTTGAAGAAATGAGGAAAGTTGTATGTGAGCAGAAGTTAAGGCCCAATATTCCAAACAGATGGCAGAGCTGTGAGGTATTAACTAACCTTGCTAAAGCTGCTCTAATGGGCACTAGAGCTTTTATTGATTTCAACGGCTTAAAAATTGTACTTATTGTTGAAGGGGGAAGGGATGCTTCTAGAAGAACTTAATTTCATTGTGGCTTTATTGAATGTCAATTATCCTTGGTTATACAGTAATATTTAATGTAATTTTGCAAAAAATAATAGCTAATGCTGCGTGGAGTATTTTAGGATCCTTTGCTGTGAAGCAGAAGTGATGCTAATGCAAACTAAAGCTAGTCTGATTTACGTTATGCAGGAAGCATCATTGCAAGTTGTGCAGCTGCGGGTTGTACGGGGTCTGGCTGGGCCTGAGTTAATTTTCTGCACGGTAGCCTGTGCGGTGCTGTGTTGTGGATTGGTGACCAAAACAGTCCGGTTGCACGCTGGTGTTCCAGCTGTTGCTGAACAGCGCTTACACAGCGTCACAGCTTTCCTGCCCCCAGTACTGCTGAGTAGGCGAGGGGCAGACAGGAGGCTGAGAGGGGACACAGCTGGGACAGCTGACCCAGACTAATCAGAGGGGTATTCCATGCCATGCAAACTCGCTCGGTAATAAAACTGGAAGCGAGGGAGTTTTCCAGGGATTGCTGTTGCTCAGGGATGGGATGGGCATCAGCTGAATGATGGTAAGCAATTGTTTTTGTATCACTTGCGTTTCTTTGTTTTGGCTTGGTTTCCCCCCTTGCCTGTTAAACTGTCTTCATCTCAACCCACAAGTTTTCTCAGTTTTACCCTCCTGATTCTCTCCCCCATCTGGCTGTGGAATGTGAGTGAGTGGCTGTGTGGGGCTTAGCTACATGCTGGGGTTAACCCACAACAGGAGTGCCAAAGATACACGAGCTGATCAGGTCTGAGCCAGCTGGTTTGTAACTGGGCTGGTTATCTCTTTCAAGAAGTGGACTTGCTAGTTTCAGCTTGGTACGCTGCCAGCAAAGCAGTACTGCTTGTTGGGACACATAATGGTATCTTCAACAGTGCTGTGCTGTCTCTTGTGAATGCTCTCTTGAAACTTACTCAGGGGTCTTTGCCTTGTCATTGCGTAGTAAAAGAATGTCCTAACAAGTGGCTGGAGTAGTAAATGTCTCTAGGAATTTTCGTCCAAAACTGTGGCGGCCTTAGTATTTTGTGTGTCTTGGAATCTGTACTGTATACACTTATTGAAAAGATGAATGTAGTTATTAGGAAGCTGAGGCTCTACTAAGCCAAAGACTTGAGCTGAAGTTGCATGTAGCGACTACTCCCGACGATACCTCTGTGGAAGTGCTTACCTGGTTCTGGGTGAGTTCACCATGCTGGTAGTCACCACCGCGTGGGCAGTAGTGAGCACATTCTTGCCTTTCCAGCCAGCTTTGTTCATATTGCTTGCTCTAGGAGCCCAGCTAGGAGGAGAACTAGAATGCTGTCTCATTAGGATCTTAGAATAGCTGCGGTAGGATACAGTAGGAGCAAGAGATTGGTAGGATATGATGTACTTAAGTGGAGGAGGGAACCGGGTTGTGGCATATATAAAACGGATGCATGGGTGAAGGCCCATGATGAGACATTGGGCAGGAGAGCACAGGTAGGAGAGAAAGGTGATGATACGCACTGACAGACTGTAGAGTTTTTTTAAGTGCTGCTATTCCAATCCTGCAAACTTACTTAGCAGCTCAGTGTAGTACAGCTTGGCATGTAAAATCTTGGTAGGTAGATACATTACTTTATTTCTTCTTCAGTTTTTATTTGCATTGTTAACAAGTGTAGAAGCATTCACAGATTTTGAAGAATAGCTGTTTGAAGTTTAAAAAGACTCCAAAAATTTTCAGTCATTACAAAGCTTCAATTTGAGGAAGACAGCTGGTAAACTTCTGAACGGCTGTATGCTGAACTAACTCCTTAACTGGAGGTACGGTAGGAAGAGTGTATTTTTGTCTAATGTGCAGACAAGCTACTCATTTTTCATTAAAATACCTTTGTGCGGGATGAAACTGTACTGAAGAATACTAATTCTGCTCTGCAGTATTTTAAAGAATTTTATTTTTCTGTAAATAAAAAATTGAATGGATTTTATACAACACGTTCTTCCATGCAGTTGTAGTACTAGTAATAGACTTCAGAAATGCGTAAAGAGGCTAGGGCAGAACAGAGGTTATATGGGCCACGTTGAAACGTATGATTACTTGTCTTTCTTTTGCAGGCATTACGAGTAATGGCAAAAATTATGCGGGAATGCTGGTATGCCAACGGAGCTGCTAGACTAACAGCTTTGCGCATTAAGAAAACATTATCGCAACTTAGTCAACAGGAGGGGATAAAGATGTAATCCGGGATTTGCTACCGAAGAACACTGTAAAAATCCATATCTGCACCAGAGTGGCGTGTTAAGAAGGTTAATTGTTCTACCTCGTTGGGGGAACAGAAGGATATTGCTGCCTTTTAGTACTTCATAGGAACGTCACTAGGATTTTTGTGGATGTGCTAAACAGTTGTGTTGGGTCTTTTCTGTGCACTATGAACCTCTTTCCCAGGTTACTTACAGAACCTTGTGTAGTCTAGTTTTATTTTTGTTAACCTATAATTTTTTTTATTTGGAAAGTTGATAGCTGGTCTTAACTTCTAGTTAACTGTGCTAAAAATAGGAGGTCACTTTTTAAATGGAACTGGTTCACTATATTGTTCTAGAGTGCATTGGTGGCTCTAAGCAACTTTTATTCCTGGCTGGTACATTGACTTTTCTGAACCACTGTCATGGTTCTTTGATTCAGATTGTGAATGTACTGTTGGAATACACTTTGCTAGCTGTTATAATAGAATATTTTTTGGACTCTTACCTTGATTTAAAAATTGACCTCATTCAGTTGCTGGAACATAATTTATGCAACTATACTTTATACATGATTACTGGTTTTCCACTTTTACAGAACATTACATTGCCTTCAAGATAGATTGTATTATACCAGTAAGTGCCGCTTTTGAGTCTTTTAATGCAAAACAGTAGGAACGTACAAAGCCTATGGTACTCTTGGTTTCAAAAATAAAAGTTAAAAATCAACTGTTCCTTTGCCTAGCTAAGATCTAATTCACACTAATTTCAGTGAGTACGTAATTTGCAGAATACCTTTAATTCTACCAAAATCTGACTCTTAAAACCACTGTAGGAGTTCTAAATAGGGTAAGCTAGTTAATTCACTGTCATATTTTGTAATTGTCAAGTCATGAGTCATAATTACATATAAATTTTTTTATCAAGTGGTACTTCTAAAATGCTTGAAGTACCTATCTTACTTCAGAAAAGTAGCAAGAAGAGTAAGATGTTCTTAAGGGAGATTTTTCTCTATTAAATCAAATATGAAAGGTGTATTTTTCTGTGCAGTTCTGCAGAGTCGTAAGGCTCAGAACAATATTTGCAATTAAATGAGGATGAAGTGCACCTGTAATTAAGGAGAAGTTACTCGGGCTTTTGTACTAGAAAGTTCAAAGCTGCTTATGAATCTTATGTGCATATATTTTGTGTGTGCCTCATACACAGAAAGTGGTGAGCTGCAGGTCTTTGGATACAAATACCAGAGGATTCCAGCAATCCTCTTCATAGTTGGAAGAACAAAGCTTAAGGTGGCTTGTGTTGTCATAAGAACACACTAAAATATGCATGGCTTTAGTCAAGATTTGCCTGAGATTTTAAGGATGTCACAAGGTTTTTGCAAACTTGGTTAGAAGTTGAATTGCTTCCTGCCCAAATGTACAACTTCTGGAGGGGGCTGGGAGATTTAATGTGGAAAATTCTCTAAGAAGCTGCTGTTACCAGGACATTTTTTAGTTGCAGTTTTGGAAAGAGTCTGGTTGACCTTTGGTTTCATTAATGCCCAAAACACGCAGTCGTATTTCCATATGTACGTGTGCCTGGAATTAATATGTCGCCTAATCTCCTACTCTCCAGAACACATCAGTACCCATCCTGTTGTTCAACACACGTGGCAACCTTGACTCTGGTTCCTTCTTGTTCTTCAGCATACAGTCCGCTGAGACTTGTTCACAAAGCTGGTAGCAGTGGCAGGGCTGTTGCTAGCAGAAGCATAGCCAAGACTGTGCTCCGTGGTCTGTGAGATGGGTTGTTAAAGCAGTGGGATGGATGGGTCCTAGTAAGAAGAGGCTGTATAGGTGACATAAGGCTTAGCCAAGACAAGCCTTAGCGTTTTGAAGACTCTTGTGTACTTTCAGATTCTTAGTACTTGCTTTTGGAGATGGGTTTAAATGATGCGGGAGTTACAGACCTTCAGAGGTTGAACTGCAAATAATTAAATGCTTTATCAACCACCTTTATGGATGAGTTTACTTATACTGGAAGATGGCATCCAGGAGAAGAGTTAAAAATAAGAGAAGTTCTTAGAAAACAATTAAGTTTAAACATATGTAATGCTGTCACACTTAAATTTGTTCGGCATTATCTGACCAGTCAAGTTTATATGCTTCAGGCCTCTTACTAATCAAAGCTGGATCAAAAATGACTTCATGTAGGTATTTTAAATAAACCGTGCCTTTGTGCAAATGGACAGCTCTGCACCACTGTCTTTCAGTTATGACTGTTGTAAAAAAAAAAAAAAAAAAGATCGAACAGAGCTAAGCTCCCAAGTCTTATCTACTTGACCTTGTTGGAGAGGCTTGCCTATGTATCTAGACAAATATTTAAAGAAAACAGGTCATGATCAAAGTAGAACTTACTACGTCTCCATACTAATTTCAAAGGCTTCCTATTTAAACAATTTGTTAACTTCATTAAATTATGAGGTTCTTCATAGGCATAACTGGATCTTTACCATAGGTACAAAGTATAGTTCATACTTTAGAGTCATCAGGCTACAGGCATGCTACAGATCTTTACAGTAAGCTTGTTGGTAACGCGAGAGACCTTCCGATGTAATTTATTAAATTATTTCATTAGTGGCTTTTTTTTAGTACATACAAAGCCATATCACCATAACATTTAGTTTCCCAAACTATCAGGAGCAGTTCTGTTGCATTTAAAAGAGAATCTGTGGCAGCCGAACAGCATCATGGCATGTAGATTGTTCAGTCCACTGTACAGTGGTTTGTTACACCTGTCTCATCTCAACCACCTGCTAGTCTTCATTCTCCTGAATTGCTAGAAACTATTCTTACATCGCTGTAATTCTTTGCAAAAAAAAGCACAGGAAGGATGCTTGATGCAGCATGTGACATCAGGAACTTTGTTTTGGGACAGCCTTATTATTCATGTTGGAATGCAGATTCTGAATACAGCTGTGTGTATCCTCAGTTCTGACACCACAACTTCAAGCTTTGTTCTTCTTCTCCATTATATAAACCGAACACCTTTTACAAAGGCTGTGTCTGTATATATTATGTAACTTTAAATGTTACCTGTGTAAGATCATATCTTATATATATGGACACAGGTACACATAAGTATTTTTTAAATTAAGATTGTAATATCACCAGATCTGCTCTTGGAAATCCAGGGGGACCAAAATATTTTAGCATTCAAAATATTAATTTTGTATCATTTCAAGTATATACCAAAACAGTTTCTGATGAATACTGATGCAAATGTTTATTGTAAATATTACATACGTTATACACTCACTTAAGTTTTGTGGATTTAATCAGTTTGTCATTTTAGAAGCATTGAAGCCTCAGTTTGGTTTACAGACTTGTGACCAGGTGGATATGGACATGGAGAATAAGGAGCATTGGAAATGGTCTGATGCTGAAAAGCCTGAAACTTTTTTGGAATGCTGGAATTCTTCAGGGACCTTCCAACTTTAGAAGCTGGAATTCTGGGATGTTTCTCAAGCTGACTTTCGAAGTATGACACACTGTCACCCTCCGGTGGTTCCACTTGTAATCCTAAGAAGGACTTTGTATATAGGTAAAGACATTGGGATCGACATGAAGGTGTCAAATAAGAGGCGATTTTATTTTTTCAGTAATGGTTCTGAGTGTGATTGCCATGAAATTCACTTTTTAGTTAGTTCCTTGTTTATATTGTGCCATTGAAATGACTGCAGGATGTTAATCATTTTGTGTTTTAAAAACAACAAAAAAAACCCACAAAACCCCCCTTCATATCAGTTGCTTTAAACTCAGATTACCTCTGAAAAGACCAAGGTACATTTACCTCGTGTATATAATGTTTAATATTTTTCAGAACATTCTCCAGGTTTGCAGTTACATGTTTCTAGAAATATGGGTATAACAAAATCTACAACTTCAGCGGTACTAAATGTATTATCTGGTGCCCCAAAACACTTTAATTTTCTGTATTTTATTGTATTAGCAAGTTTGCTGCTTTGTCACTGTAGCACCTGCCCTTACATAGCTGTGTGGATACTGCCTTGTAAATTTTACTTTTTGGATGACTTGAGGATCCTGTACAGATGGATGTCACTTTTTTTTAGACCTTAAAAAATTGTGCATTTCCCTTACATTTCTGAAAATATAAATTGTATTTGTAGAGTATACATTTCAATGGATTGTAAATAGGACAGTAGAAGAGTGGATGCTTATGTTAAGTGCTAACACTACAGTAGAGAGATTAAAGCAGTGAAAATAAATAACTTTTTTCAAAATGCATGAGTTGTCTTTCAGAGGAAGACATTGCAGATAGGTATGGGTTTGGGTGTGATGGTCTTACTGGGCAAAATGTGGGTTTGCCGTGAATTCCTTTCCTCCACAAGGGATTTCTGCTGGTGTAAAAACAATGAAGGAGTTCACTAATGCTGAGGTGGTCCATCTCGCGTATGCTATAAGGATAATGATAAAGTACACGATCATGATCTTCTTTGTGTCCTGCAATAATGTTTTAAGAAGTACTTTGCTGGTGTCTCTGACCTCTTGGACAAAATAACTAATGATAAAGTGTTCCTTCTCTCCATTTACATAGAAGTAGCAGAGCTGCTGAGGATTTCAGACTACTTAGCTATCCTCAGGGCATCACAGAACAAACAGCAAGTAAAATCAGCTTGTGTCAGAGCAGATTGTTTTTGTGCAAAACTCGATTTTTAGGCTGCTGTTATATTTCTGAAGAGAAATCACGATGTAGACGCCACAAAAAATACCACATCTTGGCCTTCTGTAACTTTCATGTGCATCCATTAATTTTGGCTCAGAAATGACCAGACAGAATTACCGAAAAGCACTTCTTCCCGCAAACTCTTTCTCTGAAATGGGAAGCCAAAAGTTACGTTAGGATGCTGCGTTCCTCTTTAAACTTTTTCACAGGAGGTGGTGTTACAACAGCAGAGCTCTCCAGCCACTGCAGGCAGCCACAGTTCAGTAAAACCTTGAGTCCCTCTGGTACATCTCCCAGCAGAGAAAATGTATGGCCTGGAAACAGCGTAGCAATGTTGCTGTCTGTCAAGCTTAATCTTTTTAAACAGCCTGTGTCTCATGCTTTGAGCGACTGAACCTCACAACTGAAAATCCGTGTTACCACAAGTAACGTAGATGTGAGGATGTCTAAAGCTCATTTTAGAGGAGGTGCCGAGTTCAGGTCTTACATGTTAAGTTTGGCTTACAAGTTTAGCATAAAGAGTAGCAGACTTGCAGCTGGTTGGTTTTGCCTGATGTAAATGTTTTTTGAAAAGTGGGGCTATTGAAATAGATTCTTTTTAATACCCACTGCACTGAAGTAATGAATATTTTCTGTAGGTGCAGCATAACTACAGAGTATAAACAAACCACTTTTATGCAGTAGTAAGTATTGCATTTTTCCTTTTACCAATTTTTGTGAAATGAGTAACTGATGTACAGTAATGTACCAGGTAATTATAACATAGTGTAAGGGTGGTCCTGGTAGAATTAAGAAATGAAAAATTCCCACATTTTTATTCGGTGCTCTTACCCTGTTCTTTATCAGGCTGTGATGTTTAACTGGTGTGAGCAGTGGGGAAGCGCATAGGTGCGTTTTGCAGTGGTATGTGCCGCAGCGTAGCGGTTAGGGGGGTGCCTGGGTGAGATACTGCAGCAGGGCTCCCGGCAAGCGACAGCGCCTTGGGCTGTGTCTGCAGGCTGTCATCAGCTGGGACATCTGGAAGGTACGTTGGTTTGCTTGCACTGCACAGAGAATTGTCTTGGAATTTGTATAAGCGTTCCTTGTTTTGTTGAAGTTACTAAAATCTTGCACTGCAAATCCCCTTACGTGATGGACTGCTGTGGCTTTGAATCTCGTAATTCTGGCTTGCAGTGGCTGGAGTTGTTCCCAAGTCTTCCAGGCTGGAAAAAAATGTAGGCATGGCATTTCCTTTATTAATTTGACTGCAAGTAAAGTGTCCAGTAGTCCCTGGGAAACGCCTGGCCTCGAGCCTTCCTGAGGGTTTCTTGAGAACAAGGTTTAAATCCCCAGTCTGAGTTGTCATGGTACCTGAAATCGTTACGTCTCTTTTGAAGATAAAAAAGCCAGAGCAAGCTGTGCTGGTAGAGTCCTGTGCTGAGCCGTGCTGTTTATCGGTGTTGAAGTAGGTACGTGGAGGTGAGGGTTCAACATCCTCGAGATGTATTTTTGAGTGGCTCAATTATGAAACTGAAAGGAGTTCAGTTCTGCCAGTAGCAGAAAGTTTGTGGAAGCTGTTAGAGAATTGGGCACATAAGTTGATGATCATTTTTAATTTTATATAATATTAAATAGTTGCGTAGGGTTTTAAATGAGGGGAGAAGGGGTTAGAAATACGCCTTTCAGTCTGAGGAGGATGCGGGACTTGGGGGTGTATAGGGGAGGAAAAAGGGCAGAGAAAGGGGTGTTTGGGTAATCTGGGGTAGCAGATAAAAAGGGTGAGCCGAGTGTAAGTAGCGTGGCTCTGGCTGCGCCCTGCGCAGCCCCACGAACTTGTCACGCCTTGGTGTATCTCCCATGCTAGGGGGTCTGTTCTGGGGGTGCCTGCCTGCACGGGCAGGAGGCCCCACAGTGGGGGAGGGCAGGGTGAGGAGGGGGGCGTGGGACTGTGGGTCACAGGCTGTGTGCCCGTGCTGCTGGTGACTCCAGTGACCGTGGGTTCAGGTGCCAGCAGCTGCAGCCCTGGGTACCAGCAGCTGGGGAGACTGGAGTTCTGGGGCAGCTACTGGGCAGTCTGAGCCCGGCTGCTGGGGGGATTCAGCCTGTACATAGTGTTTCCACTAACAGACCTGCATCCTGCCCAGCCAGGTGGGCAGGGGGACAAGGCCACTGGTTCCTGTGGGTGCTCTGCGCGGCCAGCCATGTATACACACGTACACATACTGGGAATCCATTTTCAGCCTCACTGCTTGCTGGACTGGGGATCCAGAGCTCCGGCAGCCTTGCCTCTCTTGGATTGCTGGATCTGACAAGGTATTTTCCCTTAAGTACATTGTTGAAATCTGTTGTGCATGAAAACCGATGCAGAGCAAAGGCGGCAGCAGATAATCACGTGGCTCCCTGCTCCAGATACAGCTGATGTGCCTTAGAAATTTCTGAACTGAGCAATGGGTGTACGGTGCCACCCTTGTGGGACGGGAGGTCTGCGCTGTAGCTTTCCTTCAGATGGCTTCAAACCATGTTGTTTCTTCTTCCAAAGGTGTTGCATTCTGTACCTGAAAATACTTTCGATTTGTTTTAAAAAGAAAGAATTCGTGCCGAAGGCAGTATATTGAATAGACTTACTTTAAGTTAAAACCAGACAGTTTCTTTAGACCATTTGAATTCTGACTCAAGTTAAAGAAACTTCTTAAAGAAACTTCTATGATACGTGGTTCAACCAATGAATGTTTAAGTGCTACTGTTTTTCATGTCATGTTGCTTATATTTAAAAGGTGAATAGCAGCTGGCTGTTCTTCTATCTAGTGGATCTTCTCTGCTGGGAATAATTACGTTGGTATTCTTGTGTTGCATTTTGTGTGTATTTAGTGTTAGTGTGCATAAGGACAATTCCAGCTCTGCTTGCTTGCTTGCTTCCCCCCTCTTTTTTACTTGATGCAAAATTCTGCTTGCTAGCATGTGTGTTGGGTCACTCGAGCTCAGCTCGCTCCCTGCCTCCACGCAGAAGAGATGGCACCAGCTGCATTTCCTGCTGCATCTGAGAAATCCACCTGGGAAGTTGGGGGGCGGTTGGTTTGTTTCAGTTCATGTGAAAAGGTGATCTTTCTCTGCAGTTTCTTGAGCAACTGTCTGGCTTTTCTGCCAGCCTGGCTCTTGGAGACCTCCTTCATACACAAGCTTTAGTGAGACGTTTTATCCCAGTAGCAGGTCTCCCTCTCCCTCCATTTCTACCTTTATTGTTGGTTGGGTTTGGCACCAGCAGTTGCATTAGAACTTAGAAATTAGAAAAGGACTTTGGCCCCTTGGTATAAAAAACAATGCCTCTTTTTCTTTTAAATAAAGGTAACTTAAAAGCAAATTCTTCTGGTCCCAGCTATTTTTCTCCAAGCCTTACCAACCCAAAGGAAACATCAGGCTGTGCTTCCCAGCTGCCATCCATCAAACTGCTGCTTGTGCCGTGGGGTGCTTGGCTGAGAACAGATAATGCGGTCAGTAACCTGCATCTGTTTCAGGACGAGGTATGACAGCCCTCTACAAATATGCTGTACTGCCTTGGTGACAGCAATAAAGCAATGAAGGAGGGTCGCTGGGCTGCTTGTAAGTGGGAATGCCTTCAGGCTGGGGGCTTCCCCCCCGCTGGGATGCAGGGAGGGCTTTCACAGACCACCTGTGACACAAGCTCCATTGCCTGTGCACCCCTGCACCCACAACACACCGCAGGCGATCGCTTTTGCTTTGGCCCCTTACTGCTTGACATTTACAGGATGGAACATTCGTATCATGTGTTTGAAGCTTGCAGAGTGGAATGTCCCTGTTGCTGTGGGCTGTGACTCTGGTACCCTTGAATGTTCAAAAGCTCTCCTAGATTTTTATGCATAGAGCAGTTCAAAAGTATACAGTAAAATAGAGCAAACTTTAAAGCTTGATTTCTTCTGTATTAATTTTCCGGTTGAAATAAGTTGCAATTCCAAGATTTCAATGAGCGACTGACAGAAGTAGACTTCTGTAATAGTTTATGGCATCATCCTGGGAAATATCTAACCACTAGCTAGATACAATTTATTTAATGAAATTGCTTGGGAGAAAAAGGAAGGAGGGTTACAAGACCAGAGGTCATTCAGTGTTGTCTCGAATAAAAGGACTGTTATCGTGTCACCACTATTTTAACTAAAAAGATAGAAAGCCATTCTGGTTGGAATTCTTAAATCTGTGCTTTAAAGAATACTTCATTTACAACAGCTCTTAAGAAAACCAAAAAGATAGAAAAAGAATCAAATCAAAAGACCAGTGATGGCACTTTGAGGCACTACCTCATTAGCTTCAATATATGTCAATGTGGATTTCCTTCAGCATCCATCTGTTTGGACGTGATTATGAAGACAGCTGCGCTCTGAGGTAAATATAAAACCTATGAGATCCTGTAACCTTTATAGAGCTAAATTAGTTTGAGTTTCTCATCTAGAGGTTGATGTGGTCCTGGGTTATGGTAATACTTACACATGGCAACGGAGCTCCTGCAGGTTCCATATTTGATCAGAAAGTCAGGAGATTTAGAAGAAATTTGGAGGTTTATTTTTTTTTCCTGCACTCTTGAGGCTTTTGGTTGCATCCACGTCTCTTATCTAAGTGGCACTGAAAAATGAGCTGCTCTGCCTGAGGCAGCAGCAGTGTGTGAGGAGCATTGTGTTACTTACTCCTTCCCTAAGACATAGCTGCTCAGGCAGTGGTCTAGTCATGGGGGTTTGGGGGGGGCGTGTTTTTCCTTTTTAGTCTTAAACACTGCTGGGGGTGATTGATATAGGCCAAAGTGCAGGAAGCTGTCGCCTCTCGAGATGCTCTGTCCCCCTTGCCTAAGCTGGAGCACAGTAACTTCATAAACGGTGACGGATGTTTGACCCGGTGACTGGTCGGGTTCTGGACCAGCCCCTCACACACAGACCCCTGCCCTGCTGTCGGCTGGGGCGGCCAGCACACCTAGCGAGGCGGGGGGCACTGGGGGTGGTGGGAGCGGCGCTGGGGGCACACGCTGAGCTCGGCTGGTGCTGGGCCACATTTATACTCCGTCGAGGAGTTCTCAGCTTCTCGGGCGGCCAGCGAGCAGCTGGGGGGCACAAGGAGCTGGGGGGCACGGCCGGGACAGCTGGCCCCCGCGGGCCAGAGGGCTGTTCCATGCCGTATGGCGTCACGCTGAGTATATAAACTGGGGGGGGCTGGGGGGGTCGCTGCTGGGGGACGGGCTGGGCATCGCTCAGTGGGGGCGAGCCATTGTACTGTGCATCGCTTGGGGGGGCGGTTCTGTCTCGAGCTTTAGTTCTCTTTCTCCTGTTGTCATCTCCCTTTTCATTGTAATTAGTACTAGTAGCATTAGTATTATGTTTGACTTTATTTCCATTATTGAACTGTTCTTAAGCCATGGATTTTAACTTTTTTTTCTGATTTTCCTCCTGCCCCACTGGGGTGGGGGGAGCGAGCGAGCGAGCAGCTGCGTGGTACTTGGTTTCTGGCTGGGGTCAAACCATGAGGTGCTGGTGCTGTTTCTGCTCCCTGGCAGCCCCTTTGAACTGTCCCCGGTGAGTCCAGCCATGAGGGGCAGTGGGAGCTGCAGGTCCTGGCAGCGTGTGTGACCGTGGGCCTGACAGAGGTGGCTAGGCTGAAGCGACATGGGCTCATCCGGTTTTCACAAAGGGAAAACTGAAGAACTGATGGAAGAAATCAAAGCTGAGTCACAGGCAAAGTCATTCACACCAGGCCCTACTCAAAGAAATGCATTGAATAATTTCTGTAAGAGCAAGGAAAGGGTATTTAAAATCAGAGATGATGGTGGAGTGGAAAGGTGAGATAGCTGGTCACCGCTTGATGTTGCTTGGGCACAAATTGTCATGGACTGATGGTTTTTTACCCAGGCAAGTATCTCCAATACCCTGTTCAAAAGAGCACTGACACAGTGACACGCACTGAGAAATGAAGTCATCTTCCTTGAGGAAGGCGTGGGAGTCATCCAACAAGGTAAAAATAAATACAGAAAGAAAAGCATCATAGCAAGGAACATAATGCAGGTATTTTTGAAGCTCTCAATAAAGAAACGGCTGTGCAAGTCCACAAGCACAATCTTACGCAATAAAAATTCAAAAGACATGAAAATGATAAATTAAATCTAGGATGAAAAATCAAGGCTAAGAAAGTGAGAAAGAAAGAAACCAAGCTGTATCGCCAGCTTTTCTTACACCATCTGTGCATGTGAGGAGGTGCTAGACAGAATTTCGCTGATGCATCCTATTTTGAAGGCAATGTTGAAGTTAACACAAGTATTGCATTGTCTGCACTGTTATTTTTGTTCTTTCATACAGAAAAACATCGCAGAATCAGTTTGTTTTCATATGGACTTTGAACAACAACAGAAATACCCCAAAACACGGGCTGTGGTAATCTGGGCAGCTGGAACGCCGAGACACGGAGAAAGCAGGGAAGCAGAAGCACAGCTCTCCCACAGAGGAGCAAAACGATAACAACTGAAGGAAAACACGCTCCTTGCCTAGGAGCAAAACCATGATTCTTTTTATGTATTGGCCACCTGCAGTACAGTGAAAGGACATAAAGCAAGCCGGAAAATACTGGTGAAGTACATTATGTTCCTGCTGTGAATGCAGGGGATAATGTATCCCCGAGCAGTCCATTCTGCAAAGGGCATCTCGCTGATGGCTTGAGGGAGCCAGGAGAAGCAGTGGTCTGTGCCGAGACTTTCACAGAGAAGCAACGTGTTCCTTTGCCTTGTAGCACGTGCTGCTGGGCAGTGCCAGCCACTCTGCCAGCGGCAGCAGCCCGCAGTTCGGTCTCTGGCCCCAGGCCCCCATTCCCCCTGCAGTTGCTTAGGGAAGGAGCCCAGTTACCTCATGGGTATAAATACCGCAGGGCAGCCGCAGCCAAGCATCATCTCGGGGAATGTGAAGGCCGTGTGGGTAGGTAGGACAGGTTTGCGGCAGCTGGGAAAATCCCGGCACCACTAGTGTTTCCCGCCTGCCCACGGTCAGGGCTGTACGCTCCTGGCTGCAGCACGGTCCGTTTCGCCCCCGTGTGTGGCTGTACACACGTGCAGCCGTGCCGTGCTGCGGTCAGCAGCGCTGCGCCTGCGGCTCTTCAGAAGGGAGAGGTTTTCTGCCAGAAGCTCTACAGCTACTGCTGTTCTCCTTAGGTTTATGGCACAGTGCTCTCTCCCCTTGTTCTGAGAGTCCCAGAGTGATGTTGCATTGAGAAATCAGAGTTTGTTTATGTTTCAGGAACCAGTGTTTTGCTCCTTGTCCTCCAGGTTCCGCCGTGGGCACAGCTCATGCTTCTTGCACATTTTTGCTCTTCTCTCCAAAGTTGCCATTTTGCGAATGACATGGACATTCAGGATATTGTAACATATTCGAGTTTGTTACTGCAGCAATCTTCAAAAGCTAATTCTGGTGTTTCACTGTGACAGGAGGGTGTCTGGATTCTCCTTCCATTTTCAGATATTCATCTTCCACTGCTTCATGTAGTTTGAGTCCACTTACAGAATTTAAGTACCCAAACTATACATCTAGAGTAGGTTCAGTTGCCTACACAAAGGCTTCAACTGCCATAATAACGTCTCGTGGTGTCTCAAGTGTTTACTTAAGCAGGCTGATACCACCAGAAGCGATGGAGACAGACATCTTGCTGCAGTGACAGCTGGCATGCCCCAGGGTGTCTAAAATGACATGAACAGTTGTGTTTAGACTGAAACCTGTCCTGAGAGCGGGATGATGCGAATGTGTGTACGTATGAGATTGTATACGTAGATATCTGAAGATTGTAAGGATAGCAACTGGCCTTTTTCTAATTGCAATAGAAGTTTAGGAGTTTTGGGTTCAGATATTGTTTTGTTTGCTTCATAGGCACCTCTTTTTTTCCCCTATTTAAGCAAATACCTAAAATGAGCCTAATGTTGTCATTATTCTGCATGCTTGCTTAATAATGTCAATTCCTGTAATGTTACAACAAGAAATCGACCTATAATGCTGATCTTTTCTGACCCGCTGCTCTGTAAAATATCCACCTTTGTATGCTGCTCATGGGTTTTCTCCTTAACTTGAAGTAAAAATAGTAGGCTGTGGAACATCTTTCCTTAACAAAGATCAACTTTGGGAGATCTCAGCTTCATTTTAATAATGATTTTTAAATATTCTCTGCTTTGGAGACCACTCTTGGACAGACATAACTGTTCAGAACCAAGGCAGCAGGAAGCAGCTTTGGTTTGGCTGTTTTCCTTTGAGAGAAGTTAATGCGCCTCCGTGGGTGAGCTGAGCAGAACCGCCTTTGTGTTACAACTTCTGTCCAAAACAGCAAGTCCATCCCACGGGGAGAGCAAATCCACAGATCGGAAGATTCCTTTCATCTTAATTGTGGTTACACTGATGCTTTTATTTTAAGTTGCTCTTGTGCAGGGAACAGCTGCTGCTGTTGCACGTGAATATTTATATCCTCAGTACAAGGAGGACACCAAACTGTGAGAGTGTGCCCAGAGGAGAGTGACCGAGATGGTGCAAGGCCTAAAGGGCAAGGCTCACGAAGAGCAGCTGAGTCACTTGGGTTGTTCAGTTCTCAAGAAGAGAAGGCTGAGGGGTGACCACATAGCTGAGGGGTGACCTCGTTGCAGTCTACAGGTTCCTCAAGGTGGGCAGCAGAGGGGGAGGTCCTGATCTCCTTTCGCTGGTGACCAGCGACAGGACACGAGGGAGTGGTGTGAAGGTGGGTCAGAGGAGGTCCAGGTTGGACGTTAGCAAAAGGTCCCTCACTGAGGGGCTGCTGGGGGACTGGAACAGCCTCCCCAGGAAAGCGGTCACAGCACCAAGCCTGTTGGAGTTCAGGGAGTGTCTGAATGATGTTTTTGGTGAAAAGGTTTAGTTTTAGATAGCCCTGGGAGGAGCAGGGACATGATCCTTATGGGTCTCTTCCAACTTGAGATATTCTATGACTCTACTTGCGGCACCCTTTTTGAAGCACAAGCACAGAAAGAGAGCAGTGAGGAGCAAAGCAAAGACCCTCAGTACTCCTGTGGCTCACAGATACCTTAGTGTTTTAGTTCAGATTTCATTCTGTAAAGCTAGTAAAGACTAAGTTTTTAGTAGACTGTCCGTGCACGGGGCTGTCCGTGTGTCCGTGCACAGGGCTGTGTCTGTCTGTGTCCATGCACGGGGCTGTGTCCATGTGTGCCCGCACCGGCTGTGAAGGGGCATTTGGCTCCTGGACTGGCAGGGCCTGCAGGCAGGGAGCTGTGACACCTTCGCCGCTGTCAGGCTTCCACGTTCCTCATGTCCCCATCATGTTGTTCTAATATGATTTTTTTATATATATGTTTTCATTAGCTTTCACCAAAATGACTGTATTAGCGTGCAGACTCCAGTTCTGTTAGTAACGCTACGATGTTAATTTAATTTCAGTTGTTGGCTTGGCAATTTGTTGTTCTCGCTGTTGCTGGGTAGGTGTAGTCACAGTTGTTGAATAAATAAGTAAACAAATTTAATTTTAAAATAGTTTTTTTTTCTTTAGGAATTGCAGAAGAATTTAAAGTACCATTTTAGGATTGTGTTCCACTATTTTTCTCGTATCTTCAAAGTTACGATGTAGAGAACAGCAAAAACTGCACCTGGTGACTTTCAGATCTTGTATTTAAAAGGCAAAATTTTTGTTCTGTTTTTGAAAATACTCTTGCACCTCTAAATGTACATGATGTATAATAAAATGCGGCTTGGTAAAGTACACCGACAGTTCCCTCTTCCCCAGCTTCCATCTGATCATTGTGTCTTTCTTATTTGCTATTTACAGAGTTAAAATATAATTAGTTAGTACTGCATGTAAATATATAGGTACATAAAGGGCATCACTTATTTAATTTGTGACATCTAAAATACTACTTATTTATTACTGATTTATCTTTTAGCACTAGTTAGAACATCTTTAAACCACGTTACTTCTTCATTTTCTCCTCTTAAGATGCTATGCATGGGCCTTTATTGCATTTTTGAGAGGTTATTTACTCTCAGGCTTTCCTCGAGAAGGGTGCAGGCACCCAGAAAGGGGAGGGGCTCGTAGCCTTGGCTTTGGGTGTTGATACGAACACCTTGCCTCTGTTCCACTGGGGAAACTGGGATCCAGAGGGTGGCAGTCCACCAGGCAGCTGAGGATTTAGGAAGAAACAGGTGCCGAAGGAACCCGGGAAGCTGAAGCACAGAGTGTATACAATGTTTACATGCTTGCAAGCAGTCCATATATTTTTCCAATTTCAATGTTAGTTTTATGCATCTTCAGTCTTGACTTAGGTTACTACATTTTACTTGGATCTTGCTGGGTTTTGTGTACAGATAGATATATATATATATTAAAAAAAATAGGGGAGAGAGATCAGGTGCTTAGTGATTTCTAAGACTGATTTAATTTCAGTAACCAAGAAAAACAAATACGAGCATTTTAAGGGGAAAAGTAATTATTTTTATTTTCAGTCTGTTATCAAAGACAGTAAGAATTTAGCTATGAATTTTTGAATATATGGTGGTGGAGCTTTAAAATTACTTTTTAGGATCTGAATTCTGATCTATTGTATATGATTTCAAAATTAACAAGTTACTGTGCTGTAGTGACTATCATTTAAAGCTGCCTAAGAGAGGCAGTTTGATTGGATGCTTGTGTCCCTGTGTCCTGACGGTGAGGACTGTGGCACAAGGAGGACCCAGTGACGCATGCCACAGCGTGCCTGAGCAGGGACAGGCTGGGCTCCGGGATAAACTCAGCCAGCTCACCGCAGCCGAGCAGCCTGCGGGCACCGCTTGCTCTCACTAGCCCTGCTGCCTTGACCCAGCGCAGTACCCCTTGCTCTCACCAAAAAACATGACTGCCTCTCTCCGTTCTTCTCAGAGGAGCGTGCCTTCTCCTTTCCTAGCAAAGACATCAGAGCCCTCTAATAACTTCCCTCACTGCTGAGCTTCGTATGTAAATTATCCATATATATTATTACAAAAAGTTCCAGAAGTTAGCATAAATAAGGTACCTTCTGACATTTTTCTTAAGGTATTTTGAAAAGTATTCAGAATTAATGCATACCAGCAAAGTTCCACGCTAACTTCCTCATTCAAGTGTAGGTACAAATGGGGAATAGGCGTTGATCTGTAATTCACATAATTATAATCTCATCTTGACAGAACTTGCTAGCTAATGCATGGCATAGCAAGAATAAAATAATTGCATTTTAGCTAAAACATTATTTTGGCTAGTTTAATTAAAACCGATTTACATAGCATGATACAAACTGGTTGCAAAAAATGGAATTTTATGCCTTCTCCTTTTTTATCTGCTAGTCTACATTGATTTTTTTTCCTGTTTGAAACTAGAAGCAACTGCATAATTGTCAATTAGCAGCATAAATGATTTCATACCACCCACGCCCACTTTTGCAAAGCTTTCAGACTGTGTTCATACAGAAGTGTGTTTATAGCAGTGAATGAATTACACAAAGATTACTAATCGAGAGAGTATTATAATTGCTAAAATGTGGAGGGAAATGTAAAAAGCTCTTTGGGTGCTTTAAAATATCTCACGATAGGTGCAGGTTATGATATAATTTTTAACTCAATTCCATAGTGCAGCAAAACATAAAAATAACCTTTGGAAAATATTTCAGCAGCAATTTGGTCCTTAAACACCATATGGAGAAGTATCTAATCCTGTATACAACTAGATGATTCAGTGGGATAATCCACAGAAGAATTTCCATATGGCATCTTCAACACATCCTTTTTTTATCTCCAACCCATATTTATGATATGCTGGCAGACGCAGTGCTGATACTGAAGCCTCAGTTGAAAAGCAAAATGAATCTCCATTTTATCTCTACTCAAAGACATAGTTGGGTCATTCATTACTTGCTAAATACTGTTATTTGTCCTCTTGGATGATGAGCCAAGGCCAGAAAGAAGATAGGATTTTGACTGGCCCAAGCATGGCCTGTCTCTCCATGGTACCAGTGTGACAGATTTTATGCTTAGACACTTGAGTTTAGATTCAAATTTAGACCATTAGGATGGCTGATGGATTTGAGTGGCTGAACACGACTCCATTTGAAATAGTCTCCCCCTCCCCTCACATTTTGAAGGGATCAACTTTCTACTGCCCAAATTCAAGAATCTTCCAGTACAGTTTGCCTCATTTTCAATTTCTCAAAGAGAAAAAAACCCCAAACTTTTTTCTTCTATCAATTCCTTATTGTTATTCCAGAAATAAAATTTGAAATAATCTTCCATCCCATTAGACAGCCTTTTACGTGAAGGTACTCTGCACACTTGCTAGCAACCCTGACCTAGGGAGAGTAGTCTTGAAGGCAGCAAACCGGTACAGTTACATTAATACATAACTCCACCAGAGAGAGTATGCAGTACAAAGACTATAGAGCATACAAAGCAGTATAAAGAATAAAAAAGGCTTCTGACCAAATAGCACAAATGTACATGTATCTTGGTGACTTTTTTGCACTGTTTTTAGCATCACCTTCTTTAGCCTGAAAGGACATGGTAATTGGGCTTTACCGATGCAGATTTTCTATGTCAAAGAGGATGAACCATCTTGATGCTTCCATCAGTCCACAGTCTGTTTTTAAATTACTCATTTCATAAGCTCTGTTACCAGGAAGTATGTTTTACTTCACTCAGCATTCTCATTTGATTTGAAGCAGACATGTCTCTAATCCCGTAACATTTTGGGGTTTAAAATTTATACAGACAGGTGACTTTAGTTTCAGGTCACTTGCTCTGTTGAGAAAAGTTGCACTATGTAAAGTGGAGCCAGATATTTTTTTATGGCACCTTTTATGATCATCAGAACCGCTTCTTTCAAGAGCATGAGATCTCTTTTAAACTCCTTTCCAAAACAATAGAATAGTTTCTTAACTATTCTCACTGATGATGATGACAGAATCTTATTTATTTCTTTATTAGCTTCATAGCAAATTATAATTAATTATATACTCCACATTTATTTAATCACTTTCAGTTGGCTAACCTTCCAGACTTGATGTATGCAACATTAATTATTTGCCTATGGCAAGATTTTATGAACTCTAATATGCACCACATGTTCAGCTTGCTTAAAATTAGTTGCAGGCATTGTATTAGCATTAACGTACATCTTTACTGCCTTTAATTTTCACATCTGTGTTGCTTTATAGACAACTTTATTAGTGTAACTGCACACTGCTTCTGATTATGTAACAAGAGCCACCAAACCTTGCTTTTATATTTGTGTTTTACCTTTTCATATAGTTTTAGTTTTATGGTTTTTTAAAAAGTGATTTGAAAATAAATTAATCTTTTTTATTTGTTATTTGGAAAGTCAGCTGTAAAATGCTGCCTGAGATCTAATAGCGAAAAAATACAGTAGCTAAGGTTTGCCTGTTTAAGAACAAAATCTCTTTGAAAGAGGCTTTGCTGTGGCAATTCATCCTTAGCCTGGCGAATCGGGACTAGCTGTCAGCTTGTTAGGCACAGCCCCACAGTGCCTACCAGCGCACACAGACCCACCTGAGGTAGCTGTCAAGCCCTACCTAGTTCCCACAGAGACATGAAACAGAACATGCCTCAGCACAGGAAAGCTATTCAACATGCACTGAATACCTGGCAGTGGCTTATCATGCTGCTATCCTGTTGTTGATACACAGATTAGACAAATTAATGCTAATTAGGGTAAGTACAAATGTTGTAAGTACCTTTCCAACTGTAAGGTGTAGATGTTCTAAGAACTACAGTAAAGCAAACTTATTTTAAAACTTTATGGCTAAGATACAATGGGTTTAGAAATTACCAAGAAGGAAAATGCTACTGCCTTGCAGTAATGAGATAAAAGGAGGAACAGAAGGTGTATAAGCTGAAAACAACCTTTTGTCTGACAAAGTATTGTGTCAAGAGGGGTAGCTCTGTATATTGGTTCTTGGAGATCTTAAAAGGTTGTGAAGACAATTTTTATGGTGCATGGAACTTACGAACATCTCAAAACAGATATAACAATATGTTAGATTCAAGTATAGGACAGTGTATTTTCAGTCCAGAAAGTGCTCTGTTGAAACAGAGAGATATGCCACATTGACAATACAGTTCTCTGGATTTAAGGAAAATGTGGCATCAGTTTACTTTCCAAAGGGGATCCTGATCAGGTCAGATCTCTTTCAGCAAAACGCATGTTTGGAACAGTAACTTGGACCATGACTATGTCAGAACATTCACATATTGCTGACACATAAAATATGAAGTAAAGTTCAAGCCTTTTAACACTTCAGCAATTTTTAGGATAAGGAAGCAGGATTAAACACTATTCAGAACAAAATTCCAGCTGATACAGAATCAAAAGGCTCTGTGGGGGGCTGGGCAGGCCGGGCAAGGGGCCGAGGCCAGGGGTACGGGGTCCCCAGGGCTCATTGCCGGGTCCCTGCCTGGGGGTCACACCAGCCCCCGGCAGCTGCGGGCTGGGGGCAGGGGGCTGGGAAGGGCCCGGCGGGAAAGGGATGGGGGGCTGGTCACCAGCGGCTGGGCAGGAGCCCCCAGCGTGTCCAGAGCCGGGCAGGGACTGAGGAAGGGGCTGGGGCACAGGCTGAGGGGGGAGGCAGCCTGGAGAGGAGGGGGCTCGGGGGGGCCCTGATGGCTCCCTACAGCTGCCTGACAGGGGGCTGTGGGCAGGGGGTCGGTCTCTGCTCCCAGGGAAGGAGCGACAGGAGCAGAGGGAACGGCCTCGAGCTGCGCCAGGGCAGGGTTAGGGTGGGGGTGAGGGGACATTTCTTCCCTGGAAGGGTGGTCAGGCACCGGCACAGGCTGCCCGGGGAGGGGGCACCCGCACTGGGGGCGTTTCAGAGACGCGTAGATGTGGCGCTTGGGGACAGGGTTTGGTGGTGGTCTGGGTAGTTTTAGTTAATGTTTGGACTGATAACCTCAAAGGTCTTCTTCAACCTAAATGATTCTATGAGTCTATGAAAATTAAGCCAAATTAAACTATTTGGCATAAGCGGGGGAAAATGCATTTGGTCGGTTCAGGCCTCTTCTATTTTCAGGGAAGCTAAACCAGCCTGCGGATTCGGCCATCTGGCTAATTTTGCTTTTGGACCTGCTGCCACCTCGTGGGCTCCTGATGAATTTTAGGTCCCGAGACAGCAGGCAGGTAGAAAATTAACAAAAGTGAACACTGGGGTTTGGGGGGAAAATCCCAGCTATCTAACTGACATATAAGCCCACTTACATACAAGCACCTGTCTTGGTGTGGAACGTTGTGTGGTTTTGGGGTTTTTTTATAATCAGGTTACATTTGCCACTTTTCAGTTTCTTGAATTCATAATTACAGCAACAAATTTAAGTCTAACAAATTAATGTACTGTTATTTCTTAAAGCTTTGCTCCATAATGAATTAGTGCAATTTAACCACTCTATACTGGTGTATAGGCAGATAGACAAGATACAAAAGTTTTCCATCTCATTGGAGTGTTCTCCTGTATTGCCTTGGGTATTTTTCTGGACCATTTATGAATTTGATGCTGGAATTAAAGAGCACTGGTTTCCAACAGGTTCTCCAGGCTGTAGAAGATGGTGGAGTCATTAATAGCTTTGTAGCTTGTTAGACTGTCTTTGGAGAAGGAGTTCATTGGGATTGGAAAGAAGCTATCAGCAATTCGTGGGACAATAAATTTTCTGGGTTCTTAACAATTTCCCTGTTTCACTATTGCCAGAAAATCCAGTAATGGGATGCTAAGGTGCTCATCCAAGAGGTCTGGAGCTGCCAGAAGCTATCTGTTCACCTTGGAATAGCCAGACTTTGAGGCAAAACAGCCACTAGCTATGAAATGAACATTAACTTAAGTTTTCTTTGCCTTCATTGGCCATCTTACATTTAATTTTTCTTAAATTAAAAAAATAAATGGATAATTTGGTTTGTACAGGGAAAAGAAACTGCAGTGGTGGCCCAACTATACAGATGTTTCTTCAGTTCAGCCTCTTTTTGTAATCATCTGCACCGTGGACTGTACCTCGACGGGCTCGATCGCCTTCCTGCCCGCACGCGGGCCCTGGCTGCAGCGCAGGGAAACCCACAGCCCCCAGCGAGCCCGAGTGGAGGGGCAGAGGCGGGAGCAGCCCGGCGGCGCTCCCTTCCCGGGCTGGGCCCCGGCGCGGGCAGCGGGGCCGCTCGGCGGGCTCGGCTCAACGCTCCGAGCAGAATGCGCGGAACCGCGTTAACGCGGTCGGTGCCAGTAGAAACGAACCGGTTCAGCGGGGGTCTCCGCCTCCCTCCGAAAACTTACAGCTAAACCGCGGCTCTTCGCCCCTCCGCCCTCTCACCGAGCCGCGCGCGGCCCCGCGAGCCGGGGGAGGGAGGCGGCCGCGGGGTGCCGTGGCCGCGGGGTGCCGTGGCCGCGGGCGGGGGCAGGGGGTGGAGGCCGCCGCGGGGTCCCGGCGAGCGCAAGCACCACCGAGCCACCGTGGCGCCGCAGGCAGCCGGCGGGGCCGCCTCAGGCGGCGGGGCGAGGGGCGGGGCCCGGCGGCGGCCGCAGCCAATGGGCGCGGCGCGGGGCGCGGGGCGCGGGGCCCGGCCGTCCGGCGGGCGGGGGGGCGCGGGGCGGAGTCGCGAGCGGCCATGGCGGCGGCGGCCGCTCGGCGGCCCTGGGCCCTGCTGTGCCTGGCGGCGGCCGCGCTGCTCTGCCCCGGGGCGGCCGGTGAGTAGCGAGCCGGGGGCGGGGGGGAGAGGCGGCTCCAAGGGCCCCTCTTCAGTAACGTGGCGCAGGGGCGACGCCTCAGGGTGCCGGGCCTGGGGGCGGCGCGGCCCGGCGCCTTGGGTCGCCGCTTCTCGCCGCAGCCGGGGCGGCCGCCTGGCGCCGGGAAGGAGCGGGGACCGGCACCCCGGCACCGGCACCTGCCCCGCGGGGGCGGGAGGCGCGGGACCGGGGCAAATGAGGGGCGCGGGCAGCCTCTTGGCCCTCCCAGGAAGGGGCAGCGTCGCCTTCCCGGTGCCGGCCCCCCGCAGAGAGCGCCTGCCAGAGGCCCGGGGCTGAGGCCGGCGGCCGAAGTGGCGAGGGGGGGGATGCGGGTGTCGGGCCATGGGTCGGTCCGTGCCGCCGGCTGGTCCGCGGGTAGCGGGTGGGCGGCCCAGTCCCGGGCGGCCGTGCGGAGGCCGGGGCAGGGCCGCACCCCGCCGCTCGCCAGGGCGCCGGCGAGGACGGTGCGGGGCGGTGTGAGAGCCGAGGGGAGACGTGTGATAGCGAGAAAACCGTGCCCTGCGGTACAGCTGTGATGGCAGGTAACTGCTTGACGAGGCTGAAAGAGTAGTGACAAAAGAAGGCGGTACAAGCGCAGATATTGGCAAATAGCTTTTAATAAATAGATCCCGTCAGTAATGCTGTCCAGGAACGGAAAATACGAAATACGTAATAAGGCTTTAAAGCAGAATACCGCAGGCACGGAGGCTCTCGCGGGCACTCCCTTGTTGTCCCATGCCTCTGGCTCCCCGGGGGACACGGGTTCGGCAGGAAGGCAGTGAGAAGTTAGCGGCGTGGAACATGCCAGGCACTAGCCCGATGTCCTCGCCATAACCTTGTCGAGAGAGTGGGTCTCACCAGGGAATGAAGCGTCATTATCTCGTAGTTGGACAAGAATAAAATTTTGATGTGAAACCTGGAAAATTTTATTAAAACTAGAGAAAGTGGGAGTGAGAAGGTAAGGGACTGACCAAAAGACATGCCATAAGATGTTTCAGAGGAGGTTAACTGGGAAGAGAAGCAAGGAATTGTGTTTGGAATGGATATAGTTCATAACTGCCATTTCTGAACTGAGCACTGAAGATCACTGGGTCCGGTTAATGTGCTGCCAGTTTAAGATACCATCAATTGATTGGGATTTTGTAAAAAAGGAATTAAATGGCTGTAAAGTTTACTACATTATTACTTCGTTGTTGCACTCTTTGGTATAACTGATAAGACTTAAAATTCTGTGGTGGAAGTGATGGAGGAGGACTGTCCTGGATGTGTGTTAGTTCATCACAGGAGGGTTGACAGCCTCTGCAAACTAACAGATAAACGGTCACAGGGTGTTAAATAATCTGTGTGAAGAAACATTTAATAAAACAATGCCTAAGACATTCATGAACTCAAATCCTAGTGGCGTACACAGCTAAACATACGCATTGTCACCTAAGCCAATGTACTTGGGTTGGGAACTCTGAATTCTTGGGTCTTTTAAATGTAGCAGCTAATAAAAAATTATGCAATGAAAAATTTCTGGGACTTACAGTAAACAAAACAACAGAAACATGCCTGAGTAGCCAGTATTTCTCTGTTCTTAAGTAAAGCCTATGTTTAGCTACGTCTGGTTGAATTTTTTTTACCTGTGACAATTAATTTGCTAGCTGTCTTTTGGTGATGAAGGTGGTGAACCTTAATGTTTTCTCCAGCACTGTGTCAATGAGCTTGCAGTCAGATTGCATGGGCACTGAAATTTATAAGTGTTTTTCAAAATAAGTGCAACTCTCGCCTTGAGAAAAACTGTTCTTTAAAGCTAAAGGCTTTTATTGTTATGTATTTCTAATACTGTGGCTTTGTAACAGGACTAAGCGAACATGAAGCAAAGCTTTTCAGTTAGGTGAAATAATACCTGAAGCTGAACATGGTGGAGCCTGCTGATGAAGAAGTTGATTCTTGGCAGAGGTCAGCTTACTGAACATAGTGCAGGAAAACCTGCAAGATCCCACATGTAGCCTGCAAATTAGAAAGGTTTTTAAGTCATCTGCGTCGTATCTCAATCCTTTTCTGTGATGGTAGAGAGCTGGCAGGAAATGTTGAAGTCTGTTTTAGAATTTCATTCCTGCTTTTCATAGTGGTGTAAGCAAGATTTGGGTGCTGTTCTCATTCATTACAGGCATTTTGCTGTGTTGTTTCTGATCATTAATGAAAACGTTCACCAGTTACAAGGCCTACTTTGGTTTATCTTCTTTCCTATTAAGACATCAGATGGATTTTTGTGTTAAAATATAGCTCAGTCCTGTAGTAGCCATTTTAAATTGTGACTGTTTCAGACAGCCTTTTCAGTGATTCCCCCCCCTTCCGCCCCCCCCCTCCAATTCTTGACATTTTCAAGCTGACATTTTCTTTTTTTTTAAATGTCATTGCAATATCGGATAATTTTGGTTTTGGTGATGGTGGATCCTTTTCATTTTTTGAATTGGGTATCATCTTATAACAACTCTAAGCTTTCAGATTAAAACACTTGTAAGTCCAAGGTCCTTCTTACTGGTTCAGTCAGAATCTATTTAGTGACTACGTATTGTGAGAGACAACTTTTGACGAGTGGTGTCATTGTACAGTATTGCTTTTATGTGTCAGTGTGATTCATAGTTCAGATACAGTTGAGCAGAAATCTGTAATATTAAATGATGCTGTATGTGAAGATGAGCGTGGAAGAAAAAGCTTCGAAGGTCATCTCTGTCCGTCTGTTTTCTGATACACTGTTCCAAATGCTGAGCAGTGAGGATGAAAACACATTTAAGGGAGTTGTGCAATGCATTTTATACTGGCCAGGCTTAACTGAGTGAAGGAAATATTTGGCTGGTAGAGGGAACAAAGCATGATGTTAAAAACGCTGCTTTGAGCCTTGGTGTTTCACAACTTCTCAGTGCTTTGGTTCTGACTTGTTTTCCTGTTAATGTGTTTGTATCTGTGTTTGCTTTGTGACTTCCATCTAGTCAGGCAAAACCACTCTTAATCATCCATCACTAGTGAAACAGGTGACAGTTTTGTTCCAAGTTGTTCAGAAGCCCGAGATCAGTGGGCAGCTGTGCTCACCTCTGTGGGAGAGGGGTTACTGCTGTGATTTCCTTTTCCACCTGTTCGTACCTGGCTCTTGTGGTTTTCAGATTCTGTGAGATGATTCCATTTGCAAAGACATACAGTCTATGGAGGGTTTTTGTTCACTTTTTACTATCCCCCTCCCCCCTCCCTTAATAAATTGAATTTAAATTGAATTGCGTCATGAAGGAGTTTTGCAGGTGCCAAGCTAGTGCAAGTTCAGCAGCAGAAATGTGGTGAGAAGATGAAGGAAGGAGAGTGAGAGCTCTTTTTGGTGGCAGTGAGTGTTCAGGGGTAATTCTGTGAGACTTGAACCAGTTGGCGCTAGCTTTGGAACGAAAAATTCTCACATTCTTTTTTGCCTTCTGGGAAGGAAAATTTCTCACGGTCATCTGTGGACTGGACAAATTGTCCTGATAGGCCATCACACGGGCACTCTGTTCAGAAGTGATAGTTAAGTGCTTCAAGTCTTTTAAATATTTTTTTCCCTTCCCCTGCTTTTCCATAGGCTTGTCTTGTTGTTACCATGCAAAGGACAACTTAATGTGCCGTGATGTCTGTGAACAGGTAAGCTTGTTTTAAATTTGGTTTATACCTCAGAGTTAAAATCATGCTTTAGGCAATGATGTAGCAAGATTAGGTTTATAAGCAAATGATTTTCTGTGTGAATGCTATGCGTGAACCATGAGATGTATTATTTCTGTTATTTAAATGAGAATGTAGTCCTGTTTTCTTTCACGGTGGAAAACAGGTTCTGCTGAAGTTGAGGAGAGACAGAGATACAAATCTGAGGTCAGGGTTTAGTCAAGAAGTGATAAGCATCTTAGGAAATGGAAGGGGTGAAAGTATTTTATCTGATTTCTGGATCTAGTGTGTTTCCAGTTTTTGGGAGTTTAAAACAAAGAACAAGTTTTTGGTACCGATCTTTCTTCCTGCCACTTCTTGTTTCTTAGCTAAGCATCTGAGAAACTCTTTATGATATAGGGTTTTGTGAATCCAGCAAAAATCTGTTTCAATACTCTGCTCATAAGGGTAACAAAGAGCTGCTTGTGCTAAATTCGAGCTTGGAAAATAGTTTCCCACATCTTTAGATTTGTACCTTTGGGTAGGCTCTGTGTGTGTGTTTATATAAATTTTTATACATAAAAAATCTACATCAGTAGAGCATAGATACACATATACACAATTTTTACATTAAAATTGTGTCCTTACATCATACCTGCCCCCTTTTCTTGTCTTCATTACCCGCTTTGGGGCTATTCAACCACTAAACATGGTTATGATTAAGTTTATATTTATCTATGATTGTACTAAGAAAACTTTCAGTTTAAATTGCACTTCTCTCTCCCTGATATATTTATAGAATGCAACTAAATCCCCTTTCAGCTTTCCTATTGTTAGGCCAAAGAAGGAAAAATCTTACAGTCTCTTTGCATGAGATAGTCTTTCAATTCCTATAATTATTCTTGTAGCACTTCCAGCATAAGTTTGTCTTTTTGAATACAGGTAAGCAAAACTGTACATGGCATTATGAACAAAAATATGTCACTGAGTCTTAAAAATTGTGTTAAAACTTCTGTGTAAGTAAGAGAAAGATCCGTTCTTATATACAAACAGATTTAATTGGCAGGTTTAGCAGCTGCATTGAGAGGGCATTTGGAATAATCCGATTCTTTCTTCTGTTCCATTGGTTTGAAGTTTCCAGTTTATCATGTGAATTCCTGTTAGCCCCTCATAAAAGGCCTTGAGCTTCTTGCTATCATATTTCACCCCATTTCTGTTATACTGGTTCTGATTATTGCATAGAGTTTTCTGTGGTTTTTGTAATACATCTGATTGTGCCTCATCTGGATGATCTCTCTCTGCTTGGATAATCAGCATAATCAGAGTCCTTGTGGCGAGAGGTCTAGAACAAGTCTAAAGCAAGACTGGCGTCCCTCACATTTACGTGTAAGGAGCTTAGTTACCTCTGTCATTTTCTGAATGACCCTTTGCTGTAGGCCAATGGGCTGGCTGAAGGGGCTGGCTGCTATTTTTCTACTGATTTTCATGTTCTGTAACTCAACTATTTTATGCAGCATGATTCAAATACTTTGTCTTTGTTGAATCCGTTTTGGAATGTTTTACTTAGTATTTACCCCATTGTCTTAACCTTCATCCTACAAATGTTACGTTTTACTTATGTGGGGGGATGACTGTAAGGGAACAGAGTTGGATAACTGATTTGCCTTCTTCCATCTTTCCAAAAAACCTTTTCTAAAATATTTGCCAGGTACTTGTTGCCTTGTCTGTACCACCACACTTTACCATCCTGACATGATAATTCATTTAATGATAAAAAAAACCCGTTTTCCTTCTAGACTTGGTAGTTTGAGCCATAAAACATTGAAGTTGCTTGCCAGGGACAGCCGGGAGAGAGCAGGCTTGTGCCCCATATTTCTGTTTAACTAATGCTTGGGGAACGCCGGTGACCAGGGTGCACAGATGGGAATTTGGGTGTTAACGCAGCCGATTCTTGTGGAGAGGGCCAGCAGGAGGTGTGGATGTGCCACCTGGGAACCTGTTGTGGCTCTGGTACTGGCTGGGCCAGTCCCTCAGGACATGTTGGTTGCCTTGACCCAGAGGGAGCTCTTGAGGAAGGATGTGTCCATCCAAGGTGTTGAGTGCAGGGAAGGGAGGGCGTCTCTGCATGAGTCGGTGGTGAGTCATGCTCTGGTCTGCTTCCTGAACTGTCAGATAAAGAAGCTGAGGGTAGAAGCATTGCCTCAGCGTACCTGGGAGCTGAACAAGCTCTTTGTGGAGAACCTTCAAGGGCAGTGGCATGGAAAGAAGGACGGCCAGAGGCTGCGCTCACTGGAGACTGAAAGTTTGTGACTCCTGGCAGCAGGAAGAATTTTCTTGGCCTCTCTTTGGATATGCACTTACAGAATAGATTTGGGGCCTGGAACAGGTGAAGAGGAACAAGCTACATCAGGGAACCATGCTGGCCTAATCAACTGGTTGTAAAGAGTGCCACTGGGAGGAGGACTCCCTTCTGCAGGGGATGGAGGCACTCACCTGCAGATGAGACTTGCCATCTAAGGTGGTTTGGGTTTTAGGGGCTGAGATCTAGGACACTGCAGAAATTGCAAGTTTTTTTGACCCTCAGACTAGGACCCGTTGGCTGCTCATCTACATGGACACTAGTAATGCTATTGAGGGAAGCCTTGCATGGGTAAAAGGTAACTACAGCCCAGGGGCTAGGGTGAAGGGCACAGGAGACCTGGTGGTGTTCTCCTTGATCCTGCCAGTTAAGGAAGAAGGCTTGATAAAGAGTAAGGGATTCTGCAAACTAGTAGTTCAGCTACTTTAAGCGAGCCCTTTGAAAAAGAAAACAGATTTGTTTGTCAGCTAACATGACTCAAACATCTAATTACTTTGCATTCTTAGTAAGTATTATTCCAAGCTTAGTTTCAGTATCATTTCCTTTTTGTCATTATTTAATTAAGTCTGTTGGATACTCTAGCAAGGAATACATGAGCCTGTCTTTCTTTAATTGATATTTTTTTCCTACGTTTATTTCTGGGAAGTTTCACAATTACAAGGTTCCTGGCAACATTCATCTGCGTACCACTCCAGAGATCTTTATCCAGATCCTCCTCCAAGCATAAGAGCAGTCCATCCCAGTCCTCGGGAAAACACACTAATGTTTCAGGAGGCTGGCTTGGCTGCGTAGAGAAGTCATGAACAAGCTTCAATGCAGAAAGACTGTATGGAGAAGGTAGAAGCAGGGAAAGGTTATAAAAGAGGCATTCAGAAAGTTTGCCCAGGCATATAAGTTTATATTGGGAAAGGCAAAGCTCAGCTGGAGTTGAGGCTTACAGAGGATGTGAAGGGCAGCAAGAAATCCTGTGGCAGTAGTTAAAGGCTGAAGAAGGAAAAATGTGAGACTTGCTGAATGCAGCACGTGATTTAGTGTCAGCAAACACAGGTAAGGCAGAGGTACTGAATGCCTTCTTTCCTGAGTCTTTGTTAACAAGGTCTCCCCAGTCCTCTGTGCACAGAGACGGGGTCCAAGGAGGGATACTGCCGGTAGTAGGTGATACTTGGGTTGGGATTTACTTGAGAAAATCTGGCTTATGCAAGTCCATGGGACTGGATAGACTGTGTCTGAGGGTGCTGAGAGCGCTAGCTGCAAGGTTACACTCTATCATCTTTGAAAGGTTGTGGAACTTTGGGGAGGTCCCCAACGACTGGAGAAGCACAATGTGCCCATCTTAAAAAAATAATAAAAAAATTAAAAAATTTACAAAACCAACCAGAAACCCCCAAAGGATAGATCCCAATCCAGCAAACTGCAGGCTAGTAGTCTTCTCTTAAATCTCTGGGAAAATCATGGACAGAGTCCTCTCGGAACACATCTCTGAGCATGCGAGAGGTAAATCATGCCTGATAAACCTAATTGCCTTTGATCATAAGATTTGATTTCTGGATGAGGGGGAAAGAGTGGATGTCATTTGTGTTGATTCTAGCAAGCATTTCAACACTGTCTCCCTCAATATTTTAGTATCCATTTTAGGATAATACAGTTTTGATAATGGGCATCTAGATGAATAAAAAAAAAAGACTGGGTCATCACACTCAGAGATTAGAGGTTAGTGGGTCCTACTCTACCTGCAGGCTAATAAGAAGTGGGATACCCAAGAGGTCTGTCCTGGGACCTGTCCTGTTTAACATCTTTATTAATGACCTGGAGGAGGTGACAGATTCCACTGTTGTTGAGTTTTCAGGCAATACCAAGCTGGAAGGAAGAGTTGATAATCATAATGGCTTAATGGCAGGACTGTCATCCAGAGGGACCTGGACAGATGGAAGAAATTAGCAGACAGGAACTTAATGAAATTCAACAAGGACAAATGTAAAGTCCTGCACCTGGGAAGAAAGAATCGCTTGCAACAATATGAGTTGGAGATTGATTTGCTAGGGAGCAGATTTGCTGAAAAGGGACCCAGGGTACTGGTATACAGACAGCAAGCTGAGCGTGAGCCAGCAGTGTGCCCCAACACTACAGGAGGCATCCTGGGCAGTATTAACAGTGGCATAGCCAGTTGCTCTGGAGAAATGATTCTCCCCATTGAGTCAGCACTTGCTAATGGCATCTAGAATACCGTGTTCAGTTTTGTTACAAGAAAGACATCAGTTAACTGGAACAAGCTAGCAGAGAGTCACCGGGGTGATTTGGGCTGTAGCATGTGCCCTCCCTGGGGAGGCTGAGGGAGCTGCCTTTAGCCTGGGGAAGAAGGAGCACCTCAGAGCAGCCTTCCGATATGTGAAATAAGATTGCTCAGAAGGCAGGACAAGAGAGAGCAGTCATAAATTGATACTAGAGAGTTCCAGCTGGTTATGAGAATGAACTTTTCCACCATGAAAACAGAGAGGCCGTGCATTCTCCATTCCCAGGTGTTTTCACAACCTGACTGGATAAAGCCTTGAGGAATATGGTCTGGCCTTGTAGTTGACCCTGCTGTAAGCAGGAGAATGAAATAAATGATCTTCTGATACCCCTTCCAACCTGAATTATTTTATTCTATAACCCCAGAAGACCCCAAATACTACTGCAGTTCTTTTCTTGCTCTCATTTCTGAAACCAGTACTATTGTTTTCCTGCTTTTCTTTCCCTGAGTTTGTCATGTTGCAAATTTAGAACTGTACTGTGTTTCTCCTGAGAGATCTGAAATGCATCTGTGTTTGAGTTATTCCTATAATTTCCAGTTGTTTTACTTGGTTGGACTGCTAAAGGAACAAGGAGTCAAAATATGATTAATGTGGGACAAGGAAACAATTTGAAGTGTGCTGAGACTCAATTTGTGTTAACACTTCCGTGAAACTTTAAAAAACAAAACCAAAATAAAAACACCACCAAAATGATTGATGAGGTAAAGTCATCATGTAATAAACTCTGAAAATACTGCTACTGTTTTAAGGAAATGAGATGAGCAATGCTACAAAATGGTCTGAAGGGCACCTGGGGAAAAAAAGATAAATTTACATGATTCAGAATTGTGTATGGAAGTCAATAAGGTAAGGTAAGATTTCTTCCCAAGTGTAGCTGTGCAGAATAATTTAAGTTGGAAGAATCATTTTATCTAACCTCCGGCTCAGAGAGGTACTAGCTTCAGAATTGAGCCAGGTTGATCAGGATCTCGTTAGTCAAGTTCTGAATATCCTCAAGGATGGGCTCTCTGGGGAATCTGTTCCAGCACTGAACTACTCTCATGGTGAAGATGTTTTTTTTTTCCCTTTGCATCCAGTCAGCATTTCCCTTGCTGCAACTCGTTACTTTTGCCGCTAATCCTTCCACTGTGAAACTCCGAGAACAGTCTGACTTCTCTTTTCCTGTAATCTGTCTGCAGGTACTGGAAGACAGGACTTGAGATCCCCCCCTGCTCCCTCTTAACCCTTCTTCAGTTTGAACAGATTCTTTCACCTTGGCCTGTGTGGGTATGTTGTCAAGCCCAGCACCTTTAGTGGCCTTCTGCTGGACTCTGCAGTTCATCAGTAATGTTCCTTGCACAAGGGATGGCACAGGGATGGGTTTGATGTTGCAGATGTGGCCTCAGCAGTGCCTAATGAAGAGAATGGTCATCTTCCTTTAACCCGCTGGCAGTGCTGTTGCTAACGAAGGGCAGTATGCTGTTAGCCTGCAGGGCTGCCTCGCAGCTGGCCCACCTTCAACTGACCATCCACCAGAACCCAATGCCCTTTTCTCCAAGGCTGGTTTCTGGACAGTGAGCACCCAGCCTTTACTGGCATGCGTGAGTTTATTCCATTTCAGCTGGAAGATTCTGGTTTGCCTTTGTTGAACTGCTTGAGTTTCTTGTCAGTGCATTGCTACAGCCCATTGAAACCTAGCTGAGTGGCAGCTCCACCCTTGGGGATATTGATGACAGCTCCCAGTTTAGGCTCCTCTGTGTATCTGCTGAGGATTTTTTTCTGTCCCGTTGTCCAGCTTGTTAGTAAAGCCATTTATAGTATTGGTTTGGCTCTTATATTATACTGCTTCTAGGTAGCCAACACTTAGAAGACATTGGACGGCTGACTGGTAATCTTTGAACCTGCTGTCCAGGCAGTTTGTTGCCCGCCTTGTAGCCCACCCATCCCATCCATGTTTCACCAGTTTGGCTCTAAAGATATGGTGGGGAGACCATGCAAAAAACCTTTTTAAAGTCAAGGTAGGCAACATACACTGTTCTCTACCTTTTTACTAAACCAGTCTTATTGTTGTGGAAAGCTGACATGGTAAACTTGCCCTTGGTATGCCTGTACTGGCTGTTCCCAGTCACCTTCTTGTCTTTCATGTGCCCTGAAACTGCTTCTGCAAGGATTTGTCCCACAGTATTCCTGCAGGGTGAGGTTATGCTGAACAGCCTGTAATTCCCTGGATTATCCTTCTTGTCTTTCTAATGGGTATGATGTTTGTCTTTTTTCAGTCATCAGGAACCTCATCCAATCACCATGGCCTTTCAGAAAAGGTAGCAAAGCTGCCCTGTAAGGACAGTGACAGTGACTCACTCCTCAGGGTCCTCAGTTGCATCCCATCCAGTCTCATGGACTTCTGGACGTTCAGTGTGCTTAGGTGGTGCTTAACTTGATCTTGCTGTGCTGTGGGTAGTACTCAATCCCCAGTTAATTTTGGTAGTCTCTTTAACTAGTCTAGGTTTTGTTCGTCAAATTACTTGTTTCAGGGTTCTTTGAGAGGAGTTCAGTTGCCTGAGGTCATGTAAGATAGCAGGAGGGTAGGTAAGTAGAGTTGTATAATACAGAGGATTTCTGCCCCGCGTATCAAATGTTTTTCACACTGCCTATTCAATAGAAACTTTTTGATTGAAGTGTTTGAGGGAATTCTCATTCAGTTCAAAATATAAAAATCCTTTATTCATAAAAAAGTGCAACGTATTTGAAAGGCTATAGATACATAAAAGAAAATCTTAACTTTCATTGTTTACATATTAACTGTTAGCCAAAGTTGTCAAAAGGTAGATAGTAGTGAAACTAAAAAGACATTAAATTAATTGACAAAAGTATTCTATGTGTAGCTACATTCTACATGGTTTAAGGTGTGTTTTGTTTCTAACAGATTTTGTCTTCTAAAAGTGATTCCCGTTTGAAGCACTTACTGCAGCGAGCACCTGAGTATTGTCCAGAATCAATGGTAAGGCTTGCTAATATTTAATTAAATAAAACATAACAGCTAATTTTATATTAATAAATTTTGCTTGCAAAAAATTACTTGTATTTTATTTACTGAGTGAGTTTTGAGCAGGTAAAACGTGTGTTTGTCTTCAAGCTTTTTCTTGTTATGAGAACTAGAAAAATTATTATAATGAAATTTGATCCTCAAAGTAGGATTTTTTAAAATTTTTTGTGTGTGTGTGAAGCCTTCATATGTTACACTACTTGAAATAAGGTGGACTTGACAATTTTGTTAGGTATCCTGGTTGTGTAAGCTATGAAATGCAATGAAAATCTGACCTATGTTCTAAAAATTTGTGTTGGGTGATTGTCACTTGGTTATTGATGACAGTGACTTAAATAAGATCATGTGTTCCAGCTTGTGTATGGGACAAAGCTGTGAGTTCTTGATTGGGCTAAGGCGAGGAGACCCTCATAGCTGCTCTGAGTCGTTTCTGGCTGTATCTGACAAACTGAAATAATGCTTTTATTGGATAAGTAAGATTATGGTTTCCTAGAAGTGTATCACTAAAAAATTGTATAATGTAATGTGTTCCCTGTCAGCGATGATCTAACTGGGGGAGAGATAAGCACTGTCATTCAGATTGTAAATTCTGGAGTCTTATCTCTTGGCAGCTTAGAATATCTCAACAAATTCGCTGTCAGAAAGATTTGCTTTCTTCTTGTGATTTTTGTTACTTCTATACAGTACCAACACTGTTTCCAGCTAACCTAAAACATAAACTCAGCTCAAATGGGCAATATGTAGGAGTAGTACATCTGAGAATAACATTTTATAGGCAACTTTGCAAGAGTGTGTTTGCTTATAGATTCTTTCCTCCTGAGTGTCAAAAGTATGTTGTTTCAATGTTTTGTTTCTATGGGTCATAAGCTCTAAGGTCTTGGAAAATTATAGATGGCTGATGGTATGAGTAAAACCTGTGGCGTGAAAACATATCAAAGTGGTGAATAGCATTTGTTTTGGTAATGGTTTTCATCTTTTATTCCCTGACAGGAAGAGTAGGATCTATCTGTATAGTAAAGCAGTACATTTTTAGAAGACAGGATTGGAGAGTATCTGAAAGGGGGAAAATGATTGACACAATGATACTGTTGTTTTTTTTTAACCCCGATTACCATCTTTATAAATGGCAAGTCTACTGTACAGTGTGTATCTTAAATTAATATGCCTGAGCTGGTAATATTTATAAACTTTTATAAAAGACACTAGATCTAAAATAGTTAACATTTCAACTTAATACCATATTTCCTGTTTTCAGATACCACCTGTCTTTTGTTGGAGCAGGGTTCTAGTGACATTCCAAAGATGAGCAGATAGGTTTTGAATTTAATCAGGTGGTCTGTTTACTGGAGTACTCGTTACAGACATTGTGTCATCTGTGTTCCTTCAGGTAATATGATAGAAAGGGTATTGCCTGGTATCAGGTAATACAGTACCTGCCAACACAAGAGGTGACTTTATCATGTAATCATAGAGTAATTTAGATCGGAAAGGACCTGTAAGATTGAGTCCAACCATTAACCTTCTCATGAATTGAAGGAAGTAAATGGAATCAATGGTGGAAAGTAGCAGCTCTTGGCCCTTTTTTTTTTTTTTTGAGCTGACTTTGACTTATCTAAGTGGGAAACACCCACAGATAAGGAGGAGAGGACCATCTTAGATCATTAGATACAGATCCATTGCAACTTTAGTCTCAAGTTATAAATTCCTGTGATGAGAGAATCACTGCATGACAGTAAGGCTTGCTGTCTCAATGTGATTGAATCAAACCTTTTGTTTTAAAGAATATGTTCAACGCTCTTTTCATTTAAGGCCCCTTGGTTGACCTTGGCTGCATGCCCAGGTGCTACCAAGCTGCTCTATCACTTCCCTTCCTCAGCTGGACAGGGGAGAGAAAATAGCATGAAAGGCTTCTTGTGGGTTGAGATAAGGACAGGGAGGGATCAATCACGGATCACTGTCAGGGGCAAAACAGACTCAACTCAGGGAAATTAACTTAATTTGTTGCCAATCAAGGTGCTGCTGCTTCTCGGGCTCAGCTTTGCTCCTGGTTTCTCTGCCTCATCCCCTCTGGAGCAGCGCAGGGGGCCGGGGAATGGGGGCTGTGGTCAGTTCATCGCACATTGTCTCTGCTGCTCCTTCCTCCTCGTGCTCTTCTACTGCTCCAGCCTGGGGTCCCTTCCCATGGGCGACAGTCCTCCATGAACTTCTTCAATGTGGCTCCTTCCTGTGGGCTATGGTTCTTCACAAACTGCTCCAGCATGGGTCCCTCCTACAGGGTGCAGTCCTTCAGGAACAGCCTGCTCTGGTGTGGTCTCCTGTGGGGCTGCAAGTCCTGCCAGGAAACCTGCTCCAGCCTGGGCTCCTCTCCACGGGGTCATGGGTCCTGCTATAACCTGCTCCAACGTGGGCTGCTCTCCCCAGGGCCTGTCAGCTCTCTACAGGCTGCAGCTTCCTTCAGGGCACAGCCACACTGCGGCTTGTCAAGGACCCCACACCAGGGCAGGTGGATATCTGCTGTGCCATGGTCCTCCATGGGCTGAGGGGGACAGCCTGCTTCACCGTGGTCTTCACCGTGTGCTGTGCCAGTGCCTGGAGCACCTCCTCCCCATCCTACTGCACTGGCCTTGGTGTCTGCAGGGCTGTCTCTCTCAGATTCTCTTACTCCTCTCTTCCAGCTGCTGTTGCACAGCAGCTTTTACCTTTTCTTAAATGTCTTATCCCAGAGGTGCTACCAGCATCGCTGATGGGCTCGGTCCATCTTGGAGCCAGCTGGTACTGCCTGCATCAGACACTGGGGCAGCTTCTGGCATCTTCTGACATCTTCTTCACACAGCCACCCCAGTAGCCCTCCCACTACAAAAACCTTGCCACGTAAACTTAAAACACCCCTTAAGACTTGTCGCTTACTGCCTTATTCTCTGCAGAATTTTCCTCTGATTTCATCTAATTGGGGTTTTCCTAGTGTTTGCTTAAAAAATACTGAATTCAATGACATTGTACTAAAATACATGTCATCCTTCAAGGCTTTTCTGTACTCTTGTCTTTTTAATACTATACTGTGATCATATTGTCCAAGTGTAAGACTCCATTTGTAGGATGTTAAACATCTAACACGCAGCATATAGGAACTCCTATAGCTTTTAATACTTCAGGCTTCTAACGCAGGGCACCCACTGTAACTGCGATATGTACTTCTGACAGTTGAACTAAAATTTTTGCCTTAGATGGAGTTCTTCCTCTGCTGGCTAAACCACCTTCTTCCAGGACATTTGTAATTTTATTGGGTGAGTAACATAATTTTACCTGTGGTAGACCAGTGTCTGACCTGAAATTTTTTTGTACTAGCCCCAGTGTAAAGAATCCCCTGTTATCAGCTTGTCTAGTAGTCTTGGTAGTAACAGTAATGACAAAGATAGGGACAGCAACTCTTTGGTAAGCTCGTCACCTTTTTCTTCTTTTTCTGTCAAAAAAAACCCAAACACCAAAACATTTACAGAATTGTGCCACAAACAAAAAAGACACATTTACAGAATTCTTCTGCCTAATACCATCAGCCACCTAGGTGCATTTAGCAGGTCCTGTGCTTAGGACCAGCAGCGCTTTGCATTTGGGGTGAACCCAACAGATCCCTGTTGTAACTTTTCATGTTGGTAAACTTCACTTCTACAACTTTTTCTTCTGTGTATCTATCTTTCCCTGAAGCTACATTTCTGTAGTTTCTGGGGTACCTCAAACCCTCTTTCTTTTGTTTTGTGTGTGGTTGTTATGTGTTGTTTGGGTGGGGTTTTTTTAAGCTGGTGGAAAGGAGTGCTAGGGCAATAAACTTCTCTACAGGTCTTGGTCCTACATAAATCTTTTTCTTTGTCTAAACCGTTGCTATTAGTTCTCTAAACACTGGTGGAGAAAGTTGGCTAGCTAGCATATTCCAGATGATGACAGTATGTTCTGCTATTGACACCACACTCTGTAGATGGCAGCCTTCCTGTCAAAGCAAGTGGTACTTCTATCATGTAGCACTTCTTCAAAAGATGTTTTAAATAAAAGCATTTTTTTCCAATAAGATTTTTAAAAAACAGGGCCAAAACACTGAAAGTACTGTTTTGTGTCTGCTAGAAACTCTCTTATTCTGTGGAGTTACTTTTGCTTAATTGCATTTTACTTTTCAGGGAGAAGTGTGGGGTTGCATAAATTCTTCTTTGCCAGGTAAGAAGTACTACTTTAATACTGAATTGTGTTGCTTTTTCACATATGCACGTTTTGATGTTGTCTACCACCTGCACCTATAGACTTAATGATAATTTAACTTTCAGTATGCTTCCATTATAAACTGTATTTGGTGTCTAGTTTCCTTTAGTCTGAACTGGGGTGCCTGTGCATTTTTTTAACACTTCCTTTCTTTTCCTGGTTAGAACATGTTTAATATGTTTGTATGATTAAATGTGTGCTTCTGTTGACACATTCAAGAAATATCAAAAGTTCTTTGGAGGTCTTCTATTATTTTTAGTTTCAGTATACTTCAGCCTGATCTATAAAACCATGGACTATTGCAACTTTGCTCTAGATGCAGTATAATTTTGAAAAAAACCCTGAGTAACGGGGAAATAGCAAGAGCTAGACAATTTAGAAGTGCAGAGGCTCAGATCAAGAAGCAAACTGCTTGGTAGATTTAGAAACTTGATTTAGAAAGTTAAAGCATAAATCACAAGATAGGACTGTTAAATTAAAAGGAGGGAACCTTAAAGGACATTAGCCACTACTCCCAAATTGTCTGCCTGTACTTTCTAAACTGGTGTGAGGCCTCTTCAGTGCCTTCATGGTAGAGTTCTACTGTCCTCTTGAATTACGGAAACAATAACTTCTTCAGTGGTGGTGTAAATTGTAGTTTAGTCCTGTGATAAAAATGAAATCTTCCTGTAGTATCCTGAGCTTGTATCCTGAACTTTGTACCTGCACGAAGCCAGTTGCTTTTCATTCTTCATGCACGTGAAGTTGTTACTGTTTTCTCCTTCTTTGACATGAGGCATTTTTAACATTCTTTTGAGCATTCTCCAGTGATTCTGTGCACTGTAGGATTTTGTACGTGAGCGGTGTGTGTACAGGACAGCATTATAGGGGAAGCTCTTACTCCCTTTCTGTGGAGTCGGTGCAGCCGCCTGCCCCTGCGGTGCCCACATGCCAGCGCCCAGCATTGGGGACAAGCAGGAGGCATGAGAGTCTGTGGGCAGTTACAGGGCTGCAGTGTTATTGGGGTTGCAGGGACATGGCAGGAGGGTCCCATAGCGGGAGGGCTGTGATGGGCAGGTACGGGAACGACTGGTCTGGAAGTGGAGGGGTGGGGGGGAGTGGGGGGTGTGGGGCGGGGAGCTGCCCTCTGTGCAAGAGTGTAACTGGCACGTGTGGAGCTCTGCCTGGGGATTGATGATGAGCCGGCGGGGAGCAGCACACGGGCCTGCGAGTGGCGTAGTGCAGGTATGCCAGCGTGTCAGTGAGTGGCCCAGCCTGGGTGGTGCTGTGGGTGTCAGGTGCAGGCTGCTGCATCAGGAAGCAGTGGCAGAGGAGGCCACCTTTGTACAGCTGGCAGAAGTCTAGTGTTCACAGGTGCTGATGCTCATGGGCAACTATAATCACTCTGGTACCTTTTGAAGAGACAACACAGAAGGGCACAGGCAATCTGCTTGGAAGAATCCCATGGGATATGGCCCTGGAGAGAAGAGGGATACAAGAGAGCTGGTTGGTTTTCAGGGATCACCTTGTCCAAGCTCCAGTTACATATGTGATGGAGTTAGAAAAGTCAGAGTCCATCAGGACTTGATCCTGGTGAGGTGTGTGAAGGACAGCCAGAAAGATCCCCTGTTTCTTTAACTGCATCAGCAGCAAAAGGAAGGCTAGCAGGAACGAGAGCCTGGTGCTGAATGGGCAGGAAACCTGGTGACAGGTGACACTGAAAAGGCCATGGCCGCTTTTGCCTCAGTCTTTACTGGTAAGGTAAGCCTTCAGGAATGCCAGATCCCTGAGACCAGCAGTAAAGTCCAGAGCAAGGAAGACCTGCGTGTGGAGGAGGAGGATCAGGTTAGCTAATATTTAAGCAAACTGAACACCAGTCTGTGAGACCTGCTGGATGGCCTTACACGCTGACTAACATCATTGCAAGGTCACTCTCAATATTGTTTGAAAGGTCATGGTTGTTGAGAGAGGATGCTGAGGACTGGGAGAAAGTGAATGTCACTCCTGCCTGTAGGTAGGAAGGGCAAGGAGGACCTGGGGAGCTACAGGCTGGTCGGTCTCACCTCAAACCCTGGGAAGGTAATGGAGCAGATCCTCCTGCAAACAGTTTCCAGACATGTCATGGACAAGAAAGTGATTGGTTACAGTCAGCATGGATTTATGAAGGGGAAATCATGCTTTAACCAACCCCGTAAGCCTCCATGATGAGACGACTGGCTTGTTAGATGATAGGAAAGCATTGGACGTTGTCTGTCTCAATTTAGTAAGGCTTTCAGCACTGTTTTTTATAACATCTGTATAGACAAACTGATGAGGCATGGGCTGGATAAGTGGATAGTGGAGGTGGGCTGAAAACTGGCTGAACTGTTGGGCTCACAGGTTTGCAATCAGCAGCACAGAGTCCAGCTGGAGGCCAGGGTTCCAGGGGCTGATGCTGGGTCTAGTCCTGTTTAACATCATTAATGATGGGACAGGGTGCACCCTCAGTGTATTTTCAGGTGATACAGAACTGGGAGGAGAGGCTGCTAGACCAGATAGTTGTGCTGCTACTCAGAGGGATGTTGGCAAGATGGAGAAGTGGCCAGACAGGAACCTCATGAAGTTCCAAAAAAAAAGAAATGCAAAGTCCTGTGCTTGGTGACAGCCCATGCTCCACAGCACACAGGAGGCTGGCCAGCTGGAAAGCAGCTTTGTAGAAACATACATGGGGATTCTGGTGGACAGCGAGTGGAATGTGGCCCAGCAAAGGCCAACAGCACCCAGGCTGCATTAGGGAGAATGTTGCCAGCAGGTCAAGGGAGGTGATCCTTCCCCTCTGCTCAGCATTGATGAGACTGCATCAGGGATACTGTGTCCAGTTCTGAGTGTCTCAGTACAAGAAAGCTATGAACACACTGGAGCAAGTCCAGCAAAGAGACATTTAAGATGAATAAGGGGCTGGGACATCTGTGAGGACAGGCTGAGAGAGCCTGTTACCATTGACAAGAGGAGAAAGCTGATGGGGGTGAATCTTATGGATGTCTAATTATCTGATGGAAGCATGTAAAGAAGATGGAGCCATGCCCTTCTCAGTGGTGTCCAGTGATAACTCAAAATGTGGTATCTCAGTGGTATCCCAAGAGGCAGTGAGTACTGATTGAATAACAGTAACTTCCATTTAAACATAAGAAAAAAAACTTTTTTACTCGAAGTATCATTGAACCGTGGAAGAGGTTGCTCAGAGAGGTTTGGGAGTCTCCATCTGTGGAGGTATTCAAAACCTTATTGGGCATGGTCTCAGGCAGTTTGCTCTAGCTGACCTTGCTTTGAGCAAGGAGGTTGGACTAAACAATCTCCAGAGGTTCCTTCTGACCACAGCGATTCTGTGGTTTTCTTTCTGATTTTTCTCCCCGACACCTACCCTCAGTACAGGAAGTATTTCATAACAATTTAGAATGGGGCCACAAACTGAGATTTTACTGGATCAGCATCTCAGATTTTTCATAGTACAGCATCCACAAAGTGTGTTCATACACACATGTGCAGATGCGCACACACTGATGAAACTGTATACAGCCCCCCCAACACCAGCGTTGTCATGGACAGCTGCAGAATATTGACTGGATAAACAGACTTCGGTAGTTTCTTTCTTTCTTAACGGCTCTATGACATGCCTGGCAATTTAGTTAAGAATGCAGGTGGAAACCTGTTTTGCATATGGGTTTCAATGGCATTTTATCATAACACAACATATAAGGCAGAGTCCCAAATGACTTGGATGTATCAAGCAGCGAATTATGTGCTTTTTGTGTATTTTCATTATATTTTGTGTTTTCTTTTCTTCCATTCCTTCCCCACAGCAACTTGGCATTACTGATCTGTGTTAAAATTTTGAAATGGTTTGATTCGCTACAAGTTTGATTGTAACGTCATCGCAGTAGCTACCTTAAAATGTTAATATTCTCACAGCTACCGCTTGAGCTACCGTTCTATTTCACATTTGTTTCCACTTCCTTAAACCCATTATGATGGTCTTCTATTAACTTTCTTTTATGTCTCATCCTCACAAAACACTGTAAGTCTTTATTTATTGTTTCTGCCAAGGCAGTGTTGTAAGCCTTAACTACTTAAGACTAGGTATTCAGGAATGTAAGTATTGTCCGAAAGAAAATTATTTTTCCATGTTTTCTGAAAACAAGTATCATTAATTTTTCAGAGTTTGTTTATTAAATACAGTAGGCCTACAGAACATGCATTATTTTTTGGGACTTGTCTAGGAAATTAAAGTTTATGACCACGCACCCATAATACCCTTCAAGAAACTGCTTACTAAAGATGCTTGAGGGACCCCCAGCTGGGGATGGGGGGACAGAGAGCAAACCCAGCAACCTATAATTCCAGATGATAACTATGTTCCAATTTTAAGCTGTATCATTTTCTGTAAGCAGACTGTAGAAAACTTCAAAGAGACAAGAAAATTCTGACTTGCACCCTTCTTGACACATACAGCTCTTGAACATGAGAAACCTAGTTGTTTTTTAATGTTTTTTTTTCCATCTTCCTTTTTGTTTTCCTCCCCAGTTTCCTCAGGATCACAGTGATTCAGCATTTCTCAGACATTTTCAGAATGCAGAATGTTTGTCTCATCACAAAATAAATGTTTTAGAGGTGACATTCTCATTTTTCACGTTTATGCAACTTCTTATATCTGTTTCTGACTTCAGTACTCTTGTGGAGACCACAGTAAAATATAAGGATGAAAGGTGTGTGCGTGTTGTTAATCATCTCGCTAATGTGATGTGGCTTCTGGAAACTTTCTGGAGATGTGGGACAAGAGCCTGTGTTATGCAACTAGATGATTTTTTTATAGTTCAGGGATCTATATCATACTTAGATCAGTTAATTTGGTGAATAATCAGAACAATGGATGCCAATCAGTTAGTTGTGCACTGAAGGTGTGTTTTCATCTAGAAATACATGTGCTTTAATTACCTTGACTGGAAAATGAATTTACAAGTTTGCTGTATTAAAACTGCGGTTCAGTTTTTTTGAGGATGTGACATCAGTTTTTTCTCCAAAAGCTTGTCTGCTTCTCGTAAATAACCTGGGAAGAGGGCCACTTGCTAAGAAAATAATATGGCTGAAACTTATCAGCACTCTTAATTTGGCATGTATTTGTAGCTTGCTTCATTCTTTTAGCACAGTTTAGTTCCAGTAAAAGTATGCCTGAAAATCACAGACTCTGTATTGCACAAAATCAACGGATGCTGGAATCACTGGTGCCTATTGAGTGGCGACATTGCCCCCAAAGCTGTACAGCTGTATTTATGATGTGTTTCTCCTGGATGTAGCTGTTTATTGCAGAAATCTTGTTTTCATATTGCACATGATATTTTATGTTTTTTAGATTGCTTACACATTACAATATCAATCCTTGTAATAAATATTCTACCAAACGTTACTGTTCTGATTGAGTCTCTGTATAGCTTCACATATGAAAGTTACGCAGAAACAAGAGCTAGACCTGAAATAGGATGTAGTGAGTAGTTGATTTGGCAATTAACTGTACATACATAGTTAAACGTATGTGCATGACTTCCATGCAGACGTGCATTTACTTTTGGAATTAGTTTTAAATTGTGCATCAGATGCTGAATTTTTGAACATTGATTACAAACTATTGATTGTTATACAACAGCCGTCTCTCTGGTGCTTTCAAAAAGATGCTTAGTCTCTGAAAAACTGATTCCATACCCCAATTATGGGAGTGGAAAGTGAGCTGAATTTGCAGTTGTTCGTGGCCTTCACAGCTGCTTTGAATTAGTTTGGGCTGGAGAGGTGAGCCAATACTCTGAATAGATGTAAAGAGGATTTGGACAGTCTCCAAGAAGACCAGTACCTGGCTGGCCTGCAGTGCCTCCAAGTCTGGACCCTTCAGGCGACATGTGGCCATGTCACACTGGCAGGCTGCAGGCTGCGTGGGAAGCTGTTTTTCACCTTGCCTCGCTGCTCCCTCCACCTGCTGCACCATCCTGCTACCTTGTGTCAAGCAGTAAGGTTTTGACTTGCCTTTTAATAAATGTAATTAATAGTGTAATTTTCTGGGGAAATATGTTAATTTAGGTGAAGATTTTTCTCCTCCTTCTCCAGTACAAATTCACTGTTGGTGTGTTTTCTTAATTTGCCCATCAGAATGTTGTGAAAGGCTGATACTAGTAAGACTTTCTATGCCACCTGTGCTTGTAAAGATGACAAAGTGTATTTTAAAGGCAGTTTTGTTCATGATCAATACCTACTTGTGATTTTTTTCCATTGATTGCAATGATTTCTAATGACCTTATTTCCAGTATTTTCTTAGTATTTGCATTTAAGCTTACTGGTTTCACTCCTAGCTCTTTCATGTCCCTTTTTTTAAAGCTGGACATCCCATGTGACTTTTCTGAATAGGCATTTCTACTAGGCTTAAGAGCATTTTCTTAAATTAAGTGGTTGAGTATTTTACTTCATACTTCTTTTTTTCTACATAAAGGATATAATTTGTGCGTGTCCTAAAATACTGCTTTATTTTTATAATATTCATGACAAAAAATGAGCGGTTCATTTGAGCTGGATAAGAAAAAGGTATAATGAATTTCCCACAGCTGCTGGGCAGCTGCATAGGTTAAACCTTCCCTTTAATCATTTCTATCTTTGAATTATGTGAGAAATAGATACAGGAACGCATTCTTCTTTTACTTGATTTCTGATGTCTTGAGAACATCAGAAAATCTGTTTTTGTGAATAGATCAAGAGGATGGAACAAATTATGGCAGCAGTTTGCTGTTCTGTGTAACTTTATGGTAAGAAATGAGGATAATGGGAATAGTGAAATAAATGGAAAAAGAGGAACAGGGACATGGGAAACTTCTATTGAAGATAATTGGGGGGGATAAACTACTCAAGTAGTGTCATGGTTAAGCCTGGTGGGCAGCGATCGCTCCCCTGCCAGTGGGGTAGAGGCAGGGGAACAAGAAGGGTAGAAGTGAGAAGACCTGCAGGTTGAGATAAAGACAGTTTGTAATTAAATAATGGAAGAAAAAACAAAACAAAAAAAAGCAAGAAATAAAAACAGATGACACAAAAGAAAACAATTACTTGCCACCAGCTGCCTGCTGGCCAGCCAGTCCCCAAGCCTTGGCAGCCCCTGCCAACCACACCACCACCACCCCTGCCCCCCAGCTGTACATGCTGAGCATGAGGGCGCATGGCCTGGGACACCCCTCGGTCAGGGGGGGCAGCTGTCCCGGCCGTGCCCCCTCCCAGCGCCTGGTGCCCCCCAGCTGCTCGCGGTGGGGCGGGTGGGGAGCAGAGGAGCCCTTGGCTCAGTGTAAGCACCACCCAGCAATAACGAGAACATCCCTGTGTTATCAGCGCTGCTCCCAGCACAGATCAAACCACAGCCCCACAGCAGCCTCTGTGGAGAAGTTTAACTCCATCCTGAGCAAAACCAGTACAGGGAGCTTGAAGAAAAAGTAAGAAACACATTTTGCATTCAGTTGGTAGAAAATTATGATATTGAAACCAACATGAGGATGTGTCTGTAGGAGGCAGTGTTGATTTTAATGAGGTCTTTCTCTGTTGGCTTATATTTCAGATTAGATAAATTATCAAACTCTGGTAACTTCCAGTGAACATATAAAATAGTGTGTGTAAAGCATGTTTAAACTCAGTGTATAGAAAGTACTTTATAATTGCCAAGTTCAGTATTTTTCAAGGTACAGACTTGCTCTTTCCTTGCTTAAAGTTGGTTTGGAATGACTTCATAAATTCCAATAAAAATGGAATCTGTAAATGGCCTTCTTGAATGAGAATGGGATTATCAAATTTGAAAAGTAATTGACTTGTGGGGAAGGGAAAATGATGGCATAGTTTCTCTTTCAAATGTAATATGTACTGTCATTTATTTTCAAAGGAGTTTTGAAGAAGTCTGATGGGTGGGTTGGATTAGGTTGCTGTGAGCTAGCTATTACTGTGGAATGTCGCCAAGCATGTAAACAGGTAAGGCCTTCTAATTGTTTTTCTGTGGTTAATAAAAAATTCATGTTGAATTCATTTATGTATTAGCATTTGTGAACTTCAGGCTTAATGCATTTTTTATGTCAAAATCAAATTACCACATAAATTCCTTTCAAAATTGCAAAATAAGCCTAGATACTTCCCAGAAGGTACTACTGGTGATAAATGCCAGCAACAGAATTCCAAAACATGAAAAAATTTATGTTTTTAAAGTTAATTTTCAGCAAAAAAGTGAAAGTTCAAGTCTACTGAGATGAGCACCTAGTTAAAAACAAAAAAAAATCGTGAGTTTGGGGACGCGGGAGGATTTCTGGGGTATGTATTTTCAGCTGTGCTGTAGGACTAGGCAGCTTGCTGTGGCTCCGTGAGCCTGACGAAGGCGTTTTAAGACCTTAGGGGTACCGTGCCTTCCTACTACTTCATAGTAACTGATTGAATCCATAAAGATGCTGAAGTTCTTTTTGGTTATACTAAACTTAATTTCTTGATTATTTTTTTGGTCACAATCTCTACATGAAAGTTATTTTAGAACAACAGTGCTGAGTGGAAGGCAACGTGGCTGTTACTAAGCTCTCCTTTTTTTGCGGTGTAATGTTAGTGATGCAAGATAGGGTTGTAACCACAAAATACATTTTTATGCCTCTTCGAAAAGGTTTTTATTCATCAGGTGGATGAAAATTGGTTTTGGTGTTAACTGTATCACTGGGTTTTGTCAAGTGACAATTATAAGCATAGTACGTAAGTTTAGCAATGGCCTTTTTATTAAAAATCTGTGAAGCATTTTGTGGTTTTATTTTTTTCCCAAACACATACTTGTGACCTTAAAAACATCTTCACAGTCAAAGAGCATATATTTATCATCATCCTTGTAACTCTATTCTGGAGCACAGACATACTTGGACCAGCAGCTTACTGCAAGTTGTCATGCAAAAAAACACCAAAAGATGCTACCTTCACCTAAAAGCATGTATTTTAAAATGTTTGACAAGAGATGAGCAGTAAGTACACAAACTGAGTAGTGTGGAAGAGATGAGGAGCAAGTAAACAAACTGTGTACTTTGGATCTTCTGAAAAGAAGATACACACATCTGTTCCTAAATGTATTTTTTAGCAAAATTTTCAAATTTATCCTAATGTTTTATTTTTGCAGACTTGATAAAACTAATTCTGTTTATTGCAGTGTCCTATGAATCGTTTCTCATTGTTCTCAGAATCAGGTGCTGTATTGCCCGATTGCACACTGCTGTCTCAGAATCCTTGCTGTAGTTTGTACTTCAGCCCACTTGGGTTGATACATTTCATATTATTTTCATTTAAACTAAAATATAGATTCTTGCCAAAAGTTAGGGATAATGGGAAATGTTAGGAATTAATTTTGATTTTTGGAACTCGAGGGGGGTTTGGAGGCATTTTGAAGGTGGTGAAATGGTAGGTCCAAGGTCAGACTTTACCCTGGTATTTTAAATTACTACAGGGGAGAATAGCTGATGTTAGTAGTAATAATAGTAATTAACTCAGAGTATCAGTTATGTGAAAAGGGAGCAAGAGTTGCTCTGCAGAAAAAAACTGATCTGCAGTTTGAAGGGAGAGTATGTGCAACTCGCTTCGACAATAGGAACTGCAAGACTGTGCACAAGAGGGCAGAGAAGGGAGAAAGGGACGTAAGTGGTACTGAGCATGCAGGATGAGATTTTTACCTTCAAGTTCTTCCATTTCCTAAATAAATTTCTTGTATTCTGCTCTATCTGGTAGACCTTATAAAAACAAAGTTGCTTTGTGTACTTCCAGTATCAATGAACTTGGGGCAGAAAAACAAGGGTTTGTTTTTTAATTAAATGTAGTATGGGCAGTCATGGTTTCTGCTTTTTTCTTAAAGTTTTACATGTAAAAAGGACCATTTAAATAGATCATGAATCCATGATTATCACAGTTAGTATAAAGGTAGAATTGTCTTTATTTTGCAACATGATTTTACTGTCTTCTACTTAAAATGGAGAAACTTATTTGTCTTTCAGGCTTCTGCAAAGACTGATGTCTTAAAGGTCTGCAGGAAGGAATATGAGGTATGTGTGTATGTGTATATGTGTCTGGATATATCTTACTAAAAATCAGCTATTTCATAAATTCTGTGAAAGATACCCTGTAGAAAAGCGAAAGTCCAGTCTCCTTATAGTCATATTTCTGGATATACTCATTTTCATCCAAATGTAGCTTACCTCTCTCTACAGTTTTGGTGGAAGTATAGTTCTCTGTAAAAAAGACCTTTTTTTAGATTTGCATATATCTTAATTTGAATGAAAAAGATGCAGCTTTCAAAATGGAGACATGGATTCCAAAAACATTTGTTTCATAGGAGTTCTGATGAAAGTTGACATTCATTTTGAGAATTTGTTCCATCAGAAACCTTTCAGCTTCTTTAGTGGGAGGGTCAGCTTAAAAATGACCTAAAGAAATAAACTCAGGAAAGAATAAACTTTTAAGTATTCTATCCTAATTTAAGTAATTTCAAATGAATAATTTTTTGTAGCATCAGTGATACTGTTAATGCTTGCAATTATTTTTACTGTTATGCTCTTAATCATCAGGAAGTTCTCAGAAATCTGCCTTTACCTGTATTATTTTTAACGCAGTTTGTAGAAATGTTGCTCTGCTAGGACTTCCTTTTTTTCAATCTGTTTCTTAATTAAAAGCCAGATTCCTCCTCCCCGCCTTTCATCTCATTTCCTCCTACCCTGAGTTAGGTAGTCCTGTATAAATTCTGCTCATAATCAACAGTTGAGGATATCAGGCAATTCTGTGTTCTCTTGATTTGGGCAGAAGCATAGCAGGTTTCCTGTTTTTCCAGAAAACATAAAATTCCTCCCCCCACCCCGTCCATTTATCTAAACAATCTACGGAATATTTTCCTAGACCCTTGACTGTTGAAGTTACCATAGCTTGTTGTCTAAAAATGAAATTTCATTTTAAGTAGTTCTGTCTCCTCTCATGCTGTGATATGCTATACTGTCAACATCTGTAAGCTTCTCCTCTACTGTGCTGGTCTGTTTCCTTCTTTTTTTCTGAATTTCTGCATTGCTATAGGAAGTTGGCCAATATGGGTTGAAGGAGAACGGGAGAGGAAAGGTAAGAGATTAAAGAATGACTACGAAATGGTGGTGGTCATCTTATTTAGTTTTTCTAGATTGTGTTTTTCCAGGTTTTTTCTGGAATTTTGCAGTGGGTCCCTCTTACTCAAGAGTGATCTTGCTGTGAATGTACAGAAAACCTTAACTCTTCCTGCCTGGGCAACACTAAAAGAGAAGGAGAGGTTGAAAAATGATGGAAGAAGGAATCAGTCTTCTGGCAGGTGAAAAAGGAAAGAGAACTTTTTTAATGAGCACTAGGAGTAGTAGATACAGATACTGTGTTAGGGACAGAAATTAATTATGACATAGTAGATCGTTAGTTATTACAGAATTTTGTATGACAGTGTTTTTTCCTATGTGCCTAGGCTTACAGGTACTCATGAGAAATAGCACTTACAATGCTCTCGAGACCATTGGTTATATACAAGTCCAGGAAGTTTTCCCTAAGTTAGGAGATTCCAAAAAATACTTCTGGAGGGAACCTGTGCTTTTTCACACCCTAGTCATTCTTTCTCCTTTTTTTAAAAACAAATTTTTTTCTTGCTACCTTGGTGAATGTGCCCTGCTCCTTCTGTAGTCTGTGAGTAGCTTCTGTGTCTGTGACTGGTACCATACTTTGTATTTGGTTGGATCGGCTGGGGAAGAAGTTGAGGAAGTGGTTAGTTTAAACTGAAAGATGTGAGAGAAGATCAGGAGCAGGCTGTGATTTGCATACATTCGATGTCATACATTCTGTGTTTGCCATTGTGTTTTAAGAGTTCATGCTTCATTCACTAAAAATGACATACAATTTGAAAACTAATTTACAATATAGATCATAGTGATTGTTTTATCAGCTCTCAAGCCTGTTATTGAGGCATTGAATATATAAGTATATGACATGTAAGTAAAACCTAGCTGAATTAAGAATATGAAAGTATATAATACCTTTTTGTGAACACTCTCATAGCTCACCAACTTTCGTAGCTTGCTTACATATTCATATAAGGATTCCCAGGAGGATTTTCCCAAGCTTCTTAAAATAATTTACTGAACTGTGCATAGTACTTCTCTGTAATCTTTTGAGATTAGGGAGGCAACTTCAGGAGTTACCTTTCAGCTTCCCACTAAATTAGTGAGCATGAAGAATGAGGTAAGTCTTTGAGGGCAGGGCAGAGGATTCAGGCAGTGAAACCCCCTCCCCCAAACCCCAGGCAGGAGGTGTGACCAAGTCTGAAGTCGCGAAGCGGAGTCTCAGGTTGTACAGTAGGAGAATAACTTTAGCATTGATGTGCCATCTTTTAACAAGACTAATTGAAGATGCTTTTTCTGCTGAGCGTATGTTTCTGAATTACTGTTACTGTAAATATTTATGAAGTTGTGATTCCTCTAATCTGGAAATTTTACTACATTTTAGAAATTATTTATATTGTCATAAACTATTCGGTTTTGACCAGTGCATTGAAGATTGTGTATCCTCTTAAACTTTTATTTTCAAGTACCATTGCATACAGAAATTTAAAAATTTAACACAACTTGTTGAGTATTTTTGAGTATTACTGAAACGTACTTTATTTGCCTTCTTCCAAAAAATTTTATTCTGGTAGTCCTTTTTCCCCATCTGCTTCTCAGATACTCATTTTGTCATCTTCATTTTTCTCTAGTTCTATGTGTCTCAACTCTTTATCTTTCACTACTTCTTCCAGCTTTCTGCTGTCCTGTTCATCTTCCTCTAAAAAGAAGGTAGGTAATAGTCAAAGGAAGAAGAAAAAAAGAAGTGGAGAATGGATTGTATGTAGGATTTTCTGATTTTCCTATTTTAAAAAGTTTTGTGTAAAGTTGAGGTTCATTCGTTGAAAAGAACACATGGATTACATGCTTGGAGGAGTAACTGAAAATAGTTTATAAAGCTTGAAGTAAGCTGTAAAAGCTTTATTATTGCATTTAAGGTCACACTTCTTTTTTCTGTGCATGGAAAGTGTATTACTAACATTTCTGCCAGATTGCAGCTCTTGAGCCTCTGCACTGTATTCTGTGAGTTCACCTCTCTGCACATTAAGAACTCCAGGTCTTATTTCATGTACTAAGAAAGACATTCAGACTTCTGTAGTTAACTGGTATTACGGGAGCTTTGCTGCAGCAGAGCACTAGTAACATCTGCCAGTTATTTAGCTTCTGCTCTTAAAACTGTTTTTGACACACAGTAGTAAAGCCATCTGATGTCTCGGGGCTGTTCAAAGGTATTTTTGCTCTCTCAGATTTGAACACTATTTAGCTTAATCTGACTTTGTTTGCTTACAGTTTTTAAAAACTGAAACTTCAGATGCAGTGCCTGCAGCTTCCAGTGCTGCAGTAGGGATTCAGAGAAGTATGCGCTGTGCTACCGTATTGGCTTGGTTTATCTCCTAGGGTCTTATGATCCTGCTTTGTGCTGAGGTTTTAGTGAGTGCTGGCTACTAGTTACCCCTTCTGAAAAATGCAGCCAGCAGTTTTTACTTCTTATCTAATTGTTTGTGCAGATTATTTGGAAGCAATAGATTATAACTCAAGGAGCTATTTAGGCCATCGTTTAGGAAAAGGTTCCAAAACAGTTTTAGTGAACTCTAAGGCACGTGGCCATGTGTGGCCTGTGGAAGTACTACTAAAGAAATTCAGGGTCGACTCTGACCATATACCGCACGTTGTAGCCAGGATTTTTTTCATCTTGCCTGCTGGTGCTTTTTGTCTCAATTCTATTCTGTTCAAAGAAAGTTGGTAGAATACTCAGCTATCTTGCCAGAATTTAAGTTCCAGTGATTTTGTTCTACCTTACTGTGCAAGTGTTCCCACTTCTTTACTGGTTTACATAATTGAGGAAAATCTTGGCCTTACTTGTTAATTACTGCAAGTTTTTAAAGTTTTTAACAGATGTGCACCATCATTTGAAACTTCAGCTGATTCCACTAAACCTTAGTATGTTACCTTCTGACTTTATCTTCTGTTGATAAATTGGAAGATTAAATGAACTCAAGGAGAGATTAACAGGACTTTCATTGCAAGGAGTGAAGCATTTTGTTTCCTAGTGTGTTTGTTAACTATATGTAATGCTTCTAAATTAAGATGGCCTTAATTGGATAGGACCTATATTCAAGTATTTGACAGGGTTAGGTTGCCCAAGACAACAGTACTAAACTTATTTTTCTGCCAGAGCTAGCAGAATACTGATATCATGATAATTTTTAGGAAGGAAAATAATTGATTTTTTAGCAAAATACTCTTAATTTCTGGTATGAAAGAACAATTTCACTGTCGCTTTTCATTCAAGGCGCAGGCGGTGGCCATTTAGAGAAAGTGCGCTTGTAATACACAAGCATGCCTTCTAATGCAGAAGACTTCTTCCTTTAGCAAATGTTCTGCTCTGTTTGTGTGCATGCATTTTGGGTTTTGAGCCGTTACCTGCAGCTGATGAGCTCCAAAAAGAGCGAAACCAGTTAGGTCCTGCAGTACTGGCTAAAATCTTTCTTCAGGGAGCTTCTGATGAAGAACACTGGACAATGTTTGTGCTGGATAAACTTCAGTTGCCTTTTTCAATTTCCGTAACATCAAAAGATCTTTGTGACTGTTTTCTTGAAGGCATACACAGTTGTGTTGCCTGTGTCTGCCTGCTGCTTTCCATTCCTTCTGTGTTTAGTCGTATTGGCTTTAATCACCAATTCCAGCAACATTTGGTTTTAAAAAAAAGAGTCTGAAAGATTAGATTAATGCACAAGTAAAATATCATGTTTGTATTTTATAAATTCAAATATTGCCATCTTTGCTCACTTAACATGTTTATTCACAAGCTGAAAATGGCCTGTCAGACTCATGTGTGGACAGTATTGCCTTTTAATCCTCATTTTCCCAGATTTTGATGATTTAGTTCTTCCTTTAAAGAGAAAATCCAATTTCTGCTCTTCTGTTTTTTATGGGATTTGTTTGGTTTTGCTTTTCCTTACCTATATCTCTGGTTTATCTTTTGCTTTGTTTTCTCTTTCTTTTCTGCCAGTGCCCTAGCAGATTCAGAAGGACGCTTGAGTGGGTCAAAAAGCTGCTGATTTCTTAAATATGAGTGCTGCTGTACTGGAGATGGGCATTAATCCTGTGTTCTGTAATGAAGTTAAGATTAGTAACTGAAATCAGACCGACTCTTTAATGCGGTTATCGGCTTGATTTATGAGCAGGTGGCTACACATTAATTTTATTTTTTTTAAGATTCTCTTACATCTGTGTAGCTATGCTCCCCACATGTGTACCTGTACTTTTTGGAAAGCGAGCAGTTACCCAGAGCTACACAAAGATCAGTCAGCCCCTTGCTAGCACTGTGTTCTGTGGTGGCTACAGGCGCTGCAGGTTCATGGGACGTGGCGAGTTGCTGTCACAACTCCAGGTGGCTGTCGTGCTTTCTGTGCCTTCCTGCAACTGCCCTTCTGCCACAGATTCCCTCCCATAGATAACCTGACCAATATACTTCTCCTTATCTTACTCTGCCTCTGGCTTCTGGCAGGTCCGTCCAAAAGGTGATACTTCAAAGATTATTCTGTTCTACACCTGTTGAAATCACTGTTTTAAATTCCTAGGAGATGAGAAAAAGGAGTTCTCAGCAGGGTTACTGAGAAAACTCAGGCCCTGAGAAGACAATTAGTGCCAGAGCTGGTGTAAAGGCATACACAAGACTACACAACTGGGAACAGGGAGAGAGAGTTGAAAACAAGGTGAAAAAGAGAAGACCGCCTGCTCTTAACAGACACAGAAGCATTATTGTGGTGATTCAGCGGTCTGTGGAACTATAGTTTCAAAGCACAGAAAGAATAAGATTTCTTATCTGGTTCGGGCATCCTGCCTGTTTAAAATTGGTGTGTAAAATTGCTGTAAGATGATTTTGTCTCAGCTTGAGTCCTCCTTTAGAGGAGGAATGTTGGTAGACACCATAATCCTCTGAATGTTCTCCTGTTTTTGTGCGGTTACAAACTGCAATCTAATCTAACAGGGCTGGTGACACTGTTATCTCTGAACTGCTTTGTAATAACTTTCTGTGTTAACATTCAACTTCTAAATAACATGGCAATTTCTAGCTGAGTTTATAGCAGCATTACACCATGATTCTAAGTATTGTTTGTGCTAACAGTAGGTCAAGTACTTATGTGTAACCATGACAGACAGACCTCAGCCTTTCCAGGAGCCCCTGCTATCCCTGAGCATTAATAGTTACAGTGATGCTTTCTGCCTGGTGGGTTTGCTTGCCATGTTCCAGTGCGTGGTACAGAGTGGGTGTGGAGAAGTCTTAATTTCAGCAGCTTCTAAAGACAGTCAGTTTTGGGTCAGAGCGATGTTTATATGGCAGTTCCTATCTGACAGTTGTTTCTCGTTTCATACATGGAAGGTCCCAAAGAAACCAGGTGGCTGCGTTGGAACAGTGACTTTCTGATAACCATTTGTTGGAACTCATTGAGAAGGATGTATGGTGCTATAAAAATGACATGAGCCTTTAGTCAACAGTATAAATCTGTTCTTTACAGATACGGGATAGTGATTCTGTCTACACGTTCTGTTTTCATGAGTTCTCTGGTCCCTCATCCCTGTTACACAGATGAAGGGTTGACAGGATTTGCTTTGTGGGTAGTAAAGAGGGAAAATCTAAAGTGAATCAGATGAAAACTTGCTGCTGGGATGAGGAGTGCTGCTGCAAATTCCTTCTCAGTCTCAGAGAAATTATGCAGGATCTGTGCCCTTGGGATAAAAGATCTACAATTTGGTAGAGGATATTAGAAGAATGAGAACAAAATGTCTGAATTGTTACTCCGTGAGGTTTTGGACCTTGTTTTCTGTAAGGCAAACATGTAATTTTTGTGTGAGGTGTTCTCAGTAGACCTGTGCTTTGATTCATGATCACTAAAATTATAAGTAGCTGGCATTCATGGAGAACAGACTTAGATTTTTCAAGTTAGATTTGTGTTTACTCTCCTAGGGTCATTGTTTCAGTGCCACAAGTGCCGTGGTTTACCCATGGTTTAAAGTAATTTCTGACTAAATAGAAGAAAGTGATGCTGCTCACAACAGTAAATGGAACTGTCCTCTTAAGATCTTGCTTTTGACTGTTAACATATTTCACTATCCAGAAATATATTATCCAAATGATATAATTGTGAAACCGTAGAAGACAGGATTGTGGCACTATGATTTACATGGCATAAAGAGTTAACTGGCAAGTTGGAACTTGTGATTTAAATTAAAGTGTAAAATAAAATCATTAATGGCATGATAGAAACTGAAACTTCAAGGCTTGAGCTTTTTAAATCTAAGTTAAAATGTGAGTCTTCCATCTTCTGGTACAGTAAATAATTCTTTTGGCTCTTCAGGTTTTCATCAGAACTGCCTCTGCAGGAGTGGTAATTCGTTTGAATGCTAATTCACACAGAGGGAGAATCTGTGTTCTGAAGTGCTTGCTCTTAAATGAACACCAGAAAAGAGGATAAAGATAGCCATGAAAATGAAGAAAAACATTTTTAAAAGAATCACGCTTTACTTGGGCACTTACAAAACTTGCATGAGGGAAAAAAATCATAACAAGGGGAAGTGGGATTGTAGAATTCTCTGGTTCTCTGGTGGAATGCTTGTGCTTAGTGCATAGCACTCCCCTGGGGTACGAAGTTGGGACTCTAACGCTTGCTGGTCCTGGTGTCAGGCTTTGCAATGCCTCTGGAGGTCAGGGAAGGGTGCAGGAGGTGTGAGCTGTGTACTGAAGCTGCCTAGCGGAGATGCAAACACAGTGTTTACAACACAAGTTTTTCCTTTTTCCTGAGTCTCCTCCCCATCCCGCTGCAGGGGGTGAGTGAGCGGCTGTGCAGTATGCAGCTGCCGGCCAGGGTTAGACCAGGACAACGCCAAACAATCAGACAAAAAGAACATTAAAACCTCAAGGTGATTCCTAGCGCATTTATATTTTCTTTACTTTAAAAATCTAACACTTCCATCTGTTTGCAGCAGTACAAATTTTCACAAAAATACCAGGCAGGTTGTTGGGGATACCCACTGCTCTGCAGGGCAGTAAGTGCTGGTGACCAGCGCGGGTGGATGCGGCGAGCTGCGGAGCTTGGGTTGGGGCTGCGTCTTGGGGTCTCCTCCTTTCCTTAGGTGGAGGTAGTAGCACACGTGATACTTTGCTGTACTGAAGCAAGATTTTAATCCCACATTATGTTCATGGATCAGTATGATGGCATTTCTGATTTCTTCTCTATATGCTGTGTAAAATACAGATTTATTTAATGGTGGGGGTAGGGGAAATTACGGAGATCAGGAACTTCAAGCAGATGAGGATTGTGTTTTGTCACTATGTTAATATATTTGACCACTTTTCATCATGGCTGTTTTGACAAGTTTGGAGGTCAGGTGTGGAAAAAGGTTCAGATGTCTCTTCTTTTTCACAACCGTGATTTTAAAGTCTTTGATAACTGGCTACTACCTTTTGGAATTTCAGCCTTGTGACTTCACCTTTTCACAGAGTTCCAGAAAGCTTATATGCCTATATCTATTTTTTTAAGAAGGAATGTGCTTTTTCAGTGTGAGGGAGGCCATGGTTGCTTTGGGCAAGAGTTCAGTAGTCTTGAGGGAGGGGGCTGTGCCCCTCTGCCCGGGTGAGACCCCCTGCAGTGCGGGGGGCCCCAGCACAGGACAGACATGGACCTGTCATAGCGGGTCCAGAGGAGGCACAGAAATGCTCCGAGGGCTGCAGCAGCTCTGCCGTGAGGGAAGGCTGGGAGAGCTGGGGTGGCTCAGCCTGGGGAAGAGAAGGCTCCGGCGACACTCACTGCAGCCTTCCAGCACGTAACGGGGGCTCACAGGAGGGATGGGACAGACTTTAGCAGGGGCTGTAGCGATAGGACAAGGGGGAATGGCTTTAAACTAGAAGACGGCAGATTCGGACTGGATGTGAGGAGGAAATCCTTGATGATGAGGGTGGTGGGGCACTGGCAGAGGTTGCCCAGAGAGGCTGTGGGTGCTCCATCCCTGGGAACATCCAAGGCCAGCCTGGCCGGGGCTCTGAGCATCCCGATCCAGCTGAAGGTGTTCCTGCCCGTGGCAGGGGGGCTGGGCTAGATGGCCTTGGAAGGTCCCTTCCTACACAAACCATTCGGTGATTGCTCTGTGCGTTAAGAGTCCTCTGAAACAGAACAGCAGGGTGTACGTTTCCCTTCTGTCACTTGGCATGTTGTGTACCCCCAGCTGTACCTTTTGGCTGCTGTCTGAGGGAGCTGGTGGCATGCTTTAGCTTTCAAGGTGTATTGCTGTTGAGTTGAGATTTTAGATTTGCGTCTGTGCAGACTTTTTTTTCACATAGAATCTCTAAAATTACTGCCATTAAAAAAAAAAAAATGACATTTTGGGACATCCTATTATAGCATGCTGTTTCTAAGTTATTCCAGGGAAGTCTTCCTATTTGCTCACTTGAATATTTGTCTATTTTGTTACAAGTGCACACAGAACTCAGGTGACCTCTAATCTTTTAATTTGCTACATTCGGTGGTTTTGTATAGTATTCTTGTTTTAATCCAATCTAATTGGAACAAATAATAACCAAGTTAGACTTACTAGCTCATTAGAAGAAATGAACGGACACAAATATTTATTTGAAGTTTTCTGGCTTGTAACACTCTTTTTGTTTTGATTTCAGAATGCTCTCTTTAGTTGTATTAACAGAAATGAAAGTAAGTATGTAATGAATAGCTTGTCTTTTTTGTTTTCCTTTTATATCGTTCTTTGCTTTTATCTCTAAAACGTAAGCATTCTGTGGGTGTACATATACACAGATCACATGGATTCAGTTCCATAGGACAAACCACAAGAGTGAATTTTCTTGCTCAGTGATAAGGGGATTTGGCAACTCGTATAATTTATATTAGTTTTTAATTTGTTCATCTGTATTTGTTTTTTCTATTCTATTTTGATGATAACCTAGAAGCTCATCTTTTCCTTCTGCTTTGTTCATTTGATTAGTGTTAAGTAAGAAAATTAAATGCCTGGATAAAGTCTTGCATCATGCAAGTGTTTTGTTGCCCAGTGTCTGTCTATATAAAATGAAATCAGCATCTCAGAATTAATTCTAGTAAAAATATTCCTCAAGAACTGTGTATTTAATAAAATATGAAAAATGGGTGAAACATGATGCCATCTGTATATTTTTTTGAATGAGTTTTAGGATCCTACTCTATTTATTTGTTTACTAATAGTACTTGTCTAATAATTCTGTCTGGCTACCCTAAATAAGAACAAAATAGCTGATGATAAAATTCAGCTGTCTTGCTTGTGTCTTGAACTTGAGTTCAGGATGGCTGTAGGGACTTTTTTCTCCAGCCAAACAAAAAATGTAATTTGGCTAATTACAGATCCTCCCACTCATTCTGTAGATGGAGATTATTTTAATAGAGCATAGAAGAATTTCTTCTTTTCTTTTTCCACAGTAATACCTTGAGCATCATTGTGGTACAGACATGGCTCATTTCTTCGTTTCTCTGTTTGGGAACCCATAGATTTTCTGTTGTTTGTTTGTTTCCCCAGTGGGGTCACTCTGTTGCAGTTATGCAGGTCATCACACAAACTGTCGGGAATATTGTCAAGCAATTTTTCGGACAGACTCTTCTCCTGGTCCTTCACAAATTAAAGCAGTTGAAAATTACTGTGCATCTATTAGCCCTCAGCTTATACACTGTGTTAACAACTATACACAGTCATATCCAATGAGAAATCCTACAGATAGTAAGTATAAAAAATTCTTCTTTGCTGAAAGTTGTGAAAAATACTGAAAATGTTTGAGGATTGTATGCAATTTTTATATAAAATGTGTTATTGTATGAGTCTTTATAAATTGTATTAATGTATTTCTATATTATAATTTTGATTATATGAGTTTATAAAATGATAACTTTAGTTTGTAGGTGCATTATTGATTTTTATTTATGTTTTTGATTCCACATAACACTGTTGTGTTTTTCCAGAGTTGAATCTCTTAGCATTTAAAAGCAGCAATTTTCTGTGAGATTATCTGGGACGGGGCGAGGAAAGCCTTCTTATAGGACTTTTTCTCTGAGGGCTGTTACATCATGCATCTTGGTGGTTGTTGTATGCTTGATCATTGATTATTTTTAATTTTTTGACAGGTTTATATTGCTGTGATAGAGCAGAAGACTATGCATGTCAGACTGCTTGTAAACGAATTCTGATGTCAATGAAAACAGAGCTTGAAATTGTTGATGGACTTATAGAGGGTTGTAAAACAATGCCTCTCCCCCAGGACCCGCTTTGGCAATGCTTTCTTGAGAGTTCAAGGTCTGTTCACCCAGGAGTCACTGTGCACCCTCCGCCTTCAACAGGCCTCGATGGAGCTAAGCTCCATTGCTGTTCTAAAGCAAATTCTTCCACGTGTAGGTCAGTATCTCCCTACCCTCATGGCCACTTGTAAAAATGCTTCAGAATTTATCTCGTATCAAGCCTTTGCCTGAATTCTGCCGTGTACATCAAACAGTTCTGTGAATTCTTAGGAAAAGTAAAGGTTTAGGTAGTCACCTGGGTGTCCCATTCTGTCCAATACTTACTTTGTATCTTAAAAAGTAGTTGTAGAAGAGGAATCACTTCTCACATTTAGCACTGGCTATTTATAGGAGACACAGTAATTACTGAAACCTGTACCTTGCATGTGGCTGTGACAGCCGATACTGCAGCAAGATGCAGAGCCCTTAACCAGGTGCTGAAGGGAGCCAAGGAGCCAGCAAACTGCACAAGCTGTCAAGTACCTGGTTGCTGCTTGTTCCTTACTAGATGCTGTTCAGATTTTTGTCAGTGAAAAATAGCTTAGATTATTTAGTTAATAATTAAATAATGGAACTAACTATTCTGACGTTAAAAAAAAAAAAAAAAAGGTTTGCAGCAAATAGTTGCACACTTGCAAATAACTGACTTGGAGCATTTTTAGTGTCGAGCAATTTTCTAATAGTTGCACACTTGCAAATAACTGACTTGGAGCATTTTTAGTGTCGAGCAATTTTCTGTCCACTTTAGAAATAGATTGTTGTTGCATTTTAAGTGCATCAATATGTCAAAATAAGTTGCAAACATTGATTTCTGAGCTGTCGCTTCCTTTTCTATCAAACCCTCCCATAACAAAACAGTATGCAGCAGGATCTTACAATGCGTTTAGTAGTAGAGCGCTGGAGTTGTTATTTTTTTAGAACATCGAAGCACAAAGCAGTTGATACAATATCTTTTAGCTGCTTGCTTTAACAATGAGTTCTAAAAATGGATCCTTCTCTCATGTTTTCAATGTGCAGTAGACTTTAATACCACAGCAAAATTCCGTACCTTCAGATGGGGTGGGAACAGTTGTAGTTTGTAGGATGTTGCTGTGATCAAAGTGGCTTGGGTATCACTGACACCAGGAAACAGCTCAAACACAAGCAAAAAACCAGTGTGCCTGTTTCAAACATCAGGGCAAGAGAAGAAATGTATTTTGCTTGCCAGTTGTTTCTGTAGGAGGAGGAGGAGTGATGTGAAGTTGAAGGATGGGGAATTAGAAGTTGTTCATTATCATATCAAACTAGATTTATTACAAGTAAAACTAGCTGGGATAGTTTGCACCTTAAAGTCATTAGTTCAGGTTTCCAGCTATCACATTTTTATTGGATACTGCAGTTTTATATTCTGAAGTCTTTCAGTATCACTAACAGAGTTTTCTACAGCGAGCATAGGCTGTTGTCATCAGCAGGGAAACGATAGGCTCTGCTTTAGCTGAATGACTGCTGTTCTTTTAATTTTATGTTCTTTGTCAATTTTTTTTTTTTTTTTTTTGTGTAGAGAGCTCTGCACTAAACTTTATAGCACGAGCTGGGGCAATTCACAGAGCTGGCAAGAATTTGATCGCTTTTGTGAGTATAATGCAGTTGAAGTTTCCATGTTGACCTGTTTAGCAGATGTACGAGAACCTTGTCAGCTGGGCTGTAGAAATCTTACTTACTGCACTAATTTTAATAACAGGTAGGAGAGAGACACTGAATATTTTATAAAGGAATTCCTGTGCTTTGATTTAAAAAAATAAAGTAAAATGTTTTTCAGGCTTATTTTGAGATTGTATGTAGCTGTCTTTCTGCACACATTTTTTTACATAATTTAAAAATGAAATTTTTTCTTTAGAATAAACTTCTAGAAATGTATTTAACAACAGACATAACAAAACTTACAAGAATAAAAGCAAACCCATGAACTTGTAAAATGTCATAATGTATTAGCAGCATATTGCTCTGTCTTACCGTATAGATAAGTGAGCTATGATTACTGGAACACTGTGTATTATAAATAATGTAAAGACGCTTGTTAAATTTATATATTACCCCTTTTTCAAAATTCCTTTTCTTTCAGATATTTCTGTAGTTTTATACTTTTTAGGGCAAAATTCATGATTTAAAAGTGGTGTCTGAATTAGTAATTGCAAGGTTACAAATTAAATAATTGGTTTCAAAAGAAAACATTTAAAAATTTTGTTAGCTATTAAAGATCTCTGGCTTGTCTTTCAGATAGTATACAGTGGTGTGAGTGTTACGTAGGTAGCAGAATTACGTATGTGATAGATGCAGCCTGGGGAAATGTAAATTATAAATCAGCTTGCATTAGTGATTTACCAGGAAACATTCATACAGATATTCTGGATACCTAAGATACTTGCTTTTAAGTCACCTTTCTTCAGGTTAAAAAAAATTAAGTGATATTTGGTCTAAGAGGTAGAGATGAGAAGGGAGTTTCAGTCCTGAATCTCAAAAAGCTTGTTTTCCTTAAAGACAGAATTCAAGTTGATTTCGATCTTGCTTAGCTGTGGAAGGGTTTTGTTTCTTTTATACCACAAAAAAATCAAGCTATATCAAGGCTGTAGAATTCATATGGTGAAAGAAGAGATGTGTGGTGTTTTATTTTCTTGTATACATGCCATATCTTAACTTCTTCTTTTTAAGACCAACAGAACTTTTTAGGAGCTGCAATACTCAGTCAGACCAGGGAGCCATGAATGACATGAAGCTGTGGGAAAAAGGCAGTATTAAGATGCCATTTATAAATATTCCCGTGCTTGACATTAAAAAATGCCAGCCAGAAATGTGGAAGGCAATTGCCTGCTCACTGCAGATTAAACCTTGCCACAGCAAATCTAGAGGAAGTATTATCTGCAAGTAAGTACTTGGGGGGGCTGGGGGGACAGAGTTCAGAGCTTCAGCCTAAGGATTTTAATGAGAACTAGAAGACTGCTGTAGGGCTGTTTGACTTACATTAGGAAAGCATGGCAAGGCAAGCACAAAAGAACGTGAGCTTGTGTAGTTGCCGTTGCTTGAATCTCCATCACTGGGACGGGAAGGTGCTTGCCTGTTAACGAGATGGATGTATATGCTTCCGTTGTAAAGCTGATTTATTGTTGGAGGTTTTTTGGCACTCTGTGGTGTCTACAAAACCTTTCCTCTTTTTTTGTGTTGGGACCTACTGCAGATTTTCAGCTGACAGAAAGTTCTGGAAAAAAAATGAAGTTTGTCTTTTAAAAAAAATAGATTTTGAAACTAAGTGATTGGGTAGAAAAGAGACCAGCTAATTTAGTACAGGTAGTGAAATAGAGTTCAACCCATATTAGATGTTAGTAAATCAAGGAAATGTTTGGTCTTGAGAGATACATGCATATGATGCCACAGAAAATGAAGTTTGCCAAGCCCAAAGTATAAGAGTATTGTAAGCAATAGTTCTTGTCTTTGTGTCACACATTTGTTCCTCCCCCTGATTTTATATATATATATATATATATAAATAAACACTCTGTTGTGAGGCAGAAGAGGAAAATCATGGATTCAGTGAAAGGAAGAACATGGAAAGAAGCCTTTTCCATACAGGACCTTTTTTCTTGAAGTAGTGTTCATGAAGTTCTGTTTCTTTATTTATCTGAAGATCGGATTGTGTGGAAATACTGAAGAAATGTGGAGATCATAATAAATTCCCTGAAGGCCACTCAGCTGAAAGTATTTGTGAGCTCTTATCTCCAACAGATGACTTGGAGAACTGCATCCCATTAGATACATACCTGAGTAAGTATTAACATGCCTATGCGAAGAAACAAGGTACTTGGAATGCTTATCATCGCTTTTAATAATTGTCATTATTTCTTTTAAAGAAGTTGTATTGAATTTGAGACATTTTATTTAGGGTATTAGAGAGAACTGGATTGTTCACATCACTATAGTTCATGACACTTATTCCTTCTTGCACTGGGTGTACGTGGCCAGGTTGCTTTGGTAGCAGCGGAGGCTGCAGGGGCTGCGGTGTGCCAGGCGCAGCCAGCCCTGCATGGGCCTGCTACAGGGCAGAGCTGAGCTGCTTCACAAAGTTTGTGGTGCCTCTGTGAGAACGTGTTGAAGAAAGGGCAAAAAATGCCAGGTGGGTGTAGGAGGGATCAGGAAGAGTGAAAAACAACAGAGGTGGCACAAGGTCAGAGGAGCAGAGGTGCTGCGTGGCGGAGAAGGTGGCCACGAGGCAGGCTGTGGGGGACCTCGTGCTACGGCAGGTGGGTGTACCCAGAAGGAAGCTGCTCCCATGGAGAGCCCATGCTGGAGCAGGGGAGCGGGTAAGAAGGAGTGAGCAGCAGAGAGAAACTCCTGTGTACTGACCACAGTCACCATCAGTCCCCCCTTGCCAATCACTGCTGCGTCACTTGGGACAGGGGCAGAGATGGCTGGAGTGATGGTGAGCCTGGAGAAGAAAGAAGTTGCTTTAATGTTTGTCTTTTAGTTCCTGTTACCTGCATCTGTAATTAGATGCTTATTTTAACTGGCAGTAAATTTAGTTAATTTTCCCCAGGTCAAATCAGTTTTGCCCACAATGGTAATTCTTAATGCAGTCTCCCTGTCTTTATCTCAGCTCGTGAGCTCCTCTGTTTCTGTTCCACCTGTTTTCCACCCCGATCTGGGGTGGGGGCACTGAGTGGGAGTTTGTCAGCCAAGGCTAACTCACCACACTTCTATTTTGGGGACTGTATATTCGGGACAAGTACACTCGTCTGCATCATCTCATAATCTGGCTTGTTGAATTTCAGTGATTTTTACGTATTTGAAAATAGACTAGTTAGTCTTACTTTAAGAAAACTCTGTTCTTCAAGAAGTCATCTCGCATGCCAAAAAAAGTACTATGACAATAAGATCACTAGCACCATTTATTTACAGGACAGAAGCTGGTCATGCTTGGGAGGACTGATCTCAAATGTCACTTAAACAACAGCATGATTTAGAGCATGACTTCTTGATGTACAAAATTAAACTTTTGCTTGATGCAAAATCTCTATTCTTTAACCGTGCAATTAGAGTAACCAAAACTAAAACGAACTCTTGGGGCAGTAGAACATTAATTTAGCAGGCATATGGAAGAATTACATTTTTGTGATTCTGTTTTCTTCTAGCATGTCTTATCCCTTAGAGTGGAACACAATTGTATTAGCAAAATTTCATCTTGGTTCTAGATTTCATTTAAATGCATTTTTTGACATTATTTTCCAAATCTGCTCTACCCTATTACTACTTCCTGTTCTAGCATTTAGACCTTTTTAGATTTTATGGGATTTATCCATTTTAGACCTTATTCTGAATTAAACTTTGATACTTCTTTCTTGGAATCCCAGGAACTTTGAAAACAGTAGATTTTTGGTTAGTAAGAGCTGCAACTGAAAGTGTGCTTCAACAAATAAATTGATCCCAGAGGGACGATGTATTGAAGCTTTGGGTGTTGCTTTCCTTTTAGCTGCTGCTTTTCCATGTTGCCTTCCCGTTCCCTAGTCTTGTAACAGGAGAACTTTACTAGTGAGTTAAAGGGAAAACAAAAGTTTATTGATGATAGCGAACTTGGTTAAACAGTAAGTGTACTTTAAACCTGCAATCTGTTAATCGTTGACTATGGGACTTGTCTTGATTAAACTGCTGGTCATTGTCAGTTTGTATTTTTGTCATATAGAGAAAATTATTTTGAACACAAGGTAGAGGACCTATATTTTGCTTGTGAAGAATCATTTGGGCTGTCATTTCTAGATTGAGGACTATAAACTTTTGAAATCAGTTAGTATCTTGCCATGTGAAGCTTCTACAAGTATAGTTTTAAAAAAATACATATTTTTCACAGAACCATCAAAAATATGATTTCACTGGATGTAAGAAATGCTGTGCTTTGTTGAAGAAAAATAAACCTCATTTAAGTCAATGTAAATGCTGTACGTTCTGTTCTCAGGCCCAAGTTCTTTAGGTAACATTGTAGAAGATGTTACACATCCATGTAATCCGAATCCATGTGCAGCTAATCAGTTATGTGAAGTAAACAGAAAAGGCTGCCAGTCTGGAGAAGTGTGTCTTCCGTACTTGTGTGTGCCAGGTAAGGGGTTTGGATTTCGGTTTACCTGAGTTTTGCTGGTAAAGATAACAGCACTGAAGTTTTGTTGAAAGTTCTAAAGTTAGTTGCTGATATCCCAGAAGAATTATTACTGCAGTTATCTTGTGTTTTCAAAATCTGTAGCCTACCTTCTACCTCTTTTCATTTCTTGCTGTGTTTCTGGTTTTATTGTCCACTGAAACATAGCATCTTATTAGAAGATGCATTACTTATTTTGCTTCAGAAGAAATAAATGCCCGTACATGGCCTCAAAGCAGCTTGCCTGCTATTTAGAATTACAAGCATGCAGTACTGTAAATACAGTGCAGCTCACTGTTGCTGCAGATGCTGTGACATGTATTGCCCTGTATTTCCATATATTATTAGCCATATCTGCATTACTTTCCATACTGGTGAATTAAATGGACATTATGTCTGGCTTTGATGTTAATGGAAATCAGACTGTTGGTCTTGGGAGGTCATTCTGAGAGCTCTGAGGGTCTGATCAGAAGCAGGGTGCCCTGGGATGTACATTTGCGTGGGCAGCAATTCTGGTGCTATATTAAAGTTTGAGGTGGTATCTTACATGGAATTGTCCTAAAGCCTTCTCCACAGGCAGGTCAGCTTCTCGGACTGCCTCCAGCAGCTCCTGGGTAACTAGCTCTGGTCTGAGTAAATTAATACCCAGACTTTTTCTTAAGGTCTTCACTGTTCCTGCTTCACTGGGTCTGGAGTGCCCAGGTTTGGGGCTTGGGAAGGAAGTGGCGTGGCGCGTAATTTATTGCCCTCTCCTTTCTTCTCTCTACTACTTGAGCTTGCAGCACTGATGCAGCATCTCAGCACTTAATCTTTAATGACTGGCAGTGCTGTGAGTTCTCTGGCTGGCAAAAGGCAGAACCACAAGGCTGGTTAGCTCTGTGTCTCTCCCAAATCTGTATGTAGACTTGCAGTTTGGTGGAAAGCGATGCTGACTTTGGGAAACAACAAAAATACAAATAATGCTTCTTGTGCTGCTTTGCACTTCCATGAGACCCATGGTACCGCCTCTCATTAAAGATGACATCTGGAGATGCATCAGTAACGGCTGTCTGCACTTCTGCTGCTGCTCCATTGAGCGATACCTGTAATGTAGATGCACCTCGCTAGAAAGGCATTGGTGATCATTTGGGAACTGCCATTTTAGAACACAGGCATTGTCTAATTCCCGCACCACCATAAATGCGAGCTGACTGGGGAGAGAGCGTCATGTGCAGTGAGTTTCAGCTATCTCACTTTGGAATGGCAGGCTTGGATGGTGTTGGTAACAAGGGTCAAATCCACATGAGGAGGTGGGAGACTGTAGGATGTCCCAGCTTCTACAGCCCCTTCGTTGTTCTACCTCATCTAGTAGTAGTGCGTGCCTCAGGTTTTCCCCTTCCTTTGTCGCAAAGCATATCGCTCAGTGACTGGAGATAGCACCTATGGCTCTTGAAGCAAAGAGGAAAGCTTGTGTTTGGTGACAGCTTGAACACATGTGTTGAGAGAGACTGAGCAGGTGAGAGTGGCGCTGACTTTTAAACTGAATTGCATGAAGCAGCCTCCTTTCTAAAGGAAGTGATAGAATTGCCATAACTGTCTTGCATCTGTTCCCTGAGCATCTTTTGTTCCAGTGGTTCTGTGTCTGATCCATTTCTCCAGTGATTTTTAATTACAAAAAGGAAAACTGGGTTTTGCTTCACTCATACATCTGCTACAGTCATGCTTTTCTAAAAGTGAGGACAGACCTCAGCTTGTTCTTTTTGTGAGCCTAGGGACATTGTTAGGTTTCTGTGACCCTTACAACATATTTTTGTTTTTCTGAAAAGCTGAGCATTATTGCTATAGAGGTGGTATTGTCTTCACTTGCTGCAAAAGTCATTCAAAGTGATCTGAAAACAAGCTCACCCAGAACTTTTTAAGAGACAGTTTACTTCCTCTAAAGGTTGTAAGGTGACTTTTATGTTTGAATTCAGTCTTTTTATTGGTTGAGAGCTTGGGGGAATTGTTGAAGTTCATAATTTCTAGGGTAATTTTAATCTGCTATTTGTTTTATTATTTTTTATTTGTGATTTTGAAAACAATTTTCCTTCTATTTCTTTTTTTTTTTTAAACCAGTTTTCCTGCTTTTTCTCCCTTTCTCCCCTCCTCACATCTACCTATATGAATCCTTCAGTGTTCACATAATATGTACAAGTAGGGAAGGAAGACACCAAAATACGTGAGAGAGAGGAAATGACTACGCTTTGCTTGTGAGACCCTTTAATTAAGATTCGGTATTGGAGAGAGTGAAGCATATGTGGTATTTGTCGTATTGCATACATTTTGTACTACTGCCGAATTGTGGAAAATGAAATTACTTGAGAATTGTTGGAATTACCAGTCTTTTTGTCTTAAATGACATTTCTACAGGTACTTCAGAACATCTTCTATTTCTGCTACTTGTTGCCTTTATGAAATGAGTGTATTTGTCTAAAGGGCAAGAGCAAGGCTGCTTTAGGAACACCTTAGCAGTTTCACAAGTCAGAGTAGTAGTTTTGATAGTGGCACTTGCCAAAGTATTTACTAAATACGAGCTAAAATTTCTCCTTGTTATATAGGTTGCAAACTGGGAGAAGCCTCAGATTTTATTGTCCGTCAAGGTACACTTATTCAGGTTCCATCCTCAGCTGGTGATGTTGGATGTTACAAGATTTGTACCTGTGGACACAGTGGATTGCTAGAAAACTGCATGGAAATGCATTGTGTTGACCTCCAAAAATCATGCATTGTTGGAGGACAAAGAAAAAGTAAGTATTAGAGCAGCAATTGTATCTTTACACAGTGCCTGCTCCTTAAGTCATGAAATCTGAGGTACATACGAAGACCCAGAGGATCTGAACGCAGAGTTTATCAGAAAATACAAAAGTTTACATCCCTATATATAATACCTGTTTAGTTCTTGCATATGCTGGAGGGTTCCATTATTGAAGTCAATACTGAACTGTGTCTGTCTCAGCCAGTGAAAGTCCCCTGTGAAGCGTGTTCTTAGTACACCATTTTTCAGCCAAGGTGAAAACAAAGTCACTGACGTGCCTCACATCCCCTGTGTTTTAGGGTGCTTGATAATAGGGAGCTTCCTTTCTAGAAGAAGAATTTGCTGGTGGGAGCTCTGGGGGATGAAGGAGGGGAAAAGTTCTGAGAGGAGCCAGTAGGCAGCAGGGGTGAAGCAACAGCAACAAAACAAATGGATCTGCATTAGCGTGCTGTAGTTCTGCAGTTGAAGCACGGTGGAATGGACTCTAAGTGGCTCCTGTTTCCTGGATTCCAGCTCTGCAGGCGCTCTCAGTCTGCTTTTAACGGTGTTGGATATCCAGTGACCAACAGAGATGTCTGGGGAAGAGTATGAGAAAAGGCAGAGGAGTTAATTATATTTCCCATTTATATTCTCCCAGAATCTGTTCTCTGCTTCAGACTACAGACCCCTTGAGTATGAGTTTCTTTACTAGCTCTAAATGGTTTGGGGGGGTTTGGCTTTGTCTCGGGTGGTTGGTTTCTTTTTCTTCCATGGATCTTAAATACATGTTGAAAAAAAAAGAGTCAGAAACTTTTATCATGAGCTATAACATCTGACAAGAAGTTTCACATATTAAGATGTGTGCCTAAAACCCCTCCCTTTTGTGGGTTTTTTTTTTTGGTGGGATTTGCAAGGGATTTCTTTTCTTCGAGCCTTCATAATTTGTTTCATCTAGTTCTTCCTGGTTTATGAGATGCATCCTAATTCTTGTACTGAAAAAGCTGACAAATGATTGTTACCTATTTGCCTCCTCTTTTGGACCTCTGTCATATTCCCCTCAGCTTTCTGGGTTTTTCTCCAAGCCAGTTCCTATTCTATGTACTCATTCCTTGTGTAAAAACAGGTCTATGCTTTTGGTCATATTTGTTACCCTACTGTGTACGTTTTTCTAGTTCTTACATTTTCTTTGGAATGGGAGCTGAACTTTATGCGCCATTCACAATGCAAGTGCCCAGTCAAGCATATGTGATAGCAAAATGATGTTCCTTTCATAATTTTTCTGAACATTATCTTTTTTTGGCTACTAGTTCTGCTGAGGTCATGCTTTCACAGAGTTGTCTGTTGTAACACCATGGTCCCATTCTTAAGTGGGAACGGTCAGCTCGCAGCTCATTGTGTGAACTGTAGAGACCTACTGTATGTTCAGTGCGATTAATTTCCTCCACTGTAGCCTTCCCCAGTTGCTCAGTGTGGTGAGATTTTTCTTGCAGTTTTTCATTATTTGGTCCTTTGTACATTAATATTATTGGTAGACCTTGTCATGTAAATACTTGCATTTGTTTTTTTGGATCACATATAAATATGTTGAACAGAACAGCCACTGCATAGAGCATGGAGACTCCTCCAGTGACCTCCTTTCATTGCCCATTCATTCTGTTTCACAGTACTTATCCATGTTAGTGCCTTTTTTCCTATCTCTCCTTTTTTTTTTTTTTCTTGAAAGCCTATGTAAAAGAGCTGTTAAATGCCTGTTGGGTATTGAAGCGTATCAACCTGATTTTCTGTGTCCACCTGGCTGTTGACTCCTTCAGATAATCCAAACGATTTGTTTTGTGACTTGTACAAACCCTGTGATTCCTTCCCCTAATGTGGCATATGTAGTTATGTGTCACTGGGGGAGTTTAAAGCAAGAGGTTGCAAGTTGAGTTCGCTTATATGAGCAGGTATTTCACACCTGAGGAGTTCTGGAATTTTTTGGTGAATACCTGCTCTACTCGCAGAGTCATTAGTGCTTGTCTGTCCAGAGCTGTTTCTGAGGCAGGTTGGTTAGCACATTGCCTGTGCAGAAGGTACTCTCTGGGACCGTTAACTCCCTCTGCAGGGAACAGGGATGCCAGAGAGGCTTTTACTTTTTGCTTTTGTTGTTGGCAAATCTTCTGAGTGCTTCAGGTGTTCACTGTATGATCCTCCCTCCTACAACAGACCTAGCTGTAGGTGTAAAGGCCACATAAAACTGATTTTGCCAAAACAGTCGTTGTCAGAATTGGCAGTGAACAAAGCCAGAAACCACTGGATGTGTTGTCGAGAGAGAGGCACCCAGAGGCACGCACACACACACACGCACAGGCGTGCTGCTGACGGGGGCAGCCACACTGATCGACGTGGACAGAAGTTACTGCTTTACTGGCACCCACATGAAGACACATAGCATTAACACAAACCTGTTCCTGCCCTGCTGCTGATCAGAAATGAAGGCCACTAATAAGCGGTTCTGCCCGGTGGCGGCCCGCCGGCCGCTGCCCGTCTGGCAGAGCTGGTGACATCCAGGCCCAAGCAGAGCTCCCAGGGCTGGTGTGGCCGCTCCACTGCTGGCTCACAGGCCTCTTACCCTATGCACTGACTCATCCAGCTTAAAGCCTGTTAGCATTCCTGCATGTATTCAGGGTAGGAAGTGCACACACACAGAGGGTAAAAATAAAATTGAATAAAAATGTAGGATGGATTGTGGTGAGGGAAGCATACTGACCTGTCTGCACTCAGCAAATCCCTTTTTCCCCCTTTCCATCTGCTTTCCCACACATCTTCATGATTGGTCTGTCTTAATTCCTCCTTTTCCTCATCTTTGGTCCTTCCACTAAACATCCCATAATAAGTTTTGCACAATCCCAGCATTCTCTTCCCTTGGCATCACATAATAAATCTGGTACTCTTTTAGGCAGCGATGCTGGTGTAGTTCTTACGGCATTCTGGGGAGGGAGTTTCTTTTACTGAGCAATGTTGGTAGGTTTCACACAAAGGACAACGGTTTCAAAAAAAGTTGTTTAGAAGACTGTTCTGCTAATGTGTACAAATGTGTTAGAAATACATACCAGGCATAGTCTGTCCTCTGCACTCAAAAGTCTTTGAAACCTTCGTAGCGTACAGTTGAGCATCACAAGGCAGCCTGTGCCTTTCAGAAAAAAAACCTACTCATTTTTTAAATGAAATTAATATTAAATAAGAATTATAGTTCAAGATTAATCGATGGGGCTAACATATGCTTTAAAATGAACATGTAAGTGGATACGTTATGATAACAAAGGTATATTGAACACTGTGGTTCTTGAAAGTCTCCTTCAGCATAGTGGGTGTAGACGTCCTGCTGATCTCTGTCTGCCAGGTAACTTGAACTAGCAGCTTTCTGTTTTAACAATAAAAGAATGCTAACTATCTCTTGCTTGACATTTTAGAAAGTTAATAATTTAAACCTAACTTTACTGTTATTGACTGTTTGAAGACTAAATTAGCATGGGCAGCAAGAGTTAATTGGGTTCTACCTAATCTGACAAAGTAGTTGAAAGAGACATGACAAGTGATACTTCTTAAAAGATAATACTGATTTATTTTCAGCTTTATTCATTGCTTGAGAACTGTAAAGGTCCGGTTTTGTCATACAAACTGGCACTGTGCTCTTTGAAAAGGAAAGCAAACTAAAAAGCTACTACCAAGATAGGAAAAATCTTGCATAATGTCTTGAATGTAAAACGGAGTCTGTGCCGAGCTGTGACCTGTCTGAGGCTGGTGTCTTTGAATCAGTCCACAAGGAAAAGATTTTCTGCTAGTGAACAGTTACGTATTTCGGCACTGGACACTGCTCAGTGTCTGTAGATCAGCCCTTTTACAATACTGTCAGACTGAAGCTGAAGCGTAAGTAAAGCAATTCAAAGATACCTAGTAAGGTCAAAGTAACTGAGTCACTGTTTTTTACGTACATCTTTTAAGTAACTTTTGAGAAGCCAAGCACTTGTTACATTTGCCACAAACATAATTTTCTGCTTGTGAACCAAACGCTGATATCATGAAAGAGTAGGTAATTGTCATATTTCTTTCTCTTAAAAGATACCAAGCAGAGCTAAATAATCAATTGCACAATTATTTTCATCACTTGGGAAAGTCTGCCTGTAATGTTGCATGATTTACAGCTTGTAATGTTTGGGGTTTTTTTGTTCATCCAAAGCAGATAAAAGTCAGCCAAATGTACTTAGAACACAGAACACATCTTAACCTTAATGTTACGTTTGATGGGCAGTTATAGAAAGTATCTTGTGAAAGTAGATGCTTTCAAAATAGAGTCATTAGCAAATATATTATTTAAATGGCGACTGAAAGTTTTCATGGACTGTTCTGTCCAAAGAAACTTGCACTTTTTCACATTACTGGTAAAAATAATCACAAAAATGTCTGAAGTTGTATTTGTGTTTGATGTTTGCACAGTGGACAGCTGTTGCTTGTTCTGGTAAATAGCAGCAATATGTGTAGCTGGGAAGGTATTCAGTACTCAGTAAGTGCTGTCCATTTAAAACAGAACAAACAAACAAACACAAAACCACCAAAAAATCACAACCAAACAAACCACCACAAACCCAAACCCAGACATTCCACTTTTTGCCATAACTACTCATTAAGTGTGTATGGTGATTAAGACTCTATGTATTATATAATAAAAAATTACTAGATTCCAGATCCATTAGATGATGTATTGAAAACAAGTAATTAAAAATTGTGGTCACCATGTGATCTTTTTGTAGTGACTGCATTTAGCTGGTCTCCGTGTTAGTTGCAAAAAGCCAGGGTTGAGTCATAACGTCCGAACTAAAACCAAGCAGCCCTGAATGCTTCATCCGGCGCTGGGGTTTTGGTGCTGTGCCCTGACGCCGGTGAGCGCGGTGGCTCCTGAGGAAGCTTTGCTGTGTGCTCTCTTTGCTGGTGAAAGCCAACCCTTGCAGAGTTGCCACGTGGTCCCTAAGCCAGGTACTCTTGACTCTGAAGAATCATCTAAGAAATCCTGTGTTCAGCATTATAGTCAAACCTTGGAAACTTTTCTTCTTCCCTGCTGACAGATTCATCTTTCTTCAGTAGTGCTGTGGCTTAAACGGAGCTGCTTGTGCTGCAGAGGCTTTCTGTCCTGTCCCCTTGCCTTCTGCCGTCCTTTGCCTGGGGTACCCCTTCCGAAGCGCTCGGATGCCGAGGGCTTGCCGTCTGCCCCTGCACTCAGCAAAACGTACATCCTTGACCTCCGCCCTTTGCAGGGAGATCGGCGGGAGCTGCCTTGCTCGCAGGCGCAGTTGGCAGCGGTGTGCTGAGGGGCGGCGTGCCTGCTGGCAGCCTTCAGCAGCCACTTTCCTGCGGCCTGAGCGGCGGGCGCCGGCGCCGGTGGGTCTCACAGGGGACATACAACACAGCGGAGGGCAGTCCTGTGGGCTGCTCACCAACCCAAACTGGAGTCGGTAAACAGAAGGAAAATGCCTGTTTGCAGTGGGATTCTTAGATCGAGCTGTGAAAAGGTTGTAGCTGAGAAACGGCGAACGCGGGGCAGGTTGCTCGGCCGCTGGCGGTGGTGGCCGCTGTACTGAGGGCTCCCTGCTGGGGCCCGCTCACCCGCGCTGGGACCTCTGGGCTTCTGCTCGCCTCGCTGCAGTCTTGCTTGTCCCCTGCCTTGGACAAAGCTGTGTCTGCTTGTGGGGGCTGAAATTACAACTGGAACAGGTGTAGCAAAGCAATAAAGACCGGAGTGACGCGTTGGCACTTCTCACCTCTCAGCAAAAAGTATGTGCAAAGGAGAGAATTGCGCCACAGAGGGGTGTTCGTTGTCTGTAAGATTATGGCTGACACAGTCTTATATAAAATGAGTTTAGGAGAAGAACGTATCTTCACAAAAGCTTTACCTTTAAAAAGATGTAGAGCTTAGTAACTAGGATTTATCAACCACTTTTACAGCTTTATGACCATATTTCTTTTTGCAGCTTTAAATTGTTCTTAAAAAAAGAAAAAAGCAAATGCAACTTACACAGGCTTTGAAAGTATAAAGTGCTTGTTTCCTTTTTTAACTAATTAATCAAAAATGCATGTGAACAGACTTTTCTTCAAATGAATAAAGCAAAACTTTAAATCCAAAGGTAGACATTTCAGTGGGAAAATAAACTGGATAAGGGAAATTACAGGAACAATTAATAATGAAAATGTAGTATCTCTGTAAAACACATGAGTATATAGTCTTCTGGTCTATTTGCATTAATTGTATGCATTTACTTAATTTCTTTTATTTTAAGGCCATGGAACATCCTTTAATATAGATTGTAATGTCTGTTCATGTTTTGCTGGAAACTTGATATGCTCTACGCGTCAGTGTCTAACTGAGCATAGTTCAGAAGACGAACGTCGGAAGTTTACAGGTAACTTTCCAAACTATGGAAACTGTAAGCTTAATACTCTCAGGGCCAGAGTTAGCTTCTAAATTCCTTCCACAGTATTAACAGAAAATATCTGATAATTTGTTAGTAATATGTTTTTTAAATCAGTTCGTTTTTCTGATGTCCAACCAACATATACCTTTGGAAAAAAAAAGATCAGTATTGAAAAATAGAAGCTCGGGTAATATGTAAAAATAATAAGTAGAGATGACGTAGTGCCACTAGGGACAAGAGAGGGGTAGTTTGGGGGGGAAATGGAGAAAGCTGAGTCAAGGTAGCAAGGAAGCAGTGCACAGACCTGCCCTCCTGCTGCTTCTGAGTGCACAGGTGCTGTGCTGTATCGCTGAATTACAGGAGGGAGGACATGGCTGAAGGTATGGCACATCTTTGCATTTGCTGGAAGGCAAAGATATCCTAGTGTCTTCTTGTGTATCTTCTGTCTTAGAAAATAAGAGTGCACCAGATTCCTGGTTTGTGTGTTGCATTTACAGGTTTGCCGTGTAACTGTGTGGATCAGTTTGTGCCCGTCTGTGCTCAGAATGGACGCACGTATCCAAGTGCGTGCATAGCTCGCTGTGTTGGGCTCCAGGACAATCAATTTGAATTTGGATCATGTCTTTCCAAGGACCCTTGTAACCCTAACCCTTGTAATAAAAACCAGAGGTAAAAGCACAGTATGTTTTAAAGCTTTTCTTTGGCATCTTCTACTCATAAAGCAGATAACGCTTTTTCTTTGAATGTGTTGTGTATTGTAGTAACGTTCTATGTTTTGGGATACTCCAATAAAAATAACTGTTTGAAGTAGCTATTTTTTATTTATCATAGTTAGTAATGGACTGTAATAACTGTCAGTGCTTGGTTCTGTTTATGTAATACTATATTTTTTAAATCCATTATGCAGATCTCTGTTCTAGCAATAAAGAGAATTAATGTACACTTTCAAAAGTGGAGGAATCAAATTTTGGTGAAATGGCTCTAAGTGTCATTTTACTACTTGTTCCACACCTTCTTCTAGTAGTTTAAAAAAACCCACACCTGTATTCGAGAGTTGCAGTGAGTCTTGCTTATTCAGTGAATAATCTGTGCTTTTTATCTCTAAAATAGGAAAATATCAATCACTTCAGGACACTTGAGCTTCTTTTAGACTGATATCTTGTGAAAACTATGCCTGTACAATCTCTGTTTTTTCAATGTCAGAAAAAGCAAAATCTGTATAGACAAACATGAAAACAGAACCCATGCTCTGTACTAGTGTCAGGAAAAAAGAAAATCGGGCCTTTCTTACAGAAATCAAAGTCTGTGGCTCATAATACTGGTCTCTGTCTTCAATTTTCTCAGTGTTGTGCAATACTGCAGTCTCCTTTGAATTTGTACATTTTTCTGTTTTGAAAGAAAGCCACCCTAAGTTGTGTAATACTGTGCTTCCGTGAAAACTGATTATAGCAATTTTATTTTTTTCCTTTTTCTGCACTTTAAATGGCTTCATGCAGAAACCTGCAGAGAAAACCCTGTGGCTTTGTACTGTAATAGCCATTATGGCATTGAAAATTAGAATTTCCAAGGTGCATTGGGGATGTATGCTTTTTACCTTTCTGATTTGGAAAGTATAGAGAGGTTTTTCAGTTCTACAGAATACTATTATGCTTAGAACCACCACTTGTAGTTTCAGTAAAGGACTGAAGTTTCAGTAAAGCAGTATGTTTTTCTAGGTCAGCTTGATAATGTAGCATAAACTAACCATGCTCATTTTAAAACATTACTGAAGCACTTAGAATCTGTTTAAGATCTTACATTCCACTTGTAAAGTGTTTAAATGTCAGAATTTCTGAGTCTTGCCTAATATGGGAGGAATATGTGTAATGCATAGGACAGCAGCGCTCAGAGAGAATAGGGACATATTGTACATAATCCAGTGGTAGCCTTGTTGTTTTGGAGGAGGAGCAGTTTGTTAAAAAAGCCATTTGACTTTTCATCAGCCCATTCATCAAACTGTTGGCTGGCATTTCTCTAGCACAGGGATGTCTCGCAGGGCATATGGCAAATGTTTTGCACGTAAGTCCTTGGAAGTTATATATTTAATAGAAAGGAGAAAGAATTTCTGCGGTTGATTGCTCTTCACTTACCTGTGAAGGCTTGAGAGGGATGACATGCCAAAAAAGGGAATTGTGTTAATACTAGATTCTTCCCTGGTTTGCAGTCATCCCCAAGATGGGATGGGATGGGATGGAATGTACTGAACCAACAAAGCTAGCATCCAATTAGGTATCTGTAATCGAAACCATATGAGCTTGTAAGTCTTGTGTTCACTACCTCCCCAGGGAAGGATGAGGCTAGACCTCTGCAATACAACCTCTTGCAGTTGACTGCTTTCATGTTTTCTCTAGTTTTCCGTAAGTAGGCCTTTACAGAATGAAGCTTGGGAGTAGGTAAGAAGTTTATCCAAGCCTTTCTCAAAAATCCTTTGGAAAATACGTGGTAAAAGATAAATTTGACATAAACGTTCACATACGTTGACTAAACATGGTGCAAACCAGTTCCAGGTTTGTGATGAGACCTGAAAGCGGCTTTTCAGAATCTTTTACCACTTGTATTTCCTGCAGCTCTGCTGAACCATAGTTAGCTCTAAAGCGTTGGAAAAGATTTCACTGCAAATATTTTCCCTGAATATTTTGAGACTTATCAATTTCATATCGTGTTACAGAATTATTTTTGTTTATTACTTTATGCAGGTGCATACCAAAGAAGCAAGTTTGCTTGACTAGTTTTGGGAAGTTCGAATGTAGCCAGCATGAATGTGTGCCAAGGCAGTTAAATTGCGACCAGACGCGGGATCCTGTTTGTGACACAGACAATGTGGAATACAGCAACTTGTGTACTTTGTACCAAAAAGGAAAAAGTTTGGCATACCGAGGACCATGCCAGGTAGGAAGTGGTTCTAGCAATAAATACCAACTCATCTTTTTCTTTAATGTTCAAGTTTTTTGCAATATTCTGCTTTTTATAGCTTACAAAATGTTTTAATTTAAAGTAATCCTTTAAAAATGTAATTTTAACCAGTATAAAAAATACTCTTTCAAAATTATATTGAGAATTTTGTCAAGTGTATCTCTGCTTTAGTGAACAGCTGTCTCAAAACCAATCAAAAGCTTTATTTATGCTTTCTTGGGGATAGTACTTTGATATTTATGTTAAATCTTCCTCTATTTTTCACTATTAAAGCTTGCACCGAGATATGTTTGCAGTAATTGGTTGCAGTTCCTTGGTTAGTTAAATGCTAGTTTTTTACCAATTTGAGCTTGGTTTATTTAAAAATTAATACCTAGTCATAGAAAGCCTTTAGTGTTTTGTGTGATAGTGCTCCAGGTTTACCAAGATCTATTTACACCTAAGTTTTGTCGGAGACTAAGCAGTCTGTAATGTTTGGGTTTTTAGTTAGCCTGGATTGAATTAGTCCTCATATTAATTCCTGAGAAGGATTAGGACTAGGTATAGTTCTTCCATCCCACGGCTCCCAATGGTGTGTGCATACAAGCTGTTTCTGTCGCTTTACAAGGAAGGTCAGAGCTACTCTGAACAGAGTTGCTGGCTTTACCATTGATAGGCTGTTCATCTCCAGGTTTTTCTCAAATGATGAACATCGAGACCTTCTCTTGGTCTCAGCTGATGGATATCCCTAGCAGTACAGAACATTTTTTCAGGGTTTTTCTGTATTATGAATGCTATTGCTCTTTTAACCTACTTTTAGTTTCTGCCTTTCTGTCTTTATACCTTATTTTTCTTGCCCTTTTTCAGCAACCTCTTTAAGTACAGATAATTCTCATTGCACATCAGATATCTCATGAGACACTCAGAATGTTCAGCCCCTGAACAGTAAGAATCAAAGGAGTATTGCATGGCTGGATTTTTTTTTTCTCCAGCAGTCGTGTGCCTAGTTGCATCCATGTTCGTAAGTTTTGGACAGTGGTAGCTTTACATTTTCATTCTTGCTTTTACAGGGAAGATGACTGCAAGATAGGAGACTATTTGGGGTGCTTGCATTTACTTGTCCTTTGTCTGTTTTGTTGGTAGCTTAGGTGTGTTATATAGAAACTGTAATTTTCTTGTTGTTTTAGAGGATATACAGTGATCATATAGCTATGGTGACGTACAAGAAATCTTCGTTAGTTTAATAAAATGCTTGGACCTTAGCAAGAAATTATGAACAGAGTTGCATCATTTCACAAGACTTTGGACAAAAGTATTACTTACCTTGCCTGCAGAGAGTCAGCAATTCCATTTGTTCCTGTCGTGAAGCTTAAGTTTATTGGTATTTGACCCCTTGAACAGGTTGGATTAATGTATGTACACAGGGGGATAGGAAGAAACTGTATTACAGTTTTCTCTGATTCTTTTTTTACATGTGTTTGAATCAAATAACATGTTGAGAGAAAATGGACAAAATAAATGTATTTTTATAGATTTAAAGCTCTCAACAGTATATTTTTGACAAAGGTGTCTAGTAATGGATTTTATTCTTTTGAAGTAAATGTATACGTTTAGCTTTTCAAGTAATGTGTTAGAAATACATGCACACACACTAATTAAGAACATAAAAACACTGAGATGAATTAATAAACTAAGTAATTAAAATATTAATACATAAAACAGCAGTATTTTATTAATAATACTTTATGAAGTAATAAAATTATGAAAATTAATTAATTTAAGTAAGTTAATTTAAATGACATGGTCATTTTATTTAAGAGTTAGCACAGAACAAAAAATGTTGTTTCCAAAACATGTCTTGCTGTACATTTCTCTGATTCCAGCTTGTATTTTTCTGTTGCCTTCTTGAAGTAGTTATTCTTTGCATTTATTACCCATTCGTAAACAGGCAGGTTATTTTACTCTAGAGTCCCTGCTTCTTTGGATGTTTGACAATGTTAGCAGTGAATTTGCATTGACTTTGGTTTTCCTGATGTTAATACTGCTCTGGAGTTTCTGTACGGGAATAAATTGATCTGTGGAATGTCTCTGTGTGTTTCAGCCGTTTTGCAAGTCAGCAGAGCCTGTATGTGGGCATAACGGAGAAACCTACCGCAGCGTCTGTGCTGCCTACGCCGACCGCGTGGCCGTTGACTATTACGGGCAGTGCCAGGCTGTGGGCGTGCTCTCAGACTACGGCTTTCACACCGAGTGCGCCTTCGTTAAATGCCCCCAGCTTTCTGCTACGGGCTGCAAACCTGTTATTGCTCCGGGTACGTTAATTTGTCGTTGGAGTTTACTGCAGTAGGAGAGAGTCTCCAGGCCACGTGCATAAACAGGTGTCTCTTCAGGACAAAACTTACACTTTAAAATTATAATATTCCCTGATGTCCTTGGGACATCTGAGAGAAAGGGTGAAGCAGAGGTTTTTATTTAGGGCTGGAGCAAGCAGTATCAGGGCTTGGCTGAGTAATTCTGGGGTGGCAGGGCCTTGGCTTTAGCAGTCGCGCTCCCTTGGTCTTCAGAAGCTTGCTGCTGTCACCATCGCTGCTCCAGGAGAAGCAAGTGAGGTCTGCCATGTCCAGGGCAGAACGCTGCTCGCAGTCAGATGAGTGATCTTTTGGAAGTAGCAGCACAGATACCACACCGGAATGCCAAACGGTCGTCAGAGCTGGAGTTCCCAGAAGAACAAAGATGACATTTAATTGAAGACAGAGTAAGACACTGTGTGTATTTCCAGCCCTGTGAAGGAAGAGGGCAGTAGGAATAGTTTTGCCCTTGTGCTGTTTGAACTGGTTTTTTATTGTTTTCACAAATGCCTTCTATGTGAAACAGTAGCAAATTGCAGGTAACACATAGAACAAGGAAAGCTCACTTCTTAAACAATTTTATCCATTTTTCTCATTCATGGGTTTGAAGAAGGGTCTTTGTGCTTTATTACATTTAACATTGTAAAAGTCACTCTGTGAATGTGAATTGTGCATAATAAGTTGGGGGTGAATTAAATACACAGTCATGGGTAGAAAGCTGAAATATTAGCCCTTTGGTTTCTGAGATGGTCAGAAAAAAAACAGTAGAAGAAATATGACCTATTTCTCTGTTAAACACACATCTGTCAGACAGGTCCTTCGCCCCCCCCCCCCCCCCGCCCCCATTATATAAAGATTCTAAGCTCCAACGTGGTGTAACTGCATAGATTAATGTTTGCAATGTGCGTAACTGGCTCCTGTCATGCCCTAGCTGTTTCAGTGCTTGAAATTCATCATTTCTGTAGTTGCATGTGCATCCATCCATCCAAAACCTTGGCTTGTGGTACAGAGTGCCTGTGGGTTTTAGCTTACAGTAATGCGTCATCTTGAAACAAGTGAAAATTCATCTTGTTGCTTCATGTTGATGGGAGTAAATGTGTGTTGAAAGATGACTGCTTTTGCATTATAAATGTCTTCAGCATTAAAAAAAAATCTTAGGCGTTCTACTATCAATCCGAAACATTTACTTTGCTTTGGCAGTCTTGCTGTTTTTAGACTCAGTTAACATTCAACTTTTGACCTCTGCTTACTTAAAAGTGAAAGGACTATTTGCTTTTATTTCTGAGATATTTCTTTTATTCACATAGGAGCCTGCTGTCCGCTATGTGCTGGAATGCTGAGAATCTTGTATGACAAAGACAAGCTGGATACTTTTGCAAGGGTAAAATCATGCATTATGTATGTTAAATGGTACACAAAAAGGTCAAATTACTGTATACTGTCTCCTGAAAAGTTAACACATTATAAACCAAACAATTTTTCAGTAGGTAGCATGTGATTTGGGTTTTTTTCTTTTATATTGTTTATACTTTCCTTTATTTCTTAATGTCAAGTATAGAAATTGAATTACAATGGAAAGTAAAACAGAATTAGAGTAGGCACAAACAAGCACATTCAGCTTTGCGTTTTATATGATATACATATAATAGTATAATATTATATGATATACATATAATTTATACATAATAGTAAAGACAAATGATATGGGAACTGCATCTGTCTCATGATAGTAATACACTGTATATTTATTATTTATGGCCTTTTTGTTAAGGTTATTCTGCTAGCTCAGTGTTTCCTAATGTGGGTAACTTAGCTCTGCCATTGTCTTATGTTTAAATTGGATTTGTTTACGCTCCTTGGGTTATTTATACAGTTGTCACTGATTTTGTTGCTCTTCAGCTAAAATGTTGGATTTTAACATCTCCGTAAGTTAGACACCAGCATCCTGTATTGCTGCTCTTTGAAAACCTCCAGTGTAAGATGGATCTTCTGCTGTTGTCTACTTCTGAACGCAACATTACTAGGCCTACACTGCCCAAGGGGTGTGTGGAAGGATTGCACTTTATTGACCCCTGCTTTTATGCTTCAGTATACGGAACAGAGCAGAACACTTGATTTTTGGCATGACACCACAACAAAATAGAGTAATGACAATCATGCCTCGTGAAACAAAACAATTCATGTTTACATCTGCATGAGTTTTGTTTTTTTAAATATCAAGAAGAAAGAGAATGTCACTAAAACAGTATAAAATTACGTTAACCTGTTTATATGTTTAGAAGTAGAGATAATTAGCTATTATTGTAAAAACATAGAAAAATTTGGGTTGAACATGACCCCTGAGGATGGTCTAGTCCCAACCCCCTGCTTAAAGCGAGGTTAACTCCAGGTTGGATCAGCTTGGCCAGCTGAGCTTTTAACACCTCCAGGAGTGGAGATGCCACAAGCTGCACACGCTGCTGGACTCCCGCCAGCTCCTCAGTGTGGCCTGGGGATGGGGCAGGGCATAAATAAAGGGGGACGATGACTTCTGCTGGCTCAGTTCTTGCTGTTGCAGCCCAGTGTGTGGTTGGCCTTCATCTCAAGGCTGTGCTGCTGACTGGTGTTCTGCTGATTTCCTTGATTTCCCCTTAGAGATTTTGCGTTCGTGTTGTGTTGACTGGTTTTGCTGAATAGCAGTGTCTGATGGGTCATGACTGCATCCTGGAATGTCTTCCCATTGTCATCTCTAATGGTACCAGGGACTTGGTGACCGCTGCAACTTCTCCCTTCATACCTTACAACCTGTGGTTGTGAAGAATTTTTAGTTTTAGTTAGAAGGGCTTTCTAGTTAAAGGAATTATTTGGACTTACTTAAGTAGTTACTCAAGTAGTTGGTGGTAAGTACTAAGTACCCAAATCCAGGTACTTAGTAGGTGAGAGGTGGATTAGGGTACTTAAATCGTTGCTTTTCTTCTCCCCCCCCTCGTTTTTTTGTCACCACAGTCTTCCTGACTTTCTCTTCTCATGCTCATCTAACACCACAATACACAGTCTTCAGAGTTTTCAAAACTCGTATATATTTATATATATAAAACAATATATATCTCTCTCTTTACATTTGAAATATGTGATCTCTCAAATATTCAGGCCAGCATTCTCTTAGCACATACTAGAAACTACAGAAAGTTGACTGGGGTACAAAGCCCCCAGAGATGATCTCTGAGTGTTGCAGCCACCTGGAGCCTGTGCAGGGTGTGAACTGCCCTGAGCACAGTCAGGAGCTCTGTCCCTTTGTTACTCCACTGGCAGTCAGAGGCCAGCCAGCATCTCGGTAATACCGTAGAAAATGCCCAGCTGTGTATTTGAGTAATTTGATACTTTTGTCATCTATATTTAATTAATAACATTGATCTCCTCTGATTGTATCAATGAAACTATAGGATTGGTGTGCAGCTCTTGCTTTTGCCAGTATACATATACATACAGTGCATACATGCATTGTGCTGGAGATGGTTAAGGCTCAGATACACAGACTCATTGCTACAATTGCTAGTGTACACTTTAACCAACCCGAGAGGGCAAGGAGTAGTAATGTGCGCCTATTTTAGTTCAGACAGGTGGTTAATTTGAGGAAAAACTGCCTCAGCTACTGAAGAGTTTCTCCCCCCACCCCTCTGGCCTTTTTTGTAAAGACAGCAGGAAAAGTCATCATCTACACAGAGCAAAGAAACATTAGAGATCTGCTAAAATTCTCATCTAGTCTACTAGATTTCTAATCTAAGACATAAAAATCCAAGGTAAAGTATCCATGTGCTTCTGTTTTAAGACTGAACAGGGTTTGCTGATCAGTCAGCATGTCAGACTACATTTCAGCCGGGCTGTGACAGGGAAAACCCTCAGAGATCTGGTAAAAGAAGTGTCGTGCAACACCTTGCAGGTTTGGTCCATGTAGTCTACTTCGATTTCCCAGATTTCCATTTGTTAAGGTCCTGTACCAGTGGTCTTAAAAGAAACTAAGCTACAGTAGGATACAAAGAATGGATTTGCTGCAGCTAAAGCCGGAAAACAGAACAAAGCAGAATGACCAGAAGTCACAAGTATTTGTGTTGGTGGTCTATACTGTTCAGCACATGCAGAAGTGACCTGGAAAAAAAGATGAAAAACCTGTAAGGTGTGGCAGTCCTTGAACAGACTGAGCATCTACAATCAAATTGTTGTTTGTCAGATACAAGCAGCAAGCAGAACAGAGACAAGAATTTTAAGAGAAAAACACATTTACCTGCTAGTTACGTAGTGATGTTGAAACATCATGTGCTCTCACATATACAGACATGTAACTGTCTTTACAAAGCCAGAGCTCTTCATTTCTGGTGGCTCTTGAAACAGATTCTATGATGGTAAGGGAGTGCTGGCTGGTGGGGCTGCTCTGCCTCTTGTTTCCCAGTGTGCGAGTACAAGCTGCTTTAACATAACCAGTTACGTTACTTTGAGGTACATGATACACGTGCACGCTAACTATGAAGCTGGAGAACAACATGTATTGAAACCATGGTTAATTTGAGCAGTAAATAATTTTTTTCCGCTCTTCACTTTTTTATGGGTTTGGTTTCTTTTTCAGAATCATAGAATCATTTTTTAGACTGATGTTTTAGAATCACTGAATCATTCCAGTTTTTTGCTAGCAATTAGAACTGAATAGTTTAATGGCTGAAACAAATTTTCTGACATGATTTCAAGTTGTTGAAACTGAAGAGGAGAAATGTAAGTTTGCATAATATCACTTCATCCACGAAGTTCTTTGTTTTCTTCCAGGTGACAAATAAAAAGCCTATAACCGTACTTGACGTACTTGAAAAAATCCGCCTGCATGTCTCAGTGCCACAGTGTGATGTGTTTGGATACTTAAGCATAGAATCTGAAATTGTGATCCTCATCATTCCTGTGGATCAGAACCCCAAACCGTTGCAGGTAGACCATGCTGTTATTTCGTTTGCCCGGTGTGGATTTACTTCATTTTTAGATGTGTACACTACTTTTCTATTTTCAATACAGCAGTTTTAAAATTGTGCATTCTCCTGTGTCCCAAATACATGGGGATTTCTGTAGTGACTCAAATCTGACTAGCCAGGGTTATGGATGGTAAAACGTGTCTTGAGAATTCTGCTTTTCTGGTAAGAGGCTTTTAAGTGTGGGTAGTTAGAGGGGGGAGGTGAAGGAAGGCCAAGGACAGAGCAGTATGATTTTTGTTTTAAAATTAATAAATGCAGAACTCTCGATTTCCTATGACTAAAATAACAGAAAAATAATTACTGAATGCCCTCTTAAATTAATACTTATACACTCTGTATTAATTAATAGATAATTATTTAGTAATCATATATAATTATATAATATATATGATAATATATATAATTAATATATTATTAATTAATTAAACACACAGCTGCATATGAAATGGTACTCCTTTGTCTCCGGTGTCAGTGTTAAGAGTAGATTGAAGTATCTGTGGTATTAGGCTGAAGCACATCATGCGTATTGGTACCATATTCATACACTGTGCACATCTTGATGTTAAGGAGTCGTTCATACCAAAGAAGATCTGTTGATCCTATTCTGAGACCATCCTGGGTTTGATACTCCTTTCCACTTTATGGTAAAAAGTGCTGGGAGATCCCGAAATGCTATTATGCCCTTAAAAAGGAAATAACTTTCCAATAAGCTGCCCAGTTCGCTGTGTCACAGCTAGTTCATGCTAGCAAACAAGAACCTAACACTCACAGCACGGAACTCTAAAGGTAAACCAACAAATGCAGCTCGGAGTCCTTACGGTGTTTTCTTTGGCGTAGTTCAGCGCAACAGAAGCAAGGCTTTGCTACGTATTGCTTTGTTACACCCTTGGAGCTGTTGCTTCATTTTTACTTTCTGCTTGTTAACCTGTGCAAGCAAGGAACATAATTCCTTGCCATTTTATAGTTGTTTCTAATAGTCTTGCCCAGCCCTGCTGAGAGCAGTTTATAGCGAAGTGGCTTTGCAGATCAGGTGCTCCGACTGCTTCATTCTGTTCCTGGCATGTCGGTGTGTACTGGTGTGAAATGAAGGACTTAGCTTTGACAAGGAAGGGGAGAGAAAACCTGGCCACACTCTCTCTTTTATCTTTTACAACGCAAACAGAATTCAGGCAGATTCATTTCCTTGTTTATTTTATATTGGTGGCTGCTTCCCATTTCCATTTTATTTGTACAGTCTAGTTTTGCATGCTCGGTATCGCTTCTGGGACAGGCTGAAATTACAGTGCAAGAGGACACATCACTGCCACAGACTTTGCAAGCTGCAGTATCTAACTGGGTAGGTTTTTTTCCCAGGCAGATACATTGTGTGTGTTTTGCTTGCCCATGCTACTGGAGCTACTGGCTCCAACTCAGCTCCCGCTTATGTCTCTTTCTTTAATAGAAATAATCCAAAATGTAACCAGGACTTAGGAAACAAGGTCTGAGCCCTGCCAGCCTGGTCAGCTCTCACTCCACCTGCAGCAGGTGCAGTTGGACCCCTAGGCAGAGGAGGACTCTGAACGCAGAGAGCCCCTCTGAACCAGGGAGGAGCTGCTCTCCCACTGGTGACACTGGTTGCTGGTGCACGGGTTCCTCAGCTTTCAAGCCCTGGGCCTCCACGTGTGAGCTTGTCAAGTTAAAACCTCAGCCGAGGCAGCTTCCAAAGCTCTTAGTACTAAATTGACTCCTGGGTTGCAGTAGAAGGTAAGGTGGAAAAAATGAATTTTCTAACATAAATTTCTGATTATCATCATGTCAGTGGGGGAATGAAAACCTGAAAACTTGGGGTTTCTCAGGTTTTCCCATTATTTCCATTCTTCTCTTCCCTGCCCGTAAAAGAAATCAGTTTGCCCTGATTTAGAAGAAAAATCCCAGTAAGATGAAAATCTTGGTTCTTCCACTGTTGCAGACTTCAAGGCAGTATCCTGGTTAATCAGGAAGTCAGCCCTCAGTTTTAGAGATACTGACTTCAGTTATAGGTTACTGTGAGATTTTTGGCATGGGCATTCAAAACACATTTTACGTAGCTTCCTTCCTTCCCTTTTGCTACTACCTGGGGCTTCCACAGCAGTTTTCATAGTACCAAAGTCTATGATAAGAGCTCTGATATATTTTCTAGGAAACACTCCCAAAAGTTATATAACTCTTATGTGCTGATGGGAATAACTCTGATTTCCTTTCCTGAATTTTGCTATCTAGCAACACTTTTGCATTGGCATTTCATGTGGCAAGAGAAGAACTAATAACTTCTTTTTTTTTTTTTTTTAGATTGAAGCCTGCAATAAAGAAGCAGAAAAAATAGAGTCACTGATAAATTCAGACAGTCCAACATTAGCATCACACGTGCCGCTGTCAGCTCTAATTGCATCTCAAGTACAAGTTTCATTGAGCATCTCTTCACCTTCTGTTAAAGTGGTGCCTGTTCTGCACTCCCTGTTTGTAAGCCTTTTATTCCCCTTGTCAGCATTAATATATTATATATAACTGCTAAGAAAATATACATGAGTATTGCAGTGTTTTATATTGTGAAGGACATTCAGAATTGTTGATCACTGAAACAGAAAACAAAAATTGTAGAAGATTTGATAAACTAATATTTTTTTTCAATGAAGAACTAAAAGTATTTGGAATAATGTGAAAAGATTATTCTTTTATTCATTACTAGTCAGATGAAAGTTTCAGCACAGGTAGGTGGTTTTCCATTCAGTTTCAGCACAATTAGGTGGTTTTCCATTGATCTTGGAAACATAAAAATACTCTCGAAGGATCCGACACAGATTTACGATTTTTGCAAGAAGGGATCTTACAGGGTTTTTATCTGCAATGAACAAAATAGTGTTTCAAATTTATTGAAGAACGTTTACTTTGTATTGTTCAGATGTGTATCAGTGACAATGAAATGCTATTTTAAACATCATGTTTGGAAGAAAAAAATTGCTGCTACTTAATTACCTTACCAAAAATTTAAGAGTCTATTCTCATGTAAATATGCTTTCATATTTTATTATGAAGAAAACTAACTAGCCCTGGGCCTGTTTCTGTAGACATCTTTACTTGGACTAGTGAAGATTGGCAGGACACTGGGCTCAGTGCGTGTAAAATGACAATCAAGCTCTATACTAGTACCTGACTTCAATGAAGAAATATGTTCTTTTTATAGTTTTGTACATTTCAGAATCTCATATTGGATGCAAATATAAAGAATCTCAGTATCTATATTTAAGTGTCATTTAAAATATTGCAGTATTTGCATGTTATCTAATGAAATTTATACTTCAAATGTTTATACAAACAGTATGTTTTATTACTTATTGTATTTTATGCACCTGACCTTAGTCCACATGAAGTATTTTATATCAGTATTATGATAGCCAACTTTTGAAGTATATACAGAAAAACTTATTTTTGCCAAAATGCTGAACTTTGAAAGAAAGCACTGAAAACTTTTTGAACATATATGTTGTTGTAGCATGTTTGTAGCGATTATTTTCTGCTAAATCTTTTAAATGCAAAAGTATTAAAACTTTTTATTTTAATAAAACACTTTGTCATGTGTCCTTGTATATGAATGCATGTAATTTTATAGAATTCTGCAATACAACATGTATTTTTCTTTCTCAAATCAACACAGAACTAACTGCAGTTACATACATTCATGACTCACGCAGTTTAATGTTTCCAAATGAAGTACATTTCAAGGGGGTTCAGGGGGTGGGCTGTGGGGTTCTTTACCAAATCTGCGTCACGTACATGTAAATCTATGCCATGAGTGTCAGATGAATGCAGACGTCTTCATGGGACCCTCCTGGGTAAGGTTATAGGTATCCTCCAGTTACATTTAGAAGAGACATCTCTCACCTACACCTGTGAAACTTGCACGAATGATAAGGACAGTATTAAAATAATATAATATATTGTATATTATATATGATATAATAATAATATAACATATATAATTTTATATAATATAACAGAAATATAATAATTTGTACTTGGACTTGAAGGTTCGACCTCCTCCAGAGCAAACAGAGTGACTGGGTGCGTGTGCTCGCAAGCCCACAGAGTGAGTTTCTCTGACACCTCCATCAGCTGCTTTTCCAAGCACGTCCTTGTTGTTTGTTGTCTCTTTGTGAGTGAAGAGCACTTCTGTATTTTAAGTGCAGTTGTGCTGTGGCTGGAGTTCTGAGCACTTCTGCTAGACGAGTACAAACGCAGATCATCCTTGGAAGTGTTCTTGCCAAATAACATCAGGAAGACTCATGCACATAATCATCAAAGTCTGGATACAAAAAAACTTGCCCATCTGTTTCTGAAATTTCTTCTGTGGATTCTTTAGAAAGTTGGACACGAGTACAATGAATGCATTTGAAAAGCTTTTTGAACTGAAATGGCTTAGATGATCTCCCCAGAAACTGCAAACAATTCAAGTGGTTTAGTGAATCCCTTGTTTTTTCCAAGTCATTAGCAAGTATCTCTTCAACATGTAGCCTGTTAGCTTGCTTAGCATTTGGCTGAAGCAATCCACTGCCTACTAAAATGAACAGAATTGTTAATGTCTTAAGGAAACAGATGTATGCCACACTGGTAAAACTACTAGTGGGGGTTTTTTTCACACCTGTGAAGATTTTCTCAAATGAAAGGTAATACCAAAAAAAGTTACCTCGATTTGCATGATGAATCTGGAAAAAAAAAAGAATTTAAGCCCAGAGATTTTTGAATTCACATATGAGTGTCCAGCACTTGCTAGAAAAGAATGGAGATTTTGAGTGGTTATGTTAAATATTTGGTGATGCCTTGACGCAACAGAAGTTTAATGTTGTTGATTATGTGGGAGCCATCGGGCATTTCCATTTTGGCAGAGCCATAGTTAATTTGTATTTATGAATTATTAGTCTTACTGGTTTTTATTAGCTGATTATTTTTTATGTGTTATTTTAATGTATTCCTAAATTCCTGAACCTAAGTCCAGCATCTGCAGTGTACTGGGCTTAGGTTCTTTTTGCTGGATGAACAGAAGTACTTTAACAGTTAATGGGTTTTCTCAAGACCTTGGACTGCCTCAAGGGAATGAAGAAACTATTTACTTACGGGGTTTGAATCCGATTGAATTAGGAGAAAAGATGGAAGAAACCAAGCCTGGAGTTACTCACAAGTCAGGAAATTTGAACCTAATGGGGAAAATCTGATGCAGGTTCCAGACGAGTTTTCCCTCTAAGTGCTGATCACGTTCTGTCCCATCTGCGTGGGAATCTGGGGCCACTTCAGCAGAAATGGCGACAGCACAAGGGCACTGCAAAGCCGCACAAGCCTGGTTGTTGCTTTTGTAACAGGACCCAGCTGAAGCATTTACAAACCATTGGTTTTTTGCCTGCTGAACATCAGAGGTGACGTCAGTAACTGGCTCCAGAGGGATGTTTCCCTTCTGCTTCCATTAGTTTAGTTTGGCTGCTGTCAGCAGGACAGGGCGCAGGGGCTGCAGCAGCACCCGCGGGGATGCACTGCCGGGGGCTCAGCTGTGCCGCGGGCCGCAGCCTGCCGCCTCGCGCTTGGTGCCTGGTGCCTCACGCCTGGTGCCTCGCCCTGCTGCCAAGTTTCAAGCCCAGCAGGAGCTGGGATCGCTGGATTTCAGAGACCGCAACAGTCGGGTCTGCGAGAGGGCACGAGATGGGCGCTCGGCCCCGCCGCGTGCCGCCAGAGCTGCGCCGCTCTTCCATGCTCCGGCCTTACGCAGCTTGACGCTATGTCAGTGCGTGGACAGCTGTGTGAACGGCTCCGGGCTGAACGGCACTGCCAGCTGTACAGCCTTGCTGAGTTTTATGATGCTTTCCCAGGTCTTCCTTCCACACACAGCGTGCTGCAAAGCTTTTCAACACTGTCACTAATTACAGCTGACCAGAACTATGCCGTTCAGCATATATAAGAGCACAGTTCTGATTATTATATACAGATTATACATCACATCTATGAACCTATACATGGCTTTCCAATTTGTTGTATTGACAGGTACCTGTTAATCAGATCTCCATCCATTCTTAGAATAAATATATCTTCCCTCAATGTATTCTCAGATTTGCCCTCCTCAAAGCCAGTTTCTGTTGGGTTTGGCCAGGTGCAGCAAGAAATAACCTGAGCCGAAGGAGGTGGTGCTGGTTCAGTACGTCATAATCTTACGTGCTGTAAAGAGCCACCCTTGTGTTTTGGCAAATGCTTTCTGTTGGCTTTGGCGAGGTTTCGTAGTTTATTTCTTTGTGCTTGGATCCAAGCATCAGCTGCAACATATGCAAAGGTTTTTAATCTGGTTCTTCAGTTCTGCTGCTCCTTCTAAGCTAGCATTCTTCTAAAGCACTTCTGAGCTGTCCTAGCAGGTGATGTGATTTCGTTAGCAGGTCAGGACGCACAGCAGAACAGGACATTTCTTTGCAAAACCTTCTCACCAGTGCTAGCGTGGTCAGTTTCAAACTGAAGCCTCCTCTTCAACATGGCGATCCACAATTCTGCACGGCTCGCTGGCAGTGGACTGAATGGACAGGTTATGACTACTGTTTGGTGCATAAATTTACTTTTTAATCAATTTTTGAACTGCAGCAGCAGGAGTGACATCAGTAAATATATATAAGGATGTATTGCCATGCACATATACAGCTATATAAACATGTATGTGTATAAATACATTTATCTCACAGTGCCCTGTGTCAGGCTCTGTATCACCCTCTTCAAGAAGAGCACATTTGGCCATTGCAGAGAATTTAGCAATTTATTTTAGCAAAGAATCCAAATTTTGGGTGTTAATACTTTTAAAGTTGAATATCAAGTACGACATGGCAATCAAAGCTGCGGGATCCAACTGTGTGATTTTGTTATGTAATTTATACACGGTGTTGCCTAACTGTAAGTGTGCAAAAACGCTGAAAAAAATGTCTCTGGCTTGTTGCATTCTGAAGTGCACCTCTCAGCAGCCATCCCTGTTCCTGAGTCAGGGCAAGCGCAGCAGCAGCTCCTGCGCATGGCGCAAGGGCCGCCCTCAGCAGCAGCAGCAGCTGCTACCAGCCGCCCACAGAGGTTCAGTCCCTCTGGCATAAGTTTAAGTATTTCTAGCCATTAATTCCGTGCAGAAACTGAGCTGCTGCTGGCAAGGCTGTGGTTGTCCTGTTCACTAGCAAGGACAAGGGCCGTGGGCACCACCGGCTCCTCCGAGCGACCACTTCAGCCAGACCCGGCACAGCTTGGCCACAACACAAGGTACCACGAGCGGCTGGTTCTATGCTGGAAAACAAACTGTGTCTCAAACACACTCTGTGCATGTGTGAAACCTGCCAGGTTGTGCATTTTGCTTTTTTTACCAGACCTGAAGTGGCAATGCAAAGTCTGGCCCAGCATCTCATGGCTGCAGTGTTTCAAGTGCTGCTCATAGCCCCAGTGCTGCACTTGCTGCACACCTGGACCACGGCTTTAAGAGCTCACTCAGGACCCAGATGAAATCAAAGATGATGTCAGAAACACAAATACACATTTCAAAACTAGAAAATAGATAAAGCTATGGTATTTTTAACTCAGTTTAGCTAAGTCAGGTTAGCATAGCCATGAAGACAGAGTAACTTTGGTTTTACCTTCCCCAAGTAATGCAGACAGGATGCATGTCTCGCTTCCAGGCTGGTCTAGGAGCCGCGGAGCCTTAACTCCAGCGCTGCCTGCACAGTAGTAGCACCCTCTGCAGTCCTCAGCACGGAAATCGTCAGTGTCTGAGCAAGGAACAACAGAGCTGGACAGAATATTGCATTCCAAAAATTATCAGATGTGGCCTTCTCTGTGCAATGGAAAACCTGCGGGGTCCGACTTCCTGTTCCCATCAGTCTCATTTGACTGAAACCCGATTTTCCTAAAGGCACAGGATACAACCATAAAACCGTGAGTTGGCATTTACAAAGCTGTTGTAACTGAATTTTCTAGGGTAGTTTCTTGCGGTTTTTTTTAACTCCCCAAAAGAAAAATGTTATTTGCAATTGCAGATTATTTCTTCAGCTTATGGTTAACAGAGTTATGCACTTGGTACTGCGTAAAAGTAAATTATATGCCATGTCCCTTAACCACTCCTTGTTGCTGTGTGCTTTTTTGTAGCACAGTGAAGACTATGGGCACAGCTGGGAAAGTTTGAAAAGTTGCTCATAGGGTTCATTACAATCATTTTAAAAATATGAAAATAAATGGGTATCTCTTTTTCCATATTCTTGGAAGCTTTCCACAATTTCTGTTATCACGTAGCTCCCCACCATAATTTCCAATTTATTTTTGTTTTTCCCATTAGCTGCAGTAGCTGTCCCTCAAACATTTGCTGACCAGAACCAACCCTTCTTTCTTACACAGCACTTTTAAAAAAATAATTACAAAAAACTTTGACCATGTGGGTTTTACAGCCATTTAGAAAAAAACTGTTCTTTAAAAACAGAAATAAGTTTTTGATCTCCTCACAGCAGAGCACACTCCTCTGATGAAAATGCAACTGTGTGAGCTCCATTACTTTGCCTTACCCAAGGCAACTAACCTGCCGTTACAGCATAGATCATGGATATGCCTGCCGTAGCTGGCACGTATGTATGAGCGCTACCTTTTCAACTGGGTGTACACTAGTGTTTACAGAAATGTTTTATTACCATAACAGCTCTTTTCCTGTATCCCATTAAATTAATTTGAAAATTGAAGAATATTTAAATAAAAGTAAGACACCTATCATCTTACCTCTGAACTTCAATCTGTAAATTGGGGTGTTAGCATCACTATTTCTCTGTGGTTGCACAGCACAGCATATTCTGCTGCTGAATCCCACGTTGCAAGTCACAAATTACATTCTCCAAGTCTTTTTTGGGTTTGTTTTGGTTTTTCTCTCCTCCAAATGAAACAACTGCCATGGTTTCACCACCTTCTGTTTGAATTCTGATGACAGATGCAGACTTCCCCTGCTTATGATACCCTGTAAAGAGAAGGAACTCAGCTATCCAAACTTTCAGCGCTTGTTGCAGCCCACTGGCAATTCATAATGTATTTAAAACATGGCATTGCAGTAACAGATACCTACTTCTGTGTAGTACAAGGTTTGCTCTCATTATTTTACGACTAATTAACACCATGGTATTAACAGGGTATATAGAGTTGACTCCATCTAAGCACCCCAACCACAATCTATCATCTCACACATGCTCAGCTATTCAGTCAAAGCCAGTGAAATTACGGCCTCTAATATCACAGCCTGTGTTAGTGACTAAATACTGCCCGTCCAGCTCTAGGTGGCTGCAACAGGAGAAGCTGCACAGGCAGAAACAGAGGAACGACCCCTGTAACAGGATGGCTGTTACGAAGGCGGCTGCTTTGACCCCAGCCAGCAACTCCGCCTCATGCAGCTGCTTGCTCCCCCCACCTGGTGGGATGCAGAGGAGAACTGGGAAAAGGTAAACATTGTGAGCTGGGATAAGAACAGTTCAATAATGGAAATAAAGTCAAACATAATACTAACGCTACTAGTACTAATTACAATGAAAAGGGAGATGACAACAGGAGAAAGAGAACTAAAGCTCGAGACAGAACCGCCCCCCCAAGCGATGCACAGTACAATGGCTCGCCCCCACTGAGCGATGCCCAGCCCGTCCCCCAGCAGCGACCCCCCCAGCCCCCCCCAGTTTATATACTCAGCGTGACGCCATACGGCATGGAACAGCCCTCTGGCCCGCGGGGGCCAGCTGTCCCGGCCGTGCCCCCCAGCTCCTTGTGCCCCCCAGCTGCTCGCTGGCCGCCCGAGAAGCTGAGAACTCCTCGACGGAGTATAAATGTGGCCCAGCACCAGCCGAGCTCAGGGTGTGCCCCCAGCGCCGCTCCCACCACCCCCAGTGCCCCCCGCCCCCGCTACAAAGAAAATGAACTCCCTCCTAGCCCGCACAGGACACTAACAGAAAAAACAGCCACTGGCGACTTCCACCCGCACTTGACGCCGTGGGGATGCGCCAGCGGCAGCAAGCTGGTGCCCTTGGCGCAAGGGGCAGCCCAGCAGCGGGCAGGCAGGCTGCAGCACAGCCACGGGGGTCCCACACCCGCTGCCCTGCCAGAACGGCTACCGCGGGCTTACCTGTAACAATGCCCGACTGCATTACTGCATTATTTTGCCGGCACTTCTCTTGCATAATGGTTGCCATCTTGCAAGCCTGAGGGGAACTTCTCTTTTTAATCATCAAATGCGTGCGAGCAGCAGAGCTGAGCCTGCGGCTGGTGGCCTGCCCACCATTTAGCTGTTCCAGCCATAAAGGTCTCCACCTGAACCAGCCATCTGCGGGTCCTGTAGCACCTGCGGAGAGAAATAAGCATCTTCAGGAGGAGTCATCTCTTGTATTTTAAATATCTTGTAGGGTAAGAAAGACTGCGCTCTAGGAACGCTCGCGTGGGCAGAGGGTGCTCCCACTGGCGCAAGGAACAGTGCGCGGGGTAGCTCCTCAGCAGTGGTAGGCGTAACCAGGACATTTCTCATCAGTCTTAGACCAATTCTTAGCCAGGTTTAAGCATACTCAAAAATATGCAAGGACCTGATTACAATCCAGTAATATGCACCCATCGCATTCGTGGAGAGCAGTTTCTCTTGGGAAGTGTTCAATAAGCTTCAGAGGCAAACACGGTGTGGGCGGGGGCCAGCGGTGCCGATTCACTCTGAACTTTCCCCGTCACTGTTTGTGCACCGAGGCTCCGTGTGGCGCTGCCTCCGGTGCGGCACCATCCCTGTGCCCCGATGGTGGCACCCGCAACCCATTGTCCCTGGTATTCATTTGTCACACAGCCAGAAGTAGCACACTCACATCTGTGCTCAACAAGTGGAAATAAGTGGAAATAAACTCAACTTGCGCTCAACAAGTAAATAAATTAAATAGAAAACATGCACATTGATAAGCAGATCGAGATAACATCACTGGAACAAACACTGGAAATGAACTAATTGTTCAGTACTTGTTCTCAAGGGCATAACAAGATTTCCAATTCTGAAATTTCCAAACCCGCCTAGTTCACCCAAGTTTCCTTTGTACAGCCGAGCCACATGTCAGGCAGAGGGGTTCAGGCACGGGCAGCGTGCACATACCAACCATGCCACCCCGTCATACTCCAATTCCTGACAGCAGAGCAGATGTTTCATACGAGGGCACAGCAGGAACATCTATCCTCAGTGGCACACGCAGCCGCTGCTGACCCCCGACAGCCGCCCCGCGCCCCACTGCCCCGCCAGCTCCGCCGCCACGCTCACAGCAGCCAAGGAGGCTCCTGCCGGCACACGAGGAATGAAGCCAGGCTGGGCAAAGCGCGGCCCCTCTGCCCACGGCGCGGGCAGCATGGCACACAGCCCAGGCCCCACGGCCACGGCTCAGCAACCCCGGCACCCGGGACCAGCGTGGGAGTCGGTGCAGGGCAGGCGGGCGCACCCCTCCACAGGGGACCCCTGGTTAGGGATCCCTCAGCCCAGCGGACATGCGTAAGGCCACGGGCACGGAGGGAGCAGGCAGATTCTGTGCGATGGAGGGGCTGGAGCAGCTCAGCGGCCAGGGAAGGCGGGAGCGCAGGGACACCTCGGCTGGAGAGGCGACGGGGGTCCCACCAGCGCACGGGCGCCCGAAGGGTGGGAGCGGCGAAGGGGGAGCCGGGCTCGCCCCAGCAGAGCCCGCTGTTAGACAAGAGGCAAAAGCCTCAATTTCTGTCTGAACACCAGAGAACACCTGCAGCGTGAGCTGGGTCGGAGACCGGCACCGGCTGCCCAGAGGGGCTGGCAGCACCTCCCGCCCCACAGGGCTCCCGCTCAGCACACCGGACACAGCCCCGGGCTGGATTAGATAACCCAAAGAAGTCTCGTCCCACCTCAACCATTCTGTGATTCCATAATAAAGCTCTGAGTAGCTGAAAAGTAGCACTACACGTGCTACACGTGCTGTAAATTTCGCGGGTCTCCTCGCTTATTCTGCATTTTTAAAACGTAGCTATTAATTGCACTATTTGAAGCCCTAATGTATGCCCTATCTTCTCTTTGCAAGTTAATTAGTTAATTCCACACCAAGAATCCTATTGCAGCAACACATTTCAAAAACAAATACCAAACAACTCTGAGCTGCTGCACTTTGTGCACCCAACCGGCTGCGGCCACCGCACAGCGCTGGGGCAGCCCCGGGCACGTAGCTGGCACCCGGGAAGGGGGCTGAAGGCGTCCGACCCCCTCCTGGCTCCCCCAACAGCTCCCTGCACTGCTGGGGGAGTTCAAGCCACAATTCAGTAAGTCAAGTGAGTTGAAAACGTATTATATAGCTACTACACACTTCTCAAAGGTACATATTTCTCTCCATATAGTATGGCCCTTCCTGCACTGTGAAATGAAAGGTCTGGCCCAAAACTCACAGGTTAGGGGAAGACTGACAGCCATAGCCCAGGTGCCTCTACTTTGAATGTTTAACACCCAGATCGCTGTCTAGCGTACTTCTCTATTTGTGTTAAAGCTTTGGATGTATTTTTTGAAGTCTGTATTTATTTATGGCTTCAGAATGTTCGTCTTTCAATACAGAAATCCTGTCCTCTCTAAAACGTATCAATTTCACAGGTTCAAAACCACTGCTGTTATGTTGTCAGTAGCTCAAAAGATTTTTTTGTATATTGTTTTATGATTTTTTTTACAAGACAGAGCTAGTACGTGCTAAAGGTCTTTTTAGAAAAGCTGCTGTGGACCATTAACAGGAACGGAAAGCTGTTCAGAGTTGCATGAGGTGTTTGGCTCAGATTTGTGTTTGCTGAAGGAAGCATACCACAGTTTCTGAGAAGGAATATAACTTTCCTTAAATTAAGTACAGAAACAGCTAGGTACAGTGTGGGAAACATATATTTTGATAGGCTCAGTGGAACACTACACTCTTGTGGTTTTAAAACAAAACTTCAACCCTAAGATTCAAAATACAAAGTGTGGCCAGGGTTGTGTCCCCACAGAAAGCCCGCAGGTGGCATCACTGCCCAAGCTGAGTTACGTTTCAGCTGCTTTTAACTTAGAAGGAATATAACTGGTTTGGGATTTCTTTGCATTTTTTTTTCTTAAGCTAGCGCTTTTCTACAGCTTCAGCTCTACTTTCTGTGCCACTTAATTCTCAAAATCGAATTTGCACAGGCCTGATAAGTCTGTCATGCTTTTACGTAAATTTACTTTCTCCTGCAGACATCCACCGGGAAGCGTCCCAGACTGCTCCAAGAACACAACTCCTCTGTATCTAAACCGGCACGTCATTTCTGCGTGGGTTTTGAGCACACCTGACGCCAAGGATGTGTAGGGTTGTGTTAAACTGCTGGCATGGAACGAGCCAAAGCTGTAACAATAGTTTCTGTCACTACTAATCTGCAAAGTCTGTGTAACTGGCCATTCCAAGAGGCCACACACACAGACACACAGACACACAGACACACAGACACACAGACACACAGACACACAGACACACAGACACACAGACACACAGACACACAGACACACAGACACACAGACACACAGACACACAGACACACAGACACACAGACAGACACACACGCGCTCTCAAGTTTTCAACCCTCGTGAGCAAAGAAGTGCATGTTTTGAAGATGAAGAAAACCCTGGTTCAAGGAACTCGTGTGCACAGACGTGACAGTATCAGGAACTACAGTAAATTCAGCCTTACTGCCTTGACTTACAAGAGGGAAACCAGCAAGTGAGGAAGCCAAGTTACAGCTGGAGGCGCCACCGGAGGAGACCAGAAAGCAGCCTGGTGATGTCGCGCGAGCTGCTGCAGCGTTGGTCCATCGTTCAGAAAGGACATCAAGCGTTACCAGTACCTTAACATCTGAACGGTCACCAGCAGACTGCAGCACTGCTTCTTCTCTGGTATCGGGGCCCTCAGCAAGGGCAGGATGGAGGATCAGCCAGGAGCCAAGGCGCAGGGGATCCTGATGGCCACCAGGACACAGTGCCCCCTGCTCCAGCCGCGGCAGCGCTGAACCCTTCCACGTGCAGCCACCTGGGCACCATGTATATCATCTGCTGTTGAAAAGAAGAAGGATGTAAACTGAGGCAGGGATGTCCCTGACTGAGCCTTGACTGGCCGCCCCCCTCCTCCCTCGCAGCCCCCCGCATGGCTTCTGGGGCTCCCTGCCGGCCGCAGCGCGAGCGGGCTGTGCTTGCTCTGCAGCCCCCCAGCGACATGCACACCCAGTCCCGCGCTAGAACAGAGCCTAGTACTGCTCCCACCCGTTCCTCATGCATGCTCTCCCGAGCTGGTCTCTCTGAGGGACCTCAGCGGCATCAGCTGCACACCTCCAGCGTTACAGGCTGCAGCTCAGACCCCTCATGGACACAGGGTAGGTGAGAAGTTGACTCGTCACAGAAGCACAAATAGCGTATTTTATTTAGCAGTACGGAGGGAAGGGAACTTTAAAAAAAAAAAAAAAAAGTCTCCCTTGCAGGATTTATGGCCCTGCTCAGGGCTTGTCACCAACATAGCATTTGCAGTGCTGCTTAACCCTCCCATGTCAGCTGGTTATCTTTATCCGGTTTGTGAATTCCTTTCTCCAAAACTGTGTGTGTAAACCTTTGCCCTTCTTATTCCTTTAAAAACCCACCCCCTTCCACCCACAGAGAGGGAACAGGGCTGGCCCCACCAGCTGAACATCTTCTAATGGTAAAGTCGCTGTAATCGGAAGGTTTTATGGCTGCAGGTTTCCTGAAGAGCAACCCGTATTGCCGCATGACACAAACACCCCATCCGCAGCAGGAAAGTCTGACCAGCAAACACACAAGTAGGTCTAACAACGTTCAGCCACAAAGCAGCACAAAGCAGACGTTTTATGCAAGTAACAGATCTTCCACCTACTCCAAACCAGGCAGAAAGCGGACAAGAAAGTGTGAAACCCACACCAACACTTTCAGTATTTTTATGAACAGTTGAGCTCACTGGCCCAGAGGTACACATGGCTCAGGGCAGCAGAAACAGCAGGAAGCACACAGAAGCAGCTGCTCTGAAAAAATGTATTAAAAAGAAAAAAAAAAACCAAAACCAAAACCAAAATCTTTTTGCTAAGTTCATAGAATCCTAGAATGGTTTGGGTTGGAAGGAACCTTAAAGACCATCTCGTTCCAACCCCTGCCATGGGGACACCTTCCTCCAGACCCAGCTGCTCCCAGCCCCGTCCAGCCTGGCCTTGGACACTGCCAGGGATGGGGCACCCACAGCTGCTCCGGGCAGCCGGTGCCAAGTTCTGCTCCCCAGGAGCCCTGAACTATTAAGAGGTTTTTACTGCCGATGTTGTTCTGGGTCATCCCCTCTCCTCCAAACTGAAGCATTCAGAATTGTATGTGCAACTTTTTGAGTAATTTTTATTAAAATATTTTAGAATTTTATAAATACTTAAAATATTATTCTAAGAAATAAAATGTGAAAGTAATTTTTATGCGAAAGCCTCTGGTCCAAGGTGCCTAATACACCCGATAAGGAACAGAAACGGCATCAGAAGCCGGAGGCTCTCACTTGTGAGAAGGGCCCATGCTGCGCCCGGTGGGATGCGGTCCCCTGGCAGCCCAAGGCCTCTCAGGTGCAGCAGCACCAGCCAGCTCAGCCCCGTGCCCCAGAGGGGCTCTGGAGAGCTCCCCGCAGCACTGCGCACGCCCGCAGACCCCCAGCACCCAGGGACCCCCCAGGTCCAATTCACACTCCTCGCTCTACAGAGCCCTACTCAAACCTGCCTCCGGTCAAGGTCACATCCAGCAAAACCCGGGCCCCCCAAACACAGCCCAGAAAGAGGAAGGGGGCGCGGGGCGCAGCCCCCTGCCTGCCCAAGGGTACGATTTGGCAGTGTGCCTGCAGCAGCCTTTACATGGAGCTCCCACCGCACTCCGAGCCCCAGCTCCAGCTGGGGGGAGAGGCACCCTGCAGCACCCCATGGCACCCAGGGCTGCAGCCCCCCGCCAGGCTGCGCCCCCATGCAGGGATCGGCGGTTGCCGCTCCCACCGAGGCTGCCCAGTGCCCTGCTGCGCCTGCTACCCGCTCGCTCCTCTCGCTGCATTCTGGCACCCGGGCTCAGGCACCCTCCACGGGTTGCCAGAGGTGCACGCTAGCACCCAAACATCCGGAGCCAAGCCCCGACAGGTGGCCCGGCCACTCGGACCGGTAGCAGCCCTCTGGAGATGCCAGATGGAGCGGACAGCTGCTGGGCCTGGGGGGCTCAAGGAGGGCTCCACCGGCCCCGCTGCGGGTACCCACAGCCACCAAGGCACTGGCAGGCAGGTCCCGAGCCCGGCAGCCACCGCAGCACCCCCCTCAGCCCAAGGGGTCCCGCTCACCCCAGCCCAGCTCTCCACACGCAACGCAGCCCCTGCTGCTGCACCTCACGGCCCAAGCGCTGGTTGTGTGCTAGCCCATGCCGAGCACGTGGTGGCCACGTTTCAACCTCACCTTGTGCCAAGGCTGCCCCCAGCCACCGCAGGTGAATCTCTGCTGGTTAACCTTCATGCACATGTGTTTGTAAATCGTGACGTTGTCAACACATTAAACCCCAGCACTCAGGTTCTTCAAATACGATACTTGCTCTTCTCTACGCCAGTGCTGCCCAGTATCTTCCATTAACAATTTCCGTTAACAGACTTGCACTTTTCACATCGCCAATAACATTAATAAGATCAGTCCCAACGGCAACCTTAAAACAAACGCTTATTCCAGAATAAGCCAAGACGGAGTCGATCAGGTGGTACCGCTCACGATCTGCCCTTCATGCATGCTGCTACACGCAGCGGCACCACTGCTCGCCAGCTCACCCGGCACCTTTAGGCCTGCTCAGGATCACTGGCAGCCGCTGTAGCACTCACCAGGAGTGAGTTCTACAGAACTTGGTCACACGCGTTGCCACATGTCCAGCAGACCGCCAACGCTTTCACAGGTAACTACCCATTCGGGGGAAGCACCGCCCTTGCAGCCCTAACCCTCTGCCCAGATCCGGAGAGGAGCCTGTTCGGAGAGCGCCGAAGCAGCCTGTCACCCAGCCCTCGGCCCCCAGCGCAGCACCCTGCCAGTCCTGCGCCCGACGGCCGCGTGTATTTGCTATGCCAAGACCACTGAATAAATGAAGTTGTTCAGAGCACTTACCCTTCGTGACCTAGAAACCATTCCACAACGCGTGTCCCAGAGCTAGGTCTTTACGTGCCCAGCGTTCAGAGGCTCCATTAGCATCCTTTCTGCATCACCGTTTCTAAAACGTGACGCTGGCAGCACACCACGTGTGAGTGTGCAGCAAACGAGCCCAGTCCATAAAAGAAAGCCTTCCACATCCCAGCAGAGACTGGGAACTGCCAGGGGAACTTCTCACACCTTTCACTGGCTTTCTGCAAAGAACAGCTACAAAAAACCTACAGTGCTTCTCTGTGACCCCTCTTCTGCTACGCATCTATTGATACTTCCCTGCGCCTGAGCCCTGGCATTTACCCTCCCACCCGTGACTGCGCATTCCCTTCAGTTATCCGGCCAACAGCTGCTCGGATGCCGGCCGGGCGCAGGCCAGCCCGGAGCAGCCGGCAAGGCTGGCAGCAATTGCAGCAGGAACGCTGCGAGTCTCACCGCAGCCCGTCCGCTCCCCACAGAGCGATGCACCACGCCGCACCGAGGGCACCGGCCAACTGAAAGCCACCGACTGACCGAAAGCCACCGACGCCTTCCCCAGCCAGACTGCCTCAGCCGTGCAGCACGCGGGGAGCAGCACCGCTTCGGAGCGCACCCTTTCTTCAAAACCCAGTATCTTCTTCACTTCCAAATGGACTGTAAGCCAGAACGACACTGACTCTGACAACACAAATTAATCCGAACTCTCCAGAAATGCAGCTTTCAATCATACATACGCACTGTCAGCTCTCCATACTTGGCTTATCTAGTGCAGCTCAACTCAAAATACCTACCGCTCTCATAGTCTTGTTAAGATATTCACCCACGATGGCAAGAATTAACATTACTCCCATTTAACGGACAAGCAGCCAAAATTAGATAAAACCAGATAAAAATACTTGCAGAGATACTTGAGGGCTCTGCTTTCCCCTGATTTTATTGTAAGGTGCTCTTCAACATTCCACTAGGTAAAACACCATGTCAATAAATACCAGTTCATGTGGAATCAGAGGCAGGCCCCCAGCGCACGCTCGCACTCCCTTCTCTGCAGACCTGCGCCCTCCGCAAACAGGCAGGGCAGTACTGTAAGCACACACCGCATGCACCCCCGCTAGCTTGGCACGCTAAACTCCGACAAATGCAAGGCAACGAGCGCCATGCCATCGTGTGTGGGGATCTGGTACCCAAGTAAAAGGAGAAACGGTCACAACTGTGGCTTGCCTGTCAAGTCAGAGCAGCTGAGATACACAGGCACTAAAGCAAGGTGTTAAGACTTCAAATGCAGCATCACACAAAGTTCATTCCTGAAAACCCTCAATTTGTCCTTTTCACATGCACTTTGCAGGGGAAGGAGTGAAAATTCTTTTGACCCTTCAAACAAGCCAGGCACGTTTTCTCAAGGTTTTTTTCGTCTTTTTTTTCCCCTCTTGCTATTAGACTGCAGCTTTTTTCTCCACATCTCCATACTTTACTACTTAAACTCAAGTATCTTACTGAGAAAAATGTGCCCACAGGTAAGTTTGACAAATGTATGTTTGCAAATGGCACAGTCAGCTGCAGTAGAACTATATTTTAGAGATATTTGTTGGGAATTGCATACCCAAAATTGTATTTAACAGCTACTTAAATAACCCTCTAAGCTTTCTTGAAAAACTTTAACCAATGAAGCGAAAAAGAAGTCTGATGAGATGGTGAATTGTAGCATTCTACACAAAAGTACAGCACTGAAAACCAGTCACAAGGGTGTTTTGGTTTTTGACCCCTTCCAAAACATCAGTTTACCAAACAATATTAACTCCCACCACACGAACATATACAGAAGAAACACGATCAAGTCCCGTTATAATAAACCTTCCTACTACATATTGAAATAAGTTATCACACTATTTCACAAGCATAATTTTTCTTCTCAAAACCTGAAGACACCACAACAAAATATTTCTCTAACACCGACTTCTCCAGACCAATGCATTTCAGAAGCAGAATACGGGCAGCTATTTTTTTTTTTATTCCCGTAAGGAACAAGTACTTGCTACAAGCATCCTGCAAACCAACCAGTATTCTTCCCAACTTGACTTCTTTTACAGCAGACCAGAGCTTCATCCACGTGCTTTAGGGACTTGCACTCGGAAAGCCTGCTGCAGCGGGTCGCTCCTTTGGTAACGTCTTCCCCAACAGCACGTACCAGCAGCCCTAGGCTCTGTGCATTCACCATACTGCCCACAGGCAGCCCTAGACCAGGGCACCAGTATCTTTCCAGACTAACACATCTAACCGAACGACTTCACACATGAGAAGCCTACAGCAAAAGCCTGATTTGGTTAAAGCCACTGATTTGACTTGGCTGTTTTCAGGCTCCTTGGCTTTTCTGAAATCCACGTCCACACTGCGTCTCAGTTGCTACTTCCACATTTCAAAATTCATTTTGGTTTTTTGTTTCTTTCTACAGTCCTCATTTAACAAGAGCAGGAGCATTTAGTGATAGCAAATTAGTACGAAGATGTAAGAGCATCAGTCTCTAGGAAAATACGCAGCTGTCAGTATGTGGGATAATCAAAGGTGTCACTATAACGCACTAAGGCCTACCTAAAGCGTCTGGATCTAAGTTCTAAGTCTTACCTTCCTTTTGTGTCTTTTAACAGCTATTTTACACAAAAAGAAACTTCCAGATCAAGTTCCCTGACTACATTAAAAAAAGGTAAGGGGGTGGGTGGGCGTAGGTAATCATTTGCACAACACCTATGGCGAAGTTAGAAAGCTGGTTTATTTGAAACTGTGAAATCCAAGTCCAATAAATGTTTAACATCACCACTGGACACTGTGTATGAGAACTCTGTAAGACTGGGCTGTTCCCTTGCTGCCCCAGGCACGGATGAACCCTGCAATGCCTCCCCAGCTCCGCACTCCAAGCCACACTTACCCCAGACCAACATCTAACCGCTGCCGCAAGCCTGCCCGGACGCATGCCGCCAAACCCCCCGCTGAGTTCCATCAGTCTCTGCACAAGCAGCCCAAAGATGACAGGGCTCACAGTATCGAGGGTCTGAGAATGAAAATGAGTGCCTAGATAACACAAATCCTACAGAGCGTCCCTCTTCCTCACTCAAAGCCCTGTGAACCAGCTCATGAACTGTGCTATGCCCAAATATCTTTTTTAATTATTTTTAATGAGCTATTATTAGGCTATAAGAACACACTGCTTCTTACTCACTGTCACTCTCTGGGATGGGGCATGCAGACACCACCATAAATGGTGTTCACATTTGTTCAACACTGCTATTAAACAACTAGGTTTTTCCAAAGAGCAGATTCTCTCAGTGTATGTAACCTTATGTTACATATACATTAAAATTCTTTGAAGGGATCAATATGAAAATATTAAGACCGTATCCAAAAAACAGAATCTCAAACAGCATCTAGAACCTCAGGTGAACAGTCACCAAATACTGCTAAAAATGCCATGCTCTTTTAGAAGTGGCACAAAAACATTCTCTATCTGCTTTAAAAACTACTGCACAGGGCATAAGTATGCTTACTACTTAAAAAAATAGAAATAAGCTTGGGCATATCACCCTTTCCTTGTAACACTGGCACAAGTGAAGTGACAGAGGAGCCTGCTCTTTTTTCTTCTGGGAAATAAAAATGAGGAGAGGGGGCATAAGGAGGAGGAGGAAAAAATAATGCCTGTTACAGGTTACTTGTTATGTAACTGTTAACCAATATTGGGGGCACCGCTGGGACCAGCCAGATGAAACCAAGCAGTACTATAGTTTGCTCTTCCAAGGCAAGTGAACCTTCCCAACAACTTTCCCGTAACCTGTTAACAGGGATGCTAGTTCATATTGAACGAGACAGCCTGTTTGGGTTTTATACTATCCTTACTGCTTTCTATAGGGCAATAAAAAATAATCACTACATGAGTATTCAACAGTATTAATTGTACAATTCAGGTACTCAACAGTTTAAAGTCCTGAGGCTACCGATTCATCCAGTTTCAGTTTGTACAATTTCTGACTCAAAGGTCTTCAACTCACGTATCTGATTTGCTGGGGAGGAGGCACTATTCAGTTACTACCTCACGCAACACCAATTTAAAATAAAAATCAGATTTTCCACCAAATTCTGGTGATATTCGGACAGGGCTTCTACAGGTGAGTGATATGCACAGAAGTCTCACACTCCACACATCAAAGCAACTGACACTCCAAAGCAGTTTTGCTTTTTGAAAAAGAAGCCAAACGCTGCTACCAACCTTTGAACAATAGGTATTTAAGCAACCAGGCTTCAACACCAACAAAAAGCATAAACACTTCTGGTTAGCAAGATCTACTTAACAGGTAACACCACAACCATTTCATGTGAGTTAATTAATTACAGCACTTCAATAGGCACCCCCAAGCCCCTCAATCCCCACCATGTTTATACTAGTTAGGTACTACAAGTCGCCAGACTTAACTGGCACAGGCATTTTGACCAAGGAGGAAAAAAATAAAAATAAAAAAAATCTGCCATGTATTTTATTGCTACCAGTGCACTGGGAATTTGAAGGGGCAACTGATTTAAAGGCTACAGTCACTTCAGTAGATAGAACAAAAACATATTAAAAAAATAGGACTTAAACCCACAAATAATCAAATAGATGTTTATCACATAGTTTACCTCAGTATTTTAACCAACATTATACATTTTATTGTTTAGAAAAAATGACAACATTGCAGAAAAATAAAACAAAATTTGTTAATAGGACAAATGTTTTACATGATGGTATAAAAAGTGTAATGGGAGCCTGAAAGGGAACCAAGGGAAATGGAACCAAATAAACACCCCCAAAAACACTAGTCCAGACAAAGCAAGAAGCTAAAACAAATTCCAGATGTGTAAGTCTGAAGGTTTTAGCTTTTTCAAATACACAACTATGTGTGCCTTTCACCATCACAGCCACGATTGAATGAGACTTTTTGTACTACTGTACCCTTCAACAGGCCAGTCTGCAAGTTAAAACAAATAAAATAAACTGCTAATTCATTGAGTATGCAATTACGGACTGCTTTTAGCTGTTATAAAAAGCTTGTTTACACATCTAATGGTTTATCTTTTATATTCAAACTGTGCTTAATATTTTTTAGTTCAGACATACTGAAACCCAGCAGCACAGACGGTTTGTGATTATTTATCGCCTTTAAACATATATTCCTTCTTTTTCCAAAGAAAGATGCAACATCAATTTTCCACGCATATAGCAGCAAAGTAAGTAATTCCACCTCTTTTTTAGAAGGATATGGCCTCTTATGAAAGTAGTCTGTCAAAAACTGTTTTTGAGCCTCGTATGAATTGTGATCATACTGTTTAGGATCTACTGCTAGAAAGCGAAGATCGTCACTAGAAGGAAGCTTCCTCATCTCAGTCCTAGTATGAATCTTCTGTCGTTTGAAAGGCACTACCCCTGAATTCACTTCTTTTTCTGGAGCTAGAACTACGCCAGTACTTAAGCTCAGAGGCTGCTGTTCCTTATTCCTTTGGTCTTCTGCAACAAAGCAGGAATCCGATTGCTTTCTTTTCAGTACCACTGAATCATGCTTTTCGCCGTTCACGAACAGTAGCTCTTTCTTCTCACTACGCTCAAGCTGCATCTTCATGCTTGAGTTGCTGTCTTTGGGAGCACTTCTACAACGGAGCAAATGTACAGCAATAGCTGTTAGAGTCATATTTCCAGTGTACACACCACAACAGTGGATGCACTTGAAAGCAGGAGATTTTAAAATTGTATGTACAGTTGGCATTATATGATGCCGCTCTTTCAAATGCATTTCATAGATTTCTTTACTAACAAACGTACCAAAGCAAAAGGGACAGGTTAACACTTTTTTGTTGCATCTATTATTCACTTCTGCCGTCTGAGGCTTCACTTTGATGTAAACGGGGACAAGTGTCCTTGAATTTAGTCCAGCAAGCACTGCCAAATGTACTTCTCTTTCACCGATGTCTTCCTCTGGTAACACTGTACTGAAATCAAAGTGTGGAAACACAAGGTCACCCTGAGCATCATTACCTAACTGAAATCCTCTGTTGCTATAATCTGCATGTAACTGCTTTTTCCCATTGTGTGTGGTTTTATTGTGTTCCATGAGGCTTTTTAAGTCATGGAAAGTAACTGTGCAAAACAAGCAAGCTAAGCCATGCATCAACAGATGTTTCATGAGCTCTTCCTCACAGAGAAAACATTTACAAGAGAAACACCGGACCGTCTTTTCTGTCATCCACCTTAGAAAGGGTGCACAAGCTGCAAGTTTGTCGGGTTCCAGGGTTTCCTCCGTTTTTACTTCACCATGTTGGTGGGCAACCTCCACATGCACCTGGTAGACGTTTGATGGGAAAAGCTCGTTGCAAACTGGGCAAGTCTTCCACTGCTTAGCCTGTCTGACAGCCTGACTTGTTTCAGGATCAGGCGGGGAGGCTTGTAACGATATATTCTGAGACATTAAAACCACTGGAGGAGAAGGTGCACTAGCTGGTGACTGGGACAACTGAGTTACCGTCCCAGACTGCATTAGCTGGATGGGCACTTGCGGTGGTGTAACAGTGGCTACTCCACCACCAGGAGGTACAGGCAAAGTAACGGAAACGGGGGCAAGCGTGTACGTAGGTATCCCATTAACCTGCTTACCGGTTGGAATCAACTGCCGAAGTATAGAACCTGCAGTCAAAAAAGCTGTGTTTTGAGAAACTGCAGGTTGAACTGGCTGATTTACTGGGATAACTGCTGATGCAACAGGTTGATTAAGCTGAAGAAACCCAGGTCTGACAGGCTGCCTGACAGGAACAACCCCAGATACAACAGGCGGGTTAAGCTGGAGAACACCGGACCCAACTGTCTGCACCACAGGAAGGACCCTGGGACCAATGGGTCTGTTCCCATTCCCAAGAGACTGGTTGACAGAAAGAACTCCTGGTGCAACCGGTTGATTCACAGGGCTGACAGGCTGAATAACAGGCAGCGTTCCAGCTGCAACCGGACCATTTATAGTACCAATGGGTTGATTAACAGGAAAGAGCCCAGGCCTGACAGGCTGATTAAGAGGAAGAACTGCAGGGGCCACAGCTCTATTTACAGTCCCAACGGAATGATTAAGAGGAACAGCTCCAGCACTCACAGGCTGATTAAGGGGGAGCCTATGGGAAACAATGATAGACTGGGAAGGTGACGGCTGAATATTAACATTATTCTGACCTACAGGAATATTACTGGATACAAGAGTAACATGTGATGGGCTAACAATTGGAGCAGAAGTTGTATGTAGAACGCTACCAGAGGCACTTGGAACAGTCAGTGATCCGACTGTGTTCTGAACTGCTTTTGGCTGCACCACACTCTGGGTTTGATTATTCTGTGGAAATGCAAGCTGGACGCAAGACGGAGCTGTGACAGAACCTGCTGGGGCAGTGGCAGGCCCTGCAGATGGAGCAGCTGCTGTCACACCTTGAACAGGCTTTGGAGCAATTTGCATTTGTTTCACAAGTCCTGGTTTCTTAATATGTTCTGAAATCACAGACCGAAGTTTGTTCTCCAGGTCTCGGTGCGTTTCAGCTGTCAGGACATGATACATTAAAGAATCTTGGCTGTTTGCAGAAGCATTACATTTTTTACAGTAGTGCTCAACAGAATTCTCGTTACTTTCATCAGACTTCTGGCCAAAATACGTACTTACTAAGTCCTGAAAATGGTACAGCAGCACATGTTTCTTCATATTGTAATACAATGTGTCTGTGAAGTGACATTTTAGACATGTGAAGTTTATGATGTCACTTCTGAATTGTTTCATGCCATCCAAAATGCTGACTGTATAGTTCTGTATTCTTTTATTAGATGAATGAAACATTCGGATATGTTTTCCCACTATTTTGGGATGAGAAGCAAATGCACATTTTGGGCAAGGAACCACCAGCTCTTGGTCCATTTCATCCTCATGGTAACGGTGCAAGTGATTCTTGAATGAAGTAAGCAATTTTGAGGAGAACTTGCATAAGCTACAGCAGTACGGCTTTGTTCTGTATCTCTGCAAACAAAACAAAAACATCCACTTAGAAACTGCCAGTTCCTAAATCCGTGTTATCTGTTTGAAAGTAAGTCTGCACTATCACCTGTCAAAAATGCCTTTACCAGACGTATAGCATGTATCTTCTCAAGTTTCTTCTGTTTTTGAAAAGCAGACTTAAAGATGACATACTTAAAAGCAGAAATATTTGTGCCCTTTTTGCTTCTTTATAGTTTATTAAAAAGCCTTAAGCGAGTTCATTTCTATTCCACGAGAATAATTCTGAAGCCTATTTTTAAAGATGGGAATCACAAAATAAGCTAAGAAGAATTTGCATGCCACTGTACATAGGAGGTGAAGCCCTAGCAATTAAGAACACCAGCCCTTGTACTGTGACACTCTTAAAGCTTTGTTTAGTTCAGGGCCACCTCCCATCTACTGGAGGAAAAGAAAAAAAAAAAAAAAAGAAAAAAAAGGGGTTGGGGGGGGTTGTGTATTTCAATACCTTATCCTTCACTGAAAGCTCTCCAGAAGTATCTTTCCCATCAAAGCCACAAAACACTGACATTTTTTTTTAAGAACATTATTTTGAAGCCAGACTAACAGTAGAAAAAGAAAGGAATAAAACTCCCTTTTATGATAAAGCAGCAATGACCTCTTCGTATTATCTCAAAATACTGAGCATCCCATCACAGTAATTTCTTTAAGAAATTTCCTCTAGCACACTCATTATAGAGCATATACATTCTTTTCAGAAAGATATTATAACTGTATAAAAATAAACTTAAATATCTTCCACTAAACAGTGGTTTGCTCCCTCAATTACAGGTCACTTGACAGCATTACATTTCGAATCCATATGAACATTATTTGCTCTTCCTGACAAAAACAGCAGTCCTGTCAACCATTTTGCATTAGCTTCCTAGAAAGTTGACCCTGGCTCCTGCCAAAAGCTACAAAATCAGTCACAGCCAGCATCCAGGTGACAGATCTGCACTCTCAAACATCTAGTGGAACTTGTCTGTTCCCTCAGATGCGTTTCACACCTCACTTCTGCCCCTGATGAAATACCATCCAAAAAGAACAAGCTGTTCCACCACTACAGCATCCAGCCTAGCTAGATCACCCACATATGTCACAAACATGTTATCAAGAACTGTAACAAAAACTGCGCAAATTTTTTTTTTTCTCTTCATTTCATATAGCCATGAAGGTGTCATCTACTAGCAGTACTAGAAGAGTCCCCTGACAATAACAAAAATCTAACCTCCAAATTCAAAAGACTGGGTCAGATAAAGCCACTGGCTGGCTAAGGCTGCTGAAGGGTATGCTATGAAAGCATCAGTGAATTATCCTCTATTTACACTCTAGGCGTTTTGTGTCAGCTGCTAGCAAACAGCACCACAGCAAATCAGAAGCTTCAACCTTACTTTTGAAGCATACTGAGCAGAGAAAGGACACTGACACTACTGAACTAACGGAGCGTACAGAGCATTACGAACAGCTAAACCTCACTAGCCTTACTTCTCAAGAAATCAGGTGACAGAGGCAACTGCTCATTTTAATTGGTTGTCTGAGGCTTAGAAAAGTTTATAGGCTTTTAAACACTGGGCCCACATACCCTTTACTTTCCCCCTCCCACCCCATTTCTGGTTTGGGTTTTTCTATCCCCATAAACTTATACCGTAGTGTAATACACCATCAATATTTCCTTGCTGCCAAGTCTGAACAATTGTCATTAGGTGCAGTGAGAACACTACAAGTGGTCCAAGTGATGAACTAATTTACTATTATGTCATAACAATGGCTTTACTTCTTCTATAAACAAGCACTGCAGCATACCACTAAGAAACCGCCCCAGTACTTGCATACTGTTGAGTCTAGGGGAAATAATGCCACCTTAGATCATTTGGGTTTTGATGGAGGTAAAAATTATGAGACTTCAGCAAATGAAGTTCTGTACCTCAAGTTCTCTCAAAATAGGATGAACCCAAAAGATCCACTACTTAGCTCAAAAAAACCCCAAACCACCACCAAGAAAAAAAATCCCCAAAAACTCCGCTTCAGCAAAACAGAAGTATGTGGAAGTCTGCTACTTCTATGTTTTCTGTATGAAATGGAGCTCTTCCCCACAGAGACCTTAGAAAATCACTTTGTTAGCATCTTCTCCTTGCATACGTGTCTTAAGCTGATTCTTATGTTCCTAAGTGTTAACTACAGTTTACTAACAGCATCTCAGTTTTACAGAAAATTTGAAAACATAAAAGTTCTAAGCTGCTTAGGAAAAGTGAAGCACCTTTGAGATTGACCAACACAACCCTAAACTGTACAGATGGAATCCAAAAGGGCTTATTAGAGGCATTTGGGAAAAACTCAAATTAGTCCCACTTCAGAGAACGCACCCCAGAACACAGTAACACTTTCCATTGTGTAGTCTCACATCTCCCTAAAAATAGTACTAATGGTAGAAATCACCAACACATATAGACAGACATCATCTCTAGCCTACTGAGTTTCCAGTGTAGCTCAAACAATTTATTTTCCCCTTAAGGAAACAGCTTTGGAACAGAACATCCTGAAAGACCAACTTACTTTTCCCAAATATACACAGCATGATGCCAAGAGGTATGTGAATGATAAACAACATTTGACTGTTTTAAGAAAATGGGTAAGAAGTAAGTTTAGTACCCAAAAGACACAGCTTGGCAAATCTGTTCCACTGCAACGCATCACAAAGTCTACACTGAAACTCATCAGATCAGATTCCGGTCTTGTTTTTCAGACACGCTGACTAGCTGAGTCAGGATCTGTGTTCTTCCTTCTGGTAAGGATCGGGGGTCTCTGCCTGGCCTCTCTCCAGACAATAGGGATGAAATAAGATTCCCTCTCTAGTGCATGACTTCTAGTTCTTTTCCTCTTTCACTGAAATGGCTTGCCATTTTTCATAAAGGACTGTGAGAAGACTGAAAAAACCCAAACAACCCTTCATCCTAAGTTTTTGACAGGAAGCTTCACTTGCTCTACCTTCATCCTCCTCTTCCCTGTTTCATGTCTGGGGAGGAGGGGGAACTCCCCTGCTCATCTAACACAGATGTCCCAACACTGAATTTTTTTCTTCGGTCAAAAGATAGAGGAAAAGACAAAAAAGACAAAATCATCAAGGTTAGAGAGCTCAGACAACATGCTGGCTGGAGCCAGGAGGCTCCATTGGTTTGTTCATCTCAACCCTGCCCTTCTTATAGATTCTAGCTTCACAGAAGATTCCAGCTACACGGAACCAAAAGCTGTTTTCACACACGCCAATTTAACTTAATACACCTTCCACTGCAATCCTATCCCAAACCACTAATGGTAACTTCAGTTTAATCCACTCACACCTACGCAATCACATTTTCACCCTTCCAACGAAACAAGTGTATTGTACACAACAGCCGGTTAGGACTACTCATCAGACTAAAAAAGCTCATAGGCTAAAAAGGCTGAACATTAGTATGACATCTTAAATACTGATGGTCAGGGTTGTACCCTTAAAGACAGCGAACAGCATACACAGTCCTCAATCAGCTGCACTGCAGGGAAGAACAGAGGAAATGAAAGATTATTCCCTGACTAATAATACTTAGAAAACAGGACGTGAAAGCTAATTTTTTTACCATTAAAAAGGTGTATTTTAACTTTTCCATGACTTCTGAAAGCGATGAAATTCAGCGATTCCCCATGCATGTCTAACCAGACCTTACATACACATACCTTCCTCTTTCCCACGGACTCCCAAGGAGAGACATCACTCCATGAAGTGTTGCAGAAGTGTTTTTCACCTGGGTCAAAACTTTTAAGATTCTAAAAGAAAAAAGAAAACAAGAAATAATCTGCTTTTGCAGCCTGTTCTGAATATAAAAATAGTCTCAATACAAACCAAAGAAAAAAGGAAAAAACACACAGAGGATGAATGGGAAGTCCGTACAGTATTCAGATATAGGTCTCAAAATTCAGTTCAAGGAAATTACTTCTTTGATCCCTCTTCATTTTACCTCAAGTACTTGTTCATATGACTGCCTCATAATAAAGCCATAATTCTGAACTCTTCATAGTTACTGAAAATAATGTAGGAGTCAAAATATTTACGCTTTATTTCTGTTGCTTCTAGCCAAGTTCACAGTGAATACTGAAAGATATTTTTCTCCCTCTGCCTTCCTCCTCCTAAATCTGTAATATTTCACCATTTACTTCCATTTATTAACTTACTGCTACAGTTTACTTTGCAACAAGTTTTAGTATTAAATCTTCATAGCATTGCTATGCTTTTAACTTTGAAAAACAAAGACATTCCCAGAACCTTATTTCAAAGAGCAGCTGTATTTTGCCTCAAGCTGTAAAAACAACAATATTATCACCTCTGGAACCACCATGCCAGGGTAAACAACATTCCCTATAGCATTCTTATCAATCCCATTGAACCAGTTCATGTTCCTCAAGGCAAAACCAGCTACTACTCTAAAATTTTTCAGAGTTTAAATGAAGACTTAAAGACGACTATGTTAAAGCTAAGAGTTTACTAAAGGAAAGCCTCTGACATTACAGCGTACTTAAAGAGTACTACTTTGACAGTCAAACTAGTAATCTAGCACAAAAGCCTTTCTTCCTAGCAGAGACTAATTAAGAACTTTCAGCCTAAAAACTAATCCATTTGGTCTCCAACCTACAAAGAGGATACTAGTTGTATGTGAAATTCGTTCACTTTCCTCACAAACTACTGTCCATTATCATGTCTTATTAGAACAGTTTAAGACCAACTTTGAGACCAGATGGCAGGTCAAGCTTGCACTGTATCATTTCATACCATTTCCTAAACTGTCCAGCCTCCTCACAAGCACCATGTTCAGAAATCAGTCTTAATATTAGTGGAGGAAAGAAGACTGAAGCTACTTCCCACCTATTAAGTCATCACACAACCTATTCTACCAAAAAGAAACACCATCATTCTATGAGCCAAGAACAAATCAAGTACTAAACCCCATTACTCTAGCTGCTAAAGTCATACCAAAACCAGCCCCAGATTACCTGGCAAAAACAAACCGAAGTTATGAACTTTGCTGAGGGAGAATTATTGGGGGGATGACGATACCCACACACACAAAAAAACCCACTAAAATGGTAATTTTTGGGCCTACATCTCACACCGCTTTTTCCAGAATGGAAACGTTCGCTCGGTTTGCCACAACCATCATTTATTAAAAGTGAAACAAAACCACACACACACAAACACACACCACTACCACACCAACCAACCAACCACAACACACCTTATTCCTCATTCACCACTAAAATCTATACTGCAATCAACAAGTTAGACTGCCATCAACTTCACAGCAAAAACACTAGCATCATCAAAACATTTCTCCTTCAAAGGGCCAAGGCACAACAGCTTCTGACTCAGAGGTTTAATTACAAAACAATATACAACACAAACAACAGTAAGAAAATGGAAATTTACTAGACTTTTTCCCCTGAGCTCTTACGATATTTAGATATATCAAACATTGTTCAACTGCAATAACCAAGAATGTTCCAGAATTAGTTCTGCATGTAGATCTTTACCATTTTTTTCTCAGCTGTTTACTTACCCAGTTTCAGAACACCACAAAAAATACAAAACCATCCCTACAGATAGTTAACTTACTTTAGTACCATCATACAGAATTAATCCAAACTCTTAAATTGAAGTCACGAACACACCGAACAGCCAAAAAAGCCTGTGTACCAGCTGGCTAAAATACACTACTGTTTAGTTGCACTACTGAGTGCATTACTTGTTTGCACTTTTTCTGCTATCAGGCTTACCAATCTGATGGTGTGAATTCCTCCTACTTGTTGCACAATACTTTCTCCCTAAAGTAGCAACAATGGTACTAGGTTCATCTTGATATCTCAGTACACATGCATATACTATTTAAGATGCAGAACTGAACTACAACTCAGTAAGGCAAGTTTGGTATTTTTCCCTGGACACAAAGTTTAAAGGCCTACACCAAAGTCACTGATCTGACTGGCTGAGTTTTCAGAAATAGCGAAAACCTGTATATCCTTCAAAGGCTTGCCCTTGGAACGTGACAGGATGCCTTTGAGTAGACTTAAGTCTTCGTCTGCTTGTGATTTTAAAAGACCTGCCAAAAAGCTGCAGTGCGGTACACATTTCTTGTCTGTGGTGGTTTTCCTAAAACTGTACTGGTTCCTGCTGTTGAAATATTACTAGCAGAGAAGAATATACAGCACCATCTATAACACATCTTGTTGAGAAATCAGTTTCTTTCAACGTTACGTACTAAACCACTGAATTCCACCCTGGCATACGAGTAGTCAGTCATGAGTAATACTTCAAGTAAAGGTCACACCATAAAGATCTGTGGCAGAGCAGCATCACATACACTAAAAGCGTTTATGTTTCAGATTGGTTTACATTATTTCAAATGCTTTACCTTCAACAATTCCCTGCAGCTGTCAAGCCCAAGATCCACAAGAATGCCCTTCACCTTTTTTCGAGCCTTCCTGATACTATCAAGATTTTGAACAGGAATTTGAAACATTTTGCACTTTTCCTGGAAAAAAAAAATCAAACACAAAAAAAAGCGATGGAACACTTCAACACAGGCATTTAACAGTATTAGAACAAAAACTAAAGTCTAAAAAATTCATTCTTAAATATGAAAATCCAAAAGCCTTAAGCTGAAGAACCAGTCTCATTAACATTTCCCAGTAGATGACTTGCTTCCTCTTGAAGGAAAGCAAAAATGCTTGGGGGGGGGGGGGCAGACAGGATTCCTTTACATTTTTTCTCTCATACCTACACAAAATTCCAAGTTTTTCTTTCAGATCTCTCCGTGTATACATGGCAGCTACAGTGTTTTGCATTTGTTTGGTAAAAGAACATGAACACCACAGTTTTACTAAGGTCTATTCAGAAAATTCCTATCATCTCATCTAGGAAGAGGAATTCAACAACTTCCACCTTGCAAGTTAGTGTCAGGATGAGAAGCCTCTTTGATAATTCAGTATGTTGTTGTTTATGTACATGCTTAAAATATAATTGCTAGTAAAACTCTAAATTTCCTGCAGAAGTTTCTGCTGCTGTAAGCAGATACGGACCTTGGCATAAAACAAGCTACTACAGTATTAATGCAGCAGAAAATAAATGTAATTAAAGTATGGCACTGACAGCTAGAAGTGGGACAAATTTTTTTAATACCCATATGCTTTCAGCTCTCCTCCTCTGAAGTGTATATAGCTCTATTGCCTTCCCTTACTCCAGAATTTGGATTTATACCCGACCCTGCTCCCCCTTCCAGCAAGCTGCAATAGCTAGAGTCCAACATACAGAGGAGTATGACAACAAACGCAAGACTACAGAAAGACAGATTATCTGCTGCTGGCCATGTCTGAAGGACTGCTGCACGGCACGGTTGCCTACCTGTCTACAACATAGCCCCTGGAAGGCTCTACCACAGGGGTCCTCAAACTATGGCCTGTGGGCCAGATATGGCCCCCCAGGGTCCTCAATCCGGCCCCCGGTATTTACAGAACCCCCCCGTCCCCGCTGGGGGTTGGGGGGGGAAACCAAGCAGCGGCAGATGACTTCCTGCCACCTCATCCGCGCGCCAGCCCCCTGTTTAAAAAGTTTGAGGACCCCTGCAGTCTAGCACTTCCCCAATAGCTAGGCTTTTATCATCACTGCCTAAGGAGCTGGGCTATGGACACACCAGTTGCTTCTCTTCAGCTCCCAGTACACCGTAAGGTATCCCCATGCACTTAGCTTTAGAAGTATGTGCCTTTATCATCTCCTCCCTAGATGACAGCAAAATGCAATTTAGACTGAGATTTAAGTAACTGAAACGGGCACAGAATGCAACAGAACTACCCTGCACCGAAAAAGGACAGCGGGAGCTTCACAAGTACTCTGTTCTTAAATAACTGACAGAGGACCCAATAGAGTTTAAAAGAACCTAGTTCCTATCACTAGAAAATTTATCCACCCAGGTCAAGTTCTAACAAAAAGAAAAAATCCCTAAACAGCACTTCAGCCTTGATGGCCCTGAATGTCTTGAAAAGCTGTACTTCTAAAAAAAAAAAAAGAGATCACTGTCAACATGAAATCTTTGCCTGGAAAGGAAAGACAACTGTAAAAACTCCTCCAACATAAGTAAGAAGCTACAAGCTAAGCCTCACCAAACTAAAAAAAAACGAAACACAACACCTTTTTCTACTTTGTATGTCATTACTCAAGACAATAATTTACATACAAATCGTACAGTTAAGATTTTTTAGAATTAAAATTCAAACAACTCACATGCTATTCTCCTCTTCTTCTCCCCCCAAAGGAAAGGTGTGTAGAGAGAAATGGAGAGGGAGCCCCATTTGACAGATGCTAGTCTTGTTTTCTAATCTTTTTTATCCGTAAGAAGTCTGGAAGACATTCTGACACCATTGGGGTGGGTGTGGAAAGCAACCTATACAGAATGGAATACATCAGTGACTAATCTGTCATTCTATCAAAATCCAAGGAGTAAAATTAAGACATAAAATTCTTTTTTTTAAAGTGAAGTCAAACAGGAATTCGTATAGCCTGGTTAAAGCTTCATGATCAGTCCCTCTATGACAGCAGGTTATGTGCACCAACCCCACGGTCCACTGCTGGTAACAACAGGGCTGACAGGATGCCACCATGCTCACATCAGCCAGGAGATGCGGTTCAATACATTAGGCTCCACTGGGAACAGCTCCTCCATCTCAGTCCGTTAACTGATACGCTGATGCTACTGAAGGTGAAGCAGACATTTCTTGAGGCATGTCTACCTTACAAAAAAGAAACACTGGTCTACAAAGGTGGTATAGTATGTAACTTCCATTTCAGAATGATTACTGGGTAAGAAAACTCTTGAGATACATGTAAGTCATTAATCCTGGAGACAGACAAGAGACAACAACAGGAGGGACAGGCTTGAGTACAAATGACTTATTTTCCAATTTTCAAGTAGCTGGTCTTCAATCCAAGATGTACATTTCTGAATCACATGCAATGCTATTTATCTGCTATTTAAACAAACTGTTTTTCTAAGTGTAAGACTCTTAATTTACTCTCATCTAACATTCTCTGTACCCATTAGACCAGTAATGCCCCATCATAAAGATCACAAAATTTCAACCTTCTAAGCTTATTCCCTCAAGTTCTCAGTTTAATTCCCTGGTTGCTATACACCTCGTTATCCATATTCTTTTACTACCAATTTATCTTTTACTTTGGACATTCTTCAGGCCTTAGCTTGCACTTTTGTTTCCATGCATAACTACAGGCAATCTTCTGCTGGTATGCAACCCATTCTTAGCCAGCAAATTCAACATGAAAGCACTAAAATTAAATTAAACCCAAGTTACCCTAGCCCAAAAGTCTTGGTTCTTTTACCGCGTTGGCTACCTAAAGACAGATTTATCTTAAACTACTTTTAACTGTAGTTTCCAAAAAAAAAAAATTAAAAAATAATGATAATCCATTGAGTTTTCACAGACAGTACCTTTTCATAAGCAGAACCAAGGTAATTTAATAGCAAAATAAAAGAGCAGATGATGTCCCAAACTCAGTTCTAAAAAGATCACTCGACCCTTGCTCAGGTCAGATTTTATCCATCAATCTATTCCTGCATTTACTGTTCATTTAGGTTAACACCTCCATAACGATAGAGCAAACTGGAGTTTCATGCCACACTAAAGGATCCCTTCGTTTCTCTAACGTTTGTAATCATGTATTATAACATCCAACTACGTTCAGCTTTTCAACAAACATCACAAACGCAACTCTTCCCCTTCTGGTGGTACTGCAGTATTTTAGTACTAATCTAAACACAAGGTAATGGTCTGGACAGCATCCTACTAGTCAAAGACAAATACTACTAATTTGCTGAGTAACTATGCTCAACTATAATTTCTCTGCATTAAAGAAAAGCAAAAATGCTAACATTTCACTTCTTCAAAGTGAGAGGTCACTACAAAATGGGAAGTTCCTGTTTTGCCTTCCTTTCAGTTTACTACTTGGAACAATACTCGCTTGCCTTGGAAGGAACCTCAACAGGACACCCAGCCCAGCCTCCTACTCAAAGGAGGCTCAGCAATGAACTGCAACCACAGCGCTCGGTGTCTCAGCCTGTCAGGTCTTGGAAACTCCTGTAGACAGAGGTCTGACAGCCTCTCTGGGTAACCTCTTCCAGTGACTGACTGCACCCAGCGTAAGGCGTTTTTTCCTTACATCAAATCAGCACCATTTTAGTTCGCGTTCCTAAGGAAACCAGGCATATGCAATCAAATTAAATATGACACTGGTATGGAGCTGGAGCAAGGAAGATGCAGAAATGTGCCTTCCACACACATGCAAATACATCCAGCAAAACCCAACAGTAAAGTAGATGATCAGGCATTTCTAGAGATTTCATGAAAACAAGCAGCTAAAGAGAAATGCTATTAGAAGATCCACAGAGAAAAATGCTGCAACATAACCCTTTTTTAGACACCAGATAACCTACACAGAAGTCAGACCTCCAGATGCATTCCTGGAAAGCTGGCCTTCATTAGTCTGTTGCTCACAGAACTGCTTACACTACGAAAATTACGAAAGGCTTACACATTTTGTCCTTTCACATAATCTGCACTGGAAATTCAGCCATTCTCAGTTTTGATACCTTTTTATCTTGTAAACTGTCAACAGTAATGGCAGAAGAGATTTTTTATGAAGACTTTCAGGTTTTGGGATATTTAGGTGGGAAGTATTTTTAAAGGTTTGTTTTAACAGCTTGTATTTCAGCAGTTATACCAGAACTGACTCATTAGAAGTTGATAAATCAGTATTAGTTGAGAAAACAGTAATAACTGCTCCATTCCTGAAAATGAAACAAAGAGCATGTGATTACTAATCCTCAGATTCTAAAGAACAAGAACCCAGGATGTCAAAGACAGCAGCCAGAAGGACAAGCACGCTGAGAAACTGTCTAGAAGAATGCGGGTTCAGCTTGGCCATGCTGATTTTACTCTCAACAATTCTGTTTTGTTTTCAATAAGCTTACAAGTCTCCAAAAGTCATACCTGGATATCTGCTAACCGCATTATTACATGGATGGTTCCAGTCCCTGGACTCTTATCTGTACCTTCTGAGAGACACCTAACCGGATTTACAAGTGCGTTGTAACCATCAAAGCTTATCCAGTCTTTGGAAGGAGAGGGAAGAAATGCATATAGCTTCCTATCAACATCTCTAGGTGTTTTAACGGCTTTGAAAGATTTGATTCCTGGAAAGAAAAGCAGTCAATTGATTAGAATGGATACTATTATTGGTTATTATTTCATTTTTTTGTAAATTAAAATAGATTAACAAAACTTACTAAAAGCAGTTCTGGTCAACAGAACAAAACAATGCTACCTTATCTTCCTAAATTCCAATTTCTGTCAAAGTGCAACTTGATAGAAACCTCGCTAAGTCAGAAACCTTTAGGGGTCTAGAATTACAGATCTCTTATAGTCCCAGTAATTTCACTCTTTTTCTTGGCTATAAATCACATACCTGTTAAAAAAAGTAATCTAATCAACACAAAGCAAGCCATCATTCAGTGGTTGCTAACACAGTAAAAAGGATTAAGGTATGTGATTACATACATAAAGACACAGCACCTCAACCCACATCTTACCTAAAAAGTCACACCAAAATGAATTTAGGTCACCAAATCTAGCTACTATGGTTTAAATAACTAATGTGATGTTTCATAACACAATCAAGTCTGTTAACCAAGACTAGTTAGAAGAGAAGGTGGCACTACACCATCCAATTCATGGAGCCTTCCTACAGCACACAGTGCTTGACTCACCTGGGGGTCAGCATTAGCCAGAACCCAAGCCCATTTTAGACTACTTGAGGAGCTAAGTGGAGCCTACTCAAATCCCATAGGACTCATCAGCCCCATGTGTAAGTGAGCAGAAGAGTCACACAACCAAGCCCAGCTACCCTAGGAAGAAGTACAACTGAGTCTGCACGGCACTAGTCAACGTGCTATGACTCAAAGACATTTCACACAGGTGCACAGAACAGTCCCTAGCACAGATAATCCACAACCAGAGTAATTCAGCATGGGGACAGAACTGAAAAATAAAATAAGGCTGTGCTACAGGTTTCAGCAGCAGGACCAAAGTGTTTAAACACAAGCCAACTCTTAGCAGTGTTCAACAAGACTTAACCCAAATCAGTGAGTTTCCAGCAGTAAAACATAAGGCACTGTAAAACCGTGCTTGTGTGCTCTTCATTGTGTCTGAAGATTTGTTACAATTTGGGGGGTTTTGTTGTTGGGTTTTTTACAAATGAACTGTTAGAATTACAGGTTTTATTACAGCTCATAATGTAGCATATTCACTACACACAATTTGTCTAAATATTGTTCTAAAGAAATCCCCTTTTCTTGATCAAAATTCAACTGAAACATTATTTTAAAAAGCACCAAGATTTCTAGAATATAGACTGGAGTGGGGATCCCCAGAGCGAGTCTTTTAAAGACTTGTAATGGAACACATTTAAACTTTTAGGAGTTCAAAAGATGTATTTCTGATGATAGAAAACTGTTAAAGAAAATGACCAGTGCCCACCCCAACAGTTTACCTGTCAGAACTTAAGTATTCATCAGTTAAGAGGGAGAAGTTTGTAATTTTGACAGTACAGAACTATGAACTGCTACAGCACAAGTGAAATACTTTTTTTTTTATTCCATTTACAAATCAAACAGGACAAAAAAAAACTTAGCTACTTGCTCTCAAGTGCAAGGCAAGCATACCCAAATAGCCTTAATGATTTGCATTGCACGGGTTATGTTTGGTTAATTATTCATAAAATTTTTCTATTTTTTTCAAAAATTCATGCATTGCTTAAGTACCACAATCATATTGAATGCAATTTTGCATCCATTAACATTTTAGTCCTAATTCTGCATATGCAGTATTCCCAAGCACATCACCACAGTCTTCGATGAACTGTTTGAAAGACCCGCATCGCCTAGAAGCAATTAGGGCTTTGCACCCACCTACGCTGAGCCAGCCCGTTAAGTCGGTTCCTTAGATGTTCTATTGCTCCACTACTGGCAGAAATTGGAGGGGGGAAAAACCCAAGCAGCCCTAAGCAGCTGCTGAGGGGCAGCCGCAGAGCGGAGCCCTCGCCGGGCGCTGCCGCCCCGCCCAGCTCAGCCCCGCTGCTGGCCGCGGGTGGGGCAGGGCTGCTCCCCCGCCCGCCCCCTGCGAGACCACACGGCGGCCACCTCCGCCGCCTGCCCAAGCCGGGCACGGCGGGAGCGCCCCGCCGCCCCGGGGAGCGGCCAAGAGCCGCCCGCAGCGCTCCAGCTACCGCGGGGGCTTCAGCGACAGGAGGGCCCGGCGCCCACGGCGCTGCCCCGGCGGGGAGACACGGCGCCCCCAACGCAGCGCCCCGGCCGCGCGGTTCGGCTCGGCGCACCGCCCCTCCCCAGCCGTCCCCCCGCGAAGCCCTCGGCGAGGCGGGCCCCGACCCCCCGCACCCCGCCGCGGCGAGCCAAGAGCCGGGCGCAGCCGCCCGGGCGCGCCGAAGCCAGTGCTTCCTGACAGGCGCCGGCGCACCGCCTGGCCCCCGCGGCGGCAGCGCCTCCGCCCGCGCCCCTCGGGGCGGCGCGCCCTAGGGGAGCCGCCGGCCCGCCCCGCTGCACCTACCCGGCCGCCCTACAGGGGGAGCTCGCCGTCGCTCCGCCGCCTCGCTGCCGCCTGCTGGGCCGCGGGCCCGCGCCGCCGCCTCCGCCCGCCGCTCCGCGCCGCGCCGGCCCCGCCGCTCCGCCGCCGCTTCGGCCGCCGCACCACTCCCGTGCCGCGCCGCGCCCGCCGCCCCGCCCCGCGGCTCCTCCTCCGCCGCTGCCGCGCTCACCCCGGGCGCCACGAGGGCGGCGGCCGCAGCGTCGCCGGAGCCCGCGACCGACCTCGGCTCAGCCCCCGCGCAGCGCCTGCCGCCCCGCGCCCGCCCCTCAGCCTCCGGCCGCTCCCCATCCAGCGCCAGAAAGAGAAAATGGCGCTCGATTATCCCAGGAAGTGACGTCGCGGCTCATTTGCATGCCAGGCAGCCAGCCAATGGGAAGAGACTTGAGGCAACGCTCCCATTGGCTCCCCAGAGGAGCTGGGCGCGGCTGAGGGGCGTGGCCTCAGGTGTCGTCCCCGCCCCCCAGCCCCGGGGCCCACCTGCGCCCCTGCCACCTGCCTCTCCCGCCCGCGACCTCCCGGGGGCACCACTGGGGGCTCTCGCGAGAGCTGGGGCCGTGACGTCACCCTGCACTGGGCGTGGCTCCGCGATGCCGTGCCCCTCATGTGAGACCACCACGTGATTGCCCAGCAGCACTCTCTTTGGCCCGCGGGGAATGCTGGGTGACACCTCATGCAGCCAATAGCAGCAGCGAGGCCTGCTCGGCTGTGCCACGCCCACCCCACACCTTCCCACCCCAGCTGCACCACGCCCGTCCCACACCTTCCAGCCTGTGGCCGGCTGCAGAGCTGAGGACGGGGCTGCAGGAGCCAGGGCAGGGGCCTGGGAGCCTTGGCTGGGTGCCCCTGCGGTTACGCCAGCAGCATGGTTGATACCAGAAGGCACTGCAACCTCATAGACAGTGTGGCTCTGTAGGCCATCCCTTGAGCCATGTCTACCTAGTGTCTCCATGTTAAGCAGCAAACACACTTCTTACTCCAGCGGTGGTTGGAGGTGGCTCCTCACGAACACCAGATGGAAAGGGAATTGACCTCTGTGCTGGCAGGTGGCAGCCAGACCACATGGACCAAGACAACCATCCACATGGGCAGTGTGGTCACTCTGGGTGGGACACACACCACAGTGGAGGTGCGTGAGGCCATGCTGGATCCCATCTCAGCACACCAGGACCTGTTCCCTGCCATCACCCTGGGATGGCTTGTCACCTTTCTCTTACCCATGAGGTTGTCCTGGCTTTGCTCAGGCCATCTCCAAAGGGTTCATCAACTAGGTGCTTTAACTAGAGCTTCTGTAAGTGTTCATGTGAAGGAAGTGCTTATCACATGGAGGCCAAGGGGAGTTCTGCCGCTGGCCTTGGTAGCCGTACAGTTTCATTGTTTGTCTACCTATAGCTCAATGTGCATCAACATGTTGGCCAACTCCCACCAAAGTCTGTCCAGGCCACAGCCATAGAGTGACTGGTATCTGGTCAAAAAACTATACTAATAAAATATCCACATCGGCAGGAAAAATTTCTGGTTTTTTTTTACAGTAACGGCCACAAAAGTTATTTACCTTTGTAGCCAACACTAAGTACATTTAAACATACTTAGTTTTAAGGTTTTTTTGAGTGATAAACTTCTCACCTTAAAAATTTGATACAATTTCATCAGCCAGGTGCTTTTTTGCACCGTTGTATGTGCAGCAAGGGTGTAGGCAAGTCAAGGCTCAATTTAAATGGAGAAAAGGGCAGCCATCTATGAAAGATAAATTATTCATTGTAGATATGTGACCACAACATTAAAAAAAATTGTTGTTACTGTTATAACAATATTAATTGTTATTACACAAGGAGGGATATATCTCAGTAGTTAAAAATGTAGCATTTAAAATAATCAGCTGCTGTCTAATAGTTCATGAAGCAAAATAATTAACTATGGCTCTGCCCAAATGGAAACGCCCAATGGCTCCCACATAATCAACAACATTAAACTTCTGTTGCAACAGAGCATCACCAAATAATTGCTGAGTGTTTCAAACAATGGGTATGTTAAAAAGACTAAGTGAAAGATTAAGTCTTGTGAAAGGGTCTTTTATGGCCAAACACAGGAGCAAAACTGTGGAGTACCTCCAGTTTCTCACAGAAACAGGGAATGGGTGAGGTGGGAAGGGACCTCTGGAGCCCATCTGATCCAGCCCCACCTGCTCAGGCAGGGTCACCCAGAGCCAGTTCCCCAGGATCATGTCCAGACAGCTTTTGAAACCAGCCTGTGCTTTCTATCACAGTAGTACAAATGAGAGCTTCATTATAAAGCATGCAGATTAACTATACCTACATAACAGCTTTTGTTGTAAATGTTAGCTGTTTGTCAGATCTCCAGCTGTCAAATCATGCAGTGTACTCAGCAAACTCGGGTCCTATTTAAGTGAGGTGGAGTTAGCGCTTCCTTGGGAAAGGAGGTTACTTTTTCACATTGTGGGACTAGCATTAAATTGCACGCATTGAAAGTTAGATCTGTTAGCTTCCAGCACATCCTTAAGACCTTCCAAAGACAAATCTGTGACTAGACTTCAAATTTCTCACCTTGTGAAAAATAAGGTAGCAAGATGCAAAATTAATTTAAGAAGAGGACTTGAAAGAACAAAAATGGACAAGGTTAAGAGGGAGGAGCAATGTATATATCCATTTTTCCCATAAGTCAACAACAATTTCGCAATATAAAAATAAGTGAGTTTGAGAACAGCATGAGGGAAGAAAGAAACATACAATGTAAAGAAGAGTAAAAAGATCAGTTAGTTTTTCTTAGATAAAAGTAACATTTTAGGTCAACTGCATTCCGCGGGATTAGTCATCTGCCTTGGAAATGTATTTCAAGACAAATACTTCTGCAACAAGGACACACCAAGAAATTTGGTGGTTGTGTTTTAATCATGTGTAAGCTTTGTTGTCATATGAGAGTTCAATATCTGTTTAGTAAGTTATGCCCTTTAAGTAACATTTAACAGTAACAGATTAAGTAATATTTCTGCTTACACTGTTGGACAGTTCAGTTCTGGAGGAAGCAACAACAGCAACAAGAGAGTGCCTTGGCAGCCCCCAGTGACCTGTGAGTGCCTTGGCTCCATCATCTCCTTTGGGCAAGTTTTGCAGCTTCAGCTCTTTCCCATTAGCTCCCTCTGAGCAGAATGGCAGAGGCAAAGAGCACCTACTCACAAGTGTGCAGCCAACAGCTGGGTTGGCAGGAGGGGCTCCTCAGAGTCTATAGAAGAGTCAGGAGAACAAAATCCTATAGCTGCCTTCCAGGTCCTGGAGTAAGACCCCAGATGAGTCACTGACCTAGATGGCTTTTCTGGGGAGGTGCAAGAGTAGAGCTCTGTCTTTTACAGAGATTTTCAGCCAACGCATCTTCTCTTGCACTCTTCAGTACCTTTTCTACATCAACTCACATTAATGTGATGGTAGCAAAATTCTCCTTGCTTTTGAAGCAGATGCTGCAGCACATACCAGTCTCAGTGACCATTTTCAAAACTGCCTGATAAATATTTTCATTGGCCCATTCTAGAAGTTTAAAGATTAATGTAATTACTTTAGAAAATCTCTTCCCAACAAGCAGAAGTTACAAGTTCTCCCTTTGCATAGTCCATATGTTTAATGTTTCAGAAAAAGGTGTTTAATTGATTGCTGTAGAGTTGCCATGATTCTGGAGAAACAGAAGACCTGGGAAGAGTTTCCAAAGGCACTACGCATCGGTCTCCCACTGGTGCCCCACTCCTCTGCTTCCTGCAGCAAGCCTTCCCTAATCCATCCTTCCTGAGTAACAACACGGTACAGTTCCAACTCCTGAATTCTTTTTAGTTCAAACAAAATTATGCATTAAGAGCTAAAGTACTTTTCACTCAAATCCCATTACAATAGCAGGATGTCTACTGTGCTCAGAGTCTGGGGATCAAGCTGGCACAGCCTGTTCCCTTAGATCACCCCCAAATTCTGCCAAAGTCTAGGAAGCCTCTTACTGACTGCAACAGATTTTCAAGGAAGTTATCATCATGAACGGAGGACCTTCTCTTCTAGAAGCAGAAAAGGAAGTCAAGAAACAAAGCACAATGGAAAGGTAAAGCACAATGCCAGGCATGCAGAAGTTATACAAAAAGTAACCATATTCCAAAAGTCTGGTTGTTTTTACAGCTTAAAGCACATTGCAGCATCAGTGCTGGAGAAATTGAAAGAATGACAGTCAAAAAAACTGAATCCCATTGTAAAATAAAATAATGGAGAAAGAAGCTCTTTCCAGGGAGGCTATGCTCTCATTCACCCTAATAAAACTTTTTGATCACAACTTGCTGTTTTCACTCTCTGCTGTGAGACACCGTCATAGCTAGGTGCCACCAGATTTTCTGGAGAACCCTTTAAAACCCAAGCTCTCATTTGGAACGTAAACAAAGGCTGTTAATATCTGTGCTAAAATTGGACACATTAATAACAGTAATATGAATGTGTGCCATTCTCTAGCCTGGGTCTTCATTCAGTGGTATTAACAAAACCAATAGATCATGTCATATGCCAGAGTACAATATTTAGGGTGAATTAACTTGTCCTTGGTATTTATCCCTAAATCAGTCATATTCGTTTGGATACTTAATGAAATTACCTCATATTCTATATTAATACTTTAAATATGAGCATAATTTAAAGATTTCTAGAGGAAAAAATGTATCACAATTACTTGTTGCTGAAGCAAGATCGCTGTCTTTACTAAACAAAACAACGTATATCAAGATGGTTTTACCTACAAAAATACATTTAATATTACTCTTAAAATATGTGACTTATTTGGCTAAAAGTAAGCTAGATCTTAAAAAATCCAGGTCATGTGGTAGGAAAGAATAATTCAGATAAACTAAGAAGTAGAAGTAACCAGAAAAGATTAAGGAATCTTTCCAAGTCCATTATCTCAGGCACTAATTCACACTCAAAATTAATCAAATTAATTTTAGAAATAATCTTTTATTTCTGAATTTCAAATATCATCAGCAAATTTTCAGTTTAGTTTGTTAGAAGCACTTTAGCCAAATTTGAAAGAAGCATATCTAGAAAGATTATACTTGGTCAAAAATATTTTAATTGTAAAATGTGTGCATTAATGCAGGAAATCAGTTCCTCAGTAGATGCAAATATTTCTATTTTGAGATTTCCATTGGGAAACACAATATACTCTCCTTTTCGTAATTTTTAAGTCTGGAAATGCAAACAAGAAAATGTTAGAAAAAAGTCTCCACTGCCTTTGCCAACACTGCACATACAATTCTGATATTTCCATTTTTCAGATGTTCCCTATTTTTAGAAGGGGAATTAAAAAACAGTTATAACAACATGTTAGATGGCGCTAGTCATTGCCTTTTTATGTCAAACACCCCTGCAAGTTTGGACCAGGTTTCCCTAGGTTGTTCTGAAGGTACACAGGTGTATGTCTACCAGCATCAAAGGAAGGCAAATAGCTCGGTAGGAGTAATATTCAGTTCACACAGTAGGGCTAATAAAAATCTACTAGAACTTCAACATTTCTGCATTATTTTGAACTTTATTGACCTGGAGAATATATTCAAAGAATGAGCTATATTTTTCTCACCTGTATTTTCTCCTTAAGTTTTATCAGCAAATAAGTTTCCTATAGTGCTTGATGTCCCATATTATCTGTGTGACAAATGTTTACATGTGCAGATTGTTACAAACCTATTCAGCCTTTCTGCTATATTCCACTGAAGATGGTGTTTCCATCAAGCAAGTATTCTGAGAAAGCAATAAGCCAGTATCATATAGCTTCCTTCTAAATTATGTACAAATTACATTTTAAGTATTTTTCCTTGTTCAGAAATAACGTTTAGTGAATTCTTAGAATAAGTGCAATTCATGTATGTGTTTATTTACATAGCCACAGTAGTTAGGGTGTAGCGTTTAAGGAAAGGTAACATTGCAGGGGGACTCCCCCATCTCAGCTCAGCATGGCGTGCTGCTTATTTGACAGGAGGCAAGATAAAATAAAGCATAAAATAGTTGATGTTTAACAGAAACACAGACTAATCTATAAGATTAACTCTTACTAATTATTAATTAATATTTAATATTGTATTAATAATTGTTACATAATTACTAACATTAAATCTAGTCACACAAAGTAGCTAAGTGGAGTTTTTTTAGTTACCTAACTGAACAGATAATAAGCCTAGTCCTTGGCCAGGGGTAAAGTCAACACATTTCAGCTAATTCCAAGAAGCTGGGCTGATGTTGGCCAGTCCCAGCCCAATATTTGTGGAGTTCTTTGAAATAAACTACAGCCTCAATTTTCCAGTTAGCATGCAGCATATCTACTTGAAATAATTGTTCTATATTTAAATACTTGATTTTATGCTACTCACATGTAAAGGAATTTTCCCATTCATTTGAAAGGTAATAGCTCAGAGTCCAAAACAATTAACAGTTTCATAAAATATGGTGCTATGAGTGTTCATGGTCAATCTCAAAAAGTCCTAAGTTCCTTTTAAAAACATAATGCTTCCAACTGAATATTTCTAGCATTGAAACTTCTTTGCCTTCTGCACAAGAGAACAGACATTTAAATTTACAGTTAATGTGCTTTAGCTATGTTACACCCTGAACAATCCCTCCCTCCTCTTCTATGGATTCAGAGGTTTAATGAAATATTGCAGGGGTGGGGGAGGCGAACAAATAAAGACCACTTAGTGCGGAAGCATAGCAGTCCCCCTAGACAGCTCAGCCTGTGCCCACCACAGGTGACTGGCAGGCTTACTCTTGGAAATGAGAGGTTTCAGCTGAGCAAGTGAAAAAAATGGTTGTGGTGCTGCTCCCTTTCCCCAAGCTGACATATAACCCCAAATCACAATATCAAAAAAGCTTAAGAGATAATTCCATTACACAACCTTTCCGATGTCTTGTCTTGACTTACTGCTAAAGCAGACAGAAAAGTTTACCTTCTGCTTTGCGAGCGGGTAAGTTAGTGTTGCATGGGAGAGGTACACAGGCGGACTGACAGAACAGCAAGGAGGTAACTTGGTGGCTGGTCTTGACTAGAAATAAAGGGGCTGGAAAAAGACTGGATTGCCTCTGTCAATCCATCAAAGGAAATTCTAAATAATTTAGGTGCATAGAATTTCTTCATATTGTAAGTATTGCTTGAAAGAAGACAGATTAAGAGACAGATTTAGGTGATAGTCTACAACTGCTCTATGGTCTTCATGTTATCTTATCCTGAGAGTTTGCCACATACCATGGTTTAGCTAGAGAGGTCCAAATCACAGAATCCCAGACTAGTCAGGGTCGGAAGGGACACAGGTGTCTGGAGACCACCCAGTCCAGCCCCTGCTAGGGCTGCACAGAGCTGCATCCAGGCAAGTTTGAATGTCTCCTGAGAAAGAGCCTCCACAGCCTTTCTGGCAGCCTGTTCAGTGCTCTGGCACCCTCAAGGGAAAGAAGTTCTTCCTCACGTTCCAGTGGAACTTCTTGTGTTGCAGTTTGTGGCCATTGCCCCTTGTCCTGTTGCTGGACACCACTTGAAAAAGCCTGGCCCTGTCCTCCTGACACCTGCCCCTCAGGTATTTGTAGGCATTGATGGGATCCCCTCAGCCTCCTCTTCTCCAGGCTGAACAGCCCCAGCTCCCTCAGCCCTTCCCTCTCAGGGAGATGCTCCAACCCCTCATCACCTTCACAGCCTTCGCTGGACCCTCACCAGTGGTTCCCTCTATCCTGAACTGGGGCACCCAGCACTGGACCCAGCACTCCAGATGTGCCTCACCAGGGCAGAGCAGAGGGGCAGCATCCCCTCCCTCGACCTGCTGGCCACGCTCCTCCTCACACCCCCCAGGGTCCCACTGGCCCCTTGGCCACCAGGTCACGCTGCTGGCCCAGGGGCAACGTGCTGCCCCCCCCCAGCACTGCCAGGCCCTTCCCCGCAGAGCTGCCCCCCAGCAGGCCAGCCCAGCCCGTGCTGGTGCGTGGGGCTGTCCCTGCCCAGGGGCAGGACCCGACACCGACCGTGGTTGGACTCCATGGGGCTCCTCTGCCGACCCCCCAGCCTGCTGGGCCACCAGCCGCTCCTCGGTTCGGTACCACCAGCAAACGTGCCAGGGGCCGGTCTGCACCTCAGCCTGATCGCCGGTAAGCTGCACGGGCTGGACCAGCACGGACCCTGGGGAACGCCACCAGCCACGGGCCTCCGGCCAGGCTCTGCGCCGCTGATCGCAGCCCTCCGAGCTCCACCGTTCAGCCAGCTGTCAAACCACCTCACTGTCCGCTCATCTGACCCGCCCTTCCTGAGCTTACTGGGGAGGGTGTTGTGGGAGACAATGCCAAAAGCCTTGCTGAGGTCAAGGTAGACAACAACCCCCACCGCTCTCCCCTCGCCTACCCAGCCAGTCATTCCATCACAGAAGGCTGTCAGGTTGGCCAGGCATGATTTCAGTTCAATTGGAATTAAGATGTAAAACAAGTCTCAGAATACACCCATATCAATTAGTTGCAAGGGCTCACCTCTCACCATGTGTTACAGGGCACAGGTTCTCCCCCTTGCCTTGGCTATGTTGGGCTGCCAGTTGTTGCAGTCAGAGCCCAACTCAGTCAGCCTTACACAGGACACCCACTGTTGCAGCACAAGCAACCTATCAGGCTGCAACAAGGCTTTACCATCAGTCAGATTCTACTGTCCATGCTGTTTGTCCTTCCTCCAGAGGTCAGACCACACCACTTCCCCCATCCAACCCTTCTCCCACACTCCTCAGGGCTATTTAACTACTTAGCAGGAACAAGCTACAGCTGCACATCATCCATGTCCATCAACCCACTGCCTTGGAGGCAAGGCCACAGCTGCATGTTATCAGTGCTCATCAACCCACTGCCTTCACTCCTCTACAGATTTCCCCTTGGTGAATCCATGTTTACTGTTCCTGATGACCTTCTTATCCTCCACATATTTTGAGATGACCTCCAGGATGAGCTGTTCCATCACCTTGCCAGGGAGGGAGGTGAGGCTGACCAACCTGTAGTTTACTGGGTCCCCCTTCTTGTCCTTTTTGAAGACTGGGGTGACACTGGCTTTCCTCCAATCCTGAGGCACCTCTCCTCTCCGGCACAGCCTTTCAGAGATGATGGGAGTGGGTTAGCAATAACACCTGCCAGCTCCCTTAGCACCTGGGGGTGCATCCCATCGGGCCCATGGATTTGTGGGTGTCAGGTTTGCTTAAGCCTTGCCCCCTTTGCTTATTTCCTGCTCGTGGGGGTCTTGAGCTTGGAGGAAGTAATGCTTCAGCATCAGCCAGCTCTCTTAGGCCCCCTACCTTATAGAGCCCTAACCCATGAGATTCCTCTGAGTAGGTCCTTGAAGAGGCCAAGTTAACTCTCCTGAAGTCCAGGGTTGCAATCCTACTTATTGCCCTGCTTCTTCCATGCAGCATCCTGAACGCCACCATCTCACAGTCCCTGCAGCCAAGGCTGCCCCCAACCAGTCCTGTATTTGTGAGTATAAGGTCTAAGAGCACACACCTCACCTCGCCTCGCTGGAATCTTAGAAAAATTGTAAAGGTCACAGGCGGCAGCAGCAGATTCATGGCCAATAAAAAAACATTCAAGAAAGGCGAAAAAAATGTGAGATTGTTGTGAAGTTGGGCTTATTTCAGCTGAGCAAATCCAATTGGATTCAATGCCAGCAAAGGAGAAGCAGTGTAGTGATGATTAGAAAGAACATTTCCTCAAAGCACAGCACCCAGGGCTGACTGTGGGGACTCTAGTTCTGATCATGTTTTCAATACCAGGAATGTGTTTGAAGCAGCTGATATGAAAGCCCTCCAGACTTATAATTTGTTCAGCTTCCTCACAGATCTCTGGAGTTCTCATCCTACCTGGATGCTTAGGAACTTCTCCTTGAAGAAGCAATGTTTCACATCTAGCTAGCAGACTCCGGATTTATTTCTAAGCTTGATCCAGCTATCAAAGTCCTGTTTGCTAGCAGGTACAAACCAGTCCCAAAGTGGTTGGTACAGTTGCTTGAACAACCATCAGTGAGATAATTAGTGCCAGGGAACTTCATGTTGAGGATTGTCTGGGCTAAAGGACTGGTCTTCCTGATTCCCCGTCAGAAGAAGGGGTATCAATATCCTAGATGATAAAAAGCCTAGAGCAGCATGAGATGTACTTAAAGCAGGAGGGTTTGAGCTCCACCATGAGTTATGACAGCTGGCCCAAAGGTGCTTGCCTCCCTCCATCAGCAGGCTCAGCGTTTAATTTCTTCTGTGTAAAACATGGAGATAGTCTCCATGGAGAGAGACTTTCTTTTTGTCACTCAGATGCCTGTGTTACCAGCTCCTGGACGGGCCGATCCAGCTCAGCTAGAGACCCTCAGGTGGGTGCTCTGCAGCGTGGCCTGGGTTGCAGTGGAAGGGCTTGCCATCCCCTAGGGGCAGAGGGCTCCCAGGGCACCAGATTCAAATCCCCTGTAATTCCAGCCAGCTAAAACAAACGGAGGATTTATTTGCAAGATCTAAGAAAGGCAACACAGGCAAAGTCTTGCAGGTGCCATAACTAAAGAAAAACATGCTTTATCTGCCTCCACTCAGAAGAAATCTGAAAGGTCTCTCTTTTTCTCCTTCTCACCAGCTGACAACACTGGGGACCAGCCTCTTACCTAACCCACATGGTCCGTGACTGAGCCCTCTTGCGTTTCCCCTCCTCCACCGGCAGAACAGACTATTTTTATACCCATGGGGTGGGTCCACTCACATTCTCTTCCTCCTCCCAGAGATTACTGAGGTATAATAAAGTTTGGGAGGTAATTCTAATGCTTTTTGCACTTTTCCCTTCATAACTGACAGCTTTCACCTCTCTGGAAATGCTCACATCCCTTTGGCACAGTCAAAAGTGTTTAAAAGCTTTCTGGGCAGGCTGTGTAGCCAGTCAGCAGTTTCCCTTAGTTTCCCTAAGCTAAAAGCAAATCACTAACCCTTTGAGAAGACAATGTCCTTTTGCTCTGCGTGGGACTCAGTGAAGTTCACTGGGGGAAGCTTGTTTATCCACCAAACCACGTACGTAACATACAATATATAATTTGGTAAGCCCACTCTACATAACTGCAGGCAGGGAGGGCAGCCCTGTAGCCCTTTTCCCCGAGCAGGACCATGGCAAAACAACACAGGTCAAGGAGAGCATGGTCTGGAGCAGTGTCTCCAAGTCTTTCCTGCTCACTTCAGTTTTCCCACTTCCTAAGTCTCGTGCTGGACCCCTGCTGCTGCTCTGTTGTATGCACACAGGCACTCGGGCTTTTAACACTCTCCGACCTGCCAGCCCCCCTGCATCCCCTTTGCCGGGCTGGACTCTGGCAGCAGCCACTGCCTACGCAGGCTCTGTCCTGCTCATCACTTCAGGTGCTGACCTGCCTGCCTGTTGGGTAAGAAGGGTCCGAGGGCCTGCAAAGGCTGATTGCTCATCCTGCCTTTTGTGTTGACTCATCACAAGGCATTTCAATCAGCTATTTCTGCCCGTGTCCTGAAAATGAGGCACTTCTCTTCAGGGTGGGATTTCAAACCTTGGGCTGAGCAGACTCCCACAAAACCCACAGAAAGCACTGGACTCCTCAAAAGAGGCCCAGATGCCATTATTGTCCCTGAGCAGGGGACTCTGTACAGCTCCCCAGTAGGCCTGGCTTGGATTCACAGAAGGCTGTTCTGTTGGTCAACAGAACCACTGTGCCCAGCGTGGTCTCTCTTACACACTTTGAAATGCCACAATTTTTCCCTCAGCCACCCACCTCCCATCACCACCTTTGTGTCTGGGCTTCCACACAAGCCTGAAGCGTGCCGTGTAGATTAACTCCAGACACAGTTGTAAAAGACGCGGCTGCATATAATACAGGGTTCATGTAACAGCTCTGGCCAGGAGTTGAATAATGCTCAATAGGTTCTGTCCCGCAGCGGGCCACTAGACTGCCCATGAAAGCGCCAGGGCCACCTGCTCTGCGGTCACCTGGCAAGCTCGGGTTTGTGGTAAGTGCTGCCACAGTGGGACCAACCCGCCCCTCATTATTTAGGGCAAAGCTCAAAAATCCTTTTATTTGAATAAATGCTAAAAAAATTCTACAGAGGACTGCAGAAGACATGAATCTAGATAACCATAACCATTTCTAGAGGACGAGAAGTGGCAGTCCCTAATTCCAGATCGTCTCCCATGAAGGGTAACACAAGGGCTACCCTTGCAGGATTGCCGACTGGCTCATTGGTCAGGGGGTCGTGAGCAGCAGCCAGCTCCTCACCTTCAAAACAGGAGGAAGCTTAAATGCTGGAGGAAGAAACAGGAATGGCAAAGCTCTCTTCATTTTTGTTCCTGTTGATTCCGCACCTCCTGTGTTCGTACATACATTTCGTAAGGAAATGGCTTTCTTCATGTATACCTTAGCCTTAAAGCCAAAGAGTAATTTTGGAGAGTGAGCAGGAGTTACAGAGCTCAGTCCTTCCGTGATGCCTGTGCTTGTGTCTGTGACACCCGGCTGCCGATGTGCCTCCTGCAGGCACCCAGCCCGTGGAAGGGTGCTCCTCGCCTTAGCTGTGCGGGGAGCTGGGGGAGAGGGCTCTGGGGGAAGCTCTCACCCACCCGCACCAGGGGGTCCGTGCTGCAGCTGACCAGGGGAAAATGAGCAAATTTTCAGAGGCTGCTTGTTATTTGTGACAGACTCGCATTGTTGGGCTAAGTATCTGAAGTTCTTCAAAGTGGAAGATGCCAAATATATGAATACAAGACAGTGTTTTCAGGTTACTTGGTCTTCTAACACAATTAGCTCAATATGCACAATGCCATTACAGATCTAAAATCTTTCTTACGCTGTCAGCTGGGTCGTGAAGCCAGCAGGCTGCCCATAGCTGTAAACGGGGTTGGTTTTCCATCTTTGTCCCTGCTAGCATGAGCCAGTGCAGGGATCAGTCCAGCACAAACACAAGTCCAGTCAGGCACGTGTTTGACGTTTAATTGGCTTTAAGCCTGCACAGAGCTGAGCACCCCTGGCAGCAATAGCAGCAGTACTGTTCTGACCAGTGGGGCTCTTGGGCTGTTTTCTCATCAGGATTAATTTTTTTACTCCAGCCAAGTGTTTCTCCTGACTTCAATGCTCTTGACCATTAAAAAAAAAAAAAAAAAAAAAGTACTGTGTATGAAGATTGAGAAACTGATCTTTAAATATTTTAATTACTTAGAAGCCGTACTTACAAAGGCCCAGACCTTTTAAAGAGAAATAGAAAATGGCTTTTCTGTTCAGCTTTGTAAGCACTCTTGCAACTTGCCTGTCTCCCTTTCCAACATCCTTTAGTAAACAAAGATCCCAGTGGATCCTGACAAGGATTGCCCACATTTTATCATGCTGGCATAATTATTCGCTGTCTTGTGGAATAAGATTGGTATCACAGTCAGCTAGGAAAGGGTGCAGAAAAATAAGTTGTTTTCTAGGTAACACAGATGAATCCACTGACTTAGAAGCATCGCTGATCATCTGCTAAGCCAAGAGCAGCTTTTACTTTTGCCCTGCTAGTCAGGTATTTTGTATCTTGATGTAAATAAATGGATCAACACTTTTTGTCCTGTCTTGAATTAGCATTTTAGAGTACTACTAATAATCAATGCCAAAGTGCATACACTCAACACATACTTAATTATATACATACATATGTACATCTCCATATAGTAGGGGATTTTGCATGGAGCTGCAGTGTGACACTGGAGACCTGCTGGCAGAGTCTCTACCTCAAAGTCAAATGGAAAATAACATTCTGGTGGAGTTTGTTACAGCTTATCTGACTAAGAGCATGAAGTGGCTGAGCTAAAGACAGCTATCAGAAGCCCCTCAATTGCAAGGCCTTACCCTTGCATAGAATTTCACTCATGTGGGCGTTGCAGCACTCTCCAAACTATCAAGCTACAGCAAGGTCTTTTACCATCTCATACCAACATACTCTTCATGCCAGTCCCTCTGCTGCCTTCTCCTAGCCTCTCCTCATCCAGGGTACACTCTCCTCTTCTCTGCTTCTTCCTCCCCTCTCTTCCTTGGCTGCTCTCTCTTTCTTGGCTGCACAACGTCTTACCAGAACCAGCCACAGCTGCACCTTGTCTATATCAGCCAACCCACCACCCCTGAAGCCAGACCACAGTTGTATATTATCAATGCTAATTAACCCAGCTTCATTCCTCTACATGCAGGTATCTTCTAGGACAGCAAAACAAGCTGTGCAAGCAGCCCGTGAGTTTCCTGGACTCCGCTCGTGACAATTTCTGGATGCAAATGCTAGGTAGGCTGGCCAGGTATGGTGCTACTGGACCCACTTCTCAGAAACAGGGAGGAAGCGATGGCAGACATGGCTGTAGGGAGCCCTGGGGGTTGCTGTGACCACCAGGTGATCAAGGTGAGCAGCTGGAGAAAGGCTGGAAAGGTGAGCAGCAGAGCTGGGGCAGTGGACCTTGGCTTACTTGGGATAGGAAAGTCATCACAGCTAGGGCAAGCACATCTCTTGCCGCTGCGCTGACACATCTCTTGCCGCAGCAACAGGTCCCACAGGGGCCTGAGCACGACCTTCCCTCGGCCAGGGGCCTGGAACAGCCTCTCTGGGTTAAACAGATCTTCACCTTGTTACCCAGTGCCACAGCAACGAGCGTGGACGAGGCAATCTGTACCAACCCAACGTGAACCCCCTCTGAGCTGCAGCTACTGCAAGAACCTGAAAAAGTTCTCACACAGGCTGCATGGCAGGAACAAAAGCAGTGGTTTGAAGTGTGTTCTGCTTTCTCTCTTCTAGTATACAGCCATATACCATCAACGCTTCCCTAATGTCTGGCTTACCTTCAAACTGCTGACCCGTCTGGGGAGGGAAAAGCAAAACAGATACTGTCAAAGCCAGTAATCTGTAGAGATAAAGTAAGGTGGGAATGTAGCCTCAAAAACAAAAAGGGGGGAAAACCAGTAACATGAAGCAAGCATGAAACCACACTATTTGCACACTATCAAACAAAACTTTGTTGCAGCCAAGAATCACCCAGGAGGTGGCACACATTTGGGTATTAAAACTCCTAGGACCTGGAGAGCAGAAAAAGGAACACAATGGCACCAGGCACAGTGGTGTTTCACAGACTTGCGCTGTTCCGCGCCTGCTCATCTCATCTCGCTTCACTGCAGTTGCAGCATCCCATCCCACTTCTAAACCTACTGAAAATTTCCTCAGAAAGATAAAAACCCAAAAGCAATGGCATAGTCCATCAGCCTGAAAGGCAAACCATGCGGGGATCAGCAGAAGCAAGTCTGACTGTTTTCCCTTGCAAACTGTGGTTTGTTTATCATGGCAAGTGTCCTATGAATCTGCCGGCAAACAGCCTCTCGACATAGATAAAAAGTAAGAATTTGATAAGGAATGCACTCAGAATAATGATTTTTAAAGATTTCCAAGCCACAGATGTTACCATGAGAAGGAAGCGGTTCCCAGGAGTCGTGCATGGAGGGGTAACGGCAGCCTGAGTGTCCGGGGCTGCACAAGCCATCAGCGTGCCTTTCTGTTCCGACAGCGGCGTCGGCTCCCGCTGGCAGCTGCTGCCCTGACACAAGTAGAAATGCACAAAACGTCAAACTCTTAACCAAAGCAGCCGGGAGTACCAGTGAGGAAGTAAATGTCGGGCATCTGAATCGGAGTGACGCACAGAGAGCACCTGGCTGGTTTCTGTTAGCCTGTGACCACAGGAGCGTGCCGAGTTTGTCCCAGCCCACTCCCTCCCAGGGTTTTCTGCCATTCTTTGCTACAAACTGCCAAAAATACAAGTACATATTTTTTTAGAAAAGTCTAATTTGCAAAGTGGAAACTTTGGAAACAGAGAAGAGTTTGGGAGAGGAAAGACTGAAAGGCATTTCCCCTTTTGCTATGCATTTCAGCAGTGACAAGAAGAAAAACGTTTGAACTGCCTTTCCATTGACCAAATCTGCAGTTTTGCTCCTTGTCAGCTGCAGGAATCCTGTTCTTCAACAAAGACTCCTTGAAGTAACTACGCTGCCAGCTTCAGGTTTGCAGCAGCACTATGGCAGCAGGACACAGCAGCACCCCCCCCCCCCCCTTGCCTCCTTCCCCTCGCAGGGGTGGGCTTTGCCGCCAGCTGGGGTCCCCGCTGCCCCCAGGAAAGGGGACCCTCAGCGTAGCTATAGTTCCCAGGCAGGGCTGAGATCCGAGCACATGGAAGGGGAATAACTGCATCCAGCCCGGGGAACACTCCTGTGCATTTTCTGCAGGCCACGGTACTTTCCTGCTTCCACCTCAAATCCTTTTGTAGCGGAACCGTGTCCTGGGCAATGTCTCTCTCTTCTGGGGCAGAGCTCATTGCATTTGGAGGGTAGATGGAAAGGGCTCCTGTTTGTGCCGTAAGCCTCCCCAGCACACTACCGGGGCGTTGTGCTCGGTTGTGGGTGTTTGGGGCCCAATACCCACTTGCTGGGAAGCTGCAAGTCCCGCTCGGCAGATGCAGTGATGGCTGCCGGGAGGGCAGCAGGGCTGCGAGGGGCAGAAAGCCCACGTGTTTGGGGCTTGCAGGTGGCAGCATGCAGGTGCATGGTGCAGCGTCATGCAGCCTGGCACAACTGTGTTTGCGTATCTGCACCATTTGCTTTCACACCCTGGTTCTCATCAAGCTTCTTCCATGGTGTCCGAGGTCCTGCCTGGTGGCAGAGATGGCACGGCATGAGCAGCAATGGACAATCTGGCTCTCATGCCTCCTAATGAAGAGAAGGTATCTGAGCATGTCACTGCTTACTGTTTTGCTTTTGAATATTTAAGGAGGTGCACACTCCATAGACTATAATAACTATGTGAGATCTACCAAGCAAAGCCCGCGGTGCTAGCGACCGGCATCCCACCCTGTGTATCACCTCTTCAGATCTGCTGTGCTGCCCAGGGCAAGAAAACATGCAAAGTAAGCCTTTTGGTGGCTCTTTCACTATATATGAACTGTGACAAGTTAGATAAAGAACATAGTTGTTATTTTGAGAGAGTTCAGCTTCCTCCCCAGAAAAACTGGCCACCGACGCATCTCTGGAGTCTCGTAACTGACAACCTCCCTCTGTGCTGTGTGGGTAATCATTAAAGCTTGGCTTGATCGTTGCTCAGGAAAGATGACCTACTCTCCAGCCAAACACTCGGGCAAGGCATACTGACTGTGTGAGCAGCGTTCGCTCTGCGAATGGAGCTGCCTCATCTTCAACAGACTTTTCTCATTGATTTTTTTGTCTGTTTAAAAGCATCGGGCTAGGACAAAATGTCAGGCACTTCCTTTGGTGCTCGGTTCAACATTTAGGAAGGTGCAAGGTTTCTCTGGCAGAGCTGATCCTTTCTTTTCAATTGGCCTGTCAAATGACAGAGACCCAATTGTCTTTCCATGCCATAGAATTGGTGCTGGATAGGTGTTTTACCACTTTAGTTGCAGGTATTTTCTAGACATAAGCTTGTAGTAGATGGGGATTTTTGTTATCTGTCCACGTGTTCCCTGGAGTTCAGGAGTTGCTCGAGAATTGGGTTAAGTGCTTCTGAATGGTAGCTTGTTTTCTTTTTTTGCTTTTAATTGCCTGCTTCCTCTTTGGGAATATGCTGTAGAAAAGCTGCCTGTCTTTAGCAAGTCTTGGCCTCTCATTTAGCAGGTACTTAAACCTAGGCTTAACATTAAGATGATAATTTATTTCAGTGTTACTACTTATTGATGGTATAGGGCATGGAGCATCCCTCGTAGAAGGCGGGGCTGAGATCTTGGAGGGCTCAGCCTGGAGAAGAGAGGGCTCAGGGGGACTTCAGCAGTGTGTGAAGATACCTGGCAGGAGGCACAGGGAGGGCAGAGCCCAGCTCTCCTCAGTGCTGTCATGGGACAGAAAAGGCAACAGGCACAAACTAAAACACAGGAAATTTTGCCTGAAACAAAAGAAGGCACTTTCCTGCTGTGGGGGTGGTTGAACACCGGAGCAATTGCCGAGAGATTTCAGAGCTTTCTCTTCGGAGCTGTTTGAAACCCGGCTGGGGCGGCGCTGGGCAGCCTGCCACGGTGACCCTGCTCTGAGCAGGAGGGTTGGGTTAGATGGGCCACGGAGGTCCCTTCCCACCTCCACTGTTCTGCGATTTTGCGGTTGCCATCGCGGCTTGCTGTCAGGCCAGCAGAGAACCCAAGTGCCATTGCACTGGGCTCTCTCTTTTCAGGAGCCACCCCGTGTTCCCAGGAGACTTTCTGGTCTGATTGCAGCCTAGGATGCATTAAGCTGCCTGGAGTCCAGCAGCAGCTCCTCCCTCGCCGTTTGTTTGAAGCCTCTCCTCACAACCAGGTGATGATTAGTTGGCAAAGTCAATGAAGTCAGTAAGGTCTTGTGATCCACAGCTGCGGACCACTGCAAATTCCCGAACCACAGTTATCCACTGAAGAAGGAAAGAGTGGAAACAGAGAAGCCTCCTTCTCCTGAGGCACACACCAGCAGAAACAGTCACAGACTCCTTGGTCTAGCACCTGAGTCAAGCACCCAGCACCCTTGAAACCCTCACACCAAAGAGAGTAAGGACTGACTTCAGGCATTAGCGTGGGAGCCAGGCACGGGCACACCTGCGCTGCTGCATGTGGAAAGCCACTGAGCACCACCAATAACCAAAGGTTTATAAACCTTGCAATTATAGATGGTTCAATGAAAGGCTACAAATGTTGCTTGAACCTACAGAATAAAACAATCATCACCTGAAACGATGCCCGGATGTCCCAGGTAATTTGCTGAAATCCGTGGCAGCCCATGGCTGCGGGCTGCAGCACTCGCTCCTTTACCAGCCACCACAGGTCTCCATGCCTGCTGTAGCACTGCCACTTCGCTCCACCCATGCCCATGGCTGTGCTTCCTCTCTCTTGCTTTCTTTACCTGCTCCTTGGAGCCAGAGAGAGAGTAATTAACCGAAATTAATGGTGTTCTCCATTACAGTTTGGTTTCCAGCAAGTTTGAGCAAAGCCCACCAGGTAAGGACTACCTGAAGAACATACTACAAAAAAAGTCAGAATTAATTACCACACTAGACAAACATTTCTGCCCTTTTATTCGTACAGAGTGAAGCGTGATGCTTTGTTGGCTTGGTGTTTACGAGGATGACCAGTCTTTCACCGTAGTAGATTTTAAAGTACAAATGAGTGCAGTGCAGCAATGTGCTATCAGCAGTGGCTGAATGCAAGAAAAAACGTGCACGCCACCCAGTAACTCTCCAGTTAATGAAGACTTCCTTCTGGTTTGATAGGGCACATTCTATAGAGCTTTGAAATCTTTAAAACTAAAGCTTTTTGTCTTCACTTACCCTCTTGCAGAGTTAGGTATAGGACAAAATGGCAACACATTGGGCAATGTACTAATTTATTTCTCTTTGGTGAGCTTTTACTCTACATTTCTTGGCTTTACATATGCAAGCAAGGCTTAAGGGTACATTGGCTTTCATGACAAATAACTAATTCCTTGGACAGAAAATGGGATTTTGGCGAGATGTGTGTCGTGGTTTTCTAATTTCCCTGGCATGATGCCGGTTTCGTCAGTGGCTTTTCTGACTCACATGAGTAAGGAGAGTGTCACCCTCCTTGAGTTGTGTGCTTTGGAGAGAGTTGGTAGACTTCTCACTGTCAGCCTGCCTGCTGGAGACATTCTCCTGGAGAGACAATTCTGTTTTGGAAATGCATAAACACTTTCATGGCAAGGTCTCACAGGGGCCAGAGAAATCAAACTGACTGGCTAAAATGAAGCAGAGGAACTGCATGCCCTCATTGCCCCTTCAAGATTGCACCTTAGAGGACCAGGTCTTCAGGAAAATAACCAGATTTGGAGGTGTAACTCAGGTATTCCTCTACTTTCAGTCTGAAACTTAGATCTGAATGATACACTGGCAGGGTCCCTGAGGGTTTGGGAAGGTTTGGATTGACCATTATAGAAAGCAATGAAAGCTCTTTTTTTAAAAAAAAACTGTCATTGACTAATCACATTGATTCAAACACAAGTGCGTAGCACATGCTCACAGGGGTGCCAATTGCTTAAATTCAGCTGCATGTCTAGTCCTGCCGAAGTTCCATAGCGGTTAGTCCCACCGGCGTATCCCTAACCAGGAATAACAGCCGAACACAGGACTGCACCACACGGCTGCCATTACAGGTAGGGGACTGGGGACCAGGAGTCCCTTCCCCACCTGTGCTTGCACAACCCATATAAACCAAATCAAGGGACTCTGCAAGCGCTTATAGTCTGTATTGCTCGGAGTGTTACATTCATTTATCGTCTTTTATGGCTATGAAAGCCTTGAGGTTACTGTTAGGCTGGCAGCCTGGCAGGGGAAGGTTCCCAGGGAAGGCAGCGGATGCTGAGCACCGGTCCCGGGGGTAGGGCCGCAGCTGCTCCCCCCACCACTCTGGGCCATCCTCCAGATACCCCTGGGCTGCTGCTTCCCTCCAGTCTGTCCCGCCTAGTCACTTTTTCAGACTTCCATCTCTCCTAAATCCGGTTGCTTTTGCTTCGTTTTCCTCACGGTCAGGTTGAGATAGGGCTGTCCCACCGCTGCGCACCCCAGCCAGAGCCCGGTTTCTCTGCCATCAGCTGCTGCAAGCAGTGAAGGTGAACTGCCCTCATGTGCTTAATGGGGGGTAAAGGTATTGGGGCTGACGGCGAGAATGGGTTTGGTTGTTTTCAGATGAAATCTAACCCCTGAAGTGCAAGCCCAGTCTATAGCTGCCCCAACTGAACCAGAGGCAGAGGTAATAACCTTTGTTCTCTGTTCTTTCAAGAACCAAACATGGAGTAGTTCGGGTGTCGAGGGTTTTTTCCTCCTTTTAACCTTTGAGTCAGGACTGTCGACATTTTATACAGCAGAAACTAAAGGTGCAGACATTAGTATTCTGTGGATTCACTTAGCAAGTACAAATTAACAGGTTCCTGTCATTCATTCAAAAAGTAAAAGAGCTTTGTTGCCAAGTTGCAGCAAGTTCATGGCTGGCTGTGACAGTGATACTGCACGGAAACAGCTTCTGACGTGGTAAATACCTTCACTCACAGGAAAACAAACTAAAGCATCTACTTCAAAGTGTGTCCATCCCGTGGAATTCAGGAAGAACTCCTGGAAAGCCTGAACAGGCACGCTGAAATTTGTGGGATTATTCACCTACCTCAAGCTGGGCAAGTACCAACATGAGCTATAGCTTCAACACGTATCCTAGTAAAAGTGATGCGTACGTTTATAAGGTCCTGACCCTTAGTCAATACAAGCTCTATACAGTTTACAGGAATCACCTATGGACATTCATAGCCCATATCCTCTCCATATTCTTACAGGCAATCAAAATCTTCAAATATGCGTCAATGGTTATTTCAGTGCTTGCTTTGCTGACCTGAACTCTCTTCAACCTAAAAATTCTATAGACTGGTTTTTATATTCTGGAGCTTATACTTGCTCTCTTTTACATCTTTTTGATAATCTAGAGCAACATACTGTAGGTACAACCTCCCCTGCATAGTCTCTCTTTACTTTCCTATTAATTAATGGAATGAAATGTTCCTTATTTCTGGTAGGATTCCTGGTTTACTACCTTGTTAGTTATAACTTGTTTGGAAGCTTCAGCCCTTCTGACTTTAAACACCCATGCTATTGTTTACTTGCTTTGAGCCAGAAAGCTTTATTTTCACTTTTTCTGTGATTTCCCCATCCATTTCCAAATCTCAAACAGTTCCTGGGGCATTCTTCTCTGCTGCTTTTTCTCTGCCTTTAAGTTTTAATATATTTTTTCAGTCATGGTCAATGCTTTGGCCAATTTCACCCAACAGATGAGCAGTTCTCCATTCTTTTCTGGCTGAAGCTCCCCTTGCACAACTGTACATTCCTGAACAGTAAAATAAATACTCTTTTTATTTCAGGGTTGTAACTCTTATTGGCCATAATTTCAATGAGTTTCACTGTCTTGTGGAAAGAGTTCCCCCATTACACGAGGTCCTCTAGAGAATACCCTGTCCTGATCTTTGTGCACCGAAGGCTGCCCTTTGAACACCACCGTCATAATTTGCTTCCCTCTTCCTTCCTACCTTCAAAAAACAGACAACATCACTTTGTGATTGTTTGAGTGATCTGGATAAAAATAAACAAAAAAAAAGAAAGAAAAAAACCCCTGACATTTTATTTCAGCACAGAAACCATAGTTTTATTAGAAATAATCATCAGAACTGCAGGAAGTTTTAACTCAGTGCTGCACTACGTCATGTTGTTACTACAAAACTGCTGCTCTCTGGTTGAAAGTCCCACAACTGCAGCAGCTTGAAAGCTGCTTAACAGGATGTCACAAATAGCATTTTTGTTTTTCTTACATCCCTTGTGCTAGCAAACCTCCCCATGTGTGGCAAACCTGCTAGTTTGAAAGAGGAAGTGGTGAACAGGCTGTTCAAAACTAATCCTTCAGTATCTACAACAGTCTGTTTTTTTGCTGTTGGCAGCCTTCACTTTAAAGGGACTGGCTTTCTCGCTTCACTGCAGTTTATCAGCAGGCTGACTTACAGTTTTGCCGCCATCTGCCTCCAATTCGTTTGCCTCTTCCTGTAATTCACCCTCCAGTTCATAGTCTGAGACCAACTCGGTGTTATCATCCCAGTAATCAGCTTCATATCTGTCCAGTAAGTACTTCTGTGGTGTAATGTCATCATCAGGAGGATTCCTTGGTTTTTTCTTTTTCTTCTGAATCTTAGAAAGCTGCTGGTCCTGCTCTTCTGTCCAGGCAATGCCTTCCACATGTCTTGCCGCTTTCAGTCTTTTGTAGTCCATTATCTGCTTATTCAGCAGTTCATGATCAATACCAAAAAGATTAGACCGCACAGGTGAATCTGAAGATTGGGTTGCTGAAGAGAAGGCTTTACTGTGGAAAAGAAAACAATGTTGTGGGGGTTTTTTTGCCCTGTGTATATTTTAAAGGGCAATGCTAACTGTGACAATTGAGTAACACAGAAATAAACTGCAGGTTTCAGTTTGCCTTTATTAATGCACTGTGTCAAGCACTGTGCTCCCTACATTAAGAAGGAAGAGATGCCACCAGGCTATGTGTCCAGGGACAGGCTGTGTCAACAGATTTAATGGGAGGAAGCCAATAAAGCAACTGCATTACAGAGGAAACTGCTTGTTTCTGGGAAAAGGTGTGCATAGGCGACAGGGTGAGCATTTGACCTGGGAGCCCCAAGGAAGTTTAGACTTCTCCCAGCTCTTCCAAGAAGTGAGAAGCAACAACCCATGCCCAAAACACAGGCAGACATATGAATGACAGCACATGGCACCTTCAGCTGGACTTGGGTGTTTCAACAAGACACAGAGTGTTAGGTGCCCTGTGGGAAAGTCTGTCACAACAATGATTTCCCCCAGGAAGCTCCTTCTGAATTGCACTTGGGGAACTGTCCTGTGAGATGTTAAGGCACAAACAGCATTTCTACCAACAGACTGCAGCACACAAGTGCAAGGCTGTTGGCTTTGAGAGCATCCTGTCCACAGAATCATTATTCCAATAGATTGTTCAGCCCTCCATACCAAAATTCCTTACAGAAGAATGCTAAATTAACTTACTTTAAGTTAAAGAGATTTGTCACTGAACTTGTAACTCATGCATAACAAACCAAACTTATACCAAAAAAAAGTGGCGAAGCAGAGGAGTACTGGTAAATGTAGAGCTTCTATTCTTGTGAGAAAACTACCAGCAAGAAACAAATACTACCACTCCTGCAAAGCATTTTTAAAACATTTAATTATAACATGTTAAGTCTTGAATTCTTAGAAATTCTAAAAATATTTCCCTCATAAATGTAAAGATACTAATACCAGAACAAGTACTGGGTCTGCAAGTAACAAGTCCAACAACTACATCGCTCTGAGTACGGACATCAAACACTGCTGATTTCTAAGACTGTGATCTGGTACCACCTCATGGGCCAGCTGCCTCTGAAAGCACGTGTGCTGTGCTTACATGGGACAGCTCAGTCATTCTCCACAACTTAACAGAGGTCCACTTCACATATAAAAAATACTTCCCCTTTCCATATTTGCAAACCTGTGGTCTGCAGCAAGGTACCTGTGCACAAGAACAACAAAACAGCCTATGAAAATGTGACTGCACTAAAATATTAAAGTAAACCAGAGCATACATAATAAGAAATATTTTCCCTTAATTTTAATAAATGGGTGTAACTTTGGTAAAGAAAGCTTAAGCGACAAAATAAAATGCCATCCTCTACATTTAATTTCTGGGATTACATGTTAGTTTTGTCCTAAACTATTCTGTAGCCTACTCTGTTAATAAAAGAGCACAAATGATCTCTTTAAAAAGCTGAGATGCCTTTTCTGTAAGGTCTTTCAAAAAGTGTTTCTCTTCTACTTTCTGCTTCTTCCTAACACCATTTGCTGAACTCTGAGGTAACAACAGTGTGCACATCTAATTAAAATATACTTTCTGCCATGTCAAATAATACCCAATTTAAGTTGGCCAACAGAGATGAAAATGGACACTTGTACAATTTGGATTCAAAAAACCCACCTAGAATAATTTTGAGATAATGTTTCTTCTTCTTCTGGAGGTCCAAAATCAGCAATTGACAGTAATTCTTCAACCTATAAGCACATGAAGACAATGCACATTAAAGGTCTTGTATGAAATTTACTTTGTTCACACCTACAAGAAACACACAAGTATCTAACAGCAAATATTTTATTTTCTAAGTGTTTGGAATATTTAGCAAAACCATTCGAAAATAGTCCCCTCCTCCATTTACAAGGAACTGCTTCTACCTTTTGCCTGGGAAGTGTATCAAACAGCATAACCGATGCAGGGATTCCTAAAGTTTTTTGGCCTTATGAACATTCTTAACAATTGGCTAGGGATTGTGTGACATATATGATTTTTATTTGGTCTTACTTCAGTCATGCAAATCCTTTTTAATAACATCCTCACAGTAGCATTTTTTTCATGTCTTCCCCCTTTCTGCAAGTTTGCAATTCAATTACATATAAATACTGGATTCCCAACTCCCTTTTAACATGGTACCTAATCAGTAAATGCTATGAATCTAGTATATTCAGTGCTTACAGACAGTGCCCAATTGTAAAAATTTTATCTCATTTGAAATTTTTATTCCTACTTTTCTTTACAGTGTTTCCCTTCTAATTCAATCTTATTCTAAGAGCTGAATTGGATGGTTCTTCCCTGTCTTCCAATACTTAAAAATCAGCTTCAGCTACATTATTTCAAGGCCTGTTACTCAAACCTGTGGACTACATCAACCCAATGATCTGCAAAGTGTCAAAAGACAATCCATCTAAGTGCTTCCCAGTGCCACACACTGACAGAAGCTATACAAGGAAGGTTTTTACTTGTCTTCTGTGGTTAACTTTCTTGGTGCCTATGCACTGAACTTGAATGTAAGGTAGTCCAGGGGTTTTCTTCTTCAAGAAGAGTAAGTCTGAGAAACAGTGATTAAGGGAACAGTAACAGACCTGAAAGGCAGGACCTGCAGGAGTAGATTCTTGTAGCTCCATCTAGGTACGTTAATTACAGAGTAATGGTAATGACAAAGTGCTTCCATAATCACTCGTTACTTGCTGCATAAAATTTCTTGCATTGACTAGCAGGAGCATAATAATAAATATAAATAGCTTTCAGAAGTGTTTAATTGACTTCTATTCTTGTGCTTTTTGTTGATGCTAATGCAGGTGAAAAACATTTGCACTGTGCATCAGTATAGTGGCCTGAAACTCGGAATGGTTCTGACCACAGAAAGGTCAAGCAGTTCACTGCGTTTCTAGAGAGTCTGAAGTTCTCGTTACCCCTTCCAGCTCTGCGAACACCCACTGCGTGAGCCCATAAGCCACTAACAGTAACTGGTTGTAATAGTAACACATCTCAGAGTAAGGCACTTCAGGGCATAGGCGTGTGAACATGCTCTTTTCAATTAACATTCTTTCCACTCACATCAACACCTTGAGGAGACTTTTTTCATGAAATTCTACTCACTGAAGTCATCTTTCTCTTGTGGAAACCTCACTATTTAAGAGGCCTCACTTCACAGTCCTAATGACAGCAAATTCCTAGAAAACACTGTTATTCTAGCAATATTTTAACTAGTTAAAACTATCAACACCTTCACAGAAAATGTGAAGTAGCAAAGATAACTTTAAAAGTGAAAAAAGAAGTAGTATCAGTGAGCTTACGTCCTCTGCAAAGATCTGCACTTCCCTAGAAACTTTTTAACTATTCACAGATGGAAAAAGGTTGGGAAAAAAAAATTTAAAATCACCAATTGGATTAAATGGAATTTTAAAGACATGTAACACAAACAAGGTGGAAGACCCCTCCTCAGACCTCACCTCACATATACCATGCAACAGACAACTGCCTACCCTATATTATTCTTTAAAATTATAAATTCATTTTTTAGGATTTCTTTATTGGCCTAATGATCTGGCCAACAAACTTCTCTCTAAACTTCACTTTGGAAATTTTGATAGTAACATCAAAAAAAAGTTCATGAGACAATAGCTACAAGGACTCTTTTACACTGTACATAAGCCTCAGCCTTACTCAGCATTCTTTGCTAAAATGCTTTGGAACATGAAGAGGAAAGGGTATAGGCAAAGACTAATTTTTAATATAGATTGGTAAAGCAATTGAATGATCATCTCTCTCCACATTCCTAAGCATTATGGTACCCTAAGTTACCGTGTTTGCAAATGATTGTATTTGTACATTGAGTCAAAGATTACAATTACCTCTTTTACAGCTGCAGCTTCTTTGTCTTTTACAAACACTACTGGGGGTACATTTCCTAGAATCTGCCGACTCATCAGAAGATACCTGGCAAAAATACAGCATTCACCAGTATAAGTAACAGTACAGTACCTCCAGGACAGATAAAACATGTTAAATTAATTCCAGCAGTACTGCAAATTTAAGGATATGGTTTGCAAAACTTACAGTATCCATTCACAAACCCCAACTCTGAACGTGTAGCATACAAAAACTACTAGCTGCAGATCCCACTGAGTACTGACGAGAACAGATTTGCCTCCTATACGCACAGGCTGGCGTGGGTCCTTCCCCACTTCATTTGGCTTCCTTATCTCCACCGCAGGGGTGGGCAGTGGGGGACAGAGCCCTCACAGCAGGGCAAGACAACTAGCCCTACATGCTAGCTGCAGGAAAGACTGACAGCGCTCTCCGCGTCTTCTTCCCAGCCAGCAACATTCCTTCTCAAAGAGTGGACGCTGTTGGGAGGAGAAGAGAGCACAGTGCTGGAGCAGAAGTTACACAGCCTAGGGAAACGGGAAAACAAAATGGCTCTACGGGTATGCTTCAATGCCGCTCTCCCCATGGGGTGAATTCCTGATCCTCCAACAGATTGGCTGGATAGGAGCAGGTAAGCCAAGGAAAAAGGGAGAGAAAAATCTCTGATATCCCTCTGTCAAAAATGCATAAAAGCATCACAATACACGGTAGCATCCCAACATTTATTTTTTTATATCAGTATTCTGAAGAATTTCTGTAATATCACTCATCCCTTCCGGAGGGATCCAAATTGTCCCTAGCAATCAGAATTGCCCAGTGAATCTGTAAGGAAATACTTGTAATTGCCTGTCCTCCTGTGCAGCATCATGTTCTGGCCTACTGTCATACACAGTATGCCCAGCCCCCCATCACTAGTACAATGAAGTGAAACCTCACCCAGACACCTCTTTCTTCTGCTCAGCCCAGTTCAAGCCTAGGAAAGCACAGAAGCCAAATAAGCCTGCTGTGCTCCAGCAGAACACACAGCTGGTCTGACACAGCCATCCCTCCCTGTGAGGCTCATCGCAGGAGATGCTCCAAACATCTAAAAACCTAAAGCATCCTAACTGGTCAGATATAGATTGTTAGAAATACTTAAGAATTCTGAAGTGGTCTAACTGTTTATCCCATAGCAGTACCGTATACGCGGAGCACTTTTCTGCAGTATCCTTCCAACATAACTATCTTTCTCCATAGTAGCAGCAGGATTCCAGTACACGCGACATGCTGAGAAGTTTGATGACAGGGACACCTGCAAAAAGACCAATGTTTCTTTAGAATTATGTATCTACACATACTTCATATGTAACAAAGTCTCTAGTTCATGAATAAGCATACAGTGACCCAGACTGGATACGTAAATTCTTAGGAGAATCTCTTCTTCCATCTCTGCTCTTAAGAACCGTAATTACATCCTGCCTTCACAGAGCCAGAGCTTAACACCAAGTAAGATTTGCGTTCAGTACCTGAAAGGACTTTTTAATTAGACAAGTTGCTGCCTAATCTCTTCTTCAACTGAAACTAAATGGAGGAGAAGTCTGCCAACACCTGTATGTTGTTGACAGCACTACATTTAGTCAACACAACAGTGCTACCATCGCAAATAGTCCAGAAAGACAATTTATGGCATGCTGGTTTGGAATACAGTTGAAAGTGTTAAGTTTCTGCAAAAGAAAGACCTGTGATGCTGCCCAGCTTGTTGTCACCCAGAGTTTGGTTTTGATATTGACAGAAAAAAGGATGTTCTGCATGCCACTGTAATGTAAGAGTCTCTCCAGTCCTAAAGCCTGCTGGGAACCTCCAGTGCCTGAAGCTCTAGCTCACTCACAGACAGCATTCATAGCGGTCATGCATGCAATTGGAAACACATGGAGTGCAGGGGCCAAAGCACACATGAGAGAGACTAACAATCTCCCTGAACAATAAACTTCTGAAATACAAATGGGATTCTGAAAGATTTCTATAACTGTCACTCATTGCATCTAGCAGCATCTTACAGAAGAGGTTCTCGCTAGGAAAGTACACTCAGCAAGGTTCTAATAACCCATCTGGCTCAACCGAAGGAAGAGGCCGAGCGAGACAGAGGAGAAAGCGTAAACTACCCATTCGAAAGCACAGTTCAGAGGTCATCTAGTCCAGAAACCAATTCAAATAGATAGGTGTCTACATACATCAGCAGGAAAAGACAACGCCAGAGTACTTCCAGAAGTGAAATCACTCTATCACAGTCTGCTGTTGACATTGCTACTCTTTCCTAAGGCAGAATGGACTGTCCCTGAAAACCAAGGCAGATACTAATTTTTTCCACCAAGTAACTCCTCCCTCAGGAGGAGGACTCTTACAAACTCTTACAAAACCCACTGTGATCATTAACTGCTGTTTCTGCTGCAGGATCAACCCTCCCCATCTCCCACACCAAGTTTAACGTAAGCACATAACCCTATCTAACCCAAGCCATTTCTGCATCATCACACGAGTAATGCTATCTAGTGGATAAAATTTTGATGTACCAGGCCTGAAGCATGATTCTTATTTGTATTACTATTATGTAACTGTAACTATTGATATGGAAAAAACCAAATTCTGACAGATTGCAGAAAGCCTACTGAAGATTTCTTTTGATAACAGAAGTAACAATACCAGACCAGAAACGGCTCAAGAGCAAATCAGAACTGAGTCTCAGCCATGTCCCAGTGCAGCAACAACACTTAAGCACTAAGCAGTTGTGATAAAATCTGTGCTATATCTGGAAGAAGGTTGTTTCTATTCCCTCTCTCATGTTGTACCTTGTTTCATTAACAGCCACCCCTCCTAGAAATGCTGCAGCTTGCCTGCACCAGCTAGTACTTTTATGCAGACAGGCCATCTGAGTCAAGACAAGCAATCCTCAAAACCCTAGAGAGAGAGAAATACTGTACAAAGGATACTGCACATATAGAGCCAAAAGATTCATCTTGCCCATGCAATTTTCATTACTTGTCTGATGACAGAATGAATTCAGCTGCCAAAAAAATGTATTTCAATCAGAAATGACAAACCCTTTGTCATAGATGCAGCTACGAGGTGCAATTTTTATCCCATGCCTCTAACAAAGCTAAGCCCATCCAGCTTTTAAGCCAACACTGGTATCACTTAATCTTAACAAAACAGTAAATATATAAGAAAAAAACTACAGACAACAAACAAGAACTTGGAGACCGACCTCCTGAATCAGAACTTTAACATCCCTTTCAAACCCATGAATTACGACAACACTAGCTACAATTAAGTACAAATTCCAATTCTTTCTGGAACCTTGCTTGCCAACACCATTCTCTAGGGCTTGCCTTTTATTTTTAATTAATCTCCCCACTTAAGTCTTCTGCCTGTGTAATGATGCTGGTGAGGGACACGAAGAGGTATCGACTCTCACAAAGCTGCACAAAGAAAAGACCCTTGGAAAGATACACTTATGGTGGTAAAAACAGGTTGCTCCTCCTGAAAGAGCAAGGCAAACAGTACATGTCTGAGTAACAGAAAAAAAGTCATACCAGGGGAATCACAATTTAGTTGGCCTAAGTTGCATTTGCATTATAGTGGCAAAGGTCTACTAAGCCAGGTACAACAGTGGCAAAGTTCTCCTAGTAGGTGAGGTGAATCCAGAGGCTCATCTTGCTGTGCTCTGCCACATCACAAACAATGCAGTAAAACTCCTTCTGCACGCATCACACCACCCGGGGGAGCTCCTTTGGGGCACCACGCCGACCTCAAGGCATCAGCAAAAGCGGCTCAACACAAGCTGTAGCTTTGGCACTTGCCTTGCAGATTTCCAGCTTGAGATCATAAAGTTCCTGATTAACTTCGGGGGTAGTCATCATCTCTGCCACAGCTTTATGAATAAGACTATTCAAGACTCTGCAGCGTATGTTATCTTCTTTCCTAGTTTTTATCTGGTTGTCTTTCGTTAGAGAGGCTAACTGGGTTGGTTTATACATCTTTAAAAAAACAAAACAAAACACATTAATTAGCAGTTACAAACTTGTACTAGACAATTATATACAGTTCTGTGCACACTACTAAGTATGCTCTCACAATGCCATTACTGCAGCTGTGGTGGCTTTATATAGGTTCAATATATCAGGTGTTTCAACACAGAATATTTCTGTTCACAGTATCTTTGACCTTCATGTATTACAGTCAAGGTTTCTTAGTTTCTTTATTATCTTGTAGAAAGTTGTACAGCTCAACAACTCTATTTTCTAAGATACAGCATGTATGAACTGAAATGTATTGCTTGTTTGGAAAACAAACCTAAAAACTTGTTTTCTGTAAAAGTGACTCTAAGCTGGTATAGAAAAGGTTTAATCTGGATCAGTTCTCTGCTATGGGCTCAGAAGTGTGCAAGAGCTCATTGGTGCTGGCACAGATGAAAGACCAACACAGAAGAGGAAACAGCCACCGGGAGCTGAACGGCTCCTCTCAGCAGCAATCCCGGCATGCGGAGCCCTACCCTAGTGCTCATCCACAACATTCCGCTATTGCTCCATCACAAAATGCTTTTCCCAAAGGAAGGCAAGACGGCAGAAGCTTGTTCCTCGGGGCACAGACAAACACAGCACCTTGAAAGCCTGCACTTACCATTTTCGATCCCAGGGTAGGGCTATCATACCATAACTTCTTCCTTTTGGGAAAAGGAAAGAGAATCGGCTTTAGCTTTCAGCAGCTCAAGAGAACCAGCACGCTCCCCCTGCAAGGAAACGCTACCGCCTGAAGGTGCATGGCGTCCCCCAGGCTCTCCAGGCCCGGGCGGCCCCCCTGCGGGGGCTACAGAGGGCAGCGCCCCCCGCCCGCGGCCGGAGCTGCCCCGGGCTTGCACACAGCCCCGCGGGGAGGCCGGGGTGACCGGGCACAGCCCCGCGGCGCCGCTACCTGAGCCCGGGGCACCGCCGCTGCTGCGCCGAGGGGGACCGGGCTCTGCCCCTCGGGCGGGGGGCTCTGCCCCGTGCACCGAGAACACGGGAGCGCCCCACAGCCCCTCACACAGCCCGCACCCCCGCAACCACCCCGGCAGGGCCCGGCGCGGCGGTGCGGGCAGGCCGAGCGCGCAGCCCCATCGCCAGGCCGCAGGCGGGAGGGGGGCGGCCCGGTCTGGCCCCACCGGCGGAGGCCGCCCAGGCCCGGCAGCCCCGGCCCGCCCCAGCCTCACCCCACGGCGAGGCCCAGCCCGGCGGGAGGGCCTACCGCCCGCCATCCCCGCGCCGCGCACCCACTTGTTTTTCCGCAGCATTTTCCTCAGCAGGTTCCTGGAGCCGCGCAGGGCGGCGGAGCCGTGCAGCGCCCGGCACCACCGCAGCACCGCGGCCTCCCGCGCCGCGCCCGCCGCCGCCCGGCCGCCCCACATGCTGCTGGAGCCCCCGGTGCGGCCTGCCCTGCCCGGCCCGGGCGGCGGTAACAGGGGCGGCTCCAGCGGCAGGAGGGGGCCGGGCCGGCGCTGGGGGCGGCCCCTCCGCACACGCCGCCGCACGCTCTCCCTGCATGACAGACACGGCACAGCCCGAGGGACGCCGTGGCATGCGCGGCTCCTCGCAGCGGGGTTGGCGCTGGGGCCCGGGCCGCCTGGCCGAGCGACCTTGGAAGAGAAAGTAAACCTGGTTTGTGGGAGCCCCGCCGAAGGGCTGTTTCGGTGACGAAAGGATCAAAGGAAAGCAGCTGCGCTAGGGGAAGAGCAGGAGGGGGCAAAGGACAGCTACTGGCTGTGCGACTGACCTGCTGCGGTGCAAACAGCCCAGCACGTCTGAGGATACTGAAAAATAATCGGATCTACAGAGGTAAATAAAAAGAAAAATATCTTAATGAAACATGACGTGAATCTGTAAGAGATGGCTCAGACCCACCCAACTGGCTGTAGAACCAGTGATTCCCTAGACAAGGAAAATGCAGCAAAGCTCTTTTCTCAGACTTCAGCAAAGCCTGCCGGTGGGTCAGGTGGGAAAAGGCAAGGCCCAGGACAAGGGCAGGCAGGTGAATGAAAAGCTCAATAAATGGAATATGACAACGGCCTGCATGCTGAAAGCAGTGGTGGCAAACCAGAGACGGTGCGCTGGTGGCATTCCCCAGGCACTAGTGACCGTTTTATTTAGTATCTTCATGAGTGGTCTTAGCAGAGTAAGCAGATCACTGATACACTTCTGTGGCCCTGTTAAAGTCTGTCTGACCACAAGCACGCAGAAGTATCATGCAGAAGAGGGAGTCAGAAACAGGACATGGCTAAACGCAAAAGGAACGGCTACGCGGCACTGCTGGGGATCAGCCACAGTCGGCCCAACACACCGCACTTTGCTGCACCACGCAGCGCAGCGCTGGCCTTCGGCTTGGTGTGACCTCGACAGGCAATTTTAAGAGGGTATGAGCAAAATAAATTACACCAAGGCAAGCCTCTGGACTCCTGAGTTTTTCATTGACATTCATGGCAAAATACTGCGGTTTTCCACACCGAATCACTTTTGGTTATTTAAGTAAACCAAACCCATGTGTTACACATTTTATCTGTATAACACACATAGGAGAATTACATTAAGACTGCTCAAATTACCAGTTCAACACACTAGGATAAACGCTAATGACATTAACATCAAATGCAGGCCATTTATTGTAACACTTCGTTGGGGACAGGAAGACCCGCAAGACTTGCTTCTATGCTTTCGGTCATGTTCTCCATCATACGGCGGCGTGTCTTTTTGGTGGCACTTCCAATGTGAGGAGTTATTATAACATTCTTCAGCTTTAACAAAGGGTGATCCCTGGGAAAGGAAAAGAAACACCAAGCTAAGTCACTGCCAGAGCATTCATCTGTTATTTCATCATCTGAAGGGAGCCAGGGAAATAATAATTAAAAATAGAAACTAATTGCATGACCCAAGCATACTCGGAGGAGTTCAGACTGCTGCCTTGCTTGTGCGTTTTTTATGCAACAAATCCTCCAAGTGAGTCAGGGTGAATTTTGTTTGGCTAGGGCGGAAGGACGGGGGACATTGTTTCAGCAGGACTAGTGCACATACATCATGGACACCTACTAAACAAAATCATGTCACTTCTCACAGGCTGGCAAACTCGTTTGAACCATGCACACAGACTCCTTTAACTGAGATACACGTCCTACCTTGGCAAAGGTTCAGGATATGTCACGTCCAGAGCAGCTGCCTTAATAACTCTGTTTTGAAGGGCTTCCACCAAAGCGTCCTGATCCACGACCAGACCTGGGTTACAGTAAGAAGGATAATCTTATTTTCGTATTCTGTTCTGCTTGCTCCCTATCCTTTTGCGCACAGTGGTCAGGCAAACGACAGGGCTAGTGATGCTCACAAGGCAGAAGTGGTAGCAGAGGGAGTGTGGTGAAGCAGGAGGAGGAAGCTTGGGTATGTGCATCAGAGTTGGACAGTCAGGAATTTTAAATACAGTACACAGTACCATAAAACAAAGTACAGTGCCAGACCAGAGTGGGCTGTGCCACACTGACATATGTTAGCAGCAACACCGCGGTAAATAAATAAAAAGCTTGAGTAAGAGATTATACAAATATATACAGGCTTCTAGTGCTCCAAGCTCACTAACATTTTAGAGACCCACTCACTCACAATTATAGAACTGCTTCAATGTTTTGCTGAGATATGACCACAGATATCTAAATAATCCAGTAATCAGAGAATTTACTGGAAATTTCAGTGACAGATGCTATATTAGGGTTGAGTTTTCCGAGGACTTTTTACACCAGCAAACCATAATGCAGTTTTGTTTCTGGACCCTACCTCTGCTGATATTAATGAGAGTAGCTGTGGGTTTCATCAGCTCCAGCTCCCTCTTCCCAATCAATTTGCGTGTCTGTGGAGTCAGGTTCACAGACAGCAACACAAAATCTGACTGCCGGAGCAAATCATCTATCTTCTTACAGTAAATAGCTCCAACAGCACTTTCTTCTTCCTTGTTTCTGAGGGGAAAAAACCCAAAATTAAAGGCCAGTAGTAAGCAAAAAGAAAAAGTTCAAATCACCATTAAAGAAAAGGTTTCTGGATAGTTTTCTTCACTCTGTAGTGCAAAACAGTTAGCCAGTTATCTGACTGAAACTCATTAAATAAAAATGTCAAGCTGTTAATTCCCACAACACTAAGTGCACTATACACAAAGGGGTAGTGCCGTACCTGCAGGGATGGAAAGTAAGAAACTAGTATCGTGTAAATGCACTGAATAAATCATAAAATAAATGCATGTGTCACACCTTCTGATGGTAATGGAGATTTTTTTCCAATCCAAAAGCAAGACTGATGTTTGACATTAATTCCCTACTCTGTGAAAAGTAACTCCTCCGAAAATTACCAAGGAAACCCCCAAGACAGGGTAGGGGTTAAATCTTCAGACCTTTGTGCCAGCAGCAGCCTGCTTGCTGTGTGCATCAGTGCTGGTTCGCTGAAGCCATGCACTGCAGGACCTGCTGATGCGTTCAGTCTCTTGTCAGGACAGGGTCTGGGCACGTACTGCCCAGCTCCCATCAGATTCCTGCAAAAGGAGAGGATGGGACAGGCCTGATGGGAGGGAGTCACGGCGTGTGTGAAGGGCACATGAACCCCATCTAGAAGACAGCAAGCAGGCTGGCAAACCTGGCTCTTCATTGCCAGCTGGCTCTGAAAGGGTGAGCTGTCTCTGCCTGCATTCCTGCCCCATGTAAGTCATGGGAGTTATGTCCTCCCAGACCACTTCTCCTTTCCTCAGCCTATTGCAGTGTCACCAACATTTCAGGGAGGCCCAGGGAGTCCTGACTCACAGGTGGACTGGTGAGATATGTCTCTCCAATTCCCTCCTCACTTTGTTTCTGCATACATTGGGAAATAACAACCATCTTGAAGCAAGTGTATGTACTTTGCCACTTAAAGAGCCAATGATAAGGCAGTGACTTACTGTCATGGCCCACAGGGCACCACCAGCCCTGGCTGTCCCTGTCGGGCTCCCCAGGGCTCCCCCACATCCCAGGACGCCACGGCAGCTCCCTTGGGGCTGTCAGCCCCTGCCCTGGTAATGCCGCAGCAGGGCTAGTCCCCAGCACCCCTCAGACCCAGTCTGGCCTTTGCCCTGCCTTCTCACCACGAGCTGGCCTGATGATTTGGACTTTTGGGTGAGCCTGGTCATAGTCTGTGGCCCTTGCTTCTTCCCAGCACAGTACTTAATAACTGTATTTAAAAACGACTGTTAGTGCAGAGAGCACATCATCCTGTCGTAACACAGAGAGAACAGGAGATCAGATCGACAGTGAAAGGTACAACTAACACTTAAAAGCAGTGACAAAACACAATTTCCATAGAGCTGTAACCAGCTTTACCTCTGATTCCTGTTGTGGTACAAAATCTTCATTTCAAAGGCTTTGGCTCTCTCGGCCACTTTGTAGCCAATGGTGCCCATTCCCACGATCCCCAAGCTCGCCCCAGAAACCTCAGCCCCCAGCCAGTCAGCGGGGAAATACTCCGTGTCAGGGGAAACCGCGAGCTGGTAGCCTTGGAGGAGGGAAGAGAAGGAAAAATCTTGCGTAAAGGATGCCCCAACATCTGGTTACTTTTTCCCCAGTTTTCATAGTAAGACAAGGCAGAAGCACGGGAGCAGTCACATAATATTGTTGTGCTTTTGGACAAGAAGTGAATAATGCTGCACTGTCGGTATGACATCTGACATTGATTTCTTGCTTAAGATAGAAACCTACCCAGCCCCTCTCTGGCAGCCCAGGCAGCCAAGGCCACAGCAGCAGCCCCCTGCGCGGTACATTCCACCCTGCCCATTGTCCCTCTCTGCTGGCAGGACAGATTCTGCGCCGCTGGAACGAACCACGGCCTTGCAGCTCACCGCGGTTCAGCAGTGGGGCTTATGAAACTGGCGGTGCCAGACTGTCACCCACATTGTAAACATGGAACGGCACGACTGCTGAATCAGCCATAGTGTCACCGAGACTTTCAGCAAAGCCAAAATACAATTCCCAGCTATCCTGCAGGTACCTCAAAGTGGGCAGGGAAAAGAAGCACAGAGCATGGTGAACAGGTTTCTGGACAGCTTGCTTGTAATGACTCAGATACATGGCAGCTTGACAAAGGTGTCCTGGTTTCAGGTGGGAGAGTTAATTTTCTTCCTTACAGCTGGTACAACGCTGTGTTTTGGATTTAGTATGACATCGATAACAGACGGATATTTTAGCTGTTGCTGCGCAGGGCTTACCCTAGTCAAGGACTTAGCAGTTCCCGTGCTCTGCCAGCAAGGAGGGGCACAAGAAGCCGGGAGGGAGCAGAGCCGGGACAGCTGATGCCAACCGGCCAAAGGGATATTCCATACCATGGGGCATCACGCTCAGTATATACACCAGGGGGAGTTGGCTGGGGCGGGGGGAGCACTGCTCGGGGGCTGGCTGGGTACCGGTCAGTGAGGGGAGAGCAATTGCATTGTGCACCACTTCATTTTTTTCTTTCAGGTTTTATTCCTCTCACCCTATCTCCTTTTCATTACCCCTCCTCCTCCTCCTCTTACTATTATTATTGTTGTTCTTATGTCAACCCTCGAGTTTTACATTTTTCCTGATTCTCCTCCCCATCCTACTGGGCGGGGGGAGCAAGCAAGTGGCTGCATGGAACTTAGTTGCTGGCTGGGGTTAAAGCACAACAACAGGTTTCAAGCCTCCTTGAGAATACCTTCTTTTAATCCCCTTTTATTAAAACTTGAAAAGCAAGGCTGCAGTGAATAAGTACAATGAAAAAGTGGCTACAGGCTGAGGGAGAAGAGGCCTGAATTTAAGGCTGTCTAAAGGAGGAGCATGTCTGCCTTGCTGATGTTTGGAAACAGTATTGCATTGCATGCGAGTTATTGTGACACAACAGACCTGTCTTAACTTCTCCCTCATGGCTGTATTTTGCTGTAACTTTTAAGGTCACTTTTGCATCAGCACGCACTTTCTAACTGCATGTTTCAAAGAAAGAGTCACCTTTCCTATAAAAAGACTAAAATAATTTCAGTTATTACCTTCCACAAGCCTCCTGGAAGATGCCAGCATCAAAGCCATCCCCAAGTCTGCAGTGTCGGTGGAAACGGCAAATGGCGTGTTGGACACTTTCACACTATAGCTGGAGAGGAGGTTCAGGTCCAAGTGATCTATTCCCACGCCAGAGCTTGCAAGTATCTTCAAGTTAGGCAAGCTCTGGAGCAGCTCTTCATTGATAACTGGCTTGTAATACCACATATAAATGGCAGTGATCTTTTTGCTGAGAAATGTCTTGTTTTCAAGATATTCTTTCATGGTGACGAGACAAAAATGTTTCTCCAGGAATTCAACATGGTCTTCATATACTCCATGCTTCCCTCCTATACGGTCGATTAGCACATAAGGCAGTTCCTGACCCTCCATGTCCTGCAAAAGCAATGAGAAAGCAGAAAGACATGTCCTTAAGTGACCCATTATATCTTCTTAAGAAAGAGGAATGAATTGGCTCCATTCCGTGCTGTTTTGCTCCCACACACAGAACTTTTCTCGAGTTCTTCCTGCGTGGTTTGAAGGCGTGTTCCATTTTTACATGATCTTGTCAATAAGACAAGAAAACACTGTTTCTGACATGCCAGCTGTGCTAATGCCGAGGCAAAAGAGCCACCGGATGCTACTCCTGTTCGACAGTCGATATTTAAAGGCCAGCGCCTGGATCACTTAAGAGCGCGGCCGCACGCCAGCAGGGCATCCTGCACCCCGAGCAGCCCTGCCGAGGCGGCAGCGCTGGGGATGGCGCTGGGGATGGCGCTGGGGACGCCCGGCCCCGCGCACCGCGCTGTCCCCTGCCCGCCGTGAGCTTCGCAGTCGCCCACCAGCTCCCCCGGCACCTCCGTACTCTGCCTCCCGGCCCGGCCCGGGACCCCGCCGCTCCCGGCGAGGAGACCCCCGTGCTCCGCCGCGCCCGGTCCCGCCGGGGCGCGCAGGGTCCCGCCGGGGCGCGTAGGGTCCCCGGGGCAGGCGGGCAGCCGCCACCCGCCGCAGGCTGTCCCGGGGCCCGCGCCGCCGCCCGCAGCGCTCACCCGCGCCGCTCCCGCTGCCGCTGCCGGGGCCGCTCCTGCTCCCGGGGCCGGTCCCAGTGCCGCCGCCGCCGGCGGGAGGCGGAGCGGGGCCGCCCGGCCGTGCCCCCGGGGCGGAGCGGGGCCGCAGGCACCGCCCAGCGGCCCGGCGGGGAGCGGCTTCCAGCCTGGGCCGGGTCACCACGCCGCCGCATCGCCCCCCGGCGCAGCCGCGCACCCCCGGCGAGCGCTGCCCCGCGGGGGTCTGGAGGTCCCCGGAGCGGTTCCCGCGGCCCCGCAGCAGCCCCGCGGTGGCGGCGGGGTCCGGGCGCCGTTCCCCCCGGCAGGAGCTGCGCAGCGGGTGGGCAGCAGCTCCCCGCGGTGTGTGCGCGGACGGTAACGCACGGCAGCAACGCGGCTGCAAAGCCAAACCCGACAGTAACGCGCGGCACCTGCATCGTTGCAAAGCGAAACAAACAATAACATGCAGTAACTGTATAGTTGCAAAGCTGAAACAATAGTGCGTAGCAACTACACACTTGCAGGGCCGAACCAGACAATGACAAGTGGTAACACCGGGGGTGGGTGGGAAGTGGGGGGGAGGTGGCCCCCAAACCCCGCGGGTGCTGGAAGGGAGCAGCCGGTGCTCACAGGTAACCACCACGTGTTCTTGGCAAGGTGTCATGCCCTTGCACCGTCACAGCCCCAGGGCCATGGGGACCTTGCCCCCTGGCCCGGCACTGCAGCCTGGGCACCCCGCCACGGCCGCCCCGCCACCCATCCACCCGCTGCTTGTGGGGGATGGTGGCACTTGTGGGGGACGGTGGCACAGCAATGCCTGCGGCAGGCAGCGCCCCGCATGTGGGACGGCCTTTTCCAGCCTCGAGGGTTCCAGAACGCCCTGAGAACCTGCCGGGGCAGCCCGGGGCTGGCTGTGCCTGTCACAGCTGAGAGGTGCGGCGGGACCTGCCGGTGGGGTTACCTGAGCAGCCCCCGGGGTGACGGAGGCTGCCCGATGATTCCAGCATCCGCTGCCCCACGTGTGCAGAGACCCCCAGCTGGGCAGGTGGGCACGGCGGGTGGGGGGCCGGGGAGGCCGCTGTGGCTCTGCCCACAGCCTATGAGTTTTGCAGCGGGATGGGCTGCAAAGCCACATCTCCTTCAGGCCTGCCAAATGCGTTTCAACATGCTGAACATCAAGGCAGTCAAGTTTAATACCAAATCCTCTATAAAATTACTAATGAAAAGTTAAAGGACAACAAAACATTGCAATAATTACACAAACCCATGGATTGCTCTCGTTATCCTGGCAATGATTTTTTAGTATCATTTGCTTACATGGATTTCAAGTTCAGGCAGTTAAACTTTAAAGCAAAAATTCATTAACTAGCAAGATGGGGTTATAGCATATTAACGACATTCTTAGTTAAGTCTACCTGAATCTTTGGCTTTAAATAAGCCCAACAAATGCTAAAATGCTTACACAATCCCTGTTTCACATCAGCTGCTTTTCAGTTTGCTGATAAGACATAATGGGTGATCTTTTAACCTAGTGCTGGAGTTACCATACCTGAGGTCCCAGGACCACCGCAAAGCCCCTCTCAAAGGCAGAGTCCTTTTAGCAGTGAAGGGTAAAACAAAACAAACCAGCTTTGGAAGGATGACATGGTAGTTTTTCCCTTTGTATATCAAATCACCAAATTCAAACGAACAAAATGAAGGAGCAATTAGTCAGAGGAGATGAAAAAAAAAGTAGTCAAAGAATATTACTCTTTTTAAAGCAAAAATCCAGGGCATACTTATCAAATGTCAAGAAAATGGATGTGTTTGGTGGTCAGATAGCGTCAAAGTTTTTTGTGTAACTTGAGCATCTAATTTCCACATTTGGTTCAGGAGCTGGTGTATCTCAGTAGGAGATATATCTGTACAGCAGTATACGTGGCAGGAGAGGGCAGGGAGCCACTTATATTTTGAGTGATTGAAGAGCTGTTCAAAACACTAGGACACAGAATGGAGCAGAGTGTGGGCAGCAACCAAACAACAGTTACCGTAACTGAAGTCTGATCAAGGTAAAACAAGATGGGGGTGTTGCACCGGTGCACTATCATGCTCTACGTAGGTTTAATATTTAGAGTACCTTACAGACCTCCATGCAGCGCATGGAGCTGAATTACACAGTCTTGCAGTGCGCTGTTAGGTTTCTGTTATGGAAAGGAATCTACTACACCAGCATTGCAACAAAGCTGAAATTAATAATGTCTGTGGATATGGGAAGTATTGTGCTGTCTGCGAGCTTCACTGCCGTTATTAAATATTGCCAATGGCGTCCATGTAACACGTCAGGGCAAACTGACGCTTGCCGTCTCAATAAGGTGCTCGCATCATAATTGTTTCTTAGGATTAGGCTGTTTTAAGTATTAGCTTAAAAGACTTCTGTATGATATAATGTATGCATTTCCCAGGTGGTATGTATAGACTAGCTTAAGCATGAAACTGGGTAAGGACATACATTTCCCATCTCTATGTTATGTGTATAAAGCAATATTCTATGTGATCAGGATTCACAGGACAAAAAAGCAGAGGCAGGGAATGTATATACACGTGTCCACTGTTTCAGGCAAGGCCAACCCAAGCAATGCACTTTGTTTCACTGACTCTAAACCACCACAAAGCGTTGTCACTAACCCGTCTGCTTGCCACAGCTCAGGGCAGCGGTCCCAGCAGGCTCCTGTAGCAGCACTTTATTCCAGACCATGCACTGTTTGACCATCAAAATGTTTCAAACAAACCTGAATCCATGGAGTGAACTGTAATGCATCATCTCTTTGTTCATGTGGCCACTGTGGGTTTTGATCTATTGTTAGTAACTGTAAGATTGGATGTAGTGTGTTTTCCAAGGACAATTTAAGTAGGATAGCAGAGACAGAAAACAGCATCTGGTAAGCACAGGAAGGTTTCCTTCACTGTATGTCTGTTCATTTGATACCATTTGATAAATATTTATAGATGAAGGAAAGGCAGGAAAAAAGGGCCACTTTTTGCAATGCAGTTTGAAAGGAGAGCTAGTTGCTTCCTGAAGACATTTTGGGAAGCTGTCCTTCAGGTGATGGTTTCCAGCCGTGGCATGCCAAGTGGCTAGGTGCTGTGTCAGCCCGTCACTCCAGGGACTGGCAGGTGTCCTGCTGCCTGCTGCTGGCTCTTCCCAACGTACCCCACTGGCAGGGAGCACTTCTGTAGCTGGTCAGCCCAGGTGCTTGAAAAGTCTGAAAGAGGAGAAGTACAGTTGCAGGCAAATGCCAAGCATGTTCTATTATTCTATGTAGAAGTGAAGTACTGTAGCTGATTCTATGCTGGCTGCTTCACGCCTGGCGAAAAGTTTGTGTGTGCAAAACCTTATGTGTGTTTTCCAGGTTTAAGATATTGAGCTCATAAAAGGTTGGTGTTTTTTTCTCTCTGCCATTTTAGCTTCTTGTAGCTTTGTTTTCAGGTCTGTAATTTATTGCTTAGCCTTTTATTTTGAGAGAACAAACAACTTATTTTCATCAAGGTCATACCGGTGACACTGAACGGCACACTGGACACTGGGTACCAGTTCCTCAGAGAACAGGGAGGTACCTGGGACAGTCCTGAAATTCCTGCCAGCCAACCTACTGCTCCTGAAAAGCTGCAGTGTCTTGTTTCCCTGAGCTGCACAAGTCGGCAACATCATCATATGTTAAAGCAGTGGGAGGAAGTGTCTTTTGGCAAGCACCAGGGACAACCTTCTGCAAGGAAAAGGATGTGGAAATGGCTCTGTAAAGATGCTTGAGACAACAGGCAAAATCCTAGCTGCGCTTAATGGCAACTTTGCCATAAATTTTACTGATAGATTAAAGAATCATACTATTCATAAAGTCATGCTACATAATGAAACACATAGTGGTGCCACTTTGGGCTGTGTATTGGTTCATTTGTCTTTTGGACTTGTATTAAGACAACAGAGAGTAAGAAATACAGCCGAGAGGACAGCGAACTGTTTCCTACAAAGCTTTAGTGAGGTGAATGAGAATTCTTCATTTAAAGAGATCTTTCCCCTGTGGAATTTGAACAATTAATTGTACTATAGGTGCCATTTCTAGTGGAAGAAAACCATGGGATTTTGATTTTTTCTGTAATAATTGCAGTAACAAAACCAAGTTGTCAAAGTATTTTTTTTCTCTTTACAGTAGTGAAGCTCCCTGTCATATCTTGTTTCAAATATAATTTTTGTTGTGAATGCCCAGAAGCAGTGGTACAAAGGAAAACTTATAGATTTGGATTTTAATGCTGCTCATGTTTTTATAGACTTTTGTGTGCCCACTGATTTACAGAATGGCACTGGAGGCTTAGAGAGCTCTAAGTGTTCTTACAAATATTTACACAAAGTTGAAAATCTGTAAGTAGACTGCACATAAATTTGGTGTCACAAACACAGTAGCATGTTCATCTTGAAAACTAAATTTCCTCAGTGCTAGTACTTTAAATTGCCTTCTAAAATCCTGCTTTAAATAAGTGATTTTGAGTACACTTCTGAAAACTGACTTCTGTGTCAGCATCTTGTGTCTCAGGAGCTAGTTTAAATGGAGACTTCTGCATGGACACTCAACAGTGTTTCTAGCCAGATAGCTTACTGTTGCTGGTTTTGATAGCCAATAGAATGGGAACAAAGTTAATTAGGTAACCTAAAATGACATTTTCTTTAGGACTGGGGAGCCTAGCCAGAAGTGTGTTGGCAACTGCTTGTTTTCCCCAGAGTCACTTAGAGCCTGCATGCATCTATCTGCTGTTGGAAGTGAAAAGTGGTGTATTCAGTCTGCAAGCAAATTAACATGTAAAAGCTGCTTTTTAATGGCATGTGAGACCAAGCCAGAGCTTTCCTGCCACTTGGAATAGGTTTCTCTTAATATGGAAAACATAAGAATAAAAACCTTTAGAGCTGATGCAGGGGGAAGGGAAGAATGAAGACAGAGGTGTGACAGCCTTTTGCACCTCAGCTGGGGAGCACTTCACTGGGTTTGAGGAGGCCATCCGGAGCTGCCAGTACGTTTTGAGCTGCTTCCTCTGATACCATGTAGGTGGCTGTGTCTGTTTTAATGCCGAGGCAAGGCGTTAAATGACGTTCTTTGATTATAACAGTGCATGATCTCTGGAAACAAGAGAGAGTTAAGTTACCTACTATTCGCCCACATAAAGAGGGGTCCTGTTTTGGCTTTTGCACTGTATTTACATATAAAGTTAATTTCATATAACTTTACAAGTCCCACTTACATCCACAGAACCTGACCACCTGCGTTCAAGTAATTTTGGACATTAAAAGGACATGTTAAGAGCTCATACTCTGCTCTTTTGCCCAGAAACAGACTTTTGCCACTAGGCAGCAATTTGAACTGTGTCCGAAGAGAGGATTGTGGCCTCCTGCCCATTCAGCCTGCACATGGTCCAAGCTGCAGTGATGGGACAGAGAGAACAGGCAGTGATGTCCTGGCGCACAGACGGGACCAGACCAGACTTCCCCCCAGCCCAGAATGCAGCCAAGCACCGCCAGCTCCACGAGGCACAGGCACTAGCAGTGGTGTTTTGGCACAGGCTTTGATAGAGGTGTTTTGGCACAGGCTCTGGTAGAGGTGTTTCCTTACAGCAGCCCGGCAGCCTCCGGCCCCAGAGGTCTGCAGTGCTTCAGCCCTCTGTTGCAGAACAAGCCTGGTGGGAGGGGAACCTTGAGTGATGCAGCAGGTCTGAGAAGGGGTGGCTCCAGCATCTCCCACTCATTCGTGGCAAGCTGCAACTTCAGATACAGCAATTTGTAAGTGAAGCACTGCTGCAGCTTCATATGTTGATTCTGAGTGTTTAATGCTCCTCTCACCACACAAGCCCCCTCCTGCGGCTACCTGTCACCCAGGCTTCCCTTTGACCTGTTATCAGACCCAATATCTGGGCTGCATCCCATTGGAATTCATGGCACTTCCACCCCAACCTCCAGCCCAGGGAGGGTGGGGGCTGCCTCTGCTAGACCCCTGCCTGCTGCAGGGCTTACCCATCCTTTCAGAGAAATGAGCAGAGATGGCCACTGGGCAGTGGTTCTGGGTGGGTGACACCCAAAGCCGTGGCCCTGATGGGACCAGCCTACAGAGCTGTCACCAGCACCTCTGCCTAGCGGCGGTGCCCGGTTTGGAATGCGAGTGTCCCTGGGTGCCCTTTGCAGTAGCGACCCCAGAGTGAGAAGAGAACAGAAGGGGAGAGAGAGGGACCTGTGCTATGCCTGACCTTTCCTGGGTGTCCACACCGTGGTGCGTGGCGGTGCAGCGTGGTGCTGCGTATGACATGACGGGAGCGGGCTCACACCATCCCATCAGGCCAGCCAGCAGTTCTGGGGTACCTCTGCTGCTGCTAATAGCAGTAGTTGGGGTTTCACCACCTCCATCTCTCTTTTCCTGATCAGTTGTGTGTTGAGGCGCCAGGCTCACCACCACTGCCACAGACTCTGCCTGATGGAGCAAGTTGTCTATCTTTTCCCTGCAAGTGGCTCTGACAGCTTGCTCCTCTTGCTCTTTCCTGGTGGGGAAAAGAAGGACCACATTGTTATTTCATGGCATCTGTCATGAAATATTTTCTTCAGTGATACAAACTAAAGGATCTGACTATCACATTCATGTAGCAAACAGGTGGCAAACAAAGGTGAATTCAGTCTCCGCTGGCTGTTTAGGACCTTCTGGAAGGCTTCAAGCCCTACAGCAGGGGATGGATTGTATGCCTGCCTCAGCCACTGCAGTGCAGGGTCCTGGGGCTTCTTTTAAAGTCTGCAAGAGGACTAAGGCTAAGCACTGGAACAGATGGCAGCACAGGGTCCATCCCTTGGGGTGCCCTGTGGGGAAGGCGCACCCCACAGGACGCTGTAATTGCTCAAACCAGAGTGGTGCTGGTCACCAGAACTCATCCGTATGAGCTCTGAGGGAGCTGGTGGTCCTCATCCTGCTGGCATCCTCCAGCAAACCCGTCATTTTCTGATGAGTGCAATCAGCAAGGGGCTCTTTTGCAGGCTCCTAGCTGCCCCAGGACATTCCCAAAATGAAGTGTTCAACACAAAATGTTACCTAAGTAGAGAGAGATATTTAATTTAAACTTTTCAGAATTAAAAAAAGCTTTTCTTTGTAAATTTAGCTGCCTGAACTTTGGGAACTAAAGAAGCAATAATAGGAGATTGTGTGTACAGTCTTCTGCTCCCTGATCTAGAAATAAAGAAGGAAGTCACACTGAGAAAATATCTTCAGTGTAACCTTGGACCACGTGTCTCCTAATGAATGTGTTTCATTGTTTTCTTCCAGTGTCCAGGTCAACAATGAGAGATTAAGTGGGTAAAGAACACACTGGAACTACAGCATGCAGAGTGCATCTCACTTCAGCACATAAGCTTGAAGTGTTAATGTACTTTAAAACGAGCAGGCTTCTCATTTCTGCTGCACTATGCGTTGATTATTCATCACAGCACTCTTACATAAATATTACTGTAAAGACTGGAAAATATTACAGAGGGATTTAGTGATAGGAAAAAAATAAAAATAAGTATTTGTGCCTTATTTTCTCTTTTTTGTGGCTTATGAAGAAGTTCTGAAAGATCTTAAGGAGGATGTTCACTAGTACTTTTTTTGATTGTTTTTACATTACAGCTGTTTTTACAGTTCCTGAAGTAATAGGAATGCCAAGCAAGGCTAGAAATTTCTGGCCTCATCCACCCTTGCAATTTGCTTAGGACTAGCCAGAGCAGTAACCCTCCCTCCACAGTCTGCGTATGGAGATTACTGAGGTCCACGTGTACTGGCACTGCAGCTTCTCCCTTCAGCCAGGGGAGCAAAGCCCTGGCAGGGCAGGGCATGGTTTATAGCAGCAGCCCCCTGCTCTCCTTGCTGGCTGCAACTTGCCTGATTGCAACGGCTGTGAGTTGTACAGGGGGTCTTGCTCACCTTGGCACTGAAGAGCCCCTGTGCTGCATCTCTAACAAGGGTCAGATTCCCAGATACGTAACTTAGGAGGGGCTAGGAATAAAGGGTGAAATCGAGTTAAATATGTGACAAAATTCCTACTGGGTTGAAAAAAACAAGGTTTTCTGAAGAACAGCCCTCAAGTTAATCAGCCAAGTTGCAATTTTGCGCCAAGTACACATTCCCTGGTCCTCCAGTCATTCAGTTTCAAGAAGATCACTCCTGAACTTCAAAATATGAGGAAAAAATAAACAAAAGGTAGAGTTATGTGACACCACAGTGAGATATGATAAGAATAAAAAAGGTATAGCTTGATTTTCCATTTTCTGTTCACACGTCCAGGAAACTGTGGAAGTCTGGAATTCTGTCCCTCATGGTCTGTAAGGTTTCATATCACTGCCACCAGGCTCATAACACACAATTATTTCTCATTAATTACTTAGTTTCAGACCATCGATAGTCTGGTGCAATATACCTCCTTCTCTATCCTGAAATCACAAATTACCATGTCTAAGCAGTTTAGGAAAATGTTGGACTAAACACAGATTGTGAAAATAAATTGCATTTTTTCACCATGAACTTTGAGTTATCAGGTTAATTTTTAAATGCTTCATTGCAGACATTTTTGCAGCCTGAAGAGACACTCGTGTCTTCTTAACTGCAGTGCCTTCTTCTGAGGTTAGCAACAGTTATTTAAATAATAGATGCTAAGGCAAGTGTTTCCCAAGGACTTATGCACTCAAAATGTGGGTTTTTTTCTTCAGGAATCATAGATTACCTGTTTGCGGTTCCCCAAGGTCTGTGAATTGGCAGTAGGGTTGTTTGTTTGGTTTTGTGTTATTTGGTTTTTAAAAATACACTATTTACAGCTACCGTTGATTTTCCATAGGAACTTTAGGAAGAGCTCCAAGGAGAGTCGTTCAAGGGTTGAAGATTTTGGAGTCCCCTATAGCTGTACTTGCTGTTGTCTTGTTAGTAGTATTTCACTATTTGCATCTGAATATCTAACTCTTGCCCTGTCTATGCTTCCTGTGCTAAAACTTTGTTTTACTGCCCCTTCCAGAAGGCTGACCACACTGCAAAATAATGGAAAGGGTGCCTGATCTTTTGGAGGTGACAAATTACTGAATTTTCTAACTTTGTTGCTTGCTCAGAGGAAAGAGAATGTAAGAAAAAGCTTGGCCGTGGGCTGCAAGTTAGGATCATTAATTTTGCTTTAGGCTGTTCCCTCACCCGTGCAATTTCAGGGGTAGATCCACTATTGTTTCATGGCCAGTCAAGATAAAAATATCATTTTTGTCGCGTGGAGGAACTAAATCTCTTGGGATTTACTTTGGTTTTCAAAGGATCCCCTTAGGAAAATCAATGATACTTTTGCAGTGATTGGCTTTGCTCTGATTTAACACGTAGATGAAGCAGAGCTCTTCTTACATGAGAAGACCTGAGGCCTACAGTCATTTCAAAGGAGTCTGCCTTCTTCAGTGTTTTGCTGTAAAAATAGAATATTGCAGTATTGGCTGAAAAGTGTTTCGGGATACAGTCAAATTTCTGTGGGGAATTAATGCTCAATTCACCTTTAATATATTTGATTAATATATACACAAACTGCTTGGTGTACTTCTCATTATGTAGCAGCAAGTACTGGGAACAGAACACAGGTATTCACTGAAATAATGGACTGAAAAGATCAAAATGCATAGCTGCTTAGTTTAACATCTTCAAACAAAACCCTTTAATTAGTTCCTCTTTATTTTTTAGAATTGTAACTAACAGTACAGATCAAGCCTTGTGAGATGATAGCTTTGCAGTATCGTGACAAGAACAGTGCAGGAACAGGTTGCTTTTTTTTAGTTTAAAAGTGGTATGTAAGAAACAGTGCCTTCCCGTACACACGTGTAGAAGAATGGCTGCAGAAGCGTGGCCTTAGAATCTCTGAAGATCTGCACAATCCAGGCCTGGTATTAGAATAGGCCTGTAATCAGAATTGTACTGAAGTTGCTGTGCTGAAGTTAACAAGAAAGGCAGCCTTGAGCTATTCTTCAATCCTGAGACCAAGTAATTATGTTGTGCCAACAGGCTGTGGCTGTAACAAGCTACAGCTGCTGGGAAAGCAGGTGCAGGGCCAAGCAAGATAGGGACCGGTATGGGAAAATAGGGAGTAACAAACTACAAGGCTGAAGCACAGCAACACAATTAGCTACATGGATAGAATGCTTATTTTAGTCATGATAATTAGGGGTGTGAGAACCGCACGCGTTTAGAGACTACTAACCAATTATATTTCTGTTTTAGGAATATGCATGTGTATCGGTTCTATATAAGTAGTGTTAGAAACTAATAAAGTTGAGCAAGATGCATAACTCATATTGAGCATCTTCTTGACTCTGGCGAGCCCTTCTTCCAACACACACGAGGTTCAGCAATGCCATCTGGCACGCATCATTTGGGACACACTTCACTTGGGATGGGTTGGCCATTGAGAACAGCCAGCATATTTGCTATCGCTTCTTCCGCCATCATACGGATAGCTTGGACTGTTGCAGTTCCAATGTGAGGGGTTATGATGATGTTATTTAATTTTAATAAAGGATGATCTCTGTAAGAAACAGAAAGAACAGCATGTATTACACGAATTTACTCTGCAGCTATCAATGCTAGTTGTTAAGAACTGAACCTCAGGAAACAGCAGTGGCATGTTGAGATAAAAGGGCCACAAGCACAGAACCAGCAGAGCTGTAGGGAGCTGGCTTAACCATTTCTTCTTCCCCTCTACCCGTCTCACTGCCCTGCCTGTCCATTAGGCTGGCAAGGAACTGACAGAGGTGGGAAAGGCGAACAGTTTGGCATTTATTTATGATTATGCAAGACAGGCTGAGGGTTTGCCCTTAAACAGTGGACTTAAACAGAGAGACTCCCTGGAGAAATCAAGATTATGAGCACACTTCTGCACACAGTTTAAAACCTTTCAGATTAATAGAATGGAAAACAGGTTTTTCTTTACCTTGGCAGAGGCTCAGGGTATGTCACATCCAGAGCGGCAGCCCTAATAACTTTATTGCAGAGAGCTTCCACCAACGCATCTTGATCAATAACGGCACCTGCAGAGAAATGAAAACGTGCTGTGGTGATGAGTTAATGAACACATTTTTACCTGGGAGTAGGGAAAGGTCTCAAGGGTCTAGCGAGAACAGTTAACAGGATCTCTGTCTTGTTAGGAAATAGGATGTCTTCCCAATAACCGTTTACCAAACAAAGAAGAGATTTTATTGGCTAATCTTTCATTAGAGGAGGATTATGGTCCACTGCATAAGGCTTTTTCTGGGATGTGTCCGGTTTCAGTCTTTTCCTCATTTTGACAATGATTTCCTGTACTATTACAGGCAAATAATTTAATCTCTTCAAACTTTCTGCTCATTCATCTCGGCTTTGTTTACTGAAACTATGATCTCTCTCATATGCTTGTTCAGTGCCAACAGATCTATAATCGCATGGGAGGTTTATTTTCTATATAGCTGTTCCAAATGAAACTTAGTTTTTTCCCTGTACCCCATCAGTGATGATAAACCTTTCAATTATTTCCACTGAATAAAGCTATCTCTAGGATAAGGCTAAAGAGAACAGAACACCTGCTGAGCATCCCTAAATTCCATAGGACCTTTGAACACAGAGCATCTGACCTTGATAAATCATTCATTTCTAGACTGTCAGCTGCTTCATGACTCAAACAACACAGCGACATCACAGACAGGCTGGAGGGGGGAATGTCAACATAATCAGACAAAACACAGTCTTAACTGCAGAGCCATAAACACCGCTTTTGGATCATCCTACCTCGGCTGATGTTTATAAGAGTAGCTGTGCGTTTCATCAGCCCCAGCTCCTTTTTTCCTATCAGTTTGTGAGTCTCAGGAGTCAGGTTCACAATCAACATAACAAAGTCAGCTTGCTGCAGCAAGTCTTCCATCTTCTCACAGTAGTGGGCACCAACTGCCTCTTCCTCCTCCTGGCTCCTGAAGGAAAAATATGCACACACCCAAACTGACACAACTATTTCTCACTGGTGTTAACAATCAATCAGCTCTAGGAGAGACCTGGAACAGCGCAGAGATCACGAGGTTTGAGGCCAAGGTAAAGGAAAAGACATTGACAGGTACAGAGGGTGGAAAGGAGGCAGGAAGGATGTGGGCTAGAGGGAGCAAGAGCTAGAGCACTGGTGGGATGCTGAAGGAGTGATGTATGTGTGAAAGCAAAGCACGCAGGCAATATTAGGAGGTTGTTGATGCAGTCAGACCCCGCTCTTCTCTCCTGCCTCTATGCCAATCCCTGTAGAGTCTCTCCTTGTGTGACATGCGCCTTAGGACTTGGGAGTGGAAAACGGATGAAGGGCAAGAAGTCCAAAAGGAATGGAACTATGAAGCTAAGAGAAGTGAAGATCCTTGTCACTGATGCTGGTGTGATGAGCGATCTGGCTGGGCTAAGGAGAGCGGTGGCCAGCTGGGTGGCTCAGGGGTGCTGCTAGAAGCCAGAAGAAGAGTCTGGCAGGACAGAGGACATAACAAGGGCACAAGGCATGGTTTGCTTGGGCAACATCTTCAGGAAGGTTACACAGCCCTTATTCCAACGGGCTAGTAGCTAACCAGGGTGGAGCGAGCGCAGGAGGTGAGGGGGAGTTGCTTCCCGAGGAGCCAAAGGGAGGAAGTGGCGGCATGCTGGTGCTCCTCATGCTGCTGACAACTGTCACAAGTGCCTAGGAGGACCAGGGATGCAGAGCAGAGCCATGGTTTCCCTCACTGCCCCCTAACTACATGCAGAAACCAGATGTTTTTACCTCTGGTGCCTGTTATGGTACAGGATCCTCATGTCGAAGGCTCTGGCCCTCTGAGCCACTTTGTACCCAATGCTGCCCATCCCAATGATGCCAAGCGTCGCTCTGGTTACTTCCACTCCCAGCCAGTCAACAGCAAAACACTTTGTGTCTGGAGAGACGGCCACCTGGCAGCCTGGATGTAAACACATGCTAAATGGGTACAAACCAACCATACGCGTAGGTTTGGGGGAAAGATGAAGTTTCTCACCACCACAGCAGCAGGGCTCTGTCTGGAGCACCCCTTGCAAAACATCCTTGCCAGTTCTGACTGGTTTACGGAAAAGCCTGGACATTGCTATTCCCTGCAGCCAGGGCTGGAGCCAGTAACACAGCCACAGTGGGGTCCCTGGTGGGTGCTGTACTGGGAGGAATGGCTCCTCATGCAATTCACTCTTCTGTGGCTGAAGGATCTTCTTGGAAGCCAAATAATATCTTCTTTGACACTTACCACCTGTCAGGCACTGACCCCACGTTTTTTTTAGCTGGGGTAAATCTCACCATTTCTCTCTTCAGTCACAGCCCGAAGCAGCCCCACTGCTTGAGTGGGGGTGAAGGCTGCAAATTCCAGCTCAGCCAGGGATCTCTATAAGCTTTTCTACAAAGAACCTGAGGTCCAGCAAGATGCAATAGTGAGAAAATATCACGGGAAAAGAGGTGTTATTTCATGGTCAGGGGTGGAGCAGCCGTGGCAGAAAGACTATGAGTCCCTGAAGACAGAGGCAACCTCTTGTGATAGTCTCTACTGACACCTTCCTTACCCTGCAAGGCACTCGCACAGCAAGGGCATGTGGGGAAAGGGCCTGCCTTTGACAAGGACTAACGGTGGTACTCTTTGGAATAACTTTGCCAGAAGGATTAGCAGCTATTTCAATAATAATGCTAATGCTTTTCTGGAAATACAACCCATTGGTTTAGACAAACTGTTCATAGAAGCAGGAAAATAATGAAGAGTTATACCAGTTACTGCTTTAGAGATGGGGACATGACCATTAATGCTTTGAACCCCCCCATAGCTCTTAATGCTTGTTCCGTGGGGAAATGGAGAAGTGGTGACATTTGATTTGGATGCATTTTGTATTCAGTTTTTACAGCTATAAACTGTAAAAACCCACCCAGTGAACACCCAGAGGAGAATTAAGCCCCAAACATTATTCCAAACAGGATGTCACAAGTGACTTTAAAATGCATAATTGAGACAAAGCCCTTACTCTCGTCACCATTGCCTTAAAAAGAAGTGGGACACAGGAGTAGAGGCCTCTGAAAACGGAGTCCTCAGACATTTTTTCCCCTGTATAAGCATCCCAAATATTGATTCTGAAAGATCATCTGTATCGTAGCAAAAGTGAGACATGTTAAAGAAGTAGCTAAGAGCCAGGAAAATTTAAAACCTTACCTTCCACTAGCCTTCTGGCAGAGGCCAGCATCAAGGCCATTCCTATGTCTGCTGTTGAGTCCGCCACGGCATGTGGGGTGTTGGTCACTTTTACACCAAACTCAGAAATCATTTTCACGTCTAAGTGATCAACTCCAACCCCAGAGTTTCCAATTACTTTTAAATTAGGCAGGCTTTCTAGGAGCTCCCGGTCAATAGTTGGTCTGCATTCAAACACGAAAACAGATTGGATTTTTTTGCTCATTTCTTTTTTGTGTTCAAGAAATTCCTTCATGGTGATAAGGTGAAAGTGTTTCTTCAAAAGTGCTGCAAGGTTTTCCAACACACCATGAGTTCCTCCTATATCCAGAATCAAAATGCCCGGCAACTCTGTTTCTGCCATGACCTGCAACAGGGGAATAGAAGAAAGACTCCTTTGTGCAGGAGAACACCCTTAAAGGAGCAATGCTGTGGTGGTCATTTAAATTCACATCTGTAAAGCAGGGAACTGATGGAACTCAGTACTGCTTTTAATGATACAGAATAAATCCAGTCACTTGGTACTTGTGTGGTACCTTAGACAACTTCCCAGTATTTTCACTGAGTGCTGATTTAGACTGTAACACTAAGGAATATCTACCTATGTAGATCTAAATCCAGTCTTATGAGGTGGTGTTCTCAAATAGTTTCATTTCAGTCCTGAAGCAATACTGATTTCATACAGATCTGTTAGCTTCTCAACCTTACTCACAAATTCATTTCTGCAAGCAGTGCCATGAAACACAGGCTGCTAGAAAGTTACTCCAAGTTTCTTGCGTATTGATTATGGCTGGAGAAGCTGCAGGTAGCGGCGTAGGGAGGCACTGAGGCTCAGACGGGTCTGACAAACACCTGTCAGGAATGGTTCAGGTCTAACGAATTTGCACGATTAAGGGCCATCCTTGGGCAGCTGCCACACTGCTCGCCTTCAGTGTTTCAAACATCCAGACCTGTGCCTGAACTTACCTCCTGCAAGATTTAGCACACCCATGCCCACATGCTGAACCAGTGGGGAAGAGCACCGAGAAGATACTGCAAACCCCACTGACAATACAGACCTTCACACTGGAACTTCTCTGCCCACAGAGTTTTGAGCCCAGTCCTCTACAACACCTGTGCACACAAATCGTATCCTGCAGCAAGACAGGGGCTGCGCAGGTGGCCACACACCTAACCAGAGGCAGCCCTTACTGACAAAAATGGCAGCTGAAGGTTTGCTGCCTGCCTTAAAAACAGTCATGTCTAATGTCCTACAGTTGTTTCCTGTGCTCCATTCGCTTCAGGTCTCTGTCCCATACTGTGCCCTAGACCTGCGTCCAGGAAACCTGTGTTGTGCTAACTGAACCTGAACAGTTTCCCACGGCAGTGTGCTGATCTGTTCTGGGCACACAGGGCTGGGCAGAAGTTTTCTGGTTCTTCAGTCCTCTCACACAAGCCTTCAGCCAGTAACCAGGATTCAAACCTGTCCCAAAAAAGGTGTCAATACAGTTGGAAGTTTCTCTCAAACTATATTTAGCCTTGTCCTGAGCAAACTCGGGCTTATCCCAACTGGGTCTATTAAATGCTTACAATCTAGACACCAGTAATACTGCTTTGTCCTGGCCTTGACCAGCATTTCTGCCTCAGTTCCACTCTGCTGCAGTACATGGGCTAGAAGGAGCCTCCGTGTTAGGACAGGTCTGCAGTTCACCACAAACAGTGTCTCTGATAACATGAACCAGTTCTGAGCAGCAGCAAACAAAGCTATGAGATGAACAGTGCAACCATATTGCAAAGGCATACCAAGTTCTTAAATATATCTAAGGTATTTCTTGCCAGCTGAGGTATTTTGAAGCCTGCCAGCCCCACATGGTTGTGAAAATTGTGCAAAGTTCCCAGCTGTAGTCTGTAAATTTCTTATGTGTATCACACAACATGACCTTAGAAAGATAAACTAGATTCATCCTCCAGAATGAATGACGCATAGAATAAATAAAAGACAAGACTTGATGTACTATGATGATCTTGTCCATCTTCTTGATGATCACACCTTGATGCTCCTGCAGCAACTTGTTTAGACTGGATGGCAACTAAACCTTCTGTTGTTAAGTGATGGAAAACAGCACCAAATATGATCAATGGACTGGCTGATGCCAGTAAGGTAGCACTGTCTGACACCACTTGCTTTTATCACCGCTTCCTCCTCCATTACAATACACCACTCACAAAGGTAAGAGTCTGACCAGCATTCATTTTAGAAGCGCTTCCTAAACTTCATAAGCAGAAAGGTGATCCATGAGGAAGCAGTGCAGTGCAGCGAGAGCTGGTTTAGCTTTAAACAAACCAGCTGGTGTGCTAGAAACAGGCTAGTTGCAAGTAATTCATCTTTTCATTAGCAGGGACCTGCTGAGTCCACCACAATTTCAGCCACATTTGATACACGTGTGAACACTGGTTCATGCAATAGAAAAGTGCCAGGCTGCAGCTTTGGTTCCAGAACTAGGCTTCTGCAAGCACCAGGTACAATCTCAAAAAATTATACCGACAGTAGTGAACTAAAACACTTAAAGGAACCTGGCAGAGGGAAGGGGGCTCTCCAGATACCAACCTTGGCCTGAGTAGCACTAATTGTTCGTCTTCCAGCATTACATGGGCATGTCTTGCATCTCTGTCTGTAATTTGCAATCCTTCCATGACAGTGAAGTCCATGTGAAGCAATAGCTGGATGAGTAAGCTTATAAACCAAATTTGACTGGCCAGACATCAAGGGAATCGGTTTTAACAGACTGAATGCTTTGCTCCTTAACATAATTCAGTTATCAGATGTCTTGTCCAGTGTGCTAAATGTAACACCTGTTAAGGACACGACAGTTTTGGTTTTGGACCAGTATCAGCTGCAGTATCACTAACTCTCTTTTTTAAAGCTGTCTCTCCTCATGTTTTCTATTTACATAAGATTATCTGCTTCCATGTATGTGTATCTCTATAATCATACATTACACATTGATAAAACATATATGTATTAAGTTCTGGCCCTTACATTGCAAAGAAAACTTTGAAAATATGACTTGAATTAAGAGAAATGGCACACAAAAAGGACTGCGTTAAGGATGAACTCCAGTGCTAACTGGTGCTGGCCTTTCCCCTGTGGTGTTTGACTCACTGCTCGCAGACGGGCGGGCGGGCGCTGCAGTATCACTTTGGGCTTCTTCGCCAGACCAGAGCAAAATAAACCTACATAGCTTGTCCTAGCTCTGCTTTAAACGAAAGTTATCCATGCATTACGCAGAATAGATCCCTCCCAACAACTTCTGTATAGAAGAGAACGGATTACCTGAGTATCAGCCAACGGATCGAGCAGGGCTGCTTCCTGACTATCGCTTTCGGTTTCCGCCCCATCCCGACCCCGGGGCAGCCGGGGCTCAGCGTCCCCGCCCCGCAGCTCTGCTGAGCCCCGCCGCTCCCCTGAGGCCCGCCGGGCGGCCGGGCCGGGGGCTGCCGGGGCGCTGGACCGGGCCGGGGCTCTCAGCGGGTCTCGGGCCGAGCTGCGGCTGGCGGGCGCGGCGCTGCCTCTGCCCTCCCGCCCCCGGCCCCGAGCTCTCTGGAGGGGGAAGCGCAGGGCGAGGACGGGCCTGGACGGTTCTTGCGGAGCTCCGGAGCACAGCGGTTTGGTACAAATTCACGCTGCGGTCCCAGGACTGTTCCCGCAGCCCCAGCTCGAGCTTGCCTGGATTTTTTGTCGCGGAAAATATGCTTTTCTCGCAGTCGGCTGCAAGCTAACCGTTTAAATGAGCGCGGTGCAGGGTAACATAGATGCCTCTCAGGAAGCAGAAACTGGCCTGGGCCGCCCCACCTCGATGGCCAGCTCGATCCTGAGCCCGAGGGCTGCACGGCCCGGTGTCCCCGCTGATGGTTTAAGTTGCGGCGGCCGCCAGGCGCGCTCGGGCCGAGCGAGCGTCACGAGCAGCTGGCGCCGCCGGGGGCCGGGCTCGCTCCGGGCGCGCCAGGGACAGCGCGGGGGACGCCAGCGGGGCGGCAGGCTGGTGCCCGTTGGGCGGGGGCAGGTGCGGGCAGGGTCCCCCACAGCTGGGCGGTGCGGGGGGCTCGCTCCGCCGCTCCACCTCCTCCCCAGGTCCGTGGGAGCACGGGGCGCTCGGCAAGGCCCGCGGAGCGGCCGGCGGCGCGGCTCAGGGGGCCGGGCTGCGGCGGCCGCTGTCTCACTGGCACCCGGCAGCACCCCCCACCGGGCCGGCTCCGCGGCCCCTTGCCCGGCCTGGCACAAGCCGCCCGCCCGTTTGGGTGCGCCCAGGGCCATGGCCCCGGAGCCGGGCCCGCCAGGCTGGGGCTGGCGTCGCAGCGCAGGGCATGGGGGTATGGAGACCCCCGAGCGCATCCCCCCTCTGCCCGGCCCCAGGCACGGCTGCGCGGCGCTGGCAGCACTGCGGGCCCCGCCGTGTCACTGCCGCGGCGACGAGCGAGGGCGGCAGCGACCCCCTACCTCGGCCCCCCACCCCCTTGGTACGCTCCGAGCCGCTCCGCCCCTCCCCCCCCGTCTTCACACTTGGTGCGGCCTAAGCCGCCTCCCCTGCCCCCTCGGCGCCCGGCCCCGCCCACTGAGGGGAGCCCCGCCCCGTCGCAGGGCGGAAGCGTCTTCCCGCCGGAAGCGCGTTTTCGCACTTCCGCTTCTTCCCGCGCGGCGCTGAGCTGCCCCGTTTCACTGAGAGGAGGACGCCCACGGGGTGCGGCGGGGATGGGATGAGGCCGGGGTGCTCGGGGGGGGGGGGGGTGCGGCGGGCGGGGCGGCGGCACGGCTGTGCCGGGCCTCGGAGGGGGGGGGGGGGCTGGCGGCGCGGTGCGAGGCCGAGGCCAGGCCGTCAGCCCCCGGGTGGTTGCTGTCGCCCCGCAGGCCCGCCGCCAACCCGCCAGGATGTCGTACATGCTGCCGCACCTGCACAATGGCTGGCAGGTGGACCAGGCCATCCTCTCGGAAGAGGACCGGGTGGTGGTCATCCGCTTCGGGCACGACTGGGACCCGACCTGCATGAAGATGGATGAGGTGTTGTACAGCATTGCTGAGAAGGTGAGCGAGCTGGGAGGTGAGGCCGCCACATTCTGCGCTGTGTTTCAGGTGGTTCACAGGAAGCCTGAGGCAGGCTGTAACGCGGTTTCAGGGGAGGGATTCTCACTTTAGAAGGCAGCTAGAAAGTCACTTGGTTTGCTTTCATGAGTGTCTCCTAAAGTCAGCGACTACCCTGACGTTTGTAGTTAAATAGGGTGAAAAAACCGTTGCAAATTCTAAAATCAAAATCGTTGCTTGTTAATAATCTGTCATTTAGTGAATGTCAGCATTCAAGCAGAAGCAAGGGCTCAGTCATAGGACTGCCGTGGCTATAGGTAATGTAGCACTGTCTCTTTGCAATAAGAATGTATAGTAGCTTCAGATTGCCATTTAATTAACTTGAAAAGTTACTTTCTTTCTGACTCTTTAAAAATGGCGAGATTCTAAAATGTACAGGATGGTGTTGAGTAATCTATTGATGATATTATTCATGGAGGCAGATGGCATTCCATTGAGTTCTGTGGGCTGAATTAAATTCTAGGAGCCAAACTCTGAAGCTGTTTTCAGATGGAAACTGAATGCCTGCTGACAGCTGGTCACTCACTTAAGATAGATGCTGAAGAAAAATTGGATTGCTAACGTACACAGTCAGCTATAATTTACCTTTGATGTATTTGGTAAGGGCTTTGCATGGTGGTAGATGTAGAAAATTGACAGCTCTTCCTTAACTGTGCTATATAGAAAATGAAGTAAAATCTGAACCAGAAGTGCTAACTTGGGTAGGAAAAGGACTCTGCTATCTTCATGTAAAATGGTGTGCATGCTGTGTAACTTGATGCCAAATTCTTATGGCGTACTCATTTCTCTTTTAATGTTATTTTTAAATAAATGAGCTTCAGCCTCAAAGATCCCTACAGTGGAAGATGTATACCTATAGCCAAATGTTGAGGCATAATAGAAAACAGTAAGGAGTTGTGATGTGGTTAAATTTAGTTGTTTTGTGTTTAACGTGGTGGGAGTGTCTTGTGCTCAGATACTGTTAGTATCTGCTTTTGGCAGGATGCTCGGCAGTTTGGCAGACATTGGCAGTTAGGGGTGACTGGGGGAAGAAAGAACAATATAACTTCTTATTTAAAAATCTCCCTCTGCAGAAATGGCAAATTAAAGGGGGAGATCCTTCCTCATCCTCTTGCTTACAAGCCATGTTTGGATCTCTGCTGTGTTAAAGAGTGAGTAAAAGTTCCAATTGTACAGGTGTTTATACTAGAGAATAATACAGAATGTTAATGTGCTGTAATTGCTGGCCACATTTGAAGAAAATGTAGCCATATTTTACATTTGTTACCATGGTGCAATATTTTTCAGTTTGCAGCATATTTTTGGGTAGCAGTAATATTTATCTGTACTTTATAATAGGAAACAGGATTTTTTCAGTTTGAATCTTTTGGGAGAAGAAAAACTAGAACACTATATGAAAATACAAAGCAGATTATTTTCACTGAAATGTACCCCACTTCCAGTTGACTGTTTTGGTTTTTTTTTTTAATTTTGTCCACCCCCAGTGTTACATGGAAAAGAAGCAAGGTTTCCCTGAGTTTCAAACAAATGATAAGTGTAAGATGTTAGGGTTTTGCTCTGTCAGGGTTTCAACCAAACGTGTAAGAACTAAGTTTCACAAAATTCCTCTGGAATACCTTTTTTAAAATGCACTTTTTTTAAAAAAGGACTCAGTTATAAAAACCCATCCCCTGAAACACAGGTCTTTGGCTGCTGAATTATTTTTAATACCCTCTTTTTAAGAACTCTTTAAAACCCATGATTTACCTGGGACTAATACTGTAAATCTGATAACCTTTTGTGAGACCAGGTCACTGTAACAAATAGGTTGTATTGGGTCAATGTGGGTTTAGGGAGGATTGCTCAAACTACTTATGTTTATTTAACCGTTATGGGAAGTGTGGGTAGCTGTGGATTTTGCTCAGACATTAGTTGTGCCTCTGCCTTTCTATTAAGATTCCTTGAAAAGTCAGAGAGAAAAAGAAACGGGGCAGGGGAAGGGGGAAGTATAAAAACCCCTATTGTATTGGTATTATAGTTACTGCTGTAAGTTGAGCAAAGCTAATCCATTTACTCATGTCTAGTTTTCAAAATTATTAGCTGTAAGCATTGCTCTCAGCAGTATACTGTCTTTCTCTTTTCCTCTGGAAACTTATCACCTTAATTTACAGCATAATTAGCAAGAAAACAAATTGAAGTAAGTGTTGACAGTACAGACTTGCAAGTTTGTACTAACTGCGTTTGCAGCCTCTTTCAGTTCAGTAATGCAAGTCTGCTAGCCACCTTCAACTTGAAAAATTTGTTGCAAAAGCTAGTCTCAGTTTCTGTGTGTTTTTTTCCTATGAGTTCCCTGTCCATAAAGACAGCTAAGCATTAAAAACATTGTCTAGAAACTGGTTAGGAAGATAAGGTGGAATCTTGGATCTGGTCTCAGATTTCTTAGGTATTTGCTATATTCACTTTGGGCCACAAAGTAACAAATGGCTGTGAGATTTGCTTCCTGAAGGGAAGAAGAAAAAAAAAAAGTATTATCCCTAGCAAAATGTAAGAAATGTCACGATTGTTGCCATTCTTCCTAGTCATTGATGATAATGCTTTGGCAATCTTGTGTTGTAGAAATACATTAATTTTTATTTTTTTTTACGTTGTTAATGGAGAAGGTCAGGAGGGAGAACTTCAGAGGACAAATGAGATTTATTTCACCTGGCATGTGTTTTTTCCTACATCTGTGTTTCCTGAGTACCATCTAAGTGGGTAGTCTTGATCAAGATAGAATACAGAATCTGTACCTAATGTTAAGGAGCCCTGTAGATTTATAGTGCTTTATAGTCTTGAGCCATTCTGTTTAAAGATTTAATAGGAGTCCACCCAAGCAGTTATGGTTTTGTGAAATACTAAAATAGCCTGTAACTGTGGCTAGGCAATAATGTACTTTTGGGTTTTGTACATGTGCATTGAAGAATGTAGACTAATCTGTGGAACTACAGTAATTAAGGAAAAAAAACCCAACCCACAACCAAAATTGAAGCCCAACCCATGAAAGTAAGTCTGATAACAGTTTGAATCCATGCTGTTGTTTGACTCCTAGTTTCCTACTCCATCCTGTCCCCATGGACAGCAGCTACAATGGCCTGGTAGGGCAGAGCAAGTTTTGAATTGAAGGTGGAAAAAGGAAGTCAGAGTGTCAGAAATAAATAAGTTCAAAAGTTAATACCTATTTTGGTTTTCTGCTGAAAATGTTTTTATCTTCAGGTGCTGAACAAGTGTGGAGCTGTCCAAAAGGAGATCTATTGCTAGAGTTGGATGGGTTTTGTTTGGGGTTTTTTTGGTTTTGGTTTGGTTTTTTGGTTTTGTCTTTTTGTTTGTTTGTTTTCAGAAAGCAGCTGATTTACTAAAATATAGTAAATTTGTTGCAGTTTGTTATGAGGTAAAGTACTTTCAGAATAAACTTGTGTTATTGTGTCCAGCTTCTAAGGTACTACAAGTTTTTTTGGATATTGTCTGGACAGTGAAATTCTGGGTTACATTAACAACCTCAGTGTAGTCTCAATTGTTAACAACTGCAACTGCTTTTATTTAGTGTGGTTTGCTTACTCAGAGTTACATTGAACTCTTGTTCTGAGGTCTCTGTGCTGTATCCCCAGTTAGCACTCAGAAGTCAGAAAGAGAGCTTCCTAGCCACCACTGCCTTGAAATGGTAGTGAAACTTGTTCTGTATAGGAATGTGGGTTTTGAACTGACAACTCTGTCTGGGGAATGGATTCGTGTCCCAGTGGACAGGGAGAGGTTAAGCTTTGGTTTGTCTCCACAGCCTTACTGGCTCAAGTATAGATCAACTCCTGCATCCATACCAGCCTGAATCCAGAAATACTTTGATTCCTTTTGCTTAAAATGAAGCCTAAGTTAAGGCCTTGTGAATTAACAGCTGGCTGTGTGCAAAGCTGTCTCAGGGGCTGCTCTCTACTGCTGTATCTTGGCTCCAGTATTCTGTCAGAGACATACGTGCTGCTTCAGGCTTTAAAACTGGTCAGTACTGGGCAGAGACATTTAAGTAGTTTGGCAGGGCTTGTCTTGAATTAAAATGCCTTTTGGGGACAAGCCACCCCAGTCTGTCATGGCCAGTAAAAGGTATTATGGCCACTGCAGTGCTTCTGCATCACCCATTCCGTATTTAGCATCTTACCCATGTTTTTATCTAGCTTGTTTTTGGGCCTGAATCCCAGTCTCCTGCTGCTACGTGTACTGGGGTGTGGCATGGCAAGGCCCATGTCACAGGCAACCTTGGCAGGTGGTGTCCAAACTCAACCAAACACATCCCTATTCCATGCACTTGTAAACTGAGTGGTTTTGGAGTGTTAATCTTGTCAGATTTGAAATTAAGAAAGGAAGGGGTAAAGAATGAGCCACTTTAAAGTTCTGGATTCAAATTTGAGAGTCTGTAGCTGGCTTTGAGGCCTGATGTAGGCTTCATGCAAGCCTTTGAGCAGGTAACTATCATCAGTTTCAATTCTGTAATGGTAGGAGAGAAGGAAGATGCCTTTAATGTCTGAGATACTTTGATTACAGTGATAACTTGCATATATGCTGTGCCAGGGTGGTTTGAATCCTCTGGTCCTTTTGAGGAAGGTTTATATAATAACTTATTTAAGACTTGGATAGTCTTGTTCTCTTTTCTAAAATTTTAGGCTTTTGGTGTTCATTGTTAGTGACAAGCATTTCTGGTTCTGCAAGAGCTCACTAAATTAAACATATATAATGTAAAACTAACTTTAAAAGTTTTGTTGTTCCAGTACTATGTGGAGTACCCTGTTCCTGGAAATAAAATTTTGGTTTAGCAATGCTTTTGTAGTAGCCTTCTGGTGTAATAACATTGTAGTCTCCTTGGACTAATCTTTCAGTGCACAGAGCAGGTCCTAAGAATGTTGACTTAACGCTTGGTTCAACTTAAAATTATTTTCTAATATCCAAATTAAATAATTGTTCTAAATTTAATTTGTCAGAATTGCCAAATGTATTGTAGAAATTTCCCCACATGGTGAAGCTGTGCTGCTGATGCTGAAAATGCCAGCAGGAGGGAAGAGGAAATGATAGAAGAAAATGAAAATGGCTCTTCAGGTTTTGTTGGTGGTTGTTTTGTTTGTTTGTGTTAAAAAAAAAAAAAACACACCGCACCCACCCACCCCCCAAATAAACCCCCCAAACCAGACACAATAACTGTCTTTTGCTTCCTAAGGCTAACCAGGAAGTAACTTCAATCACTTTTCAGCTAAATCGTTGACTCTGAACATCCCATTAGGTTTCTTAGGAATCTTTCATATAAAATTGAAATAGATATGCATGATCACTTTGGAGGCTGTTAGAGTTTGATACTGTGACTTAACTGGGGTTTTCAGGCTTTACCTCTTGCCTGTTTTGGAACATGGCTTAAATATGGGATGTTTTCATTAGATTATTGATAGAGTCTAGGATTATAACTGGCTCCACAAAAGCATAGTAAAAACTATTTAAGTGCTGTTTCACTCCAGAAGAGATCGTACTTTCTTCGCTAATAATACATATTTACATCTTTGGAGTGTGACTTAATTTTTTTTTATATAATTTAGAAACTGACTTGAAGCAGAAGTCCATCAAAATTTATTTACTGTGTGCTTCTGGTTTTTTTGTAAACAAATGTCTCCATACTTATGTAATGAAAGTACTTGCTAGGATATTTAAGTACAGGGTACACCATATACAATGTTTTTCTGGTACTGTCTAGTCCTGTTGACTAAAATAAAGCATCTTTACATCAAGCAGAAATTATACTTTTCATAGGATTTCCACACATTTGATAGCAGAATTAACAAGTGGGAAGTACTGTGACAAACAGTAAGTTTGTCATAAATCTTAGACCATATGTGTTAACCTCAGACTGGTAATTTTGTGTAGTGAGATAGGAAGGACCAAAATTGTATTTGTGTGTAAGCAAGGATGGGGGGGGCAAGATTGTGTGCATGGTATAATGAATGAATATTTGGTAAGACACCTTACAGTTAAAGTTTTGTGTAATCTAGATGCCTACTGACCCATATTGTAGTGTCTATGTGTGTTAATTTCTACTGTACATGTATGAGCTATGTTTAGAAACAAAAACCTCCCCTAATTCCACTTAAGGTCAAATGTGCTACATCTAGGAAACAAAAATATGACATGGTTTTCTTTCAGGAATGAAGGCATTAACTATGACATTAAAGGGGAAGAGTTCTTCTGCATTTAACTCCGTTAACTCTGTAAAACAAAAGCTTGTTCTACCAGAATTGCCCAGAGAATAGCTTCTTTTTTTCATTATGAATTAAATTTTTAAGCTTTACACCTCTCAAAAAAGCTATCAGTTTTTATTATTAAATTATCAGTTTTATTTTCATTTAATGAGCTTTGTTAAACAAATTAGATGGAGGGAGGGGGAATGCTTGGAGGCAGACACCAGGGCCTTTCAGGTCATTAATTTGCTGAAGTCTATAAGCAGCTGATGACAGAGGCAAAATGTGTCAGTTTGGCTTGCACTGAGCAGTTACTCCCCTTGTTTAGAGCCGTGCATGTCACTGTGAGGTCCCAGCTGTATATAAAGGGCATTTGTTTCTGTGGGCGCTGATGTAGCATAGTATCTTCCCAGTTAGTACTGGATGTGAAATAGGCATCTTGGCTCTATTTAAAAATATTTTCCATCTTCATTGGTTGATGTGGTTACTGTTTACTGTGATTTTTTGTCAATATTTTGGAAAATAAATGTTGCAGTAATGAAAGCTTATGTCTTTTAATCAGTAATACAAATAATCAAAGACTTGGTAATATATGTTTCCTTTTATATTTCCTGTTTTCTTCTGTTTAGGTAAAAAACTTTGCTGTTATTTATCTTGTGGATATCACTGAAGTACCAGACTTCAACAAGATGTACGAGTTGTACGATCCTTGTACTGTCATGTTTTTCTTCAGGTACATGGTGGTTCTAGAGTGTAACTCAGTTACTGTTTTCTTTTGTGTGTGTGTCAAGTTCAGTGTCTCAATAGATCATTTCTAAATGCACATTAGCATATTGATGCTGATATTTTAATTATTCTACAAAAGAGTAAACTGATTCAATAGAAAAATAGCTTGTTTTCCATTTAGTCTAGTAATAGTGTTTTGATAATAGAGTACAAATTAGTGATAGTGGAAACTGGTTTTATTATCCATTGTGTTTAGTTTTGAATCTGAAACTCCCTGTATAGAACGCCGTGGTAATATGGCAGTCAAGCTTGTCAGACTTGCTCTAAAGATATACCCAAACTATTAGGGAGTCTTGTGGACCTACAGTGTTTACAGTGATAAGAAAATGGGCTGCTGACAAGTGTGGAACTCTCTCTGGTGTTAGACAGCAGTGGGAAAGAAATACAAACAATGCTGAATATGCCGAAGGATAATTGCACTAAGTAGCAGTCTTGGGGGGGGTGTTTGCAATCTTTATTCTAGCTTTAGAAATAGGTAGTCAGATGTCAACTTGAGTGACAGGAGCAGATACGCTCTCTCAGGCTTCTTTTGCAAGGCTGTTTGTGTTATAAGGGCTTCTTTTAAGTCCTACAGAGCATTGCTGTGGGGGATATAAAGGTTTGTTTCTGAATTACTATACCATATTAACTAGTCTGGTTTTTTTTCTCTCCCTTTAAAGGAACAAACACATCATGATTGATTTAGGTACAGGTAATAACAACAAGATCAACTGGGCAATGGAAGATAAGCAAGAGATGATTGACATTATAGAAACTGTTTATAGAGGAGCCCGCAAAGGTCGGGGTTTGGTGGTATCGCCAAAAGATTATTCCACAAAATACAGATACTGATATTTCTTTGGGGCTGCCTTTCTGTTTTTTAACCCTACATCCACATAAATCTATTGTTGTGTATGTGTACATATATATATATATTAAAAGAAAAAACCTACAAATCCTTCAACTTTGAGCATTTTTTGAATTATTTAAAAAGTTTTAATTCTGTTTGCAAAAGTAGAAGACACAAAGCCTGGAACTGTCTGCCTGCAGTAACACTGTAGGTGAATCTTGGGGGTTTTATTTTTGTATTTTGATGACTTGACTTTGTGCTTTTGGTATTATGTATTTTTGTACACAAAAGGCCTGTTTGCAGAAAAACATATGAAGTATTTTTTTTTTACTTCTATTATGCAAGTATCTGGGAAAACTATGCTATAGCTTTTTTAAAAGAATAAAGTGAGTTCCACTTACCTTAATTTCCTTTAGCTTGTAGAAGAATGGCTGCAGAAGCACGGCCTTAGAATCTCTGAAGATTGCACAATCCAGGCCTGGTATTAGAATAGGCCTGTAATCAGAATTGTACTGAAGTTGCTGTGCTGAAGTTAACAAGAAAGGCAGCCTTGAGCTATTCTTGAATCCTGAGACCAAGTAATTATGTTGTGCCAACAGGCTGTGGCTGTAACAAGCTACAGCTGCTGGGAAAGCAGGTGCAGGGCCAAGCAAGATAGGGACCGGTATGGGAATATAGGGAGTAACAAACTACAAGGCTGAAGCACAGCAACACAATTAGCTACATGGATAGAATGCTTATTTTAGTCATGATAATTAGGGGTGTGAGAACCGCACGCGTTGAGAGACTACTAACCAATTATATTTCTGCTTTATGAATATGCATGTGTATCGGTTCTATATAAGTAGTGTTAGAAACTAATAAAGCTGAGCAAGATGCATAACTCATATTGAGCGTCTTCTTGACTCCGGCGAGCCCTTCTTCCAACAATTGGCGCCCGAATGACGGGAAAGCTGGTAATTGCTGGGAAAACTCTGCCTTTGCATCGCGACGGTGGGCTTTGCAAAGTTGGGAGTCACTGTGAAGAGTTCGAGCAGGAAGATGTCCCTAAGGAGTAAAGGCGTCTGAATCTGGCATTGACATCATGCGCGGACCTGCACCCCTAAGACCGTTTTTCCCTCGATGATGGAAAGGGAAGCGGCACTCACGCTATTAACTGATATTCTTGCTAAGTGAGAGGCTAGCGTGAGCACTAAGAAGCTCCATGAGCTCTGTAGGTGGGCGGCTGAACACGGACACTTAAAAGACCCGCAATTGCTGTTTAGTGTGACTGAGTGGCGAGAGGTTGGGGATTCCCTTTGCGATGCGATCCTTAGCGGCAGCAAGTCGGCCAAGGACTTGGGGACTGCCTGCCGGGAGGTCATAAACCATTTACGAACCCTGGTTGCGGAGAAAAAAAAAAAATGGCTGTGGCTGCCTCAGACCTCCTCGGTCAGGATTCCGAGTCGCAGTCTTCCCGGTTGTTTAGTCTCGGCGCTCCGTCTGCAAAAGGCACAATTGTGCCCATTAAAAAATCTGCGACCGAGCTGTTAAACCCGACACCTTCTCCGGAGTCAAGAAGATGCTCAATATGAGTTATGCATCTTGCTCAACTTTATTAAATAGTTTCTAACACTACTTATATAGAACCGATATGCATGCATATTTGTAAAGCAGAAATATAATTAGTTAGTAGTATCTCAACGCGTGCGGTTCTCGCACCCCTAATTATCATGACTAAAATAAGCATTCTATCCATGTAGCTAATTGTGTTGCTGTGCTTCAGCCTTGTAGTTTGTTACTCCCTATTTTCCCATACCGGTCCCTATCTTGCTTGGCCCTGCACCTGCTTTCCCAGCAGCTGTAGCTTGTTACAGCCACAGCCTGTTGGCACAACATAATTACTTGGTCTCAGGATTCAAGAATAGCTCAAGGCTGCCTTTCTTGTTAACTTCAGCACAGCAACTTCAGTACAATTCTGATTACAGGCCTATTCTAATACCAGGCCTGGATTGCAGATCTTCAGAGATTCTAAGGCCGTGCTTCTGCAGCCTTTGTTCCACATTAGCTGATTAAATTTGAGAATGAAAACAAATATAATGTATGCAAAGGCATAGTGTTGGAAGTAAAGGCTTATCGCTTCTGTCAGGATTTCCTTGCATAGTATCTTCGTCATCTGTATCCACTAAAAACTTCAAGTTGCATTTGTTAATACCTAGCAAAACTCAAGAGAATGAGCTTTTAGTTAAATTGAGGGAAAACATCTTCTATGACCTTGTGCACGCACCTACACACCCCCACCCCCAATCATCTTGGCTTGTGGTGATGCACTACTTTTTCCTGGTGCTGAGGCGTACAGCAGTCAGTTTGAAGCCCTTTAGATTCTGCAGTGCCAAAGGGTAATTGCAGTTTTGGAGCTGGCTACAGTCATTTGACCTCGTTTGTCTAACGGCATATACTAAAATGCATGCGTTCTCATGAGGCTTGGGTTGAATTCCACTGTGGCATAGCTTTTTGAAGTTTCCGTTTGCATTTCTGACAGTTTTTGTGGTAATAGAGCTGGTGTTGTGTGGGTGGTTGGTTTTTGGTTGGTGGTGGTTTTTTCTTCGTTTTGTTTTGGGTTTGTGGGTTTTTTTTACTGTTACATGCTTATTTAAAGGAGTAAGAAGAAACAAGCCAGACTATGCAGAAAGGAGGTAACTACTTTTGGTCCAGTTTGTCGTAAGACAAAGTAGAATATGCTTTTTTACCATTAGGTGTGTTTTAGAGGATTTGGAATGAGTCAAGGAAGTAAAACACAGAATCCCAATTTTTGCTTAAGTTAATCTGCTTTTCAGTGGTTGTTAATTATGGAATCATTTATGTTGGAAGGGACTACCAACCTCCCAGTGAAAGTGGTTCCCACTTGCTCACGTTGCCCAGGACTGTGTCTAGTGTTGAGTATCTCTAAGGATGGAGATTCCTCAGCCTATCTGAAAAGCCTGTTCTGTTGTGTGAGCATCTTCGTAGTTGAAAAAAGTGTTCCTTGCACTTGGCTGGGGTTTCCTGTGTTCCAGCTTGTGTCCAATGCTCTTGTGTAAAACACCTCCCACAAGAGCCTGTTGCCCATGTTCTGCCACGGGGTGGTGGTTGCCAGCAAGAAGCCGTAAGTCTTTTCTTAAGGCTGAACTAACAGAATTCTGTCTAACCCTTGTATGCTTTGGACTCCAGCATATTTTGGTGGCTCTCTGTTTTAACTCCCTTGTAACAAGGTATTTCTTGAACTGGGGAGCAGCGAAATTGACACAGTATTCCCAGAGGGGAATGACCTGCTGGCCCTACTTGTGCTGACAGGGACCAGGCTGTAGCTGAGCCTTGTTGCCAGGACACCTCGCTGACGGGTTCCACTTGCCCGCCAGAGATTCCACCCTTTTCCTGCAAAGCTGTGTGCCTGCCAGCCCCTCAGAGCTGCCCCGCAGCACGAGCTTACCCTGGCTTACAGCAAGGTTTGGCATTGCCTTCGAACTACAGGGCGCCCATTCTTCCTGTTGGCCTGTTGTCTCCAGCTCGCCCTTCAGCCTGTCAGCTTCTCCCCACAGTTTGACGCTGCAGGCAGATCTGCACTGAGTAAAGCATTGATTAGAATGACTTATTAATAAAGACTTGTAATAGATGCTAAGTATTGACACTTGTCAAAGTTTTTAAAAAGCATATTTATTCTTCCTTAGATGAGGTATTTGCCTGGTAATGCTTCACTTGCTGCCTCTGTTTTAAGAGGTTCCCATTAAGTTTCAAACAGAATCTTTTCTGTGAAAAGCGCCAGAGCTTTGGTGTATAAGAACCTTCAAAGTTGGTGCAAATGTCCTGTTTTCTTAGGCTCTACCATGTCTTGTTTAGGACATGTTTCATAACTAGAATTCCTTATCTAACTCAAAAGTCTTTAAAATAGGCTCTTTTATCAAAATGGCTAACAATAAAGAACTGAAATTGGCACAGGGTGCATACATGGATGATGAGACCTGCACAAGTGTGCACAGCTTCGGGTGGGCTTGTGAAAAGAGTAATAACTGAATAGCTGTAACCTGTGCAAGTGCTGCCACTTCTGGTGCAGAAGAGTTTGTATTCAGTGGGACAGTGAAGTTTTGCCAAGGTACCTTTGTAGTAACATCAAATAAGGTGTATTTTGTATTGTAAAACATTTAAAGAAGCATCAAAATAGCACATGCAAATGGAAAAGTTTTGTCATAGAAGGATCTTGTTATTCTGAGAATGCTCATGTTAAAAAAGCCACAGAGAAATATGATGGAAAGTTTAATATTAAAATCGATGAAAGACATTTTTATACATTGAACAAGTTTGTGAATGGGTGAAGTTCACTCTATAGGATATAGTTTTGTATCCAAAGTAGCAGCGTTGCCTTCCCTGAAGCTAGCAGTTCCTTCCCAGTTACAGGAAATAGTGTCCCATGTAGATGAATAAAACCAGCTTTCTACTTTTTTCCTGGGGCAATGGTTTAAAAAAGAAAAAGCAACTGAGATTCTACTGTGTGTGGTGACATGCAAGCATGTTTGTTTTCACTAATGCTTTTTGTGACTAGTGACACTGATTGGGAGCTCCCAGATTCAGCATGGTGCTGTTCTCTCTTTGTCTTTATCACATCCTCATTTTGGTGCTGCAAAAACACAGTAAGTAGGTCAGTGGTTTAATTATTCATGAATGTGATTCAGGATAAAAATAGGAAGATCTCTATACAGTTAAATACATTTTTGTGTATTTCATGAAGACCATTGCAATATCTTTCCTGTCTTTGTGAAGATCATTTCACAGCTTATCACAAAAAAGGCATCATTAACAAATAGATGCCTAAATTGCTTCAGTATATTTACAGGTGTTCCTGCATTTCGCTGGGTAAGTGGTCTCTAAACGACAAGAGTAGCTGACATGTCTCAGTTTGAGCCAGGAAAGCATGCGACAACAGCAAGATGCCATCACTCGCACCACAGAACACGGAAGCGACAGTGTCTCCTAAATACTAAGAACCCCGACGAGGGGCTGGCGTTGACAGCAGACCGCAGCGTGACGGCAGCATGCGGTGCTGCACTGTGCGTGACTTCATAGTGCAGAGCGTTGGAGCGCGGCGCTGCGGTCAGCTTCCCATCCCGCTGCTGCGAGAGCGAACCGGGGCTGTGCTCAGAGCTGTGTTGGGAAGCTGGAGCAGGTTCACAAGCAGATGCACATGAATTTACAGCAGCAAGAATCCTCGGTCAGCCAGGCTGGCATGCTTGAGGGGCAGGAATGGGGGGCAGGAGCACTTTAAACCACACACATTTTATTATGAATTTACAGCATCAGTTTATGTTTGCAGGATTAGTCTGCGCTACCCCTTGCGTGTGGCACAAGCTGGGGCATGTGCAGCAAACTAGTTTTGAAAAAGCAGTAGCATTCTTTGGCTTTTGGCAAAAAGAAATCCAAGGTAATTTTCTTTTTTTTTTTTTTTTTAAATCTCAGTATACTTCAAAATCCAAGTAAATGCAGGGGTGATAAACATGTTAACCATTTTCATGCTAGGTGCTGCCTGTAGTTCAAAACTAATATATGTATATAAAATGTATAAAATACAGTGAAAATTCAGTTTCTTTACTTTCAACTCTTTGTCGATGTTTTCTGTCCCAGCTTCTGTCGTCAGGTCAGCAACGCGCTTCTCAATGCCCTCGCCCATTTCTTCCAGGAAAAAGTTAAAGATAACTTACTTATAAATAAGAATACTAAAATTTTGTAGGGTTTTTTTTCTTCTGTGAGGGGGAAAAAAAGCGCTTTCTTCCAGACGTCTCAGCCACTCCCGTTTAGCGCCAGACGAAGCGCGCGGGAGGCTGCGTTATCCCGAGGCGACCCCGCAGCAGCTCGGGCGCCGGTTCCTCGTGTCTGCAGCGGCCGGCGGGGTGAGGGGGGGGCTGCCCTGCGGGACCCCCTTCCCGGGGCGAGGCGGGGGGCTGCCCCTTGCGGTACCGCAGCCCCTCCCGGCGGGCGGGCCCGGGAACTGGGGAAACTCCACGGACGGGGCGGCTCCTGCGGGCGCCACTAGCGGCCCCCCCGGCCCCATCTGCGCCCCCCGCCCGCAGCGGCTCGCAGGGCAGCGCGGCGGCTGTGAGCAGCCCGCCCGCGGGGGGTGCAGGGGGGGCCCGGGGCGGGCAGGAGGGGCTGAGGGGGTGCCCCGCCGGGAGCAGCTGCCCGCGGGCCGGTGCCACCGCCGGCAGATCGCGCTGGGGTTTCCCGAGCAGCGAAGGGGAAGCGGCGGCGCTCCGGGGGGTGCCCGTGCCGGCGGGCCCAGAGCCGCCCCGCCGGGTGCTTGGGTGGGTGGGTTGGTTTTCTTTTTGTTTCTTGTTTGATTTGTTGTTGTTTCTCTTTTTTTATTGTTTTGGTTTACTTTTGGTTTGGGTTTTCCTTTCGCTTGTTTGGTTTTTTTTTTTTGTTTCGGCTTGGTGTGTTTTTTTGTTGGTTAGTTGGTTTGGGGGTTTTTTCCAGGTTTTTTTGTTTGTTTGTTTGTGTGTTTTGTTTGGTATTCATTTGGTTTGAGGTTTTCTTTTGGTTTGGGTTTTTTTTTGTTGTTAGTTAGTTTTGGTGTTTGGGGGTGTGTGTTGGTTTTTTGGGGTTTTGAGTGGGTTGGTTTGTTTTGTTTTGTTTGTTTGTTTCCTGTTGCCCCTGTGATGACTTCTGCAATACAGGGCAGTAAAACCACCGTGGGCATTGAAGCTCTTTGCACCAGAATGGCAGAAGAGGCAGGGTGTGCAGCACAGGCAGGCATCGTGCACTGCCTCGGGGTCCTGCGGCGCCTAACGTAATTGAAGAAGTTTTCAGTTTTCTGTGCCTCTATGGTTAGCAGAGTATCCCTGCTCAGTAACACACGAGGGAAGGCTATGGCCCTGCAGGTTTGCCACATGTACCAGTGCCCTCACCTGCAAAAAGTTTTTCACCTGAGTTAGGAGTGACCTCAAAGGCTGGAAAGATTATCTGCTTTAAGCCAACTACTTAGAATCTTTCTGAATAAATTTGTTTTCCTTCTTGACCTTTCCCACCTCCTTTGGGAAGGGGTGTCAATCTCTGTGGTGAGACTCCAGCATCAAAGCACCCCTCCACGTGTCCGCCTGCCTCCTGTACTGGCGGCCTCTCCTCTATGCATCCTTGTCTCTCCACTCTTGCGGATGGTCCTCTTCGCCTTCTGCCTTGCAGAAAGAAAAATCCAGCAAGTTTTACAGAGCTTGAGTGCTCCAGCAGTGTTGCTACTCTGAAAGCCTCTAGATAAATGAATTTGAACAATAATATTTGTATAGATAGGCTTTGAGTTTGTACATAGCTGCTAGCTGCGACCACACAGCTTTTTTGTTCTGTTGTGTAAATAATAAGAAACAATTGTTCGTTCTTGCCTGTTCGTTTGTTGCTAATAAACCTCGTGCCCCTTAGGGCTAGATAGTAGAGCTGGTATTTGCATTTTGGCTCATGAGAACAGGCATGGCCCCCCTTCCCGCTGGGCAGCTAGGTAGGCTTCCCTCTGGGGAGCAGAGGTTTGCCCTGGGGGCAATCAAAGTGGGCTGTCCACTTACAAAGTCATGGAGTCCTGCGGTGAAGGGTTTGCAGGGGTGAAGAAACAGCTGGAAATGTGGAGGAGCAAGCGCTAGACAGCTAGCAAGTTCGCCAGAATCGCCCTAAATCTTCGTAGTGCCACATTTTAGCAATGGCTGGGTTAGAGTTCAGCTGAAGCCAAGCGCAACTTGGTAAAGGCTTTTTGCAAATAGCTTCTCCTGTTTGCGAGGCAGGTCAGTGGGGTCAGAAAAGGACATGGTATCCAGCCAGCACAGCAAGGGAGAAAGGGCAATTAAAAGCATGAAGGAGACCGAAGGGAATATTTGACCCTGCATTCCCCCTCCAAAGGTCTGGTCTGCTTATGCTGTGGCGACCGCAGCTGACCCGAAGGGCCCTCCCCGTTCAGACCCTGAGCTGCGCTAGGCCAGTAGTCCACAGCTGGGTTTATGGAATAAACATTGAAGTGTCTGTAAAGCCAAAATTGGTTGTGGAAAAGTTCCAAAGTTCAGAAAACCTAAGAACAGAAAAGACAAAGAGCAAGACCAAAAGATGTTGTTTAACAATGAGCTTGTTGGAACAGAGCAGCTTTGCCCCGCTGTCCTCTCCCGCCTCAGAGGGCTCAGTTTGCCTGAGTTGGGCTGTTACACATTTCTAGGGTCTGAAATCTGGGAATGGAAGATAAGCCATGTTTTAAAAGCAGTTACCCATGTCAGGCATGCATCCACATGCTAAGGGAAGCTGAGCCAAAAAGCTTCGGGTTTTTTGTTGTTGGCTTCAAAAGCAGAGGCTTAGCCAAGAATCAGCTACCAGCCGGGGCTACCAGTGCTCTTAAAAGCATTTACTGCAACAAGTAAAGAATACTTCACTTAGTAAAAGGGTACCAATAAATTTGTGTTGGCAATGAATACAAAAACAGATCTCGAGGGGGTTAGAGAGAGGAGCAAGAACAAAAATTTGACAATAGAAATTCATTTTCCATGCCTAAATACGCTCTATGCTGTTCCCTTTCAGTAAAAAGCTTAGATTTCAGTTACTTTCAATTTAAATAGATCTTCTTGGTATGAGGCACGTGAAACAAAAATAAAAAGCAGGGTGACCTAGAGGCTGGGGAACCATCTGCTTCCAGCTTGTGTCGGGATCGCAGGCCTGTGCTGTCAGCTCCTCAGGCTGCGCTTTCGTGCTGGTGGCACCCAAAGAGTGCTGCTCTCACTGCATCCTGGGGAAATGCCGGTCCCGCCAGCGCTGGATGGAGAAGTCAGGGTAGCAGCATAGGAAATAAAAGTGTGTTTAAACATTTATAGTCCTAAGCTCCAACTTCAATGCCACTACTATACGATGCTGTGCCATAAAAGCTTGTGGTGTGGAAGGGTAAAGGAATTGCATTACTTGTGGTGTTTGGATGTTACATAAAGTCCTTTCCCTCTCCTCTTTGCTGACAAATGAGATTTTATATACCAGGGGTCAGGAATCCTCTGGTCATGTACTCCAAGCATGTCTGGCGCAGGGCTGCTTTGGAATGGAGGTGGGGACAGAGAGAGGGCACCTCAAAACAAACAAACAAACAAAAAAAGCCTAATATTCTGCATGTAGTAAGAAAGAAAACAGGGAATTTAGTCCTGGAAGGGGACAAGGTGGCAAGTATTCCTGGGCCGCCATGGCGGCTTGGCTGGCTGTAGGTCAGGTGGCAGGATGCAAGTCACACTGCACGTTTCTTGGGTTTTGCTTTTGCCCCTCCCCAGCAGAAGCATGGTCAGCTGTAGGAGTTTTCTCTGACGAGACAAGGGCTGGGTACAAGCCAGCCCTGGCACCGCAGCTGTGGTGGTTTTGCTCCCAGGTGACAGGGTTGGGTCTGTGTGTCATGTTGTGCCTGGTCTTCCCCTCTCGTCGCAAGCTTCTTGTGTGTCATGTTGCAGTCGTTGTTCAGAGGGACGCAACGTGCAGGAGAAGCATCTGGCTTTGCTGGGTCATCAGCTTTTATTTGCTGAAATCCTAAATGGTGCTGATGGCTCTTGCAAGCAAGCTATTTGATGTTTACCTGTTTCTCCTGACCTAGCATGGTGTAGTTCGCTGAAAGCTTGTTCCACTGGAATATGTACTGGTGAAGACTTCCCTATCCTTTCATCTGGTAACATCAGTAGAAGTAATAAGGTGCTGTTATTTCAAAGCATGGCAAGATGTGGCGAGTGAAACATGGATCCTTCAGGCATGGGGAAAAGGGGTCCGGGTCAGCAGCGTCTGGCTCTGTGGTGCTGCTGTCATAGACAGGTCATCTGAGGTGAACAGTAGAGGCTTGTGCATTTGTGCACGGTGCAGATTTCAGGCTCTGTATCTTTGAAGAGAAAAGGGCAATTCCAGCGGTTGGGAAACCTGATCCCTGATGGAAGTGCTCTGCTGTCTGTGAAAGTGTTCCTTTTTGGCTGCTCACAAATCCCTTATTGTGAGACTTGCTGGGGCAGCCCCTTTCGGCAAGCTCCTCCAGCACGCCTGCTGACAGGGTGACAGTGCTCTCTGGGTGCTCTGCGGGCACTGTATTGCCCGGTGGCTGCACCTGACCACAGGGCAGCGTTTCCCTGGCAGGGTTCCGCCTGGGGTAAAGGCAGCAGCAGCAGCAGGACTGCTGCGGGTGCTCGGGCCATGGGGGCTGGCGTGGCAGTGCCCTTCGGCCCTGGGGGAGCTGTGCTAATGTGGCCCTGCGGTCACCCGGCTGGCTGCTGCCGGCCACGTTATGGGGTGATGGTCCCGAAATCTCTGGCTCTGTTTCCCGGGCATGTTGAGATGCTACTTCCGACACTGCTTTTTGCTCCAGCCTTTTTCCTGCTGCCCTTGGAGAGGGGGCATGGAGGAGCGTTCATGGAGCAGTTCCCCTCCCGAGAGGCTGGGGAGGGCTGGAGGTGTTTGTCCGCTATGGGAAAGGGAGCAGGGTCTGTCCCTGCAGCCTCGTGGCCCTGGTGGCACACCTGACACGGGGTCTGGGGGTTGTGTGCCTCACCTTGCAGCCTTGCTCCTTGCACTGGTGTCAGTGCATGGTGACCCTTCAGGATGAAGCTGCCGTGCAGCAGGTGAGGCTGTGGTAGCCGCTCAGGGGCTGTGCCGTGGTGCAGGGACATGGTCCGGCCCCGTGTTCCCACCCCACACCCTGTGTGGGTCCCTTCCAGGAGCCTCGTGGGCCGAGGCACAGTGCGTGATCCCCACACAGGAATTAGATGCAGTACGTGGCGTGGCGTGTGACAGCGAGGGGATTTTCTGTGGCTGGAGGGGCTTGGGAGCTGGGTGAGGGAGGGAACGGTTTGTTTGAAGACACAAATTTTGCTTTTCGAGAAGCTGGGAAGGGCCATGGCCAAAGCTCCCTGCGAGCCACCTGCAGCCGTGCTCACGCTTCCTTGCAGCTCCAGGGAGTTTGCCCCGAGAAGGCAGCAAGAGTGTTTTTCTGGTACGAGCGGTTTAAATTCACCTTGGATTAGTGGAAAACACCGCAGCTGCAGAAGACATGGGTGGATTTGGGCAAATATGGGGAATACCCCTGGGGAACAGCAGGCATGCAGTAAGCTGTACCTGCTCTGACAGGGGGGTTTGAATGGGTGAGCGACGGCAGCAGTGCAAAGCCCGGGGCTGTGGGAACCCCGTTCTTGGGCTGCTTCTGTTGGGAGAAAAAGCTCGTGCCTGCCTGAAGCAACGGCCCTTCGCAGTGCGCTGAGGGTTGCAGCCGTCCCCAGCGGCGGCCGGCGCGCCCCGGCTGTGGCACGGGGCCGTGCGGGACGGGCTCTGCCGCCTCCGCCGCCGGTGGCGCCTCGCCGCGCTCCCAGCAGGAGCCTTGCGGGCGCGTTCCAAGTGCGCCTGGCAAACGGCGTCTGACACGAGGACGCGGAGCGATCAGAGGGTGCGGCGATGCTCGGCAAAACAAGGCGCCTGACGCCGCCGGTCAGGGCCTGCCCCGCGCCGGTCTGTGTCCCCCTACCCACCGCCCCCGGTCTGGCTCCGCCCCCGTCCCGTTTGGCTTCGCCCCCGCGGGAATCGGCGGAGCGGCCCCGTCGCTCATTGGCTGCTCATGGTGACGTCACGGGCCGCCCTGCTCCGCCGCCGCCGGGCCGGGCCCTCAGTGGCGGAGTGGCGGCGTGGCGGCGGGCGGAGGATGGCGGCGGGCGGAGCTCCGCGGGCAGGTGGGCCGGCGGGGAGCGGCCGGCCGGCGGGCGGGCGGGCTGGCTGTGCGAGAGGCAGGCGGGCAGGGAGGGACGGACGGACGGACGGACGGACGGACGGGCGGGCGGGCGGGGCCCCCTCAGGGAAACGGCCCGGCGGGCGGAGGAGCAGCGCCCCCGCCCCTCGGGCCGCCGCCCAGCCGCCGCTCCCCTCAGCGGTGGCTGCCGCCCCCGCGCCGTGCCAGAGCCGCGGTCCCCGCTGCGGGCAGCCCCCGTGGTGCCGGCGGCGGCCCCCGGCCCGCCCGGCGCAGGGCGGCGGCGCAGGGCGGCGGCCCAGGGGCGGGCCCCGCCTGACGCTCCGTCCCGTCCCTCCCAGCAGGCGCCGGCCCCGCGGGACAGGCCGCAGCCATGGTGCCGCGTTCCGGCCGGGGCGCCGCGCGGGGCTGAGGCCGCCGGAGCGCTGCCCGCCGCGGCCGCGCCATGGAGGTGGCGGGGCTGGAGTGGCTGCTGGGCCCCGCGCGGCAGCTGGTGGCGTGGGGCGCGGCGGGGGCCATGGTGTTCGGCGGCGTGGTGCCCTACGTCCCGCAGTACCGGGACATCCGCCGCACGCAGAACGCCGAGGGCTTCTCCACCTACGTCTGCCTGGTGCTGCTGGTCGCCAACATCCTGCGCATCCTCTTCTGGTGAGTGGGGCGGCGGGCGCGGGGCCCGGCCGTGGCGGGGGCGCTGGGGTGGCGGGGGGCGCTGGGGTGGCGGGGGGCGCGCCTCCCGGCTGCGCGTGCCCCTGGCCCGGGGGTCCGCGTGCTGCCCCGCCATCGGCGCGTGGGTCCGCGGGGCGGCGGCGCCGGGCGCTGCCCGTTGCCCGTTACTCGTGCCGGCTCCGGGAAGGAGCCCTGCGGCTTGCTGGTAAAAGGGAGAGGTGTGTTCGAAGTCAGATCTATTTTCCTGGCTGGCTGCCTCCCCCTGGTCCTCTGGCTCCGCTCCCGGGGCGAAGGCCCCGTCCTGCACGGCTGTTCTAGCACCTGGTTGCTGTTACCGGCACTGGGACGCCTGCTGTATGTTTCCCGGGCGCCACTTGGCTCCAGAGAGGTTCACTTCTGGGGCTCCATGCTAAATTGCAGACTAAAATACTCTTTCTTAGATAAGCGGGCAAAAGCTGGATTATCTGTCAAAGCAGGATGTTTTCAGCACCACTTTCAATATTGAAAAGCAACTCTGTTACTGTATTTAGGTCTTGTGCCGCTGGACAAAAGAAATGTTATTAGGGCATAATTTCCATGAATGAATTTTACAAACTAATTTTCTGTATTACTACTTACAATATAGATGCTACAGCACTGGGAACGTGCTTGAGAAACCAAAGATGAAATGGTCTGGAAAATTACTGCAGCTTTATTCTAAAAATTATTTGACTACAAGATGCTGCTTTGTAGTCCAGAAAGAACTGATAGGTAATGTGCTACATCCTTTTGGTGCTTTGCAGTTTCTTTTTAAAGCCTCTCTGACCATTTAAGTATAAGGAGCTTCCTGGATTCTTATACAGCAAAATGCAACATCTAAGTTGTGCCGGAGTGGAGAAAACGGGACTCTCCCCTGGGGCCAGGGCTGGCAGTCAGGCTGAGGAGTTGTCACTAGATCAGAGCTACTTGTTGCATTGGACCTGTAGTTTTACTGGAGAGAAGCACGCAGAGCAGCTGCTGGAGGAAGCAGAAGGGAAGCAGAGAAACTGACGGGGGGGAGGAGAAGTGGAAAGCCTGAGTTGACAGTCTGAGAAATAGAAATTGTGTGATTTTTTTGTTTCACTGGAGGTAGTTGAAATATATGAATGACTTGGGCCTGAATGGAGATGCTGGCAGTTTCTGGGTAACCCGGTGAGCGCATCTGTTAAATGAGACTTTGGCTGTGGAAGAACAGAAAGAGCTTTAATCGGAATTGATTTTAAGTATATCTAGTTGAGATGTGCAAAAGAATAAATACTATGAGTGATGAAAAGTTATAATTTATGTCTATGTTAAAAAATTTGTCAACACTTCAAAAGAGAAAGAACGCAGTTACATTGATAAGGTTATGTAATTTTTTGCTGTGAGTATTTAAGCCATGTAATAGTATCGCTCTCTTGACACGTACTAGCTCTGCGTAGGCTCTGGTGATCTTGGAGCTCGTGATGGCATGGAATGGCTTCAGAGAGCATGTGCATAGGTGTGTCTGGCTGAGCAGGGAGTGTAAGGTATGCTGCTGGCTTGTGGTACAGCCACTTCTGTGGGGAAATGTGAGTGTGTGCCTGCAGAAACCTTGCTGTCTGTACTTGGAATGAATTGTCCCTTTCTAGTTCTGTTGAATGGAAAGAAAAGAAGACTTGTGTAATGATAATCCAGTGTTCCTTGAGAGAGAATATTTTGCTTTTCTACTTACAAAGATTAGGCATCCGTGGTCGTTCATTATAAACACCAGTAAGTCATGAAGGCAGCACTGGGGGTGAATGTTATCCTTGGGCATATGGGTGATTAAAGGCAGATAGCAGAGCAAGAGCCTCTGATTTCTGTGAACATGTTTAAAATACACCCATGGAGCAGCTTGGCAATTCAAATTTTGCATTAGTTGTTTAATGTCAGCTATGGCTGATGTGATATCTGGGATGCAGCCCTCCAGATAGTTTAACATAAACAGAAGAATTATTTTAATTTTCATTGGAGGGAATTAGAAGTTGGGGTTTTTTGTTTGTTTTAAATGTGTGAAATAATTTATCCATTTTTGTGCCAGAACAGAACTGTTCCTCCAAATAATTTTTTGTGCATAATTTTTCCCCAATTTGACTTTCAAAGCACCTGTTGGTAAGATTATCCCTCCTTCCCTTTAGCAACCCAGTCCAGACCTTAATCCAAGCCTCTCTTCTGAGAACTTCACTGACATACAGCTGCTGTTTTTTCAGTTGTTTTTAGTTTTTCTTCATTACCTCTGGTTATTAAGAGTATGATTTGTGCCAGATTCATCCCTCCTGAATTCCCCTCCACGCTGATCCAAAAATAAATGGTTAAAGTGGTCGGCCTTAAAAACTTTTGAGTTCTAATGGTGTTGCGTTTCAGGCCTTAATTATTTATCAGGATGCCTCATAACTTGTTTTGGTGTGGTGGTTGTTTTGTTTTGGTGTGTGTTTTTTTTTTTTTAAACTCCAAAGACATTTATGTAGTTTTTCTTTCATTACTTCCAGATTTTCCCTGGGTTTCATATATTCTTGAATTTGAGGCTCACAGAGTGGAATGCTATGTATTTCAGATGCATGGCAACAGGAACAGACAGTTCCTGCCTTTTATGCTATGTTTTCTCTGTATTTTCACTCTTGAGTAGTGCTGGTCTTTCTGTATCTCTGTCACTGGTAAGAGACCCAGTCCACCTTTCCCCTCTGGCTCTACAGTGCTTTGTTCATCTCAGCTGTGCAGGCAAGTCTCTCCTTTCCTATTTGTGAATTGGCAGATTCCACATGTTCCTAGGACTGTACTTGGTTATCTCCAGAGTGGTGTTTTAATTTGTTTGTTTCTAAGTCTGGTTTTGCAGTGGGTGAAGTTTGACCTTTTGTCTCCCCTCCAAACTGGGTATTTACTTCCTAATCTTGGCACGTTTTGTATGTGGGTAGAGTTGCAGCTGGTGTATTGCGCTATGCCAGTAGCCAGTGAACAAAGTACTAATGAGATCAGGGATAACAAACCTGTTTCCAGTTACCTGTTTTCACAGTTTCTCTTCCTCCAATTAGACTGTCTCCAATGGTAAGCCATCTTTTTAAAGTCAAGAAGACTCAGTGCAGTGGCTCTTCTCCTTGTCTTCCTGCCACTGAATCCTTTAGTTTCAGGGTGTGTTCAAAGAACTTCTGTTTGCTATTGATGACAGTAACACATTATCTGTTAAGTCATTTTTCATGCTTTTCTGTTAGTGTCTCAAAATGTCATCATTAAAGAGACCTTTCTGCTTTCGCTTGTGTGTGTTCGGCCTTGCTCTGTTCCAACAACGAGTTATGCCAGAACTTTGTGGAGAAGCAGTCGGAGAAGACTGCTCTGCAAGAATGGAAACTGTATATGGATAACAGTGGGCATGATTCTACTTAGCTTTGTTTGTGCACACATGGCTTTTTTTTTTTTTTTAGGGAAGAGGAAGTAGAAGTTTGTGCAAACTTGTTCAGTGAGTTGACTGGATGTGAAGTCTTTGGTTCTTTTAAAGAGGATTCTGGGAAAAAAACCAATAAATGTGAAAAGTAGACTTTGCTCACAGCATCATACAATGAGGTCTCTGTTTACCAGTGTGAGAAGTAGATTTTGTGCTGTTACTAGATTTGATACCAAGTTAACTTAATTTTTAGTAATAATCTATTGTTACAAATTTATGTAACACTTCAAAGCAGCGCTTATTTTGGAGGTGCCGACATAGCTGCTGGTCATGTTTTCTGATTGGTACCAGCTGCTCCGTTGTTCTGGTCCTTCTGCCGCTGTCAGTGCTGCTGCTCCTGTCAGTCTTCTCCAGACCCCGTAAGTCATTATTTCCAGCTCTCCACTGAGTTCAACTTCTGGACTGGTCAGCCTGGTGGAGGTCCGCGCTATGGGTCAAGAGGAGGAGGCGGCGGCAGTGCAAATCTCAGCATCTTTGTAATTCTGGTACACAGGAAGATGTGTGGCATGCTCCAAAAAAATCTGTTACCATCTCCCCCCCCCCCCCAGTATTTTTACTAAAACAATTACTGTTTTTTTTTAGCTGATGCCTTACTGTGCTTGCTAGGGTTAGCTCTGACTTCTGGTTCAACACTGGTTGTTAAAATATCCAAGGGATACCCTGGGCCTTACTGATGGTTTTGAAGTTGTGGGCTGGCTTCAGGGCGCACCATGGCACTTGAACTCAGTTGTGACCAAGACAGAATATCTCCTTGGTTGATGTGGCCTGCAGGCTGCCAGCTGACAAGCTTTGCATTGTCATCCAGAACTGGAACAAGAAGGCGGGCGAGAGTTGTGTAATCAGTTGGGGGTGGACGATGCAGAACTTACTTGTGAGTTCTCTCTCTTCCCCTTTTCTTTTTTTTTAACAGAGCTTATGTTGAGAGAAGTTACAGTTTCTTTTAGTATTAAAATCAGAATAAATAGCTGGAGGAAAGGGAACTGCAGTTTTCTTAGAAGTCAGCAGTAGGTTTTCTTTTTTTTTTTTTTTGTATCTTGAGTGAGTTCAGCCAAAAGTACTTATGTTCCATCCAGTTCCCAGAGGGTTTGGGACTTTTTTTTTCAGTTTTGCAGTCCATAAAATGCTTTATGCGGTAGTATGATATATGGTTTGTATATCTTCCAGGAAGACAATATTCCCTCCAAAGGTTTTGAGATACGATTCTGTGGGCCACTGGCCTAAACCCTCTACGGCAACACCATAGAAATTCAAAGAACAGAAAATAAAACCTTCCAGTTTTGGAGGAGTTCTCTCAAAATAGTTGCCTTGAGACAAACTGTGGAAACAAGTTCTGGCAGTCAGGCAAAAGATGAAAACTATGAAGCATGTTATTTTTGAACAAAGGTAACCCTCTACCCATTTCACTGAAACAAAGTGGGTTCTGAAAACTGTAATGTCAGTAGAACTGGGGGCTCTGTGCCGGGGCCAGTGCAACGCACTCCCTGCTGTGCTTAGAGGTTTACTGAGACAAGCATGCAGCTGGAGATGATGTACAGGAACACCTTCAGCTTGCCGTTGTCTGGGGCAGATTCCTACACACGTACTTATTGCGCTCTAACACCTACGGTGTTACTAGTGGATCAGGTCTGTGCTGTCTGGTGCTGCTTTGGCTTCGGTGGGCCAGTGGTGTCTGTCTGTGGGACTTATGTAGGAAGGAGAAACTTTTGCTTTTAAGACTTCTGTTACTAAAATGAGTCTTGCCAGCTTTTACCAGGTGGGGAAGGTGGTGTGATGCTGTAACAAACCTGACAGAGTGACTACAACTTTACAAGATTGCACTACATATGGCCTGCTGGTGGAATCCTGCTCGGATACTGACAGCAGAAGTGTGTTACGCAATTCCTCCTCCTCTTCATAGATGCCAGAGAGCAAGGATAAAATGCGCTGCTCTTTTGTATAAAAAGTACAAGTAAAGCAGGTATTGATGTGCCCAAATGAGAAGCTTGTTTTGTGTCTCCATAAAGTCCTGGAAGCTCACATGTTGAGGAGAATCTCTTATCAAGAGATCTTGTTGTAAAACTAGTTTGTTTCTTGTTCTTCCTGCTGGTTAAATTCTGTAATTGGGCTTTCAGGACACTGCCGTGCTGCTGCCCTGGGCTGTCTGTCGCTGCCCTGGTGGCATGTGCAGTATCCCATATGCTTTCCACGTTGTCTAGAATCTGTGACTTCCCGAAGAGCTGGAGCAGTCAGCCCAGAGCAGTGAGGCTGGTAGTAATCTGGTGTTTTCCACGCTTGTGGTGAGTGCACCTGCAGAGGCTGTGGGCAGAGGCTGTGGGGCTCTGCCTGGGACAGTGTGGCCAAGGTGATGGGGATCTGGTTGCAGCAACAGCAGTCACTTTCTTCTCAGAAACATCTTAGGAAAAGAGAAGCAAAGCTTTTGTGTTTGGTCTAGTTGGGCTGCTTCTGCACAATTGGCGTTTGCTGCTTTGAGCAAGACCTGGGCTGGAACAGCAGGATTATTGCAACAGGATCAAGCAGTGCTGATGGGATTACGTAGCTTTCTCAATGACTAGTCGGTCTTTGCTGTGGTTTGAACATTCACTTCCCTTGTCTTCATTGCCCTGAACATGCATAGGTCATTTTAAAGCTGTGAACTACTATTAAAAATGTAAGCCCCACCCCGCCCCCCTTTATTTACATATTTGACTAGTACAGGAAAAAAGAATTAGTTTGTTTTTACAGCATTGAGTAAACAGCTTTTATCTCTTTGTAATCTGGCATATGAGGTCTGAGTTCCCTGAGTACTGCACATGTCCCCGTTCACCTTCTCACACAACATCCTAGCTGTGGGGTGAAAATGCTGAATGATGATGGTGACCCCCTCATCACCAGGACTTCAGTGTTGTTCTTTTCTGCAAGCCTGTTCTGCTGTCCTGGGGCTCTTCATCTTTCGCTCATCATCTGCTTTAATGTTCCTCTCCTCCCGGTTCCTGCTTAGGCAAAGATGGGAATGATGTCTGCAGGGCAGGTGGTGAGCAGAATGTGGTAGAACGACACGCTCTGCCCGCGGGGCTCGCAGCTTGCAGCGCTTCTGGCTCAGGCTGGTGTGAGGAGCCTTAGGCTGGATTGGTGTTGCTTTGGTAGGCCCCGAGATCAGTGTGGAGCAGAGTAAGCGGCTTGGAGTGCTGTTTGTTTCCGTGATCCTGAGCAAAATGGTTGTTCTGGCTGTACTTTTAAAGCTTCGAGAACCCATCAGTGCTCCTTGACACTGGTACACCTTTGGGTCTGGGCAGTGTGGTGTGTGGGCTGTGCCCCGTCGTGCTGCCCCGTGGTCTCGGGGTGGATGTCCTGCAGCGTGAGGGCTGTGCAGCCTGCAGGGCTCCATCAGGGGCTTGGTGTCTGCGGGCTTGTATTTCACACGAGTATGTTTTGTTCTGTAACCCTTACTGTCTTTGGCTGAAGGGTTGTAAAAAAGAAATCTGCAGGTGGTGTGCATTGTTTGAAGTCCCTGTAAGAATTTTCAAATTTTCAGTTTGCCTCTCTTGCGCATTGTAACTTTTGTTCTCTCTCTTTCCCCTCCCCCCCCCCCCCCCCCCCCCCTCCAATTTCTAAGGGGTAGAGGATCTGCAGCAATACTTCTGGTGTCATTTCCAGTAAGGCTGTGGTGATGGCACATTGTTATGATCAGATAGCAGGTGGCCATGCTTATGGGGGGTGGTGGTGGGTGGATGTTTATAGTGCAAGCAATACCTTTGTGAGGCACCCGTTACTGAAGGGCCAAATATCTCATCAGCTGGGAGAAGCTGACCTGAGGCTGACTTTACCGTCATAACAGCTTCCAGCTTATTTGCTGCTAGCTCAGCCCCTATTAAAGGCATTACTATATTTTTGCATGCAAATGCTTTTGTAATTGGAGATGTTTTTTCTAAACCTGATGTAAACAGCTCTAACTGCTCTGTTATTCTGAGTAAGTCTTTCGCACTTTTTTTCCTCATTCCCTGAGTAAGAGACGTATAACCCGTAGTGAATTCCAGTAACCTGGGGGAACTTGGCCACAGTTAGCAACAGGGACTGAGTGAGCTTTGGGATCATGGGCACAGTGAATAGGCTGGGCCAAAGTCTTGTTCTTCTCCCGTGCATTTTTCCTAGTGTAGGGAAAGCCTTACCCAGAGCATGCTCTGCCTATGGTTACGTCCATCTTTTTTCCTTCCTCATAGCGTCCTGCAAATTTGTTAGCATCGGTAGTAGTAAGAAGGGGAGGGGACTAAGGTATGTGGAAATACTGTATCTTCACGTAGCTGCTGATGGTGTCTTTGGAGTGGTGTGGAGGCTCAAGCGTTGTCGTACTTTTCCAAAGCTGCATGCCGTTAGGCAGGAAATACTTAGCCATTTGCATCGGTGTAGGCTGCTTGGCTGTTCTGCACAGGAAGATTTCCAAGAAAGCTAGTCAAGGACTTTCCAGTCTCTCTCCTGTTCCTCGTTAGTTGACTCATAACAAAAAATATCTCTCTGGTGAAATGGCTGTAGTGGAGATGAAGTATTCTGTGAGAGAGCGTGGTGGTGAACCTAGTTGTTTTTTACCAACATGGAGCCCTGCCATGACAGTAGCCCAAGCGTAAGAAATCATGTTTTGCCAGGGTGCTGTAAAACGGGAACTGTCGAGAAGAGGGCAATGGTTGCTATGCCTGTGAGGCTGAGGTCTCGGGCAGCTTCATGTGCTCAGAGAATGGCTTTAAGCAACTATGCTGGAAGGAAATTTGGAAAGACTGCGTGCCTCACGGTGCGGGCTGAAGGATGTGGGGAACATAGCAATCCATTTTCACCAAATCCCTTCCTCAACACCTCTGTCTTCAGGGCATAAAACCTGGCAGAGCTGAGCACAGAGAAGCAGCTCACAGTGATGCATGTGCAGCCTTCCTATTCTAAATCTAATATGCTTTGAGGGCTGCCTATGAACAGCTTCCACCCTGTAGCCCTAATGCACTTACTGAGTGTGTCTGGTGAGGACTGCTGAGCTTTCATTGAGGAATTCAGGAAGAGGAGTGTGGAGCATCACTGGCCTTTGCTGAAGGGTCCCGTTTTCCTCTGGCAGAATCTTGTGCAATCGCGTAAGAATAAGCTCTTCGGTCAAGACTGGCTGCAAGAAGCACTGGCTGGTGACAAGAAACTCCACATTCACCCCTCTGTGTTACATGCAGGAAGGGCTCAGTCAGTAGTCCCCACCAAGCATCATCTGTGAGCAAGCAGAAATTAAACTGTGGGAAGGGTGGAGGGCAGGAGAGGACAAATTATGTATGTTTGGTTCCCACATCTTTTGGGCTTGCTTACTTCCCCCAGCCTTGGTCCAAATTAGACACAAATTGATTAATTGATTGGTGTGTTCTGCAGACCTGGTCTTTCCACTCAGAAGTCTAGAGGCAAAGTATCATACTTCTCACCCCCAGGAAGATGTTATATTAAACCTAGCAAGCTAATAGCTGTAGGTATTTATTTCTTTATAGGCCAAGCACTATTGTTTTTATGACTTCACCTTAAAAATGAAAACCTGAAAAAGGTTAAGTTTTGCACAGTTCTTGTGAAATCTACTGAGTGTGTATGTGGCAAGGACACACAACTGGTATTAATGCAGCATAACTCTCTGGTCTCTCTGTACTGCCTTCACTGCTCAATGAATCTGCTTCTCTTTTCAAAATAATACGTTTGCTGCTGGCTTTGGAAACGGAGACTTCAACTTCTGGTTTCAGAATTTCTAGGATCAGTCCACAGGGAGGTTGTAATAAGGTTCTCCGGTGCTCCTGCAAGGGGATTGTGACTCTTGAGCTACTATATGTGCACCTAGGTTTGGCTGGTGACTTTGTCTAACTCAGGCTTTTATACCTGTTACTGTTAGGATTTCTTTTTTCAGGTGCTTAGATAGGATCAAAGAATGAAACAGAGTACAACACTTGTCATCTTTGAGATGTTTTATGTATTTTCTTTTATCTTTTCTTTAGGTTTGGAAGGCATTTTGAATCCCCTCTTTTGTGGCAAAGCATTATCATGATCATTACTATGTTACTGATGCTGAAGCTGTGCACTGAAGTACGTGTATCCAACGAGCTGAACATAAAACGCCGCTCTTTTGCAGGTGAGTGACACGACTGACTTTTGCAGGATAAATCTTTTTGGACAGAAGTTCTGTCTGAATTGCAATCCATATATAATTCAGTGTAGCACTTCCTGAACGTCTTTTTTGAAACTGCTTTTTTTACAGGTAAATATGTAAAGCTGTAATTTTATTTCAGATGGGTCTTGGTTCAATCTAGAAATCAGAGTTCTCCTTAATATTTCACACTGTGCCCTAAGTATAGAGCTGGCTGTGATGCCATTGTGCTAGCCTGTGTTTTTTTTAGATCTTGACCAGAATAAGAATTTATTTTCTTTAGCTGTACTTTCTACCAAGTTCTTAGCTATGGTCGTATGTTTTTATCTGAAATTTTATTTTTCAATTGCAAACATTTGCTTTTGTACATAATTTATTTTCTACTTACTGAGTTTCTGGCAGTCAAAATAGGAGGTGCTGTCATATGGCTACAAAACAATGTCTTTTTGTGTACAATTTCCTTAGGTTTTAGTGTGCGTTTAGTTGGGATTTATGCAAATTTTCACATTTTATTTTGGTTATTTATTAATTTGTAGGCATTGATAATTTCAGTTAGGGCCAGAGTATTATTGTTTATTTAATGAAATGTTCAAGCTTAGTGGGAAGTCCCTGCTTCTTTTCCCAAATAAAAAATGAGAGGGGTAGTTTTTGCGTTGACTTTGACTTACAACATTTTATGTTGCAGCTTATCACCAACAATAACAGAATTAATGCTATCAGCTTTTTGTCAGTTGTTTTGCCAATATAGATGTATAATTTATTCTCTCCATCTGTTCTCTTCTCTCACTCCCTTATAATTGAGGGTCTGATTCAGTTCCAGATATCCACAGCCATCATTAGAAGGCAGCAGCTACTGGCTGTGCAGTAGGGTAATTTATCTAATAGCTAAGGAAGCTGCTTCCATTCCTGCTCACTGTGGAGTGTAGTGTGGGACCGTTCAGGTAAGTGAATCCATGTGGAGGGGGAGCTGCACTCCAGCTCCCAAACAAAAGCTGCTGTGTTCACAAGGGTGTTAGTCTGGCGGGATGAACGACTTAAAAACTGCTTTCAGCCAGGTGTAGCAGCAGGTAAAATCTAGGAAGCGTTTGGGAAGGACATGGATGTTTTCTCCCTCCTTTGCTCTCCGTGCTGGCGTTTCCTGAAGTGGCAGAACGGTTTCTCTGTTTGCCCTTTCTGAAGGGAGATTGTCCTTGTGCACATTTACACGTACACTCTTGCAGGCTCCTTTGGTAACCTTTGGGCAAAAGGAGGGGCTATTCAGTTCTGTATATAGTGCTCTTTAAACAACTCTCCCTGAAAGACATGCAGTCTCCTAAAGGGTAATCGGTCTTTCCCTGAGCAGGTAACAGAAACTTCTCAAGGTCACATTGTGTCATTTGATCCTTTTCCCTGAAACTCTGCTTGTCATGTGTGTGTTTAACTGGGGAGACTGATTTTACCTACTTGTGGCCCTTATTTATTTGTTTTCATCAAAAGGCTTGCATCCTTCCACAACCTTTGAGAACAGCTAAGATCTTTTTCTTACCTGTGATTGATTTTTAGTAAGGCCAACTGTAACGTGATGGCTCAGAATAGACATGTAAATGCATACAAAGCTCCTTTCAAGACGGGCAGAAGGATGGGTTTGTATTTCAAGCACAGTATGAGTAGGAGTGAGATCTGTGTTTCTAATCCTACGCCTAATCTTACCTCCTAAGTTTTATGGTGATCTAGGCAAGCTGATAAATCTGTGTACTTACTTTCTTTCCTCATAGGGTAGAGGGCAGTGAGAGGCTAGGTTTGAAGTCAGTGTTCTTCATTAACCTTGTCGTATCCTGAGGGGAGGGTGCAAATTTTCTGTATGATAATATAATTTATTATTTCCCACATGGCTGGTCTTCAGTTTAAACCTTTTTGTTCTTTAATTTCTATCCTCCCTCTGAATGTTTCTGCAAAATAATCCAAAATAGTTAGAAAGTGAATAGAATAGAATATTTCAGTGGAAGGGAGGTTGCTCTTAAATTAGTGTTAAATGTGGTATTTCTCCCCCAGTCACATTAGTATATGTTTACCAGTTCGTTTTGAATTATGTTGGGGTTGCTTTTGTTATTCTCATGCATAAGGTTCCTTAAATAATAACTAGTTCAGAAGGAATCTACTTTAAAACATCCTCAAGAAGTAAGGAGCAGTCTCATTCTGACAAGCTTGTTCTGTATTCTGTAGCCTGTTTTGTGGTGTTACTGGGTTAAAATACACACCAACAGTAACTCAGAACATAGACATAAAGTTGTTCAGTCAAGATCTTGTACTTTCATTTATAGGGTAACTATCATAGCATGAAAATATACAGTCTCCCCAGACACTTTCCACTAATGCTTGATTATTTCTGGTAGGTTCTATATAAAGAACTTACTAGGAAAACTCACATAATCTGATTTTTTCTCTCAGTTACTTCTCAGTTGTGGGATTTCTCCCCCTCCCCTTTTTTAGTCTTGTGAAGTGAAAGTAAGTTGAAAGTGGCAGAGCCCATCTTTGGCTGCTGCTGCCTTCTCTGCCTTTGTTCTGGATACATAAACTTTATCCTTCAACTACGTGTACTGGTTGAAGGCAGGGTAAGTCCTCTTTGTATATCCAGCTGTTCTATTATTTTTAAACTTTGACTGGGTAGCCTGTTTTTAACTGGTCTGAATTGGAAAAAACCCTAACCAACCTCCAAACAAGAAAACAACATTAAAACCCAACTTTATTTTAAAACCTCCAATGGTAGGACAGTTTTCTCTCCTGTGTATGAATATTTTGAAAGCTATGTGAAGGAGTCTCTGGATGAAATCGGCAGACTTGAACAATACCTCCTTTTATCCTTTATTTAACACCACTTTGATTGCATCCTGGCTGCTTTAATGCAGATCTCCTGTTACCATTGCTGTGGTAATAACAGCTCTCCTTACTCTTAGCCCACTGTTAAATTGGTGTCTTCACAGCCCTGTGTGTGCTGTGTGGTTGGCTCGGTACAGAAAGGCTGGAGGCTCCGTGGTAGTTTCTGTTGTTGTTGAAGGGGTTGTGCTGTTTCTGGGGCATGATGGTGCTGCCAGGCTGGAGAGCTGAGTGGTGACAAGCAGAATGTGCACATGCCGTGTATCGACTCGAGAGCCCAGAGCAGGCTGCAGCGAGGTTCTCACAGATACGGCAGCTAAAACCACCTTGTCACTCGAGAAAACGTCAGCAGGCCAGAGCAGTCTCTTAATGTTCCTGTGGAGACAGACACCCTATGAAGAGCCCTCTTTTTCTTTCCCCAAATAAGCCTTCCACCTCTCTCCAACAAAGATTCAGTGTCAGTTATGCTGAAGACATTGTGACAGATGTCAAGCACACTGAATGTATGAACTATTCTGAAAACCAGTGCACAGTGTTCGCTAAAAACAGACTCTTAGATATCTCTTACTATAGTACAGCCCAGGCTCCGTAAGTAGAACATGGGCTCTTGTATTTTTTTGTGAAGATGATTTCCTCTGGTCATTCATCCAGACTTGTCTTCCTTCCAGTTGCCAGTTGCCTTAACCTGCCTTGTAACGTGTATCTTATTATAGCACGCTGATCCCTTGAAGAGCTCTGGTTTTGGCACTGGAAAGCACTCGTGTAATATATGGTTTTCAACTGGCAGAGGAGGGCTAGAGGGAAAAAAAATTAGCATGCAGAATGGTTGCAGATGGGGTCTGCTCCATCCTTGATATGATTGGCTTGACCTCAGGCTTTTTGAAACTCTTTTAGAACAGCATTTTCCATGGGAGGCAAGGCAACTGTATTGTCTTAGCTGATTATACGTACATATCCGCAGGCTCAGTGTTGCTGAGGTAACAGCTTGTTTTCTCTGATCACGAAGAGTATATAAGTAAGAGTTAAGCTGTCCGTTTCACTGGTTTTAAGCCTCCATTTTTTCATGCTGTGGGTTCTGCATTGTGACTGCTCTGGGCCTTCCTACTGCTTGACCCTATCTTAACATCCTGGGGTGGGAGCCTTACAGAAAGCACGGAGACTAAAATTTCTGGCATGTTTTGTTTTGGCTATTATTGTTTTATAAGCAAAATATACTAACTGACTAAACTGTGACTAGAAGACCCACTGTTGCATTTAATCATACAAGTCTGTTTGTCTTTCCTTCTTCCTCCCCTCAACTGTTTTTTACGTAGCTGCAGATAGTAAGGATGAAGAAATCAAAGCACCTCCCAAGAGATCCTATCTGGGTATGTACTGTACAAACCCATTCTGCATGAAGTTGTCCTCTCAACTATGTATTTTGTGCTTTGCTACCTTTTGTAACCATTTTTAGAAATGATTGCATGGTCATTTCCATACAGAATGCTTGCGTTGCCTTACATACTAAAACCTGGTGCGTGATTTTTTTTCCTCTTAATTTTCCCCTCCCCAGTTTTAACTTTCATAGAGGAAAAGATGCTTTCAGCTCTATTTCAGAAACCAGTTTTCTGAAGACAGTTGAATTCACCGCATTGGTGTCTCAATGATACCTTCCTTTTTCTTTTCCCAAGCTAGACAAGCAAATACATGATACAGGGATCCATCTCTTCAGACTCATATTTCTCCTCTTCCAGCTGTGATTCTGCAGGAAACTATGAAAAATACAGGAGTATCTTTCAGCACTGTGTTCAGAATGCTAGATAAAAAATTTCCCACAACACTTGATACTCAAGCAAAATGCCTGCATCCTTGTGAAATTTTCTGTCTTGTTTCCCTGTCTTTCATTAGAACAGCCTCAAAATTGTTACTTGGGCATTAGTAACATTTAAGGTGAGAGCTTCAATCTTCAGTTTCAGAGTTGGAGTTTATGTTCTTTAGTTTGCCTAAGGAAGAGGAAATACTAGGTGCAAACCAGCTTTGCAGTATTTTCAATTCTTAATAGTTTGGGAAGACAGTTTTACCCAAGTAATGGCACTTCTGTTTTAATTAGTTGGGGCATTGCATTAAGGAAGTTATACTGACTAGAGATACAGAAGTTCCCTAGAGTCAACTTCTAGGCTGTTTTTGATTGAACTGATTTGGAATTCCACATTGATACTGGCTATGCTGTCTTGCAATTCTTGAGTTAGTAAGGGGTCAACTGAAAAAATACAGGGTAAAGAATAATATTACTGGTGCAGAAGCAGAGTCTCTATTTGTCAACAGACACAGTTAATTAAACTGGAGTTAGCTCTGAGAAACACTACCAAAGAGTTAATATTAACCTGAATGCTTTCTTGAAGCCATAAGACCATTCCTGCTAAGGTTAAATAGACTCTCTTTTAATGATTCATCTGTGTCTCCCCTGTCCAGATGTAGGGGCAAAATGCATGCTCTGAGAAATTTACCTTTTTTTTGGTCTGATACCAGTATTTTGCAAAGCACCTTTTCCTTTTGTGTTTTCAAAACATTTTTTTCCGGACTTGGTATCAAACTGTTTTGGTTTTCTGTTTGTCTTTAATTGTAGTTTGTAGTCATTCTCACTGGCTTGCAACACTAACCAATGGAATTTGTTGTTATGGAAATAAGCTTTAAGAAGTGGTGTCTTCCTTGTGCCTGTGTTTCTGTTGTCTTTTACTAGTATTCACCAATGCTTTATTTACAGTGTCAGCGCTAGAAACAGCTGTCTGTGCTCCTAGTTATGAGTGGATTATTTAAAAATGCATCAAGTGGTTAAACAGAAATAAATAACTTAATGTGACCTTGTATTTATTTTAGTGTTTTTTTCCTTGTCATTTGTTGGTTAAAAAGGAATTTGTTTGGTAAGTTTCATAGCTTAAAAATTTGGTTTGTAGAAAAAAGCACCATAACTCTTAATCCAACTTATTTAAGTTTGAAACTTTTGGTTAATAAACTTGAAGTTTACTTTGGAATTGTTTAGCAAAATGGGATGAATCGAATTGCCACTAGGAAAGAGGATACTCTTATGCTATTGCTCAGATGAAGACTGGGGTGGGTGAGTCTGTTGAAATGTGATAATTCGTACTGGTGTAAACAAACTAGAAATGTTTTGAGGTGTTTGTGTATATAACGTAGCTATAGAAGTATGTCCTGGCGGTTTAAAGAGTGGGCTGCCTGGTGCTTTGTCACAGTGTAACTCATACCTCAGTTTGCAGAGGACTTAACTGAGTTGCATCCTGCAGTGCTGTGTTCTGCTGCAGCGCTGGGGAAGCTGCTTGAAGTTAGGTAAGGGGAGTATTTGACATGCCTCACAATGTCTTTTTAATAAGTTTTGATCTTTTTCATCTCCCCTATTCATTTTAGTGGTGTAAAAAATGTTCTTCGATGTATTTTTAGGCTTCAGAAACCATTTGTATTACTTTCTGGTTACATAGTAAGCACTCTGTGTATTGTGTTCATAATTGAAGATTGACTACCCATAAACACTGTTTTGTTGTGGAACTGTTGAACTGTTAATCTGAAAGTGTGCTGGCCTACCAATGAATTTCAGGTGAACTTGGTAGATAAATACTGAGGCATGTGTTTGGTGCCTGCCTTTGAATAGGAACTGAGCTCCTGCTGTGCTCCCTGGGGTTGCTTTTAAGTATATTTTATTGTCAGTAATCCAACAAACCACTTAATGGCACTGTTTTTCCACTTATTATCTGAAAAAGCCTTTATCTGGCACATGACTGTGACTTCTGAGCAGTCAGTGCTGAGGGGAGTTGGGGGTGTGGGGGAAGGTTGCTGTGGCTCCACTGCCCTAAGTAAAATAAATAGAATTTACAGTATGGTGGGCCTCAGAGTGTAGGGTTTCTTAATTTCACACAAATAAAATTATTTCCCTCTTTTTCTAGGCAAAGGAAGGACTAGAAAGCATTAAGGAGCTCCAGTTCTGAAGGAACAATGCTTTATTCCCTTTGTTTTCTAATGCAAGTGTCTAGTTCTACCTAATGCCTGCTAGCATTTGATGGCTACTGCTGAGGCTGAGCAAAGCCGCGGTTGAGTGATGTTTGCTATTTTGTTTTGGTTTTCCTGATGATGTGTTTTGGAACAGATCTAGATAAATGCCTTAATTTGTTGCACTAAAAGAGAAGTTTCCTCTCTATATATATTGAGCCCTGTGAGTGTTGGAGATTGTTGGGGCAGAAGTAACAGCACACTAAAGGAGGCATTGCTCCAAAGAGGCTGTGTATCTTTTGAAGTTGTTTCCAGTGGTCTTATTGGTGTGGCAGGCAAGTCTCAAACTGGATGTGGCTTGTTTGATTTTTTCCAGGTAGATGTTTAAACATTTTGAAGGACAATTCTGATGGATCACAAGGGTTTTTCTTCCTTCTCTGAAGGCTTGCAAACCTCTGTTGGTTTTAAAACTGGCCATATTACCGAACCTTGCTTTTAGCTCAAACAAAAAGTTATCCAAGTAATGTTAAGTTTTAAAACAGTAGTAGTGAACGACAAAAACTTAATTCACCAAATGTGCATTGAAAAAAATATTTAAAACTAGTTCTTTTTTAGGTGGGAAAAAATGTGAAATGTCTGTGTAGTTAACTGCACAGTTAGTATCTGCATAATAATGAAGAGAGAATAGTGAAGTGGATTAAGCAGGTGCAGTCATCTGCTACATGGTTTCCACTGGCAGCCTGACAGCCGGGTAAATAACTTGAACTTTCGCCTCTTTTTTTTGTCTGCACTCTTTACTTAACTCAGGGCATCGGCTGGCTCATGATAAATTAGGTGTTGGCATACTCCAGAACAGCAGTAATACATTACATGTGCCACGGAGGACGTAAAGGATTTATTGGGCTCTCGGCTCTGTCTGTTCAGTGTTGGGTCTGTGTGGGTGTGCAGGGGCGTGCAGGCGTGCACTGTGGTTTCCCATGGGTGCTCTGGCAGCAGCACGCACGGTGCACTCCTCTGTCCGGGTGCCGGCATCCTGAGCCGAGCTGAGGACAGAGCCGAGGGACGGTTCCCTTGGGCGGCTGTGGGCAGCACTTGGGTTTCATTGGAAGCGTGTGATTTCTACGCCATGCTCTCCAGTAGCCGAGTTCTCTGTACAGCTGCTGCGCAGTCAGACACCTAGCGAAAGCACAGTTGTTGCTGGGATGCGGCTGCCACCACCTCTGTGTGTAACTGCACACGCACGTGAAAGCGTTTAGACCCCTCCTTGCCAGGATTAGATGTATGTTTGTTAGGCTAATTTCGGAGTGCTTTTGTTGAGCTTCTGGGGAGGGTGTGCAGAAGAGGGATTGTAACAGCAACCCTGTGTGAAATTGGGATGCCAAAGAGATTTTGTTTCTTGTTCATTAATGGAGTTCTGGTTGTTGAGGAATTCAGGTCTACATTGCTTAAGGAAATGGCACCTGGCTGCATTGGCACTTTGGTTGTAGTTCTGTGTATGGTGGGAACAGTTATGTCCCCTCATCTTTCTCTGCGTCAGTATTTAGGCCTTTTCAGAACAGAAAAGAAAATGGAGATTCTAAGGATGAGGTAGCAATTTTCAGTTTGTTATATGGGAAATACTTAAGATGAAAACTGTAGAATCTCTGGGGTTTTTTTTGGATACCTAATTTTGTTTTCTTCTTAGTTGATGTTACAGATGAAACAAATAGAAGTCTGGAAAATAATCTGTTTATCTAGGTATGGGTCTGTGCTGGAGGTCTTAAGTTTTCAGGCATTTCAGAATAGTTCAGTCCAAATAGAGCACCTACTAATTTTTTTTAAGGACCTTACAAATCTTTTGCATCCTGAACAGATAACTTTTTTTTAAAACTACAGATGCAGGCAGGCAGAGGGAATAGTTTCATTAAAAAGGTGGTTGTTTTATTTTCATGGGGAATTCATGTTTCCTGAACCATTGCAAAACCAACACTAAAATACTTTTCTTTCAGAAAGCTTGAAAAAAATGGTTTTGTGTCAGTGTTTTCTGGGGCCAGTGTAATGTTTCTCTGTAGATACTCTCTTTCAAGATTGAGTTCCATTTAGTGTAAATCTTCAGCTCCTCAGGCTAATAGGCCTTGAGTGAGAAGTTGTACTGCGGCCTTTTCTGTCCTGTTGAAGCGTTGGAAGTTATCCAGTAGGAGGGCATACCTTTTTGCAGTTTATCTGGTGCTATTCAGAAGTTATGAAAGGAAAGAATAAGTTTATCTACTTAAATTTTATATTCCAGAGGGACATTTTCCTTTTAGAAAAGACAGCTGGGAAGGGAGAAACCCAAATATTAGGTTATGATTGCTGAGGTCTCTCTGCAGCTGTGATCCCTGTCTCTGGTAGGCTGCAGTTTCCTTAACATGAGGCCCCCAGAAATGCAGGTGTGCCCCCCACCCCCGGTGAGGCGGTGGGGTAAGGCCAGTATGTTTGCTGTGTGCGTGTGTGCTTGTTACAGGGTGGAACGCGGAGCTCTGTGAAAGCACATTCCTGGCCACGGAGCGATACTGTCTTTCGTTCCCTGATTGCCCTGTGCCGGAGGCAGCTGTGCCACGTGGCTGCGAGGTGCAGCAAGGAGGGGAGGGGGAGCCTGTCCATAGACTTAGAGGCTGTGATGAGGGACCCAGGTGGGCAAGTTGCTCTGGAAATGCATGGCATGTAGCAGGTTTAGATGTGAGAGGCAAGCGATGAGATGCGTGGGAATAAAGGTGATGGATCACCAGCAGTTTCTTTTCATGGGAGGCGTGGATGAACTTGGCAATAGGAGGGGAAGGGGCTGAAATACCTGCATGAGTGATACATAAAGTATGAGGCAACAGCTTCCAAGTCTTAAGCAGGTTTCAGATGCGTCGCTCTATTCATGAACTGCAGACATAATATCAGTAGTTGTAGTAAAGTGACAGGGAGGAGCACACCTGTTGCTGTGTTGCAGGCTTGCCCTGGTGGGCAGCTCAGCCCACGCAGCCGCTCGCTCACTCCCCTGCCGTGGAATGAGAGGAGAATCAGAAGGGTAAAAGTAAGAAAACTCATGGGCTGAGTGAGGTAGACAGTTTAATAGGTGAAGCAAAAGCTGTGTGTACAGGCAAAGCAAAATAAGGGGTGCATTACTTCCCATCAGTAAGCAAATGTTCAGCCATTTCCAGGAAAGCAGGGCTCCATCATGGGTAGCAGTTACTTGGGAAGCGACAAACTCCATCACTCCAAACACCCCCTTTCCTCCTCCTGAGCATGCTGCTTACACTTCTTGTGATCACTTGATGAATGTGTGAGCCGGCACAGGCAGGGAAACAAAAGACATCTGTATTCCTAAAACAGGGAGCTGAGAAGATGATGTTACCTATGCTCACTAGTGATCAGGCCTGGGAACCTGGAAGACAGTGTTCTGGTTTTGGGGCTACCACACTTTGGAAATACTGTTTAGCTTCCTTTTTAAGATTTCAGCTTACAGGCAGTAGGGAAAACAGCCAGCCAGAGGCCTGTAAAAACTCTGCTGAGTCAGAATGGTTTCAGCAAGACGTTTATTTGGGGGTAGAGCAGTATGTTCAGACTGGAGTTATGGGTGTTCCAACCCCTCCTTTTGCAGCAGCCTTGCTACTGCTTTTGAATGGCTTCAGCGAGAAAAGGGAAGCAGGCCATGCATTTAGTTCTAACGCAGTTTACAGTGCTTGTGTTTATAATTTCAAATGGTCAGCCAGGTTGAACGTAGGATGTGATGGCCCGTGCCTGTTCTGGCACCCTGCCTGCCTCACGGAGGATGGGGATGGTGGGTTAGGCGGTGCAAGAGGCTCCTGCAGCACGGGGACCTTGCCTTTGCCATGCGGTGTGACACACGTGGCAGTTGTCCAAAAGGTGGGAGCCAGTTGACACACACAGCTGAGGTATTTGTTACAGATTTGTTAAAAGCTGGGGGCTAGGTAGTATTCCACAAAGCAAGCCCAGAACTCAGAAGAATAATAATGACACAGTCTAGTTATACATACGTGTTTTCCAAAGTCTACCTAAAGGGTACATTGGTAATTAGTTATGCTTGGTAGTTTTCTATTGGTCTATGAATATCTTGCTTATATTTAAACTTACAGTGTATTTTTATTTATTGCGCATGTCCGGAGGGAGGTGGAGGGGTGAGTCTTTTTTAGTCCTGAACAGAGTTGGTGGTCGTGCTCTCCCCCTGCCGCCTTTGCCTTCACTAGTTAGTCTCATTCTGCTGACTTCTTGTCTTTGTTGCAATTAACTGGCTGTTGACATTTCTGGGGTAGGAGGTTCCCCTTATCAGGCTTGTAGTTCTCCTTCAAGACAGTCATTAATACAAGTTACAGATACATGACTAACCTAACTTCACTAGAAGTGAATCATTTTGTGTTGACAGCAGTAAGATAATGGGGGTTGAATGCATAGCCTAGCCATCACAGCGGCGGGGGGAGCGGGGATGGAGGAGTGCAGCTGTTGTTCTAAGCCTCTTTTTATTGAAAAGAAAAAGGTGGGCAGGGAACAGAAAAAAAATCCGTATTTGCTATCAGGAAATTCTAGTTTTATCTTAAACTGAGGGAAAACTGTCCTTTAACACTGGAAGAAGAGAGAGGTGGTGAAGGTGGTTCTGCAGCGTGGCATGAGCAGTGACACCAAGGGGCATGGCAGGCCGGGCTCAGCCCTGGGCTTCAGCACTGAGCTGCTGGGTCGGCGCTGGGCTGGCTGCTGGTGCCCCTGCCCGGCCCTTCGGCGGGGGTGAGCCCGCCGTGTCACCCAGCTGGAGGCGGGTAGGAAGGAGGTGACTGTTGGAAGAACTGCTGGTGGCAGGCTGGCACGACTGTCGCTTGGTGGTGTAGGGGGGAAATAGACGAGGGAGTAAAATGTGGATTTTGCTTGTGCTGTACAGCGTACCTGGGGCGGGGACTGCTCGCAGCAGCGCGTAGCCACACGAGGGTGCCCTTGGCTTTCCGAGCTGCCTGCCGGGCCGTCGGCTGGAACCCGCGAGAGGCTGCCGAGCTTGCTCCCGCGGCTGAGTGGGTAACTGTAAAAATAGCAAATAAACAGAGATTTTGAAAAAATCTTTTCCTCCGTGGTGAGAGAAAGAACAGCTGGGTGCTTTGATAACATCGGCAACGAACATTTAGACATTCCAAATAACCGATTTGTCTGCCCATCCTGTGGGTCGGGGAACATGTATACAGCAAAGCTGCTGCTTTGCTTTGGTAGATGCGAGAAGCTTTTGCAGTTGCCTGCTTCTCGCGCATGTCACGTGCCGTTGTATACTTGGTCACATCTAGATCTGAACGGTGAGATTTGTTCTTTAAACAAGGTCACAGAATAATTTGGCTTGGAAGGGGTGGCTGAGGTTATTTGGTCCAGCTCTACTTGGAGCAGGTCCAGTCAGATGAGGTTGCTCAGGGCCCTGGCCGGGTGAGTTTTATCTCCAAAGATGGAGATTGCACCACCTCTCTGGCATCTGTGCCAATGTCTGACCATCTTCATGATGATAAAGTTTTTCTTCCATGTAATTGGAATTTCCCTTGCTGTAACTCATTTCTGTTACCTCCTGTCCTGCCACCATTTGCCTTCAAGAAGAGCCTGCCTCCATCTTCTCTACGTTCTCCCTTTAGATAGCTGTAGGCAGCAAGAAGCCTTCTCTTAAAGCTGGACAAACTTGGTTCTCTTGCCTTCTCATGTACACCATGTACCTCAGTTTTTAAATAACCTCTGTGGCCCCACCAGTGGGCTCATTCCAGTAGGTCAATGTCTGTCTTGTACTTGGGAGCCCAAACCCGAACATGTTACTCCTCATACCATCTTGTGGACATTGAATAGAGAGGAATAAACACTTCCATCTGCTGGCCACATGCTTACTCGTGCTCAAATAGTCTGCCAGGCTGCCCTCCGCTCATCTGTCTGCACAGCTGCTCTCTAGTGGTTCAGCCCCCTGCACCTCTACTGTGGTGTGTGGTTACCCCTTCCCAGCTGTGCAACAGCCCTGCATTTCATGGTATTCCTGTTGGCCCACGTCTCCAGGCTAAGATCCCTTTCAATAGCAGTGCTGTCCCTCAGTTTATCACACACTCACCCTAGTCTGGTATTGTTCATGAACTTACCATCATCCAGGTTGCTAATAAAAGATGTTGAAGAGTGTTGGCCTTAGTGTGGATCACTGTGCTGCCTTGTAACTGGTCATAAATTGTATGCTTTTTCTTTGAAAGGAAAAATGCTTTGCTCCTGATGATCCGGCCAATTTTCTACCCTTTTTATTGTCCGCTTATCAGTTGATATTTTACTAATAAAGATACTGTAGGAGACTGCCAACAGCCTTGCTAAAGGCACCGTAAACAATATCCACTGCTCTCCTCTTGTCCTTTGAGCTAGTAATCTCATAACAGAAGGCAGTCAGGTCAGTCAGGTGCAGTTTGCCTTTGGTAAATCCATGCTGGTTGTTACTAGTCACCTTCTTGTCCTTCATGTGCTTTGAAATTACTTCCATGAGGACTTCTTCCATAACTGTCCCAGGGATGAGGTTAAGCTGACTGGCTTGTAGTTCCCCTGATCCTCCTCCTTGAAGACAGGTGTGATTTTATTTTTTTTTTTTTCTCTCCCATTCCCAGTCATAGAGAACCTCTCCCAATCACCATGACCTTTCAGAGATGATAAAGCAGCCTTGCAAAGACATCAGCCTGTACCCTCAAGACCCTCAGGTGCTTCCCGTCTGTGTCCTGTGACTTGCATAAATCCATCAATTTAGAGGTTCCCAAACTCATACCTTCCTGTTCTGTGGCTGCTGCTTCACTCCCTCAGCTTTGCTAGTAGAGCTCAGAAACTGCAGAGGGCAGACACTACCAGTGAAAGCACATTAAGGCATTATTAATGCAAGAAGTCAATAGGTAAGTTTAAAGCCATGGTGACAATGAGTTGACTAGCTTTGATTATGATATCATGCTTTGCTGCTTGTCTGATGTCTTTCAATTTCTGTAAGCAAAACAGGTGAGAAATTTTTTTGTAGATTTTCTAGATGATGGCTAAGTTGCCAGTTTAGTGCAAAAGGTATAATTAATGAAACATTTAAAGAGTAACTCAGTTCCACAGACATCATAAGAAACTTTCAAGCTGAGGTGGTTTTGGTTGTTAGTACAGATGCAGTGATAGCTCATTTTTTTTTTTTTCCCCCTAACTGGTTTGTAACACTGGATGACATGGTGCATGCTTAAAGAAGTGCTGTGGTCCAGCACTGCCTGCTCAGATGTAATGGATTGTCTAGACAGCTTGCTAGGGAAAAAATTTCTGGCTGCAGCACATTTTTAGGATCTTGTTATAGATCCTGGCACATCCCCATTTTCTAGGTTTCATGTATTCTTAAAGAATGTTACCTTTGCATTTGTGTAAGTGGTGTAGAATCAACAGTTCAACACACGAACACATCATTAGTGTCAAAGTATCAAGAGTTATGTCCTGTGCAGGAGGTGGGGGCAGAGGCTGCCCTCAGCTTCTGCTGCTGGCTCTTGTATGCGGACTCCTATGAAAGGCAGACGCTGCTCATTTCGTATGTTGAGGCCCTGCAGGCATCGTTTGCTCAGGGCTTTTGTTTCTGTTTACAGTTTGTCTTAGTCCGTTGGAAATGTGCCCACTGAGATACCATACCCACTGTAGTATACTGAGTGGGAGGAATGGACCATGAGGTGACCCAACGTCTAATGCTGGGTGCCAGCTCTCACTTGGTCCCGATTAAAATGGTGTTTACAAGGGGCTGGTGTGACAGTAAGATGTCTGAGCTGACATAATATGTTCTACAAACTATATGTGAAGGTGATGCTCAAGGTACAACCTGATTGTTGCACTCAGCCTGATTTATTTTTTTCACTACATTTTATGTCCTATGTGTTTTATTAGCCTTCTTTAAAGTGCACTGGGAATATGAAGTTAATAGCTTCTACTAGCTAGAAATAGGGAACATGTTTAATGTCTAAGTTTCTGAAGCTTTCATGAATAATGACATGTTAACAAGATGTTTCCTTATGCTGGATATTGAAAGGCACTTATCACTGAAGCAGCAGTGCTTTGCCATTTTCATTGATGTACCAAGGGAAAACAAAATAAACCCCTATCTATTTAGACACAAATGTCATGCTTTTAACCTGTAATGTGCTATGCTGACCATCCTTGACTGAAAACAATTAGGAATAGTTTTATTTTACTGAAAGATTCCCACCTTCCCCCAGCTCCCACTCCTGCTTTGCAAGCAGTGATGCACCAAAGATACATTTATTGGAAAAGGGTTTTCAAGCCCTAGATGGACACCTCAAGTGAGAAAGAAGAAAGGTCTTTGCTACACTCCAGTTAGCTGGTCTACCTGGGCTGTTCACTTTTGGGAGATGACGCAGGAAATTCCATTTTATGTCCCAGCTGTGAATCGGGAAGACTGAGCAGTGGAACCTAGGTGGTCACTACCTGTGTCCCATGGGCACGCTAAGTGAGGGTGAATCAGGGCCGGGGGGGGGGGGGGAGGTGTAGGTGCTCCTGCTTTCCTGCATGTTCTTGATCCCCTCTTGCCCTCACAAAAAGGATGCCTGCAGTTGGCTCTGTTTTGCCTTTGCCCCCGTTTAGCTTGTTTAGCTCTCCCCCGAATGCTTTTAGCCTTGTAAAGGCTGCAGCTGAAACAGCCCGGCCATACAGGCTGTAAGGCAGCGCTGTGGCCCTGGCGTGGGCTGTGAGAGGTGGAGATGGAGGTTCCTCCTGCACAGGTAATTCCGAGTGTATCCTCTGAGCAAAGCCACTCTGAGGGTCCCCTGGGAAGCCAGGCTGCAGGCAGGAGCGGGACCGGTGGGAGCTTGAGGCAGGCACGCTAGCCCTGAGGCTTCTCTGATACTTGTGTTCCCTGTCTTTGGGATTGTCTGAAAGAGTGTGATTTTATCCTGACTTGGCATGGAGAAACATCTGGAATCTCGGTGTTTCCCATAAAAGAGAAAGGCCTCCAGTCTGGCTCTGCCCCTGCCTCCGAGTTGCCCGCAGAAGCCAGAGGCAGGCAAGGGGCCTGTGTCCCATCCCGGCCGCAGGCTGGTGGGCTGGGCTCCCATCTCCCAAGCCTGGTGAGATGAGGACTACCCTCTGTGGTGCTGGGATCAGCACTGCATCATGGAAAACTTCCCACTGCCTTACTAAGTTTTACTTAGTAATTTGCTTTTGGGACAGTAAGTTCATGGTTGCCTTTATTTATGTTTATTTTTTTGAGTAATTTCTTATGAATTTGCAAGCCCAAGGCATGCTGAAGAACAAAAACCAAACCAAACACCCTCTGGGGTGAATGCCAAATTGTCACTCCTGATGTTTGGCAGTTAATAATAGGTGCCCAAAGAACAACTTACAAATGCTGAAGAGAAAAAATCTGTTCGTGAATTATTCATTCAGGTGGGGAGATGGGCATTGTTGGGAACAATGACATAGATCTTCTTGGGATTTAGCCTGGAGGTGGTTTGATGGGAATGCTGCCATAGCACAGACTTGGCCTATGTATAGTAGTTAACAACTAAACCCCCCTCCTTTGTTGTACCTCTAACAATAGGAGACATTTGTTTCTTCTGAACTTTGTATTAAAAGTAACTTTTTTCCTGTACCGATACTCTGTCTCATCTTACTGAGATGACAGTCACATTTCAAAAATAGGCAGCTTCTCTTCCCTGACCCCCTTGATTATTTTTTTTTACTGTTGCATGCACCCTAAATAGATTATTTCCAAACAGATGATTACATTAGGTATTGGGACAAATTATTTAGACATTTAGCGGTGTGACAGTGCAGAACGTTCAGCAGCACTGGCTTACAGTCATGTTCCAGATTGCAGCCTGGGCTGCTGGAGGGTTGTGCAGGACATTGCATCGAGGAAGAGACAGAATTAAGGCAGAAGGATTTTTTTGCAAGCCATATTGTTCCTGAATTCACTTCAGAGTCGTCCCACAAACAGTTGTTCCTGCTTTAAGGCCCAAGCCATCTCTCTTTGATTTCCAGAGACTTCAGTTCATTGAAGCTGTGGTGAGGAAGTCTTATGTTGTAAAAGATTTGTTTCCTCTTTCTTGGTGAGGATGATTGGAGCTGCCTTTGCAAATAACAATTTGAATTATCAAGTAGGAGATACGGGAATAAAATACATCATTGTGTCTTTCATTTACTTCAGTAAAGCAAGCTTAGTTCACATGGTGACGTCTGTATCAATACAGTCATTATGCTGAAGTAGGTTTTGTTGCTGATGAAGGAAGTGTGGTACCTATACAGTTTAATAATGATACAGCTGTGGTGGGTTGACCTTGGCTGGATGCCAGGTGCCCACCAAGCTGCTCCATCACGGCCCTCCTCGGCAGAGTAGGGCAGGAGAAAATAAGATTAAACTCCCCCTTGCAGGTCAAGAAGGCGGCAGTTTAGTGAAGCAACAGCAAAGGTGGTGCGTGCGGAAGCGAAGTGAGACAGAAGATGTTATTCCGTACTTCCCATGGGCAGGCGATGCACGGCCGCTTCCCAAGAAGCGGGGCTTCAGCGCGCGTTGCGGATGCTCCGGAAGGAAACGTCACAAATGACAAATGCCCCCCCCTTCCTCCTCCTCTCTCTCAGCTTTTGTATTTGAGCAGGTGCCATGTGGCGTGGGACATCCCTTCCTGGGCCAGCTGTCCCGGCTGTGCCCCCTCCCAAGGCCTTGCCCACCCTGTCCTTCCCACCTGCCCACACAAGCACGGCACAGCGGGCTGCTGTGGGGCTTAGCCAGACCCAGTGCAACAGCATAAGGTGATCTGTTCAAACTACGTTTCTTGTCATGTTAATAATACGTTAAATAGCCATGTATTAGATTACTTGTAAGTTATAACAAGCTGTTTTAGTTAAAATTGGATTTCAAATAGAAATGTGGAATTTTTTCTTATAGAAAATATTTTTCATGTAGAAAATATAGAAAAAATAGAAAAACGAATAACTTATTCAAATTTTAAAAATGCAAATGAACTGCAGTGTTTGTACCAAGTCTTCTGTGGAAACATGCTTTTTAAAAAAAAATAAAGCATGTATTATTTCTAGATAGATTTTTAGTAAAATTCATTTACTTTTCTGGTCATCTCGACCATTTATATTCTCAGCCACTATTCAGAAATGGAACAAAGTGGGTGTTACTCAGCTCCCAATCAGTTTCTTATTGTTTGAATAAATGAGATTTTTATTAAACTGAAAAAGTAAAAATTGTTCTTGCAAAAGCAGACAAAGCTTTCTAAGCTCTGGTTCCGGTGCATCAGCCAGTAATTCTTTAGATTTAGTATTTGACTCGTTAAAGCTATATGGTAGATGCTCAATGGTTTAAATGATATTAATAGACTGGCAGACATAGGCCTCATTAGAAATGTGCATAGTCACATTTTAAAATTTTAATTTGTTTTATTTTTGAGTAAATATTTTTAACTTAAATTTTGTTTTATCTTGTTACTAGAAGAGTTATATGTTGTTTCTGAGTATATGGGGAGATGACATAATACTGAGTGGGGTTGGGGAGAAGGAGTGTAGCTTAGCTGTTCACGCGAAGGTGCTTCCTGCGTCTGTTGGATCAACACGGAAGAGGTGTAATTTTTCAGTGAATCATCAATTTACAGTGAGGATCAGGGTGCATGCAGTCTCCCTCCAGATGCTCAGAGTGCTAGTAATCATCATATTTCCCTCCTTGTGGAGGGAACTATACCACCATTATCCCTGAACTTATGAACATCTCCTTTCATGTGCATTTATTTTGTGCCCTACTTTCTTTTTGCTCTGCTCTGTGATCAGTATGCATTGCATCTATTGCACTGGGATCCTATGTTCCCTCCCATGGGTAGGGGAAACATTCCAAATCCCAGAATTCAGTTCTGACAGATTTATTTTTACTTGCATTGTACATTTAAAAAAACAAGTCTTGTTCATCCTGGATGATTCCATGGAGACATAGAAACTAGTGAAAGCAAGACAGATCCTGAGTATTTCAGGGAAACATTTTTTATTTTTAATAGTTGCTTAAAGCTGTCTTTTTTACTCTTACTTACGGCAACTCAAAAGCCTGATGAGAACTTGGGAGATGCAACATTTTAAATATTCAGAACATTGCTGTTTCTTCATGTAAGGTATACGAATTTCAGGTTCCGCCGGCCCCCCCCCCCCCCCCCCCCCCCCCCCAAAATCAGGACCGATACCACCATTTCTAAAATACAAAGACTACTTTGGCTTTTATACACACTTCAGTAGCTTTTGTAAGCTTGCTGCATTTTGTGTGTGGACACTTTTCTTTAAAATTTGAAGTGTATCTTATAGTCATAGTAATGAAAATTTTGCCAACCCCTCCTTATTTAAAGTGACTTTTTGATAGGTTCTTTCTAAATATCACAAACTGTGCAGTTTTTGCCAGGTATCTTTTTTTCCCCTCTCCTTATCTCCAGTTTTTATAGCTTTTGAAAAGAAATGGTTGCTGGTCTTGAAATTCTCTGCTTCCTCTCACCACCGTTTTTTGTCCGCTTACACAAACAAAAAACTTGGAATGACTCCTTGCTTATGTTAAGGTTTTACACTGCTGACCTTTCTTGTCTTTGCATCCCTTGGCATGTAAAAATCAGGAGCAGTTACTTCAGAAAATGTCATTTGGCTTGAATTTTTTTACTGTCTCTTCAGAGACACTATTTACTCCCTTGTGCCTTTCCTCACCCCCTGTTGGGATTGGGTTGTAGAAGAACAAGTAACTGTGCTCTCAGGGAATACAGCAAACTTAATACTGAAATGGCTTAAAATAGTTTTTTCCACAGGTTCCTCATTAAATTTCTGTGTACAGTTGATGTCAAAGAACTGCTTAGTCTTTGAAGAAATTTACTGTTTCTTCACTGAAGAGCACAGAAGTGTAATGAGTTTGTGGACAGAACTGTTGTTTGGCAGCTCATTGCTGATGGCTGACCTGTCACCTTTCTCTGTGTCCCCAGCACTGGGAGCATGGGATGTGTAAGGGACGCGGCAATGGAGGGCAAGTCGCCGTGCCACTAGGCCAGGAAGAGAGGGGCCGTACCCTGTCGTGGCAGAGTCATCTCACTGGCGAGTGCTGCCAGCATGCTGTCTTCTGCCTGTTTTGGTGTGGAGTTTTCTTTGTTGTGCTTTTTAAAACTAATCATATTTATGAAGGGGGCATAACAGTCAAAGTCTTTGGCCTCCAGCAGTGGCTGGGTGCCGCGACATTTGGCAGCAATGGCAGTCTAAGATATTCCTGATCCTCTCTTTCTTTTTCACCTCCACTCATTCTTGCCCCCTCAGTTGTACTGACAGAATGGTTTGTGGGATTGTTTTGAACCAAATAAGTGCACAGATCTGGCTTGTTCTTTTTTGTGTGTAAAATCTTAAAAAAAAAACAAACAACAAACCAACCAAACAAAAACCCCCATGTTTTGTGGCTTTAATGAGAAACACTTCAGGGAGCTAAACAGTTGTCGTGCTGTAGCTTGAGGGGGATGAGAGGGACTTAAACTTCTGCTGAGCAATGTGAACAATTTGTGAGTGCACACCTGGGTCACCACCAAACTCTTCATGACAGATCAACTTGCTTAACCCTAATACCTCTCTTTGCGGATCTTGGAGATCCATGGGCTGTGGAGCATTGCACTGCAGGCACAAGGTGTTCACCAGCTGTGGTGTTCCGGAGTGCATCTTCTGTAACCACGGCTCACATCAAAGGGGGATTGCTCTCGTTCAAGCTGAGCAGCTGGGAGGTTGAAGGGTAGTTCTGTTTGAGGGTAGCTCGCTCTGGCTTGGCTCCTCCAGTTACAAGTGCTGTAATCAGTAAGGCAGCCTGCAGGCACTCAAGTGAAACTCTGCACTGGTCTCCCTCCCTATAAATTCTTCCTGCTAATGCAAGTGAAGTCATTTGTATGGAAATTCCTCCTGTTTGGTCGCAGTATACAGTAATTTAGATTTGTGCAGATTTGTTGTGAACAGAGCGAGTTTTGGTTTAAAGATTGTGAGAGAACGCTGCAGGCATGTAGGTTCTGGAAAACCTTCTGCTACCAGAAGTCCTTTTTTTTTTTTTTTTTTTTTCTCTCCCCCTTTCCCTAGAAAGTCATATGGAGATTGAAATTACTCCCAGATTCATCTACCTACATTTTTTTTTTTAAAAGTGGATGAAATTCCATAGTCACCTTTACAAATGTCAGTGTGCTTAAATGATATTTATGGTAGCAAATAAGAAATTGTAAGTTGAGTTTTTTCTGCTACTGCTGGCCAGAAATTTGCTAATTGGTTGTTGGGGTTAAGGGTTGTCATTGGTGAATAGTCACATCTTCACAAACACATACGTAAATCATGTAAATGAATTTGCCTGGTAAAACTGTCTGGCAAGGGCAGAATTCATGCTGAGAGGAGACACTTCCTAACCTGACTGGGCAATAGCCTCATGGCTGGAGGCTCCTTTAGGACATGGAAAGACCTAGGCAGAAGGTCCTTAATTCAAATCAGAGACATTAAAATCTTGAATTTACTTCCCAAATCCCAGCTGTTTGTTTCCCTTCCTCTTCATCCTTCCCGAGGTGTTCCAAAGTCTTGCTTTTGTTGCAGTGTAGAGCAAAAATCTAGAAAGAACAATTTCTTTTTTTCAAAATGGGATTCTTGTTTGCCAGCCTACCCTGTTATTCTTAACTACAATAGACATTTGAAAGGAAGCCTGATGAATGGAGTAGATTGTGCACTCATTTTGAGATATTAGCATCTTTGTAACACAGTTCAGGTAATTAAAAAATAGTCTGACATTTCCGTGTGTGTAGCAGGGACTGGGCAGAGGAGCAAGGCAAGTGGGGAAAAAAAGAGCAGAAAGCTTCCTACCATTTTCTGTGGGCTTGTTACAATTTTGAAGTGTTCAACTATCAATACTAAAATAGGTCATTCTGTAGTTAACTGAGGCAATTGCCCAGAGATGTATATAAGGCCACCTGACATTATTTTGGCAAAAGAGGCAGTTGCACAGGGCATTATTGTGTTTGGATGCTAGATTAGCAGGGCCAGTTTGGGGGCTAGAATTTGTCTGGAGTGGTGGTGGGTTACCTAGGAAACAAGGATTAAACTTTCCACAAAAAATCTTAAATGAGGAGAGTAGTTTATATTTTTAGGAGTGTTTAGCTTTGTGTTGTATACATAATTAGATGTGCATGTATGTGTGCCTGACTGCAGTATCTGAAAAGAAAAAAATCACGTAAATGCTTTCTTTTTGTGGTGTCCTCACAATAGAGGAGGTAGGGTCTCAGGTATGTCAAGCTCAGAGGGAGCTGAAAAAGAGAGAGATTGTTTCTCTTGAGGCAAGTTACTGGCTAGTCAGCATTTTCCCCGGAGATGTGCAATTCAAAGGGGGGTGAAGCATCACCTGAGCGCTACCTTTGGCGTTTCTCAGGGGAACTTGCTGTGTTATACACGCAGCCTGGCACTGTAGTCCCTGGCATGGTGGGATCAGAGGCAGCCTGCGTCTGGGCTAATGCACATCTTGGGTTTGTAATATTTCAAAGAACTTTTATTTGTCTCTTTAATTGCAGTCTTTGAATGAGGAGGAGTATGATAAGTGCATATTGTTTCTAATATAGTACTCTTGGTATCTTCTGAGACTTTAGCTTCAAAGAATAAGTTTCAGTACTATTAAAAATAAACTGTTTTCATAGTGAGTTTATAACTCTAAGGATTCAGAGCCAAGGCTGCCTGCTCTGCAGTGCTTGACTTACTCCCTTTCAGTCTTTTGTGTGGAGGCCTTTGTGTACTGCATGGTAGGGCTGGGGGTGCTAGCTTCGATAAACCATGCTGAGGATAGAGTAAAATATTGTCTAAAAGATTGTAAAAATAGTAACTTGGTACTACACGTTCTTGCTGTGACATTCTCATCACCCTTGCTTAGCTTGCTGTCAGAAAAAGAAGTCTCTTTCTATAGTTAGCATGGGAAGGCGTATCTAGCCAGAAGAAGAGCGAGCTTGGCTCTAATCTGTGGCCTCCATCAGTAGCGCAGCTGGGAGCAACGGCCTTACTTCAGAGCTGTGCCTGCAGGTGAGGGGCTGGGGGATTTGTTCCTTTAGCTTGTCCTGCTCTGGGACTTCTGATGCTTTTGGTGTAGGAGGTGAGCAGAACCAGGAGGGTTTGTAGCAAAGGCATTGGGTGCCCGGAGTCATCAGAACTCTGCCGTGGTGCTCCCTGGGCTTCCCGTTCTGCTCCTGCCCTGCGTCTGGAGAGGAGGGCTTCCTCCCAGAGTCCGTGCTCTCTCTGTTTCATGTGGTTTCTGAAGCTGTTCATACTGCTTTCACTCCACGTTTCAAATACATAGCTTATTTTCTGTAACACAAATTCCTTTGGGTCACAGCTGCCTCATGCCAGTGGCTTTCCTAGCCCCACATCTACCTAGTTACTAGGCTGTTCTTCATCAGTCGTCTTGTAGGCCAGCTGGTAGCTGCTTTTGCTGGCTGCCAGGATAGTCTCATGGAGACAGTGACTGAGCACGGTCAGTACATTGGGATAGAAAGAGGCGAGAGTTTTCTGCACTGAACAGGCCAAAGCAGCAGTACATGGTAGGTGTTTTCAGCAGCAGTGTTGCTGAGGAGGTCAGTCTTCGCTGAGGAAATCCCTATGACTGCATTGATTTAGGTATGTCTAGGCTTAAGTGCCTTGCCCCAGTAGCACTATTGGTGTGTATCTGCAGTGGTGGCTTCTGCCTTTTTTTCTTCTCCTAATCTCACTGGCCTGCTCTGGGAGTACAGACCCGGTGTTTTCTCTCAGAATGGCTTGCGAAGAAGACAGAGTTTGGATGGCTTACGTTGCACAAGGTCAATCAGTAGGGGTTGCAAGTGTGCCCCCTGTAAGATTGCCTTGACAGCATCTGCAGAACTCCAAGAGGACTCCAAGAAACGTCCTTGCTTTGGAAGAGACCAGTCCAGAGTACGCTTCTGCAAGCTTTTTTGGAGGGGAGCAGGGCAGGAGTTCGCTGCTGGCTCACCCAGTGTTGATTTGCCCGTTCTGCAGTACCGTGCAGGATGGCGGCGCTGAGCTGTGCTGCTCCATGTGGATTTCCCAGACAGCTGGCACTCACCGGCAGCCTCTGAGCCCAACAGCTGGAGCCTTGTTCACAGATACCATACTTGCTGAAACTTCCTCTATATTAGAAGAAAAAACCCTTTTATAATTTTGCTTTCTTTTTAATGCTTATAATGTTAGCGGTTATACTGTGAGGAAGAGGTATGTATGTGTGTGCAAGCATTTTTAGGTGTATATATAAACACACACAAATTAAAATTTTGACAGAGCTGGTAACAGTGCAGCATAAGGATGTAAACAATTCTGCATCCTGTTGTAAGACAATGGAAAATGTCAAAGACGAGTTAAAGGTCAACCTAATTTTGTGGGTTTATATAACTGCATATTTCTCTAAAATTTTTTTTTTTTCCCCCCCTCTTTACTGTGAAACTTCCATGAACTGAAGCTGTGTAGAAAACAAATTACACTGTGGATAGCACAGCAAAGGGTATCAGCTGCACAGGAGGTACCCAGGTTATGAATATTTTGTTTTAGGTTTTCACTCTTACTTGTCCTTGTGTTAGTAACAACAGAGGTAAAACTTTCAGACTAAATGTAACTTTTTAATTGCTGTTCTTTAAGGTTCACAAATGGTCAATATAGCTGTTATTGCTAAGTATCTCTGCTCAGACCACTGTACTCAGTGGTATTCAAAGGTTTACCTTAAACCAAAGGCCATAAAATCAGGAAAGTAGCAAATTAATGGGAAAGGCAGGGTATTATGAAATAGTTTGGATTGCTTGACTTTTTTATATGTACCAGTGCATTTGTGTGTGATTTTTTTTGTTTTTTAAAGTAGTTGTAACTAACATGTATCTCTTAGCCTTGCAGTTACTAATTCCCTTTGGTGAGGAAGTAGAGTGGACCTCCTAGGACCTGAAGAGGGAAGGCAGAGCAGTTGCTGATGCTTGGGAGGTGTGTTGTCCTGGGGGACAGTATGGAAGATAAGTGAGAATCCCCGAGGGGAGGACAGTGCTGGAAAAATTTCATCCCTTTTACATAAAACTTCTTTGAGAAAGAGGAAGAAGAGTGAGCAATAACCCTGATTGTGGGGAAAAAACACGAACCTGATGTGACAAAACGGAGACCCAGCACAGGAGACTTTAGAAGCTGGTGACACCACGTGAAATGAGGCAAAGAGCACCAAGGCAAGTACTTGCCTTCAAACTACGGAAGACTGAGGGAGACTGATAATGTTGATGTAGAGGAAGCTTTGTCAGACTTGAGCTTCTAATCTCAGGTGTTCAGCAGTCCTCCACCAAGCAGCAAAACTGCCAGTGAGCTTTTTAAAACATGAGTTCTTTGTATGAATCTTCAAGGTTTGTTTGGGTCAGGCTTTCACTCTTTTTCTCTGCAGTTAAGATTTGACATTTTACCCCACTGACATGAAAATCTACTGGTTACTTTTTTTGTTGACTCAAGGACTTTGTGCCAGGGCTTTAAGGAGAGTCAAATACTAAGAAGATTGGCTCTGTTGAAACCCTGACATCAGTCTAGATGTGGCCAAGGAAAGGCACTGTATGGGCCAAGGGATGTAAATAATGGATTTCATTATATGACAGTAATTTGTTCGGTATAGGCTGGGATGGTACTTTCAGAAGGTTCAAGACCCTCTGGAATACTTTGCTCTCACCTTAGATGTGCTAGAGAGAATGAAGTGATGGTGTTTGGGTACTACTCGGTGTGAAGGCCAGATGACAGTAGCCTGTAGGTGGGAATATTGTAAGGTAAAGGCACATGGAGAGATGCCTAGGTACTGTGGTGACAGGGCTGTGCAGATACACAGAGATGCAGAAATTCCTGGGTCAGAGGCCTGAAGGAACACGGAGATGGAGAATGGTGATATTAGCATATTTATATAGACAATGCAAGGTGGTGGATTCCTTAATTTTTTTTCCAAAAGGTTAGCGGTTTGGATCAGAGCTAGAAGTTTGTGATGCTAAGCTCTTATTTCTTCTCTTTTGTAGCATGAATGGAACATAACAAGTCCCTTTTCAGTCCCAGTGACTGTAAAAGAAGTGCTGGCTTCAGACAGCATTTTGCAGGTTTCTATCACTTCTTAAAAAAGGAAGAAAGAAAATCTAAATGTATCAGTTCTCACTGTCTGCCTGTAATGCTGCTTGCTTCCTCCTTTCTGAAGGAAAGAAGAAAGTGCCTAGCTGGATGTGTAGATGATGTGGATCACCCAGTAGCAGTCGTGCAGAGCCTGCCTTCTCTTGTCATCCCAGTTATTTCCTGGGTGCCTTGTGGGGTATGCAGGAATTTCAGAACAGAAGACTGGAGAAACCCACCTGCTGGCTGGTGGCTGCCCAGAATGAGCAAGGTGCTCAAGTGCTAGCCAGCGTGCTTCTCAGCAATCCTGCTGCTATTTTGAGATGAGGCATCTGAAATCAGGATTGCCAGGGAGACGGATAACGCTCGAAGGAAAGTGCCTGGCGCTGCAGCTGGAGGACGGCAACTGTAAGAGCCCCCTGCTCAGAACCCACTGCCCGGGCCCCACCTCTTGTGGCAGGTGCCTCCCAGGTCCTCTTCAGAGCATGTGCCACAACTTACTTATTTTAAGATGTAACTGCTGAGTGCAGTGCCTGTGTGTAGCTTAGAGCACTCACTCAGGGTGTGAGAGCTCCGAAATAATTTCTCTTGGCAACCTGGGGATGCAAGTTGGCATCTTCGGGCTGTGCAAAGTCCCTGTTGCCAGGCTGGGATGAGGAGGGGCATTGCACTGACCTGCTGCTCAGAGCCGAGCCCCTTTTACAGTGGAGACCATGGGCTTCTTGAGACAAGCAAAAGAGCAGGGAGCCTGTTGCACCGTAGCTCAGTGGCTAGGGCCCACGGCAGGGCAGAGTTGCAGGTTCCAACTCCTGCATCCTTGAACTGTCTGTACATTTTACAGTAAACAGACTATGGATAATAACCTGAAATAATTTCCAGCCATGACTGCCTTTTGTAACTGTTCCAGGTTGGCTGAGTTACCGTTATCAGCCTCTTTCACAGCATCTAAGCCCTCAGGTTTTAGATTCTGGTGCTGTGAAGGGAAGCGTTGGACATCTGATGGCTTGGGCTGGACTCCTTTGATTGCGTGCAGAAGTAGGCTGTGACGGGAGCAGTCAGGTCAGGTGGGCAGGCACTGTGGTGCAGAGTTAGATGATGGAAAGTGCAGGTTCTCTGAACAGCACTGCAGTCTCCCAAAGCACAGGACTGCTGTAAGCCAGGGGAGAGAGGATTCACTGCCCAGGCATCTGTTTAGGAAGGCACTCAGGAGCAGAGACAGTCCAGCATGCTCTTAGAATAAGTTAGTGAGCACTGTTTTTCATACAGGAGGTCAAGGGTTTGATTATGGGAGGGAATTTGGGTGCACGGCTGTGAATTGATGGTGTTTATAAGAAGTGGGAGGGAGCACAGTAAAACAAAACCAGTAGCTTTCATAAGAAGGAAGGAGTTAGGTTCCTTGGTGCAGCTATACAAAGGGCTCAAATGCAAACTCTCCCACCTTGCAAAGACGGGGAATGTAAATTGCAGGCTTTTAATTGACATCAAATGCAAGAAGGAACCAAACAGAAAGTGGGAACTGAGTCAAATAACTAAAGATGAGTATAAATGAAAATAGTGCAGGATGTGGGTACAGAATTAGAAAGGTCAAGGCACAAAATAAGATGCTGCTAGGAAGAGAAATTGAGAGCTACAGTAAATAATTTTTAGGATGTCAAAGTCTTTGCTTCACTTTCCCAAAAGGAAATAGCATGGTAGTTGACTTGGTATAAAATACTTCTTGACTAAAAATAATGTTACTGTTTGGACCTCTGTGTCATCCTCAAGTGAAAGTTGATACTGTGGACTCTTCTTTGTGTCACTTGCATCTATGCCACACCAGAATCTTGAATTTACGACTTGCATTTTGGCATGACTAGTGCTAACCATGGTTATTTGCAATGCTATCTCTGCCTGCTTTACATTGCATGTGCCTCCCAGAGGAGGTCTTTTAATCTCATCTTTCTTCACCCTCGAGCTGTGTAGACTTTTCTCCAGTCAGTGCACAAAGAACCTACTGAGCTGCTCCTTCCCTGAGCATCAGTAGGATTTTCCAACATAAATCTCTCATCTATCAATGGATTAACATGCTTAAAATGCAGCTCACTGAGTGGATTAAAGAGGTCAGGCATGGGCAATAATAGTACCTTCCAGTGCAGTAATGCCAATTCAGATCAACCCAGGACGTTAGTGACTGGGAGTTACCAGTTGAACTGCATCAACAGAGTGTGGTTGCAGACTAGCATTGTGAATTTCTCTCTGGGTAGGATGGGGAGCTAGCAAATGTGCAAGGTAGTGAGCTGTGCAAGCGGTGCCTTCCCATTTCAAGGAATAGAAAGATACACAGATTTAACTTGGACAGATTTTAAGACATTTAATAGAAATAAATTGTGGTGCAGTGGGACTTCTTGTTTTGTCACTTTAAAAAAAAGGAACTGTTTACTGGGGGAGAGGGGCAAAAAAATCCCAGTATCATCTTTATTATTCATAATTCTCTTCAAGTGTGAATAATGTTTGCAATAATATTTATAACTTTATTCAGATCTGGGCCTCAGATGCCTGGCCCAAGGCACTGCTTGGTGTCCTCCAGCTATCTTCTTGAGATGATTGTGGCTACATCTGCCTCTCCCCTCTGCTGTGGGTTGCTCTGTATGAATGGTGATGGGACTGATCTGCACAGACATGTGGATTTTATTCTATATTTAAAACTTCTTTTTTTAAGGGAGACTTCCCTTTTGTTTTTAAGCATCTAAAAGCCTTTTTTGTGTATACCTGCCACAGTACTCAGTGCAGCCAACATTTTTTTCTTTGGAAGTATATAGCTTCTATTACAGAACTACTGTGTTTGGGCCCCCTTGAGAAGTGAGCCACTTGGAAAAATGAGTCACAGTTTATTTCCGAACCTTGAAGTGATGGGTATGTTATTCTTATTCCCCTCTGAATTTTTGAACCCATTTGTCAGTGAAGATGAGCTTCAGCCTTGGTTAAAAAGAAGCAATCATGTGGCAAAACAGTTGAGCAGTTCAAGTAAGGGCCAGAGAAACTATGACCTGTATGAAAGGTCAGGTGTGCCATTCTCTACCTTTTTTTTTTTCTTTCAATTTTTTTCAGTGGGTTTTTTTTTTAAAGTTCAGTCATTCTTTTACTTCTTCTTGGAAGGAGTTGGTAATGCAGTTTTGGTGATGTATAGCATCCCAAAATAGGCTTTTGCGTTTGGAAAATCTGTTAAATAGAGCAATTAGTGATTATGTATTGGTTTGTTTCTAAAATAATTAAGATGTTTTTCTGTAAGACTATTAGCAAGGTTATGATTGTTCTTGTCTTATTTTGTTTGTCTTTCTTTCAGGAAGACATTACCAAGCAAAATTTATAGCAGAAACTAGAATTTGCTCATAACCTAGTATAGTGAAATGGAGACTATGTAGCTTATGATAGTTTTGAGCAAAAAAGAATCTCGCTCTCTTTCCTGTGCTAGTAATTAACTCTCCTCCTTCACCTGAAGTCCTTTTTCACATAAGTTTTCTCATCTATGCATGTTATTATAATAGAAATAATACTTAAGATTTCTGGACAAAAGATGATGAGTAAATTCTCGTCATTACTGGATTTCTTGGCTGCCAAATGCCAGGTCATGGGTGTTAGTAGTTAGGTGAATGGAAATGGACCTCGGGGCAGCAGTACCGAGTACGCACCTGAACAGCTGGTGTGTCAGGAGGCGACTTCGTCTTTGAGTGTTTGCATCCATGGATTCTGTAGCTGGCCTCAAGGTAGCTGTACAAATGCTGGCTTTTTTGTTCCGTGAACTTCTGAAACTTCTGCACCCCCATGTAGATATAGTTCTTTCATTTCTATTATGAAAATGAAGTTGGGGATATAAGGATTTGGTTTACAGGGATGGGTATTTTAAAAGTGATCCTTGAGCATGTGGAGAATGTGGGAGGAGAAATACAGCATATGCAGGCCAGCCCTGAGAGCTGCTGGGAGGCTTTCAGGAGTGAGGGGCCAAGGGTCCCGCATGCCCAAGGCAGCAGGGTGGCCAGACCCAAAGTTATGCTACCGAGTCTTGGATTTGAGGTGTCATGATTATATAGAAATCTGAAGGGCTAAGATGGGCTCTTCTAGGGCTGAAACTGTCCGTGTGCTTCCCGTGTTCTTGCCAGCAGCTGCTAGTTGTAGGCGTTGGTCTGAGATGGTACCTGTTGAATGCTATCGAAGTTGAATGACCCTTGCTGGAAAGTAAACGCAGGTTTTCCACCCAGCATGTTTGAATGCAAGAGCTCAGACTTAAAATGAGACGCTTGCCATTTTGAGTATTAAAAGCCAGTGCTTTAGGTTGCTTTTTCTTTAAATGGCCTGAAACCTCACCAACTTGTATCTTTGTCTTCATCCCCTTTTCTTCTGCTGTTCGTTGTTCTGTCCCTGTTGTAAGCCAAATGCCTGTCCCAGAGAGCATCTCTTGTGAGCGTGGCAGTTGCGTAGTGTCAGATTTGTTGTGTGGGGTCAGGCCGTTCGCTTTGTGTTGCTCGTGAGGCTAACAAAATGAGTGTCAATTTACTCTGTTATGCCTCTCACTGTTTTATGTTATGCAGGTGTAGGTCAGGCAAAGTGAAAGGAATGGGAGTTTTAGGTGTCTTTTACTCCATCTACTTTGTCAGAGGTCCTCATTGACTCTGCTCCTCTCCAGAAAATGCAATAGAGATGAATTAAAATGGATCATTTTTTCCAGCTTTTGTGGTTGTCCTTATTCTGCTTCATTCTGTTTTGTTCCTTCTTCATCTCCAAAAAGGAAAGCCTTCACAAACCTCCAGAAATGCATGATGCTCATGTGCTGTGTGGGCTCTGCTGGCACTGGGTCTACCTTTTATTTAGTCTTGTGTCCCTGAATTCTGAGGCTGAGGAGCCACTGCTGTAAAACACTGAAGGTCAACATTACATTGACAGTGGCTTTGCCACAGATTATGTAATTTTGGTTCTGGGTGGTGACGGACAATGGTACAGGTTGGACATGGCTCCTGGCCCGTCTGCCCTTCCTCTTTGTGTGGCAGCATACTGTGGTTCAGCCTGATGCAGTCCATAGTTGTCCTGAGGCACAGCTGTGCCAGGTACTAAAAAGGGGAGGCTAGTTAATGAGGGGTGTCTGAGGGGCAGCCTGGTAATATGAAAGTATGAAAAGATGCAGAAAATGAAACTGTTACTTGGCACGTGTACGTAGCCTTCGGTAGCTGGGCGCCTGTAGTCCCGTTTCACTCAGTTTGCTGTTAGTCTTAACGGAGGTCAGTGTCTTCCTCACCCGAGTTAACAGCAAGACGTTTTTGTAGCGTTCTGTACTTCTGCTGAGGAGGCAGCAGCAGAAATCTTGTAGTGGTGTGGTGGGTGTTGCACATTTTTGGGCTGGTTGTAATAACCATGTAAGGATGATGGCTCGTTGTCTTGATAATTAACAGAATCCACTTGGTCTGAGGTGGGTAATTTTTAACTTCAAGTGCTTTTACGAAAGGAAGACATGAACAGCACCTGCTAATAAACAGTTATTTCAGAGTTCTTATGTTGAAAATTATGTTATTATTTTTGCTATACAGTCAATGGTAATGGGTATGTATATTTTATTATTCATAAATAAGATAGCTACGTATCTTCCAGTGGGATGCTGTTAATGTGCCAAGCAAATGCCATGGTTGGTTTTTTCTTTCCCTTCTGCTCTCAAGAGAGGATACAGTGTTTTGTGGTGGAGTGTTTTGTTCTGATGGATGCAGAAATGGGTGTGTGCACCCTGCACTCATGGGTACCGGCAAAGGCAGCAGCGAAGCGCATTTTGCACTTGCAGTGGAGGGCGGTGACGTGTGGGAGGTCTTGTTCCAGTGGGCATTCTTGTTGCAGTCCTGCACCTATCTCAGTAAAGCTCTACCAGCTGCACATGGCAGCTTGCCCTTCGCCGCAGGCAGCTGCACCGCAACAGGGAATGGAGCTGTGGGCTTCGGCCACCTTCTGAGCAGCTTGGATTGAGGCAGCTTGAAGGAAGAGAGAGTGAGCGAAGAGAGTGAGCGCTTGCGTTCATGTGCTTGGGGCTGGTACTTAGTATTGTGAAGTTTTTTTGTGAACAGTTCCTATGCCAGCTCTGCTAGAGTCGTATCCAGAGTTCGTCATATTTGATACGTGAAGGTCAATGCTCTCTCTTTGAAAGTCATCTTCATAAATATTTTGGTAGCTTGCAGGTCTTTGTTTTATTGTTTCTTTATTCTACACTACCCAAAGAATGTTTTCCAAATCAGGACTCCTATTTTGTATTTTTCTTGTGTTTTTGAGTTTGATGGGGGTTGGGGGGGGGGGTTGCTTTGTTTCTTTGTTTTGTTTTTATTTTTTTAATCCTTTCCCTCATTTTCTACCTTCCCCTACCTCCAAAGACTGACAGTGACTCCCTCATGCTTCCCAGTTCTCAGTTACACCATGGTTAACTTTGAGTCCAGTTGGGAAAACATTTTATTCTTCTCCCGTTCCTATTCTGTTGCAGATTTTGACTTGAACTATTTTTGGCATTGGAGCAAGTTTACAGACTATGTGCAGTGTGTCCTGACCTTCACTGGTGTGACCGGTTACATCACTTACCTCTGGCTTGACTCATCTCTCTTTGTGGAAACGCTGGGCTTCCTTGCAGTGTTCACCGAGGCTATGTTAGGCGTTCCGCAGCTCTACCGTAACTACCAGAACAGGTCTACAGAAGGAATGAGGTATGTTTGTCTTACGTAAAACAAGTGTGTGCATGTAGGTTAATCTTTTTGTAGTGTGGGAATACTCTCCTGGGAAGGGCAATGTCATCTTTCTAAATTTTACTGGAAAACACAGCAGCTGTCGGAGTCAGTTCCCTGTCAGTAGGAGCCAGCACAGCACTGCTGACAGCAGCAGCAGCCCTGTCACACCTCCGAGGGCTGACCTATTGTCCGAGTCCAGCTGCACGGTTCCAAGGTGAAACAATTTTAGTGAAACCAACATGAAAAACTACTGCTGTTGCCATTAGTAACATATTGCAGTTCAACTCAAACTGTGCTGCACTGGTAGTTAGAAATGGACTAAAGAGATCTTGCATATCAAAAGTAATGAAGAGGAAGAAAATATTTTGAGCCTGAGCCTGCAGTGAATAACTCTGTCAGTGTAGCTTGCATATCAGCTCATCACTTTTTCTCACATACCTACTCATCACTTTTTTGTCACACATTATTGTGTATGTAGCAAATGACATAAGTATTTATTTTTTGTATCAAAACTTGTAACTGACCTTTAAAAAAGCTCCAATGAGATGTTTATAGTCATGACTAGGAAACGTTCTGTAAACAAGTGTGTGACAGAAAGCTTTAATCTTGTGCCCACTGTTGGGGTGTTAAACTAGGCTATCTTCTCATACGGTTTACTGGATATCTCAGTGATAACATGAAGATTTCCAAATCCCAGAGGCAACTAGTAAAGTAAAGCTTTTTAAGAGAGAAAATGTCCACTGTGATGCATCAGTGCACTGGTCTGTAGAAACAGTACAGCAGCAAATTAAGTTCATGGAGTGCTGGGATCATTTGTGACCCTAACTGTCTTTTATTGTTTTGGGATGACTTCTCTTTCATGGCTTTTAAACTTGCCGGGATAATTTTTGCTTTGGTCAAAACAAATAGCCACTGCCCCCAAACCAAAGCAATTAGTTCCTTTGTCTGTTGATGTTGTTCCCTTTACTTGTTTGGCTTGGACACTAACACTAGCTGCTTTAAGTTCTTTTTTAGCTTGAAATGTTGTTGAGGGAATGTTCAGAAATTTACTTAGACACTTAAGGCGTTTTCTGATTGGGAGCCCCTTTAGTACAAATTTACTTCCAAAATATTGGAGTATTTTTCATGCACACGCTGCCTTGGAAAATTCTGTACCTCTGGTATCCAGAATGTAGTTTACCTAGTAGTCCTTCTTTTTGTTCTGGTTTGACTTTTCCCTTGACGTTTTTTATCTGTGAATCATACTGCCTTAATGCCATATTATGATAGCTTTTCCTTAGTGCCTCTCTGGGGACTCTCTCAGAGTTTCATTTTCCAATTTCCTGTATATGCTATTTAGCAAAAGGAGAAAAAAACCCCCTTTGTTCTTCACAACAACAGTTTTTGTAGAGCATTAAGCACAGAATTGCAGAATTCTCAAGACTGCTTGGCAAGTGTGCTGTGTTTAGTCAAGAGAAAATAGCATAAACCCTCTCATTTCCTTGCCATCAAGCAGAACCGGGTCCAGCGATTGTCACCTTCCTTATCAGTTGTGCTCGCAGGTTTTCAGAATGCATTGCCCGCTCTAATTCTGCTCTTGAAGCAGCAGCACTTTGCTTGGCATTGGACACCAATGGCTCTGGGGACGGATGAGACCATATACAGCTTATGCTGCTTTACTGCAGCTGGAGTATGTTCATGCAAATGCACATGTTAATACCCTTTCTTTTTTCAGGTTATATTGCAGCTTTATGTATGTTGCAGGTACCACGTATCCCTTCTAGCACCGTGCAATCCTGCGTTGACTTGATGGGCTCTAAGTGTTACCGGGCTGTTTCTACTGTGAGAGATTCTGCTGGTGTGTTACTTTCTGTTGAAGGAGCTGCTGGGGATGTTTCCTCTGAACTTCCCTCCCTGTGCCGGCTTCTGTGTCTAAAAGCGTGGCAGAGGAGAGACCCCCGTGCGGGGGCACTGAAGGGGGCACTGAAAGGAGCACCTAACAGTCCAGCCAGGCTACTGATAGGACTGAGTTTCTGCACTTGCAGGGGTATTCCCAGGTGGGGGCTGGCTAGTGCCCACTGCTCTGTGCTGTTACGTACTGCTGGGTGCAGAATAGCACGCGTGTGGATGGTTACCCGGTCAGCAGCAATTGCACTGGTGAACCCCTGCCCATCGGCCGCGCCATAACGGCTGGCTGCCAGATATGCTCTTAGCCAGCCTCAGCGGAAAAATGAAAGAGATGAGTTCAAATGCCTCTGTGGCTTTAAGCTTAAGGAGGAGAGCAGTGAGTGCCAAGCTGTTCTATTTAGTGATCTTTTGGACAGTTATCACGTTCTGGAGGTGGTAACTTCTTAAACCACAGTAGTTCTGTCACCTGTGGTGTGTGAGTGGCGCCTGCATCCCTGATAAACATCAGAGCCTTTACTACTGCCAGAGGAGGGGTGGTTTGGAGATCCTCATGGCTTGGCTGACAAAAGCAGCAACATGCGTCTGTCTTGTGAGTTGGGGCGGAACGGGACACAGCAGCTGATATGTTGTCTGGTTTTACTTCAGAAAATAATTCCTTTCTTAAATGTAAACTGACAAAATAGAAATGGAGAATAAGGTTATGGTACGTGGCCACACCTGGTCAGGATATCCTGCCAGACTCCTCAGACATTGTATTGTTTCTGAAAAAAGGCATCGAATAACCCCATAGGCCCCTGCCGCCCCCAGTCACCCCTTTCTGCTTAAATGAGAGAAACTGAGGACATCCCATGTTTGAGGTAGCAGTCATGTCCTGATGAGCAAACTTGGAGGCCAGAGGCCGTGAGAGATATAAGGGGGCAGGTGGCTGTGGTGGCAGGCAGGGGACCCTTTGGGATCTGCTGTGAAAGGGGTCCCGTCACCTTGCCTCTGTATTTCAGTCTGCTACTGCCCGAGAAGTCCCTTGCTGAAAACGTGCTCAGCTGAGGTAAAGCCCAGAGGACATCTGTAGCTGAGTCAGTTATGTTTATTGTAACAGGGCATGGCTGGAGTGACGGAATCACAGTGACGTTTGTTGTAGTGCTCCTGAGATTTAAGTCTTCCAGTTCTTTGGTATCTGTTCCGTTGGATACAGCTCCTCACTTCTTATCTTTCTTAGGTCTTCGTTTCTCCCTACTTCTCTGATCTTCCTTCTTTTTGTAGGAATACCACTATTAAGTCCTGTAGTTTCCTCCTCTGTTCTCAGAGGGCAGAGACCAAAGGAGAAGTTGGAAAGAGATGCAAATAATAAAAGCAGGAAGGAGATGCACACTGAGTAACAGCTTTTTTGTGGGGGGAAGGTGGTGTAGTATGTCCTGGTGGGCTGGTGACTGAAGGGTGGAAATTTCCCCATGGTTAAGTAAACAGAACTAAGCCAGTCAAAGGAACAGAAATTTTCATGATGTTCTTTTTGGCAGTTCACTGGATTGCTTTTGGAATCAGTACTTTGTAGAAACTTAGAGCTCTATTCAAGCATTTAGGTTTGCAGCTATTCAAAAGTACTTAAATAGTACAGCCATAGTTCTATTAATTATGGTACTAACCTTGACAGAAGTGCTTTTTGAGTGAATTGTGTTAATACCTATCAAGGAAATAATCACTTTAAATTAATCTCCATTCAGTTCAAGAACTAAGCTGGTTCTGTCCAGTCACCTAGTAAAAGAGTAAGTACATTAATTGTTGTTGGGATAGATTAGGATCATGGGTATGTTTATGTTTGCTTTGGTTAGAAAAAGGAGGAAAGCAACATCAAAACTTGAGAGCTTTGGAATACAGGAGGCATACTGTTACGTGGGGAAGAAAAGGCGTTGGGAGGTTAAAAGACTGCTTGTCACTTGTAGCTGGGTTTTTTTTCTTTATTACGTGGTAAAGTATACCAAGATCATGGCAGCAAATACAACCCCCCTCTCTGTCTTCCAGGAGGCAGAGATGCTGACTGCTGCAGCTGGGATCTGATGCTGCTTGTGTTACTAACTGCTTTTCCTTTGTGACAAAAACCATACAGGCGAGAACTTCCTCTGTCATTTTTCTTTGTGTCCCCGCTCCTTCTAAGATACTTGCTTCCCAGCCACTTTCCCCTTCTAGTAACCTGGAGTCATGAGAAGAGGTAGCATTCAGCGTGAGGTAGGGATCTGCTGGTCAGCGCATTGGGAGAATTGCGTCCTTGTGGGGAGACTGGCTTTTGTGGGGCTCCTGCAGCGGGGGAGCATGTGCTGTGGCGCAGGGGTCGGCAGAGCCTCGTCTCTGGGAGGCGTGTGCTTGTGCAGGCACTGGTGGTGGTACGCACTCACTGCGATGCCAGAGGAGGGGGGTGTTCCTCTGCACGCCTGTGCAAAGCTGTAGGTGTGCTGTCCTGCCCAAGGGTGTGTTAACCCCGGGGCTGCACAAGGGTGCATTTGCTCCAGGGTGCTGTGTTGTATTGCGTTCCTGTCTGCCCTTCCTTGAAAGTTTTTCACAAAAGCTCATAAAGATGACCTGGTGGTGACCCTTTTTGACTGTGAGCTGCTGCTCCAAACCCTGTGGAGCAATGGTTTCTTCTCAGTCGGTGCTAGGAGGCCAGAGCCGCTGGATGGCAGAATCTCCCAGGGTCGAAGAGGGAGGTCTGGTAGTAGGACTGAGCTGGGCTATGTATCTTGAAGTCTCAGAAGCCACGGTCCAGGTGATACCCAAATGTGCCCGTCAGTGATTAGCTTGGAAGCACATGGGTCCCCCAAGCAAGGTGGTCTTGCAGCAGCTGTGGAGTGCCCGGTGCACCCGGTTGCCTCTTGCTGGCTGCATGCAGGATGTGAGGCAGCTTGTCCCTCTGTGAGCTCTCTCTGGAGTCTCCCTGCTAGCCTGGGGCTGGTTTTCAGTTTGCTTGAAAGGAACCTCCTTTCTGCACGTCTTTGAGTGTCATGTTTGCTGACGTTGGGTCAAAGGCTCAGAACTTTGTCGGCACAATCAGTTACTCTGCTGATGTGTTGATGTGAGCCCGTCTTGAGGACATCTAGCCTGCAAAGGCTGGATAAGGAAAACCTCAGTATTGCCTTCAGTCAGATTACTGTGTGATGAAATCAAGAAAATAAGAATTTAGCCCCTTCTGTGGCAGTACTGGGTTGGTCATGGAGATCATCCTGTTTTAAAAACCACAAGTCACTGAGGGAGAAACAATTGTCGCTTACTGTCTCAGAAGCTGCTGGAGCTGAGATGCACGTTTTGAGAATGCTTTCCCGTCCAGAAGTGGTTTATGAGGCGCAATGCAGCTGTGAGCTAGTTATGACCAGGTGTTTATCTGAAGCGTATCCACAGAAGTGCAGTGTAAAGAGGTAGGAAAGAAAGAAATTGTATAAAATGTATGTCCTGAGATATTATTTCCTCTTTCCCCTTACACATAATATTAAAATGACTAGAAGACAGTATTTCTTAGGGAGATAAAATTTTATTGTGGGGTGCTTTTATTTGGTACTGCTCCATGGCTTTTTCCTTTATGATGCATGCAGCTCTATATACTTTTTTGAGAGGCTTTTGACTTCTGACAACAGTGTTTGTCCCACAGTCAAATCCTGGCTTTATTCAAACTCTGTGAAGATTAATGCAAGCTGCTAGATTTTTCTGCCTACATTGGATTAGCCAGGTACTGTGATGAACGGATGTAGAAGGGTTTATTCAGGACGAGCTAGCCAATGTCTGGCCACCTCCTCTAGTGAGATTTTAAATTCAAAGAGATTGGGCAAGTGCTCTAAAAATGCCACCGCTGGGTTTTCTTGGGGTTTTTTTAGCCTGAGGGAATTTCTGAATAGCGAATAGGTAAAACAGCTCCAGTGAGTGAGTTACTTTGGAGTTCTGCTGTTCAAAAGAAAACAAAATCCTAAGCTAGAGAGAAGTAGCAAGAGCTGTGGATTTCTGCTCAGGTGCTAACTGTGCATTAGCTGCTTAACTGCAGAATAAATATAGTTCGGTTGAAGAGAGATGTTAAATGCAATCAATATCTGTTATGGCAACTTTGTTATGTATCTGTGCTTCTTTGGGGAGGTTCAGTAAAGGAGTAAGAGAAACTAACTGGAAAATGACTTAAGTGCTACAAAGAAGAAAACTTAAGATGATGCAGGCAATGGCAGTATTGATTTTTTTTTTTTTTTTCCCGCTCCTGTTTCTCAGTGACAGAAATTACATGAATAAGAGCAAAATGAAAGAACTAGGAGCAGGGATAATGGATGACTACATGAGAGATTTCCTTTTCTGAGTATGCCATATACATAAAGCGGACGCTGGCTGGTACAGTGGTGACCTGAGTTAGCAGTGCATTGTGTCTGGTCTGGGACTAACACAAGGAAGATGCTGAGGAGAGAGAACTCTTTCCCTGAGGCTTTGGAACTGTAGCCTCTGAATGCTGGTATAACAGGGTCTGCTCTTATTCTTAAAATAGCAGCTGCTTTATATATCAAACAGTCAAAACAGAGAAGGTGGAAGTGGGGGACATTTAGTTTAAGAAAAAAGAATATATGAAAAAAAGCAGAATGGCTTTGTGGATTCATGTCATCTGACCCAACTGAGAAGCAGGTTTTCATTACGGGAAGCATTGTATGGACAATCGTAGGGGACAAAGTTATAAAAGAGAAGGCAGTTTTCAAGAGAATAATTAGGAACTAAAAGGTAAATCTGGGACCCTGGCAAATGGAGAAATCAAGGTATTAAGTGTGAGCCAGAAATACATTGGGTAAATGCAAAATTATTATACTACTAAAAAGTGGTTTGTACTTATCTTTAATGTTTTACAGGCCATTTCTCAGTTTCACTGCCTTTCATATTGTACTAAGTTAATCAAAATTGTCTATCGCTGTGCGTACAAACTGCATATTTTAAACTATTCTTACCACTCACTGTAGTTCTGTGATTATATTATTCATCTTCCTAAGTGCCATTTCTTTCTACTCAGATCTTTAGTTTTCTCTGTGGGTCTGCAAAAGTCGATGTCATTGCTTCTGGGACTCCAGCCAGCATTCATATCATTTTCTGGGGAAGTTTTACTTGTTTCATTGTTTTGCTTTGGTGACATTTCTTTCACTACTGTGGCCCTGATCAGCTGGTTACTATTGTCCTTTGTGGTGGCCCTTATATAAAATAGCCCAGGGTTTCTCATTTTTTGGATTTTGCATACACATCCAGGATTGCAGGAGTTTGGAGAGTAGTCAGGAAACAATTCTCATGACTGGATGGACCAGGTTTTTGTACAACTGTAAGGCTTACCACTTACAGCTTCACTTCTCTCTTCCCCTTTTCATTTGTGGTTCTAACAGATAGGAACATCATATTCCTTTCCTGAATCTGGCTGTTTTAAAGTTAAGAGGTTGAAAAAAGTAGTCTCAAGTCCTCGAAAAATTTCTGGTTTCTTTTCCCTTTGAAGTGTTAATACATCAGGAAAGTAAACAGTCTTGGTCTTTCTTTAGTGCTCTCAGGATGAGGGCAGAGTGCTGTCAGCATGTGAACAGATAGAATGAAACCCTTTTGTTTTGATCCCAGGAAGCAAATCGATTGTCTCCTCCACACCCTCTTTTCAGTTACAGCAGCCTGTGATCCGTGCTCCAGGTTGAAGGACCTGCACTTTCTGCTTTGAGTCTGTGGATGTGTGTGGCCAGCACCGCATTCACCTCTGTGCTTGCCTGCTGTGTCTCCCTAGAGTTGTTCTTTTAAGGCCTCCAGCAGCACAATATGAGGCTCCAAAGACAGTTCTTTGTGTCCTGTGCACTCAACACATCTGAGAATTTCAGGAACTGAAGGAAGAGGCAGGTAAAAAAACCCAGGAGGTAGTGGGAGACCTTCCTTCCCTCGCCCTCCCAGCACTTCTGACAGTGAGCAGCAGTATCTGCTTCTCTTCAGCATCACCCAGACTGCAGCACAGTGTGGACAGCTAAAGCCCTTGCACATATTGAACCTCTTTCTCATTTTTCTTCCCCTGAGACCTCATCCCATCAGTTCAAAAAGTAAATTCAAAGCAAATATTTCAAACCAAAAGCATTCATCTTTTACAAATAGTTCAAGGCTTCTTTACAGTACTGGGAATAAAGCACTGCTGGCATCTCTAATCAGTGCTCTCCTCAGCTGGTGCTTTTGTCTGTGCCCTGAAAATTATGAATATAAGAAAATGTATTGTATGTCTGTTACAAAAACATTCCATTAGGTTTGGGCACTCCGTTTTCTGCTGGCAGGCAAGTGTCATGCAAGGTGCCTTGCATAGTTATGGTCAGGTCTTGCCAAGTCACAAAAAGTCAGAACTGAGTTTATCATGAAGGCAGCTGAGAGATGAAAGTTTTCTAAAAATGTCTTTTTCCTCTATTACCTAACAAATTTGAGAACAAAAGTACCTCAGTTCTTGAAATTCCAGCACCTGTGTTGTTTTGCCAGAGTTCACCACAGCCAGTTGTGTAAGTGGGGTAAGTTATCAATTGTGCGGTTGCAGAATTGCCTCCCTCAGTGCAGGAGGGCTGAGTGGGATTAGAAATACAGAATGGAGGTAAAATGAGATTTGGGTTTGGAGAAAAGTAGGCTGAGTTGCAAGGATGCGAATACCTGTAATGATAATACTGACTGTGATGAAGATCTGTGAAGTGAGCAGGGTGGTGAGTAATTTAAGGGGTTAATAGATGAAGTAGAACAGCAGGAAAGAGAGGCTGGTGGAGCTTAGGCTGGGAAGTGACTTTGCAGGATGGTCAGGAAAGAAAGACGAGAGGTTTTCTGTTACAAGCTGACCTGCAATGGTGCATTTCGTCCCCTGCTCCTCAGACACAGAGGGGCAAGCAGGCAGAAGAGTGAGAAGTGTGGTGATTGACGTGTTGGATGATCTGCCCGAAAACTGAGATGGGAGGAAGTGCTTGTAGCATTCTTTGAGTGGGATGTAGGAAGAAACTAACCTGGTGTCAGAAAATGCTGTTTCAACGAGGCTCAAAGGTAGGATTTTAATTTATTCTAGGGAGGATGGCCGGGAGTGATATATGTCTGCATAAGGGAATGGGATTATATGCCAAGTAAGATGTCCTGGCATTGCCAGGTAAGCTTTCAGGATAGTGATGGAAGTCCCGTCCCTTCAGATACTAAATCTTGTATCAGAGATTTTCCTAAATCGAAATTCATAGTGTGCAAAGGGGCAAACGGCAGCAGTTTGGGAATGAAGATCGGTTGGGGGTTGTCAGTCCTTTCTGGGCTGCAAAGACCCTACTCGGGATGAAATTTTAAGATTTGTGTCATGCTACAGTGTATGGGCTGTGATTGTGACACTTCTGTTTCCACCCCACAGCATTCAGCTCTGCCCTCAGCTGCCGCGGGTTGGGGTTGTGCTGCCGGTGGGACGTGGCTCACAAGGCGCAGGTCTGTGGTGGCACCTTCTGACCAAGCCCAGCCTTCCCGCAGGGCTCTGCTGTGAGAAGCAGCACGCGGGCGCGTGGTGCATCACTGTCACCAGGAGCTTCACACCTGCACCTGTGTGCATGCATGTGCGTGTGGAAGCAGAGGGCAGAACCTGGCATTTCATATGAAGACTCAGGTGCTGACATACCTTCATACAGAGCTTGCGAGGGATTATTTCCTTACAGCAGTAAAGTGCTTTTGAGAAGAATGTGAGCTTTGTTTCCTGCAAAAATCTTAACTTATTTCTAGGCTATAAGCTGACTGGAAGGTAGGACTTTGTCCCTGAGTGAGCACTCTTACTTACACACTAGTGTGTTTGGGGTTGTCATTTCTCCAGTGTTTTTTTTAGAATGTGAGAAGCATTTTACTAGCTGAAGGATGTGATTAATTCATGAAAAGTAATGACTGCAATATTATTAGATTTTGTCCTCAGGGGCACTGGCTTTGGAGACCACCACCGAACGCCAGTCCTCTAGAACAAGGTCAGTACCAGAGCTGGGGCCGTTCCTCCTGTATGGCACTGAAGTGACAACTGCAGTTCCCGAGCTGGAATACTAAAGGTGCGCTCGGGCTACGTGCTGCTTACCACAGGAGGGTGAAGGGAAAAATGTGCTCAAATGACCTCAAGTTAAATTGGATGAGGAGTCTGATTTCTTTGTTGTCTAGGGCAGGAAAAAAAGAAGATTTAGAAGTGTTACAGTTTGAGCCTTGGGATGCACAGCTGTGCTGAAGCAAAGCTCTGTTCCCTCCCATTTTTTTATTACCTTTCAAATTGAATGTATCCTAGGTTATTTAGAACGACGGGTGGTGTTACATGGGGACATTGTTTTGCCGTCCCTTGGCAGGGCCCTGCAGGGCGCAGCAGCGGTGCAGCTCAGGCAGCGGCAGCAGCCGGGCTGCGGGCTGGTTTGCTCTGCAGGGAGGCAAGCCGTGGGAAGGGTAGGGTGCTGCTTCCTGGGATCTGCTGCTGGGTGGGGGCTGTGGGGCCCCGGGGAGGCAAGGTGGCTGGTTCAGCTAGCTGTGCTGAGTGGCTGGGGAGTAAATGGGCAGCATGAGAGCACCTAGAGCAGCATTAACCAGCAGCTGTGCCCGCAGCTCCATCGATTTAAAGCCTTGAGTGGGAGGTGTGAGACAGAGAAGGACAGATGCTCAAGAGCAACTTCACGAGTGAAATGCTGAAGGGTGGTGTAATTTAGGTGTGCTCTGCACCATTTACATTAAGCTGACACTGCTGTGTGCATTGGCAGCTGACTGTATTACCGCAAGCAGCGTGGGGCACGACTTGCTGCCCGGCACCCAAGGAAAGCTGCTCGTGCAGGTCCTGAAGCTTCCAAACCTGCTAGAAGCAGAGCCCGTCTCATGGGTGTTCGTAGCACGTGTCTGAGTAGCCCTGAGCTTTGCAGCCTGGCCAGCACCCGTTCGAGTCTGCAGGCAGGAAGGGCCTGGAGGGGTTCAGGTCGTTCCTCTGATCCACAGAAAATGTATTTTTGTGCCTGATGCAGACGCAGGGGTTGGAGGCTGTTAAGACCTGCTGCCCTTCTTTCTGCAGCACAAGTTGTAGGGTACTAGAAGCATTCTGTAGCTGTTAAGGGTTACCACCTTCTGGACCCGTACAGGCAAAACTTCAGGCATAGCTGCTTGGAGCAGCCAGAGGCCGTGCAGTGACCCTGACTACCCACCAGCCCTGTGTTGCATGCCCTGCAGTTTCCCCGTGACAGACATGTGCTGACAAACACCGGCGTTTGGCTGGGTGTGCCGAGCAGCGTCAAAACACCTGACACACTGCCGCTCTTGGGAGTTCAGGAAGCAGATGTTCATGAAGAAAAATAATTGTCAAATACTTGTTTACGCTATTTTTCCATAAAACATTGTTTATTTGTGAGCCTGCATATAATGCATGTAATAAAAAAGAAGCCACCAACAATCAATCACTTGAGGCTGCATCTTTTTGGGTTTGTTTGCCTGATGGTGTTCCAGAGGGAAATCCTCTATTTCATCTTTCCTCAGTGACATGTACAGACCTTGAAAATCACAGGAGCTTTCAGACAGCTTGCTCTTGTATGGCAGCTGGCTGTGGTTTCCAGTGCTCATGGATGTGGCTTTAACTCAACTGCTTTAGCTTGGTTCCAGAGATCCAAAATAAATGCTGGATTTCTCTTGCTGCGTGCCTCTTGACCCCCGCTAGCACTGCGGGCCTGCGCAGCTGGCTCCCTCTGCGGATGGTCAGCGCTGCCCCAGCTCAGGGATTGCTGAGCAGTGAGGTAAGGTGCTCTCTCCGCGGCAGAGCACGTAGGGCTGGTGGAGTTTCACGCTTGGATTCTCAGCTGGCTGTGCAGTATTTAAAAACGAGGTCTGTGCTCACTTACACAGAGTGACCTGTCTCAGCGTATGCACGTTTAGTTTCCAGATTTTCAAACTTGCACTTTGGATATCTGATCCCAGTGGTGGGGTTTTTTTTTTCCTTTTAATAATTTTTGGCAGGCTAAACAATTTGGTTAGCATCAGGAGAGCTCCTTTTCTGTTAAGCCATATGGCTTTTTGTTAGGAACAAATGCTCTATTTATTAATTTTTGTTTGTTTTGTGCAGTGTTAAAAATACCATGGCATTTGGGTTTTGTGTTTTCTGGTCTGTGATTCACTGTTGAAGGCAGGCCAGCCTCTGATTGAAGTGCAGTGTTACGGATGCTTGCTGTCTTCTCTAAGTAGACTATTTTGGAGCTGCAAATGGGAGCTGAAAGTTTTCCAAAGCCAGGATGTTATAACTGAATCTGGTTTCTCTTCCAGACATTCCCATGCTGTGGGAGGTAACAGCTTAAAAGGTTGCAGGAGAGATACCTTCTGCACCCACTTCCTCGCTTCCCAAAACCGAATGCAGTGTTCAAAATACTCATTGACAGGCAGTTGTGATGTGGACCTTATTCCTGAAGGAAATACTAGCTTGTCAGCTCTTAAATGATTTTATTCTGCTTTTGTATGCCCAGTCAGTTAAAGAACTGTCACCATTTTTTAACATATATGAAAGTCGAGTGCCAATACATGAAAAAATGTCTGACACTGTGTCAGTCTAAAAACTCACATTTTTGAATCCGCATCCCCTGGGTCTTGGTCTAGCACTTGACCTTGATGTGGGGAAGTTGTGGCCAACTTCACTAATTTTTAAACAAAAAGAGTCCAGGCTAATTATCCTTTTTTTAGTTCCAGCTGCCTGGCATGGAAAGAAAGGAAAAAAAAAAGCGCGCAACTTTCAAAGTAGATAAAGGTCAATAAATTGTATTAATTTTTCTGTTATTGAAAATAACTTACGATTTTTGAGTTCATTGGCTGTCTAAGCACAATTAGCACTAAGTTTGTGTCTGTAGCAGGATGTAATTACATCAGGGCAACACGTACCTCCTGTTGCTATTTGTGCTGAAACGTCTGGTCAAACCACTGCAGAATTTCTCAGCGGAAGCCACTGTCTAACGTTTGATTCTCTGTGTGTCTTCCAGCTTGCAGGGTATTTTTGGTTTGTGTGTTAAGCTACAAACATGCAGAGTCATAACGTCGGTGTGAGAAAATCAACAGTGCAAACGGGAAGCGAGTACCACCGTGTCTGTCGTCTTGTGTCGGTTTTGTGCCAAGTACAGCCCGTGTGCTGCAGGCTGTTGCTCTGCAGCTCTGCAAATGCGCTGCACTTGTGACGGACTTTAATGCATGGTTGCAGCCAGTCTTAAGACAGACTGTTTTACCAGGGAGGAGGGAAGAGGGGGCTTCACATCTCATATGTTTGTTTACAAGACCCTTTTTTTTGGTAGTTTTTGCCCTTTCGATGAAGGAAGAAGAAAGGTGTAATGACCAAGAAGTGACTAACGTTGAGCAGAGTGTGCAAAGACTCCAGTGGAACATCGGACACTTGAGACTGTTGCAACCAGGTTTTGAGCAAAAGGATGAAGATGCTAAAAAGCTTGATTCGAGTAGCATTAGTCCTGGATAAAGGGGATTAAGCCTACATATCTGGCTAATCCCGTTGTTTTGTAAATAAGTCAGCCTCTAGTACAGTTTCTCAAAGAAAAGCAACGGAAAGGCGTTGGGTTTTTTTGACTGCACTTTACAAGCTCTTTCTACATTGAATAATTTCAGGAGTGTTCCATAAAAATCACAGTTTGTTGGCTGACTGCAAATACAGTGTACTAATAAGTGTTTTTTACCTCTAGTTGCTGTTACTTCAGAACTAGTACAAAATATACAAGGAACCTGAATAAAGCAAGCTGTTCCTTGAGAAAAGGGAATGCTGTTTTTCAGCATGCCATTTATTTATTTAGTAAGTGAAGATTGGTACTGTGTCTTTCTGAAACCTACCATCGGTGGTAGAGAATGGCAGCTCTGTAGGGTATTCTTACATTACCATACTAAAGCCCAGCATTTAGCAACCCACCCCTAGTCTGGTGTCTGATCAGAAGTGATGGTGTCTTTCTGAGAATTAATTCCAGCAGCTGAATAAATAAGTGCTCTTTCAGATTTTAAGAGTAGTTGAAAAATACCGGCTTTTCCTCTTTGTGGTCAGCTGCAGTTTACACAGACTTGACATTGACTGGTAGTACATTAGCAACTCCTTGTAACAAACTCAACTGAGGAAGGTGCTTGCTTTTAGGTTTGTTGTCATTGGATACTGCAGTACTGATTTACATTACTGGGAAGTGCTATTTTTACTGCAAGTCTGCTCCAGCCTCTGGCAATACCAGCTATTTCAGCACAGTCCCTGCCTCCTGCCCCTCCAGTTGGCATCTCTGTTGTCACACAACCAGATGCTGCCATTTGTTTATTTCTGCCTCCCCAAATTGCTCTGTGGCACTGCTCACCTCTAACCTGCTCACTCATTTGTGCTGCTCCGCTGGACTGTATCCTCCGTATCAGCGAGGTGAGCAGCTCCTGCCTTCCACATCTCCCCAGCTTGGCTTCAGGCTCTTTCAGGAAAGACGCCGGTTTCTTAACTCTGAAAGCCTGCTTTGCTGCGTAGCCAGTGCTGTGCAGAACAGCCTCGCTCACATGGCTTTGCAGATGTGGGGAAGATACAGCATGAAGTTGATCCCTGTGAGATAGGTTGGAAGATTTTTGCTGCTGTGTGGTGCTGTCCAGTCTCGCACAGTGTTGATAGTGGGCCGTGACCGGCTCTTGCAGCAAAGCCTCACATACCTTAATAGCGCAGCATTTTCTCTTGCACCGTGGGGCCAAGGGCCAGACGTATGCCCACAGGCTATGATCTGCCAGCTGATGGCACATGGCATTGCAAAGGAGCAGAGCCACACGGAGGATTTGTTGGCCACCACTGGCAGCCTGCATTGGAGCTGCTGCTGTGTCATGTGGCTCTCCAGGACACTCATGCTGTTGCTTTGATCCCACAGATTTTCTGTCACCTGGCACATGGAGTCCTGCAGGGGAAGAAAGCTGAGACTGGAGGGATGCCCCCTGTGATGCATTGGTAGCTTTTTTAAAAATCAGCCTTGCAGATCTTACAGGAACGGACCGCGGCTTCATTCTGCAAATGGAGGTTACAGCAGAGCAGTGGAAGAAGGACTTGGTGTGCTTTCCCCTTTTTCCTCTTCCTTCCCCACAACCAACTGAAAACTTCGATTTCTTTTGGGCAGCAAGACACTCCCTTTTCACACAGACACTGCTCTTTTCTCCTGTGGGGCAGGTAAGAGGCAGCTGTCTGCCCAGGATAGGTTGGTTTCTTTCTTTTCTACCCCAAAAGTAAGACTAATAGCAAGAGTTACCTCTCTTCCCCAAGTGACTGGGTGAGGTTGAGAAGCTGCGGACAAAACCTGGCTTTTCTATCCTGTGTGGCTTCCTTGAAGTGACAGTGATAGCTCCGAGTACGAGAGCAGTGATGGTCACGCATAGTCATGCACGCACCGTTGCATTACTGCGAATGGCATCTGTGTATGCAGCAAGGACAAGGCAGTCGCACAGCCCAAATAAAGGGACGACGACGATGACCATTACTGTTGTACCTGAGTGCCTGGAAATTAGGACGTGGCAGAAGCCACAATGTTGGTTTAAATGTCATTCAGCCCCTTTCCCAGCCTCCTGAAGCATGATGTGGTAGTGGGGGCAGGGGCAGCTCTGTTTGCCCCCAAGATGCCATGCAGACACTCGATGGGTTTCTCGGTAAGGTGAAACTTTCAGGCTGTGTGTGCAAACGGGTGCTGGTTGAGATGGGGGAGAGCTGACAGCAGTTGGCGCTTCTCCCCCCCCCAAGGCGGGCACGTGAGGAATGAGACGTGTACTTAATTGCAGAGGGTGCTGGGGGCATTCGGGGATGCTTGCAGACATTACAGTGATGAGGTGCGGGGTCCTGGTCCAGTGCACGCCTCTTCTGTGCATTCCCTAGAGCTTCATCCTTGTAGTGGGTTGACCTTGGCTGGACACCAGGTGCCCACTAAGCTGCTCTGTCACTCCCCCTCCTCAACTGGACAGGGAAGAGAAAAATACCTCAACCCGTGAGCCTTTTGTAAGGACAGGGAGGTCACTCACCGGCTACTGTCATGGGCAAAACAGACCCAACTTGGGGAAATTAATTTATTGCCAATCAGAGTAGGACAGTGAGAAATAAAACCAAATCTCAAAACACCTTTGCCCCACCCCTCCTTTCTTCCCTTCTTCTCAGGCTCAGCTTCGTTCCTGGTTTCTCTGCCTCCTCCCCTCTGGAGCAGCGCAGGGGGCCGGGGAATGGGGGCTGTGGTCAGTTCATTGCACATTGTCTCTGCTGCTTCTTCCTCCTCGTGCTCTTCTACTGCTCCAGCCTGGGGTCCCTTCCCATGGGCGACAGTCCTCCATGAACTTCTTCAATGTGGGTCCTTCCTACGGGCTGTGGTTCTTCACAAACCACTCCACTGTGTGTCCTTTCCGCGTATCCTTCCCATGGGATGCCATCCCTCAGGGATGGACTGCTCCAGCCAGCACGGGTCCCCTGTGGGGTCCCAAGCCCTGCCAGCAAACGTGCTCCAGCCCAGACTCCTCTCTCCTCAGGTTCATGGGCCCTGCTGGGAGCTGCTTCAGCACAGGCTTCCCACAGGGCGATAGCCTCCTTCGGGCATCTCCCTGCTCCAGCATGGGGCCTGCCATGGGCTGTGGGTAGATGTCTGCTCCACCACAGACCTCCATGGGCTGAGAGGGACAGCCTGCCTCACCATGGGCTCCTCCACAGGCAGCAGTTCCACCCCCACCCCACCCCGCCTTAAATACACTATCCCAGAGGGGCTGCTGCTGTTGCTGACGGGCTCAGCCTTGGCCAGCAGTGGGTCCACCTCGGAACTGGCTGGTGTGGGCTCCATCAGACATGGGGGCAGCTTCTGGCATCTTCTCACAGAAGCCGCCCGTGTGGCCCCCCACTACCAAAACACCTTGCCACGCAAACCCAATACAACCCTGAACGCCCTTGTCCCAGGCTGTACTCCTCCATCTGTCCACCCCAAATTCAGATCGTTTCCAAGGACTTGTGTCCTGAGTTCCCAGGTCTCTTCTGTTCCTGTCATTCCCTGTCCTGCTCCCCCCTTTTTTTCCTACCCCCTTCTCACTTGACCACCTTCTGCTCCTCTGATGTCTCCTCTGCTTTCCTCTGTGGCTCGTTGATGCCTCTTCTCACTTCTTGCGTGACACTGTCCCCATTTCCCTGCTGAGCTGTTTTTGGTTTCCCCACACTCTTAAGTCTGTGCTGGGCATGCTCCCTCTGTCCATTCCCAGCCTCTCTGCAGAGCAGCCAGCACTCCCACAGCCACTGCTTTGCGTTAACCCTGGGCTCCGAGAACCTTGGTGCAGCTGCAGTCCTAAGGTTTTGTGGACCGTCAAGTGTTTTGTATATTTTTATTTTGCATTTTTATAGTACCTTGGTGATTTTCAGCTTTTCTGTGCTGTTTTGTCCAGCTACTGGATAGAGAAGCATGCGTATTTTTTGATTCAGTGACAGACCAGTGGTGTTAGCTCTTTCAGCTGTTCATTAGGTTCTTTAAAATCATTTTTGTAAAGGACAAGTTGAGGTTTTTCTGCCATGTCCCAGTGAGAACTCCAGGTGTGATGCTGCTTTCCTCGAGTGCCTGGTGTACGACCTGAAGAGCAGGGCTCTGGAACACACAAAGGCTACGGGAGGGTGCACCAACACGTAGTCAGTGTTGCAGGCTGTTGAGTTCACAGGCGGCTTCCTAGCTAAACCCAGAATTGCTTTGGCAAACTCTGCACAGCAGGTGACACATGGAGAGGTGTGCTTCTAGTGCTTGATCCTGTGCTGCTGCTGAGCTGCACGTGTCCGTACGGCTTCCCCCAGTGATGATTCTTCCTTTGTGGGAGTAAACTCTTTTGTAGGCTGTACATCTTCTGACAGCCTGTACCTTCTCCTCCACATCTGCACTGCTCTGTGGGGTCACTTTTAAAACCCAGGTAGCTTTCTCCATGGGGAATATGTGACAAATATGCTTCGCATGTAAAATTACTGTTCCAATATTTTGTGGTGTCTGTGAATTGCCTTTCTGTCAACAGTCAGCAGTTAGTTTGACCTGGCAGGTTTAGCATGTGCTTTTAGTGAGGGTCCCCCACCACGCAGGACAGATTCACAACTGAATTGTGATCAGTTGCTCAGCACACACTGATAAGCTTAAAATCAGAGGATGGGGAATGTTGGCTGCCTGCAAGCAAGGTGCCAGTTTTATTACCTTCAGAGTTTATTGCCCTTCCTGATTAAAATCCCAAACAATCCCCACCATCACCTGTGTCTGTAAACCTCCCTTACATGTGATGTGAGGTGAGTCGGTGTGGCTGGGAATGCACACAAGGCAGGTGGTGCAGGCTGTGTGTACTGAGCGCAAATCACACTGGGCTCAGCAGTCGTTTTCCTTCTCTGATGATTTATTTACAGTTTTAGAATGACCTTGGGTGGGAATGACTGCTCGCTCCACCCCATCTCCTTGCCTGCACTTCCACGCAGACCCCCTCAGTGGAAGCTCCCCAGGACTGCAGACCCGTGCCACGCTCCCGGCTGTCCGAGGGGCTCCTCGTGCCTCCGTGTGTGGCGGGGCGGTACGAGCTGGTGCTCTTGGCCGCCCTTCCCATACAGGGGGAGAGTGGGTTCTGCGGCATTTGGCTTATGACAGCGTTGTGTACTTGCGTCCAAAATACAAATTGTGCTAGCTCCCTGCCTGATGTTGGAGAAATGAACATTAAGTCCTACCCCGCTGCATGGGCCTGACTGCATTTGATGAATTGGAGTCAGTGCTGGCAAAATGTAATTGCTTATAATTATGACAAATCATGCGCAATGCTCATACTGTGAACTACAAAGCTTTTGTCCACTATGGCTTATCCAGCTGCTTAAAAAGCTCTCCTGTTAAAGTGTACAAAGCTGGGAAACAGCCTTCAGGATCTTGTTGTTCACATTTTGTTGAAAGCACTGAAAAAAAAATTGATCTGTGTGAAGAATTTGCTACTGTTCCCCAGAGTTCCTCCTGGTGGGGGGGAGCAGGAGCTGGACTGCAAGAACAGGGGATGGCTCAGCAGTACATCGAGATGAAAGCAAGGATGGCTATTAAAAGGAAGCCTGAGCATTGCTCTTGATCTGTGTCCTTGATAAAAATCCCTAGTGATGTTTGTCCTTCCAGTAACAGCTGCAGGCATGTTGTTTCCCCTCTCCCTGTGGTACTGGACAACCTGGTTTTTTGGTTTTGTGTTTTCTGTGGTGATTTCTGGTATCAGAAGCGTTTGTTTCAGCAGATGCTAACAAAGCGGGTGTGCATGAGGGTACAGTCCATTTGTCAGTTCACCTTGTGTGAGCACAAAACGGCCTGCACAGGCGGCTGCCGTGGCTCTCGGTGGGCTGTGTTGCTGTGGTTCGTGGGCAGTGCTGTCAGCATGCGGCAGTTCTGTTTACAGAGCACCGCCGAGTCCTGTCCTGGCTGGAGGTTTTAAAATGTTGGGTACCTTCATAGCCACAGGCGTTTGGAGCTGTAATTGCTGAGATAAGAGTGCTGCAGTTGGTGGGGTGGAGAATCTGATCCTCCCAAGTACGGCACTCCTGCTCGGCAGGCTGTCTGCCCTTGGTAGGGGGAGGGGAGTCCCAGCCCACTGCTGGGTATAACCCTGGGGGGGGGGAGGATCCTCTGGCGTGGCAGGTCTAATCACCAGCCAAGTTCTTCTCGGTAAATACTCTTCCCCTCTTTTCTGTCTTTCAGTGTCAAGATGGTGCTGATGTGGACCAGCGGGGACACATTCAAGACTGTGTACTTCATCTTGAATCAGGCCCCCTTCCAGTTCTCCATCTGCGGACTCCTGCAGGTTTTTGTGGACATCACTATCCTCCTGCAGGTTTACCTGTACAGCCAGTACCCTCAGAAGCCCGCATCCCACACTGCACACCCAGCCAGCACCAAGGCCCTGTGAGGGGCTTGGCAGGACAGGCTGCAGGCCGGCGGCGCTGCAGAGCCAGCCACGGCGGCTCCTCTTCCACTGTAAATACTCCTGTGTTGCCAAGGTGAAAGCAGAAATGAGAACAAGGATTGAAAATCTGGCTGCACTTCCACCTCGGGAGGTTTTATTTTAAATAACTTGCTCTCTCTGTTTTCAGACTTCGCTGTACAGAACTGTTTCTTGGTGGGGGAGGGGCACTTTATTTTTGCATATGTACCTATGAGCCTTATACATTCACGAATGTTTGTATATTTAATCACAAGGGCTGGATGGTTTGTGTTTTTAATGCTATTTAAAAATGTTACACCACAAAAATAATAGGATATTTTGTTTGAAACTTTTACCTATTTATATAATATAAAGTCTGTATATTAGCAGGAGGTCCGTGGCATATGCTAGCATTCAGTATCTCCGTGATGTAGGAAGAAGCATTGAAGAGCAAGTGCAGGAGCTTTCTCTTGCCTTGAAGAAGGGTGTCTGCTGAGCAGAGAAGGTGAGGGCGGGAGGCCCCGCGAAGAGGTGAGCAGCCAGAAATGAACCCGCCAGGTGCAGCGTAAAGCATCGGTGCACTAAGGAGTGAATGGCAGGTGTTCACCCCGCAGTGGATCAGCGCTCGACATGAGGTGATGAAGGTGGTCTGAGCATGCACGGTGCTGGAGCCGTGCTTAGAGCAGGCACAGCTGGTCAAGGGCTCAGCCAAAGGAGGAGCTAACAGGAGACTGCAGGTAACTTTGGTAGTCGTGCTGTGAAGCGATGGGTTTTGTTTGAGCAGCCCGCCCCGCGCCCAGGGCAGCTCTGCTCCTCCAGCTGTGCGCAGCGCAGAGCTGGGCTGCAGGAGTCTTTCACAAACAAGGGCCAGCAGATGCATGTTGCCTGTATCGCCAGGCAAGTTATTTCTAGATGGCAATTGAGCCACAAAGGTAAACGCCACTCCGCTTCCATTGCCTCAGAAGGGGAAGTGAAAAAGCTTGAGCCAGAGAAAAAGCCGTATCCTGTGGAGCAGGACTAGCATCTGACAGCTCCGTTTGCTGAGGCTGAGATTCATCTTCATGTTATTTAATGCCAAACAAGAACCATTGGGGTATTTCTTGTACTGACTCGACAAGGAAGGGAGACCACATTTTTCTTTTTTCTGTTGCTTAAGATCTTCTAGGCCCTTAGAATAATCAGCAGCCTGTACTTAGACTGGGAAAGCTGCAAGAGCAGAGAGTTTATTTATAAACACAGATGTTGTCTATAGTGGCTGTTTGCCAGTGTAGGTCACCGTGCCCTTTTGGAGAACGGCATGCAGCTGGCGGCCGCAGGTGGTGGGGACCCGCAGGTCCTCGCTGCTTTGGGAGGCTCCCTCCCTGCTGCCAGGCGAGTCCTGCTGAGCACGGCAAGGTGTCAGAGCTGTCACAGGTTTTCAAGAATCGCTTTTTTCTGCAGGATTAGCCCAAGAGCTTATGTTTTTGTACTGATGGCAGCAAGTCTGAGGTTTAGTAACTTTAGTGTGTAAGTTAGGTGCTTCCCCTGCCTGGTTTTATTTGGGAACCCCGTGATTTGAGTCTGGACTGTCCTCGTTGGTGGCAAAGTGTACTCTGGAGGGGAGGCGTCAGCAAGGCTGCGGCAGTGGTTGTGTGATGCTGGGCTGGGGATGTCTCTCACGTGATGGGGAAGAGCGGGCTGTCCCTGTCCCTGTGCCCTCCTGACTCCCCAGGTAGCCCCGGGCTGACATCGGGGCTCCCACTGCACGTGCCACTTGGTTCTGGAGGACATGGTGGTGGCAGGGGCAGCCCCAAACGCAGGCAGAAGTCCTGCCCTGTGGCCAAGCCCTTTGGCGGGGGCAGTGCAGGGGGTGGAGGGAGGGGCGTCCTCAGGAGGTCCCTGCTGTCCCTCTGGTCCATACCGAACAGAGTATGTTCAGTTCTTTCAGGCCTGAAGTGACCTTACGAAGACTATGTACCTGGCGTGGCAGACTATGAATGTTTTGTTCCTCTCTTTTCTCCAGTGTCCTGGCTGTGTTACAGGAGCATCTGGGCTTTTGTCTTTTTTAATTGAAAACTTACTTAACAACTGGCTTCTCCAGTATGATGCTTTAATGAGGATTGTATTTCTACTGTATGCAAACAAAGACCTTCTTGTGTGTTTTAATGGTCTGAAGGGGTTTTTTTAACTTGTAATGATTAGATTTTTGTATATGGTGGTCTTTTTCTAATATTCTATGAAACGGGGATATAATAAATAAATGGCTCTTAAGAAATATACTTCTGTATGTTACAGCTTCACCGGGGAGTGCGCAGCTTTGGCCACCTCTTTGGCTTTGAACTACAGGTATTACTGAGGATAAAACAACTGTTGTTTTTTCCTTTTGGGACTCTTCCCTGGGCAGATTCCCGAGTCTGTCACCAGTACCCAAACCAGTGAGCTCTGCAGACCAGTCTCACACCAGAGCTGCAAATGCTGGAAGAGAAGCCAGTGAAACCATGTCCAGGTCATCTTCTGTATGTGGCATTTAGCAAGGTAGGGCTCTTGGCCAGGAACTCTTGAACTTCATCTTGGAAGATACTTTAGGAGCAGAATATTACGGAACTTTGTTTTTGTTCTTTCATTTAAGTATCTGTATCAATGATCACCTCAGAGAATAAGAAATCAATTACTTTAAATACATGTCTTTGAATGTATGGCACATTTCATGGAGTTTATTTTCTCTGTCAGTTGCAATGTTTTTTTAAATAAAAATTACCTATTATATATAAATTGTAGTGTGGCTTTTGTTCAGATGATAAGAGTTGCGAGCTGCTTAACTCGTACTGTAACTCACCTTGTCTGGAGCACTGTCTATAGGAATAATTAGCATGCTTTTTGCTCCTGATGGGGGGATAATGTCCTAAGGTTGTGATGCAGGATTCCGGATTTCTGTCCCCTGCTTTTGCATCCATCCTGGGGTAAACTTACCTTCATGACCATTTAACTCTTCCATGCTTGTGATGCTCACAGTGAAAACAAATTACTATGTATTATTATGATGTAGTTTTATTATTATTATTGTGTAGCTTTAAAAAAAACCCTGTATCATGCAAACTGCATAATGAGGTCAAAGACTGGACACAGCTGAGGGACATGCTCTGCAGCTTCTGCACAGAAAATCGGGAAACCGAGTGTGTCATCTCATGGCCAGCCACGGTGCCAGGAGGAGCCTTTCCCTGTGACCCAGGACATGGGAGAAGCGAGGAGGGGTCGGAGCAGCCCTGTGGCCGGCATGGCTCCTGGGCCCTGCCGGGCTGCTGCTGCTGCGTGCCATGGCTGTGGAAACTGGGGAAGGGGAGTCGGTGAGGAGAGGGCTGCGGGCGCAGGGGAGAGACGTGGGGGAGACTGACCTTGCTCAAATGAGGGGCTGAAGGGAGGGGCTCCTGTGGGGGAGGCAAGGAAGGAGAACCAAGACCTGGAAGGGCAAAGGTAGGTAAGTCAATGAATTGCAGGTAAAGGAGGAAGAAGATGAGGGTGGGGAGCAAAACCTGCCTGCTCTCAGAACCTGTGGGCAATGGAGAGCACGGGGGGCAGTGGCCCCAGCGGTTCCTGCAGCAGCCGAGCCTGCTCATTACCCACAGGGGCTGCACCAAATTGTACTGGTGTTACCGGCCGCTGCTCTGGCCTTCACTGAGGGGAAACTAACGGTAGGACTGGCCCTAAATGAAAAAACGGGGAGCCCCTTCCGGACGTGGGCACGCCGGCAGCAGCTCTGGGTGCTGCCGCAGGGCCCGTGTGCCGCTGGCCGGGGCAGCGCTGGCCCTGGGTGCGGGCAGGGCCTCCCTCAGCCGCGCTGGGCAGGTGGCTCCGCGGGCACAGGGCCCCATGGCTGGGTGTTAGGGTGCCTGTACCACGTATGTCGTTGCAAATAATGTTTCAAGATGAAAGGCAAAGTTCTGATTCAGCACTGGGTAGTAGAGCAAAAGTTGGGCCACAGATGCTGTTTGTTAAATTTGGTGGTGATCCTTAACACCGGCTCGAATGCCAGGAAGGTTGCGGGGACCTGACTGATAGCTGTGGCTTTGCTGGTGGCTTTCTGCAACAGAAAGAACATGTTAACGTGTAAGTAATAAACACGCTGCCTGGGTGCCTGTGCCAGCAGCAGTAAATACGACGGGGACTCTAACCAAACGTGAGGCATGCCCTGCGGTGGGGCAGGTCTGCCGCCAACAGCCCTGTAACGCGGCCGGGTCCCACGCGGACAGCAGCATCTGGAAACACCCCAACAGCAAATGCAGACTTTGGACCTCAGACCCCCATCCTGCCCCTTCTGCATCGCCCTTTGCATGGAGCTGGCTGGTGCTGGCTGAGCTGTGCTGGGAGACCGAAGGGCTTTGCTCAGCCTCAGGTGGGCCAGCAGAACCGTGCTGGATTTCTCTACCCCAGAGACCCTCCATCCATCTCTCTCCTCTTCCACCCCAAGGCTGCATGCTCTTCTCAGGCTGTAGCTTGCGGGTGCCAGGCCCTGCAAGAGCCAAGGATGCTTCGCCGCGTGAAGCACCTGTGAGGCTGCTGCAGACCGTGCCTGATTGAGCCCATTGGCGCCAGGCAGCAGCCTCTGCCCACGCTGCTGCTCAGGCGGTGATACCCCATCACAGATTTTACGATGACTGCATTTCCTTAACTGGGGTTGCTGTGAGGCGGAAGGTGATGGCTCTGCATGTGCTGCACGAGCAGGAGGAACTGTGTCTGGCTTTTGTGCCATTCCCTCCCCTTTACCAGTTACCGCACCCTTAGCTCTCAAACGTGGTTACAGTTTTCAGATTATGACTGTTGCCAGCTGCCAGAATTTGTCCGCCCAGGCCCCCGCATGCTGCCACCGAGATGGCCGTCTAGAGCAGGCGGCTTTGCTCACATTGCTGTGAGTCTGTCCCATTGGAGAGAGGAATTGTTTTTTCCTTGGGGCAAAAGCAGTGTGCTGCAAACATGAAGCACCAGACTGCATTTCAAAGAAATGTGTGTAACTGCCTGCTGGCACCGGCATGTGTGCAGGCAGCAGTGTGGCATTTATTATCGTTAGAGATAAATGGCCTTAAATCATGTGTGTGCTGTGTCAAAGAAAAAAAAAACCCAACCACCACCACACACAACAAACGCAACACTTCTCCAGCGGCTGATCCAAAGCAACAAGCATCACCCGTAACAACAGCTGCGCCGGCGACTCGCTCTCCTCTGGGGATTGCTCATGCCTGGCAATGTGTGCACTGCAACTTCATACAGCTTCCGAAAATAATTTGTTTAAAAAGTTCCTGGTTTATATTTGTTTCCTCATCTGTCGTCTCAACAGATAAAATGAAACTTTATTAAAAGCCAGGCCTTGACTAACAGACATAATGAGGAGGTTTTGTCACTTTATTAAAACTCCGTGTGTGTTGGAATTAATTATGTGCCTTTTGAAAACTATAAAGAACTCACTATTGCAGGACAATAGCAGCTTCAAGGAGCAGAGCAATAACATGGTGTGTGTCATCAGTCTGTTTTCCAAACAGCTGCTGAGCTGCAGTTAGCTGTCCTGGTGCTGGTTTGTTCCGTGCTGCGGGGCCAAAGGCAGCATTCATTCATGGCTGTTCGTTAGCACCACGAGCGTCAAACTCTTCATTCTGCTCCAGCATGGTTCTTCTAACAGTAAACTTCATGCTGCTGGTCATTCATGGGCCTTGCTGCTGGAGGAGATGTATTCTGCCCCCTCCGTGCACGCTAGCCGTGGTTCCTGCATTCACACCTGCGGCAGAGCATCAGCCAGCACCTGGTGCACAAGAACCAAGGTACCCGGAAGGTGAACTTACGGGCTCCCCTGGTGCATGTTGGGTCCCACCTGCAGACCGAGCACCCAACCACCACCATAAATGCCCTTCTGCCCCCCCAGCACCATGCCACACTTTGCCCTCCCCCCACCGCTCGCTGCTGATTTACGTTTGGCTGGCTGCAAAGCTGTACCCCTGAAGCCAAATCTTAATAAGCCTTAATGCAAGAAACCACGTTTAAATAAAACCAATAAAATGAAAATCTCTCATGACTCACAGCAGCCCAGTGCTGGTACCGCTCTGCCAGCAGCCTGAGTCAGCCCAGGCACCAGCCCCCAGCCCTCGCCCCCCCGGCCCGGCACAAGGGCTGCCGTCCCGCTGGTGGGGCTATGACCGGCCAGCAGCACCTGGGCGAGCGCGGCTGCGTTCAGTTCCATGCGGCTGGGGGTCTGGGGACCCAGGGTCGGGGGCAGGTTTGCTGCTTCCATCTCTCGCAGCACTCGCCTGCGGGCTGTTTGTGTAACGCACCTGCTGCTCTGAGCTGTGGGGCGGCGGTGCTGTAGCGATGCTGCTGTGGGGCAGAGAGCCCCATGGCGTGGGGCTCTGGCTGCAGCCCCCACATGCACGGCTTCCCATCAGCACCGTGGCACCCTGCCTCCCTCCTGCACCCCCACATCACCAGCTGTGAGCATTCAGCAACAAAGCTGCTCGGTTTTATTAAAATAGTGTAACCTTTTATTTTCCCTTGCTCCATTCCTGTAAGGAACGGCTTAACATGGGAGTTTGCTAATGTAGGCTTGGTGTTAACAACAGATGCTGAGGCAAAAAAACCCAAACCAGACAAACCCCATCCTCAGTACGTCAGCTTGTGTTCCCTTCCCGGCAGGAGAATATGGAGGGTGACACTGCCTGGCTTCACTGCCAAAGGGGGCATGGGGACCAGAGGCGGTTATGTTCCACTTCCCTCCATCCCCTGATGGGATCCCACCTGCAAGCGCGCTGACGGACCCCAAGCATGCCAGCCTGGACCAGCGGCACAGCTCTGCCAGGGAAGGGGCTGGCACTCCTGGCGTCCCACCGGTTAACAAAGATGCAGATTCCACCATAGGATTTACCTTCCCCTTAAATTAAGTCTTTTGAGAATTAGGAAGAAGAGGCAGAACAATAATTGTAGGTTTTAGATTACAAGATTGTCTTTTTCTTAGCAGGAAAAAGAAAAAAGGACTACCGGTCAGGTGGAGCACGGCGCCACGCTGCAGCAGGGGCCAGAGCCTGCGACGGTGCTGACGGGCATCGCCCCGCTCGCACACGGGCGCAGCCAGCGCAGCCGCTGGGGAAGGGGCTGCAGAGCCGGGAGCTGCTGCTGCTGGTTTAACGCCACCCTCCCCTTCCCGGGCTGTGAGCATACAGGTTTAGTTGTCTGTTAAACACTTTTTTTTTTTTTTTTTTTTCATACATGAGAGATGGAAATAGGTAACAGAAGGAGAAATGGCATGACTTGTAAAGACATTTGTTATATTCAACTGTTAGCAAAGGAAAAAAAACCAAGTTAACATTCAGTACCATAGCCAGGAAGATTGTCTGTATATTTCTGACACGGGGCTAAGACACAAAGCTTAGGGCGGTAAATACGCGTATTTACTAACTGATGCATACGGTGCCAGCAGGAGCCAGAGCCGGCAGCTGCACTGTGCTGCCCGGGCTGCGCTACAGGCAGACCCCGGCCCCAGCAAAGCTGAAGGGATGCTCTGCCCTCCCGCCCTTGCCCTCGGCTTGTCTGAGGTTTGCGCTCCTCGGTGGGGCTGCCCGAACCCACGCCCTGGCGTGGGGTGTCGTGGCCGGGGAGCCCCTGGCTGGGCCTGGCACAGGGGTGTCGCGAGCCGCGAGGAGGGGGCACCCAACGCACCCCACGCAGCCGGCACGTCCCCCGCTCTCCAGGCAGGCTACATTCAATGGCTGCTCCTTGGGGCTTGCAAAAAATACTTGTCCAATAGAAAAGAAAAGCCCTACAAGAAGCAAGGGAGTGGTGCAGCGCTCAGTATTTCCAGGGGCACTCTGCAGAGGGTCCTTCAGATCAGAGGCTGGTCCTTAGAGACCACATTGCGTGTGCCTCCCTGCACTGATGCAGTCCCGGAGGTCCCCCTTGCAGAACCGGCCCTGCCTCGTCCACCGCTTCTTGTGCTGCCAACGCGCCTCTTCAGCTCCTCAGTCACCAGCTTCTCTCAGCCCCCTGCTCAGCCACAGGCTGACCCCCCTGCCCAGCAGCACCTGGTGGGGATGTGGCACCGAGCCCCTGCGCACCACCACTGCCCGGGAGCTCGGTGCTCTCTTCCAGCTGGCGCAGCTGCCTGCTTGCTGCTCGCTGCTGCTGCTCCTTCAGCTCGCTGTAGGAGCGGGAAAAGGTATGAAAGATGGATGTGACCGGGAAAGCCATCAGCAAAATCCCGCTCAGGATACTGCTTAGGGCCACCACCTGTCCAGGGATGCTACGAGGCACCATGTCCCCGTAGCCAACAGTTGTCATGGAGATCACAGCCCACCAGTAACTGGTGGGGACGCTTGTGAATTCTTGCTTGGCTCCCAGTTCGCTCTCAGCCAAGTACACCAGCGGGGAGAAGAGGGCCATGGCAACGCACAGGAAGAGCAGGAGAAGCCCGAACTCCCTGGTGCACCGGCGCACGGTGAGCCCCAGCGTCTGCAGCCCCAGCGAGTGCCGCGCCAGCCTCATCACATACAGAATGCGCAGAGCCCGCAGGAACCGCAGCACCAGCCCCACTCGCTCCAGGTACTTGTTCCCAGCTCCCCCGCCGGGCTTGCTGCTGTTTTTCGTGGAGACCATATCCACAATGAGAGAGACATAGAAAGGCAGGATGGCCAGGATGTCGATGATGTTGAGCGGGGTTTTCAGGAAAGCGCACTTGTCCTCTGCCTGGATGGATCGCAGCAGGAACTCAAAGGAAAACCACGCCACGCACACCGTCTCCAGCACAAAGATGTCATAGCACTTCCGCGAGCACTCGCCCTGGGGAGGAGGAGAGGGAAACACAGAAAGGGGGAAGAAAAAGATTTAGCCAGAGAGCGAACCAAAGAAACAGAGAGTCGGGGTTCTTACAGGAAAGCCCCACGTGAAACTGCCACGCGTTACGAGGTACCAAAGTGAAACCAGGGCTGCCACGAGCAGCTGGGGCACGTAACTAAACCAGAGCTACCAGTGACGTGTTTGCTGCAGGACAGGCGACGGACCCGCAGGAGTACCCCAGGGCTGCCGGCATGCAGTGCGGTGGTATCAGCTGCCCGCCAGCCTGTTGAGGCGCCCGGCGCTCACACCTCGGTTCTAACCGAGCCTGTAACACCCTTTAGGGAGGATCAGTGCAGGATACATGGATTTTTAATAAATGAGTGATCCTTCCCTCCCTTCCTGATCAATCAGGAATTGCTTATAAATGGCTCATAAACACCTGCAGCATTTTATGTTACGTGCTCAGAGTCATCTATAATCTATTATCCACAGAACACAGAATACTTTTTATGTTCCAGAGAACATTTATTGACGCACTAGCCCTATAGCCAAAAGCTTATACAGAGTATATCGATAAATGTGGGTATTTCTAAAAGAAATCAGTACCACAAGAATAGAGGGAGGGCCTGGAGCGATAAGGATTTTTAATTACCTCACCTGTAAGAACTAATGACCCCAATGCCCTCCCCAGGCTTTCTGAGACACTGGCAGAGGTGCTCTTCCCTGCAGGCTCACTCGCTGGACAACAAAGGGAGAGAACCCTGGTTCGCTCTTTCCCTTTACGCTGCCTGCAAACAAGCCAGCCCCGGCGCATCGGAACGGCAACACACAGTAACAGTGGCGACGGCTGCTCCTTGGCTGTTAATTTAACAGCACAAATACTATGGCAATTCTCCGCTACATCACTGTTAGGAGCTCCAGCTGAATAATCATCAGCTTCCCTAAATAAACAGATTTTGATGTGGACAATTATAGTGCTAGTGCTGTTTCCTCTGAATGCTCATGTAGAAGTGTTAATGCTCTGGGGTCTCTGAGCAGAAGGCATGTGTATATTTAAGTGTATGTTTATTTGGGGAGCCAGTTTGAACAATTCATGAAAACTCTTGTATGGACGTAGGAGTCCATCCGTACGAGTGGGGTGTGAGACTCCCACTGATTCCAAAAGGTACCAATGTAAAACATCATTTTGCTCGCCTATGCTAAATTACAGCAATAAAATATCACTCAGACGCGGCGAGGCTGTGCCAAGCTGTCTGCCCTTTCACCACTGGGGAATCTGAGAACCTCGCACATCTATACACAGCTCTGCCCACACGCTCGGTGCAGGTGCCTTTTGCTAGGCGGAGATGAGGAAATCTTAACTGCACAGCACCGCATCCTAACTTCACCCCTCCCCAAGCGCCCGTGCCCAGGTTTTCCCTGCAGTGACAGCAAACAGCAGAGGAGGGGGGAGATGTCTGCCCTGTGGGCTCCCTACAGCGTCCCCCAGGCCGCCGGGGTGGCTGGGCTTGCCCCATCCTCACCCGAGAGCCAACCACTGGGTCCAGCCCAGAGTGGATCTGGGACGATGTGAGCAGCATGACGAGCCTGTACGGCTGGTAAGGGATGTGGTCTAACAGGCAAGCCAAGTGAGTGATGCCCGGGGTGAGGGGGGGCGTCCCAGCCTGTGTGGCTGTGGTGAAGGCAGGCAGATCCCCACATCTGCAACCGTGCCTGTGCCTGCGCCGCAGCCCCCCTGCTCCGCGCTGGCCCTCCCGAGCCAACACCTCGTTCGGGGCCAAGCCGCACACAGCAAGTGACGTAGCCCCACTGTGCCCTAAGTATAAAACCTGGCATGTTAGAATCTTTTTTTTTGATTCGAGGATGAGAACTCTCCCTATGGGACAGGCTGACGGTCCTAGACCTCTCTCCTCTCCAAGCAACGATGCCTCTTCGGTAAGGTTTGTGCCTCCAACTATGTTGGATGTTACCTGGGACAATATTACTAACAAAAGCACTGTACACTTAACTTGAGCTTGATTTTTTACAGTAAGACTATTATTTTATATAGTAAGACTTTATATATAAAGACTATATTGCAGTGGCAATTCTGAACTTGCTATATCTGTTGCCTCAATAAAGCATCTATTTTCTATTCAGTTTTGTGAAACTGTTTCAGTGAAAGTCCTTAAATGGGGCTCTGGCAGGAAAACATTCGCTCTGATGCGTGGTTGGACATAGAAACCCTCAGATCTAAAACACTGACCAGGTCTGGGACCAGGACTGGATCTAGCTGCACCCATACTCCTCCCGCCAGGGAGTTTGGAAAGCACGGGGGTCCTTCCCGACCCTGGTGGCTCGGCGGGAGGGCTGTACCCCCGCCCGCTCCGCCCGCTCGTCAGGCTCAACGCGACACTGGACACATGGACACACGTTTCAAGGGCTGCTGCACTGCCAGCAGCCACAGCAGCAGCATCACACCGAGCACAAAGCCTCGAGTTACTGCACTACGATAACCAAAAGGCCAAGGCACCTTCCCCACCCCACGGTTAAAAGACACTAAGACAATGACTAAGGAGATGTCAGTAGGAAAACAGAACGTGAAAATCCTCAGAGCCGGCATCTGTGGTCCTTGTATTAACACAATGAAAGGTTGTAGCGCCTTGTATTTACAGATATTTATTTTTTTATTCCACTTTCAATTGGGGGCCAGAGCCAAAGGCCACAGGGCCAGTGGAGGGACACGGCTGGTGCCACTGTGACTTCTCACCTTATTACCAAAAAACCAGCCGTCAGACTGATACCATCCCAGAGCCCCCTGCCTGGGAATCTCACAGCAGGATATCTTGATCTCGTGCCTCAGGGCAGTGGTTGCAGGTGATTTGCAGCTCCTGGTGCTGTCCTTGCACACGGACGAAAGGGTCAGGCTGAGAAGGACGATGGCCCATAGAGGAATGGCTGTGGCTTGAGCCAAGTGGCAGCAGTGGCAAGAAGGAAAAAACCCCGATGTGCACATTTGCTTCCTCTGAAAGGTCCATCACGGCTTGGACCACCACGGATGGACACTGAGCTGTAGGCTGCCTTAGGAGACCTAGCTGGAGGGAAGCATTCTGGATTCTGACGTGCACGTGTATCATTTTCATGCCACTAGAACTTTAAGAAAGTCAGTGAAGCCTATGGAGAATTTAGCGCTGGAGCAGAGCTACAAAGACATGAAGGCATTTAGTAGCTAATTCAGCACCTGATTCCCCCGGCGCTGTTTGGTGCATAAGGAAAGGCAACTCTCCAAAGTCCTTCTGTGCATGAGCTTCGGTGTGGGAGCAAAGCAGAGTGAAAATTGCTCCTCATTAACAGACTACCAGTGGAGATGATTTTCAGAAGACTCTCTGCCCTCCCACACGCTGACATGTTTATCCTGTGTAGGTTCACAAACCCACAGCTTTGCTATTTATGTCTCTGATCCTCCTGCAGCACAACACCAAGCCCACCAGCGCAGGAGCCGCTGGGCTGGGCACCAGGGGCTGGTGGCACCCACCTGGCCCCCGTGCCCCGCGTGCAGGGGGGGTCCTGCCTGCTCCAGCCGAGGCTGACCTCGGGCTCTGCTGCTTCGCCACTCTTCCCAGCACCCACAGCTGGCAGCTAGCGCTGTGAATGCTGAGATGTTTATGGTCAGTATAGCGGAGCGATGACGCTCTGCTACACAGAGTTCATTTTAATGGGATGAAACAATCCCCTTTTTTAGCTAATGCATAATTATCTTCAGCAAAGTGCTCGTCTTCCTCAGTATCGTTATTAACCTACTGCAATCTGAACAAGCCAGGCTCTGTCCAAAGGCTGTCCTGAGAGTAAGAGGGTCTGAACAGGCTTTTAGAAAACAGCCCTGTGTATCAATTAACCTGCCAGAAGCCTTTGTCTTGCTAATTAAAGGTCTTCCTGTCCCCTGGACCATGTTTCAATATCATCTAAGTATAAGCTATTATTATCCTCACATGAAATCAAAAACAATATGAGAAAAAATACGTTTCATGCTCTTTGCGCTTTGCTTTTCAGCTGCAGCTGCTTTTCCTTGTTCTTTTTTCCCCTTGAGTACAGCATGTAAAAAAAAGAAAAAAATAAGGCAATTTTTCTCTTTCTAAAACTTTTAACTGTGTATTAGAGTCCAACCGGATGGTGTAACTCTGCTTAGGGTTTTGAGATTCTTCTCCATTCAAGAAAACAGAACAAAAACATGCAGAAAGAAACACACACAGAAATGGAAAAAAGTAATGAAGAATTAATCAGCCATTGGAATATGAGAAAAACAAGTCCTAACAGAATAGGATAGCATCCTGCCAAAACCAGAGCTGTAGCAAATCTGTGTGTTCTCAAAAAAGATCAAGTTTTATTAACTCCAGGCCACAAACATGTACATGAACAAATACATACTGCCTTTTTACTTCTTGCAAGCAAAACAGCTAGTTCTCCATCTTGTAATCTAATGGATACATTTTTATAATTACATTCTTATATACAGCTTTATGAAACTGGGCCCGAGGAAAACCTTTTTTTAGTTTTCATAACAATTGCATTTCTTTTTGTCTTTTAGAGGTCTAAACAAAAACCAGGAAGAATGGCAATCATAAAGGACACCCCTCCTTGCATTTTTCTAGTATTAAAAGACTATCATTCTTTATTTTTTAATATGCATATAACTGTACCATTAAAGAAGCAATATCTTAGGTTTTTGATTACAAAAGAAGTGGTATAATAAAAAATAATATGGAAACAGTTGTTCTTAACAAGATGTGTATGTTTGTTTATGTGCATACATGTGGTTTTTTTCAAACAGCAAGTAGATTTTTTTTTTTCCCTGTGCAGAAATTACTTGGGTATGGAGAAATACCTGCAGTTGCACAGGATTTTGGGGACATGTACTAATGTCATCTCAGGGCACAAGAAAAGAAAGGAAGGTCTCAGCAAGGAATTCTGTTTAGTCAAATTAAAGTGAGTCTCCTTCAGTAGGATCTATAGAAATTTGCTGTCAAAAAGCCAACCACAGTATCTTTCTTCTGGAGAAACATTTCCATTGCCAAAAGGAAAATTACAAAAAGGAAAGCTGGTGTCACTGGAGTTAAAATTCAGCTGCACTCGTTGCTCTGCATGGTCCATCTAAAATTCACAGGCATCTCTCGGGAACACTTTGGTTGGGCTTGTGGGGTCCCTTCCGCGGGTACCTCCCTGTGCTGCGCCTCAGGAACGCTCTGCCCTGCGCACTGTGTGATGTTGTGACCCTGCCTTTGTCCACCCATCTCCTGAGAAGAAATTCTGCCTCTCCTTCAGATTTGTGCAGGCTTTGACACCATCTCCCCTGCTGGCGTTAGAAGATGTCAAAAGCCAGATCACCTCTAACCGCCCCAGTTCTCATGGTGCTTTGCACACACATTTTGGTAAGCTCAGCAGCTCAGCAGTACCTTTGGGGAAGAAGTTTCAGTGCTGCCCACTTGCCCCTGTAGTGAAGATTTCCCTCCCTGGCAAACGCGCATGTTAAGACCCCCGTGCCCCCAACATGAGAGGCACTGCATATAAAAATACTTACATAAGCTTTAAAACTGCAACATTTCTAAAATGATGTTGTTCTCTTCCACTTGCCCCTTGTTCCTTGAGGCTTTGGGGTCATGCATTTCCAGTGTTTCTCTGCACACCGTTCTCTGGTTTTTAACAATGTGGAACTTGAAATTCCGACGTAAGTGAGGTCTCAGCACCGGCGATCAGCTTGGAGGGACCCCCAAAGCCCCTGAGGCTGCTGCACAAGGTCTGCCCCAGCCTGGCCACAGCACTGCCCAGAGCGGGCCAGTTCCCAGCCAGCGGCTACGGGTGACCGCGGTGGGGGTGGGCGCGATGCTCAGCCACCTCCCAATGGAGCTCGCAGGGGATGCAGAGGACAGACCCTCCACTCCCACTCGGCACCTGCAGCACTTGCCTGGAGTGGCAGAGGCGCAGCCCCCGCTGCCAAGCGGCTGGTGGGAGCCTGCGGCTGCTCTGCCCAGCCTGGGGTGCCCGGCGCTGGGGCACAGCCTTGCCCCAGCCACTGCTGCGAAACGAAGGACCCTGCCCCAAGGAAAATTCCAGTAAAACGGCAACATTCCCCAAAATCTGCCTCCCCAACAAAACCTAATGATTGTGCTCACACTGGCACTTTCTGATGGAAAGCAATTTTCTGATGCAAAGTGATTTTCTGATGAAAGCATCCAGATAATTTTCACAGTAAGGGTGACTGCGTGACTCCTGCGACGTGACCTGCTGTTGGAAGGGCAGCATCGCTCCCTGCCCTCGGGCACAGGCACGCTCCCCTTGCACGAACCACGCTCCCCTCACCACAGACCACCCATGGGCTTGGCGAGCGCCCATCTGCCACTGCAGCCAGGGTCAGGCTGAACTCGCAGCCAGCCTGCTCTCAGTGTTCCTTGTGCTCCTCAGCAAAGATGATTCAGCTGCTGCACAGTCTGTCCTTAAAGCTGGCTGGCTGTGAATTCAAAGGAACAGTTCCTGTTCTGAAAGTCACCAAGGGGCCACGAAAGAGCCCTCTGCTTCTTGCTGTACACACTCTGATCTGTAGGTAGAGCTTAGTTCGTGCTTCATCTTCAGCCCAGCTGCTAGAAGAGCCACAGAGCAAGCATCGCCTTCAGCAGGGAGGGCTCCCGCTAACATCTTGCAGGTGTATCGTGGAGAAAAGGTAGCTCCTGTGCAACCGCTCCTGTACAACCTGGCTTTGTTGACAAGAAAGGGCAAGGAGGTGGGCAGGAGCTATACCTGCTTTAGCCTTAGCTCTCTGGATTCCCTTTGATCCCGAGACAGCACAGTCCCACACCACCGCTCAGAACCCCTCAGCCTGTCCCTTTCATTCTGCCAGTGAAGCTGCAAATCCACACGGAACACCAGCAGAGCGAGGGAGATGCCAGCTGACTACGGGAGCTGCTAGGAGGTAACTTTGGGGTGCGCTGAACCCCCCAGCGGAGCCTGATCAGCGTGTAAGGTCGGAGGCTGAGCTGTGCGGTGGCAGTGGTGCACCCAAGGGGTTAGGGAGGCAGCAACACCTGCACGCGCCCTGCACTGGGGCCTCAGACTGCACTTCTGATGCAGCCACAGAGCCAAATGGCTGCTGCATTCATGGAAAGCTCTGGAAGCGGCCGGCAGTCAGCGGGAGGGAAGAGAAGACCACCACGTGCGCAAGGGGTTCACCCACGCAGGGTGGCGGCTGGCGGGCAAGGGGCAGGGGCGGCAGGTGGCATGCGTGCACAGGTGGCCACAGGGCAACCAGCTGTATTCCTCGGGCTGCCCAAGCCACCGGCAGCCCACTGCTTCGGGCCCCCTCAGCCCCAAACTGCACCACCAGAATTAGATGCCGTAGGTAGGACCAGGGTTTCTAAGCCTTAAATGTTGAGCCTTGAGACCTGTTTAACTGTCACCTTTTCCCCTGCAAACGCTGTAGATGTCTGACCAGCTGTACTCTGGCTGCATGGGTGTGGCATATGCATCTGTGTGTGGAAGAAGACACAGACACGGGAGATTCAATCAACCATCTACCAGGTCAGAATGTTGTTGTACTCCATTCCCCTGCCTCCTTCACTTACAGTCCCTGCCACAAGCAGATAAATTCTTCAGTCCACTTTCCTGCTTCTCTTTGCCCCAGCAGAGGTGCTGGGAAGCATGGAAAGCACACAAGTAGTACTACAGATGCACGAAATGCCCCCTCATTAATTTCTTCTCAACCAGCTTTTCTCACACCTGCACCTACTTTTAGCACACACCTCTCCAAAAGCGACAGCGTTTGTAAGAGGGAAACAAATGTTATCTGGCTCTACTTTATGCAAAGCAGCCAAAACCTAAAACCTGTAAGAAGCAAGAAACTATATATAAAGAATAAAACAGACCATAAGTGCCTATGAAGCAGAACACCATCAACTGCCTGACTTTGAGATGCTTATCAGGACCAGCACAGCAACTCACCTGGAGAGGCTGGGGGGTGGCGTGTGTGTGTGGGGGGGTGTGTGTGTGTGTAAAGACACTGAACATCTTAAAACTCCTCAGACTGTGACTGCAGCTGGGAGCAGCCAGAGGGACCAGTATGATCCAGCAGTGAGCTGCTGTCTCCCGGTCTGACCACACCATGCACCGGGAGAGGGGCTACACTCCAACTTAGGGAGGGGCAATACACCCTGGGTAACGTTTCTTTGAGGTCACCTCTTAAGACTCTGCTCCATGCTCACCCTTAGTGACCTCCTCATGGGCAAGTATTCCCTTCACTTCACATTTCTTTGGTTTTCTCGTGTTTGTAATCTGCCTCACTACAATGAGGACAGGCAGCGTCTCACAACCTGTGCTCTTCATCTCTGAAACCAGCTTTGACACCAATTCTTTCTTGCTCACCAAATGCACGCATGCAAACCAACCATCGTTTGTTATTTGGAGCTTGGTGGTAGGTCCCTGTATGTAAGTGAAGGATTTGATTTGTTCAGGAACCCCCCACGTTCAACAAGGATGATTCAAACTGGAAGGAGTTTGGAGAGCAACCCAAGGTTACTTGGATGGCTAGCAGAATGGGAAACCTATCTTAAAAATAGACATTTCAATGCATTTACTTTACCATCACCAAATGAAGGCTGAGAAGAGACACGTTTGCTGTCTACAAATATACCAAGGGGGAAGAGAAGCACTGTTCAACGGCACGGTCAGAAGTTCTCGTGCAGGTCTGCCCGGCCCTGCTGTGAGCACTGCTGTCGCCACCTACGACCTGCCTGTTTAAAATCCGCAGTTCAGCCCACAGAATGGGACGTGTGATCACTCCTGAATCTTCCTCAGTGCAAAGTCACCCTGGCGTTTTGTTCAGGAGTGGTGGGGAAAGGCAACGCCATCAGCTCAGCAATGGCAACCAGCAGTGAGGTAGGAGGGGAAGGAGAGGGACCCGGACAGACTCAGTTTGCACCAGCTGTTCGCAAGGAGAACCCATCACTAACTGAAAGGACCGTGCTGGCAGGAGAAGAAACAGCTATAGCAGCTTTTGGAATGCGGATTCTAGCAGGCACATGAGGCTCCAAAAGAACCCCTCTGCAAGGACAGGGAAGGCCAGAGCCCTTTTAAGATGAGGCGACCACACTCGCCTCAGAGGACCCCTCCAAGTCCTACCTGCCCTCACCGTACAGCCAGCAAAGGAAACGATGTGCTTGATGCTGCTGGAGCTGGGCCTCAGGGGGTCTGGGAGCCCTGCCTGGCTGTCCACATCTGTCATGCGTGCAAGACACTAGTAGGCTATTCATTATATTTAGATAATTACAATCTATACGTACAAGAATAGGTTTGCTGCCTTTGTTTAAACAAAAATTCTGAGTCAAAAGGGTGGGTTTGTACCTGGGGTCTGCTTTGGTGATTTTACCACATCTTGGTCTCATTTGGAAATTGCCTGAAGACAAATGGCTACAGAAGACAAGGGTCCACAAGAACAAGGTATTATATTTGAAATTCATCAACTGCCTCGGCATTCGAGGCAGGGTGCCATGGGCCACTATCGCTTGCCTTCTGGCAGCTCTGCCCTGTGGCAGACCCCCTCCGTAGGGAACGCCCAGATGTGGCACAGCTGTGCTGCTGTGGCCATGGCCCCCGTGCAGCCCCCGTGCTTGGGCCGGTGCAAGGTGCACCACGGGCACACGGCACGGGGCTCGGCTGCCGCAGTCACTGCCATGGGCAGGGCAGCCGCACAGAGAAGAGAATGAGGATTTCACCAAGCAACCATGTCCTCTGAAGAACAGCTTCACTTTAGAAACACTGATGTTCTTGGCATTTTGGAGTAAAAAAATCCCTTGGAATTTTCCATTTTCAGATTTCCAGAAAGTTTTGCTTGGTTTTGGCCCACTTATCCACTGAAATTGAAAGAAAGAAACCCCACAAGAGAATAATGAAGCACCAGAAGCCTCCCTGCTGACGAATGTCCCCCTCTCCCCCTGATTTCACATGAACTAGAAATCTTCCTCCTCAGCCCACTCTTTTCTAGGTCTGATAGAGGCATCGTACCCCTCAAGGCTTGGAAACTACAATGCTTCTTGTAAAAATCCATTCTCTGCAAACCTAAGCAAATGCTTGATCCTGAGTTTTTACGTGAAGAAACCCAGTTACCTTGCAAATTAGCAAATCTCCTGATTTCTGGAGAATAATCTTAGCTTGTATTTTCCATCCTAGTGCTGGAAAGCAAGACAGACACAGTTCTTGCTGAAAACACTTGAGCAATGGCACTTGGCCCTTACAGCACACCTGCTCCTCATAAACACAGCAGGACTGCACAGACAAAGGTGGGGGGTGTCTCCCCTAAGTGGCAGCATCAATCAAAACACAGCAGGACCCGAGCGGGGCCGAGCCCGCACCAACCCGCAGCGCAGCCCATCAGTCTCTCCAGGGAGTGACAGCACCAAGACCCTGCACCTTCCTCTGAAAGGACCAGCCCCGGAGATACAGGGCTGCGTTACAAAGCAGCAGCATTCCCAACACCTTCACACCTACCCAACGCTTGGGAAAAGACGATGCTGTGGTGGCACCTGGCTGTGTCTAGAATCCTTCCCAAACCCACCATCCTCTTTTCTTCTTCTCCTCAAGCTTGTCTCATACTAAAAGAGAATCTCAGTCTTCTCTCTCCCTCTCTCACTTACTAACTGTATTAAGAACAACTGATTCTTTTCAGAATTTTAAAGTATATTTTCCCTCTTACTTCTCCCAGTCCTCCCCTTCTTTCAATCCCTGCTTTAGAAACAGTTTTCCTCCTCCTGCCTCCCACTCATCGCAGGTTCTATTTTACTGACCCACATTAGTTTCACTGGTTCCTGCAACCCTGTAACCTGCTAGAAAAGTTGGGGGTATCTGGTTTTTCTCTTGGAGGAAAGGGGGACAGAGTCAAGCTCACTCTTTTCCTCTTACATTTTTTTCCAAACCTATTTCCGCGCCCGCCCCCCCAACCTCCCCCCCCCGGCCTCTTTCCCTTTATCCTATTATCTGAAAGGCAGTGAAGGATTTGCTTATGCTGCCTGTGGGCAGATTTGCTCTCCCGCTGGTAGCGGCTCAGCCGCAGCTGGCAGCCTGCTACCCACCGCCCTTGCACTGATGTGCTGTAAGTGCTGCCCCTGCGCCTGCAAAGTGGACGGACTTTTGCAAGGTGGATCTGACCCCGGCAAACCCCTGCACTCTCCCACATCCTCTCTTTCTGCTCAAGGCAACAGCAACAGCAGAGCTGAATGCAAGAGCTGCATGCCTTGCCTTAAATCAGCTAATATTTCTACTGTGTATGAAGGCAACTAGCTGTGGGCTGGGGGAATATACCCACAGCTCCTGCCCACAGACAGTGCGCGGACCTTTCAGGAGGGTGCTGCAATTTCTGTTCTGTCACCGTCATTACCCAGAGCAGCATGTGCCAAATTTCCAACACGGCTCAGGATGTATTGGATGGCTTCACATTGTTCTCTCAATTTCCTACTCATATCTGGGCTCAGAAAATGAGCTGAAGCAGAGGGAAAGGGAGCGCACGCATGTGCCTGTGTGGGCAGGTGGGCTACGGGGGCTTGGCCAGTGAGTGGCCAGAGGGCTGGCTAGCATGTGCCCTGGGGAACAGCCCCTTCTGGCTGAGGCACCCACCTTGTGAGTGACCCACAAGCTCAAGTCTGAGCAGCAGCTAATGCTGGGACCGAGCCCCACCAGCGATGTGTCCCAGCCCCTGCAGCACCCCCCGCAAACGCAGCCAGTGCTGGACCTGGTACCTTGGTTGGGATGCTGCCTTCACAGGGCCAGACTCATGCCATGCCACTCCTCTTCAGAAAGCTTCCAGGCTTTCAGGCAGCTGGCTTTAATCACAATTAGGAACTGCCGCTGCTCATTTCATTGTATTGATGACTTCAGGTCTGACCACAGAGGAGGGCCAAGGAAGTCCCAGACGTGCAGCATCCATGCTGGCACCTTGCCCAGGGGGTCAGATCAGAGCTCCTGCACAAGGAGTCCGGAACGGGATAGTGATGGCTCGCCCATCCCTGCAGACAGAAAGAGGCCCCTGAGCTCACCCCCTGCAGAGCAGAGTGTCTCACCAAGTGGCTCATGAATCACACACATGGTTCCCACTGAGCTGAGACATGTTTAGAAGGACTGACAGAATGCATTTAACAACTACATGAGATGTACTCAAGCATCTCTAGATAAATGGTTTCCATTGTTAATTACCCACACTGTAATACTCTTTATTTAGAACATGAGTTTGTTGAGCTGCAGGATCCAGTTATTGTTCATTGCTGTCCACAGACATTCTTTTATTCTGCTCTTTACTGCATGAAAAACTCTTCTAGTGTCTCACTATAAAGAGAATTCTCAGATTTTAAATAGTTGACTTTTTTTGCAACTTACCTACTTAATGGGTACCAGACACAGCATGCCAAGCGTCATGCTCTCCCTCCCGACTAGCAGCTTGGATGGGCAATTGCATACATCCAGTGGGCCACCAGCGTCTCAACATCCCTTCTAAGTGCCTGCTGCCCAAGAGTCTTTCGCCCTCTCCACGCTACACTTACAGGTCGCACTTCGATGCACATCGTTACCTCCACAAGTTCACATCAGCTAACTGTGCCAGACACCTCCAGTCCCTGACCAGTGTGTCATTTCTGTGCCACCTGCAAATTTCATTTGCAATTGTTTTATGCTTTCTCCCCAGTCATCAGCAAAACACCAAGTAGCTCTGGGCTAACACCAGACACCTGCATGCCTGTGTGCACTGCCACTGGATGGTGATTTCTCATGTTAGTTTGCTGCTACTTCGAGATCTAAGAGAAAATTTTAAAACATTTAGTAAGGGAGGTAAGTTTTTGAAAATGCCATTTTTATTAAAGAATGGTCTTGTATGCCACTAATTCAAACATCTCACAGAAGTATCTACATCAGAAGGTGTGTTTTTTTCAGAAAACTTTATAACTTCATAAAAATTACACTAAGTTTGACTGAGTGTGGTGTTCTACATAGACTAGAATTAACTATGCTGTTCTCAAAAATGCTGCTGATAGTACTCAGTGCCATCTTTTTCATGGTTTTACATGCTTACCTTTAGAAAATCCAACAACCTTATAGTTTTCTCCTGGCCCTTTCTTAAGCCTTTGTTAAAAACCTATTGCAAAAAATGTTTTAACTTTTTTTTTTCTTTTTCTCCATTTCTATACCACTCATAATTTAATTTGTCTGGAATCTAATGTCTCCACGGATACTGCAAAAAGTCCCCAATTTCAAAAACTTCTACATTTCATCTCAACCACTACATTTTAAGCAATGAAAATGTAAGCATTTATAATGTTAAAGGATTTAACGCAATTTTTCTAAGTGCTGTACACATGAATCATCAGCTCATTACCTCAGCCTAGCTACTGGAGGTCTAGCCAAACGTAAATCTGGTTGCTTTCTTTCTTTCCAAACCTCTAGAATTGATAGCAACGTACCCTGGAGCTCTGAGATTAAATTTCCAGATGATACTTTTATTACAAAGAAATGAAAGATGTCTCTTTCAGAAGATCAGGCCAGTACTCAACAAGCCCACAGAGCACAAGCTCTCTTGCAAAAGGTGGTGGAGCAACCTTTGGCGTAAAGGAGCTACGCTGTACCCTCAGGGTATCACAGAGCAGGCTATACTGAGTACCTGCAGTAATTCTACAAACATGAGTGGAAGCCATGCAGCTACTGTCATGAGATTGCTTCAGAGACTCCCTGGGTGATTTACCTGGAAGTCAGGAGAATAAACCCACTAGTAGGTACAGATAGTTATGGTGGCGGAACCAAAGAAATACTAAAGAAATTAAATATGGAGCATATTTTGCTGGGTGACCCACCAAACATAAGCCAGTAACAATGTGACAAAGTTACCAATGCTTTTATGGCAGAGTCTTAGCAGCGTTTAATTATTTATCACTAATGTTATGTTGCAGCATATTTATACAATATTTAAAAGAAGACCTGAGCCTGCTATTTATTCATGAGAAGATACCCTGTAGGCTGAGAGTTCACTGGCACAACAGAAAGTTATTAACAAGGCAACAGGAATTTTGCCTTATACAACGCTTGCCTCACGCCCAAGCTAACAGCGCAGAGAAATACTCTCTGTTTTTTGCCTGCTAAGCCTGAAACACTGCAGAGAGCCTGGGGTGGTTCCCAAAGTCTGCATTGTAACCTGCTGCCCTCAAAACCCTCCGGGGCAGCCCCTTGTCCCATAAGGATTTCTCTCTTTACTCAGAAAAAGCCACTTGGCAGAAGATGCTGCTGCAGTGCGACCCAAAGCTGGCGAGAGCCGGGCACGAACTCTGCCGAGTGGGGAATTCTGAGCAAAGGGTCTGTGGCTCACCGGGGGGGCTCCGGGCAGACCTGTTCCACCGAGCCAGCTCCCCACCCCCCCCGTCTGAAGTCAACTCTTAATGAAAGAAAATACAACATTTCTCCTACGCCCCTGACACAACAGAGAGAGATTTTCTTGCTGGGACTGTGTTTCCTTTATCTTGTCTTGAAGGAGCTGCCATGACAGAACTAGATACGTCTGCTAAAGTTTAAATAGCTTCAGTCAAGCAGGAAAGCTGGATATTTTTTTTTTCTCCAGGGGAGGAAGGACTGCACAAAGTAAAATCTATTTTTTTTTTCCCCAAGAGAAGCAAGCAAGCTGAGAAGAAATGGTGAGAGCTCTCCAAACGCAGTTGTTACCCAGCACTCTGTCCGCACAACCAATACCAAGCATAACCAACCATTCCTTCAGACATTCTCTACTCATTAGCAGCTTGAGGCAGCCTTGCAAAGGGGAAAGACTGTCTCTGAAAAGAGCTGGCAAACCTGGTGGGTGGTGTGCTGTTTGACCAGGGGGTCCCAGGCAGCTGGAGCCCTGGCAGGGGCGAGCAGAGCCAGTCAGCGGGCAGCATGTTGTGCCACAGCGTTGCTGATCAGGGCTCCCAGCACCAAATGTATTGCCCTGGTGTGAGATTACAACAACCCTGAACTCGGTAAGATAAATTGAGACAGAGATAGGCTCTAACAGCTGGGAAAGGTTTAGATTCAGACCCACAAAGGAAAGATTAATACATGTATTTCTTTTACATTAAGGGCTGTATCATTCAGATGATTCATAGACAAGTGCAGTTCCCAGCAAAATGATCAAAGGACATAATCACCACTTCTTGATATTTGCAAAGAACATTTTGCTATTAGTCTTATATTTGCAAACTCCATGGGAGTCAGATGAACGATGCACACCACTCAAAAAACCACACAACTCAACATTTAAGGTTTAGACAGAGCAGTGCAGAGGTTCTCAACTCCTTGATTTTAAAGCTCTCTGTGTGTCCCACAGAAGCAACACCATTTTTATCTTTCAAGCCTCATCACTTCAACTGCTTTCAGGCAAACGCGAGCTGTCTGAAAGGCAACATGCACAGCAAATTTCTCTGACCATCAGACAGGAGCTGGGAGAGCACGCTATGATGACTCAGACTTGCACTGCAGAACTTTGCAGTTACTCCTCAGGTTTGGACTCTAAGGGTATTGCACAGTAACTGCATCTTGCATGAACTAAGTGGGTCTCAGGAAAAGAAAAAAACTTCCTTGCTTAGAAACCCAGCCTGCAGCCCCAGGCTCAAGGAATGTGCCCGTGGACTTGAACAGCATAGATGTAACTTTTATTTCTGTTATGGTGATAGTTATAGCCATTATAGTGTTTAAGTGTGTCCCAAAGCATTCACAACCCAAGAGCAGGACCACGCTGGACAGGTGATGAAACTAGACGAGCCAGACTGAGCACACCAACAAGAAAGCAAACCTTTTCTTATTGCCAATGACTAAGGCTGTGGGTAAGGGATGCTCTCAAACCTCGTGAGCTGGACTGTGTGTTACCACTTTCAGTTTTGTACCATCTGAAAAGAAAGCTTCCTTTAAGCTTATGAAAGAAAAAAAAAAGAATCACCTTACTTTTAGTTAAAATACAGCTCAGCAGTGCTGCGAGTCCCACGTCCCTCAAGCCAGGGGAGGCGAATGTGACAGTGAACACAACTCATTCGTCTACAGGAACTTCCCTGTGCTCGATGTCATAGCAAAGGCAGGTGACAATTGTTGCCGAGTCCTTTGGTCTTTCCCTGACCTCTGGCCAGCTGTGGCCTGAACTGTCCCGAGCCAACCTGGGATGCAAACCAGCCACACAGGGCACCAGTATGTCAGTACATCAGTTCCAAGGCCACCACTGGTGCTACTGTTACATGGCTTTTGCTTTTCAACAGCAGAGCTGAGAGAACAGTGTAACAAATTCACAGGTGCTCCCCGGGGAAATTAGCTAGCTCAATTCCCCAAGATTCTTTTTATAAAAAGTCACCTCAGTGTCTACACACTATAAATAGTTATCCATAATACCAGCGGGGAGATTTTTTAAAATACGTGTTTCATGTGGACCGTGCTGTAATTTCTAGAACAGTTTATTCCACAAAGAAAGGAAAAGCACAAGCTGCAATTTTATTGACTTTCATTCATGAAAACAAACCATCTATGCATCACATAAACATGTGGCTCTGAGCTAAAATCAAGAAGGTTTCAGCACCACATGCAGAAAAACAGCTGAACACTCACAAAAGAAAGTGCTAAAAACGAGCTCCCCAGTAATGAAAAGCTTCGTTCCAGAATCTCAAGCGGAGTGCCATCTTAGGATAAGCAGCACCAACAATAACAACTGTCTTACTCCTTTACAGTACTTCTCACTGAAATACACGGAAGATTTAAGGTAAAAATGACAGTTTTCCCCACCCAGAAGTACCTCAAACTGCAAGAGTTTTGGGACAAGCTGACACCATTCATTCAATAAAATATTTGTCATTTCTGACACACCAAGGCCCTGAATACTTGTATTTCTTCCTATTTAGCTACCTATTTAGATTGCAAACCTAAACAAATCCATAGTAATAAGCACAGAATCACAGAAGACTTGAGGCCTGATGGGACCTCTGGAGGTCACCTAGTCCTGCCCCCCTGACCCTCAACCCCTGCCCAAACAGGGCCCCCACGCTGCCTGGCACCCTGCCCAGGCTTTTCAGTGTCTCCAAGGATGGAGATCCCACTCCCACCCCCCCACCCCGGGCAGCCTGTGCCAGTGCTCGGCCACCCTCACCATGAAAAAGTGTTTCCTGACTCTCAGAGGGACCCTCCCGTGTTTGTGCCCACTGCCGCTGGTCCTGTCACCGGGCACCCCTGAGAAGAGCCTGGCTCTGTCCCCTTTGCACCCTCCCACACGGATGAGATTCCCCTGAGCTTTCTCTTCTCCAGGCTGAACAGTCCCAGCCTCTCCTCATGGAGAGAGGCGCCAGTCCCTTAGTCATCTTGCTGGCCCCCCCATTGGACCTTCTCCAGCATGCCCGTACCTCTCACGTGCTGGGGAGCCCAGAGCTGGACGCAGGGCTCCAGGCACGGCCTCACCGGTGCGGGCAGGGGGGAAGGATCCCCTCCCTCAGCCCACGAGCAATTCCTTGCCTGACACAGCCCTGGATACCGGTCCAGCCGCTTCTCTGCTGCAAGGGCACAGCACTGGATCATGGAAAACTCCGGCCGCTTCTCTGCTGCAAGGGCACAGCACTGGATCATGGAAAACTTGGTGTCCACTGGGATGCCCGGGTCCTGCCCTGCCCAGCCGCCTTCCAGCCAGCGGCCCCCAGCACATCCCAGTTGGTGCCTGCGGCCGCTCCTCACCAGGTGCGGGACTTTGTGCCGCTCCTTGCCGAGCCTCCCCAGGCTCCTGCAGCCCGTCCCTCGAGCCTGCCCGGGTCCTGCGGGATGGCAGCACAGCTCTGGCCCGTTGGCCACCCGCCCAGAGCTTGTGCCGTCATCCGCCTCGCTGGGGGTGCACTCTGCCCACCCTCCAGATCACCGATGAGGCCGTTGGACAGGAGGGGACCCAGCGCGGAGCCCTGGGGTACGGCACTAGCCACCGGCCTCCAGCTGGGCTCTGTGCCACTGGCAAGCACTGCCAGGGCCTGGCCATCCAGCCCGTGTCCAACCCACCTCGCCGCTTGTCCAGTCACTGCATCAGCTCGTCACGGAAAGTTGTTGAGAATCGTTATACGACACTCCCTTAACCTTGTCTGAAATTACTTTTCTGTGTACCTTTGTGAAATGAAATCTTCAGCCAGAAGACGGTTTGAAACGCACATTCACGATTTATCTATTCCCCATCCTCACCAACATGATAGTTGAAGCACAGTGTGTAAATTAAGTTTCGAGGTTAAATAGTTTCAGGCTTCTTTATGAGCTATTATTAACTTCATTATTTATGAGTCTCTCTCTTTGTTGTAACGTTCTTCAGCTGAAGGTTATTGAACTGTAACTTCCTATCCCAGCATCTTTAATTTGACGAGCTTTTCCCCATGCGCTGGAAAGCGTGGTGCAGAAGGAGGTACTCTCTGCTCTTCTCCTGTTTTACACTGCGGTGCTACAAATGCATGAGCTCAGCGTGGCTCAGGCCTATAAACGCTTTTGTGAATCAGGACAAAATGCTTGATGCTAATCTCTGAGTCCACCACCTCTTTTCTGTGATGGGGAAGACAGTCTAAGAAAAGAAAGAAGCATTCTTCTTCATATAGAAATGGTCGACATTTCTTTTTTCACCAAGGAAAAAGGAGGTGTCTACTACGACGACCACCTGGCTTTCAGTTGAATCTCTCAATGTCTTTTGATTGATCAGCTCTCAGTTTGCTAAAGCATTTGCTGTCATGTGTCCCCAACTGGTTTAAGGCTCCTGTGATGTATTAGCTGCCTTCCTTGAGTCACCCGTTGCCTGCCATTTTAGAGAGCTGAGAAGCCCACTTGAAGGGATCATATGCCTAAAATGCCTTAAGCATTATGCCTTAATCTATGCCTCTAGCTCTATTTACGACCTGGAGATCATTTTTGTGGTGGTTTTGAAAGAATTCGGTGCCTGAGGGCTCCTGCTACGATTTTGTCTCAGCAGTATTCTGCCTTTAGAGGGGACTTTTCACCGTTAAATCTAGATCTTGCATAGAAATCTCCCATTCTGAATAATTCTGAAATTAAAAACCAATTATTGCTTTGTTATTTTACATGGAAAATGTGACTCTCTTCACAGGCTCATTTTCTTTATACATTTGAAGTGTCCCTTTTCTGAAATTTCCAGAAGCAGCTATTATGTGCATTACTGGATTGGTGGTTTTTATTTAATCAATAAATAAAAGCTAAACAAGAAAAATATTTGACAAGACAAAATATTTGTCCTAGTTTGGTAAGTAAAAAGTAGTTTAGGTCTGTTAATTTTATTGATAATTGCACAGCATCTGAAATACACGATACTACTTCCAAAACGGAGTAACACTTGAGGTAAATCAGGGTGACCATTAGTAAGCTGGCTACGGTACACAGGAACGTGATCTTTCCTGCTCCTGCTAAAGCACCTGGGATTGCCACTGTCATCTACAACATCTGGAGCCGCTCATAAAGTTGACAAAACATATGACTGAGTCTTCTGTATTTAAAAGAGATAGGCAGGCACCTCAAATAATCTCCTCACCCACTTGGTAACGTCTTTTAACTTCTGCGGTCCCACGCCTGCATCTGTGTAGGTCACTGACACCTCTGTAGGACATCACTGGGTGTAACAGCTGGCCCGCTCCTGGGGCGTTACTGGGGCTGGTATGAACCCTGCTCTCCAGCACAGGTTTTTCATGGTTGGTTCGTCGTCCTTTCCCTGAAGCAGCAACAGGACAGATAGGCGGCACATAAAGCTTTTGTTTTCTGGAAAACACCAGCTTCAGGAAAAGCCCACTGCCTGTTAGCCAGAGCATCCGCCACAGCTCAACATGGAACCCAGCAACAGCAATGCCAGCCCGCAAGCCTGGAAAACGTACACGCAGGCTACGGTGCGTCCTTGAAATAACATTGACTGTTTATTTGTTCCATAGCCAGGAGGGACGTACATGCATTTTGCGCTTGTTAGGAGACTGAAAAACCAGACCAAATAGCTATCCCTGGGCACGAATTTTAAACTAGGTACAGGAATGCAGCTCAGGGTGATGAACACGACTCTGAATCCATGCAAGCTCTCTTCTCTCCGCACCCGTTATGTGATGAGCTGCACGGGCTCGCTGAACCACGCGCAGATGACACGCAAGGAGTTTGCAGCCAGGCCTCTGATCCTACAAGCAGCTCCATGTGGGCAGATGCCTGGCTCCTTGCCCAGTCTTACTGAGGCTGAAGAGACCTACATGGGTATTGACATCCATTTGTGCAGGACCAAAACCAGTCACTCCGTGTGACTCCTACATGACTAATTACAGCTGCAGTAGAGCGCTGACCTTCACTGATTCAGGAGCAGGCGAGGAACGCTGGGGATGAACTAAGCAATGTAAGGAGTGATGCTTCACCTGTCCCCTGCGCTGGAGAACTGTCTTTGTCTCAGAAAACAGTTCCCGCTCTGTCCACAGACCTTCCCTGTGCAAAGGGCAGAACAAAGCCTATTTGCAGGAGCTCTGGGCTTTTAGAATTTAAGGGCACCGAAAAACAGCAGATCATTTCTTCTGAGGTCCTCTGTATTGCACGCATTTCACCTTTGTAACTTGAACTGAAACCAGTAATTTACTTTTGATCGAAGCAGAGTGTGTTTAGCTGAAAGCTACCTTCCAGAAGGGCAGTGAGCTTTGAACTGAAAACTTAAAAAATACAAAATCCACTCTTCCTAGTCTGCCCCAGTAATTAATCACCATGGTATTAAATACTGGCACCTAGTTTCCCATACAAATTTATCAGGATTCAGCTTTTAACCACGCATCCTCTCCCTGCTTAATTTAAAGGTCCTTTAGACGATACAGTTTTCCTCCCCCCATAAAAACCACTTATGTGTGCTTAATCTACTCATCTTCCTTTTGATAATCTAAATAAACCAAAATGTTAAAGTTTCTTATTGTATGGCATTTTCTGCAGGTGTCTAATATTTATAGGGTTTTGCACCCTCTCCAATTTTTCAATGCACCATTTAAAAATATGAACATGAGAACTGAATGCAATGTTCTAGTGTCGGTCTCACCGATGCTGCGTACTGGCACAAAATCATCTTCCAGCTTTTGATCACTACTCCCCAGCTTAGGTATTCAAGGAGCACATTAACCCTTCTGACTTTATGCTACAAATTGGAACTTGCATTCAATTGCTTGTACCCTAAATCCCATTTAGAGTCCCATTTGGGAATGAGACTCTGCTTTTGCCAAAGCAAGTCTGCATTCATCTTTATTGTACAAACTTGCATTTGACTATGAAAACGTGCTCCTTTTAACGACCCCAGCTTACCAAGAAATCCCAGCTTCCCTCATAGGCTTGCTCTATCCTCATTATTACCCTGCTCCACCCAACAAATATTATTAGCCTGTTATTATGAGTCCCTATTTATGGTCAGTTCATTAGAAAAATACAAAGTGCCTGAGCTCTGGTAATTCTGAAAGCGATTGTTCAGCTCTCGCTTAAACCCAGGAACATCTGAGCACTAAGTACCTCTCAGTTTTCTGCTGTAAGATATCCCTTATGCTTAAAATGCCAGCATACTAGCGCACTGTTGGCTAACTGCAGTAAAAGGCATGTGTTTTGGAAACAGTATTTTTACAAAATTCTTACGACAGTATAGTTTTAATTAGTACCCAGTACTACCATCCTCAAACTTTAGACCAGAAAAAGCCTTTAAAACAAAGATAACAAATCACAGATCAAACAACACACCAAATGTCTCTTTTTCTTTCTGGCTGCTGCTGAACCAGCCCGATTCCGAACCGGACAACTCTTGTCGATCGGCAGGTGCTCGGGCAGACGCAGGGCTCTCTCTGGTGCTGCTGCACCCATTTTCCACCAGCACGCTTCTTACTCGCAGTGCTACAAACCAGCGGGGGCCTCCCACCAGGTGACAACCTCCTCCCCTCTGCGGGCAGCAGGGAGGGCAGCGCCTCGCAGCAAGAGGGTGCTGGGGTCGGGGGCTCAGCCCCCTGCCCGGGGCAGGACCTGGCAGGCTGAAGCACTGTCCGGGCAGCTGAACTTCACAATCACATTTCCCAGCCCCCGTGGCCATGAAATAAGCCGAAACATTTACTGTTGATGTTGGGCTTGAGTAAAACTAAGGAGAGCATGAAAAGTCTCTGCCACCCAAACCCCGTAGGTTGCATTTCAGCACGTATTGAATGAAAATGTGAATATTCTCCTGAATATTGATCTTCAGAGGAGCTCTCACTGGCCTACATACAGCTAATGTTAGAAAACTGAACTGCTTGCAGAAATAAGGGACTAAACCCTCAGGAAATTTGTTGAACTAAAGAATAAACAAAATATCCATAGTACTTGATTTTCAAGGGCATGAAGCATCCAAAGTTTACACTTGAGAATATTAAGCACGTCTGAAAATTGGGACATTTGCTTTGTTGCTACTGTTAAATTGCTGCCTCAGCGCCCTTGCCCTTTACCTCACCTACAGCATCAAAAGATTTCAGCTGTAGCTTTTACAGTGGGGTACTGAGAATCCATTGGAAGTGGTATGTCAAAGGACCTTTAAGGAAAACTGATCCGTTAGCTCTTGACATAACTTCAAAACATTAAGCCTCAAGCAAGGCTGACTTTTATACACACAACAGCTAGTTTGTCATCTGGTCCGAGATGCCAGAAAGCAAACCAGCTGGGCAAAGCTGTCTGCTGGCATGACCCTGCAAAGCTGCGCTGGCAAGGCAGAGTTTGGCCCCATCTTTCCTCACTATTCAGTGACACAACGCTTTCTGCGCTCTCCCCGCCAGCCCTCCCTCCACCAGCACCGAACGCGATACCTGCTGGAGTGGCTTTGCCCATCACCTCCCTGGAGGAGGCAACAACGCAAACAGGCTTTACTCCAAGAAAAGCTGCACTCACCCGATCTTCTTCTTCTCTGACATCTGGCATGGTGCTGATGCAGAGGCTGACTGCAGTGATGGCAACAAAAGAGATGGAAATACAAGCAAAGATCTTTCCTGGGATCCCCGAGTGGGGGTTCTCCACCATGTCCCTGAGCTTTCGCATGCACAAACTCAGTCGGCTACTGTCCTGGAAGGCACATTGCGTGGTTTCACTAAATACCATCTCCCCCTCGTACAGCCTGGCCTCAGCTGCCTCCTCCTCTTTCTGTCGCAATCTCTTTTTACAGCACCACTCCAGGTGGTCCTCTTCTATCCCCCAGTACACAAGCTCCTCCTGAAAAGAAAGAGCGCACATCTCCCTGAGAAGCCTCAGCTTCCCAGCTGTCAGGAAAGTCATGATTGTCCTGAAGGCACTAGGATTACGGTCAAAAAAAAATTCATTGCAGCTAACATCATAGTCATCGCAGATGTTCATGATCTCATCATAATTGTTGCAATACTTCAGCTTCCCAAGCCTGGTCAAGGGGCAGTTCTCCAAGGTGGTCCATGGAACTTTGTACTTAATACCACCTACGTTGATGATCACAAACCTGGTCCGGTCATCCAGGTGGGCTAAGCAGCACAAATCTTCCCCAGGGTGCAGAAGTTTGGCCTTTTTGTAGAAGAATCCTTTCTTGGTTTGCACTTCACACAGGTTTTCCAAGTTATTGAAGGAGTAGCTGAACTCAGGATCTGCATTCCCAGTGAGCAATGCCATTTTGTGATACATCTGTTGAGACCATAGGGAGGTCAAGGCTACTCAAACAAATGCATCTGGAGCTCGAGCAGAGAGTCAACCTACAAAACAGAGTTTTAAAATTACAATAAAATCAGGGCATTGCTAGATGAAAAACAATCCTATCCTCTCAATCCCAAGAAACTTTTCTCCATGGTACTATTTCTTCCTCGATTCTTTTAGGCCTATCTTTGCTTGATCATCACTTGGGGAAAGAACTTAAAACTGCGATAAGGTCAGAAGCCATGTTGATACTTCTAGATGGTTTAGTCAGTGAATGAATGGAAACAAAACCAGTGTACTATCATTTTCAGAAATTTCCTTTCTAGAGGTTTGAGCTATATCCTGGGCATCAGTAGGTACAGGAAAGGAAAATGGGTCTTTTGGATAATGACGATTTATATTTTAGCAACTTAACAAAGAAACTTAGTTGCAAATGAGTTTTTGTTTATTTTAGTGAGTCTACATAATGTTTCTATTACAAAATGCCTGTAGTGTGAGGATGCAATGGTTACCTACAGTACAGTCAGAAACATGACTGCAGAAATGTTGGCAATTCCCAATCTAAATCCACCAAGCTCAGGTACCAAGAGCAAAGACAACGTGGGAGCTGAGAACCCAGCCTGCGGCCAAGCGGTTTGGGTGCCTGAGCACAAAGTGTGTGCTACAGATCCAGTTGCCACTGGTACCCCGACTAACGGGATTACAGCTGTATTGGGCATATCAGCCTGGACAACCCCACTTCCAGAAGGTAGAAGAGCTTTTGTTCTTGTGCTGGGGTGCCTGCCACCCAGGCTGGTGGCATCTCCCGCAGAGTGGTAAGCAGCCCAGCTCACAGTGGGGACCAGAGCTTGCCCTGCTCATCGGGGCTGCTGGAGGCTCTGCAGTGGGTTTGGCTGGGGGAGGGGGGCAGGGGGCCTGGCAGCAGCTCTGCAATGGGAGACTGAACCCAAGAACGAAGCAGAGCTGGAAGCAACCTTCTGGCTGCTCTTACTTCTGGATGACGCAGAACCCAACTGCTCACATTTAGCAGGAATTATGTGCATTATGTTTAATTCCAGGATTTCATTTGTGCCTTCTGCTTACCCCTCCTTTACCACACCACAATCCACAGACCTCCTGAACACATCTTTTCACCTGCCACATTGCTTCCTCACTTTCTCTGGAGCTTGCCGCTAGGTTCTCCAAAGCTGTCTCTCCAAAGCAGTACTAGGATGGATGTCTTGGAATGCTCAGTATGTAATCGCATCAGTGAATCACCCAGCACTTCCTGAACTGCTCAAATATGGAGTACGAACAAAGAAACTGCTGTAGGACCAGGACAGAGAAGACCTGGACTGAGAAGGGGTGCAGCGATGGGCAACAACCTGAAGCAGGGCATGTAGAAACCTTACAAGTTGACAAAGGACAAGAGAAAAAACTGAGCTGCAAAAGATGGCCTGACACTATGATGGCAGGACAGTAACCATGAGGGAGTAACTCTGTAATTTATAAGCGATGTTCTCCAGTCTTCTTTGAACCGCATGCTTTCAGCCCGGAGGGAACAGAGAACAAGTGGGTGCTAGGGAAAACTGCAGAGCACATGCATTCAAACACCATCTCAGAGCAGCAGCTTCCTTTATCCGTAATCAACTCACTGACTCTTAACTCATTCCTCTCAGTCAAGAAAGCAGCAAATGCTTGCTACTCACAGCCCTGATCACCCTCTAAATATTCTTGCCAACCACACTGGAACAACCAAATCACAGCAACAGCAGCAGCACTCCTACTTCAACACTTCTGTGAGGATCCAGGCACTGCATTTTAGAAGGGCATTTATGGTGGGTATTTATAAGAGTCAGAGAAAGGCTGGTTTACATACAAAAAACCCTAAAGCCACGTAAAGATACTTCTCAGCACTGTGAAAATTTCCAAAGAACTAATGATGCCAAAATCTCTCCAATTTCACCTTGGGCAAAAAAGTTGTTTAAACATCCATTTCTACGGGGCAACATGAACAACAGAGAAAAGCTCCTTCACCTGGCTAAGGGCCAGGAAAGGACAAGAGGCTGCACCACGTGTCTTGAGAAATGGGTGCCTGAGTGGTGCTGGGACTGCAGATACCATCACTGTCACAAGGAGAGCACACCATCAGCACGGCAGACGCTTTAAGGATTTAGTCTCTTGCTGCTTTTTGTTGGTAAGATAAAATATTGACTGCCACCACTCAGGGCACTGTGCTTTTATTTTCATGCCTCGCTTGTTACACAAGTCAACATACAAGAAGTAGTTTATATTATTTTGACATCAAGGCCAGGATTTGCTTTTCTTCTCTCCCTTGTGCATGGTTGTTGCATAAAGGGGCCAGATACATTTCACAGAATTATTTTGAATCTAATCCTACATGCGCTTCTTCCTTCTTCTAAGCAGCAGCCAACTCAATGTGAAAATCTGTAAGCATGTTGTTCATTACAAAATCTCTGAGTTACAGAGGGTTAGTCTTCTGTTTTGTGGATATAAAATGATGTTGACTAAATGTAAAGTTTCAGCAAGCAGCTATTAATTTTCTTCCCTTTTTTTTTTTTTTTTTCTTTTTGTATCATCAGTGGTTAAATAGAAAGTGATAACAGAGGTAGCTACAGATGGTATTGCCTGTGGTTCAACAGTTTGATTCTGGACACTGCTGGTAGCATCAGATGTTGGAGTTTAGTTAATAAGGTGAATTTTCTGACCTCACGCTTCAAGATCCCAGAATCCATAATAGTATACATTACCAGCTGTCAGGATTTGTTTTGGAAATCTCAGCTAAAAAAAGAAAGAAAAAAAAGAAAAGAAAGAAGCACATGAAGAGAGCCATACATATTACTCTCCTTGGCACCTCCGTGAGGTTGTTGCCCCAGACCAGGGTGCAGGTGTCAGTGGAACAGCATGGCCAAGCCTGCTGTGCCACTTCAACTGTCCTACAGAAAACCAGAATACATCACTGTGAGCTCCCAGTTTGGCATCTATCCTGGGAAGTAAAATAAGCCTGGAAGGTCTGTTTCTGATCTTATGTGCATGGAATGTATCATGACCTCCACTGAATATTAAAGGGTGTTTCAAAATTATGCGGGTCTTAAAATACTCTCTGCATGCCAAGGTTATCTAATGTACGCACATGTAAAGCATCCCATTGAAGATTACTTTTAAAAGCCAATACTTCCAGAAATGATGCTACATTATCATCCAGTTGGCATTTCTATCATTTAATCTGACACATGCGTGCAAGAAAGGCTATTAAAACACAGTCTGCAAGAAGCTGCCCATTGCAGGGACACAGGACAAAATTCGACTCTATTTTTGTTCATCATTTTAAACTGTGGGAGAAATGCTGCATAAATGTTTCAGTTTGATGATCATACACAGGGTGGGTCATACATATTGTGGATTCTTTTCTTTTTTTAAGTAGTCACACAAATTTATTCACAACGAAATACTTTCTTTGGCTATCTATGTATGCATATGTGTGCATCTACACACACACAAGTTCAGCCAAATTCTGTCAACAGCAGACAGTTGAGATCCTCAAAATGCAGGTATTTCTCATCAAAGATTTTAAAGAATAAATGTCACAAGCATACAGCTGCTTCACATTGTCCTTTTTGTTGCACTATTTTCTCAATGCAGAGAGGGCGATTTCTTTCCTTACTGTCTTTTCACCTTGCCTGCTCCCATCACTGTTCTTCACCAAACATTCTTCACCCCTCCGTTTTATCAGTAGGGATGCATCCAAGTCCTACATGGCTTTGCATGTGGCTCCACTGGTCCCAAGTTGCCTTGAGCAAGAATGAAAAATGTGGCAAAAACACCCCTGCCAACAGGCTGGCCAGCCTGGTGAGGAGAGCTTGGAAATTGTGACGATGGGGCGGAAGCGGTGGAGCTGGTGGGGGGTCACATGGCCAGGAGAGACCCCGTGAGCAGTAGAGGGCTGAAGAGTGACCGCATCTAATGTCTGTGTATAAATGAGGGTATGCCTACAGGGAAGCGTCACGGGCAGGGTGCTCATTCCTTTGCTGGGAAAGCATCACGACTAGGTGCCTCTGAAGCACCCGCACACTAATGCAGGCAGCCAGGGAGCACAGGGGAAGAATTTGAAGGTCTGCGCACAGTTGCACAGAAGAAACTGGTGCTATGAGGGCAATCCAACACTGGAACGGGATCCCAGCAGAGGTCATTTCCATCCCTGGGGATATTCAAAACCCAACACAGTCCTGAATAACTGGCTCTAGCTGATGCTGCTTTGAGCAGTGGGGGTTAAAGCAGATGAACTTTGGAGGTCCCTTCCTACCTGAACTGCCCTGTGATTTTGTGAACAGCCTCTTTTTAACTGCTGCTGTAAGTTACAAAGTACCGAAGGTTTACGCTTGTACCATGGTAGCAAGAGGAAGCCATGAGACATTTTAGTAATTAATGTTTTAAGATTTTCTTTGTGAAATGAAACACTTCGACAGAGAACTGGTTATTGTGTAGTAATTTCAAGCAACAGACACAAAAGATAGATTAGGGTAACCACAAGATGTTTTCCGTCAAGTCCAGCTAGAGTTGAGTCAGTGAATCCACTCGACAGCGCTCAGCCATTTCCAGTTGGAGACGTGCTGGAACCTGACATTGCTGCCTAGGACCAAAGCAATTCCCACTTCTCACCATGACACTGTATTTTACAACGCACGCAATTATTTTAGTAGTAAAGCTTACACATGCAATTGACCATACGTTTGGTAGCATTACAGCTAACGCTCTGGACGGAAAGGTTCAGGAGGTCCAGGTTACTCTTGTACTTGCTACATTCCAGTAGAACCTGGACTCACAGATACTAGTCCCTGACAGGCACTGTGGAAACAGGAAGAGGGGAGGAGAGCACCAGCCCATGAGGCGTACACAGTGCAGAAAAGATGGGGTGCAACCAATATATGGATTTAAAAATGGAAAATGAGACCAGGAGGATATGGAAACAATAAACCAGACACAGCTTAGCAAGAAAGCAGACTCTTTGCCCAGTTTGGGGGAATTGGCTTCTGAGTTTGTCCACACTGAAGACTAATATGGCTCCCTACATACTCATTATAATGGAATCATCTAGATTGGAAAAGACTTTTAAGACCATCGAGCCCAACAGTTAACCCAGCACTGCCAAGGCCACCACCAAACCCTGTCCCCAAGCACCACATCTACGCATCGCTGAAACACCCCCAGTGCCGGTGCCCCCTCCCCGGGCAGCCTGTGCCGGTGCCTGACCACCCTTCCAGGGAAGAAATGTCCCCTCACCCCCACCCTAACCCTGCCCTGGCGCAGCTCGAGGCCATTCCCTCTGCTCCTGTCGCTCCTTCCCCGGGAGCAGAGACCGACCCCCTGCCCACAGCCCCCTGTCAGGCAGCTGTAGGGAGCCATCAGGGCCCCCCCGAGCCCCCTCCTCTCCAGGCTGCCTCCCCCCTCAGCCTGTGCCCCAGCCCCTTCCCCAGCCCCTGCCCGGCTCTGGACACGCTCCAGCCCCTCAGCGTCCCTCTGGCAGCGAGGGGCCCAGAGCTGAGCCCAGGGCTCCAGGGGCGGCCCCGACAGGGCCCACCGGGCACCGCCGCACCCAGCGCTGCTGCCTCTCGCCCCCGGGTTGACACACTGAGACCTGACACTGGCACCGCTACACGGCCTGATGCTTCCCCATGCAGACAGAGCACTCAGAACTGCAAAGGCTGTATTACGCTACCTCTGGCAACCATGTCATGTCTATGTCAAATCCCCTTGCTAAGGGAACCATTCAACGTGTGCCCAAGCGGAACCGAAGAACACAGCAAGGCATGTGCAGTGAGGCTGACAGGGACTACAACTTGGACACAAAATAAGGAAGAGGTCAACCACGCTATACAGATCCAAGACTTTCTAACTCAGTGCGCCAATCTCTGCTAAAGAATCATTATACGAAGATACAGACAGTATTTCTCTCACATTTTGCTTCAGATTTTTGTTTCAAGTTTTCTAAGCATATTAGTGCCCCACCAAGCACAACAGGGGGCTGAACTCTCCCTGTTGCTTTGGTACTTCTATGTCGTGAAAGTGTTTCATGAGGAATGAAAGTGAGATGAAGTAACTGGTTAAACCAGAAGCATCAAAGCATTCTTCTGCAAGCTTTCTGAAGTAAAGGAATCACTGCTGAAAGTAATTTTGAAGAGTCTAGATTTTAAAAATCATGAAGATATGTAAATACATCTTGTTTGCTACATGTTGCCAGCTTCAATCTCAAAATGTTCAAGAAAAAACCCAAACCCATGAACAAATGACAATTAGAACAGAGTAGAACTGCTATAATCTCCAAAAGGACACACTGCAAAGTACAGAGAGTCCAGGTTGATTTCACTCAGGGTATTTTCTGTGTAACCCCAAGAAGATGAATTTCACATATTTCTGTATTTATTATCAGTAAACTTTAATATCCCTAATGTGTTAAGCCACCATCATTCCCGCTTAGAAAAGACGATAGTCCAAGAAGTTGGAAAGACGCTAGAATTTTCAACAGTCCTTCCTTCTGGGCTTTTCCTCCTCAGCTACAGGGGCAGGGGTGCACCTCACCTGCCTGCCTAGCCGGGATGTGCCACCTCGGAGGGAAAGGCAGGCTGCTCGGGGCGCAGGACAGCTGGGACAGGCATTTCCAGAGAGCCTGGAGGACGCTGCGCTGGCTGGTGCAGCAGGGAGCCCTGGAAGAGCCCTGGCGTAAGGGAGGCCGCACAACTCGGCATGTGACACTGGACACTGTTTGCATACTCTGACTGCGTGTTTGCCTTAATAGTTTCATTAATTTAGTGGAGGGGAAAAGGGATGGTTTTCTTCTCTGAACATCCCTCATTGCATTTATGCCACACTATGTAATTAGCTGAAACAATTCAATTTGTTAAATGAACAAATCAAATTAACTTGACTCAACGCTAATTATTCTGACATGCATCCATCGCTGTTTGTCTCCACTAGACAGATTGAGAGTTATCCGACGTTACACACTTGTCAGAGCAGTACAGTGAAAGTATTAACACTGCAACATCTTTATGAAATCAGAGATTTGGTCCAACTAATCACCTGAAGGCACAGGATCTTTACCTGTCTCCCCACAGCACAAACCAACCTATTTCTGCACTTCCACAAGCTTTCAGCGCCCATTTAGCTTTGTGCTCTGCCCCTGTTTCTGCGAAGCTACCTGCACGCCCAGCCACCCGGCGGATGGATGCGGCCACGCCAGCCGCAGGGCAGGCAGGGGTGGCACCACATGCTGCTGCATGCCCACAGCATTCCCGCGTTCCGAGCAACCTGGCGAGCTTCAAGATGTCACAAATGTCCTAAAACATAGTGTGCTTTCACAGTGCATTTCACTATAGAGAACTGTCTGTTGTTCCCAGCAACAGAAAACTAGCAGAGCCTGCCAGGTTTAGGCAGATCCTACAAGGATGAGGCAGAAAAGTTTTTCTCCACAGAACTATTATTACATAAGGTAGGAACCAGAGCACTGTGCTCAAGCCACGTTTTATTTATTTAGGTGTATTAACCCTCACCTGGTTACAAGAAAACCACACGTTTATCTCAGCTGTGCTTTCCTCCCCTGTAGTTATTTGCCGAACACCGGCACAGAGGCGCAGAGAGGCACCGGGTGGGCGAGGGGCTGCAGGGAATGGGCTCAGCTCAGGAGCAGCACTTCCCAGGGCCCGAGGTCAGGAGCTTGCGTGTGGAGATGTGTTTGATCCAGTTCCCGTTAACTGCAACCATGGACAAGTACACAGCCTCAAGAGCCTAAAATTAAAACATGTTTGGTCTGCACTCGCTTAGCCAGGGACTGGACCCTGCTAACAAGGTAACTTTGGCCACAACCAGCAGCCACAATATGGAGATGTTTCTTATCCTTCCCTGGGTCATACACAGGCTTAATTTTAGGAGCCGTAACGATTAATCCTTTTAGCATCCTGTCTAAGAGGCTCAGATAAGGTACTAAACTTTATGATATTAGTTGCCAGTCTGACACATTTCCTTCCCTGCCCTTACACTGCTGTATTTTGGAATAACCAACCATCAAACCCCAGTTTTTTATATACCTGCGCCAATCAAGATTGCGCGCCCACAGCTGGCCCAAGGTACAACGTGAACGGCACCACCAAACGCAAAAGTGACAGACTGTGTAGTATGTTAAAGCAGCATTATTTACTCCTCTCACCCAGGAAATTAAACAGATTGTCTCATGTCTGTTGCCAAAATTCTGGAAGAGTGAAAACCCAAATGAGTTATGGTGTCTTTCAAATCCCAGAATTAACATTCAGGTGTTCTGGTGGATCTACAGATCACTGCAGGGGGAAAAGCAGTTTTTAGCATGAGCTCTGCTCCCTCACTGACACTGATAGCAGTATCTTTTATTTCTGATCTATCCTACTGATTTCTCCAATTCTATACTTAGCAGCTTCCCACCCAGATGATTAACATGCTTCATTTAGTACAAAACATAGCAACTGGATTTGACTGGAAATAAGAGGGTTCGGCTGCGTGATGCTACTCTTGGCCCAGTTTCACACTCAGATGTTTATGATGATTTGCTGCGGCACTTTTCTTAATAAATGGATGGGTGTACCTGCCTTGTGTCTCTTTCAGGGCCACTCACAGGTTGGTATGAATGGTTGTTAAATATACATGTTCAAATACAACAAGAGGAAATGGCCTCAAGTTGTGCCAGGGGAAGTTTAGGTTGGGTATTAGGAAAAAATTTCCTTACCACAAGGGTTGTCAAGCATTGGCACAGGCTGCCCAGGGATGAGGGGAGTCACCATCCCTGGGGGTATTTAGGAGACAGCCCTTTGGGAAATGGTTTAGTGGTGGACTTGGCAGTGCTAGGTTTATGGTTGGACTCAACGGTCTTAAAGATCTTTTCCAATCTAAATGATTCTATGAATAAATGCTTCTTTTCAAGTGCTCGCAGGTTTTAGAAACAGATCGAGGCTTTTTAACTTCTGCATTAAATCCTTTGCAGAGAAGATAAATTGTATACAGATGCATCTTGCTCTTTTTTTTAGCTTTAATTAGTTAACACTGGGGTTTATGCATCTTCATTGCTTTCTTGCAGATGATGTTCTTGCTTTTGTGTGTTTCATACGTCAGTTGTGCATTGACCTCAAAAATATTCCCATCTCTGTTTAAACACAAGTCTACCTTTGAATTCAACATAATTTTAGTTAATTATTAACATCATTGCATAGAACACCTTTTAATTTTAGACTCTTAAGACTGTCTACTTAATCCATGGTTGCAGTTAACAGAGCTGGATCAAACAAAGCTCCGTGTACAACCTCATCACCTCAGGCTCCAGTTAAAGCACAGCTCCTCGTCTGAAGTCTGTCGTCTCAGCCCCCCACTCGGTGAGTATCTGGTGTCTCTGTCCAAATATTCACGAAATATGAACTGACGATGCAAGCATATTTTACACATATATGAGGGTTGACACAGCTAAACAAAACACTGATTGAACACTGTGCTCTGTTTTTTTACAGAAAGTAATAATAATTCTGTGGAGAAAAACTTTTCTGCCTGATCTTTGCAGGTTCTACTAGTTTTTTATTGCTTAGGACACAGTCATTTCTTGTCACTGAAATACACTGTCAAAGCACTCCAAATTTTAAGACACTGTGAACTTTTCAAATTCAGCCCTTTCAGCAGGGTGTCTAATCAGCACAGAAACAAAATGGGCAAGACAGGGATGGCACAGAGCTGTTCCAACCCCACCCCACGGTAACACGGCTCACAGCTTGCTCTTGCTATTGCATCAAGCTCCCTGCAACGCAGAGAAGAGGGAAGAGAAGTGGGGATTGATGAGGCAAAGGGACTGCAGTCCTGCTGCTCGCATTTCTCTGACCGCTATGAATGCAGAGGAGCACAGGCAGAACAGAACACAGGCTAGAGAAAAGACAGTGAGAAGAGTGGAAGAGGAATACCACATACGATTCAAGCATAGGTCAGATGGAAAAGAAACAGAGAAAGTAAAACAAAACCAAAAGGTGATTATGGTAAGTCTTCATTTTGATGTCAAAACATTACAATACACAAATGGTTTCTACTGTCCTGTGGAGGTAGACACACTTTCTGATTTCAGACACATTATTTCAGCAGCCTAAGATTAGAATGATCAGTTTGTATTTAGTCAGTGAGAAGCAAACTCTCAGCTTACATGTTCAGAAACTTGATTTTGGGGAAGTCATTTTCCAGTTGTCGCCTCTATGGCTTGGTCTGCTTTCTTAATTCTCATTCCTATATACAGCATAAAGATCCCATGGAGAACTTGTTCCAATAGCCTCAGCTTTTAATTCAAGCCCAGGTGCAGGCAACTTTTATTATGGACACTACAAAAAGGACTGTAGTAGACCAAGTGATCTAGTTCTGCAGCAGGAATCATTCAGCTTCAGGGGCACAAAAGCTACCACCGAAACAGTTCCCATTACATCTGTAGCCAGTAGGATCAAAAGAAGAGGCAGGCATTGTCAGAGGGGAAGAGAAAGCAGAAACGCGGCAGAAAAGAAGATAACTTGAAGCCTTGGGAAGACACTTGACATTTGACATATCTGCCACTGGGGTCCTACTCAAGCAGCCCATTCACCCCAGTGCTCTGCTCTGCTGAACGACAACTCGCTATGGAAACGATCCCATCTGCCTGACAGCCACAGACCCCGGGACCTCCCACCTGCTCTCCTGTGCCAGCACTCTGGTGCGCTGGTAAGGCAGCATGTGTGCTCACTCTCAGCACCTGCTCCCGTCTCTGCATTGCGTGTTTGGAAGCACGCTGCTAAAACGCTGGGTCTTGACTCCCTATCCAGGAGCACTAGGTCTGCACTGACTCATGTCAAAGCTGGGAAGAAGTCAGGACTGGAAGAAGGTTCCCAGATGCAAATGTGCTTAGTAGAACAATGAAATGCCACCAAACGGTAAGCCCTTCCCTCCTCCAGAACATGGCTGAAAGAGCAGGGAACCTTTGAACACACTTTTAAAAAAGGGAGGAAGGATGAAAGGAGTAGGCAGACTCTCAAGAAAATCCTGTGCTCTTTGGGGAGCTGGAAGGGAATTCAAACAGCTTCAGGCAGACAAGGCCTGCCAGATCCCAGTCCACAAGGAAAAGAAGAAGCTGGAGCTGCCAAGGGAGCTCTGCCACTTGCCCCAACTCATCCACATGTTGACCCTGTCTTATGTCCTTGACTTGACTGAAGCTTTCCTAGTTTTCCTATCCCCTCCATACCATCTCTTTTTATCCTCTACACTGTACCAACCCCTCTCCCCTTTGCCTCCCTCTCACACTTCTTTCCCATCAATCATTCTCGAGCAACTTGTGAAAACACGAGTATTTTCTACATCTTCTGCTGTGCACAGATTAAACCTCCTCCTGCTCCAAGAAAAAGCGGCAACAAATGAAGACTTGAGTTAGATGCTGTCCAACCACTCAGCAGCTGATGAAGTCAAAGCCAACACCCACGGAACACACGGCAGGTACAAGTTCTACTAAACACCAGTTTAAGGAAGCCAGCTGAGAAGCAGGGCAGCCAGGCAGAAGCCCCTGCAGCTTGGCAGGTTGTGCCTACACCAGTCCAGCCACCTGTGCTAGGCACATACCCCTAACAGCAGCACTGCCCTTCGAGGAAATGGACCCCATGTACTAGGCGAGTAAAATTTCATGCAGTTGAAACCACTGGTACACTAGTAAATCATTATTTCAACCTTGAGACCCGCAGGCTCATATGCTGCACGTGTGCACTAGCTGAACCTTGTCAACGTCAAAACCCCTGGGTGAGACCCCCCCCCCCGCCTGCAGAGCTCACTGCTGGTTCTGCCTTGTTTGTCCCAGTAACCCCCCCTGTGCCCATAGGGACACATGCACATTTCAGTACGACATACATAAGGCTGCAGTTCCAGAACCCTTGGATGAAGTGACCTTCAATGAGAGTGGAGTTTTAACTCTGTAGGATGATGCCACTCATGGAGCGCTGGGATAATGACAAACGACAAATAACCGCTGCTGCCGCAATGAGCACTGCCCCTCCTTCCCGCTGTGGGCATATTTCAAGAGCCCTGTCCTCCCGTCGTGGTTTTAAATGAGGAGGCGCTCCAGATCTCACCCTGTACACCAGTTCCATTTCCACAATGAACCAGCAGGGCTGCCCGGTGCAGGAAGCTCCCAGAGACCTTCATCTCCGTTCTGTGCAGTCTGTACCCGGGAACATCCCCATTTTGCAGCTTTCAGGTGTGGCGAGCTGGAAACACTGCAGCAGCTTGAAGTAAATTAAAAAAAAATATTTTTTTCTCTGAATTAAATACGAAAATTAATACTATAACAAGGATAGTACCGCTCATGTATTTTTATTAATTTTAACACAAAATTCCATTTTGAAATGTCAATTTCACGACATTTTCTAGTCTGAATTCCTCCTAGATGGATGCCTGTGGTGGAACGTCAGCCTTCCCAACAAAGCCTGACAGGACAAAGCCAGAACTTCTGGGTGGGAACATTGATGCTTTTGGCTCTTGCAAAGGCAGGAGATGGTTTGATTTTTTCCCTCAGACAGGCAACAGCAGAGGCCTTTTGCAGTTCAGGGTTACAGGTATGTTTCCCCATTCCTGCCTTGCTATAGAAAAGGATGAAAACGACCCATAATAGTCTCAGGCACCTCTGTTAATTCCTCTCACCAGCAACCCAGTTCCCCCTACACTGAACTGTCATTGCTCTGTTCCCTAGAGAAACTTCTGTGTTCACTAAACACGCTTGCTCACTTAAAGGATCATCTGATAAATGTTATCAGAATTCAGTTTTAATGTTTAATAATAAACCAAAAGGATTAGAAAACTTTATATTTTCTCTAATGCAATTATTTCAGATGGCTCACAAGGCTCACAGAGCCAGGGTGTTAGCATTTCTAAGACCTTGTTCTCTATAAATTTGTACTTTCAGTGGACTTACCTGCACAATGCAGTGGGAATGAATGGATTCCACTGTGAAGATGATGGCTTTAAAAATCAAGTAAAATATGACTGATCCAGTTATGTCTAATAGCTTCAACAATCGTGCTGACTCATTCAAAAATCACCTCCCCTTTCAAAAACACTGGAACAGAAACAAGAGGTAGGCTGACAGGCTAATGAATCATGTGTGCAACAGATGAAAACATGTTGCTGACACCTTGTTGGAGAACATTGGTAGACCAGGTGCCACGAACACACGTGCTGACAGAACGCTTCCAGCAAACTGCTTCAGTGACAGAAACATAGGAAGCCCAGTCCTAACAACAGTCCCTCCTGCCCAGAGGTTTTTGACCTAACAAGTTTATATGAACCACTGAACGAGGTGAGTTCTTGGGTCAACGAAGGCAGGTACGAAAACAACATCAAGAAAACAATCCAGGCCTTTGCATGATGCTCAGGGCAGTTATTTATTTAATACTTGCTTTTGTGACGGGGCCAGCAAATGAACAGCTCCTGTTCTCCGCGAGAAATCTCTCTGTTCAGAGCTCCTTCAGCTTCTGCCAGAACCACCGCCCTACCTGCAACAGCAGGAGACACACAGAAACACCGGGATAAAATGCAGCTATGGAGCTCATTTTACAGCGCCACTACTGCTGACAGGGTTTTGTTTCTGAGCAGTTATTTTCATGCTGCAAATGGACATGTTGTTACTCATAAAGCACATATTATTCTGCAAGTGTTATAAACAATAAATCATTCTGCCAGATCCCAGTATCTCTGGCACACGCCAGGCTGCTGGTTTCTTTCCCTACATTGTCATGCTTTAAATCTTATTACCATCAGAAAGACGACCAGGAATTTCAAGCTACTCCAGTTCATTGCCACCCAGCCTTCCCCTCCCATGAGGAGTCCACAGGCTGCACCATCTGCAGTACTCATGAGTTAAGGACAGAAAATTAGGAGGTAATTACCCCAGCCAAGGGCTTTGTTCAGGAGGTGTTTAGACTTCGCTACAGCACGCAGGGCTCGTTCAGGGTTGCCAGTGGAGCAGCTTTTTCACTTGGTTCTGAATTCCCACTGCATTGTCCGTACCGCACAGCACCACATAACTAGCTTGTCTCTACAGAACTATGGAGACATGTGAACAGGCTTTCACATCAGCAAAAGCAGTATAACCACACAAACCAGTTTACACTGCACCTGGATTATGCTGCATACCCATGCAGGACTGTCGCTCCAAGTGCCTGCCCTGACAACTCTGCTCACAACCAGATCTACAAAGGGCAACAAGGGAAAAAAAGAGGGTGACCAACATGGTGCTCTGGGACAGCAGGGCTGAAGAAGTTGCTTCTGTAAGTTCCCCCTTCCCGCTCCACCGCTCCACGATGCCTGCTGCTTCTCCGTTACACCCTTACCCAAGAGGCCAGCACAGCAGCCAGCCCGCACATCGCACAGCTACGGGGCCACGTGTGCTCTCTCACTTCCAGCAACGGAAAGCTGCTCTGATTTTCTCCTGCTGCCAGAAGCTCCGACAGGCTCTCAAAGAAGCTGGAGACTGCCAAGTGCAGGAATGATTTTGCACCTCTCTTTCAGACTACAGTGCCTGACTGCCAAAGGAGGCTCCCTAGAAGGTGCTCCGATGAGGAGTAAGCTGGTCTAACACATCGGGCCATGGCTGCTGGAGCACTGAGTTACCAGCATGGTCAGGGGGGAAAAAAGCTTCATGTTTGGCTACGTGAGAATGGAGAGTCACAGGCACTAATAAAAAGCTAGGCTCCAGCTCAGTGTCAAGCCTGTACTTTGGGAAGTAGGTATGTCCTGTCCACCAAAGGGTCTGGAGCCTGGTCCCTACCAAGACCCTTTCCTCTCCCTCCACAGTGACAGCACTGAAAAGCAGTGCGCCTTAGAAACGCTTCTAATGTGCTCCACAGCTCTGCGATGTTTGTGATACAACAGAACAGCTGAGATTTAGCCACCTCCATTTTACTTAACCTAGGAGCATTACTTCCAAACAAAACTTCATTATTTTATTATTGTAGTCTTGCTAACAATCAGCCTCTACTGTTAACACACAAGAGCCATTAGAAGAAACATGCACAAAAATAACTTTCATTCTCTCTCCTCCTGAAAGTTTTCAATAAATAACATCTCATAAAATATGAATTCATATCCTGTTTGCTTGCTCATCAAGTAAAAAGTAAACATGGATATCAGCATCTAAAAATCTGAATAAAGATCAGTAAATAAGTAGATAACAGATACTTAATGGGGATGCTTGAAAGGAAAGCATGTAATCTGATTTGTACTGCATAATTCTTTTTGTATTATTTATTTTACACTTTAAATGACCTCATTTTATTTAATGCATTCAGTCTCAGTAGCTCACTCTGACACAGAACCATTTAGCTCCAGCTCTGATCAAGCAGCTGCTCTCCAGTTCATTCAGTCCCCTTCCCAACAAGGACATTTGCTCTCCAAACTCAGTCCCATGCAATTACACGCAATAACCATTTGGCTGCTGAATACTTCTGCACCCTGCCAGGAACCTGAGGCCCCCCTCCACGTCAGAAGCCCCATGCAGCTGTGTACCACCGCACTGCACAAGTCCCAGCTTCAGCTGAGTCAGCAGGAGCTGAAGGGGCTTGGGAAGCTGGCTCCTAGGGAGGTCGGTCCTCTGGCTTCGGAGGGGCTGGAGCAGAGGGCACCCCGGGAAGGCTGGCCAGACAGAACTGGGAAGATCCTACTGGTGCTATACAGTCAGTCCAGTTCATAATATGAATTTCTGTCTCTGTAGTCATTACAGGGACGTTTTTGTGGCTGTAAAGGATAGCTTCATGATCTAGAATGACCTAGAAATAATTATGAGGCCAGAGCAAACACAGATGGGTTTACAGAAAGAGAGCACTTAGGTAAACCTCTTGCGGTCAACTAAGAAATGTAAACTGCACCGTTTTCTGATAAAATATGACAGTGAACTAAGATCACATGGTGGATTTATGCTTATAACAACTAATGAACCAAAAAGAAACATGTAATTTCCTGAAACCCTGTGAAGGAAGAGGAGAAGTGAAGGATGAAAGGCTTTGAATAGAGACGAATATAGTACGAAGCAGACACTTCATTATTTTAGAGCCTAATCCAAGCATATGCTGAATCCCTGTGCTTTTCATGTAAGTCAGCAAGTGCCAAGCAGCTTGTAAGAAGCCCTCTGCCTCTCAGAATCAGGACCCTAGTCTGCTATATCACCCAAGAAAACCATTGCCAAGTAAATGCATAACTGGTACTAAGCTCATGCCTAAATATACATAAATATATGTAAATAATCCGCTACAAAATTTTCAGTTCCTCCCCCCCCAAATATGCTACACATATATAAGTATATACCTATGTATACACATACATATATATATATTCCCCCGAACAGGCAGAGAAACGACAGACATAAGATGTGAGACGTGAGACGCTTGTGGGTCTCCAGCCAGAGCCCTCTGTGGCGTGAGGGCCAGGGAACCCCCCAGGGCAGCCACCAGCTCCCACTGGCAGCCACCAGCAGCGAGGAGCTGGAAGCTGGTGCCTGCACAGGGGCACCCCGTGCAATCTGAGACACCCTGGGGTAGTCAAGGATGGCAGATGTGGAACAACAGCTGGATGCCAAACAAGATGTGCCAGTACATCTAAAAGAGCATGGGATGCTCATCTTTGAGCAACAAAAACTTTGGGTGTTTTGAAAATCTCTGCACACGCAGTCTGTGGGGATTTATTTTTAATTTCTTCAAAGCAACAAAAGATCCTCCATATTCATAACTTTTTAAAGTATGGCACTCTCACATCAGAAGTCAGCACTGCGTATCGACTGATTTCTCCATGGAGATAAGGTACTCACTGAAACAGCAGAAGTGCCGTTTAAAAAAAATAAAAATCAATGGATTTCTGCTGTGCTGGGGTGCAAGTAAACCTGAAACGCTCAGTAATTAAAGTTAAGCGCTATTCTGGAAGAAGCTTTCCGTAAGATCCACATTAGGCAGCTATATTTATTACTGAATGCTTCTTGTTTTATCCCAGCTGAACACATTTGTATTATGGAGCATAACTCCTTAACTCCCAGGCTACATGTGATGCCTGCAGATACTGGTTTTGCAGCCTGCGTGTGCACATTTCTGATGTCCATAGCCTGGTCAGGGGTCTGCTCACACAAGGGTCATGACAACCAGCTGGAAATACCTATGTGCATATCTGTAACTACGAATGTGTATCTAAGCTGAAGAACAGAGCATATTATTCCTTATTTTTGGAGGGAAGATACCTTGGTCACATCATGGCATTGTGGCAAACCTTGCCAATGGCAGGGCTGTGGCTCTCCTTTCAGGGCACCACACAGCCCTCCCAAGGCACACACAGGGACCGACAGCCCAAGAGAAGCCAGTGACAGGGTCAAACCCTGCCAGTCGGTGTTACTGCTTCTGCGGCTGGATAAACCTTGTCGTCTAAAAATCAGAAATAGCCTTCACAATCCAGGGCAGGTACAGTGAGGCAGAAGGATTTTAAACAAAACTGCAGTCTCCAGGACCCACAACACAACAACGCTGGTTTCCTCCAAACCCTGGAAAACCTACTATTCATTATATTTATACAAAACCAAAGCCCAGCTATTAAAAAAAAAGAAAAAAAAGAAAAAAGGTAAAGCTACACCGATCCCTTTCTGTAATACATAGGTGAGGATCTCAGGCTTTTGGCCCCTTGCCTCTGTTTCATGTATACTCTGCATTCTCGCTGACCTAAGGCAACTGGGGATTTGTTACAGTGAAAGGAAAATTGGCATCCCTGAACTCACCAGCCCATGACAGTAGAGCAAGCTGCTTTCCGTAACGTACGTACAGGTGTCACACATTAATGAGTAGCCATTTCAGAATGCCTGGGTATCTATTGTGTGTTTGTCACACTGTCCTAAAACACCACAAATACACAGCTAATAAAGATGCCCAGACTGTAGATGCAGTCTTGCAACATGGACAGGCTACTTCCATCTAAATTAAGAAGGCTCGTTCTAATTCTGGATACAGAATGGCGTACAGCATCCTAGCTTTTTTTGCATGTAAATCCGTTAAGATTTTCAGAGTGATGATGATTTTGCACACAGAGACCTGTGCTTCCCCAGCTCCAGCAGACCCACTGGATCCTATGTGGTGCCACCGAATGAGAGGAAGAAGAGAAAGCAAAGAATTAGAAACCACTACAAAGGAGCCTTCCTGAATACCCCATCCAAAATTGTAGGGACAAGACGGGGACAAGAAGAGACAATATGTATCCTCATTTCCCTGCCATCTCACACTCCTAAATACCTCTACTTCCACCAGGAAAAGATAGAGGCAGTGAAAGCCCACTACCCCCAGCCAAGCCATCCCAGACAGACAGCAGGGAGCAGCAGTTTTGTAGATGTTACAGACATTTTCATTCCAAATTCTCCTGCATGTGCCATAGTTGTTGCTGAGCACCTCCCATACGGGCATCCACTCCTACACCCCTGCCAGTGTTTAATGCTTGCTCCCCTCAACCAGATACTGAGTTCTAAAACTAAATCTAAAGAATAAAACACCTTAATCTATTAGCCTCTTTTCCGCTTCTTTCCTAATAATGGAAAGGCAAAGGAGTCACTTGTGATATCTCTCCTTACCTCTCATAATCTGGCAAATATCCTTTTAAGTAGCTTCTTTACTCTCTCTCTCCAAGTTACCCTCCACTAGAGCAAACACACTTTTCTTCTGTTTATGGACCCTTTCACCCCAAGTACATGTCTCACAGTACCAGCACGCCAAGCATCAGTTCTAGCTCGTCATTACCAGGTCCATTTTCCCTTCCACAGTGACAAGCATGATTACATTTATGCGGTACAGCATATATAAATAATCTACCATGTAGTCATATGTTCTAAAAAATTGAGCTGCAATTGTTATCCACCACAGAACTTCATCCCAAATATTTATACCCATCATATCTAAGCTGCAGAGTCAAAAGTTGGCTGAATATGGATTACTGAAGCTGGGTTTTGGAAGCAGTAATTTGTCATTTATGTACCCAAGTCCTCCTTTCAAGGCTATGGTGATCTCATTCCCACAGGCCTTGACTCTGATTTTTGAAACAATGCTGAAATCACCTTTTCGTCTGGTAAACTTTTCTTTGGTCCCTGGTTCAGAAGGTGAGCACCCCCGCCCTCACGCACCGCTCTGCGCCTGGCGCCACACCGGCTCTCCATCCCCGCGCTGCGGTCTGCTGTGCCACAGGGCTGGCAGTCACACAGGGAACACGTGGGCAACACATGAAATTTGCCTGACGTCTTCAATAAGCAATGACTAATAGCTTTTTTAATTAACAAAACAGTGACGAAAATAAATGATATTTAATGTTACATTTCCACTGCCTCCTTATTCATATGTACAAAATATGCCCACATAATTGTATCAGCTAATCAGCTCTGCAGCGATTCAAATGCCTTTTCAAGTGCAGCTGTATGTATGCTAAAACGTAGATTTCTCATATCTGAATGATTGCAAACACACAAATCGGAAGTCTGATGAAGATTTGGCTATTTAATCTAGAGGATATTGCATACTGAGTAACACAATCTAAGTTTTAATATTGTGAATTATTGTTATGGTATCCCTTTACACACCTGCAGTTTCTGCATTAAAAAAACCCCTACACCTGAGTAATCGAAAATAAATCTGGTCAGAGACTGTTATAAAATTCAGAATGTGCAAAAGCTCCCACAAACACAACAAGCAAACCCGTGCAACTGGCACATTACACTTTATTTCCGAGTCATTCTGTCTTATTGGCTTATATTCCTATTGCTCTTAAAACCTTTACCTATGAGTTATTTTATGTCCTAATAAATGTTACTTTAAATCCTCCCATTTCTTTTTGTTTAATTTTGAAAATTTTATTGCTTGCAACTTCCAGTAAGTATCTGCAACAGTTACATTTAACCTTCCATAAGCCCCTCTTTCTCATATAATCATTTACCTTCTACGACAAAGACTGGTATCAAATTTCCTTTTTTATTATTATTATTATTATTTCTTCTTCCTTACTGCTAGATGGCAGGTGTAACCCCTAGCCATACAGTTTACCAAAAAACCTGTCAACACTTTTCAGCTTCCCTCAGCTTCTTTCCCCTCCACCAATTTATCACAATTGATTACACTTGGCAGTTCTAAAAACTTTAAAAATTTGGTCTGCTGAAACTCAACGCCGGTGCAAGATGAGATAAGGACAGTCTAAAACCTTGACAAGAGATAATGCCAAATTTTGAGCACACCTGTCTAGTTATCTTGACCGGTCTTATTTCATCTGCCATTCAATGCCTTGAAGTGTAACTGGGGCATACTACCCACACCACAAAACCAAACGTGCATTCCTTCCTATCCTAGAAAAACATCTTTCCTTCCCTTTCCTAGTCAATGAATAAACAAACATTTCCAAATTTTCCTCCTCCTCACTTTTGCAATACTCCAACTACTTTGAGTGAAACCACGCCATCTGACTGCTTTCCCTGAGGCAGATGGATACAGATTATTTTAACATATCTTCTTTTTTTTTTTTTCTTCAGAAGGGTGAGGCCAGCAATTTTTATACTAGACTAACAACATACCTGAAAGTCAAACTTTAACCAAATACTCTGTATACCTCCTGCCTTAATTTTAGCTCTGAAAATGAGTATTTCAGAAATCTTATGTTCATTTGAAACCTGAGAAATAATCACGTGGCCATAACAGGGCCATGTATCTAGGAAAACAAACCCTGTCAGCTACACTGAGATATTTGTGTCGTATCTGGCCTCCTGGTTCTGCTCCAGCACCATCGCTCTAGCTGTGTCGGTGACTTACTGCCATGGGTCACCCGCTCATGGCAGTGCTCGGTGGCTTCTTCAAGGCGATTCACAGAGCATTGAGCTTGAGGTCGCTTCACACCACAACGAACCGTGCAACGGGCCGGAGCACACACGGCTCCTCTTCCTACGGAGCCCTGCCTCCTCCTGCCTGCACCTCCCCCCAGCAGCGGATGCTCCAGAGCCAGAGGAAGGAGGTTATCAGCCTGCAGATGTTTCCAAGATGTGTCCACAGTTAAGTGAAGATATTCCTTTGATTTTGTCCAGCTCAGGAGCAGATGAAAATAAAAGAACTTCTTCCCCCCCACCCCCCCACCCCCCCCACCCGATTCTTTCTTTTGCATTTAGTTACTTCTGAAATACTTTCCAAATGTTTTCTCAGCATTTGGCCTAAAATCTTGGTATGCTGCCTCCCAAAATTCTTCTCCAACATATGTTATTTGCCTTGAAGTTGATAGTGTCTTTCCACTTTGGAAAAAAACTTCAGTCAGAGGAACCATGAGATTCTCTATTTCCAGACCAAATCCATTCACTTATCTAGGAAAGAATTAGGTCTTCTACAAAACCAAGTTAGGGCACCCGCCGAGGAAGCCGACCCGCTGCGGGAGGAGGTGCTGGCTGCACACTGACGTGCCATATGCTGCCGCCTGCGCCCCGCTCGTGCCCTCTGGGGAACCAGCTCTGGGTGCTGCAGCCCCCCGCCACCTGCCCCACGCTATGGGCCCTGTACAACAGGTGTCTAGATGTAGGCTAATGTCTTCTCACCCCACCCCAAGGTGCTGGAATATGTGTTCAGGCTGTAGGAAGGAGCAGATGCACCTTTCCCACACATGTTGCACCAGGTGATGGAACAAGGACACGGACTCCCCCGAGGGCCCGCGGCAGGCTGAGTCACACACCCACCGTGGCTGAGGGGGACAAGTGACAGTCTCTCACTCCATGTGTGACACTGGCTTTTTGTCTCTGATTCTCTGCGAGTAGCAAACAGGGTTGAGGTGAAGGGCAGCCACAGCGCTGTTCTGGTTCCCTGGCCCTGCATCAGGGGAGCAGGGGAGAGAGGCAGTGGGAGAAGACTGAAGCTCTGCTAGACCCAGCCTAAATCTATCCCTACCATGTGCTGTAGCAAACCAACTGCCTCACTACGTGGCATCAAGGCTGAGCAGTGCCCCTGTGGAAAGGCAGACTCTTCAGTGCTCTGCCACACCAGTGCCCGTAAGGAGTCAGTGCTGCCCAGTGCAACAATCCTCAAAGCTCCTCCAGCTCCGTCCCTGCTTTCCCCAGCCATGCTTGTACCCAACTGCCAGCTTCTCAGCTCTCCCCAGGTGCAATAAACCCGTTGCCCTGAAAAAGCTTTGAAATGGAAGCTCCAGCCAAGATCCCCCTCTTGCAACCTCCCCTAAGCCTCCTCTCCCACTGCGTCCTGTGCGGCAGGTCACAGGCGGCACTGCTGCCACCGCACCCCTGCCTGCCTACCTCGTCCTCCCACCACCGGCACGTGGGCCCAAGGGCTTTGCCTCTCCCCCTCGACTGCCCCCGTGCCAAAGCAGACAGGATGGAGGCTGGGGACGGCGTCGCACGCGCTGCCCCTCTCCCCCCGGGAAGCAGAGAGGCTGTCCCCACGGGGAAAGGCACAGGGCCGTGGCGGAGCTGCTAAGTGCAACCACAAGGAAGAAAGTGCCCGGCCCGACACACACATTTCATTAAGGAGCTCTGTCAGATTTTCTGTTAAAAATGTTGAGTTTCCTTTAGGACTATGGATTTAACAACCTCTGCTGCTACCACGTTGTTTGTTCCAGAGGCACTTCACAGCATCTCAGAACACACAGTAGAAAATGTGGGTGGGAGATAAAAACTGATAAATGAAACTGCTTTTACACAATCACAAAACCCTAACTGTAACGGTACTAATACCATACTTATTGCCGTGCTGTTGAGAACCGATTGGTGTAGAAAAATGTAAAGTGGGTGAATAAGCAACATAAAAATGTTTTTAAATCCATCCTTGGATCCCTAGAAACCCACATGTTGTTTCCTGGCACTCCAACGCTTACCAGTTGGCTCAGATGAGACTATGGAAGCGGCAGAGGGATACTCGTTCCATTACCACATTCATTCATTACCTTCCATCCTCACTCTCACGGCATGAGAAGCAAGTTGCCTGCCACCAGGAAAATGGGCACAGTATCGTGGTCCCTCTTGCCTTTGCCTTCTCCATCCGGCCCTAAGAGTTTCTGGTGTGGGGGGCATGACAGGAGTCGAAGGGAACACCCAGCCAAGAAGCCAGACCCTGACCCAGAGGCTCGGAATCGGCAGTTCTCACTCCGGAGGGCAGCTCAGTTCCCAGCCTCACAGCTCCAGCTCAGGGACTGCTGTCCCACCCCACTGCCCTTCCAAAGGAAACAGCAGGCTCTGCTCTGTCCTTCCCCGGGGCTGAAGGCAACTATGCCTGACGACCACCCCATTTTAACGGGACTCAGGGAGGTACCTGCTCACAGCTTTGACTCAGACTTGGCTATGCGGCAGGGGTTCAGAAACACTCTTGTGGAGAAAAAAACCAACAAATGATAATGACAACGCCTAGGCTGCAGCGCTTTCTGCAAACTGGCTGCACCCGGAATCTACACTGAAGAGCTCCAGATCCCTATTTTCCTGCCCGTTCCCACACTTTGCAGTACTCTGGTTTCCAAGAGCAGGAACCCAGCTGTGCAGGCTGCAGAAAAGCTTTGGGTCACGCTTTCAGTCACATTGTGCAAGAGCTATGTACGCTGCAGCAGAGTGACCAGGGAGCGTGGTGGGTGGGTGCTACAGAACAGGTCGCTCCGGGACCCACGGGCAGCACAGGAACCACATCTGGGGCTTAGCAGCTCATTCAGAAACCTCCAGTCAGGCATTGCCAAGCCTGGCAAGTAAGGAACTGCACCTTTTTTCAGAGGCAGCCCTGTGAACATGCAGCTGATGGCTGTGAAGCCACATCAGGGGCTGAGACACCCATTACCTCTGTGAATCGGGAAGCGAACGCACAAGATGAATGGAGACAAAACTTCTCGCGACACAGAGGACAGAAAATAATGCCAGATGTACAGCTGAACAGCCAGAACACTGCTGTTCCACTTCGTTCTGGTACCACTGTAAGCCAAAATACCAGTCTGTGCAATTTTACACCAACTTATTTTAAATGAAATGAGATCATTACGCTTATATTATGACTATTTGAATACATTTAATGGCCAGCTGAAATGCCAGCAATGGATGCCTCAGAGTCAGACGATCTCTACCAGCTTTCATAAATGGAAATAGGATGGGAAAAGCAGTAGCTGATACCACACAATTCACTGGAAGTTTCAAGGAACCTCATAATGCGCAATCATGACATGTCTTGCTCTTTGGCGTGCTTTGCTCCTAAACCCAAACAGTGCATTTTAATTTACATTCTGAAAATAAGGGGTCTGATTTCTTTTATACCTTTCTATGCTATTTAGTATAACTGCAGCTGTGTCTCTTGCTTTATTATTTTGCATTGAAATCTCCAGTGATGCATAGAATAACTTAAAAATTGCAGAGTAGGATCTTTCTGTGGTACAATTGCTTTTTCTCTTTTCTTTTTAATAACAGTCCACTTCTGAGAATGCCAAGAGTGGTATAAACTGACATACTCTAGTGGATTATTGAGATTCACAGAAAAAGACAATTAAGAAAATATTGCGCTCTATCAGGATTGCAAATTATTTCTGTGAATTTCTCTGAGACCTGTACTCTGGCTCCTCGACAGTTCTGCCTGCAACCGAGGTTGGTTGAGCTAAGGCAGGTACCCACAGGCAATAACTAGGCCATTGGGAAGGAAAGCACTATCACAATCCTGTTAACTAGGTCATTACAGGCCTTGTTTGGCTCTTGCGACAAAGTTCAAGGCAAGGACCGCAGCAGACTATGCCAGGACCCTGAGGAGATCTCTGAGGTGATGGTGGTGAAAGGTGCTGGAAGGGAAGATGAAATCTTCCCTGTCTAATTAGCCCTGTCTAAGCTACTGCTGACACCATGAAGGCCAGGACGATGGTAACTGGCTTTTCTTTCTTCCAGGAAGACGTGATCCGAGTTTGAACAGGTATTAACAGCTCACCAACTGCACATGCCACCACTGCACCTACTGTTCATCTCACTCTTGCTTGTTAGCCTTCTACAAGCAAGAGCACCCTTGGCTTACAGCTGTAATAATTTAATTCACCCATACTTCCTGGGGTAAAAGAAGAGCAAACAGACACTATCCTTTTTGCAAGGATATTGAAGCATGCGTAATCAGAACAAAGGATGCCAAGGAAGCAAAAACTCGGGGAAAGAAAATCACGTCACCAACTCTCTTTGATCTTTAGATCATGCTTGGAAAATCTTCTCAACCAAGAAGGAGGCAAGAAAAGCCCAGGGAAATGCTCACTCCAGAGCCTTCAGAAAAGAAGCAGGCTGCTGCCGTTGTACATGAGAAATCCTCATCTGACTTTGGTTTTTCACAGTGATACAAGCAATGTGCCCCCCTTATAACACTTTTTATAAGCATCTCAATTAATCCAGTTCATGAAAACACATTGAAGTATGAGTCTTGGATCATACACCTGTCTTCTCTCACTTAACCTAAAGGAGGATCCCTTCATTTGGGGAATAATTTAATTTTAGATAGTATTAAAAAAGAAAAAAAAAAGGAAAACAGAGATCAGCATTTACAGCTGTAGTAGGTTGTTGCGTAACAGACCGTGTTTGGTATGAAACAAAAAAGCGTATTTCTGAGAAGCACGCACATACAGGTCACAGCGTTGAGCAGGTACTATCTGCCACAGCTACCACAGGCACCATCAGAGCCGGCAGAGAAACACAATGGCTATTAAAAATGATTCATCACACTTATTAACATGACAAAGCATACAAACTGTGAACTAGTAATTAGAATGTATGAGATTTGATAAATAAAAGGCTTTTAAATGTTCTGTAACACTCTTGAAACCCCTTACTTACACTAGTCTCCATCAGCTCCAGGATGCCGATATATTCTGTAGGATTGCTTGCGTGCATTAAGAATTACTGGAAAGGGTAAAGTCTGGCAAGATTAGGCACTGAATGTAAGCCCTTTTCACAAACTTTTATTTTAAAGCTAGAAAAGAAATAAAATTAGAAGTTTTACTCTTGCTTAGCCTAAGGGCAACACATTAGTAGCCTGTAACTCTGAAGGTTTTAACTCCAGACCACGGTACAAATACAAAGAGATACAAGAACAAACGTCTAGAGCTGAGATATGCTCTCATTCGTACCATGGCAGATCTGGGCAGGCTCCTTCGATCCACCTCAGCGTAGCAGAGAACACTTCCCTGCCGCCCAGCCAGGGGCTGCTCCCGCCACAGACCCGCGCCCGCTGCTGGGGAAGCCCTCACGGCAAGGAGCCCCCAAGACCACCAGCAGAAGCTGAATGTGGAATATGGGTTTTAGGGAAACACTAGATTTAATACTAAACTGAGAAATATTTTAGTGACATTTACATTGAAGAATATATACACAGAAGGGGAGATTCGCAGTCTACAGTTACCAAATGCTGGGGCTCTCAAAAGCCGGGGAGATGTGCTGCTCCGGCTCTCGGCGGCTGAAGAACAGGTTGAGCATACTGTGCATTTCCAGGCCTCAAAGGACCCAACCTTTTGTTCCTAATCAGTAAGGATAAAATGGAGCCTTATACCAGCTTCAAGACTACTTCAACTTGTCATGAAAAGACTTTCTACATTTCTCTTATTTCTCTCTTTCATAAGTAACCCCGATCAGCTTCCCTAACCCATGCATATTTTCAAAGGCTTTAGAGTCATACCTGGAAAAGTCCTTTCTGAAACACCTTTGAAGACTTTACAGACATCTAATAACGTTAAAAACTACAACTCAAAGGCAAACCTTAATAAACGACCTTGAAAAACATGAGAGACAAGAACACAGCAAGAAAACTATTCTAGGTACAGAACGTGGAGCAAATCAGCTGTGTCTGAACTAGAACTAGAACGACGGGAGTTGCTCCTGCTGCCTTGTAGACTGAAGAGCAGAGACATCCCCAAGGCACTGATGTGGGACTGTGAAGGTCCCTTCAGCAATGAACACAAGCTCAGCCGAATGACAAGCTGGAAAAGGTACATAAAACTTCCTTGGGAACTAAGACTGAATATATTAACATGAGAACTGCCACAGGAACTGTGGCCACGATTAAATACAACAGGGTCAAGACTTTATTGTCTGCTTCTGGATATTGAAAGACATCATATAAGTGATGTCACTCAAAGTAAGCATGCCCATAAGCATCAATAGAAATCACAAACAAGCCCCTTGCGGCTTTGCTGATGGCTCAGGTCTGGCAGGTAAGGCTGGTCACTCTTCTGAGCACCGGGGTGAGCTCAGAACTAGGTCAGTGTGTGCTACTGCACACAAATATAAGAGCTCAGCTGAACAACCATGTCTTGCAGCCTGAAAAGATGGCAAAAGGTCCAGTAATGGCAATGAAGTGGTACCAGCCTGTCCATGGAGGCACATAGCAAGTCTGCCATCAAAACAGAACTGCAAATTCACTACAAGAAAAAACTAAAAGAGGAAAGGAAGCATGAAATAAGGAAAGGCAGTATCAATCTTGATGGTCTATCACAATCCTTATTAACTAGAAGCAAATTACAGTAATCTCCAAAAGCAGTAATTTCTGATGTCAGAATTAGAAACTAAAATTTCTGAGGATGTGCTCATGGGACATACCTGCTTTCTAAAGTCGTTCCTCCTTAACTCCATAACATTCTCAAAGGCAGCTTGTGAGGAAAGAGAATTCACTCTTGAAAACCAAGTAAAAAATTTCAACCTGGCAGGTCAGAATAAAGTAGAATCCTAACCCATACAGACTTTAGCCTTTGAAATATTTGAAAAGCTCTAAACTAAAGAGACTTTGTTTTCACTCAAGAGTTTTGTTGAATGAATTTATATTGTGATTGCAGAGTCTCCATGTAGGTGCCAGCTTCCCAGCTTCACCAGTTGAGAAAAATGCACTGATAATTTGAAGGAAAACAACTGTTTCTCCTGCTGTTCATCACAATCTGTTCAGCGCGGAGTACCTGGGGTTCTTGCACTTCACCCTGAGAAGTTCAAAACACCTCATCTTCCCTAAGCTCAGTCTACCCTTTATCCCATTATTTTGACTGCTCAGCGATTGAGTGTTGACAATGCACTTTCTCTGGCAATTGTTTCCATCTAATTTCCAAAGCAGCATGTTCCTCTTTTTTTTTTTTTTTTTAAATATATATAAAAAAAGAACATTTTTCTACACACTGAAAAATCCATCCATCAGTGTGATAACCAACTTCAGACAGCTGGGCTGTCTCCTGTCTGGCATTGCTTCACACCAACCATGCAAAACCATGCAAGCCACATGAGCTCAACTCATTAATGGGAATCACATACAGTTTCCTTCATTAATCTACATCACTTGTGTGGTTAAAATAGAGCATTCCCATCGTTGTTGACGCTGTATATGGTGTTCTGCCATTGCTGCGCACCCAATTCAGCATCACTTCAGCTGTAACCAAATTCCAAGTTTAGCTGTGAATGAAACCATTCCATCCCAGGCCAGGAACAGCCCAGAAATCCCAATCCCACCTGAACCAGCAGTGGGATAAGGCACAGAAATCAGGGCTCATGATGCATACAGTGAGTCCCATGGCAAGGGAGGGACGAAGAGGGGCAGGGAGGCGAAAGGGAGAGACTGGGAGATGATGCAAATTTTCACACCTTCAGTCACCCAAGTAAGCAGATCTCCCTAGAAGACACCTGTTTTCAGCTGAACAGGTAACAAAGCAGAATCTTCCTTGATTCAAAGCTGGTTTGATGTGACAAAGATTTAAAAGCAATAGCTTACATCCAGTTCTAACTGGAGAAATTAAAAAGTGGGTGGAAATGAGCTTCCCATTCAGCACCCAGGTCTGTTCAACACTCTGGGTAGATAAAATCCCAGTCTCAGAAATGAGCTGGACTGGAGATGTTTGGTATATTTTTCAGGGGTACAAGGCTTGGCACAAAAATTATTTTCACAGCTGTGCCAAACCCCTGGAGGATGGTTTATCCTAAATCTGACCAGTTTACTTCTCCTTTTTCCTTCATCTGCCCAGTGTCAAACATTTTATAGTTGCAGATGTCTTGTAATACAGACAGTGGGGTAAGTATGTGAAAGATGATGGCACGTGTGAGGAACTTGCTTCACAGCCAACGCATGATGCCTGCTTTACAGTCCATCCGAGAAACCTCATTTTCGGTTCATTCCAGTAACGTGTCTGACTAGAAACATTTTAGAAAAAATAATCACAGGATGGCCAGATATATACACATTCAGCATGGCTCTTCTCAGAAAATAAACACATTTATCATTCCTCTCCAAAGCTCCAAGGAGACCACACTCAAATCCTAGGTGTACCAAGCAAAGCCAATGTAGTGATGGACTTCACAGTGTCAGATTAACAGTTGGACTCTATGATCTTGAGAGTCTTTTCCAACCTAAATGATTCTATTAGGTGTCAGCACCCCTTTGCACCCAGGGAGTGGTGGAGTTCAGACGGAGAAGGGTACCACCAGTGCACTCACAGGTGTTCCCATGGAGCTCCTATTCCCTGAAGGGTGAGCACAGGCATCCTGGCATGAGACAGCCCTGCACACACGGACAGGGCTGGATCTTACCATTATTCCCTGTCCAGATGACATCAGCCTATTTATTCTGCTAATGGAGCCATTTATAGAAGGCTGAGACAAATGGTTCAAACTCAGTTGTCAAAACCCCCCACATCACTACTATTTACAAAGTGCTTCTTGTGGATACCACCTCAGTCTCAGCACTATTTGTTTCTTCAAGAAACACAAAGCTCTGAAAAAGATGATGAGAATAATTTCCATAATCACCAGCACATGTAATTCTTTTGAAACAACACTGAAAGGATACATCTTTAATGCTTTATTTCTGTTTTGTCTCAGTTGCTTTAATATTCCTAGAAGCTTGGGTACAACATTTTTCCTTTTAAATGCTCATGTTCTTTCCCATTTGTCTAATATTGATTTACCTCCTGCCGGTTGCGCAGAACTCTAATTTAACACGCTTTAGTTGGATCCCTTGTTTTCAACAAACTTCATGAATGCTACCAAGAGAGCTCACAAAATGAAAGACACCAGTTAACCGAGTAGCACAGAGCATGGAGAACCATTATTTGCGTAGATATTCTGCAAACATAGTGGCTTTATATTTATTTTTACCAATAGGTGGCATCCCAGTTAGCAGCCTTTATTATCCTTATTTTTAATGTAGTCATGTAGAATCCTAAAAGACAACGAGAAAGAGATCATCTGGGACCTTTTCTACTCAGGAGTAGGAACATATTAAAGTGACTTGATTCAATTACTGTAGCCTGTAAAAACTCTTCTTTCAGTTTTCTGTCACTTGGAAAAAATACCACAAACCTCAGTTTTGCTTTAAAGTATTAGATTTTATCACCAAATGGTTGTGAAATGGCAAATTTGTTGGTATAACCTGAATGATTGTCAGAGATGCCAGTTCATGTGAAGAAGCTGGGAGACTGTACTTATCTTTTTCCAAGGTGGAAAAACATAAAAGAGATTTTAAGTTTTTAAGAAGAATAATGCTCCAGAAATTGCTCTTCAGTGGAAGATGTGCACCTAAAGTTAGTGCAAGCACTGAACGGTTGAAAATGTAAAGCACTCCTCCTAAAGCTCATCAGCTTTTACTAAGACATCACAGATGATTTTTGAGTTGCTAAGGGCAGAAGGACAGAATTAAGAAAGCAGAGGGACCCCGGCCCCTCTCTCACCTTAAGACACGGGGAACGTGCGCCCATTCTGCTGGGACATCAAGGGGACAGCTGCCCGTCTTGCACCAGCCAGTATGACCAGCACCAGCCTTCAAAAATCTTTTTTTTTTTTTATTCTGCTCACCATTTAACCAAACCACACAGAAAAGCAAGGAGCAAGGAAGAGGTCTTCCACAGACAAGACACTACACAAGAGGCACAGGAGCAACAGCGACTGACTTTCCGTATGGCTAAACTGCCACCTGAAATAGGACATAGATTCAGCTGTGACGCACAGTAACAATGCACCAGGAAAGCAGTACAAAGCAACTTAAGTTGTTAGGTTTAATCAATAGGTACTTAAAAATTCCTGACAAACAAAGCATTAAGGACCATTGGTGATAAAATGTGCCATAATCAGTCTGATGAGGGCATTAATCTGAGTAGGGAAACATGCAAGTCACATAACTCAAAACTGATGTCTTAAACAAATAAGCTACCAAATGCAATGCAAGGCACGCAATATTCAAAAAGACACCCGGCCAGAGCTGATACGGCTTCTTCATTTTTTTAGTAGAGCTACAAAAAATTTTAAAAGGAACAATCTCCATCCTTATCACTTATATACATCTGCAAAGTTTTTCAACCCCTGCTGAGACCCAACTGTATCACAAAATTAATACTCTGGTCCTTGACTGCCTATGTCATTTTTAAAATAGGAAACTGGCTCCCCAATCACTTAGACCTTCCGAAAACGTTTAAGAGTTTTCACTACCTCCAGTTTTCTGTTTCTTCCCTTAATACCATTCAAATTGAACATTTATTTTTATCACCTGCTCAGTCTTCCAAATGCTGCCTCTCTTCCTGCCTTGCAAACAATCTGAGGACACGGTGATCACATCCAGTTTGGTCTTTCCCCCAGTTGCTCAAAACAAGCAACCGAATAGCTGTCTGCATGCAAGTTCACAAGCAAAAAGCTCTGCTGAGCATTCAGGAGACAACACTCCAGATCCATTCACTGCCTGGGTACTCTTACCCTGTACCAACAGTACCCATGCACGATGTTAGCACAGGTCAGCTACAGCATTGCTGGTTCCTGGCAGCTTTTCTGGCTCACGCTCCTCTGATGAGACTGGTCTTGTGCCACAGAAGTGCTACGAGGGTTTCCACAGCATAAAAAACCCCATTCGATGCCGACTTGATTACTGATCCCGTCTGACTGCAGACGGCACTGCGTTCAGTGCAAGGCGCAATCTGACTGCCTGGGAGCCATTTCTTAAACTGTCCTGAAATTGCAGTCATGCATTTGAAAGGATTTCTTCCAGAACCAAACATGATGATGACAAAGAAAAAGGAAAGATGAGAATCATCTGAAGACCACCACAATCCTGGCTAAACAACCAGCAAAGAAATGCAACTCTTGTCAGTTTTATCAACACAGAGCTGCTAAAGGGAAATTAAAAAATGAACTTGCACATTTTAGGGCTTCAGAACAAGCCACGTAAACAAAGCTGGGTTTAATTAATGGGGACACTGCCAACAGATCCAGGCACCATGAGAGTTATTCATACACAGGACTATATTACATTTAAAAGCTGAGCTGAAACTTTCCTTTGTGTGCTGTTTTAAAACCACTCTGTAATTAAGCCCGAAGAGATGACAGACATCCATTGACAGTTAATGCAGTGCTCCCACGATGTATTATTAGGCACAGGACCAGGGGCACAAGGCCAGATGCTGTTACGTCCCAGTGAGTGCAGCAGTGCCTCAGATACCCACTGCCTGACAATGTCGGGGGATACTGCCGGTATTTTTTAAAAGGAAGAAGTCTTGAGTTTTCACAGAAACCAATATGCTGATTAACCCACCAAAATAAAAGTGTCGTGGAAAAAAAGACCGAGACAATTTGCCTGGTTTCGAAGCCAGTTTCTCCACGCCCGGCGTGGCGCATGGGAAACCGCTGCCCTGCTCTGCCCCACCGCGCTCTGCTTCGGGCCACCTCGGGTCCCTCCTGCCTGGCTGGAAACGCTTCCCGGAAAGCGGGAACGTCTGCCGGCCTTTCCCAGGGAAAGGAAGTGCTGAATATTCAGCCATAGGTCTCCTTCCAAATGCTCCGCTTGTTTGTTTTAGGGAAGCCTTAAGATGAGCAAATAAAAGAGGTCTGGAGTCCTCCGAGCAACGAACGGAAGGTCACCCTCCGGCGCCTCGAACCGCAGAACATCGGGGGGGTGAGCTGAGGGCACCTCTCCCTCCGCAATAACGCTGCTGCCGCAGGCTGAGCCGAAAGCCTGCCCTGGGGTGGGGGCTCGCCCCCTGTCTGGGGCCAGGCAGCCCCCCCGGGGAGGGGGGCGCGCTGCGAAGCTCTCGCAGAAGCGCGTGCAGCATCGGTGCACGCACAGCCCGGCTGGCCGGTGCCGGCGGGGCCCCCCGGTGCTGCCCAGGGCTGGCGGGCCCCCCTGGCCGGGGCCGAGCCTCAGCCCCTCAGCCACGCACGGTGCGGTGCGCTGAGCCCGGGCTCCGTCACGACCGGCGGCCCGATCCCACCGAGGAGCCGCGCTCCAATTATCCGTAACGTTCACCAAACATTAACTGTGAGTAACGCGCATATTCGCAGCAAATTTTGCTTCGGATCCACGCTGAAATCCGGAGTCACGCCAGCCGGACACGTCGCTGAGCAGACGCTGCAACCTGACCAAGGGCCCGTTCTGTGCGCACCGGGGGGGACCCGAGCCGCGGGGGACCCTGCCCGAGCCACACCGCGGAGCCGAGGGCGCTGCACGCCCGGCCACCCTCCGCTCCGGCCACCCCTTGCTGTAACTCGGACGGAACGTCCCCCCAAACCCACCCGAGCAGGCAGGGGAGCGTTCCCTGGCAGGTCAGGCGCTACGCCCCCCGCAGCCCCCAGCCCCGCTGCCAGCGCCGGCAAGGGACGACCGTCGGGCTCGGCAGCGGCCACCACGCAGCCCGGGCTGGGGGCACGGAGGGGACCAGGCGGCGGAGTCCCGCCGCGGGGGGCACGGAGGGACGGCACGGAGGGACGGGGCTCCGGCTGCGCCCCTCGCACCGCGCACAGCCCGGGGCGCGGAGGGGAGCCGGTAAGTTAGCGGCCAAGTCACCCACGATCCCCCGCCCCTCGCCCACCGGGGCGACCCCGCCTCGCGGTCCGCTCACCTGGGGCTCTGGCCGCTCCCCGCCGGGGCCGGGGAGGGAGGCGGCGGCCACTGTCCGCTCCCGGCTGCCCCGCTCGGCCCGCCTGGCTCCGGCTCGGCGCGGCCCCACCGCCACCGCTAGTCCCGGCCGCAGAGCGCCGCCTGCCGCCGGGGGCACGGGGCCGGGGTCGCCCGGAGCCGCCGGGCTGGGAGGGCCGGGGTCAGCGGCGGTCCCGGGCAGCCCGCAGAGCACGGTGCTGCTCGGGGTGCGCAGCGGCGATGCTCAGCGCCGAGGGGGCGGCGGCGTTCACATCGCGGTTAATCAATTTATCCCCCCCGCCCCCCGGCGTCCCGCCGCTGGCAGCCCTCGTCCGCAAGCTGCCGGCGCCGTTCGCCCAAAAACTTAATCCCGAGTCTCGCTGTAACGCACTCTGGGGAGCGGCCGCGCTGTCCCGGCGGTGGGCTGTCCTGCGCGCGCGGCCGGGCCCCCGGCCCGCCGGAGCCGCCGAGCGCAGCCGCCGCCGGTGGGCGCTGCCGGGGAGCCCCCGGTGCGTGGGCTGCGCGCCCGCGGCTGCGGAGCGCCGCGCTGCCGAGCTGGGGCCGGGGAGCGGAGCCGCGCAGCCCCGCCGCGCCGTGTCTCTGCGGAGGGGGGGGGGCTTGCACGGGCCCCGCTCCGGGGGCGGCGTGGGCCGGGGGCTGCCGGGTCCCCCCGGCCGGCACAGTGGGGAGCGACGTCCGCAGACGCTCGGGCGCTGCTGTCTCCCCGGCCGGTGCTCGGCGCTGCCGTTTCCCCGTTCGGTGCCCGGTGCTGCGCCCCCCCCCCCGCCGGGCCGGCAGCGCCGCCCTCGCAACTCCGCTGCGCCGGTAGCGGGGGTGCCCTGGTGCACCCGCTCCCCCCGCTACTACAGCGAGTTGCAACTTACTTGCAAGGACTAAAACACATTTCCCGAGGCACCTGCGTGAGCTCCGGCCAGTCCTTTCTGAACGTCTCTGGCAGCATCTGGCTCCGGAGTTCTGTCAGTCTTTACATCCTTTAATTTATTTACCGTGTATCCTGGTATTCATCCCATTTTAATTTTTTTTTTTTAATTTTTCCTTTTCCCTCCCTTGTGGAAACTTCTGGCTAGTTCTGACATCTGTCATGATTTCTGCCTCTTAAGACCAAAGTAAAGATTATGTATGCATTAATTAGTGTCTTTTCTCAGTTAGTGCATCAGCTGCAAGAAAGGTCAGGTCCAACTGGATAAAAACCACCAGTCCCAGGCAGCCCCTTGACCCTGCAAGGAGCCAGCTCTGCGTGTCGCAGGGAAAGAAACCAGCGTATAGTTTTATTAATACAATCTGTGGGTATTAGGGAGGTTTCCTTTGTACATACATACGCATTTCATGCTTTTACTGATTATTGCTTACATTCATTCACTACAAAACCTATCAGGTTTCAAGGTAACGCTTCACTGTTCTTGAACTACTTGGTTTTCAAGGTAACACTGAAGAGGTAATTGTCAATTTAAACATATTGCCTTCTAATTTAATTTCATATTCTGTTGTTCTTGCAGTACGAAAAGACAAACAGGACCGCCCATTCAGCCTTGCTTATTCAACCTTCTCAGCTCCATCTTGGCACTGCTTTTGGCATGCTCTCCGCCAGCTCTCCCCTCAGCTCTCCCGCTAAAGTCTGGAAGCAAGACAGGCATCACAATATCTGACCTTGGTTTTACCAGTACTAAAGAACCATTTGAAACCAATTGCCTTTCTCGTACAGCAAGATCTTTTTATTTTAATTTGTTTGCTGCTTGGCAGCACACCTAGCCTGGGACATATTTTGGCTGGCATGAGATTTTCATGCATTTACTTTTCTGTGCCTGTTCTGTTTATTTATCCATTTAGCTTCATCTGTATATGGCTTGCACTTCCTCAAAATTTTCTGTCTTAAAATTCACAGAGGTAAGCCTCTATTACTTCTTTTTTTACCCTCTAGTTCCTAACCAGTAATTAGACAAGGCCATGGACATTTGGAGCCCAATTCTGTTCACAAACCGATAGGGGTTCTGTTATCTTCAGAGGTTACCTTCTGGCTTGAACTGGGTCAAGCCCTGCTGCGTGTGGTTAATTGCATGGCCCCAGAAGCAAATAGCAAGCATGACTACACAGGTAAAATTCTGCTTTTGAATATGTCCAAAGCATTAAAAATAATCCCTCCCCTCCACCAAGTTCCACTGAGTTGCAAATACTTTACTAGGTGCAATAATTCGGGTGATAGTTAGTGGAGAGTGATAATGAGGGCCAATGCCAGACCCCCGTTATGGGGTCCATGCCACTTACCCTCAAACATCATATGATTCCACTTTTTTGAGCAGATGGAGAAAAGGTTGCATGGAGCAGTGAGCTGGTTTGGACAGGATCACATTTGAACAGTCTTGGCAGAAGTGATGGAAATCGGGGTCTCTGGCTCCAGCCGTCTTCATGCGGTGGCATCGCTTTTGCACTGCTTTGTGCCCCCGTTCCTTGCAGGCCACCTCGTGTGTGCCAGTCCCTGCCTCCTGTGGCTGCAGCAGCAGACCCTAGCAGCAAAAGTGGGCTGCAAAGGGTAAAATGGCAGCTTGGTTTCATACTTAGGCCTGTAGGAGAGTGGGACAGACACTGGTCCTTCTTATTCATGTTCCCAGGCTTGCCTGGAGTAAATGCAATTGATTCTGGTTTACAATCAAGCCTTCCTACTGCAGTTAAAAGGATATATATGGTTTTCTGTGAGGAGCTGTCTTTACATGGGAGTGTGGGTGCAGCCTCATCAGTCTTCCAGTTTAAAAATTCTGGTTTCTAGTTGGACCTGGTCCTGCTCCAAATGAAATCACCACCTGAAGCCCCCATTATGTCAAAGGGAGTGTGATTAAATGCTTTGCAGGTGTGTTTACCCATTTCGTCCCGATCCATCCCACCAGTGTTGCCATTGCTTCTGTTCCACAGATGGCAGCTACAATTGCAGTGACCGGGCAAACACAGAAGCTAGGGCACACCACAGTTTAATTTGTTCAATTAGTTTAAAATTTCTTAAATATGTTCAGATTTTTTAAAAAAAGTAATAAACTTAAAAGCGTTAGCTTTATATGCTTGCAGTGCTCACTGAGGGCAACTTTCATAAAGCAACCCACCCCCCAGCTTCAAGTGCAATACTTACAGGTTTTTTACCTGAAAGCTGAGAAAAAACTGGACTGTTATCCCAGAGCTGCGAAGACAAAAAGTTAACTTTTCCTCTAGACTCACAATGTGATGACTTTTAGCATTGCTTTTTTGCTGATTTCTTTGGATTATTTTATCATCTCATTTGTTATTACTGCCACAATGAATTTGGTTTAGGGATTTGTATCATCTAATCCAGAAAGGATGTCACAGGTCAGTAAGATGTTTCAGCTGAGTCAAAAAGAACTCCTCTAATATCTTCAGCTTCTTGGGGCTCCTTTGGGTAAGTAGCACTAGGGATTAGGGGGTTTGTAAGTATCTATGTGTTTTACAGATTGAAAAACTGAGCCACCGTGGTTAAATAATTCCAAGATAAAATGAGGAATCACAAAAAGGGAGGGAAGGTGATAGTGCCCATGAACTTGGGGCACCTGGGGTGTGTGTAGGCCGTGGGGATGGATGTAGAAACTCGCTTCTCAGAATCGGTGGCAAGGACAAAAGAAAGCCCCTGGGAGCCTGCCCCCCAGTCCTCAGCTCCTCCCGGAGATGGGTGGGTGAACATGCAGGTGAAGGCTATGTTAAAAACTATTGTTGTAATATTTTTGCTTGATTGTCACAAAGTATTGCTGAGTGTGCTTTTGAAGGGAGAGATGCAGACAGCAAAATCCTGGTACCTGTCATGGAGATAATTGTTTTTTGTAGCTGTAGGGAGGGGAAAAGGATGGGGGAAAAAACAAGAAAGGGAAATGAAGCATCGCTTGCTTCAGGTGAGAGTGATTTATTTTTTTTTTCCAAACAGGAGAATAATTAAGGTGAACTTCTATTTATGTGACTGCAACCAATTCTGTTCAGGGCAGCTGATGTGAACAAAGTTCTCGGAGCTAAGAAATAATGCTGCAAATAGCAATGCAGTGGGGAGGGATAGTACCATTGCACCAATGACAGCAGTAGAGAAAATACAGTATTTTCCCCCTGAAGTGATTTGTAAATCAAGTGGTCATTTGCACGTGTAAAACATTAATGATCTATTACAACAGTGGCCATGTGTATATATTACACAAATATAACTTTTTCTGTGTATTTATGTTCTTTTGTGTAGGAACAAGGAGAGTTTAGAGTTTTCTGCGAACTATATATAGAAATCATATAACCTGCTGCAAGCAGGATGTACTTTTTATATTAAAGTCAATTTTTCAAATTGTTCCGGGGAAAATTACCCAGGTTGGAAAATCACAAGAGTTAAATAAACAAAGGAAATTAAGAAAGTCATGGAAGACATCATAGAGGTACTGTGGTGATGGCTTGTAAACACTCCGTATCTTTTCTGTGTGGCAGTAATATTGCTGTGAGTTACAGCTCTGGTATTTCCTCCTTTATTAGACGCCAGGTTACGTTACTGCAGCTTTGCTGAGAGTCACAGCAACCAATTCAGGTCTTGATAATCTCCTATATCCAGTTGCAAGACCACAGTCATAATAAACAGCATACAAGCCACCTTGCAATTAAAGCTAAACTCAATTTTAAGGTAGTATGTGCAAATCTACCCTGAAACAGAAACCTCATTAAGCTTGTTACGTACAGGGGTGTTCATTTTCCTCTTGTTGTGTTGATCTCCAGAGTCACGGGGGTGGTGGAGGGGCAAGTAACTCTGCCAAGCAAGAAACTGTTAGCTACTTGGCTCTTTGATTTGAACATGAGACCCCAGTATCCATATTAACAGCATTTATCAAAACAGGAGCCTTAGGAGAACATGGCATGTAGTTAGATTTCAGCTGCTTTTTTCCCCGAGCAGATGCAAACGGCTCTGTAGCGTGTCCCGTGCTGTGGCCGCGCTGCCAGAGCCGGTGGCTGCCCTGCACCTCCCACCCAGGCAAGAGTGCCCTGGCCCAAGGCCATGCCATGTGTTCGGGAATTGCTCTCCTGCAAAGGCTTTGGATGTAAAAATCAACATAAGTCAGCCTCCATGCTGGTATAAGAAATCCCAGCCGCCGTGCTCAGGCTGGAAAGATATTTTGCCTGTGTTGGGATTTGCCCACTCAAAGTACCAAGGCAGAAAACATTCTATAAATGGGAAGAAACACAGAGCATAAACTGCAGGCAGTTTTGAAATTAGCTTTCATCTTTCAGACCTAATGCCAGGACCCAAAGCTCCAAAGATGAAACCTTTCTTACTGAATAAAGACATGGTCAGGCAGCCAAACACATGGAAAAACAATCCAACAGTGTTCAGCTCGATCCTGTCTTGATTTGGGCAAGATTTCAAGCTCAAGAGTTAATGCTTTTTAAATACAATTCATTGTGTAAACTCAACATTGTGCCTAAAATTATTGTATTTGCTGCATCACAGGCTTTGCGGTCTGAAGGGTTCTCCTAAGCCATTTGGCTGAAAATAAAGGACAATGGGAGAAGCATAACATCAGGATGATCTCTGTGGGGTTTATCTACACTGTGGTTCTTGGGGAAAAAAATAATCCAAATTGACTAGTTTCAGATTTAAAAAATGGATCATTAGACAAAGCTAAGCTCCTGTGTTGACTGTCATTCAGAACAGAGGTTTTCACAGTAAATGGTAGTTCATTTTGGAAAAAAAACAAACCAAAAAACCCCCCAAAAACCGTACATCCCCTTTAAGTCTGAATGTCAATACAGAGAAATTTAAAACAGTTTAACTAAACGACTCTGAAAGTTGATTCAGATTAATATTTAATCACCCAGCATTCGGGCTGTCTGGAGGCTTACGAACATGGCAAACAATGTGCTGCAAAGTAGCTTTTAGAGTTTCATGGAAGGCGAATACACCATTTTCAGGGAAGAGTAAACTACTGCTAGGGGTGGTCTACAGAAGGAGTTAGCCTATGGTAAGTTCAGAGTCCCCCTCACTCACTTCACAGTAACTTCCTCTATAGGCGTGCATCCAGATGGGCACAATGTATGCATTATTCAGCTTGCTTTGCATGGGTACAAAGCAGGTCAGAGCACAAACAGCAAACGATGGCTATGTCTGCAATTAGGAGCAAAACGATGCCTGGCATCCACACTGTGTTTCAGGAGTTTTTTCCTCCCGCGCAGCTGTAGGGTGCTCCGGGGACCCAAAGCCCATTAGCAGCTGGGTGGCACCTTTCAGTCCAGCTCTGCAGAAGGACCCTGGGCTGGGCAGTGTGAGCCCGAGCACAGTAAATGGGGAGAGTGAAGGAACTACTTTTGAAAGCACGGTCCTAATCCGAACCACGACACCAGTGTAGACATTGCCAAGCCGAGCCTGGCACCCATGGAAGGGCTGGTCTGACACCAGGCTGGTTGCATGGCACGCCTGGGGTGACCAGCGCCCTGCAGACCTGCTGGCGGGTGGCTCAGCGCTCCTGGGGTTAGCAGAGACGTTGGTGTTTCCCATTTTGTGGAAAAAAGGATGCAGAAAAGCACTTTCCATCTTGATGCCTGTGGCACCGTTCAGGCGCTCACAGCACTTGAAGCAGAAGGAAGAGAGTTTGCTCAGCACACACAGAGCACCACGGCACACAAACCACATTACAAAGAGCGCACGCAGAACTGGCCCTGGAGCTTTCCCTCCCCCAGCCTGTTTGCCGCCAGAAACAACAAACTAAATGGCATCGCAAGCGCTGGACTTCTATACGTAATGAACGTGCAGCCCACTGAATTCACTGTGAAGCAAGAGGTCAGTGGGCTTAATGAATTTGCCTGGGTCTTTTAATTATTATTAATATAATAGGAATTAATAACAAATTACACATAATAAAGATGAGCCTGACGTGTATATATACACAGATGGGTCTTACATGCCCTATAATATAATATTAATATTATTATTAATAACATTTTCAGCTTCTTTATGTAAGCTGAAGTTACTGCAGAGCTTTTGAAACACATTTGAGGGGAAGGGATGTATTACCCCTGACTCCAGTGCTGTGTTTGTTAGCTATGGACATTGCTGTGACTATCATCTTCTGGCCGTGAATCCACTTCGCCATCAAACAGAAAAAATGAGGTAACTGATTTGCTCATGGTGCTGTTGCTGGCACGTGTGGCATCTTTCTCATAAGAAAACAACAGACCTACCGTTCCAGCGGCTTGCAACATAAATTAGAGAGAACAGTGAGGTTCTGCAAGTGTGGTTTTGCTCTTTACATGGCAATTCAGATTGAGAGGAACACAGCTGGCCACAGGTGGGTCCCAAGGAGCTGTGCACAAACCTCCGGTACCCCCCTAGGGCACCTGTTGGGATTCAGGTGGCTTTGGACAACCTGGGGGCTGTTCGTGAGTTCTTCTTGTGGATGCCAGCCTGCTCCTACAGGTGGCAATCGCAGGAGAGAGGTGGGGATGGCTGCTGACGGGAAGGTTGGGGCAGCCAGCTGCACATCGCATCATCTGTGAACATTATGGGCTGCGACAGCAAGGGACAGTTGGGATTTGCAGGAGGCAGCACAGATGCCAGCGTCCAGAGGAGGCTGCTCTGGAGAAGAGGGAGGGAATGCAGTCACCCCATTAATTCCAGCATGGCTTACATTGATGCTGTGTCTTTAAAAACCAAATAAGATGCTGCTAAGACTTGTAAAGGAAGGCCTGACGTATGTTACACGAGTTGTTAAGTTGAATGATGTTTAAATTTATTTATTTTTCTCCCGCAAATGCCAGTGGCTGAGCTATGGCATAAAGCAGAACAAAGCCACTGCAGTGAAGAACATGAGTAATTCCAGCAGTGCTACCTGCAGAATTATTTAAGCAGATTTGTGCGATAACTGGGGCTTTTCTCACAGTGTTTAGTCTTGATGAGAACAAGACTGATGTCCTATCTACAGCGCTTATCACATTTACTGCTTACTAGCAGTGGAGCTGCTGAAAACAAACAAACAGAAAATTGTCAGGGAAGTTGAGTGATTGCGTTACCACATAATGAATGCCCAGTTGCCAGCAGTATTTTTGGCAAATAAAAAAGGGATTTTCAGAATCCGCAGGGCTGGGATGATCATGGAGAAGCCCCTGTGGGGGCCTGTCAGCGGGAGGCGTCACACCGGAGCAGCCTGCCCTCGGCTCTGCTCCCTCCTGGCGATGGAAGAACCATCTCCACTTCCACAGCAGGGAACCATCGCAGAGCAGAAGGATGGGGAAGCAGCAAGGGGAGGGAGGGAGGCGGCTTGTCAAGGAGCTGCAGCCACCTTGGGCGCCTTTGGCTCGTTTTCTGAAGTGCAGCCAGTTTGGGGAGAAGTGGGTGCTCTGGGAGCTGGTGGGCTGCCCCTTCTTGACCAGTAATTAACCCGAGCCACAAGATGAGGCCACTCCTTTGTGAAATGCTTATTGTCATATAATGGTCATGACAGAGATGAAACTGCTGGGGAGTGCAAGACTGACTCACTGATCAAGGTTATAACCTGGCTGCCGGCACTGCCAGCAGCCTGATCAAACCCTGCTTCGTGCTGGGGCGTTCTTGAGCTGAATGCCTGCAGGCAAAAGGTCGCACTCATTTTCCATTGCCCTCTTTCAGATACTTTGGAGATGCAGTTTTATTACTTTAAACAGAACCCAACAATCCTTTTCATACTGTTTTTTGAGCCTTTTTTTTTTTTTTAGATAGATGTACCCCATAAACCTTTTTGTTTGATGGTACACATTGAGAAGGCATCTTTGCTGAACTATTCACAAAGATCTTGCCAGGTTATTTTTACTTTTTCTAAGTGGGGAAGTGGCAGCTCATTTAGAGCCCAAGAACATGCCTGAAACAGTCAGAGGAGTTCCAGCTGAGACAGCTCTGGGTGCCGTGTGAAAAAAGGGGGTTTGCTTGGCTGGAGAAGGTCACCTTACAGCAGGGCATCTCTCCTCCTCCTAGCTGTCTGTCTTCAGTAAAACCAAGGTGACAGATTAAATGTCATCAATAGCCTTTGCACTTTTCCTTTTAATTAATGGTTCCATGAGTGAATGAGCAGACACGCAAGACTCATCTTTGTTATGAGTAATTTGCTATTAAATCCTATTTCACTATTTTAGTTCAATGGTGCTATTGCTTCCTTACAACACACATGGCAAAACACTGTTTCAAAGCCTAAATGGAAATTAAAATTGATTAAACACCCAGTTACTTTGCCAAAAGCTGTATGAAAATTGAGCACGAATAGCTTCAGAAGCTAGAAGCTTTATTGTAAAGAATTTTCTTCTAATTACAGGTTCTCTGCCCCAGGTGAGTCCAGAGAATGATGCTGCTGTTTACAGGGATGCTGGCTAGGGAGCCCAAGCAGGCATCGCTCCCATGGGGCACATGAACCTGGGGGTCAGCTTGCCCCAGTCAAAGCCCAAGGGAGGCTCGATGGCTAGCTGGGGGGCTGCAGGCTGTCCCTGTCCCTGGTGGTTCTGAGGGGGGATGTTAGTTAGACCAGAATGTCTGTTAGAACAGAAACCCACCTAAAGTACTGAAAACTTTTTCTGTGTTGCTAGGGAAAGCAGGACAGTGGGGCAAGGACAGTGTTTTTCTTTCTTCATCCACCCTCCAAATATTTGTAATTTCTGTGACCGGTCCCTGGGTGTGTTCTTCATTATCATTTTTGCAAAAAGTATTAATCTCACACTTTCTGGATAACAGTAACATTTCAAACCCCCTGATTTTTCTCAAGGCAGTACAAGTGAGACACACTTACCTTATTCTCCATGGGGCTCCTAAGCTGTAAGCAAAGCAGGTTGTAGGTCAACGAGATCCATCTTCTTTTTTTTTTTTTTTTAATATAGTAAACAATTCCATTTTAACCTCTTAGCACCCACTATCTCTGAAGCTGACACACTGACAAAACAAGGCGTTTAAGTTTTGCTATGACAAAAAGCTACCCCAGTGCAGCACAGAAGACACGGTGCCCATGATATGCCCATGGTGTGCCCCTTGAGCTGCGGCGGCAGTGCGGGTGCTCAGCAAGCTACTGCAGAGACCTGAGGCTCAGACCTTGCTGCCTGAGAGGGCTGGAAGTAGCTGCAGCAGCTGCCCTTGGGTTTGCTATCAGGTGACAACCCCAACACAGCTGCCTTCCAGGGCTACAGCTTTTTCTCTGACCTGTCTTTCTGAGGCTTATTCCAATAAAAGCCACAGTTAATCATAATTTCTAGTTAAGAGAAATATATCTACTTGGGGTTTTTTTGTGATATTACCAAAGATGCTATTTCTCATTTCACTCTCTATTGTTGGAAAGAGTGCCATGCTGTGCTCTAATCCCATTGAAGTCAGCAGGTTTTTCTGAGCTTGCACCACGGAATTATACCAATTCTGTGTGTGTTTCTCATTGTGCTGCTCCCCTTGCTGCTAAAACCTTCCCATTTCCCTGCACTCTGCAGAACTTGTAATCACCAAATTAACAGATTCCACATCACCAGCTCCCACCCACCCTCACCCTCCAGTTAATTTACAGGTCATTCTGCCTGGGACACTGGGACACTGCTGTAGGGGAAAAGACGACCTCCCACAGCTGGGGCTGAGGGTCCCAGTCATCTGAGTGGGAACTCATGGCACCACCAGCTGTTGTTAATCTGCTCCCTGACCTGAAGCTCTAGAGAGAAACCACCCTGGTAGATCAGAGGAGCATCATGTACCAGAGCCCCGTTGCTGGACAGACATAACCTTGCAGTGCTACAGCATCTAGCAGCTAGCTTGGCAGTGGGAAAAAGAAACTCTTCAGCTGGGGTATCAATTAAAAAGATGCAGCATAATAATAAAGCTCAAGATTGTTATATGTTCTGCACATTAAGCAACATCTATCCAAATGCTTTTTCCATCCTACTACTTAATCAATTTATAATAATACAGCAATTGCCCAGGAGCATGAACATGTTCATATGCAGGAAGCAAATTAACTCAGTAAATTTCTGACAGAAACAAACAAACCACGTGTTTTTTGCTCCAGGACAACATCCTCTCAACCATTATCAAACAACAGACACCTGTGTGAAAAGGTTATACTTAAGGTGCCCTCCCCAGCACTTCACTATTCGTGATACAAACCCATGCAGTTTACTGCAGCATACAAGAAAATTATTTTTATCTGCAAATATTTTGCAGTAGCTCTTTCTTGCGTATGAATTACAGGTCATTAGCTACCAAATGAGAAATACGTACTCGCACATGTGGCCTGTAGCCACCTTAATGGGGACAGTGGATGTGTGTCCCCAGTTGTCACCCTGGGACATTCCTGCAGAGCCAGGCAGCTCTGGGTAGCAGCCTAGAGAAGCAGGGACTGCAGGAGATGCTTCCCCATCACTTCCAGGCTAGGCTGTACAGATGGCACTCACTCCAAACTGTTCCACTTTGTGTTAGAAAGTGTTTAATATGCAAGTTCAATCTATTTTATTCCAGGCTGAACATATCCAAGAACCTGAATCAAACTAGTCTCAGGGAAGGCGTTAGCACAACATTTGCAGCTTAACTTTTCACCAGACCCTGGAAGTTATCTTCAGACCTGCCTCTTGTGGGAGGAGTGTCAGTGAGGGCTGAGTTAAGCTGATAAATTTAATGTCAGGATTTAGACATCTAAACATATAGTTGTCTTCTTTTTTTCATCATAAGCGCTTTGGTTCCGGCAGCATGAGATGCTTGGGCTTTGACAGGCACCGTGCCAAGCGCCAGCATGGCCCAAGCCCTGTCCAGGTCCATTGGACTGGCCATGGTGGGACAGCAGTGAGTCACCAGCACATTGACTCAAACGGCTGGATAGGAAGGGAAGCCATGGTCTATGTCCAGAGGCTAAAGGCAGGTACGGAAATAAGAAAAATCACCACAACAAGTGCCACTTTATGGCTGCTTGGCCTGACCCCTCAGCACAGTGTACCAGGAAGCTGGAGAGGGGTGGGGGCAACTATGGCTGGGGGAGTGCAAGAGAAGAGGAGCTTCATCCCCAGGAAAAATAGTGTTGGCACATGCAAAGGTGCACAGTGAAACGAAGAAGTAAGCGCCAAACTTCCAGCCTAGTAAGAGAGAATGGGTTATTGCATCTTTGCAAGTTGCAAACGTGACCATAAAATAGCATTCTTCTGCAGAAAACTGAACACCAAGATAACGCTTGAGCAGGAAACTACAGTTACAGACAGAAAAATGGATGGTCTGAAAGAGTTAATCAGAAGAAAGAACAGAATGCCCAAAGAGCTGGATATTACAGAAAACATTGGACTGTGAAAAATCAGGAAAATATTTTATTTCTAAAATGGAAGGCACCATTTTTCAAATGGAACCTACCACTTGCAGTTTCATTATTCGTAACACGTTATTCACATTACTGATCCAGAGGTGGAGAGGACATTAGATGACCCAGGTAAAATCTGAAGAAGAGTGATCACAGATCTTTAAACAGGGGTGAACTGAAAAAAAAATATTAAAAAAGATAAAATACATCTGCAATTAAATTGTAACTCAGCTATAACCAAGTATGCACAAAGTAAAATGAGCTCTGGCTCAGTTTCTCAGAGAAAATTAGATAGTTCTGCTTAAAAAAAAAATAAGTGGGAGAGAAATGTATCCTTTTTGAAATGCATTTTTCTACTTATGCTTTTAACTACCAGCTTTTAAATTGTGTCTGAAGAGGCCTGGGAAAACACATTAGCACCTCTCCATGAGCACCGTGTTTGAACATGGTTGGCTTAGGGAGAGGGGAGAGAATGATTTCCAGACTCAGTATAGACAAAGCCCAACGGCTGTTGGCATAAGCGCAGATCAAGAATAGGGATTCAAGAAAATTGAAAGAAAATGACTTTAAAGCAGAATTTACCAAAAAGACATTAAACAGCAAACAAGAGGCAGGGCCTCTGAGAGCAGCATTTAATAATTGGGTCACTGCTCAGTTGCAGAGCTCTTTTGTGGGTGATGAAGGTGCTCTACAACAGGAGTCAGAAACCTGTTGAAAGCCAATTTGCCTGCCTCTGTCAGAAACCCTCCTGGATCTCCCGGTTCAGCTTTCACCTTTGTAATAATCGGGCTGCCAGGGCAACTGATACAGCAAATTGGCTGTTAACCTCCCGAGGTGCTCACCGCTTGTCTTAAAAGAGTTCCCGCGGACTGGGAGGCAGCAGCTGCTGGCAGCCTGCCTCGGAGCAGCTCCCGACATTGTCTGGGGGAGTGACGGACCGGCCAGGAATTTTTGTGTGCACAGCATCGTAGTGCAATGCAAAATTACCAACTGCATTTAAAAAGTCTCCCTTTCTGTGGTCACTGCTCTCCTTTCCCTGCCTCCAGGCCAGCAGAGCCCTTGCACATGCACGGTGTTTTAAAGTGCAAACTGCTCTGGCGCTGGTAAGACCCTGGCAGACAATGCCATCCCAGTGAGGAGCAGCCAGTGATTGCCCCCTGCATCCGGAGGAGCAGTTCATGTTTGCAAGAGAAACGATGAGGCAGCTGCGTGCTGCCGGCAAGCGACGTGGGGGTAAGCAGAGAATGCCATCCGCCGGCGTGCAAGGCGAAGCATGTCAGCGGAGTCTCAGTGAATGTGTTTCCATTTCTTTTCTTCCTTTTGGCTTAAATATTTTATTATTTTCGAAAAGAAGAACATGTGAGCAATGAAAAAACCGGTGTGCGAAGGAGAGCAGTTGCATTCTCAAGGCAGCTTCTAGCTGGGAGAGATGGCACCTCAGAGGCAGGTGGATATAGATTTCCAATCAAACCAGTCATTAAGCTACGCAGAGCTGGGGGTGAAGCTCGGTGCGGGTTTAGGCAGGTCTGTGTGCAGCGTGGCTGGTTTTCCAGCTTGTGCTTCAACTGACAGTGTCGTTTTGTTTCCCAAGGAAAGTTTTGGCAGCCCGGGTATGGTGCGCCGGGCTGAGCAGACGGGGCTGCTCATGGCAGGACCAGGCACGGACAGAGAGCTGGGTGTGCGGGGCTGCCTGTGCCACTGCTTGCACGGTGCCGAGGGGCTCCTGCCTCCGGGAAGCGGAGATGGAACCAGCGTGAGGATCTGGGCAGTTGCGGTGGGCTTCAGGAAGGCAAGTGGGAGCTGCGGGCAGGGCTCATCTGTCAGCCAGAGCCGGCAAGGGCTTGGCCGGGAGCCAGAGCAGCACCAGCACCGGAGCAGAACCGCATCAAGAAAAAGCTTTGGCCCATCGGGGCAAGACTAGCGCTGCAGCCAGAAGCTCAGGCAGCCCTTAAACAGGAGCTGGTCCCAGCAGAGCAGAGGCACGGCGGAGCTGTGGCTGGCCCCAGGTACCCCCGGGAGTGCTGGCAGAGAGCAGACCCCGCTGCCTGCAGCCCCTCCATGCCCCAGGCTGGTGGGCTCCAGCCAGGAGACAGCCAGGCACCAAGTGGTTTCTTAGCCCAGTGGGAACAACACTGTTCTCTGCTGTTCCTTCTTCAGTGCAATTAAATTTTGCTTCTCTTTTATGCTAAGGGAAATAGGAGAAAGCATCAATAATGCTCAGAAACTCTTCTGGGGAAATGTGTTATAGGTATAGGTGCTTGTGATTTTGTAGTACATATTTTGAGGGTTCTGTGTTATAACACACAGCTTACATAATTTAAAACCACTTTTCAAGGCTAAGATGAAGCTTTCTTTTATGTTTTTACACTAGTGCTGTATAATCATTATTTTAAAAGATGGACAAATCTTCAGTTTTTGTTGTTTAGTCTTGCCTTCCTGTGCAAGATCTGCTTTAAGCCATCTGAAATCACTGGATGAATTACTGAACGGCAAAATCTACTAAACTGTCATTGGGCTCTGTACGATTAATAGAGCTAAAGAAAGCGCTGGCATATGTGCCAGCATATGACATGACTGCTCCTAAAAAGAACCGTTACTCATTGGCTCACCATCTGAGATTAATTGGCTTTGCTTGTTACCAGGGGGAAATGAGCAAAAAATGAGCAAAAAGGTCAAGTTGCACTAGCAAAACCGTGCACTATCGCTTAGCCATCTCCTTCAGCAGGAAATATCCACCCATTGAGTGAGAAGGGTTGTTTGGTTTAGTGGTTTGTTTTTCTTCCCCCAGCCCCCCCACCCCCGCCGGTTTTGTTGTTTTTTTTTTTTCCAGACGAATCCATTCAGTCTATGTAATTAGGGGCTGACACCAAGGTACGGACCCTGCGGGGCACTTCATTGCCCACCGCCAGTCCTGTGCCACTGGAATGTGTGGTCAGTGTCCTCGTTTATCTGAGATGAGTTCAAGGCACTTCTGACACTGTGTTTTTGCTGCGAGTTTGATTTTGCAGGAACAAATCAGGCCTGCTTTGGCAATGTTTGGTGCTGGTTTAGGGCCTACAAAGCTACTTAGTGTCAGTACAACAATCTGTGCAGGCAGCGATTGCTCAGCTGAGACCTTCATGTACTTTAAACCATCTTTTTTACAGCGTTTGCATGAGCAATTCTGCAATGCTATTTACAACTGAAGTGAAACTGTTGCTGAGTGGCTGCATGGAAAAATATTCCATCACAAAGCAAAACAGATAGAGGGAAGGTGTGGTGTAGGTACGCTGCTTACACAGCCAGCTATGGTGGCGTGAGACGTGTGGCTGGTTTAGGCTGTTTCTGAGTCAGCAGGGAGAAAACCATTATTAAAAGAAATATTGATAAGGAATTGATTTGCAAAGACTTAGAGATTTTGCAAAGTCCTTCAGTATCAGGGTGGGGAGGAGCATCCTAGGGGCCTGAGAGCAACCTTCTCCCCCCAAACAGCGAGAGTCAGTGCAGCCCAGCTGGGCTCCAGTAGCGTTGGCCACTACGCCCTTTGTATCACAGCTGAACATGGCAAACGTGGCACAGCCCAAGGCTTTCTAGAAGGTTAAAGGTCGTTAAGAGCTGTGCAGGATTTTCAGAAGAGGCCTAATCTCCTGCTCCAGGCAGGTTATGGCCTGAGCCCCAGCCAAAGAACAGCCACCTCTCGTGCAGCTCTTGGGAGCCTTGGGGACACTCATGGTGGTGTGAAGGGTGGGGGGCACAAAGGGAGTGCTGCGGAGAGGCACGAAGAGGAACTAGAGCAATGTGAGAGCAACTGCTTGTCCATCAGCTAGGAAAATACAAAGGTCAATGGGGAAACAGGGATAATTTGTTCCTCTTGAAGACATGGGTTTAATGACCTATATTTGCAGTTCTGGGACAGGGTGCTCACAGTGCATTGCAAATTTATTTTTTTTTTTATTCTTGTACATAAGATTTGAAACAGGGAAAAATGTAGAGGAAACTAATCATTTTCCAATAAGTTATTGGAAGAACTGAATTATGCTTCAAAAAGCAGAACCCTGATTTATACTGTGAAAACCAGGATTTTATCTTTCATGCGGGTGATTCCATACGCAGTCAGCATTAGGCCAGATTTTTGACTAATTTCACTGAAAACACAAATAATCGTGAAAGCTCTTTGCTGAGCTTCTGAAGCCAGAAAAAGTAATTTCTCGTCTCTGGTAGTCTGGTGTAGGTTGCCACAGAAGGAAGACAGTCTACTTTTTCCTTTGAAAGGTAATGTCCTTCCAAAGCCACAGAATTTAATTAAAAAAAAAAAAAAGAAAAAAAAAGAAAAAAAAGAAAAAAAAAAAAAGAAAAAGAAAGGGTCAATAATGCAAAGCACAGAAATGCCATGTCTTTCTGAGCATCCTTTTTTGTCAAGGTTAATAGATAACAGCAAAATTACAAAACAAACAGCTCTGAGAAAATAACATCTGTAACGCAGATCCTGCAGACACCGGAGCCTGCAATGGCTGTCTCATGCGGCCGCCTCCCTGTGCTATGTTTGGAGTCACTCGTAGAATATCTTATGAGAGTGTCCATTGAATCTTCATCTCAGCATCACTTACTAGGGTTAAGAGATGATCACATCTTCTAAAAAGAAAATTAAATATTATAAACAAATGGTTTTGGTAATTACTTACAGGTCAGCAGGGACACTAGCAGAGACATTTGTTAAACAATGTGCATCTGTTCTTTTATGCCTTTACTAATTATCTAAAGTAGAGGATAAAGAACATATTAATGAAAGTCCCAGATACATTAAATTGAGGGAGATTACTAATAGAAAAGAGACATGAAAAAAATAGGAAAGAACTTGTCCAGATAAAAAATACAGGAAGAAAGTGAGAAAATGAGATACCATTTATGGGATAAAATCCAGTCAAAATGACAAGCTATTCTGAATCACAAGGGGAAATAACAATCTAAGACACGCACAATCAGACAAACCTGTTAAGAAATGACATGGAAAGAATCTTAGGGGACTGTAATTGCAATGCGGGGCAGCAAGGTAAGGCAGCCAGAGCAACATCTAATGAGGCTGGAAAACACAGATACGATCTTTTCTCAGGCACACCTGGAAGAGCCTGTTCATTTCTTTGTGAGATGAAGAAGATCTGATAAATGGGAGGGAATTCAGATCAGTGCAGCAAATGGATTCATCAGGGTCCAACGTTTGATTTACAAGGAAGAATGAAAAGACTTCAAAACGTATTAGATTATTTAGATTAAGAGACAAGTACGGCCTGAGAACAAAGGAATAGCCTTGAAATACATAAAACCTATACGTAAGGTAGATAAAGGGACTTCACTGGCAAATTCAAAGCAAACATAAAGAAACAGGTGAAACTAAGAAAGGAGGAGGCCAGGCTGGAGGCCCTTCCCGGCAGCAAATGCTGTTCTGTTTGCTCGCGCAGGGGTCTCACCAGGGACGGAATGAAAGAAACTTCGCTTGGCCCGTGCAAAACCTGCAAAGCGTGCAGGAGAAGGCAGCCGGCAGCGGGCAGGTTCGGCTGCCCAGCCAGAAGTCACCGGTGCTGCCTGCCCTCCCCCGGCCCCCCACATCTCGCCAGGGGGACGTCAGCCAGCAGCACCGAGGCAGCGGGTCACAGACCCTGGCCGGTGCTGCCCCCGTGCCCCAGCCCTGCCCGCGGCTGCTCAGCTGCTGCTCGCTCTCTGTGGGACTCCTTCGGGCACGAGTCACCCGCCACCTCCCACAGGGCAGCCCTCGCCTTGCCGGGCTCAGGCGATGAGCTGTGCTGAAGGGTGCTCCCCGTCCCGCACACCCAGCTGTGCCAAAGCCAGCCCGCCCCGCACCTGCCCACAGGAATCCTCAGCCTGGCCAGGACGAGGGTGCCAGCGGGTAAGGGTGTCAACTGGGAACAAGATGCCCTAACTGGGCAGCTGCGAGGCGGACCTGCTCTTCAGAAAGAAGTGCAGTTTGTGTCCCGTTTTGCAAGGCAGAGGAGAGCAGCTGGTAAGGTTTGCATGGCAAATTTAGGGAGGAAAGAGTGATGCTATGGCTTAGCAACCTGGCAGTGCTGAAACTGGAAAAATGCTTGTTAAATTTCTTGGCTTTAATGTCCTGCTGAGCAGTTAAGCACAGAAGGCGAGTTGCTGGGAGGTAACGTCTGCTCCGTCCACCTCTCTGATCCAAGGGGATATTTCTCTCCAGCCCAGTTTTCTCCCTGGGCTGGTGCTGAAATGCCAGCCCTGCAATAAAGGAGCATTTGCTTATTAGCGCAGACAACCCTCTTTCATGTACGAAGTGCCCCACCACACGGTTCCTGTTTCCCTAAAACAACTTTTCCATATCTATTGGTAAGGATATCATGTTATTCATTAAACCTTTTATTAGCACACTGCTGGCTTTCATTGTCTAACAGCACCCACTGTGTTAATGATCATAGAGTGTAACGGTATGGTGGGAAATAATGCACGTAATACAGGCAGGAGGGCAATTGATCGGACAGTTTAATCTACTGGTTTATTCCCCTGCTGCCATTAGGAAGCCAATATCAGAGTGAAAATGCCAAGACATCATCTTGTGAGAAAGCTTGCCTTTGGTGGGATTTAAGGAAGGGATGAAAAGTAAAGAGAACATTAAAAGTAAAACAATACTTACATAAAACTCTTTCAGATGCAGATTAGTCACACTGGGTTTGCAGGTAGGCATTGGTTTTGGCGGTACGTTCCTACAGGAGCACTGAGCGGCTTTCAGCTTCATTTTCTGGCTGAGGGAAAATGCAGTGACCTTTCAATGTTTTCTCTAGATAAGCCCGAATTAGAATCCCAAACCCTAACACCCCCAAAATGCTGGGGACACTTGGATCTGACAGACAGATTAGCTAGGTAGTTAGGGATAAGTTTAGATATTTGTGGAGGAGGGAAAAGAAATCTTCCAGTCGTTACAGCCTGCGTAATCTTCATGTCTGCGTGGAAAGTGCATGCATGTGAAAAGGGGACCGCAACTCGATGATATGGAGGAGAATGAAGAGGAATACATGGGAGAGGGATAAAGTTTTCCAGGCACTGGGAAAGGCACTGTGATGGGCATGAGCCACCTGCCCTGCTGTTGTGTGCCTGCGCCCTGCTGATGCGATGCCTCAGGAGGAAGGCTTGGGTGTCTGCGGGGCCAGCTGGGGGCAGCTGCTGCAGCAGGTCCGCTGCCTAGTGAGGTGCTAAAAAGCAACAGCCAAGGTTGAGGACTGAGACATCAGCCTGTTCAGCAAGGGAAAGAGAGGCATCGTCTCAGTGATTTACATCAACCCTGCCCAGTTCTGCCTCGGCAATGGGAGGTGTGACTATGGCTGAGCCACATGGACCACTTGGGAGAGGGGTTCTGGTGTTAAGGTAGGGGCGCCGGGTGGGCCCGGCAGCATCGCTTCTGGAGTTCCTTTCTCTTCTTGGCTTTATGCTGCCAGGGAGCAGCTGGAAAGCTAGGGGCAAAGCCCCAAAGGCACGTGATTAGAGCTGATCACAGAGGTGCATCTCCTACCAAAGCCTGAGAGCTGAAGAGCCACAAAAGACTGACGTGTTTGTGGCTGTGACAGTCCTGGCATTGGTGGAGTGCAAGCAGCAAAGTTAGCAAAAGCTGGCAAAGCTGACCCCTAAAAGCTGTCACTCAGCTATGGGGAGGATTAGTTTCCTGGAGAGCAGTTTGGTGGGGGCCACTCCAGCGAAACATCACCCTAAGGAAATGGCTAATGTCTTCATTTTGGATTCTTTCCACTAACTCAACAAACCACTGAGAAATTTATTACAAAAGAACACTGAGCAGGAGGAGTAGGTTAAAACAATTATGTGCTTTGTAGCGACAATTCTACAATGATCCTGGCCTTTATGTGCTAAAGGACATGAACTCCAGCTGCAACTGCACATGCAGAGTTTGGTATGGGAAGACACCGGTGCAGGTGTTTTGCCACATCATGGCATTGGCAGGCGGCAGTGCCACAGGGTGCATGCGCCCTGGGGCTGATGTCTGCAGCTGGGGCTACTGACAGCTGAGGAGCAGCCGATTTTTCCAGGGGATGCCCTGCATTGCTGGGCAGTGGGGGGTGACTTGTCTCCATCCCTGCTGTCCTCAATGCCTTTGGAAATAGGATGCCAGGCTGCTGGCAGGCCCAGGAGCTGGGGCCTCTCGGGACTGGATGTTAGAGCTTGGAGTTGGGCAGCGTCACTGCTTTTTTTCCAAAACGATTGGAAGGACAGGGGTCTGAAGCCCTTGGCACCAACAGCACTTCCAGCACCGCTGTTCCTTGGCACAGTGGGAAGCGGTCACACAGCTGTACCCCTTTCCCTCTCCTTTCCTGCTTTGCGAGGGAACGATGGGGTGCGACCACAGCAGCACACTGCCACGCACGGATACGAGAGCCGGGCATACGTGCGTGGGCGGTCTGCGGGCGCCTTTGCTGGTACAGGCAACCCTACAGCGCCGGTGCGGCTCTGGTGCAGCCCATGCTTGTTACCGCTGGGCTTTCACTGCTCAAGGCAGTGCCTGGAGCTGCAGTGTGAGTGCTGCCAGGCCCGGGGCCAGGGGGCTGGTGGAGATGCTCCTGTGAGCAGCTGCAGAGGGTTGAAGCCCTGGCTGTGAAGGACGGGGTGCAGTATCAGCTGGGAAGGATGGGGTGCTGCATCCCAGGGTCTGTGCTGTTAGTGGCACACTTGGGGGCAAAGCTTGTCAGACTGGGAGTGCTGGCATTTAACTCTCCAAACACAGGGCAGGGACATCTCGGCTTTGCTGAGATTAGTGGGATGGCAGCCTTGGGCTTGGCAGGAATTCAAAAACCCCATCCACTGTAAGTCATGACAGGCAATATTTGCAAGCCTGAGTGACTCATGCAGGGATTGTACCTAGTACTGCGCAGGTCTGTCTTGGGGTAACCGCTGCCTGAATGTCCCAGACAAGCCCCTTCCCACACCTGGAAGGGCAGATGCTGAGCACCTCTGCAAACCCCTGTGGTCAGCCGAGGGGGGCTGAGGTGGCACTGGGAGTTCAGAGCTACCCAGGAGGACAGGCTGCAGCCACACTGCTCGGCTGAATTGATCTACTTTATAATTAAAACCCCAAGGCTTTTCATTCCCTAACAACTGGTGAAGATGTATGACAAAAATCAAGAGCAGATGTGCACAGGAAAAGCCAGCTTTGGGGGTGAGCCGGGAAGCCTGTTTTGGGGATCCCTGGGAAGTGTCCCCTGCAAGGACCCGGCAAGGCAGCCTGGGGAACACAGCATCATCTGTGGGGTGATCCCTGCCCTGTGCCTGTGGGTAGGAGACAGAGGGAATCAAAACTCGGTAAGAAATCACAGCAGGGCGCATCGCGTCCTGTGCCGGGTACGGTAGCAACACAGCTAAATGCCTGGAGATGCCACCATGGCGTTGGAGCCAAGCCTGCCGAGTGCCCCCAGAGCAGGCTCCCCGTGGGGACAGCCAGGTGGGCAGCAGCACCCGTGCCCCGTGCCGCAGCATGTGCACGTTGCTGTGCCAGAAAACAAAGCCCTTTGTGCAGCATGAGGTCCCTCAGAGCCCCACGGGCTGCTGCCTGGGGACACTTGTCACCTCGGTCCCACCAGCTTGCAGGATGCAGAGGCACGTGGCAGTGCTTATCAGCGGGTGAGGAAATAATGTGCTTCTTTTCAGCTCCCTGGCCTTCCTCCCTTTGTGAAGGCCACCATCTGCCATGCTGGCACCCCGACCCCTGGGGCTTTGCGGAGGCCCAGCTGCAGCAGGGGAGAACCGATGAGCCCGGTGGAGGAGCGGGCAGCACCGCCAGAGCTGCGAAGGGCAGTGACAGGCAGGGTGAGTGCTGCCCCAGGAGCAGCCTTTGGAACCTTCACACGAATGGGATCCCTCGTCCTTGTGCCTGAGCGGTCCCTGCCAAACGGCCCGAGAGCAGGGCTTGCAGTCCTCACCGTGAAAAGGCAATTGCAGTGCCGCCACCCGCCACCCCGGCCCTGGCTCTTGCTTCCTCCGCAGCTCGTTTTCTCCTCCACAAGCAACAATAAGCCTGAGCCCCACAGTGATGCCCGAGGAGCAAGTTGGTTTCTGATTTCTCAGGCACCTGAAGCCCTGCAGAGGGTGGCAGAAGGAAGGGGTACAAAGCCCAGTGGGGACCCCTGCCTGGAGGTGGGGGCCATGGAGCAGGGCTGAAGGTACCCCCTTCACGAGGTGGGACTCCCACTAACAGGGGCTTTGCCTGCAGGAGACTTGAGCCCATGCCTGGGCTCACAGGCCTGGCCACATTGTGATTTTTAGTGAAAGAAGTAGCTAGAGAAAACAGAATAAAATTCAAATCAATTATGCTGTTCAAAGTCAGTCTCTAAATTAATCTAATTATGCTGCAGCAATCTTTGGTTAATGCCTAGAAGCTAGGAAATGATGGTTAAAGCAGTGGTTGGGGAAATTAGATGATAATGACAATAACCAACAATAGAAGATGCTATTCTGAAAGGGGGAGCAAGGGGGAGAGAGAGAAAACACTCTATTATTTATCCTTCAAGTGAAGTATATTGCTTAGCTGTTAGAGGATAATGCACCAGAGCTAACCAAGCACAGCGCTGCCTCCAGGTCTCGGTGAGGAAGAAATCGAAACTTGCTTATCACTCTAATAAGGAAACCTCCCAGCACTGTTGTTATTGAAGTACAGCTCTTAATAACCATTGCACAGCCATCTTCTGGAACAGCTTGCCCACACAGCATCTCTGCCTCTGTCAGGCAGGCTGCTAAAAGCCTATTTTTATATTTTCAAAATTTAGTTTTCAAATCAACTTGGTGCAGCAGCTCAGCTCCAGGGTCTTGATGCTTGTCATAGAATCACCGAATGGTTTGTGTAGGAAGGGACCTTCCAAGGCCATCTAGCCCAGCCCCCCTGCCATGGGCAGGAACACCTTCAGCTGGATCGGGATGCTCAGAGCCCCGGCCAGGCTGGCCTTGGATGTTCCCAGGGATGGAGCACCCACAGCCTCTCTGGGCAACCTGTGCCAGTGCCCCACCACCCTCATCATCAAGGATTTCCTCCTCACATCCAGTCCGAATCTGCCGTCTTCTAGTTTAAAGCCATTCCTCCTTGTCCTATCGCTACAGCCCCTGCTAAAGTCTGTCCCATCCCTCCTGTGAGCCCCCGTTACGTGCTGGAAGGCTGCGGTGAGTGTCCCCGGAGCCTTCTCTTCCCCAGGCTGAGCCACCCCAGCTCTCCCAGCCTTCCCTCACGGCAGAGCTGCTGCAGCCCTTGGAGCATTTCTGTGCCTCCTCTGGACCCGCTATGACAGGTCCATGTCTGTCCTGTGCTGGGGCCCCCCGCACTGCAGGGGGTTTCACCCGGGCAGAGGGGCACAGCCCCCTCCCTCCACCTGCCAGCCACACTGCTGGTGATGCCACCAGGACATGGGTGGCTTTCTGGGCTGTGGGCACTGCTGGGTCACATCCAGCGCTTTGCCCACCGCACCCCCACGTCCTTCTCCGCAGGCTGCTCTGCATCCCTTCACCCCCAGCCTGTGCTGAGACCGACCCTGACACGGGGCCTGGCCTGGGCTGACACAAGGGACCACAGTGACTTGCAGCTGGGGGCCTGGACAGACCCTGGAGAGGCAGGCGCAAGCAGGACACACCACCGCTTTGATTAGCTGGTTCGTGTGAATGCAGCTAGCCAGGCAGCCTGGAACCTTTGCAAACACTGGTGAAGAATTGCTTATTGACAATTACAGGACACTGAAAAAACTTTAAAATGTTTGGCCCAAAATGCCTGAGTAATGGATAGCAAATAGCAAGTGGAAATTTGGCCAATTGCCCCAAAGAGATTGCACTCAGCCTGCATCTCAGGTAGTCTTTATGGGGCCAAAAGCTGTCTGAAAGATGACGGATGCTCATGAGTTTTGTGAGACCCCCGTATTTGTGCCACTACATGGAAGTCGTTGGTATCTGGGGTGGTTTGTGTGCCTCTCAGCCCAGTATTGCCGAGTCTTGGTCTAGCTTCCTTGTTTCATGGAATATTTCATAGCAAGACTTTATTTTTGAGATCTAAATCCTCTTCAAAATACATTGTTCACATCCTCTCTGCTGGAAAACAGATGCATCCTCCAGTGCCCTATCTCACATACCAGAACATAGAGTGAATATATATATATACACACACACACACACACACATATATAAAAGATACTCTGCTCTGAGAATGCTTGGCTGCAATTTCTGAGGCAGGATGCTTGCTTGTTGACGCTGGAAGAACCTGTTCTCAATACTGCAGTCCATGTGCTGCTCAGAAAACATTTCTTTCAGTTTTCGAAATTTCACAAAAGACTTGAAGGAGCCTCATTTCAGCCCAGTGGGGAAATCTCACATTGTTTACACCTTTCCACCTACTTGCCTCAAGAGCACTGTTACTATTATTCATAGCCCCTCACATGCAGAATTTCATATAAACCCTCACAAAGCTGTGAGCTTAGCTTAAAAATCTCCAGGTACACTTACTGGTGCTGTGCTTGTTTCACAGCGCAGCCAGGACATACTTTCAGGTTGGTGAAGCAAAGTTTGAAGGAGTACAGGAAAAAATTTCCATTTTCTTAAAGTGCAAACTAAATTATTGTAGTTAGTAGATGCCAGAAACTACAGTTTTAAATGGGAAGAGGGTTAGTAGCAGTTTTGTAGCAGAAGTGCACTGCAAGAGTTGTGCAGCTATGTTTAGAGATACAAACGTATTAAAGTATACTGATTAGCTAAATGACTTCCAAGGAAGCCAGGTGAACATCGTAACAATGGAGCTGCAGGCACTGAGCCTTCAACGTTACATCAGGAAGCTCTTCAGCAATGAAAGTACTCTCTCCTCTGTGCTCTCCAGGTTTCCAAATACCACTGGCTTGCATGCACAATGACCTAGAAGAGCATCCTGGATTAGTTCTGAATTCCAACCTCTGAGCCAGAAAGTGGTCCATCACAGCTTCCAGAGATGCCAGAGAGCACCTCCTCAGCCAGCGTGGGCTCCTTGGAAGCCTTCAGGGTTCAAAGCACAGGAGCCCCGGCAGCGTGCGGCAGGTGGGAGCTGCCCTTTGGGAGCCCCGTGGTGTCCCACAGCCCCCTGCAGCACTAGGGCCATGCACCAACACAACAGGCAATGGCAGGATCTGAACAAAGCCCCCCAATTTGTGCCCTAATACCAAGACCTGGATTCCAGCTGAGGACGCGGGGCGATGGAGCATACGGGTCATGCTGGCACAGGGCTTGCTACCCCCAGCCCTGCCAGAGCCCGGAGCAGGGGGGCTGTTTGCATGCCCCTTCCCTGGGCTCGCTGCAGCCGAGGCAGCTGGGGTGCAGCTCAGTCTGTCTGGCTCCCCCCCTGCATGGGCAATGCCATCAGCGTTTGCTCTTTGAAACGAGCAGCCGTTTCTGCATTGCTGCTCACACCATGCGTGTGCTGCATCATGGCAGGGTGCTGTGGCTGGGGGCTGCTCTTTGAACACCTTACATTTTCTGTGTGCAGCTGCTGCGTCCCAGGTGCAGGACTGCGAGCATGCTAACCCCCGGCCGCGGGCACGGCGAGCTCCCTTGGTGTGCCTGCGCAGAGTTAGTTTAGCTGAGACAGGGACGTGGCGCAGAGGCATGTGAGATCTATTAACTGAGCAAGTGAAGAGCAGCTGAAGGCTGCAGGCAGTACCATAATGAGGTAAATGATATAAGCTGGGGATAAAACAGGAATTACTCACGGACTTATTCCTTGGCACTTCCACTGCAGCTGCTAGTGCCTTAGCCTCACCCATGTCAGATGAAGGCAATTAAAATAAGAGTCACAGAAGTCTGCGACTGCCACTGAGCCCTGCAATAGCTGGCACCTGTGGGTAGGTGGGGTGTGCAGATGAGCAGAGCCACCCTTTGTACTGAAGCAAGTAAGGGGCCTCTGCTCGATGGCGTGTGTAATTCTAGTTGCAACGACAGCGATAGCAAGGGGCTGGTACCACCCCACTGAGCTGCAAGCAGCCCCAGGACCTGCCGTAGGGGACAGTTTCTGACCTGATGAACTGCTGTTTTGCCACTCGCCTTCCCCTGGGAGACTGCTGACAGTGTCCAGCCTTGGTCACCGTGCCAGATTTCTCCTCCTGCCCTTAAAAGCACCCCACTTTTTTTTTTTAAAAAGCACAAACACTGTGTTTGTGACATGCAGACACCTGTGTTGTGGTGCCTTATAGAAGTGGCTGGGTACAGCGTGGCAGAGTGGGGCACGTGTCCCCCATTTCCCCAGAAACACACGGCCTGTGCAGACAGGCTGATCTGGTCACAGCCTCGCAGAACAGTGCCGGCACGCACCACAGAGCTGCAGTTCCCATCGCAGGGCCATCAGGAACAACTGTACTGTCACAGCACTCTCAAAACTGACTGGTTGCAGCAAGGCTTTTACCATCCCATCCCAGGTTAACTTCAATAAGTAGTTAGCACGCCTCGCCCCAGCACGGCCACTGATCCCCCACAAGGTTTCAACAGTTCATCTACTGTTCGTGTTTTTTCCTCACACTCTTCAGGCCAGTCCACCCTGCTTCTTGCCTCTGCTACATCCCTCTCCTTGCCTCTCCTACCTCCAGGGCGCTCTCTCTCCTCCCTCTGCTTCTTCCAGGTCTCTCTTCACCCAGTGCCCCTCTTCCATCCCCCTTAGAGCTATTTAACTACTAGCAGGAACCAGCCACAGCTGCACTTTACCCACGGCAGCCAACCCACCGCCCCTGAAGCCAGCCCACAGCTGTATATTGTTAATCAACGTAGTTTCATTCCTCTACACTGTACATTGTACCACGAGCTGGAAAAATGCAGGACCGATACCTTTTCTTGGCTGATGTGCCTGCTCAGAGGAAATGCACGCCAAGCGTAGCCTCCATCAGAGAGGTGAGTTCCTCTGGCAATGCGTTCAGCCTGCCGAGTTTCTGTTCCTTCCTCTCCCATAGCCCACCTGGGGCCTGCTTTTATCTCCTCAGCTGCCTTCTAAATTTTAAAAAGGGAGAGAGATTGAAAGCGCAACGGAAAACCAAAATGCCAAAAAGTGGCTGGAATTACTGAGCTGGGGGCTAGCTGCAGGGAGGGCATCCCTGCTGAGGCAGCCGGCTGGAACTAGGGGTTCTTCAGGGTCCCCTCCCACCCAAACCATTCTGTGAGTCTGTGATACCGTGCTTCACGCAAGCCAGCTGAAATGCCATTTCCAGCAGCGAGGGGAAGGCGATGGTCAGTGGAGCAGAGGGATGCTGGAGGACAGCGGGTGTTGCTCCGAGACACACTCAGAGGGGCTCCCTGCCCTGGTGGGGGCAGCCCCCGAGGGACAGCACAGCAGTGTGCCATGCTGGCTGCTGGTGCACACTGTGGCGCTGGCCCAGGACTGCTGTGCACGTGGTCCCGTGGTGGGGCTCCCTGCGGGCTCACAGCCTGGCTCAGAGCTTGCATCCAAGGACAGAAAGTAAAAACCAGAGAAATAAAATGGAGCATTCTTCATTTGGTATTCAGTGTCAAGGAAAAGAAAGCTTTTCTGTGGGTTGCAGCTATAAGATTAGGAGAGACAAAATTGAATTATTAAAACATTTATTCACCCAAGTACATGTTGAGCTCTTCGAGGACCAAACTCATCCACTTAATTAAAACAGAGAACTTCCCAAGGACCATTTATATTGGCGCTAAGTGACACATTTAATACTTGCGTCCTGAAAGGGTCATACATATCTGTAGCCGTGGATCTGAGAAGATAAAAAGCTCTTCTGACTCCTTGCTGTACTCCTTGCCAAAAGGCACTGGCGCTCAGTCTGCGGCAGCGGCAGCGCAAGGAGGAGGAGGCTGCTGCCTGCGGGCTTTGCTGCTGACAGCTGATCAATAGCGACGGTAGGTTGTGCTTGAGCGAGAACAGCTTGCCTGTTGTGAAAGAGCAACAACACCCAAAATCTGACAGATAAGGCGGGCAAACATTCCTGGGGACTTAGAGCTGTTGGTCTCCTGTAGGGAAGGGAAGGGGAGGAGGGGGCAGCCCGTCCAGGCACCCTTGGCCAGGGTTACTCCCTTGCGGCTCCTGTGAGCAGAGACACGTCGCCGCAATCTGCTTTTCCAAGCCCTCCTGTGGCAGATGTGGAAGGGGCAGAGGAGACACATCTGCATCACTCATGTCCTACAACGAACTTAGAGAAGGATGGACCTTTTGTCATCACCTGTTAAGACCAACGTGGTTTTGTGATATGGCTACTGTCTGCCTGCTCCGGCAGTTTGCCTGGGGAAGAGAGTGGCGGTGAGTGGGGAGGAAGGCCTGGCCCCCCTCCCCCTCCCAGTCTCCCAGTGGGTCACCCGAGCTCACAGAGGGCAGCTCAGTGGAAGAGGGCAGCGCCTAGCAAGCTGTGGGTACCGCTGTCCATCCCATCGCTGCGGCACTAAAAGACACTTTTCTTACCTCTGCTTACCATCTGCTTGACCTTTAAAATGCCTCTAAACCTACCCAACGGCTAGGTCAGTCTGGCTTCTTCTTGGGACGGAGATATGTAGAAGTGCCATACATGCTTACGTTGACCAGATTGGCTCCTTGTCTTGTCAGGAAAGAGGATTAGGACAGGAGGTAGAAAGAGCAAAGAATTCCCCACAGGGGAAATGCCCTCTGCCATGGGAGCTGTCTGAAGCAGGTGCTTGGCTCCATCAACGCGGCAGCACATGGCACAGGACCTGCAGAGGTGAGAGAGCTCCAGGGGGGTTACAAGTGGCAGTGCGTGTTAGCAGCGTAGGGTAATGCACACACCTCAAACCCAGCCTCCGCTCGGCGCACACTGCACAGAATCTGTGTCAAAGTTGGGCTCCATCTTGCCAAGTAAATGACCTTGGTGCTCTGGGTTGGGACATCTGAGCATCATGCTCTGGGGTCAACCCACAGGTCATCTCTGCTCCTCCAGCAAAATGAGAAAGTGACAAAGAACACAAAGTGTGAAGCCATAACTGGCTGGGGCAGAAACAGAGGTGGTGCAAACCAGGCCCCTGGCTTTTAGCTCATCTCTGGTTTTCCACAGCTCTAGCAATCCTGCATTCCAAGTGCTTGGCATCCTTCTCAAGCCTTGTTCCCACATGAAAATCTGAAGGGGCTCAAAAAACCATCACATATGTATTAAAATCCACGCTCTTCTTAGCATGGGGTAGGGAACCCTCCTGTACAGTGGCTAGGATTGGCAGAAGACAACAGGATTCTGTCAATCAGTCATCCAAAAGTTTCAGTTCTTGAAGAACACAACAGTGAGGACCACACCTGCCTTATGCCTCCTCTGTCTTGGCCAGCATGGAATAGCCAAGGAGCTTGTAATGACATATGCAACAGCAATGGTGCTCCTTGTGCTCGTTCTTTTTCCCCTTGCGCATCCCCTAAAGAAACCAAAAAATCTTTTTACTGTGAGGGTGACTGAGCACAGGCTGTGGAGTCGCCATTCTTGGAGACACTCAAAACCAGACTGGACATGGTCCTGGGCAGCCAACAGTTGGTGGCCCTGCTTGAGCACAGGGTTGGACTAGATGACCTCCAGAGGCCCCTTCCCACCTTGGCCATTCTGTGATTCCATGAATTTCTCTGTTTATATGCATGTACTGATGACAGAGGGCTCAGTCTTTCTTTTTCCTTGGAGGAGAAAGATCACAGGGGTACACGTGGGCCCAGTGGAGATGCGGGAAAGCAGCTGGCCTGGCTTGCCAGGACAGTGACCTTACTGGGGCTGGGAATGGTCCAGCTGAGCAATTCATGGGAGCCCAGAGCTGAAGCAAAGGTGAGTTTCTTCATTTACGGTTATGAGCCCTATGACACTGAGGAATAAAGTTTGCTTAGACAAAAGATGTTCCTCCCTCCACATGGAAGCACTCACATAGCCTGCAAAAAGGCAGTGCTTTCACTTCTCTGCACTATTTGTTACTGCTCTGTTGCTATAGCTCATATATATATATAAAATAAAACCAGTCAACGACTCTTAATGAAAACAACTTTCCTATGAATGAAAAGCTACTTTCCCACCTGGAAGAAACTGAGACTTGCCTAGGTGGGGGAAGCCTCCAGCATCACAGTAATGACTGCGTGTGCAACAGGTGGAGCACCATGTCCTTCACCCTCCTGCCGTTCCTGAGCCAGGCTACCTTCCAGCACGTAACGGGGGCTCACAGGAGAGACAGGACAGGATTTAGCAGGGTCTGTAGCAATAGGACAAGGGGGAATGGGTTTAAAAAGTAGGTAGATTCAGACCAGATATAAGGATGAAATGTTTTACAATGAGGGTGGTGAGACACTGAGAGGCTGTGGATGCCCAATCCTGGACACATCCAAGGCCAGGCTGGACAGGGCTCTGAAAAACCTGATCCAGTTGAAGATGTCCCTGCCCATAGCACAGGGGTTGGACTAAGATGACCTTCCAACCCAAACTATTCTGTGATTCCATGACTCTATACCTACCGTTGTGGCCATGCCCAAGAGCTGCCTCTGTATCTGCTGGGTTCATGGTTGGGGAATCCAAGGCTTTTGCTGGACTGGCAGCTGGGAGAGCAGCAGCATGTCAGGATGAGGAGGACCCCGTTGACGGACCTGTGCCGGGGAAGGAAATCTAGTGCTGTTTTTGGAATTTTTATGGGGAGATCTGATAGGTGATGTGGTTGCAAGAAGAGGCGCTGCATAAGCTGCATAGTCTTTTGGTGTGATTCAGATGGGGAGGGGAAAGGCAGGTGCAGTCAGAACAACGCGAAAAAACAACAACTACTAATGATGTGTGAGTAGGAAGGAAGATCTCATTAGAAAGAAAGTGCATAACAAACCAGCCAGATCAACAGGCAGAGCCCACGGTATGCAGCTGCAGCAAAGCAGCCTGCTGTAGGTAATGCTCCCTGGGGGACCAGACACTACTGCCTCCCGTCCCTTGGGGGGAGGGGAGAGGAGGCTGTGCCGGGTGCTGGGCTCCAAACACTTCTGAAATGACAATGGAAGGTGGTATTGGATAGGAAAAACAAATGTATAAAAGCTTGCATGCAGGCAGCGAGAACTGGGAGACTTCTCACGCTTAATTTCCAGCTATGCAGAGATCCACTTCCCTAACAGGACCTCTGCGTGTTCATTCTCCAACTTGTCCTCAACTTACGGTTCACTGTAGTAAAATTAGGCAGAGCTGAGAAATCTTTAGGTGTAGCTCCAGGTTTGTGTGTGGATTTGCTAAGAAAGGAAGTTGAGACTTTCCACCCTCCGCAGAGGATGTTATTACCCAACACTGAGAACTTGAGGCCCCACTCCACATACACACAAAACCCGACAGTGGAAGTGTTTGCATGCTTGGAGTTTTTCACATCTCGGCACTAAGCGACACTGTTCCCTCGTCTTCCCCCTCCTGCCCAGCACACGCACAAAGGGAAAAGCTTGGCCGCTGCCCGGCTCTGCTTTTATCACGGACCCCACCACATCCCCTACACAGAGCTGCGGTGTCTTCCCATTCTCTTCAGAACTGCTGCCAGCAAACTGAGGTGGGAAAAGTAAACTTTACACTGAAATGCCTGGCCTTACCTGTTCTTACAGGACCGCCGGACCTTCAGAAGCTGCCCTTCCTCGCAGCAGTGGCAGCACGCCCTCAGGCGCACTGCGTGCCCTGTCTGTGCTCACTCCCATGCCTGGTTCCCCTGCAGACCAGCACTGCCCAGCAAGTTCAGCCGCCTCAGCACCAGTCTGGCCCTTGCTTCTGTGCTGCGAGCCCTTCCCAGCAGCAGGTCCCTGCTGGCTACGGAAGTAGGGCAAGAACATAGGATAAAACAACTAGTCAAGAGATGTGGGTCACTTAATAAGGAGTTAAAAGCCGTTTCACAAAGCACGTTGGCTGCCTTTCCTAGGGTGCTCCTGCATGTTAAAAAAATCCTAAGTTAGTGGGAGTGAGTGGCAACTTCGTACATCAAGACTTCTCGCTGGCAGGTTAGCCAGGGCATTTAACTCATCTATTAAATTTAGAGTCTCCGTTTCTCTCTCCTGCCCAGGCAGAGAGGCTGGTGCCCAGTTTGATACAGCTACCTGAGCGAACAGGAGCCTGCTCCTGCAGAGAGCAGGCTCAGCACCCCCCGGACCGCTCTGGCAGCGAGCAGTGGGTTGGTGTCTCTGCCCTCACCCCCCGTTACTAGGTTCCCACACCTCAAGGACGGGAGAGCAGGGGTTGTTAGAGCTACCTGAATAATTCAAGTCAAAATAAGGATTGTCCATGTCGTAACAGTTGTAGCTTGGCTTTGCTTTGGCAGTGTGCTGCCTGCCCGGAGCTCAGCGTGCGGTACCGGCTGCGGGTTTTGGCAGCTCCCATGGAGGCAGAGGAGCCCTCGCCGGCACCAGATCTCTGGTAGATGCAGCTCAGCCTGGCGGGAAGCTCTGTGTTTACCTAGGGGTCCAGATGGTACTGGGTCTAGTGGAGTGCTGACTGCTTTTAGGACTCCTGCCCAGACACATGCACACCACCAGTTAAACCGAAAGCATCAGCCATAAAATAAAACTGGGAAGGGGATACAGCCTTTCACACCAAAAGCCTTGTCAAACTTCCCACGTATGGAATGACCCACGAGCACGGCGAGCCAGCTCCCGTGGCAGGGACATGGTGCCCGAGGAGCAGCTCGAACCCAGGTGGAAGGTGGCTGAGCCAACAGCGCTGCCCTGCTCGGTGCGCTGGCTGTGCTCACATTCAGGGCTTGAATGCTGCCATGTGGAGCAGCAGCCAGAGCGGGTGTCCGCCAGAATCTGTGCTGTGAGGTCATTTGCAGCATCACAGCAACCCAAAAAGTTGGTATTACTTCAAATTCTTTCACCAGGGTTTGATTTAAAAAAGCACAAAACGTACCCCACAACTCCTGACATTTTAATATTTAATTGCAAGGAATCATCCCTCTGGTAGCTGGGGAGGCTGCGTTTAAGTTGCTGAAAAAAAAAAGAAGTATTTTGACTTCCCATTTCACAAGCATTAGCCTTTTTCTTCTGTCATACAAAGCAACTCACCTGGAGACACCCTGCTTGTTTTCACAGAGAGCCACCGCAGGGAGGTCACTGTAGACTTCAACAACGTGGCACCTGTGTAAATGTCCATGAAGTTTGACATTTTTCCACATAAAACACTATTTTTGTCTTGCAGATGCTGACCTTGTGTTCTGAAGTGGAAAAGCAGTATTAACCTGAAAAAATTCTCCTATTTTCTCAGTCTTCCTCTTATTGCCATTATGAAGCTTTGAAAACTGGGCTGTTATTTGTAAACCAGCTGGGATTCTGTTGGAATATTCTGTTTTACTGCTAAGTGACAAAATTAAGTACCTCTGCACCAGAAAGTACTTCCCTTTAACCATGACGTCTGAATTAATGAGTCTTCTTTTGCAAACATGTTTTTAAAAGGATTTGTCTCTGCAGTTGCTAGCAATTGAGAATAAACCACAGCTCTCCCCTCTGAAACTCAGCAGCAGAGCAGCAACTCTTGCGATGCCTTCAGAGGCCAAAGAGACCAGAGAAAACACCAGAACGTCAGACTTCACATCCCACAGAAAAGCAAACCTTCTGAGCCAGTGCTTTTCTCCTCTGCCTGAACTTACAAATTTGCACTTGCCTTCAATGTTTTTCATCATTTTCATGCAGAGCAAAGGGAAGACAACACGGAAAAGTGCCTTCTACCTGATGGAAGCAAATGAACAAGAAAGGGGAACAAAGTGTACAAAATGAATTTTTATTAAATGAAAGAAAATCTGTTTTGTGGGTCAAATATGAAATAGAATATACAAAAACTTTACATCAGAACTCTTGTCAAAGAAATTAAATCCTATCTAGACTGAAGTAGCACTTGCTCTTTCCAAGACAACACGAATGGGTGAATATGCTTCTCATGGCAGTACAGGATCACAACAGTATGCTGTGCTAAATTTCCGGTTACAGAGAAGAAAAGTTATAAATCTAAATGATGACCCTAAAGAACCCAACTATTCCACAAAGTAACTTAAAAACATGAGTTTTGATCATTATGTATTATCTCAGAAGCAAATGACAGGTGGGTCAAGTGCAGAGTTCACAAAGCTTGCATATCACATTCTCTGTTTCTATACAAATATAAATCGTTCATTTATTTTAAAAATCCTTTTATATTTGATAGCATTTATTTGTGGAAAAGGATGACCAGTTCCTCAGGTTCCTGCTGTACTACCCAGACAATTCCACCTCCTTTATCTCCTCCTTTTTTTTGAAGACTCTCACCCATATGCCACAGACCGCGATATTTTTAAAAAGTTACTGTACTTCAATCACAAATCTTTGTATCACTGTCCTGTATATGAAGGTTCTGCAGAGCTCCTAACATGTCTTTGGCATAGCACACCAAGTCCCATTTAATACTTTTTTTTGTTTAAAAAAGTATATTTTCCTTTAGTAAAACACCTTAAAAACATCTATTTCCGATTTTGTAAAATAATGTGTCACCTCTTGTGTTGCTTTGCAAAATATACACACACATTTTGGAAAAACATTGAGTACTGACATAAGGGACTCATCTGAAGTCCGATCTGTTTATGAGGAGTACAATACCATCACAAATTCCGCCTTCTGCATGAATGTCACATGAAGTCGTTCAATTCTGCTTCAAGCGCTGCTGCCATTTCATCTGCTTCAGAACTGCTTCCTTCCTCATCTTCATTGCTGGATTCTTTACTGGATTCACTGGCAGCATCGTCTTCATCCAGTTTGCGCTTGTGGCCCCTGGAAAGGCAGGCAGAGATAACGTGTGTGAATCAAGGCATCTTGTTGCTTATTAAAACTGACCACTACTTAACATGAGAGAAAAAAATGGGGCTAAAGGACTCTACTTTTTTCCAGGTCTAGACAAAAAGTACAGCACTTGTTCTTAAGTGAACAAAAATATTTAGTTCACACAACTGATTTTTTAATTGCTGTTACTTATTGTCAGCTGTAGGTGCAAAGAACAAAGTACCATTAATTTTGTTTCTCCCATTCCCCTGAACAAGGAATGAAAACAAAGTATGACTGTCTGAAAATCACAAGCTGATCTACTTTCCTTTCACATCCCAAAAGAAAGAAATCCATCGTATGAACAAGAGATTACCAAAATGTAGTGGAATGAAGCTGGGTTAATTATCATCGATAATATACAACTGTGGGCTGGCTTCAGGGGCGGCGGGTTGGCCGATGGAGATAAGGTGCAGCTGTGGCTGGTTAAGTTCAGTGGTTGGGAGGCAATGAAGAGAGAGCAGCCGAGGAAGAGAGGGGAGGAAGAAGCAAGAGGAAAGAGAACACACACCCTGGATGAGATGAGGAGAAGGCAGCAGAGGGACTGGCATGAAGAGTATGCTGGTATGAGATGGTAAAAGACCTTGTTGCAGCTTGATAGTTTGGAGAGTGCTGTGACACTGAAATACATTGTGTATTGTTACATGATTTTGAAATATTCAAGTTTCTGCATTTATAAATAGAAAAAATATAAATGTATAGATATTTATATAAAGAAAACCTTAACAGATTAACCAAATCTGACTGCACCAGCTTCTACACTTTGATGCTTCCAAACACAGGGGTCTCATCCTTCCCTTTTGTGTCTTTTTGGATTAGTGCTGCCAGGCTGAACCACACATTTCCCAGCGTCTCCGGAGAATTACCCAGTTTACACAGGAAGCTGAAAGAATCATGTTCCTGGTTGTGAAAGATCTCCAAGGAAAACCTAACGTTTCAACTGGGACATAGCCATAAGCAAAAGAACTTGGATTTGTGGAATCCTAAGATCTCTCTTCCTTGCCAAAAGGGAATTTTATATTAGACATGTTCTTCTGAGACAAAAATAAAGTTGAGACTTTGCATTGCATAGAATTCATAATGAGCTGCAGAAACACCTTCAAAATCCTTCCTTCATCATTTGATCAAATTTCAAGCAGAAAAATACATGCAAAGTGGGTATTTCTTAAATAACTGTCCTTTCCATTACCAGGTGGGGTTTCACGAAGAAGAGAATGCATCCACCTGCAACCATGAAAAATTAATAAAATGGTCTTTTATGTTGCAGCAAAAAGCAGTAATTTAACAATGCTCCCTTTAGTTCTGAGAGTATAGAGAAGTAGCATATAGCAAGAAAGGCCTTGGATAAATACTGACTTGAACTATGTATATCTAAAAGGAATAAACACAAAGATTAACAGTCAAACCTGTGAGCCTGTAAGCAACACTGAAATACAAAGCAATTTTTATTTTTACAGACATTCTTACTGCCATTTTCCCTGAAACATTAGCTGTCAGGCTGGCTGGGTGACACCTGACACCCCCCCCCGCCCCTTCTCCGCTTTTCAGAGACAGACAAGATGGGGAGTGAAGTCCGGAGGGGAGTTGGAGGGAAGGCAGCAGTGCCGCGTTCCCTGCGGTTCCTCGCTGCTGCACCAATGGGACCAAAGGATGCGCTGCTGCTGCTTTACTGCCTCCTCCAGCGGCCTTGGGTGGGCTTCTCTGCTCCGTACCAGGCAGCAGAAGCCACACTCCAGGGAGGTAAGGCTGATGCCCCAGGATTCAGTCTGGGCTCTGAATCCGTAACAAAGAAAAACGGGATGAGGTGAAAGCATTTCCTGAATATTTTGCTATTGAAACTCAAATGTGGCCTGCGGAGGGACCACAGGGCACTACATGCAGCCTAACACACAGCAAAAAGCAGTTTCTCACTCACAACTCTGATTTCCACGCAGCCTACATTAGCACACAGCTTGGATGAGAAGCACTCAGACTAAAAATGACCGCCTGGAAGGACTCTCAGCACGTCTCCATTAAAAGCTACACAATGTGTGGAGCTTGAGTTCCACTCGCTCACCTCGTGATGATTTCAGCCTTCAGAGACACAGCCCTATTTCAGGCACGATGCTATTAGCTACAGAAAAGCTAACCGGGAACTAAAGCAAGCCAAAAGAGCCTTACTCAGCAAAAGAGGAAAAAAGCTGTGCGCAGGTCGCAAGTAGTAGACACATGGTGCAAACCACGAAGTATGGGTGAACAAAGGCACCAAGGGAACCTATAGCCTGACGCTCACGGCTGCAAACACTGGCATTGATCTCTTTGAAACAGTGCATCTATGGAAACTGATGGTGTCTGCCAACTGAAAAATAAAATGAACAGCCTGACAGCTCTATTTACAGATATGAAACACGTATGCACAACGGCAGGTGAGGGGTTACAGAACACGGCGGGACAAGCAGGATTGCAGAGCCAGCCCCGACACCGTGAGCTCGCCCAGATCTGAATCCATAGCAAAGATCCTGTCGAAAAAAGGTCTGTCAAGGAACAGTCTCCTGCTGCCAGCTGACTATTTGTTGTAAGTGAGGAACAGTTCATTTACTAAATAATTAAGGCAAAGACTAGCAAAATTACTAATCTATACAACAAAGCCACCTTTTAATTTAAATCTGCTCCATAGCAACTAGACTTCAGTGAGGACAATCAACAAAATACAGGGACCTGAAATACTCAGCGTAACCGGTTAGCTAAATAATGCAGTTCCAGTCTACAAAAAGACTTCCCAGAGAACTTTAAGGGACGGTCCCGACATATTGTCATCCCTCATTTGGTTGTATCAAACACTATCTTTGGAAATGCAAAAGACTGGCTGTGATCTATTTTGTCAGCTCTTGTTCTTTCGGCACGGCTAGAATGACAGCTCTAGTCAATCTAGATATTAAAACTTCCTCACTCAGAGGAGGAAAAAACCCATCAAAACCAAAAAAGAAAACACAGCTAAGTATTAGTCCTCTGCTAGAAGAAACAAAAAATCTCTCAAGAATGTACTGCTCTTATTAAGATATAAACACCTTTTGGTATTTGTGTACTGTAAACTGCAGCTTCATAGATATTCCAAAAACATTTAAATTAGTATTATGGAATCAAATGCAAAGCTAACTCTGAAAAAGTAACCTCAGTAACATAGTGCTGCATTTTTATTTGCAAATTCAGAAAAGAGAAACAACATCCCATTAATAATTTCTGTCTTCAGAAAAAAGCAGTATATCCCCACAGCAGCACGTCTATTAACATAACAATTTAAAACGTATATTTTCCTCATTATTTTCTGCCCACTCCCTGTCATTTCCAGTTTCACAGCCACAGTACACAATGCTTTTGAGTGGAAAAGTTAAGTGCATACAGGAATCCTCCTTAATATTTAGAGAAAATGATTCAGCAGTATGGTGCAGGCTTCCATTAGCCTGATTTGCATGTTTCAAAGGAATTTTGCTGGCCCGCTACTGAAAACCAAACATACGGGTAATAAGTTAATATCTTTATAACCTTCTAGATGAACAATTAAAAAGACTGAATGTAGAATTTTAAGTATCTGACAACTCTGTGAAAAAAAGTGTACAATTCATATTTGCTTTGCCTTTGCATTAAGTACCCAGTACTGGGAAGCCCACCAGTCTGTGTGATGGAGAAGTCTTAGAAAGAGAACTAAATTTAAACCCCACATACTTCAATTAATTATCAAGATATTTAAATAAACTACAAGTGTAAATCATAGTGTCATTAAAATTTAAAAAAACCTTGTAATTATACATATATAAAAGTTATTTCAAGGAAAATTTAGTCTACAGAATGCAAATGAGAAATACACTTAGTGGTATTCCACTAATAATAAATGAACACCCAGGAAGAGCTGACATCACAAAGTTGCAGCAGAGCATGGTGTATGCATGTGAAAAACAGTAGAGGAAAAATTACTGAAAATAAAAACTTATTCAGCTCTTGATCTGTTAAAATGATCACTAAAACATGACTGCAAAAGTTCAACTATAGGTTGAATGAAAGCTTCATGCTTATCATTTCAATTTAAATTCAGTTCTCTGAAAGAGCCACAGGAACAAAGCAGTGAAAAGAAAGCTAGTATTTGTTGCTTCTATTATCTTAAGGCCTTAATTAATAGTTAGCTGAAAATAAGAAATGCTGGAAAAAACATTTTTTTCCTATTAATTGAAAAGCAGGTTGCCTCTGGTCAGTTTTGCATCCCGACGGCTCAAATTTAAGAAATGCAGCGCTACATTAAAATAGAAACATCTAATAAGCAAAGGAACTCAAAGGGCAACATAAGGCTTGTTTTAAACAAAGCAAACCTAAAACTTTTCCAAACCTTGTTTTAAATTTGCAAAAGAAAATGATAGCAAATATTTAAATAAATGTTCATGTATACTGTAAACTCCAAGTACCTGCAACCTCCATCCCTACTCTGATAAGAAGTAAACGTCTAAATTATTGCAAATTGACCTGGTGTTTTTTCAATAGCTCCTAAAATCGGTGCAGTAACAGAACAGTCTGGGGACGGGATGTGTTCAGGTTTCTACAAGCCATCAGCTTATAGCGTGGGCATCGTAAGCAGCACTTTACAGCTGGTACCAGCTACAGTCAAGCGACTCTGATGAGAATCCTGCCCTGGGAGCCGGGGCAGTGGGGAAGGCAGCCGGCACTCTGGAACAGCGTGCTGCCTGCCAGCGCTGACCGTGCTGCCCAGGGCACCCCTGGAGCCCTGTGGGAAGGTCTGTCCCCGTCCCCACACTCACCCAGCCCAGAGCTGCCTGTGACTCCTTCCGTAATGGATAGAAGGTGATGCCGAGTCCGGCAATGCAACAGGAATTGGACTCCCTTCCATAGGAATTTGACTATGAGAACAGTTTTTTGAGATAAACCAGTTCTGTGGTGATGCCTTCAGTAGCCATGCGCTGGAGCAGGGAAAGCAGAACTGCTCTTCAACCCGTTTTGAAGATGCCAGCCCAGTACTGAGCTAACGAGGTTCAAGGACACGAGATCTGTGTGGGCAGCAGTACGTCACACCGGGCAGACAAGGCATTACATTTGCAGGGAGATGTTCAAAGTTTTGCAGTTCTGTTTTCTTAACATGCGACACTGAGCAACACCCTTGATGTGCACTCGGTATGGCAGCGAGCGACTGTCCATAGCTGGAATTTGGCTGTAAGTTTACAGCTTTACACCTGTAACACTCGGGCGCCTGCCCCCTGGCAACCCCTGCCACGCATCCAGGCAGGAACATGGAATTTTCCATCCTGGTGCCTGGCTGGCCCCATCCCAGTGTGCTGCCGAGCACGCAACCTTCCTGCAGCAAACGCCGCTGGCCCCACGCGGGCAGGCAGGAGCGTCGGTCTTCCCCTTATGCTCCCGCTATGAGGAACAGGACAGTACTGGCGTTGCAGGAACAAAAGCCAGACACCTCACGTATTTCCCCCAGAACCCATCAGCATTGCCGGCAGAATTGCAGGGCGATCCACCAGCCCAACGCGCAGAGAAATGCACGAGAAGGCTCACCGCGCCGCACCGGGCAGGGGGAGATGGTGCTGTTGGAGGAGCAGCGGGCTTCCAACTCTGGTCGCAGGAATCCACCCGTTCCAACTGACAGCTCCAAAATGTATTTTAAGTAACACACCGGTAAAGTGAGACATAATTAAATGCTGTACAGCTTCAGCGCCTTCCTGCTTTCCAATTCTGCACACCGGCACACTATTCAAACACTGAGAAACCATTCTGGAAACTTTAAAAACTATTTTAACAACAGTTTTATAGTTCTCTAAAGTAAACGCTCAATGTATATCTAAATTGAAAGGAAGTTTCTAAAATCAGGAAGTCATAGAAAATTTAAAATAAATTCAGAAACTACTACAATATGTCAACATGGGTATTTCGTAGATTTTGCTGAAATCGAGCATTTGGCAAGGCTGTGCTTTCCTGATATTTACACCAATGGGAAAGTTTAGTAACAAAAACCCCACCCCACGTCACTGAAAACAGTTCTTAATTAAACATTCACTTGGGGTATTTCAAAAACAGTGTAGCAATAAAGCTTTAAAATGAAAGCCTACACCGAACTAAACTAATTTTCTCTGCACTGAACTAATTAGCTACAGATAATTATTATATTGGATAATGCAAAAAGTTGAATCTACAATTTTGCTTATAAAATTAAATCACAGATAAATAAACTATGTCTCTAGAAAATTGCTTGTTATTTCATTAACTTCAAGTTTTATTAACTTCAAGTTGTTTAAAAATAATCCACCTAGTTGTTGTAAGAATTTACAACATGTAAGAATTTACATCTTACAATATGTAAGAAATTACATTTACAACATGCAACACTGATTTCTTCAAAAGGTGAATGTGGCAGTGGTGGTTCTCTGTCACTTAACAGATACGCTTGTCACTGGTTTGCAGAAGACAACAGAATGCTAATGATCCTTTCCAGCACGGGGAGCACCCAACTACTACCTGATGCTCTCACCATGGAAAGTGCAACGACGCCACTGCCATCACGTCTCCAGATCCTGCTGCAAACAGGCAGGGACACGGCCATCTAGTCACCTTGCCGCAGCAACCTCACCCCCTTCCCAGACCCTGCACCTGAATAACCAACAGGGGAACAACCCCATATTCAGACACAAAATAGGTGTCCACCAACAGATCAATTATTTTCCAAGCTAAACCAGGCCTTCGTCACTTGCAGCAAGTTCTCCAGCTTCTGCCAGTCTAGAAGCATCACCACTGTGACAAGGAACGGCTGGGGGCAGCCGTGCCACGCTGCTGGGCAGCTCCGGGCGGCTGCAGGAGATCCCAGGGACCAGGAGTGAGCAGGGGGAGCTTCCAGCCTTCCTCCCCAGCACTGAACGGGCAGAGTGTAGCAGCTCTGCCTGGATTTGGTTTGGAAAATGTCCTTTGAAAACGGTGACACTTGGATTAATTTCTGCTACAGGAAGCACTGCAGGAGACTGTCTCAGGCAGTGACGAAGAGTAATGTTCTCACTAGAGGGCTGAATACGAACTATTGTTAAAATTGGTAGCATGCAGTAAAAAAATCAAGGTGAAAAGCAGCAAAAAAACTGTACGATGTATGGGCAATTTAAAAATTCAAAACCATAACCAAAACAAGGAGCTGGATAAGAAACAGCACCCGATCTCTCTGAGAAAAGCCAGCCTGCGGCCACTGCTCTGGCCGGAGCGGACGCGCGCTGAGGCACCCCTGTGTGGCACAGCGCAGCACCACTGTGGTTAGACGACCCCGTGCTGCAAACTGATGCTCAGGATTCACCTGCCCTGCCGTACCGGCCGCATGGCCAGCACCACCCCAATGTCCAGAACATTCTTCAAGGTGCATCATCAGGCATCAGTTTAGTCATAACATGATGAGTAAGGTGCTAACCAAGGCGGCTGGAAGTAGGACTTTGTATTCTCTTACTTGTGCGGTGGCTTTTTAAATTAGATATTCACAGATCATCTTAATATGTATGTTAACATGTACGTTACAGGCTACACTAAATTATACTGAAAACTAAGATGATTTTGTTAAAGCTTTTAACTCCAATTTTTACTAACTCTTTATAGAAAACAATGACAAAGTAATAGAATTGAGATTAAATTGCAAATAGCTAAACCCAACGTCTTTCTAGCATGTTCATCCACCAAGCAGTGGCTTTACTCACAAAAATATTAACTAAGAATGTCTCTGTTTCAACATAACATGTCAAAAAACAACACAAACACATTACCAACTCTGTGTGGACATTGGTAACACTTCCATCTGCACTGGAGCACAGAAAAGACTTAAACCTGCTTTAAAATGTTGTGCTCCAAAGGGGTAAAACACACCCATTCTTTCCATGCAGGTATATTCTTCCATGCAATGTACTCCGTCACTTCTGCTAAACAAGGGAAGTCCTTCATCCTCCTCACCCTGCCAGAGGACTTACTGGGATGCTCCCTCCGTGCACAGGCTCTGCTGCCTGCCTCGCGGCGTGGGAAGGCAGCGCAACCCTTGCCACAGCCGAGCGCCCAGCGGCTCCCAATGAGCAGCACCTCATCGTGCGGGTGCTGGGGCGTCACAGCTGCCGTGCCAGTAACATGGTGGCACTGCCAGGTGTGTGGCAGCCAGACCGCTCTGCACAGCAGGCAGTGGCGAGATTTGCTCTGCTCCATCCCACAATGTTCTCCTGGAATATTACATTCCTCTACTACTTCCGTTTGTCAGAAAACGTCAGCACCCCCAGAGGCAACACGTGCTACCTTGGCGCTCCCGATCCCCCCAGCTTGTCCTTCCCCAAATTCCCTTGTATTGTTCAGCTGCAGCCCTTCCCGTACCTCTGATGAAGGCGACATCTGATGGAGAAGATGCTTCATATCTGTTACCAGCCCAGGGCCACAGGCTGCTGCTGAGCACCCGGAGAAACAGGCTGCTACATCTTACTGATGCAGCGGTACCAGCCACGGGCTTGTACAACATCTGATTATCCACTTACCTGGCTACACAGATGCATGCAACAGGAATGTGTGAAAAGATGTTTCTCTGAGCCCCAAATGACTACTGAGAGCATATACAAGATGTTCTCTTTCTAGTTGCTATCTGGGATTGATACAGCCACACGGTGCAGGGACAGAAGCAAGGTCCGACATGCCAGGCAGGGGCCCGACTGGAAGGAAGACCAGACACTTCCCTTTGCACGGCTTTGGGAATAGAAGCACTTTGCAGGCTGTCTCCAAAGTGACCGAGCGCACTCCCCAGCTGAGCTGGCTGGAGCCAGGACACACTGGGCTGCCCCCCTGCCCTGCCAGGGGGGTTACCCCTGATCCCCTGCTGGGGTCACCCCTGCCAGGTCAGGGCACGAGTGCTGCCGTGGCAGGAAGCAAAAAGCCTGGCCGTGTATCAAGACAGTGCAGGCAGCTGTGGCTCCCCAGCTCAGCTGCTGTTTACCCACTCTTGTTAACACCTGGAACACTAAAAAACTTGTCAGACTTTCAAGTATTACCATTCCAGACATGGTGGCCTGAAGTAAATAGCAGCATCAGGTGGGAGATGTGTCCTTTATATTGATGCTGATGGTGTCTGAAAACTCCACAGGCACTCCGCCTAGCAGGAATACATTTTGCATGAGCATTTAACATGATCTGGTTTGTCTGATGGGTTTTTTCACTGTGTGCTGGTTTCAGCTGAGATAAGAGTTAATTTTCTTCCTAGCAGCTGGCACGACGTTGTGTTTTGGATTTAGTATGACATCGATAACACACGGATATTTTAGCTGTTGCTGCGCAGGGCTTACCCTAGTCAAGGACTTAGCAGTTCCCGTGCTCTGCCAGCAAGGAGGGGCACAAGAAGCCGGGAGGGAGCTGATGCCAACCGGCCAAAGGGATATTCCATACCATGGGGCATCACACTCAGTATATATACCAGGGGGAGTTGGCTGGGGCAGGGGGAGCACTGCTCGGGGGCTGGCTGGGTACCGGTCAGTGAGGGGAGAGCAATTGTATTGTGCATCACTTCATTTTCTTGAGTTTCATTCTTCTCTCTCTTTTTGTTACCTCCCTTTTCATTACAATTATTATATTTTAATTATTAAGCTGTTATAATCTCACCCCACAGGTTTTACCTTTTCACAGTTCTCCTCTGCACCCCACCACGGGGGGAGCGAGCGAGCGGCTGCATGGTACCTAGCTGCCAGCGGGGGTTAAACCATGACACACTGTAACTGGTGAAAGAATGACTATCATTTATTCAATTTAGTTTTCCAGTAAGTCTTTCCTGGGATAGCTAGGATAACTCAACCCACACTGGTAGTTTCAGAGACAGCAAAACAAGATGTTCCCTTCGGTGAACAGAGACCCCATCTGCACAACACGGTGGCAACATTGAACTGCCTGGCAAAGGACACTTCTGCTGCTGGGAACATCTGCTGTGCGTGGTGAATTTAAACATCCATATTCTGCTTTTCATGTACTTTCTGATAACACAGGGAAATTCCTCACAACCAGCCTGATACAACAGAAATAAGTTCAGGTTTTCCACAAAATCTGACTTTGTTAATCCTTTGAACTCCTAGTAGGTTTTCCCCTTGGGAAAAACCAACTACTTCAGAAATTGGAAGACCTACTCATTCTAATTCCTGTTCCCTGCCCCGCCCTCCCGCATTAAGTAGCAGCACTGCTTCTCTTTTACCAACATTTTTAGCACATGCTACAAGCAGGCATTTTAATTCTTGATACACGCTGCTGTTTAGCAACCATCACAGACTTGCAGGGGTCAAGATTAATGCACATGAGTTGTTATATGAAATTTTAAGCACTTCTGGAATTCTTCAGGGAGACGAGAAGGTTGTAATATATCAGCTATTTTTCCTGATCAGAACGACGCTACCTTCAGTATTCCTGCTAATGTCCTAGGTCTCAATAGCGGCATAGAATGAAGGATTAAAACCCTTCACTAGCAGTTGTTAATGTATTACTTTGTTTCCTTACTCTCAAGGGATATTTAGATAGATAGCTGTACATTTTAATAAGGAAAAACTTGAATTGTTTAGTAGCTTATAAATTGCACTGAAGCACTCAGCCTGATTAAAGGAACAAATGCTGCCTGAATCACCTGAGGACCAACCCCGGGCTACTCTTCAGAGTCTTTGTGCCAGCCTTCTCACCCACATGTAAACTGAAGCAGTATGTTACTACCTTTCCTCAGCCTGAACTTCTACTTTTTATCTTCCTTAGCCCTCCCCATTCCTTCGAAGCCACAGATGCAAAACAGCATCAGATCTATGGACTGCCAGAACAGGGTAGCGGTGGCAGTAACAAGTGCTTACACGTGCGCCTTGTGCTGGGGGAGCCGCATCTCTTACATGAGTTGGAGCAGGACACGGGAGCCTGGTATTAGGTGCTGCTGTGGAGAAACAGGAATAACTCCACAACGATCCAGTGCCTGGAGTTCCTTACCTGAATTCAGACCACATCAGAGGAAGGAACTGCCCCCTGTGTGAGGAACAAGCGCTCTGAAGTCAGAGAGTGAAATGCTTCATCTACCCCTTCCCTTGTGAGTGAACACTAAGAGCTCAGGTTTTTCAAATCTGGCCGGGATTCTGATTCTCCCCTTCTCGCTCTGGCAACTGCAGAAGCCAAGCTGGAGCTGCCGCGTCCACAGGCTGGCAGAGCAGGTAACAGACCCTTCAGCAGATCGAGTCAAGAACTCCCTTACCTTTTCCCCATTATCTCAGTTTCCTGCAGCCTTCATTTCTTCAGACTTAAATTGTACTGTTGGCACTTTCTGGATGTAGGCGATACCTGCCCTTCACACAACTGCATCTCTCCCGGCTGGGCAACAGAGCCCCTGGTTTGTGTGCTGCTGTGCAAAGTCTCCCCTCTGGCCTTCGACACTGCTCGAAGCAGCCCCCAGCCAACAGCCCCTGGGGGCACCCCATGCTGGGAGCGCCTCAGCTGGACTCAACAGTCGCCTCCGTCCTCCCCAGCACACCAGCACCGCTGCCGCAGGCTCCCAGGACCCGCCCTGGGCTCCCCTGATGCCCGGCTAGCTTAGGCTCTGCCAACTCTGACCTCGGCAGTGTGGTTTGGCAGCTCACTTCACAGTTGATAGGATAATTACAGCAATCAAAACACTTGTCCCTTGATTCTGAGACAAAGGCATCTTTACTGCAGAAGCGCAAGAAAAACTGCTAGTAAAAAAGACAAACATGTCCACCTAATTTCTTCCTCTCACTAGTCTACATCACTCGCTAGACTTAAGGGTGAGGTCCCCGAAGTGTGCCAGGACCCTCCCTGCGGCACACGGACCCTGCCCCAAACCAAAGCGCTGTTTTCCAATGCTTTGCACTTCCTTCTTCAGCTGGTCTCAGTTACACAAGAATCCTGTGCCAGAAAGGACATCTCTGTTCTTTCTGATTACACGAATGCCTCTCATCATTTTTCAGCCCTCACTCTTTCAAAAATGATAGTAACAAATACCTGATTTCTATAGTCTGCTTCTACAAAGTCTAGCTGCTGTAGCCTGGTGCTTCTTGCAGATCTATCATAGAAAGTTATTTTCCCTCAGGCTCCTGTCACTCCATTGTCCTGGGATGGAAGCTGCTAGTTAATGGCTCTGCAGTGACAAAAGGCAAGGGCTGCAGGAAGACTTCTGCTTCAAACACAGACACATCAGTAAGAAATCAACTTCATTACTTCACCCAGAACTCTAAGTTATACACAAATTCCCTAAGACATTACAGAAAGTAAGAGTCAGAAAAAGAAGAATAACAGCAATTCCTGTATATACTTGAGCATTTATTAGCACATTTAAGGAGATAGGGAGAACAAAGTAAATGCAATTACGCCTGACAACCTGCATTATGGTTCCAAACTTGTGCTCCTGTATAAACTAGAAAAAAGCAGCATTTTAGATTCTCCGTTGATTTTGCAGATATCAGCACACTTCTTATGGAAAGTGAAAGTGAAGCCTATTTAATGTTAAAGTAATTTGAGGAAATAAAGATATATTTTAACAGCTCCTTCTAATTCTAGTAACATAGACTTTTAATTGCCTTTCTATCCTTCCCCCAAAGTATTAGAACCGTTAGGACTTAAGCATCATGTAGACTTATGCTGTTAAGCCGCATAATACCAAAACAGGAAAACCCGTTAAGAAAAAATGGTATTGATGACTTAGTTCATTTTTAATCCGTTTTCTATATATGAAGACACACTAGCTTTCAAATCTGTTCCTGAAAACACTTTGTATATGAGAAGTTTATGCTATTTTTCACGTTTCCCAGGGATGCCTCTTTTCCTGATCTTGGCTGTGTAATGCCTGTGCCCATTAGCAGGTATGGCCTCATATCACACGCGACTGAAGCCCCGCTAACTGCACGCATAATATGGATAATACCATATTATTCCATCTAAACAGCTTCCACGTATTTTGACAGCAGAGCGCCAAAGCAGCTGAGGGCAGATGGTCACTCACCAGTCTGTATTTCAAAGCAGTTTCAGAGTTGCCACCTGCCGCGTCTGCCACGGGCACAGGTACTGTGAGCCACCGCTCCGGCCAAGGGCAGACAGGCGCAGCTTACGCACCCTGCAGCAATCTGCAACGATTTGAACCCTCCGTATTGTGCAGGGAAAGGCAAAGACACCACAGAGTCACGTCAGTATCTCACAAAAGTCCAAAGTACCACTGTTTAGCTATTTACAATGAAAGAAAGTGTTGATAGAACTAAAATTTTGAACTTATGTTATTTTAATGCAAAACTTATTAAAATTAGGTGACAGTTAAAACCAGAGAATACCTCACTTATACCACCAAATGCTGAAGAAACTTGGCAAAAAAGCAACATCATATCCGTATGGAGAGCGACTTCAGAAAAAATCTCTTAGAAAAAGGAAAGAAGGTTAAAAAAACGGAGCTGCTGTTTGTATTTGATAGATTTGATCTGAAACCACCTCATGTTTTGTGGACATGGATGTTACTGAAAACAATTTATTTATTGAAGTTGTTTAGGAGCTCTGTACAAGAAAAGCAGTTGAGGTTCTCTCCCGGAAGTGCCACCCCAGGAGAAACCAGCAAACACCAGCGGGTCCCCTTAAGCTCCAACTCCAGCACCAGCTATGCAAGGCTTAGAACCCCCTGTGCACTGGTGTCACCGCTGGCATCTCCCAGGACAAGAGGGCCACCACCACCCAGCTGACAACAGCACGGGCCTGAACGCTGCCGTGCCGCTGCAGCAGGGCCCCAGCACCCGGCAGCCCCTAGCCTGTGGGCAGCGGGCCAGCTCCGCAGGCCACCGCCACGCATCTGGCACGTGCCACCACCGGCACTGGAGGACAGTGGGAATGGCCCGGCTACAGCCCAGGAGCTGCCGCGGACCGGGCGGCAGGGCCCACCGCGCAGGGCGGCCAGAAGCCAGCTGCTTGTCCCACAGTCCTGCACCAAGGTCTGCTGGGTCGGGCCAGGGGTCAGACCGTACAGCTCGCTTCCCAAAAGCCTCTGGGAGGGTGAGCACCTCCTTTTTAGAGAAGGAAAATTAGCTGCCACAGAAAGTTAGCAGCTTGACACCAAGCAAACACGCACAAGCTGTGCACTTGTAGCAAACAGAAATACAAGACCACTTCAGCCTCACAATCTAAATGTAAACCCGCACCCTCAGTTAATTTTAGCTCAAGTGAATAGTCTAAATGTGTGAAAGTTTACACTCTCACTGATCTCTCCCAGTGACTTTTTTTTTTTTTTTGCTTATCCAGTTAATGATCTGAGGCTTTCCAAAATGCATACTCCTCTTCAATTAACAGATACTGTATTAGACCTTTGCAATAACTCATCAGCAGCTCAAACTATTTCAGAATGTGTAAGCAGCAGCGATGAAGTGAACGATGTCCTTCTGGGATGTCTCCAGAAGCACACTCTGCACCCGTTGCTTGTGCTGCGTCCATCAATGATGCACACATGTGCCTGGATTCTTAGAACCACCTCCCTCTTCCCCAAGCAGAACAAGCATACCTTTGCTTCCCTGCTGATTTATGCATCTCTGAACATACAACAGACCTAGTCAGGCCTATTTTTTTCTCTGTAATCTTTCAGAAATTTTGAGAGTTTTGATTTGCTGTAAACAGGGATAGAACCAGTTTGAGCCTCTCAATACCCCCCTGCACAGTGAAATCCTATTCTCCTTTCTTTGCACACTAGTAATTTTGACACAGAAAAACTATTTTATCAAGGAGAAAAAATATTTCAGGATACATCTCTGACAAATAGGATGAAGAAAGAGAGACCTGTAGAATGTCATGCAAGAAGATACATATAAAAATAAAAACTGTTTCTCCATTTTGACATGAATTGTAAGCCTAGTGCAATAACTGGAATTTCAGAGAATTATATTTGAAAAGCTTTACTGAAGAATTTCCCGTGTTCTTCTGATGCAGAACTCACATTCAAACATCTTTGTTGAACTTGAAGTCCCAAAAACAAAAGTTTGAGGGCCAGATGTCAGATCAGCTCTGGAGTAATCCATATTTCATGCAACCACTTTCACTATGGAGCAGCAACCCATGCTGGAAGATCAGGATGAAGATATTACATCCCCTAAATCTCTATCTATGACAACTCATGTGTCAGAATCCTTAGTCTTTTGCAAAACTGACTTTGTCACTGCAAACTCCGAACGGCAAAACCAGCTGCTTTTCATCTGCTCATTGTACTAAAGTATTTTCAAAGCTAGGCTAGTGCTTCAAATACTGCACGTTTCATGCCTTTATTCTAGAATCACTTTATGCATGTTATGTAACAGCAAGGATAAAATGATATTTTTTTTATTTTAAACAAAAGGGGACTTGAGAAACAAAAATTGCTATGCCATTCAAAGGTTTGTATCACACTCTGAAAGTTTACTCCATGCTTACATCCTTCCCGTTGCAGCACGGGCAGTGACATGTCAGAGGGCTAGTCGTGCATGCACAGGATTCCCATTACTCCACTGGTACTGCACATTCTGGGGAATAACAAATCTATACTTAAAGAGGTTCCTGTTTTCCACGGGATTAAGAGTGTGCTTTATGTGATGGAGAAAAGTAGTACACAAATGTGAGTAGCACCTAGCTCTGCATGAGTTGTAGCTTTACATCTGCACTGTTGCCTTCCTATTTTTATTTAAACACACTGTATTTCTTCCTTGAAAACTGGCTGGAAAAGCCTGATACCTTAAAAGGAAAAAAATACAGTATACTTTGAATTGATGTATGCTTCCTCCTATCAGTTCCTCTCTAGTGACCAGCATTCTTTTTGCTGATTTGCTTTTTAAGATTAGTGAAGACTACACATTTCTCCCATTTGTCAAACACATGCTAAGCACCTTCACCAGAAACATGATGTAACACTTCATCAGGCACAAATGTGCAGTGGGAAAAGGTAATCTCCCCCAAGTATTCCATATGGAATCCATGAAGAATTTCTTAGAGTTTTTACTTTCCTCACAGAATCCTACCATAAATTTGTAATAGGAGTTATAAGGAAACCTAAGGCTAATGGCTGTCAATGTTGTTGTTTAATTTTAATATACCATATAAATAGGAAAAATACATCACTGTCAAGAATCATACTAGAGGAAAACTACAGTAAATGTATGCTTCCATAATGAAGCTGCAAGCACAAAGCTAGCTTCATCGTGCAACATACCTTTCTTAAATCCCCTGATCTTCATCCTATTCGTCAATTTCTTAAAGCATTACATACACACACAAAGACTATATAAGATACTATTCCAGACAAGCATATGAAATATTTTTTAATAAGAATACACAGTCAGTTTCTTACAAAATTCACTGATGAGTCTTCAGGGCAAAACTGCCCAGGTCAAGAGCAGCGCAGATCCTTCCGTTACACCCAGTTGTATCCCTCAGCACAGATGCCTGGGTTTTGGGGAGAGTTCCCCAGTACCTTCCCTTCCCTTCTTTTTTTTCTTTTTTCTCTAAATAATTGGTTAAGGCAAAAAGAAACTATGTATATATTAAAAGCGGATCCCTTAGTATTAATAACTAGCATTTTCACTATAAAAACTATTCCCTTCAAAAATCTTTACTTTCACCACATACACAAGACAACAACCACCTAAACCAATTTATTCTAGAGATTGTTATTTACATTTTTTGTGCATTGAACATAGCTGTATATCCATGATGACCAGGAAATCATGGGTTTCAGTCTTCTCCTTCCCATCTCTTATGGTCTCCAGATGGGAAGGCCCGTTGAGACACACCAAATTTGCAGTAAGGACTGATTTTTAGAAGGAAGCCATTTTGAGGGTGTAAGAGTTTACAGTCTCCTTTCAAAATCAAAGCAGGGATTTATCAACTGTCCTTTCTAACAACAACAAAAACATCATCTTAAAATTACCCCTCTCAGTTGGCAACTTTCTGAAGCCTAAGGAAAGAAGGAAGATAACAGATGATATTGAAAGGAGAAAAGAAGTGATTGGTAACAGAGGGAGTACAAAAGCCTCAGCCAACCCATGCAAATTATTCATTCACTTTATTTTTAGAAAGATGCTACAACATTTTCCTCTAGAAGATCTGCTTCAGGTAACAGGAAGCCTGAGCAGTTACAGGGCTTTTAAATGCTACCAGTGGGCCTAACCGACAGAGAGTATCTGAAGGCAGGCACACTGTACTTGAACTCTGAAGACATTAAGAGTATAATTCAGAAACTTCTCCTCCTCCAGCCTGGGAGCCACTGCACGACGTATCTAGTAGCAAATGCAACCACCCTCTCATCCCTGAAAGCGCTGTCCCACCCACACAGAGGGTGCCCCACAGCAGGAAGAAACTCCAGCGATGACTCTGCCACGCAAGGTATGTGGTGCCCTACACCCAAAGTACGTGGGTTTGATTTACAAGAGCCTATTTTCCGCTCTGTTGTCTTCAAGATTTGATTTTGCTGTGTTCTCTTCCCTCTGCCCACTCCAGAACTACCTGGTTCCTTACACCAAGCTACCATCCCTGGCACTTCACATCTTTTCTATTAGTTTCCCTAAAATTTGTACCTTCCTTTCTTCTCTAATTCAAATTCTCCCTCAACCTCACAAGAGAAACTTGACTTTTTGCCAAGACATCCAGCCATGTAAGAACTGAAAAGCAATGAAACTGAGAAGGGATCCCAAGCTCGGAAATATTTATTTTTTGGTTGCTGGAAAGGAAAATACATTCCTTTATAAACAACATGGATGTCATAGGCATCACACCCTAATATTCACCTTTTAAACAGGAGCTTGGTTTATGGAGAACAGACTTAATTATGGCAGCTTTTCACCTTTCAGTCTTCCTGCAGGCTGTAAATACAGTTCATACACAACCAAGAGAAGACCTTCTAATATAAATTATGATTTTTCAGTATAATTGGATGACAGTAATTCTTAAAGACAACGTATTATAGGAGTAAAGCCAACTGTAAAATTGCAGAAAAAACTTACCTGAAAAAAACCCAACCCAACCTGAGGTGAACCGCAACCACTTCTGCCCCTAACTTACTAAGTATTCAGATTCATTTTCTCAAGTATTTTTCTTACGATTTTCTTGAAATCCACACGCACACTGTGTACCAACAAGACTAATCAGCAGCTGGAAACACAATTGTAATTTAATCTGCAACTTAACTGAAGTTGTAGTAGGTATATTTTTAGTGAAAGCTTGAAAATTTAGGCCATTAAATTCATTAACAAACTTGAAGATATGAATGTCTCATCTACTTAATTGAGTGCTTTTATAAAAAACCTACGCCATGCATTCATTTGGTTATATAGCTGATTTTGGCATTCATGAGTGCTACTCTTATAATTTAGGGAATTCACCACTTGAAACTTTAAAATAAAGCCGTGTCCTGCAATGTCCCAAGATTTTAAATTACTACGAAAAAATCATACTAAATTGTGGTCACTGTCTAGATAAGAGAAACTATCAAAAATGATAAGAAAAGGAATCTAACCCTGAAAGCATACAAAAGTTCAAGCAGAATAACATTCCAGGTGGCATATACACTACTGCCCTGCTTACGCTGTACGTACAGAGATATACATCTGGCATTGGCACAGGCGGGCTGTAGGGCTGGTTACACCCGGCAGGACCCGGGATTTACTCTGGACAAGCTTTAGGCTCATCCTGTGGGCTGAAGGTGCATTAGTGGCTGCAGCACAGCAGGCAAGCTCTTAGAATGAAATCCCAGTTTAGACTGAGCTAAAGGCCAGGGTGTGCTGCGAGGCTCCCCCGGGAGGCACGCCAAAGCACCCCGTGGAAGGCACGCTCCGACCCGGGCCAATGCACTGGTGTAGGCACCACCTCCAGGGACCAGCACACGCTCACTGCCACCATTCGCTGCTCCACTGTGACCTGGGTGCTACGACATACCCAGAGACTGCTCCCCATTTCTCACAACTTCCTTCAAGCATTTACCATGTGTGCTACAGTTCCTCCTCTGATTTATTTCTGAAGAAATTTGAAAGAAACCATACAGCCATTTATTTTATGCTTTTGCTAATTTTGTTTCCTGAACAGCCAGGGTAGTTCAAACTATGCTTTATGATTTATGAGTTTTTAGACTTGTCCGCATGAATTTTTTCCATATGAGATCATGAACCTTAATTCCTTTAAATTAGGAATAGAATAAAAAAAATTCTTTACTACAGCAGCAGCAGAAAACTAAATACAAAAGCTAAAGTGAAGGACACGCAGACCAGCTCTGAAGGTTTAAGATATTAATAGAAAGATAACTTCTCTTTAAAACCCAAGCAAATTGGTATAGCTTATATCTCAAAAATTCCCCTGGGGAACAGTTCCCTCAATCAGATAGCATATAATAGCAAATTAAGAGGAAAAATATTTTTCACTGACATGATAATTTTGAGGGTTTTTTTTTACTTGTATTAGAGCACTCCATTCAGTCTTCCTAAAAAAACATGCTCAGTGCCAACCTCCCTTTCTAACACTGTTGTCCTCTTTTGTGGCAGATCTCCTAGATACCCTTTCATTTGTGGGACTTAATTTTAGGGTATTTTCTTTTTAAAATATAAATGTAATATTCCTTAATCAATTTAGCCAGGCATGCCTGACTTTTTGTTATACCATCAAATAAAAGAGTATACTGAAAATAGCACCACACATTTAAGTTCCTTAGACCACATCTACCTACCAATAACTTTCAGCATCTTTCCATCCACCTTGGGTTTCCAAGGGTGTAGAAAACCCATTCCTCTGCACCATCACCTACTACTGGCACACCAATGCCACAAAATCCCAATAACACTAGCACATACTAATTTTTCAACTCAGTATTTCCATATGGTTTAAAGTTAGTCCCGAAGGCATAACATACCATGGCTACACCTCATAGTTCTGAGGGAAGGAGGGAAAAAAAACCTGTCTGGTTTTACAGGGCAGTCATCATAACAGATTGGAGACCTAATTCAAATCAATATTGAAAAAACCCACCCTTGAAAATCACATATTTGGCATAGAAAGACTTACAGAGACCCTTCTGTTATTAAAAACTTTCTAGAAAGATTATCCAGAACAAAGTGGAGCAAATTGGGTATAATCCTTTCACAGTAATAGAATTTTGAATCCTCTGTGAAAAGCAATCTATGAAGCACTACAACTCCTCCTGTGCATCCGACAAAGAAGAGACAAGTGAACAAATTAGCTAAAATACGTAATTCAGACACAGCAAATGAGTAGAATATTGTTGCTATTTTGCAAATACCATTATTACAAATATTGTTTATAAAAGAGCTACATGATTCAATCTTAAAAGTCAAAAGGATTTCTCTGAACCTTAAGAAGAGAAACTGAATCAGTAAAGTAGCTTTGAAGTAGCCTACACCATTAACACCTTAAACCTTTAACAAAAACTATTTTCCAACTAATTCCTCTATGCATCTATTTTGGCCAAATTCAGAAAACTTCTGAATTTCTCAGCATGTGTCTTTGACAGGTAGAAAACCGCGAACGTAAACCTGTAAGATGCTTCAACATTTTCTTGGAGATGTGTGTGTGCATCTATAAACCAGGCAGAAAAATAAATATTTAACTCCCCAAGTCACCTGAGATGTAGAGCTAAAGACAGAATCCCTCACTGACTTTCACCAAATCTGTGCGTTCCCTGGACTCCTTTAAAAGAAAGCTTTAAAGGAAAGCAATATTTCTGCTCAGGTAAGAAAAAGTCTCGAGAACAAAAGCTGACTTTCAACAGAAGTGAACAAACCTCTAAAAATAGCCAAAGGCTGAACAGGCCTGAGGAGGTAGGAGGGATGGGACAGGGACCTGGGGGGCAGCCGGAACCCTCCCTGCTGAGCCCGGCAATCCTCGTGAGACAGCAACAAGTTAAGTTCCAGATAAACTCTGTTTGGTAGCTTTTTTAGAAGGTAGACTTCTTCCTAGTGGAAAAACCTCATTTTAATGAAAGAAAAACATTACACTGAAAAAGAAAACGGATTTCTGCAGCCCCTCCCCGCAGGAGGCACCTCTTCCCCTCGCCTGACCGAGGGGCTTCCCTGTAAGGATGCTCCTCTCCAACCCACCACAACAGTTAATACGGAGACACTGAGGAGCAGTGAGCAGTCAGCGGAGTAACTTGTCTTCCAAGCCATGAGTAACAAACGAGCCCCACCGTTCCTCTGGTTGCTGCAGATGCAAAAAAACAGCTCTGCTGCAACAAAGCCATCTTGGGGCGGGGGAGTGGGAAGCCCTCTGCCAGCACGCACTGCCTGCGGCCACGGCTGCCACGGGGAGGAAGGCATGCGGCATCTTCTATTTTGCTCCAGTAATCAGAAGGAAAAAAGCAAGAAGTTTCTCTGATAAGACAGCTTAAAAACTATCTTATGCAATAGCTTTATATTAATTACAGAATAACTCAGCATTTTACATGAAAAACCAAGCGATGCTTAACCCCCTTAATGAGGAGAGAACTCCCCACCTTTCTGCTCACACTGCTACAGTACTCCTGCCTTCAGGCAGTCTGAAAGACCAGCAGTTACCTAACAAATGACAACTAAAACCAAGGAAAAGCTTTAAACAATATAAATACAGGGGAAATGCTTCCTGATTTGTTAAGAAACTTACAGGTTTGCTTCTACAATGATTCAAGTCTAGTGAGCAATATATGGCAAAATTTAAACATTTAATTCTTTCAGGCAGTTGTTTCTCTGTTTCACACAGGGATGGTGTAACTCTCCACATCAGAAACTGCAATGTCAGAGGCGATGTTTTGGTGAAAATATGCATGCAAACTTGCAGACTGATGACATTCAAATGGTTATTTTCTCTATTGTACAAGTCTTCAAAGAGTCCTTCAACAGAAGGACTGGCTTAGCAAACTGCAATTTTAGTGACTCTTGCAAATGAAGCACAACCCATTACATATATTATTTGTGAGGCCATAGCATAAGAATGATGTTTAGAAGTATGTTTCCAGTCAAATGATATGATTGACATCTTTAAAAAGAGAGATTAGTTTAAAGATAATAAGTGGGGTGACAAACAGAAGCATGGCAGCAAGTAGATGTTATTTTAAGAGTAATATTTCCAGCTCTCTTGATTCTTCCTTCTGCATTTTTTAATTCTCCACTGACAATTATAAAACGCTTCCAATATGGTGTTATAACAGTTGAGTTTGTCAGTGACTTCTCTAGACATTTGCAATTACATTCTAATACTGTTGAACTTTTCTGTTTAAAAATCCACTTGATTTCAAATGTTGGTTAAAGCTCCACAGATCACCGAGTAAAGACACACTCGGAATAACTCACCAGTACGTACTGAAGCCTTCTCACAAAGATTGCTACAGGGAAGGAATTACTTAAGAGCTTGGATAGTATTTTCATTCAATCAATCCGCTTTTCGCGAACCAAAGCTACTCAAACAAAACAAAGCATGGAATATAACTATGTTTTTCAAGTACAGTTATACTTAGCATGGTTTACTCTTAAAAGGAGATTTTTGTGCATAAAATAGAGAAAAGTAGTACCAAAGGGTGAGATTTACCTTGGTGAAATGAACTATCTCCCCGAACTATTTTTCTCTGAGGAGAGGCAGGGATAGAATGACCGGTTCAGATACACATAAATGTGGAGAGGACAGTTTTAACAGAAATGCAAGACACACACAAAGATAAAAAGCTGAGAATCAACCACATATTCATATACATATATATCAGTATATTTGAAACAAAAGTATCAACCATTAAAAGAAATAATGCTCTTACTACTTAAGGAATGTGGTTAAGTGTTGATGGGATGCTCTCCAGCTGCCTGAAGCAACCCTAATGAACCCCTGAAGGTGGTCACTAACTGGATCTGAACCTAATCAGGCAACAATTACAGCTGAAGGGGACTCCTGGTTTTTTTTAGGATATGTCTGCCTTTTAAAATGCTGTAATCCAGAATAGTTAGCATTCTAGTTTCTCGAGCAGGAAATACTTGGTATAAAGCACTGTACTAATCACATAACATGTGAATAAGGGTGGGCTAACACTCCCCTACATCTGGTGGGAGAAGCACACGTCCTTGGAACTTTGCCGCGTTTGGACAATTTTCAAGAGGGATCGAGAAAGGCACACAGGCATGTCCTTGCTACATACGGAACCTGGCATGTGAGGTCCAGCACTCCAAAAACCAAGGGTTACCAAGCCACAAACCGGTTTTTCAATACTGGAAAGCTAGTGCGGTTTTTTACCGACCACCACCACCAATTTTGTCCCCCTCCCGCGGGTTAAATGGCTGAATCCTTTTTACTTAATTTTTCCAAAAGCAAGGAAGTGTGAAGCACAGAGCAAGCCTCAGAGTATTTTAGCTCTAGCAGTTTCTCTGGCAAAGTTACAAGCCAGTAAAATGGAGTTATGCAAGAAAAAAATGTCAGGCAGCTGAACACTACTGATCCCACCTATTAAAATACCACCTGAAGACCATTTCTGCAGGAAAACCACTTCCCATCACAGCTCACCACCCACCACAGCCTCCGTCCAGCCCCGGCTCCCCTTAGCCCTTTTGAGGCTGAGTAAGTCCAGAAGGACTTTGCATGTAACAGGCTCACAGGCACTACAGCAGCGTGATTTCTGGTTGGTACAACAGCAAAATGTTTAGGCTAGGTAAGTTATTTTAGATATATGCCCCACATGAAAAAAATAGTTACCAGGCTGCAGTTTAATAATCACGCAGTAACTCTTTGCTGCCTACATCTTCACACCACTCCAATACATTTTTACAAGACACCTGTGGGCACATCAGCAGTTCATTTTATATCCGTAAGTATTTCATTACAACTCTAAATAAAAGTAATTAGGAATATTCTGATTCTAACATATTAGTCAAACAGTGTGAATACGTGGGGCGAAGAGGGGGATAGATACAATATAGATACTTCAATATCAAGTTTTCTGTGTGAGAAAATGTACACAAACTGAAAAATATTTCTGTGCTACGAAAAACCCCCACAGTATAAACAATCAAACACTAATTTCTTGTGTGTTTTTGACGTTATTGTTTAACGTAAGGATCTATCAATACCTTTTATTTTTTTGTTTCATTGATTCAACCCTCTGAAACCAGGATCTACAATTTTCTAGCTGACAGTGAAAATGAGTTGTTGCTTCAACGCAGCACAGAGGACAGAGCATTCGGGACTAGAAATGTTAAAAAATGGGGAAAAAAAGGAAGAAATCACCTTTGGCGTAAACAAATTTATTTAATGAAAATGGTTTCAAAAGTCGTTACTGTCCCAGTATCAATTTTGTTGTGTAGAAATTTTGGATAACATGAGAGCTTTCAAGTAAAACATTCCTAAATGGAATCTGATCTTTAAGTTCACAGTGGACACTGATTCAATAATGACATTTAAGTACAAAAGCAAATTATGCTTTGCATGCCCAGAGCCTTCTTACTTTTTCGAGCCTTCAACGAAATCACTTCCAAACAGAAGTGACATTAAAATTCTGCAGAACAGCCGGCTCATGTGAAAACAGCAAGATGTGCTGCCAACAGGAGCACTCGCCTTTAAAAGCTGATCCTGGATTTCGGTCTGGACTGTTTCACCATTGCTTCTGGGAAAAAAAACTAACTGAAGCTGCAGTAATGTTTTAATTGCTTATGTGTACTACATATGAAGAGCCTGTTTACTTCCAAAGCATTAGAAATGCAAGGGAATGCAGTCATTTAAACACACTCTGCTTCTGGTAACTATGAGAACAATCATCGTACCAGGAAAAATTTGTACCACCAGGAAACAACAAAAATTTCCACTTGCAAGTGGAATTCAGTCAACACTTTTGGGAAAAAGGAAGTTGGTGGCCATTTCAGATCTTAATGCCTCAAAATTGCCCCCCTGAACAGCCACATAAACTCTTCACAGGAGCACGGTGCAGACCTGAAACACGCTAGCTTGTCCAGGTGCTGTACTACCCATATGAGTTATGTTTTAGACCCAAGAAAAAAGTACTTGTGGTAACCTTGCAAAATTTTTAATTTTAATTTTCTGTTACATAAAACTAATATTAATCTCTTATTCTGATTAGACTAATCCCTGTAATAGTTATAGAGACAAATTTGGGCTGTTCTCTATGAACAAACTCAAACTTCTCCCAACAACTTGAAACTTCAGAAGTGTAACAATCTATAAGATCGCAGCCATCACATCACCTATATTGAGCTTCCTTTACTTGCTCTACCTTAAGAACAGGGATTTCCAGGGAAGTACCTTCAAGCTGACAAATGCCACCTACCACTGCAGATTCTCAAAGCAAATCAGCTTTTCCCACAAGTGGGAGAGGAGATGGTTGCCTGTCAAGGATCTCTAATTTTGTAGAGTTTAGGTCTGGTTTTTTCCCCCTACTCAGTGATTATTCATTGTCTTCAAAGGGTGAGTGGGCTTTCTCCTTTGGTGAGGAGACATACTGCATCTCACTAAAATGGGACAGAGATGCTCACTAAAATGCAGTAGGAAAACCACATTTATTTACAAAATTACGTGAAGGAACAATAATGATCTGCTGCTCCCATCAAACATATTTTGATTGGGGATTCATTATCTCATTGCCTGTAATAAACAGGCTGTATGTGCTTTCTGAAGTTTTCCAGGGATCTTAGTTCCATGCAGAGATCTTAAACCACCCAAACAAGCTGCAAGATTCAACTTAGTTCAACACTTAACTGAAATGCCGCTTCTGTGATCCAAAGCTAGACGTAATCAGTTTTGAGGGACCCCATCTTCAATCCCACAGCCATTGACATGGCAGGCCCACAGCCAAAACCACAGGGCAGTTTGAGAAATGGGCTGATACTCCAGCTCAGGCCAATTCCAGTAACTAAATCCAGTTCTCAGAGAGACATCTGAACAGGAGGCTTACAAAAGGGCTTTGCTATTACGCATGACTAAACTCCACTGCTCCAGAAACTTCAGTAGTTCAGAATAAACACCTATCACAGAGATTCAGGTTAAATGTGAGAAGGAATTACTTGGGAGAAGATGTATCAATGAGAGCAAGATGAAGTTATTTTTTTCTTCAGACAAACAAAGTTTTCCAGTTACCTACAATGGCAAGTAATTGTTTGCTTTAGGATTTGTCCGCTCCAGAATGAAGCACAATGTTTTCTTGAACATCCAAGCCTTCACCACATACAGAAGTACTGATGCCCCTTCTCATTTAGCGGTTAGCCACCACCAGGTGTCCCTTTACAGAAAATCTACTTCAAGGGAAAGGAGCTAATCAAAGATTTCATTCTTAAAATTAACTTCACAGAATGTGTTCTGTCTCAGCAGACCTTACCGAGAGGCTCTTTAGCGGGCAGATTGCTCCAGGAGGCAGGACAGGGCAAATTTAAACCACCAGTATTCCTAAATTTTGATCTTCAGCTTCTCTATATTGTAAATACCAAATCAAAGTATACTTGCATCATTTAGAGAGGAATTCTGGAAGACTGTACAGTGTAATAACATTAAGACTTTACTCATGAAACAATGCAATGGGTTGCTTGGATAAGAAAAGAGAGGACGACCATTCTGTGGCAAAACACCTGAATTTCTACAGTTACTTTGCCAGCCGTATTTGAGATATACCGTTGGCTATTAAAGGTACTTTCAACAAGACTTTGACCATATACCAGTTAGTTCCTTAATATATTCTGAATAGACTGTCACTGAAATTGTTTTTTGAAAAGATTTCAGATGACTATAAATAACAAATGCAAAGCTGACAGCCTGGGAAGCACTGAGCTGTAAAAATTTAGGTCTCAAGATTCTCAAAGCTGTGTGTCTCAAAATTGGGAACTGGAAGAAAGTTGTAGTGACAGTGAATATACTGGTTCAATTCCGATAAAAGGAGTCATCAACAAAACTTTGCACAGGAGTTTGCAGCATTCTTTTCTGGCAGCATGAAAGAAAGCAAAACTAGAGTATCTGTTTTCTGGAAGAGTGGCTGTTGAAAAGAAGTGCTATTGTATTTGAAAAACACAACACAAAATAATCAAAACATCACTGTTCCTACATGTTCCTACACTGTCTGTATAGAAAGTTGAAGTTTTACCTTATGTCATGAATCACGTAATACAGCTGTATCTTAAATTAAACCACTACTCTTATCTGTTAAGACAACAAAGAATAGACAAATCGACAAAACCTGTTTTGGAAGCACTCAAATGGCAGGTTTAATATGCAGACTTTTTCTGATCATATAGCCAAAAAAAGCGTAAAATAATTTGCTTTACTTCAACCAGAGTTCAAAGTTTCACAGAGTTTCACAGAATGGAGGCTCCCTGAAAGACTTCAGATCAATGCCACTCTGTAGCACAGTACCTTAAAATACCTCCTTATTGAATTTAAGAAACATGTATCAGAAACTCACAGTGTGAATGTACAAAAGCAGAAGGCATTTTCAATGTTTTGCAAACAAGCTGAAGTCTAAGCATAAAGAACCATTTCATATACAACTTTTATAAATTACCTATTTGTTCTTAAAATAATGATTTCTTCATCAGTCAAAAATATAACTACTCAGAATCGATACAGAAATTATCAGTAAGAAATTTTGCTAAAGAAAACATGTCACTGAGCTATACTTTTGTACAGGAAGTTTAAATCCTGCAAGCAAAATTTTGTTGCTAATAGATTAGATAATCACTTCAAGTTATTAGATTTCTTATCACTAGTTATTCAGAGGAGAATACTTCCTTCTTAAGCTGAAAAACACATCTCAACACAAGTACTGAAATTTCCATTCCAAAGTTAAGAAATTCTCAGTAGAGCAACCATTAGCCCTTACATCAGATTTACACAAGCTGAAATTACCAAGACTGGGACCAAACACTGTAAAGGCACTGGCCTCTGCACTGTGAATTCACAGCGTTCAGAAGGAAGTTTATTAAAAAAAGAAAAACAGGACACACTGGGAACCTGAACAAAACCTATGAAAATGAGAAATCCACACAGGTTTTCTGTGAATAGGTGACCGAACCTGCCTGATGTACATGAAGTCTAAATAAAGTTAACTGTTCTACCTAATATCCAACAGCAGATACAGACAGAAGTGTGGTTTATGAGCATACTTCAGACAACCTTTCAGAACTAAAATAAACCCATTCAAAGACTGCACTGCACCACTGTATCAATCTGTTTCAGGCCTGCAGCCTTCCTCCTTCATTCCCACTCACTCTCAGGTCTTTCATGTTGGTGGCCAACCTGTGCAAAAAACAGAAGAAACCCCCCACCCAGCTCCCCACACCAGAAAACTGGCCCTTGCCACACAGCGACCTGCAGAAGCCCACGGGCATGCTGTGCACCAGGCTTTGGCAACAGAGGGATGCAAAGCCAGCAAGCTGCCTCCAGCCTGGGCTTCAGGGAGGAGTTCCTGCACCAGACCTGGGAGCCTTCGATGGTCCCGACACCAAAATAGTTCTTCCCACGAAGCAGCCGCCACCATCCTTTACTTCCCTGCAACTTCCCACAGTTCAACAAGTCCTTAGGGTTATTAGAAACTGGAGACCTCCAAGGAAGACTCCTCATATCACAGTGACTATTAACAGCAAATAGAATACTGCTACAACAGTTCAGTTTCCTACTTAGAAGCTATTAAAAAATACAACATATTCATTCTAGGAAAACTAATGTTACAGCCTAGGTAAACAAACTGCATTATTTTTTACTTCAGTGCCACTGCTGGGCTCATTTCCCACTGTTTATAAAGCACCCTGCACCCCAACTCCACAGGCACAAGTGAGGCACGTGAAGAGGTGCTGGATGCCAGCGTGTTGGCTGCACGAGCCAGCCTTCCAAAATCTGAAGGTTCCTATCATGCCTTTTCCCTCAAGAATCAGAATCCGACTGCAAAGCCTGCCCTAAGACATATGAGCACAGAGATGGAAGGGTTCATCCAATCAGTCCAGCATCTCACCAACATAAGTACTCATAACCACCATTATGTGATTTGTTTCTTTTCTGCTGACTCCCACTTATTGTTGAATACTTCCAATATGTTAAGAGAAATTTTAAGTGTATGATAGAAGACCACATGCCACAGCTATATGCCATGCCACTGGAAGACAGCAACAGAGATGGCACATCTGCAATTCCTGTTTTGTTGCCCCAGTTCTTTAAGATTTCAATTTATTAAGTGAAGTGCACTCAATTTCCTAGCTTCAGTAATACAAATGAAGTATTTCGTTCATTATTTTCAAAGTCTGCTCTGCATCAGAAAACAGGCAAGTCAATAGACACACAGCACACTTACACAGGGCTTCACATCTCCACTAGAAATTGCCAGGATCTACAAACTGAAAGAGGCTAAACCTCAACCTCTGGCATATTGCTTGGCTGATTTTCTCAACAGCATTCACATGCCTGTTCATCCTTCTACCAAATACATTCTTTTGAGACTGCAACAGCCTTTCACCTGATTTTCTCCTTTTCCTACAAAGACCAATATTAAAGCATACTAACATGGAATATATTTGTTCAATACATATTATTATGGCAACAACTTAACAAGTTTAAGATAAGGGGAACTATGAGAACCGCAGATGTGTTAACTACCACTCGAGTCTTGGTGGACACAGCAGAGTGTGATCAAGATGCACTAGAAAAATAAAGCAACTGTGCACCGACATCTGAAAGCTTGAAATACCTCAACAAATCAGATACCACAGTATATACCTGTGCAACAAGAGGTACAGAAGCAAAGCATTCAGTTTTCTCTTATGAACAAATTCCATTTGTACTAGTCTCAAAAGCCTTTTCATATTATATAGCATTAATTGCTGCTAACAATTATTAAAAACACCTGTTCACTTTCATGATTTGTAACTCCTGATTCATAACTTACAGCAATAAATTTCACGCGTGACATGTTTCAACTGCATTAAGTGGAAATTTATTCTAAGCAGAAAATTTTAGAACTCTGTGTGGGGCTCAAGTCCACCTCCTGCTGAAGTCAGGCTCCTGTTTGCTTCAACAAAAGCTGAATTGGAGCTCTAAATAGCAGTACTTTTATTTAAAAAAAATTAAAGAAGCATCTCTATTTACACAAAGATCAAGCCTATTTAAAAATAAAAACTTGTCTACCTCCCTTAGATTTTCTGAAGAAAGGTAAGCCACAAATGCATTTTATTGTTATGCAAGTCATAATCGCAGCGGGCTGATCAAATGTGAATAGTATAAACTATGTTTTTTTGATTTACTAATTTCTATTTCATCTTTTTTAGACAGTATGAAACTCACATTCATCGTTTGGTCCATGCCATACCCTTTTAACATAACATTCATGAGATAAAGGCAAGCATTTCATTAAGCTGCATGAGAAGCTAGGATTTTGAAACAACTGTAGGCTGTCAAATTGCAAGCTAATGGCATGGTACCTACCAAAAGTCATAAAAGTAAACGGATGTAGGAAAGATCATGCATTTCCCTGCCCCTAGCAGCCATCAGATTTCTCAAAGATTTTTTTTTTTTCCTCTAGCCCTCAAAATATTAGAGGTAGCACCAATGACTGAAATGATCCAGGTGTTCCATAGATCTCAAGACTGAAGCCTGACATCAGGCAGAAGTGCTAGATTTCCGCCGTGTCAAGTGCTATGGTCCCCGCGCCAGTAACACTGGGAAGGTGTAACGGAGCAGTGGAGCATCGCTCAGCACAAACCCACAGGCTCTGCAGCCCTCAGCTCTGCTGGGCACAAGCTCAGCCAGAATACCAGAGTACAGGATCATATCTGCACTGCCTTCCCCTCGTTCATCTTTTGCTTTCTGGAAACAGTAATCACTAAAATCTGGACATCAGGGTGATCCCAGCCAATTGAGAAATAATGATTTAAACAGCTGGTCCAGGGCAGTTTTACATAACAAACAGTCTGGACTGGCCTTTAGAACACAAAAACTTTTCTTAACATGGCAAGAGATGATGATTTTCACAGTAACAAATAACTCATAGCTTCAGGCTAGATGACAGAGCAGAAATAATGGAAAGTTATTAAACACAATTTCAGCCCCATTATGCTCCCAACAGCCCAAAGACTCCAATTCTCAGAGCAGAAGCCTCAGGTGCTGTTGGGACGCATATGCTTGTGCAGCACTTAGCTTTTAGCAGTGTGGCTCCAGAAACTGTAGCTAGTATCCATGTTGGGAGTGGACCAAGCTCCTGGAGATTGTAATCCTGCTGTTTAACAACTGCTCTTACATTACCCCTCTGGTACAGTATCTTTTTAGCGCACACAACACCGACTGACCACAAAACCAGCAATTTAACATTTCAGACTTCAAATGGAATTAGGATGATGGGCAGAGGCTCTTTCCCAGCAAGCAGAATTTCCTGCGCAGCAGCCCTGGGTCAGCACCTGAACCAGCACTTCGCAAGCAGGTTTTCCAGCACTTCATTCAGGTTCAACCCTGGATGCAATTTAACAAACTGACAGGGAAACTCTTAAGAGGTAAAAAGGTCAAAACCAGAAAAGTTACTTAAGCAGCCACTCAAGACTTCATTCTAGCAGTGACACTACTACCTCTACATGGCTTCTGAATGCAGAAGTGGTGCCAAGCTCACTTATGAACTTACCCATATAGAGCAAAAGTTAATTACAAATGTACTTGCTCTACCTTTGTAAAGCATACAAGGGAAATAGTATTTAGCAATCACCCTAAGCAATATTCCCCCATCGGATTCTTTCTGACTTTTGCCTTTCAGAATTTGGTGCATTTGCTACACAACAAAACATCACAGCATCAGGGTGAATGAACAGCAACGAGCCGCCACCATGCCTTGCTGCTTCAAAGGGTATTCTAAAAATCATCACTGGCTTGCCTCTCCCAGTCCAAACTTTATTTGGGAGGGAATTTTTCTTCTAGCTATTAGTGAGAGATTAAATTCTCATACCTGTTAGACTGACATTTTTCTGAAGATGCTCACTGATTAGGAATACCCACAATGAAGTAAAAGGCCAGCACAAGCTTCCCGTGTGGCTCTTTCTCCAATAACCCCCAGCACACAGCAACACTGCTACCCCATCAGGACCTCCTCACAAATGTTTCTATAATCACATTCGGTGGTGGGTTTTGTATTTTCTCATAAATTCTTTGTGTGCTAGTAAAAAGCTCACAAAAGTTAAAATAACATAAAGAAGTTGCTTTGGTCCTACTACTTATATTATCCTCCATCAAGGAAAAACTGTTAGAGCTTAAATTTGTATGACTGAGAAGAGAGCCCAGTTATGAGAGCAAAAAACTGCAATGCACATCTGAGTCCTGTTTGCACGTTTAACACTTTGTGGTACAGGAGATGATCCCAGCAAATCTAAATTAAAATGGCTATAATCTTACATCATTCTCCACATATTGTTGGGCTTAAAAACTGTTAAGGGGCTACAGACTGAGAACATTCCTTAGCATTTTTAAAATTAGCATTTATTTTATGAAGTTCTAGATTACTAGCAAATTGGTTGATAGTCATCATTTAACAGCTGATGCTTGGACACTGAAATAAATTTTGCAGAAGAGACTAGCAAGTTTAAATTTCTGCCTAAGTAGAAAACATTCTCAACAACTTCATTTTTATGCATATCCCATGTAAAAGGATCTCAAAAATCCCGGATGAGAAAACAGCTTTCCAAAGCCATGCTTTATTTTACTTCAAGGAACACTGCAGAGTACCTGGTCCTACACCTGACTTGGGATCAAGCCTACTTTAAAATAAGCACAGTCCAGTGGTCTTCATTTTTTCCAAAGGAGGCAATACCCTGGCTCCCAACAGACATTCTCTATGACCATTTCCTTACATCAATCCCAAAACATTGTGGAGGAAAGCACAACAGTTTCACAGGGTTACAAAAACATTACCTGCATGCAGAGGCTTACAATGATAGAAAGACTGAGTTGCCAAAAAGCATGCTGAATAGCACAAGCACAACGAAACATCACTAATGCTTCTTTTTATATTTGAAAAACTCATACCTGGGTACACTGCCTGTTAAGCTTCTTTCACTTGATGATGATGATGATGACGATGATGATGATCCAGGTCTCTGATCTGCTTTCATTCCTAGAGTCTCTGTTGCACTAATCTGAGGTTTTTCACCTTCTTCTTCTGGCTTTTTTTTTTCACTATCACTCTCATCACTGCCTTCTCCTAAGATGTCATCCACCTGCCAAAGAGTGGAAAGTCAGTGTATCCTCTAACAGACTCTTCTGCATTATCAATCTTTCATAATTATTGGATTGCACTTCAATAACTGTTAAGAATATACTTCAACTTTCCTTGACCTCCCCCTTGAAAATTCAAATTAAACCCCAATGTCTTAAATGTAGTTTCTGTAACAGCTCTAGCAACATTCTATCCAACTTAAATATATTCAGTCTACATTCAACTTCAGGTATACATATGACTCACATAAGTGATACAGTCACATCTGAGGGTGTTTGCACTTCATTCTAACAGCATGAACAGCTGTAAACAAGAAACTGCATTATGAAAAAAGTGTTGTTTTATGAAATTAAAGGCATAGATGTTTTATGGTATTGTAACATATAGTAAAAAAACCTCTATACAATACGTATTTTACATTTACACTATTATACAGAATGTTCCTTGATAGATATATAACTCTAAAGAAGTATATTCCCAAATAATACAGTATGAATGGAATGGAACATACAGAACCACATTCTAACCACATTGCCTGCTTATGCTAATCGATGAAGACAAAGCTATCAAAGTGTTTCCACATTTCGTTAAATAATTGTTTGGCTTTTGCATCTGAAAAGTTAGCATGGGATTTGATACTCCTCTAAGAACATGCTAATTTGCTTGGACAAGTCTGGAACTGCTGAAATCATCATTAAAAGCAAATCATACTCATGAGCTACTCCGCTAAGCTTCAAAAGATTATGTTCTCTTTGAAGTGGCATTCAACCTTCAGAAAGAGATAAACACCAGGAAACCACACAGTCCCTGTATTTCTGTGAATGGCAAAGGACATGGAAAGAAGCCACATGAGTATTTCTCTACTGATGTTTAAGAATTTTTCCTAAAAGCAGCTTATCTTAGCACAAGTTAAAATACACCTCACAACTACCCTCTGTTCCCACTGATGCCACACCTGCTTTATCAAGAAGAAAAACTCTGTATATGAACATGGACCAAAAGATTTTACACTGCCTATCCACCGCTTTTACACCGATAATCCCAAAAGCTAAGAGAGAGCTGTAAGAAATCAGGTCTATCTGGCCCTTCATACATGCACCTCTAATTTCTTTGTTTACCTTTAGATGTATGGAGGGAAAGTCAAAGCTGCCCTGTGTTTATCAAACTAAATGTCAAAGACCTACACCTTGCCAGTACTCTGCTGGAAATACGGTAGAAGTAAATGAAATACCTTTTTCAAATAAGGGAAACTCAAGTGAGAGCTTGCAAGCAAGGAGTGAGCAGAAATAGCAAATATGGAAGTTTGATAACAGTCAAAGATCTATTCAATTTTTTTTTCTGATGCTGTAACAGAAAGGAAAGGTGTGTGACCCATGATGATGAAGGTGCTCCACTGGGCAGCTTCACCCAGCACACAGGTGACTCCCATCACACCCCGGGTGACTTCAGGAGGATGGAAGATGTGGCATTTGTCTTCACTCCTCTGCTAAACAGATGGATTTGGGGCATTTCTTATCCTTCCAGAGGCCTCACTTGGCTGTTGCTGTTTGAGGGCGGCAGCAGCAAATAATTTTTCTTCCTGATCTTGTGCTATTTTCTACCGATGACTCTGCCAATGTATATTGTTGCACAAGAGGAATGATGTAGAAATAATAATAATAATGATAATAATAAAAAGGTAAGTAGTACCTTCAAAACATCCTAAAATAATAGTTTTGAGGAGACTTGCAGACCTTAAGAGAAAGCAAGGACATTTTGTTACAAAGTTGACTTGTAAAAAACTATGTCTTTGAATACGTAACTGTACCAGAGTTCTACAACTCAAGCTTTAAAACTGGATTTAAAAATCCTGGCTATGCTATCCTTGGATGGAATGACTTTTATACAAAATGAGAAGTAACTTGCAAGTTTCTTAGATCTGCAGTCCAAGCTGCTTGCCCACTGGCCCTTGTCTTGGTACATTTTTACTACCTGAACCGCTGCTGCCTGGCGCCCAGCTCCTTCACTGCTGAAGCTGTAAAGAAACCGTAAGAAAAAAGGAACCATGTACCAGCTCAGTGCATCTAAACACAGGTAAGTTTCAGGTGGAACTGTAGGAATTGCTGTGTCAAATCAGATTACGTCAGTCCAAAGAATACTTTTCCCGTCACCATAAATTGTCCTATTCACGGAAGATAAGAATCATGAAATCCAGTCCAGGGTCAGGGAGTCTGAAGGGACTGACAGAGCCAAGCCAACAGTGAACCTGGGGAAAGCATGGCAAGTACGCAGTGGGGGGATTTTTTGGTGTGTACAGAACACAGAGAAGGTCTCAAGTGTTTAAAGTATTATGCTTTGGGATGGGATGGCAGGAACACCACGCCTGTATACTTTGCCAGAAGATACTCACTGTAGCCATGATGGCCAGCAACTGATAGTCAAATGGCAGCACAAATCCACAGCTCTGATGACTTCTTTCTAGCAAGTCTTATATTTAAAATTGCATTCCTCCATTGCAAAAGCAGTACTTTTCCAGAAAGTCATGTTTAAAACTATGTTCTCACTACAAAATATGTTAAAATTTTCCAAGGACCAAGCCAGACTGATGTTCAGTGTTACAAACATCTCTCACAAACTTATCTTCTAAAAAATCTGCTTTGTCTGAATAATTTTGACAAGACTAGCAGTCTAGTTATTGCCATGTCTTTTTCTTACATTCTGCACAAAGATGACATTCTTTTGAAGTCTGGAATGCCATTTAATATTATAATTACTAAGGTAGTTGTACACATACATGCCCCATTTCGGTGGAAGGGCATTTAAAATGCACGTATAAATCACAGAAATACGGCAAATTTTGAAAATCATTGCATATGAAAACAAATAATGTGAGATGGTTCTTAGAAAACACTTTTAACTAGAAAGGCACCCAAAATACATATTCCTGCCTAACTATGGGCTAAATTGCAAGTTGTGCTGAAAAATACAAAGATTACCATCTTCATCTTCCAGAATTCTCCAAAGAAATGAAAACAAACTGTGTTTTCATTGAGGCAGCAAGATTTAAGCCCTTCACTTGAACAAATCCATAGGTAAAAAAAGGACATGAACATTTAAGAAGCAACTATCTATCCAGACACATCACTAACTTTAAATATATAAAAAAGCTTAAAGAACAGAGGAAACTTTCAATCTTGGACAAAATTTGGACCAAGACAGATGTACCAATCACAACTTTTGCTCATAACATTAGATTTTATAGGATTAATACAAATGGAAAATATAACACTTCAGAAGAAAATGCCAGCTAATACCAAATCTTACTGGTAAGATACAGTGAGGGGATGTTTACTGCTTAAACACTACCATAGCATCTATCTTTAAAGGCTTTTATAACACAGCAAGAATGATTAACATTGAAAAAGAAAAATGATTCATCCCTTGAAGACGACAAATTGTTCCATTTAGCAGAAGAATGAAAAGCCTGACAATTCTTTTAAACACCTCATTTTAAAAGCTAGATAAAGTTCTCAGCTGACAAAGCTGTTTTATTTCTCATTTAGGAGAAGCACAGCATGCACTTATGCAGACAAAGTATAAAGACCAAAGAGCAACGAGATTTGCAGTCTCATATTCTCTCATGAGCTGTAAAGTACCTAAAGCTTTGTTAAAAAGAAAGCAAAAACTTCCTGTAGTATTAACAAACCAGGTCAGCTGGAAAATGTTCTTAATCCAGAAGTTGAGTTTACACATTCAAAATTAATCAAGACTCTGAGAAAACACCAAAAAAAGAAACTGTCATGAGCAACCTCAATTTGTTAGATAACTTAGAGGCAATGTTTCGGGACAGCGTTCTGGACATGACAGTGACCTATTGCGATGCTTTACATTTTCTGGAAGAAGAAATCACATATGCAGTAATGAAAACTACATATGAAAAAAAAAGAGCTGTGAATAAGCATTTAATTCTTGTTTTTAAACTAGAAAGTATTTAATAATTCAAGTTTTACTAGAACTGGGGAAACAAACTACCTTAGCAACTGAACACCATATGTAACTACCTAAATGATGTCTCATAAAAGCGGTATAATGCTCTGAATCAAGTCCTCACTGGAATTACGGAACATTCTACAAAAAAAAAAAAAAGTCTGGTGGACAGCTGTTCTTTTTGTGCTCCAGTTTTGCATGGAATATGTACACATTCCCCCCACCTCCCCCACCCCAGTCCTTCCCAAAAGACCAATTCTAATTTTGCTCCAACTGATTGTGTAAGTTAAGGGAAAAACACAAAACCCCCAATTATTTCTAAGAGTTCTTTAGTTTTATTTCTACTGCCACAAAAATGACTGTTCTTTGTTAGCAATGGAAACAACCGAACCGGTACTGACAGCCAGCACAGCTGAGCCTGCAAGCACACACCTGAGACTGCTCTGAATACACCGCACCTTAGGCAGAACTTGCAGATACTTCGGTCATCTGTCATCCCAACATGCCACAAGGTTTCAGCACGTACCTTATATTCCGCCCCGGTAAATAAATTCAAAAAAGTAACTTGAAAATGAAGATAATATGTCCAAGCACACCAGTAACTGTAGGTATCTCCAGGTAAAACACGGTATTAACTCAACATACCCTTCACTTTAAAACGCTGCCATCTTTGGCGCCAGGGACCATGATGCCCTCCCAGTAGTTACTAAGCATAAAAGCTAGCTGACCACCATCTCCATCTCCTTAGTGGCTAAACTGATGCTCTGCAAACAAATACCAGACTAAAGAAGGCCAACAGATGTTTCACACGTCAGTTCAAATGTCACGGCATTTCTTCCAGTGTTCTTTCACTTATCCAAGTCTGACTCTTGGTGTTTCTGGCCAGGATGATATACCTACACCATAAATACCATCAACACCAGTTTGCTTTAGTACATATCTCAAACCGTATGTGTACAATTACTTGAAATGTAATAGGCCGGTAGTCTTGAAAAAAAAATCAATCATGAAATGCACACCACGCCTTTTTTGAATATATTTCAATGCATTGCTGACATCCTGAAATCCCAGTGTGCTCAAAACTGTTCCTAAGAACCAAAAGAGCGCAGTGCTTGACAGCTTGTTCAGCTTGACATTTTCTCTTTTTACCAAGACAGATTTTAAGACTGATCTCCTACACTTGCATGACTTATACGAAGATTTATTATTTGTTATTAAAAAAGAAAAGTAAAAAGCTAGGTTTTACAGGTTACTTCTAAACTACAGGACACAAACTACTCAAGGGACCACAACTGTAAATATATTGCATGTATAACAGAAGTTACCAAGTAAATGTGCATAAACGGGCACAGAACTTAAAGTATCTTAAGCCGTATTTGCATCAGAAAGCTGTCCCTGAAATATGGGCACCTTCCAAATGCTGCTGACATCCCAACTGCTTTGCAGCCCATTAGCAGTACTGCCAAAATAGGCTCTTCAATGCCACTCGTTTCTCCAGCAGAACTGGTTGCCACGCTGCTTCTGGAATATGGAAAGTTTCCCCGGAGGAGAGAGAGACCTTGCTTTTACAAAGTCCCACAGTTCTCCATTTGATCCTGTAATCTTTACCCCTGCCTCCACTCCCAACATTCCCTTCTGCTTTGTTCCAAACTATTGCTTTTGAGTAGATCAGTGGAGTTTTTACATATATTTTACATGAAATATTAAAGAAATCAGCAGACTATTTCAGGAACTTTAACACAGCAGTAAAATGAGAAGCCAAAAGAAAGAGTAGAAGGGAAAAGTGACATGACATCAAAAACGATGAATTAAAAAGCACTTCTGAGCCTGTGGAATCAACAGCGAACGATGGTATTAGATTGCAAATCAAATCAGAGTGGTGGCACCATCTTCCTGGAGTTGTGTACTGAACTCTCCAACCTTCCAGCACAGAGGCATGAGAACAAAACTGTTCTGTCAGTGGCAAAATAAGTGGAAATAACGCTGTGGAATGTTTATTAACTCCACATTCTGAAGCAGTTAGTCAGAGTGAATACAGTGGCGGTAACTGGCGAAGGTGCAGCTGCCTATCCAGCTTCCAAACGCCGGCCAGGAGTGCTCTGCCACCACGCTAACGAGACCACGGCAATGTGGGTCACCCAGAATATTTCACTGGTGGTGTATCGCAGTCAGAGAGGATAAGAGTGAGAGTTCTTTTAAGAAGTTATGTTCTTCAAAAGGTTCAAGCAAGGCTGCCTCGCTGCTGACACTGACGTGGCATATAATTGCCTGACAAATTGTTGTTCTAGCACATTCCCAAATGCTTGTCCTCTCTTTTCTCAAGCTCCTCAGATCATACACCAGGTATCTGGTAAAGCAAGGAGAGGTTTGTCAGGAGTGTGGCAGGCGAAATGAGATTTGTGCAACCGACTTGGAAAGTTTAACTCCTTGACACACCAAAAAAAGTAGTTTTGTAAAGAAGAGTGAGAGGCTGTGAGGGGACTGATAAAGCACCTTCCTGAGCACAAGGCAGAACGACAAGCACAGGGACATTTCACTTTTGCAGGCAGCTGTCTTTAATGTCAGATCCTGCTTGATTCTGTGCTAAACAGTATAATACAGATTTTACCCATACATAAAATTTAAGCAAGATCAGGTGTTTTTGAAGTAACTTTCTATGTCAAGAGTAAAACTGCTACAATGGCTGCTTATTTGATGTGTCTTCAACCAAATACAGCATTAATCTAGCTTTTACACATATTTTTAAAGGCAACTGATTTGTATTACATTGTATCCTTGAAAAAAGGGGCTGAGTTCAGCAATATACCTATAAAATCTTTTTAATTACTAGTGAAGTCAAATAGCAAAAAAGAAGCAGTATCAACACCAAAGTTTAAAGAAAACATAAGTTGTACTTTTAAGATAGAGTTCCACAGGTTTTTTTTCAGTGGAAAAGCAAACAAATCTTTTCTAGGAAGAGAAAAAAGTACCTGAAATCAAGTGAATTTATCTCAGTGATTACAGACAATGACAGTTATTTACACTATGAAAAAATTCGAAGTTGAATTTGTTTGTAATGGTTTAAAAATAGTTTCATGACAAGCTTTCAGAACATCCCATTAATTTAAAACTAAGGGAACTTACTTGTCTTCATAGTTTTTACTTTCTACATTTGATTATTCTTTGTTCTTATATTCATAAACACACTTGTTTGTTTCTCTCTACCTTTCAGTAAGAATACATATGCTCCAACCCCACCCCACCCCCCCAAAAAAAAAATAATTAAAAAAATCAGTAGTTTCTTCATTAGCAATTAAGGAATCATTAAAGAATTCTACTTATTTTTTGCAATACCAGAGTATTAAGGAAATAATCAAAGACACTACTGCTTTGTGCCTCAGCAGCAGAAGTTCCAGAATAAGAGATCTTAATTCTCAAAATGTATTATTTAAATTACACTTCACTTTTCTAAATACCTTATGGCATATTTTTGAGTGGGAGGGGAAACAAACTTTTTGCCTTTTTCCTGTGCGAAGGGGCATTACCCATGGATAAGTTTTTTTTTAGTTTAGGCAGCAAGCAGATTTGTGAACTATATCAGAAGTTTGGAATGAGTGCAAACCCAAACCTGTAACCTGTGCTTCCTGGCGCCTGTGGTCTGGAATTCTGCTCACCCACCGATACCGCATTGCGCTCAGACATACCAGCAGCCTCTGGCGAAGACCTACCAGTTCTAGGATGAAAAGCAATTGCGTGAAAAGAAAAAGCTTTAAGCCTTGGCTCTGACCACAGCTGCTATGCTCATATTTGAAAAACAGCAATTAAAAATACCATGTGAAAATGACTTATGTGAGCTCCCAGTGACCATCCCTGGGGGCTGCGCTGGGAGCCTGCCGGGGAGCCAAGAGGCCACGCAGCCCCTGCACTGGCTGCTCAGCACCCACGGTGCAGCCAGTGCCTGCGCCTGCACACCTTTGGGTGGCAACCCCCAGTGGGCTCCCCAAAGGCAGGTACTGCAGGGAAGCAGGCCAAATCGACCAAACGGGTTGCCTGTAATAATTGGACCGCTTAACTTTCACAAATGAAACTGTAACTGTGGCTGCAACTGCACAGTTCACTACATCTGGGTTTTACTACTGCCACTAGTGCTTAGACTAGAAATGAAGTGTCACTTAGATATTACATACCAATACTGTTATTAAAATGCAACACTAACAACAATCTTATATCCTTGCTTATGATTGAGACTACTAATGCTTCAAAGAAGGCCATTTAGAAAGTCTAAATATCTTTGAATTTCCTGCCTGGAAAGCAATGCCTAGGTCTGAGTAGAAACAAACATTCCGGAGACCGTTGGGACTAATAATTGAAACTGTTAAAAGAAACACGAGGTCAAGTATTTCCTTGGTAATTAGGGTGCCTGAGGCATCAACATAAGGATTCTAGGCAGTCCCTCTAAAATATTAACATTATTATTAGTATAACAAAAATTACTTTCTTCAATTAAATTATTGAAGAAAAATAAATTTCTTCATGATGTTGGAAAGAGAAAAAAGGTCTATTCCCAACTACCAATTTCTGAAACATAAAATAAATTCACAAAGAATAAAAGTTACTAGTTGCAAAATTCACATGGATGTTTTAATTTAAAGTCTCTAAAAAGAAAACATCTCAAGGGAGATAATATGATGATTTCTGCAAAGCCTTCCTGAGTCGGCAACCTCACTGCAGCCTAGAAGCTATGGTTTTATCCGATTATAAAGCCATCTATACCTCTAATCTTCCTTTCCTCTATTTTCAAAAGAAAACCTCTGCCAAAAGTTCGTTAAATAGTAATAGGCCTATAAATCTACATTGTAATGTTTTTTAAATGTGAAGTCTGGGAATAAAATCAGAATTAGCACAATAGCTATGCCCAGAATACAGCTGCTCACCTGCCCAGCAGCACAGAGTTGATGTGAATCGCTGAGCTCAGGCGGGATCCCAGCTCTGCCCTGCCTGCGTGTCAGGCTGCGCCGGGGGGGGTACCCGGAGCCTCCCAGGGGCTGCGAGGCTGCAGCCCTCCATCACTCTGCCCGCACCATTTCTGAAACAATGATACCTTAGTAGAAATAAGAGCTCTCTGGCTGCTAAATGCAATGATTCTGGCTGCTAAATGCAATGATTCCTCAATTTAGACTGCTGAAAACATCCATGCAAAGATTCCAGAGGAGGCTCCGATGACAAGTTAAAGGCCAGTGAGTAGCAGGACGATCTACAGCCACCCTTCAAAGGACGCGGGGTTTAGCCTGTTACTGCCACGACTTGTGGACAGTTCTGGCTCCAGGCAAGAAAAAACGCCAGCAGTACAAGGAGGTCTGGCGTGGGGTTCTTTGGAGGGAAGCGATCCTCACGGTGGTGGGGGGAAGGTGGCAGCGAGCAGCCTGTCCATGGGTATGTCCTCCCGCCCCACCACACCTCACAGCCTCCTCCTGTCCATGGGGTACGTCCTCGCGCCCCACCACACCTCACAGCCTCATGCACGCCACGGGCACAGCGCATCTCGCGTCACTTCACCCAGTCGCTAACAGCCAAATACCGTGAGGCAAATGTGGATGCGGTGAGCACAGCCAGCGAGCGCCTCTCCTTCCCTCCTCGTGGGAGCACCTCAGGGAGCATGCTAGGACGGCAGTGGAACCCTCACTGGCTTGGCTGCTCTGATGTCCCCTGCAGCACTTGTATAGCTCACCTGCTAAGACCTTACATAGAAGAATTTTGGGTCTGCATTTCTGCACTTCTTGGTGCCTTTTCCCAATATTTCCAAGTCCATTATTAAGTTTGCCTGACGTGAGCTAACAATATTAATTCCTTCTAACTTCCATAGCCATAAGCAGCTACGGGCTGCAGCATGAGGCCATTTCATACCAGACAGAAAAGAATCTATTCAGTCTGACATCAGGAAAGTTTTCTCCAAATATGGAAAGTCTAATAATTTTTAACATACCCTTGATCTTTATTTTTTCCTCTTTACAGGCAAACTCTTCCCCCCCCTCCCACCCAGCCCCCCCCCCCCCCCCCCCCCCAATAAATTTAATAACTTTTTATGTGTATTCTTACCAACCTGAATGTTTTGGAACAATTACCTGAGGAGCCAGACATTACCACCCATGCCTCCAAAAAAGCTAGCGATTTTTTAATAGGCTTTAAGAGGCAGCATTATGAAATCATGCATGTGAACAACTGAACTTTCCTACAACACACAAAGTCTGCATTAAGAGATTTGGGCTGAATGTAAGTCACTTTGAAACAAAACATTTCCTTCTACAAAGACGTCACTGGAAGGATAAACTGTCTGAAGTAGGTTAAGTTGTCCTGCAGTACACGAAGTTTAAGGGAGGATGTGTGATATAACTCAGTCCCATTTCTTCCAAGTAACCTCAGAAGAACTTGCCTTTCACATCCTGTTTAATCTATTTTCTTTCTTTGGCATTACAGCATTTTATCCTTTGGCATTTCGCCTTGATTTTGAGTCACACAATGCAACACCCCTTTGTCTCAAGCACGTCAGATTTTACTGTTCTTTCACAATTACCATTGGCTCCTCCAAGCAGGTGGTGAATCAGTAAAATTAGAAGTGTAACAAAAAAAGTCTTGTTCATTATTAAAAAAAAAGTAAAAGAATTTTCTCCTGTATTTAAATCTCCGTACACTGAAAACTGTCTTTGTACTATCCTGTTTCTGATAAAGCCATGCTTCAGGTTAGAATATCAAGTCTGGCAGTGCTATTGTATTTACTTCAACAGATTAGAAAAAAGGTGCTGTGAAGAGTTTAAGGAGTATTACCAAACCTTAGAAAAAAGCTTTTATGAGATTTATTTACATATAACTCATTTACTAACAGGTTGACTGTTGTGTCTTGGATCACTAAATTTAAATTAAAATGTGTTCTGCTGGAACAGTTGGTGAAATCAAAGCTGGTCAGATAAAAGGCTGTACATTTACATACTCAGTCACGAACTGCACATTCAGTACTGGTTTCCCTACTGAAAATCGTAGGATTTGACTAGCTAATATGATCGACACTTGCAGGGTTGAAGGAAATAGAAGCCAACTGAGTATTCAGCATTTCCATTAAGCAGAATATTAATCTTGCTTTTTCTATTTCACTTATCTGTTTAAAAAAAAACCCAAAAAACAAAAAAACAAAAACCAACCAAAAAAACACACCCAAAACCCACACCACCTTACAGGACATCTGAGAATTTGTTAGTCTGTAAACCCCTAGAATCACAGAAAAATTTAAGTTGGAAGGGACTTCTGAAGGTCACCTGGTCCAGCCCCCTGCTTCAAGACAGTCCAGTTGTATCAGGGGGCTCAGGGCTTTGTCCAGGGGAGTTCTGAATATCTCCAGACATGGAGATCCACAACCACTCCAGGAAACCTGTTCCAAAGCCTGATCACCCCTCAAGATGAAAATATTTTTCCTTATATACGACCAAAGTAACCCATGTTGAAATTTGTGTCTGCTATCTCCTGCCCCACCACTGTGTGCCTTTGACAAGGGTCCACCCTGTCTTCTCTAAACTTATGCAGCTCTTGACAGCTACTGTACTCAGGTCACCATGATTAAGCGAGTTATCATGTGTTTGTAAGGGCACATATTTTTTAAGGAAAACCACTAGTTTGGATCTTGGGGAGCTCCAAGCAGGACCTTGTTCTAATACTGCATGGCTTTTTCTGTTAGGACAGATAACCAAGCATTAAACTGAGTAAAACAGTGGGGTTTGATCTCTCAAGAGCTGATAAGCTTAATGGCAATGGAAATAAAAATATCAAGACTACAAATTAAAAAAAAAAAAAAGAGAGGAAACTAGCATGCTGAAGTTTGGCTTTATATTCACAAAATCAAAACTTCCGATTTGCTTTTTCTCAGACACCCAGGACAAGAACATTGAAATTACAGGACAAAAACTGAGCACCAAAAGGGAAGAGGAATTTAGTTAGATTTATCCAAAGCTTTTTTCCCTCTCTTGCATAATACTACCAAGCACCAAGCAGAAACACAAGTACACCTTCAACAAAAAGGTGGCAGGTTTAACTATGGGGTTTCCTGGTCTCACAGGAAAGCAGAAGGAAGGAGGAGGAAGAACCGCCGCTTCCAGCATCCTGCTGCTAGACTGGTCCGTGTGCAACAAAACTATCTCATTGCTCGATAAGCAACAACTCAGTGACTGTAACAGCTTAACCACCTCCAACTACTTTTTGAACTGGGTCATTGCTTCACTACACCAGTTCCCTGTCCCACTTCATGTCTGTCTACACAAACACTCACACCATAACATTACACGACAGCAGGAACAGATCACTGGGAAGAGACTTTGGATAAGCATCTCTATTAAATGTGTAGCCACAACCCAAACAGTGGAAGCCTGCAACAGGAGACAGACCGATGAGTTGGAGAAGTTGTGTCAAAAGCATTATCACATCCTCTTTCGTGGCCAATATAGAATTTCATTAATTGATGAACCAAATCATCCACTACTATTGTGGCTTACTGGCACTGTCAGCAGATTCTCTTACGGATAGTAAAATTATTGTCACTGGACAATCTTTCAAGTTTTTCCATAGATGCAAATCTTAAAAAGGAAAGCCAGAGAGCCTGCAGTGGAACAGCAACTGGAGTTGCACGCTCAAGTGCGACACTTTACTAGTGTTCTGTTTTCATCTTAGGCAAACCTTCATCTTAAAGGAATGAGCCAGTGAGTGAATCCACAGATAATAGTTGTACTCAAATACCGTTACAGTCTTTTTATAGAGATAAGCACCATCTAAATATCCAGAGACTGGAAAACCTAGAGTCTGTTGATGCTATACAAACAGAATACAAATGTACACAAACTCACAGAGGGAAGGGAAAGGACTGAGGAGAAAATTCTTACACCAAGACCTTTGATGATCTTTAATCCACAGAAATTATCTTTCAGGTGTGCAAAATAAAGACAGACAAACATCAATGTACTCTTTTCCTAGGCAACAAAAAGGCCTGGTAAAGACTAGAAGTATCCATACCTGTTAAACAAAAAAGGTAACACAGGTGGATGCTTCAGCCTGCTGCAAACATTTATCAGTATAGCTCCCACCTTGTAAACCTTCATAGCAATAGGTTAAAGAGTTGAGCAACTTACAGCAGTACTGCTCACCCTTGTTTTAAAACAAGACAGTCCGTGATACTTTCGGTTCTCAAAGCCATCAGTTCTATTTTAAAGCAAGTGTATTTTGCCAATATGCAGCAAGAAGCAGCTTTGTTTTATAATTTTGCAAGTCTCTTCTAAGAGCTGCCAATCTAGCTATTAGCAGAGGCCCAGTTTTGCCAGATGAACCTGTAACTTTCTTCCTATTCCTAGAGATTTACAGAGACATGCACAGTCCAGTGATCGACACTTTTTTTGAACAAATTAATCTATTTTGCTAATGAAAGAACACTTGCAAAAGGTGTTTAAATACTATCACAAAATACCACTGATATATCAAGTCAGAAATCTTAACTATTGGAAGTGACAGATTCCAATTTGCGAGGGCACAGTGCCTAGGTCTTAAGTGATCTTTTCTGACACATTTTGCTGCCAAGGGGAGACGTCTGTAGCACAATGTTAATGAAGTACCGAGGGCAGCAGGGTATCAAGGGATTGTTGAATCAAGGGTTACTATGAAGGGATTGTAAAATTTCCAAGCTCCTAATTTCTTTTTTATATTATGTATGCTATTAAAAAAATAATAGAAATTTGGGTATAAAATCACTTAGCATAAAAAAAATATTTAGTTTACTTTTATCACTTCCAATCATTCCCTCAGAGCAAGTTTTCTTTGGACATAAGCTTCCTTTTACAATTTTTGATCATGAAAATATGTTCAAGTGCCCTCTTGACAGCATCTACTCTCATCAACTTCCATTTAAAAACATAAAACAAAAGTGAAAAAAATCCCTAGATGCTGATCACATCTGTTACAGTGTTTATTTTCACAAGTATTTTGTAGAGGATAGCACACTGATTGCCCAAACGTAGAAAGCAATGGGATTCCGAAATAACAAAGACGAGGATGAAGTGTAATCTGCTGTTAAAACTCACCGGCCCAGTTGATACCATGTTTCTAGACATGCAGCGGCAGCTTTCAACAGGTATGGGCAGCATCCCTCCATCAATCCAGCCTGTTGTCTGTCTGATTGGTTTTAAAAAGAGAATGGGACGATTCTCTCCATATACTCACTATTTTATCTGGCAACACCTGCTGAACTGGTGGAAGAGGTTTAAAATAATCCCCCCCCCCCCCCTTTTTTTTAATATGAAAAGTGATGCAGGTTTTTGCAGCCTGCACTTCTAACCAGAAAACCTCGACTTTTATGGAGGAAAAAATAAAGTAGCAGGACACTAATCTACCTAATCTCTTTCAAGTCACCCCCAAAGGCATTAATTAATGCTGTAGTTAACCTGCAAGCACACTTGGCACAGTATCCTTGAAAACCTCTGAGAAGCATTTAGGGCTTAGCCCATTTGGTTATTCCATTAAAATAATAATAAAAAAAAAATCCAAGAGTGGGAGGGAGCTTGACTTGCACTAATTTCCAGTCACTTCAACCTGAATTACAGACTATTTAGAATACATTTAAGGCTCTAACGTGCATCAGCTCAGAGACAACCCCCAAACTTCTGAAATGCTGCAACCGAAAACGCTGTCGTGATCAGCCACTGAACGGTGTCAGGAAACACCGCCTTTGTGGAATAACGGTCACAGCCATGGACTTCACTCCAACAGATATGAGAACTCACCCTAAAAAGAAGAGTTTCTGGTATACACAATATGCACAAACTTTTTTTTTTTGGCATCTCATCTGTTTCCAAGCTTTCTCATAATGGTCCTTGTTACCAGATGTTTTAACGACAATTAGCACAATGCTAGGTTCTACCATCCCAAGGTTAACCGAAAGCATCTCTTTCACTTAGTGAGACTGAATAAATATTCATTGCTACATATGGGTTTCAGAGAAAAATAAGTTTTTTCCATTTCAAAGGTTGAACTCCTGAACTTGTTCAGCATTATAAAGCTGTTCAGAAGTCACAGTCTACTAAGTGAAACTGAAAATATTAAAGTGAGAACAAAAGACAGGCAAAAAACTGCTTTCATTTATCCGTTAAGTGCAGACTTTCTGCAGGCATCGCAGCTGCAAAGGAACCTAAAAACTACTCCTGTGTAGAGCAACTGGGATAGAGTAGGGCTTGCTAGCTCAAAACTACTGCTATAGAAACATAGATACACTGTGTTCAGCATAGATTTATTCACGCATGCTGTGAACATGCTAGTAAACCCATCCTGATCCAAGCTAGCTATAAGCAGGGCCAGCCTGGACCTGCCATGACTTACTAGTTCTAACCTAGGCTTAGAGTTAGCATTTCCAGACATCAGCTGGCTTCATGAAGCATGGCTTTGTTGTTTCCCTCTTCAGTAAACCTGATTTGCTTGGTCTCATTGTCACAAGAGCCAAGAGACATTTATCAATGCACTCAAGCTAACAAAGTCACCTCAAATAATGAGCACTGGAGAAAACTATTTCTGAATTTGCTTTACTAGAAACTGAAAGATGACAGTGAAGCCAGGTTAACGTTTAAATGGTTTCTGCTGAACTGGGCAATGGGGCTGCAATCAGACTCTGTACAATCAAGCATGCAGCTTTTAAGCAAAGTAGTGAAGAAATACGAGCACTGTATTCTGCATAGCTCGCCCACACTCAATAGCCAGAATTAAGCACAAAATAAGGAAAAAAAAAAAAAAAGAAAAAAAAAGAAAAAGAACCAGTCCAAAATACAAGTGGTCAGCTTCTACAAGCAGGTCACTTTTAAGGTGATGAATACATTGTAGGTTCTGATATGATCTCTATGGTACACCAACTGTATCCAGTCCTCAATCCCTCTGTGATTAAGCAAGTTTGATGCTGGAGCACTACAATATCTGAGACAGGCAGCTGTCTGTGTTAATTTCAGAGAAAACAGTATCACTGTTTGCCATGAGAAGCAACTTGAGAATATTGTCTACAGCTGACTGTGACCTCGGCAAAGAGAAAGCACAAGCTCATATACAAAAACCATAACAATACAGAGCAACGCTGACATTCTCTTAAAGTCCAAAACTAATACCACTACTGTAGACATGAAAAAGTTACAGCAGCCGGCCATTCGGGTAATTACTCATTTTGTGACTGCATTGCAGCAGGAGATTTTTTTACATCAGTAGGGGGCTCCAGTTCTGCAGCTTTTCACCATCTCCGTGAAGTTACACGTGGAATTGAAACATTCCTTGTGATGCTGACAGCAGGTGGGACATGCCCAGCTGCAGAAGGATCACAGGGGCAGAGCTGAGTGGCTGTATTCACTGCGCTCTGCAGCTGGCACCTGACAACAGTGAGGACTACCAAAGCAAAAGGAAGAGCTTCTCTCGAAGATGTCTCACAAGTCAGCAACTGCAATTATGCATAATTTAAATTTCAAAATAAGTCACCCTATGATAACTGATCAAGAACAGCTGATTAAAGACTAATAGTACAAACAGTCATTCACTGCTGCATTTAGAAAGAACCTGGCCTTTATGTCACCAAAATGGATTTGTATTTTTATAACCCCAGAAATCCAAACACAAATTAAGTCTGCTAGGTGACTAGCAATATGCAAGTGATTGTAAAGATCCTCCATAGCACTTAGCATATATTATGCTATACTTCACATCTATATTTGCTGTTATGTTGCAATCCAAGTATCAGGGTATTTTGATTTAAAAAAAAAAAACACCCACAAAAAAATAGTTATGAAGAAACAGTTCAGACAGACCAAGACTTGGCCAGACACTTTTAAATACCACTCAGGAAGAACATCAGCTCCAATTAAAATGTAAAAACCGTATTAGACTTGCGATGAGGCTCAATCAGACCATATATGCAGCTGCTCACAATTGTGTTAGGGATCATCTTGCAAATTGCTTAACACAGTTCAGACACCCATTTTTAACTGTGGCCAGTTAGTGTTGACAGCCTAGCTGCACTTGATTTAGCATATGGAGGTAGACATACACCTCCAAATGCGGTTATTGAACTCTATTTAAAGAGGTTTTGCCCCATTTTCAGTGAGCAAGCCAACAGTTGAAAAAGGCTTTCAGTTTATCAAGGCCAAGCAGAGAAGGCTACAGATATATAATGCACTATCGGTGTCAGTAGAAAAACCAAAGAGAATGTATGGAAAAGCCTTCTTCCCTACAGGTTAACCAACATTCACTTTTTAACACCCTGTACATACATTCTAGAGGTGGGAGCTTTATAGACCTACTTTCCATTTCACATGGAATAGCATTAAGATAATGCATTTGCTATATAACCAGTCATACTTTAAAAGCCAAAGAAGTTCTTATCTGCAGAAGCAAACACATAGAGCTTAGATTTAATCTTATTTGCATAATAATTTTTACTCTATGCTTAGCAGAATGTCAACAACATGTAAAAAAAGTTACTTTTCTACAAACCCAAGTTTACTTACAATGAAACAATTTTGAGAACCTTTTTGGGAGAAGAACTGAATCAGCTGTTGATTGCATCAGAAAAGTATGAAGAATATGTAAGATGGCAGAAGCACCTTTACTGACAACTAAAATCAATTTTTGATGGACTGTCAATAGAAGAAACAGGGACATCCAGACAAAACGCAGGCAGGCACTCATTACTATAAACTTTTATTAAAAAGAGGTCAGCTCTGAAGTAAGCATGGTTGTTTTTTTAGTTGATGTCCATTTGGTGCAGCCCATTAGTAGTATCTATTGTAGCATAACCATTTGTACTTACGTCATGATTAAATTACCTGTTAAAATATCTGGGCATAACAAAAGTAAATCAGTCTCAATCATATGTTTTATTTTCTCCTAATAATCGCCTGACCAGCCAGGAATTTGACTGATCATGTTCACTTTGCACAAAATTTTATATAGTAATATCACCTTCCAATTAAAAACTTGCCATGAGCACCATCAAACTACTCCTTATATATATAGGTGATTTCCATTTTTTATCTACAAAATGCAGGTATTTATACAGTGTGCTGTCTGAATGCCAAAAGGTTCCAATATGTTACCCATATTCCCCCATGGCATATAAGTTTGTAAAAATAAATCTAAAATGAAAATAAAATATCCAAGTACACCAGAAACTGTGCTTAAATAACGCTTTCTAAGCAATCTGTATAGAAAAACAGAAACGGTCCAAAACTGTTTGCCTACCTGAGATAATATCAAATTCGATAAAAATCCTTTTCCTATTAAGACAATCAGTTGTCTCCTTGTAAAACATGGTATTACATAAAAAAAGCCTCTTTCCAAACATTTGAAAAAGCTGCTGTGGCAAGCTTGGACCATGATGCCCTCTTAATAAACAAAACCCAGCAGATAACCAGCTCTATGCTATTAGTGCATAAACTAATGGTCTGCAGATAAGTATCGGGCTAAAATAAGGAAAATACATGTTTCATATGTTTGTAACGCATACCAATGTCACTAGCCTCACCTATACTGCATCTCTTTTAGTGTTTTTTTCAATTAGCTGCATAACAGTCAGTGTCAACGTTTCTGGTCAGGAAGATTTGCCTACAACTTAAACATGGCAAATATTGTTTTGTTTTTTCAATATGCTTATATCTTATGTAATCAAAAATAAATAGAAATGCATTGCTGCTACTTGGAATTGCATCTTTTTCAAGGAATTCTTCAAAAGCAAAACAAGGGCAGAAGCAAACGACTGACATCCCACTTCCTTGAAGCGCTCACCTTTCCTCTCTCCACCCCACCATACTGATTTCTTAATTCTACGCTGCTGATTCTCACTGCCAAACTATTAAAAATAGTACTGGACAACTTAATCTTCTCTACTAATCAGATGAGACATGGGTGAAATGATTGCTTTGAACATTAAAATGTTATAATGTTAATTACTTCTCTGTCACTTTAATAGTAGAGACGGGTGAATGTCAAAATCTTAAACAGTGGAAAGCAGTAAAACTCTCCTTGGTTTACAACAGCTTTAAGCTATGTTGATTACAAAACAAAGTCATATTTCTCGGTGCATCAGGCAGCCGCCACAGCACAGCCATCGCTCCGTGACGGCACACCCGCAGCGGGACTCCTAGCACCACTCTGCTCCTCCACAGAAAATGAACCGCCGAGGGACAGCGAGCCAGCCACACGTCCAGCCCTGCTGGGTTAAGCTCTTGGCACTGACGATGAAAAGCTGAGGGGGCTGGCAAATTCAGTTTTTCTAGCTTCCACATTACCTGCCCTTCTGGGGCAGCAGCCCCCGGCCAGCCCGCCTGTGCATCCTCAGGGCTGCTGTGCCATGGGACCTTTTGGCAAATTGTTTTCATATAGCCCCTTACTGCCTTGTAAGTTTCTGGATGAAAAATAGCATGTTTTCCTTTGCTACTTCTCCATATTATACTTTCACCAATAGTTATCTCAAAAAATAAAGTTTAGTTCAAGTGGAAGTGGCTGTAAAGCAGACCTCATTACTTGTCTGGATGATAATCACTGACAACAGCAAGTGCACACACAGGCTCCTCCTTTTAACTTCAAATAAGGGTACAATTTTTAAGACTGCTAGCCAAATTTAGCATCTGTACACTTCATGCCATGCTGTATGTTAAGGTGTTACACAAGGTATTTTGTATGAGAAACACATTTGAGGAATTTCGGAGAACGGTTAATGTGCAATGCAGTGTCCAAGTGCGCCCCAGGCAGCTATTATTTTGCACTACAGACCACATCCTCCGCATTAAGTTAGTAATTTTAAACTAACCAAGAGGCTAACCATTACTGAGATAATAGCTTTCACTAAATTGAAGGAGAAAAACACTGCCGCTTAATTCACGGCATGGTATAGCCACTAACTTAAATATAACAAACTTAAAATACAAAACAGAAATCAAGAGATAAATCTGCTTATATGAAAGAAAAATGCAGAGTGATAAAATGGCCTTATGTAAGAGCAGAATGCTGTAATTTCAGTCTTTATACATTGAACATAAATTCCAGCTTAGTTAAAAGGGAAAGAGTGTGCGTAATATATACCAAATCAACAGAACCATTTTGAATGCAAGTAGTTCATTAGGTCATTCCCACTCAAGAAAAATCTCTGGACATAAATGCACTGGTGTGGAGCACATACCTCTGCAATGTGGTCACTCTGCAGCTGCTCAGCATGCATCCAGCCAGACGGCAGGAATTTTGCAGCCCCACTAACCGAAGCAGAGATGGGAAAGCTGGAGGTCTGACTGGCACCAGATCTATTCCCTCTCTTACCCTCTCCCAAGTCCCAAACTAAGAGGAATTTAAACCAGGGAAATATTTTACCGTAGATGGCAGAGGTGATGACGTTTGACAAGATACAGACGCTGCTCTCAAACACTCCAAAAAACCCCACGGTAATAAACACAAAAGCACAAGCATCATATAACCAGTAGACTATGTGTGCACAGCTGTGCCAGGACATTAGTAATCCCAGGCCATCTTGGATGAGATAGCACTGCAAAACACTATTAAAAAAAAAAAAGTATCTTTCTGCCTTACTGAAATCTTACTGCCTTACTGGCAGTTCCTTTTTGAACTTCCCATCAGTGAAGCCGGTACTGGGTATCTGCCCAAGACTGGTCCTACGAGCACTGACAGTGACAGACGTGAGTCCCTGCGGCTGCCTGTCTCCTGCTGTTACTGTTCGTTCCAGCCTATACATGACCAAGACAGCACAGCCCCTTCGGTGAAACCAGCAACATGAAGATTACAGCATACTAGATACAATCCGATATAAACAGCATTTTTATGGCGTAATCTTTTGCAGGTTATGTATCAGATAACCAGTTATTTAGAAATAAAAATTTACACAGGCCTTTTAAATGACTATAAATAAGCATTTAATTCTGCTTCCCTTTACCATTCCACAGCAGAGACACAGCAGCAACTGGTTGCAAAGCATCTGTGTCTAGCTAGCACAGAGAAGAAAGGGGGGAAATGTTCTCTCAGCTGTGAGGCAGCAGCATTAGCAGGCTGTGTATTGCCCAATACAGATCCATTCCTTATGCACTTACTCTGATTTGACAATTGCCTTTTTAATGGCAACCCTAATACATTAAATACTCTTGTTCTTGCACTTTCCTACAGTTCAAACAGTCCCTCACGTCAGAGGGAAGTTACCATTGGATCAGGTCTCCCAGATCTCTGGCACTGAAAAAGATACAAAAGGTTAAGTGGCCTTAAACAGCAACCCCATGGCTGGGATGCTATTCATTTCCTTTGACTTCTTTGGTATCCATAGCACAACTACAGCTAAAATAATAAGAGAAGATAAGATTCAGTGTAAGACCAAATTTTAGCAGAGATGCCCATCCATGGCAGTTCTTCCCCATGGAATACTGGAACAGAGACTGCTTTTTTCACTAGGAAAAGTGGCAAGCAGATGTTTAAAGAGGTTAAGGATGGAAAGAGATTTAATTTGGGAATAAATCATACTTAAATTCTCTTTTTTGGCTTCCATCTTGATTCTTCTAACAAAACTCTCCCATGTATAAACAACATGCAAATGCTGTACTGCTTGGGGCTGTGTGGCCTTCTCATAGATTTTTGCAAAGAAAAAGCAAGATTTCTTTTTGATGTTAGGTGCAAAGGAGCTATTTAAACTTGTTACATCCACAGAAACAGTATATATAAACTCTCGCATTTCCTGAATTTCAGTTCATTTCACTGAAAAAAATCCCAGTGCTTAAAGCTAAGTGACTCATTTTGATCTAGTAAAAATCCTTATCTGAATTTGCCAGGGAATTCTGAGGATGCATTTTTTAAGCTAGAGGGTTGCAGTTCGTTCTTCACTGCCCATTCCCAGCTCTTCCCATCTTCTCCCTACTCCTGGCACCAGCACTCAGGCAGCAGCAACGGTGAGTTATTTCAGGAATCTGGTAATGATGAAGACTAACCTGGAAAATGGTCTTTTCTGATCAAACCAGCTCCCAGAACGGGCTTGCTGAAAGGCCCCATGATTATCAACTGTGGCTCAGGGGCAGGAACACAGCAGGTGAGACTCTGGCTGGCTTACACTGCAGCAGAGTCACACTCTGACTTGCTTTCACTCTTGTTGGACCTCATACTCCTAACCCTAACAGTCCCAGCACTAGCATTTGTAACTGTGGAGCAAACCATCACCACTGTGACTGAAACAGACTCCCTCGCCCCACCAAGGCAGTCTGCAATTGGCTGTAGATCTTTGTGGCTGGCATAGCCACTAGAACGGATACAAATGAAGGAAATACCTGTTTGTGTGGAAATAGGCCATTTGTGCGGCAGAAAAGCATTCACACCTCTTCGTGACACGATTGCAGAAAGGTTCTTACGCTGTAACATGTTTTGATAAAGAATGAGATACAGGCAAACACCTTCCTGTGGAAGCTGAACTAGTCACAGTGTCAAAGTGAACTGAGCACCAACCGGCAATGCTTATCAAGTTTATTTTCACTTTATTTGATAATGCCCCTGACAGCGGAATCTCCTGTGTATGCTCCACTAAACTTTTATATTTTATGGACTACGTTACCACACATCATCCCTCTGTTTTGTTAAGTGTACGCCCACATGCCGCCATAAAATCCTGTTTGATTAGTCACACTACATTTCTTGTACACAAATACATTATGCTTACCAAGGTGATGCTTGCAGTCCCCAGGCTGGTACACAAAGGTTACTCTCCCTTGGCTGTCTCTATGGCAGCGACCAGGAGCTGACAACCTGCTGGCACTACCATGTCAAGTTCAACCTCCCCAGTGTATGTGCTGTATGCCCCCTTCTCCATGTTCACCGCTAATGTTTGATCCTTGATCAAACCATGTTGGGGAGCTAAGATACCAGACACTCTCATTCCCCTTCCCCACCAAACAAACCCAAAACATAGCCCCCCAGCCCAAAAAACCCAACAAAATTCCAAATTTACAAGTGAAGAGTTTCTTCTGGTTCAGTTGCACAAGGATCAGAGAAATAAGCCAGGATGGGAACAGAGACTAGTGGAAATCTTTTAGTAGCACCTGTAACCTTAAATCATACTCCTGGAATCAAAGCTAAGCCAACTAAGAAAAAAAAAAAACACTGGAATTTGGGCTTCATTTGTTCTGAAGTTCACATAGTCTAATTCCCAGACATAATATGCAGCTTAAGTAAAGCATAATTTACAAACAAATCATCACAATTTAAGATGTTTATATTTGTAGGATAGGTAGAAAAACTTTAATTTCTTTAGTCTAACTGTAGGTAGCAGTATAGAGACCAATCAATCACAAAAGAAACAGCACCAGGAGATTCAGGTACTTAAATAGTGTCTTTGAAAACAGAACAATAAATACTTTACACAGTAACTCCAGAAAACGTGCACACCTTCTTTTGGCTCAGTGCACACATCACAACAGCAATTCATTAATGTTTTCCAAAAGCCACATTATTAGAAAAATATTAGTACACAAAACCATAAAATCAACCCATAATAACAATTTGCTTTAAGTACCACTGACAACACAGAAGGAAACCAGATGGATTCAGGGACTGGCATTATGACAAGAAGAAATACTGTTTTTTCTGAAAGTCTGACATCAAATGGGCAAAATACTTTGGAACAAACAGCAGAAGAAATCAAAATTTGTTAACTTCAAGAGTTACCAGGAAAAGTTAAAAGCTTGCACTCATCTGAAATTCAGATTAGATCATCACAGTGGTTGAATGTTTTTGGACCTTTCCCTAGAATACCAGCTCGGAGTTCCTCCCAGACCTGTCTAGCAACAGGACATCTCAAAATTATGCTATGCTGTATACACAAACTCTTTTCTTCCTTGGTGAAATAATGCAGTTTACTTCTCACGCTTCCATTATATTTAACTCTTGTTAAATAGCCTGTTATGGCTAGAACCTTGTAATCAATTTACTGCCAGAAGCTGGCAAGTTATACGTTCCTGTCCCCACCCCAGTGAACGATCAAAGCTAAAAAATGCATTTGAGCTCCAGTGTTGCTAGGTTTTATAGTAAAGTCACACACAATGTAACAAATTCATGATAACATAGTGTGCAGATGGGTATTTTTTCCTCTGTGTATCATGTAATATTATGTAAGATTGTGGCTCCTTTGACAAAAGTGCATAGAAGTGTAAGTGTAAGTGAAAATAATCAGCTGCTAGAGGTTCACAGCGAATTTCAAACAATGTGTTTATGTACGAAAGTAGTACAGTACGCTCTGTAACAGAAAGCTGCCATCACCTGCAGAACTGTGACGGCTATGATTTAAGAGCACCGCGATTACATGTCTATGATAATGAGGCTCCATGCTCCCCTTTGGCTCTCTGACCTCAACAGCCTGTGCCTTCTACATCCACAGACCTCTCTTCTCCCATCTCACCACTGATTTTTGTCCAGATTATCTGAATATTTACTTTAAAAGACCAGTTTAAAGTGATACCTGGCAAAGCTAAACACACAGCAAATGTGATTAACTCGTTTAGTGTGACAAAGCTATACTTAAGTGAAGCTCTACTTCAAAGGCCTGCTTACACACACGAGTACTCCCTTTCCTTAGTTCAAGTTTGCTTTGCAGAACATATCTGCATTTTAGCTTGAACCGTACTTCTTACCCTGCCATGGCTTTTATTTGAAGTTACTGCAGTGGCATACAAGGTCAGTTCACATACATGCATAATTTAACCGAAGTCAAACTGTTATGCATAGCTAACAATGATTATGTTAGAAGCCTGTCAGAATTAGTTAAGCTCACCTCTTTATCCATACTCTCTAAATCCTCTTTACATAGGGTGTACAGGGGCATTGTCTCAGACATACTTGGCTGGCGTTTCCGCTTAGATGGACCAGGCTGCTCTTCATTTTCACTTGCTGGTAGGTCATCTTCTTCAAACATCTGCTGCTGATGCGGTTGAACAACTCTGAAAAATTTCAGGGGTCCCACATAAGAAAAATTTACAGCTTGTCAAGAAATACAATCCTATAAACAATTTGTGACTGCTGAATATCTACAGCTTTGCCTAATAGGGTTCTGTATTCATTAGCAGAGAAAGATCAAGTCTCTCAATGACTCCTTTTATTTTCAGTCTGAAGGCTTAAGTTCCAACTTTGACAAAGCACTCTCTCCTTCCTCCCCACTGTAACTGTAAGTAACCATCAAACCTTTCTTGAAGCCAAGATCTTCATTAGCTGCAGATGTGTTGCCCTGAAAATACTTTCAGATTTGTGCTCAAGTGGAGGTTTGTCTGTCACTTGAACCATCATTCAGGAAACAGTTCTTACATTCTAATATATTTTTTTTCTGGTCTATGTTATGCTTGTATTCTTGAGTTTCAAAGTATACCTTTCTATTTCTGAACCTTACAGACAAGAGGTTTGCAAGTAGAAAGCTCACTCCTGCAGCCTCAGTCTTCAGACACTTCTCAGATGCTAAGCCTGGATGAGATGCAGAACAGAACATATTTTTTTTTGGCTAGTGTATTCAAATAAGGTAGCATTTTCTCTTAGTCTGTATTTTATTACCTTGTTAGTTACTGTATTTAATCAGAACATGCAGATAAAAAAGGGAATGTCAAGATGTTCATGAAAATGGATAAAAGAATCATAACTTCATGGGAATTACTTTATAACAGCAATAAAAAAATAAACTACATCTAAAACAACTGCAGGAGACTTCTACCTTTCTTGGCTAACTTCTTTCTGTGAATATTACTTAACTACTACAGACTTGCAGAGGCTGGAGCTGCTACCCAGGGGTCCTCAAACTACGGCCTGCGGGCTGGATACAGCCCCCCAGGGTCCTCAATCCTGCCCCCGGTATTTAGAGAACCCCCCCACCCTGCCCCGCCGGGGGTTGGGGGGGGGGGAAACCAAGCAGCAGCAGATGACTGCCTGCCACTTCATCCGTGCGCTGGCCCCCTGTTTAAAAAGTTTGAGGACCCCTGTCAGCTACACAATACAGTTTAGTCACATATCTTGGGCTGTCACACTAACCTCCTGGAACACGTTACAGCAGCTCAGCACCACCCAGAACGCTACCCAAAGATCTTGGGTCACAGACTTCACAGGTCACAAATTATTTGTTAGCCACAAGACTGTGGGGGGGGCGGAATGATTACCACAAGCAAGTATAAAAACGACTGTATTTGAAATCACAAGCTGTTTCAAGCTGTAACTACCAGGCGAGACGCCACCAAGCTGTTTCTGAGAGCAGTGGTGGCTGAGAAAGGGTACAGTGTGGTCTTTACCAACAAGTGTTTCAGTTTCTTGTTTTTCACCAAGCCTGGATTTTCAAGATAAAGCTATAAATCAGCAGCCCCACCCAAAAAAGCCATTAATAAATTATGTAAATCCAGTCATAATTACAGGTTCTACAAAAAGATTTCTCCTATCCTGAACTTGACAGCTTCTTGAGAAGCTTACTAAGTATCAACTTTTTTTTTCTACATCAGTACTTCAATCCCAGAACATATAAAATCTGAAAGCCACAGGAAGCTGTCAATCAAGCTCATTTTGAGGGCTCCTATTCCCTAAATACACATCTCTCCTCTCAGGTGCCATGGATAGGCGCAGGGGATGTGAATTCATTTTTCTTTTTTAACTGGAGTTGGTGGAGGAGAGCGCCCAAGCCACTGCTGTGCTACCCAGCACTGCCTGCTGCAGAAGGCGCCCGGCAGCTCAGCACGACATAGCAACGCGGCGGAAACCTGCCCCTCCGCAGTCCGTCGTTTCTGTATGCAGAATTTCCTAAGAAGCCAAAATAACTATTTGGATATTGTGCAAATGAGCTAGCCAAAATGTTTTCCATCACAGCTTAACAGTACTTTCGGCTTTGTGAGGGGTGTTTCCCCCCTATATACTAAATGTTTTCTATGTTACAAGACCACACAGTTTTCTTTTGCTGTTAAACTGCTCTCTGACAGTAATTTTCACAAGTAAGAGAGGAAAAATACAACGTTCCACTATATTTCCTCAAAGGATCTTTTAAAATAGGATTTCCATGCTTTTTTATAGGTTCCCTAGCCAAGAGAAAGGTGGCAATGCTATTTGTGTTCTTAGTAAAACAGAGAATGACAAAGCAAAAATATAAGCATCATATACAACTGTATTTAAAACCATGACAAGCTTGACCACGCCAAGAATTATACACAAGTTATATGTAGCAGGCAGCCAAGCAGATTCTTAGACTAGAAATAAATCTAGCATTTTTTAAGAACACATTATCATACTGATGACAGCAAGAACTTCTTTTGCAGAATAAAATATGAGATCAGCCTTGACCACATTATTATACACAAATATTAACTGTAAAATAACGGTATTAATAGCTTCTGAAGAGTTCTGTCAGGCTTGCTTTCTTGTTTTTATTTTATTTCCAGTATTTTCCAAATGATACTATGTAAGAAACACTGGGACTTTTCACCAAGCATGCCAAAAAGCAATATAAAACAAAGACTTCTTTAAGGTATGTAAGAAACATTTTTATTTTATCAAAGACATTTTTCAGGCTTTACATTTTCAGCTTCTGGTTAGGTCGATTAAAATTTGAAGACATACAAACGCAGGAATTTACATTTGTTTCTAATCAGGTGATATTCACGAGTTGTTTTTAAAAATAACACCATATTCAACCCTGCACAGGTTGGTTGGCACTTGCCAGTCTTACACGCACAAGGACATGCATGTGCAGAGTGGGTTCAACATTTGTGAAAGTAACAAGCATCTTAACACTTTCATTGATATAGCATCAGGGCAAAAGCTAAAACAGCGTTATCATCATGAAAATGTTAAAAATATTTCAATTCCATTTGTGATTCCAATTTGGTAATTTGTATTTTTGCTGTCATAAGGAGACTGATAACATTGGATGGGGAAAAATGTAATTATGAGCATGTGAATTAAGACACAAAAATTTTATAAGTGAAATTAATTTATACAAATCTTAAAGAAATGCTTCAGCCACCAACATCTGCTTAACACACCTTTTCAAACCAAACATTCGGTGCATCTTAGCATTATTTAAAACCAGAGTGTCACTTTTAACTCCTCAGATATAACTTATATCCGTATTTGAAGTGTTGTCTGATCTGTTAGTGTATTACTAACACTCACTAGAATTTAACTTGTACTATTATTTTTTTCTTTATTCTAGTTCAAGATGCCATCATCAATTGCATTTTTTTGGACAACACTATATTACACTCTCACGACCTGTTACAACTTCAGCATTTACTGTAACATTTGTAGAATACTACTGCCATATGAAAATGCAAATTGTTGAGATAGATATGGTGTCAAAGCTCTGATACCCAGGCTATTTTTGAAGAGGATTCCTTCCCATTCTCAGCCAGAGAAGAGCTCCTGCCAGCTGCCACTAACACCACTGCATTCCCTTCCCTTCCCTTTCAGTACAGCCGCGAACTCCTTGCCACGCTTCTGCTCGGGCTGCAACAGCCGTGACAAAAAGCAGGGGCTCAAGTCGCAAAGCCAAGCACAACAGCAAGACCTATGCCAGCCGCACGGAACGTTGACCAGATTAACTGAACCATCTGTAATTCAATGGTCACAGTTTCACTACAAATTGTGTGTAGATATTTAAACTAATCATATCCTATTTTAAATTATCTTCCAAGTTGAATCCCAGAAAGAAATAAAAAATGTTGAACCGAAAACAAAAATGAGAACTGAAACTGTTCTTACGAAGTGGTGCTCGGATAACTTGAAGCCCTTCGCAGCAACCAGCCTTGCAAGAGGTATCTTCCAAGCACAAGGTCTACCCTTACAGCAAGAGGCTGAGCACCATTGCTGTGCCATGTCCAGCCACCATCTCCCCAAGGGTTTCCTCTCACAGCACTGCAATTTTGTTGCTCGCTGTATGAAATTCAGAATCAGATGAAGTTTCAAAGAACTATCAGAAAAGGTTATTGGAGGCTTTGACTACATCCACCCACAACAGGAGCAGTTGTGAGTGCTAACATCTTTATCTAATTCTGCTTAAATTCAATGCCTTAGTTACAAATACTCTCTTTCTGCAGCAGGTGAACATATGAGCATATGAAGTCTGTCAGGACACAAAATACATTGCCCTCTACCAAGAAACTGCTGCACTAAGGAAGTTTTCTCTGAAGTCAAGTATCACATCAATTTCTGAGTTGGATGCAATGCTTTTTTTAAAAGCTGTCACTGATGTATGCATTAAGACAAAGCAAGGCAAAAATACAGTACTTCTGCCTCAGCTCTTGCTCAGTCAAAACACAGCAAAGCTGTTCTTATTTGGTCTTCTGTTACTTCTTTACAGCCTTCATGCTCTGCTTGCACTGTACTTCCTATCAATTAAAAGTACTTAAAGTGGTATTGATCACTGCACTGCTTTCCTCCTAGACTTTACCCAGATACTCCTCACCATCTTAATTGAGGACAGTGGAAGTGCTCTGAAGAACACAGGCATGCCTCAATTAAGAGGTCAGTATTTACAGGTCACTAATTTTACCACTAGAACCAAATCAACAGGAAATGATGATGAAAATATTATTTCCCAGGTTATCTTATGCTAATCTCTTTTCTTACAGCTGCTTAGTTACAGGCTGTAGTTGTAGCACTGAGTAATTGGATTCATTTTCTTAGATTAAAGCATCTCAACCCTGAGCATTGACAGTCAAAAAAAATGTATAAATGAAATAAAGTAAGGAAGTAGAAAGGAGATACAGTCTTGCTCCACCCAAAAAACCTGTCTGGGGCTCTAAGAAACTCAACTAAGGACAGGTGAAGTGTGTTTCTCTCCTCCATAAGATGTTCAAGTGAAGAAGCACATCTGCATTAAAGAAAAATAGGCTTAGGTGTGGACAAAACTCTTCATTAGGCTGGTCACAAAGGTAAAGCAGACATCAAAATCTATAAAGCATTGAACGATGTATTAATACCAACATAAACAATCACATTAGAGAAACTTAGAAGCGTCATGCAATTATATACATGTACAACCTTCTCAGCTCTATTTCTAGACAAATTCCTTCTACGATAACTGAGAAAGAAAACCAAAAGCTTTTCAGCTCCTGTCTGGATATAGGCCGTCTCTTGCTGAAACTTTTTTCTGTTCATTTAACATGTCATAGTAAAGACATTTAAGACGCAGTTAAAAAGGAACTGAAAACAAGATGTCTTAAACTAAAAGAATCAAAAAAACCTGTATTGACAGAAACAAGGAAGCTGAAATAAGAAAAACCCTATAAAAAGATGACAACTGAAAAAACCATAGGTCGAAATAATTTAGCAACAGGAAGATGGAGTGGAAACTTAACAAGCTACACTTATAAAACCTTTAAGTGATTTATAAATATAAGTGATATACTGCAAAAGCAGCAGGGGAAGGAGAAGAAAGGTAGAAAACTGTGCATTTGTAAATTGTGCTTTGGATTTTTGTAGTAGTTTGGAAAACTGAACTGCTTTATAACCACTGCTATATTCTGATCGCATTGTACAAAGGAATTCTGATCACTTTTTACAAAGAGAAAAGCTCTGCCTTCAGCTGGATACTGCTTCACCACTGGAGCCAACAAGCCTTGCTGAACTTGTAAGCTTTCCAGAAAGTTAGATCTTTTACATAGATACCTAGGGATAAATTTCAGATGTTTTACCCATCCTTAATTAAGAGAAAAGTGTTGTTGCTGTAGCTTAACCAAATCCACAACTTTTGACAAAGTCCAGATGCTAGCCTTTGTACTTCAAAAAGCAGGCCGCTGCCGCCTCCTCCTCCTGGTTTAGTGTCTCGATTTAGTGATATAAGGATTATTAACTAGCACTCAGTCATACGGCTTTATTTAGTAATACTCTGCTAGCTACATCCCTCTTCCGATATGCCTCAAAACAAAACACAAAGCTAACGTCCCATCTGAAGAAATTAGGTGAAAAGGAAAATTTTATTAACAAAAGCCAAATGCTATCAGATATATTTTATAGACAAAAACCCCAACTCAATATTTTAAGACTCATTCAAATATGTTAGGCTGCCTCACTTCACAGATGAGTTATGCTAACATTCTTTAGAGAGTACAGACCACACTGCATTTATTTGTTCTGATGTTTCCAGTTGCACTTGAGTGAAGCACAAAAAGTATCTGGAATTCTAACATCTTGATTTCACTTCAGCCGACTATTCAGTTTTACTCATTTCCTTGGCTTTTTAGAAAGCAAATAAAGGAACTACAGCAAAGACGACAATTTAATCAAATGCAAAGATAACAAGAGAGTTATATTTACTACAGCTTCTGAAAGTATAGTTGAAGTGACTCTAGCTACGCTTTAGGTACCTGAAGGATGAGTGTTCACCATGGACTGGTAAGGTGATGGGAGGAGCTGGAGACTGGATGTACATCGACTGCCCAGAGGTCTGAGTGCCCTTCCTGATTAGCTTTCCGGTGTTAGGATCATAAAGTCGAACTTCAGGACCAGGTTGAGACTTTGGATGGATGGGTGTTGGGTGAAACAGAGCTGTCTGAAAGGTGCTGTGTGTATCAGGAAACGTGGCAGGGCTATTCTCTCTGTTGGATGGAGTTCAGAAAAAATTGCTTTAGAAATTTAAATAAGCAAACCAACCAGGATGCAAAAAATTAACATTTTTGGTTTTTTCCTAAATGAGAAAGTTGTGGGGGGGAACTGGTTTGGAAAATTTCTGAAGAAACATTTCTCCTCTTGCACTCCCATTAAAGCCTCATAAAGCCTCACTGAATTTAAAACAGAAAAATGCAGAAACACAGATAATGTCATATTTACATTATTAAAAAAATATTAAAATGTGCCTTAAATATTATCATATGAAGTTATTGAAATTGCTTCCACATAGTAACAAATGCACAACCTGAGTAGCGTGACAATCTGCATATATGCAATAAAGAGAAAAAGCATGCCATTGTATCACACCATTGGATCTGCTCCCCAAGATTAGCTCCGAGAGAAAATAACACACAGTATTCATTTGCAAGTCATCCAGACTAATTCGTTAAAATACCAAGCAGCCTATGATCACCATGCTGCATTTTAAAACATAATTTTAGAAGTATCAGCAGAAACATTCAGAGATCAGTCTGCAGGAATTGCCATTATGGCATACTATCTAATTATGATGAAGTGCTGCAAAAAAAGAGGAAGCAAACTGAATAATTTAAAAAAATATAAACCAAACAAAACAATGTTATGCACCATGAAGCCAATGCTATAGAAAAAAACAACTAAACTATACTGTAACAAATACTAGAAGTGCCACAAAACTGGAGTTTTTACCATATGCTTTCACGGATGATTCTGAAGTAATCTTGTAGCATCAATACTTAAGGTCCATCGATTCCAAATTTACTTACTGTTTTTTTGCTATTCTTAAGCTCATTTTACACACAAATCTCTTCTCAGAGTTCATCCCTTCCCCAGTTCCTAAGTGCTTTGGAAATCACTATTTCAAGCAGCTTCATTAAGAAGAAAATATTTTCCAAAGAATTTGCACACGTTGAACTGAAAGTATTTGCATTAAGACAGCTGTCTTACTGACTGAAGTTTGGGGGAGGGGTGAGGGAAAGTATGAAGTTAAGGTATATTGTATTTGAAACATAAGGAAAAATTACCAATTTCCAATAAAATGGAAGAGTGCATTAACAAAGGCAGAAAGACTAACATTCATCAAAAAATGATGCTTACAAGTCACTGTCCAGATTTCCACTGAGAACTTTGCAGTGTCAGGCCTCAGACAAATCAAACATCCCACACAAATATTCCAAAGCTGGATTAAAAGAAAATCTGATAGAACTTTTTAAAAATAAAGTATTCTAGTCAAGCCATAAGTAGGCTACATCTCTTTCCTGAGTTTTAGAGATCCTGTGTCTCTGCCTAGCTTCCCATTTGATAAGTGACCTCACTTCCAGATGTTTCTACTTTTAGTGCCCAGACATCGCCATAAGACTTGCCCATCCTGCCCTCCAGGGGCTAGCATCTTCTAAGCAGAACACCAATCCCTAGCCGAGCCAGTCAGTCACACCGCGATCACTTCGGTGCTGGCAAACCCAGCTGCGATGCCCCTTCCTGCCCACACCCAGACGGGCAGCCCCTCTGCGGCCCTGCAAGATACTATTAATTTGAGTCTGTTCAAACAGCAAGTCAAGAAGCAGAACCTGGCTCTACAGGATGTTGTCATGAGTTATTTTAGCCATGGCACTTTCCTAAAGGGTACTATTCTTAACAGCCCTTTGACTTCTCTATTAATAAAGTTTTTGGCTATCCCTTCTATTTGCTGTCACCCTAGGGCAATGATTATTTTTAACCCTTTCTCTTCCAACACTTTCCTCTTATCCTCAAACCTCCTCCCACTACTTCCTTTCTTCCAGCTTCTGCTTTTATCTTCACGTCTTTCAACCCCTCTTAAGATTTTTCTTCTGTATTTTTCCATTTCTCCCTTCCTCCTCACTACCAAGTCTCAAAAAAATGCCATACTTAACCAATTTTTCATGCTGTGGGAATGTGTACATTTTTTTCTTCATTTGGCAGAATGAACGATACTGCACCTTGATGGCACTCCCTGTGTTAGTTTGTGGATGAATTGACAAGGTCAGCTGCTCCAGCTGAAAATGGCTAACAATGACAACTGCCGAAGAAACTACTTGTACCACGGGTTTCTCCTAATCCTGCTAGTTGCTGAACTGCCTCTTGATCCCTTACCAGTTTTCAGTTTAAGCAGCAAAGACATGCACAAAAATAGAGGGTTCTTTCACAAAATCTGTAAGGATTGCACACCATTGTGATTTGGTCAGAAACCCATTTTATAGCTGTATTAACCAGTTAGCATCATTGCATGAACAGCCTACTTTCACGGCCCCAGCTCCCCCAAGCTCCCACTTACCTGTGTGTTTTTATGTAGTCATCCTTCAAGGGAAAGAGCTGTTCCTCAACCTTGTCCCAGCGCTCCAGGCAGCTCCACAGCCAGTCAGGGTTTACAATGTGGAGGTCCTTGCAGTCCTGAGCTTGCCGTACTTTTTCTGTGCCTATTATGAAGTCAAATGTAACATTACAGTGTTCCCAGAAACACAAAAGATAGTTTTAAGTACACACTGGTTTTAAAAGAACATTGTGTGATCCATCTTACAGAAAAAATTCAAAACACCCCTCCCCGAGCCAACAAAACAATCACAACTGATACAAGTGAGACTCTATAAACAAGATGCAATAACCTCAGCCTCAAACTGGATGAAGGTTATTTGTAACTTTCCGAAGCACCGGCACCGTGGAAGTAGTCCACTAAAATTAATCCATATGGAAAACCTCTACATCTCCGTGTTAACTAAACAAACAATACAAACGCACTTTTCTATTTCGTCTCCTTAGTTTCCATGTACCAAGTCTAAGCAGCAGCAACTCTTCAATGCTGTCAAAGCCTAACACTAACATCATCCTAACTTTCTTACGCAGATCCCCCTGCACGCACAGTACGCTACCTGTAACAGCCAGCCACCCCTCAACCTCCATTTGCAGAAGTGGAGGCAAAGCGGACAAATGGATAATTTCATGCCAAAGGGGAACAACAAACATGAAGTTAAAACGCAGCAGGCTAGTGAAATCCACATGAAACCAGCAACAATGCAGCATGCAAGTAACAGGTGATCTCAAGTTCCACCCTCTGGAGAAGCCAGAACAAGAGAGAAAGTAGAGTTGCTACATATCTTTGCCAAGAAGCATCATAACCAGTAAGCAAAAAGGAACAAATAAAATAAAGGTTGAAATTAACCTTGTGGTATAGTCTGTTCCCAGGAACAGCTGACTGCCCAAACCTTTCAAGAATGTATTTTTTCTATTTGACTGGAACAATTAGTTTTGCCAATTGTGGTACTTGCTTCAGCATTTATCAAAGATCTATGGAGGGACTGAACACCTGGAGCCAATGCAAAATTGCATAATCTGGCCATAAATCATTAAATATATACACAACAGAGAAAACCCCCAAGGATTCTGACCTGATATATTACGCCTGACACTTACACATGGTATCTTTACACTGCACGAATACTGGTGTAGCTGGAATGCGATAAAGGAACTCAGTCTGACAAGTCTGTCTCATAACAAAAGCCATCACTCTTCCCTTTTGTTATAGCCCTATAATTTACAGCATTTCATCTTATTTACACGTTATTTAAAATGCTTATCAAACTTAATCATTTGTCCATATTCTGTCTTGGTGCAAAGCTATTTAAATACACTTAGTATTGCACCACATTTTCTGTTCAGAAATACAAAGCAGGAGTAGAGCATCAAGAGCTAGAGGCAGGAGTTCAATTAATGCTAAGAGCAGAGCTCTCAGAACTGAAGGTGAAAAATGTATTACTTCAAGCACTACCCGCTCTTGTTGAAGCCTGTCAATTCTGCACAAAGACCCCAGGGCTTCTTCCTGCAGATACTTATATAAAAACACAATATCCCAATCTAGTTTGCCTTACTAATGACAAAAAAAAAAGTTTAATTTAAAAAAAAAATTATTTAAGGTTAGAATTTATGAACCCTTGTCTATTTTCATGTGTGCCTTCGGGAACGAAGCCTCCAGAACAAAATCAAATTTCAGAACAGTTCTGACAACAAAACACAGACAGCAAATTAATCTGATAGTTCCCTGGAGTTTTGTGGTGAAACTATCTGTGTGACTGTCATTTAAACAACATGACTTTACTTGTTTCAATTAAGATGAAAGTCTTGAAGTACCCACACCATTTGACGATGAGAGGGAACAGTTAATAGCAGATAACTTAAGGCCTGTGTAAAACCTGAACTAGAATCCACTGGGGTAGACAGATCAACAGAAATGCATTTGAGGACTGACCTAACTAGTTAGTTCCGTTTCCAGATGCCTGTAAATTCAAATGACTAAACCAGAAAGGCAGAAGATCACTGTCCTTTACCGAAGTGCTGAAAGCTTGTTCCCCTACTTTTCTTCCCCAAAACCCAACAGAATACAGTAGAGCTACCTTTTCCTTTATCTTTAAATACAAAACTGTTTTATTTCTTGAATTTAGATTAAGGAAAAAAACATTCTGTGCACAAAGGCATTTCTCCTGTTTTCAGTACCAAATGCAAGCAATTCCCCAGTTCAGGATATAAAAGCTGCACAGTAAATGCAAAACTTTGCTCCATACTAGTATCCCTGCAACAAAAAAGCATTAATTTAAGAATCCACAATAAACACAAAAATGAGTATTTAAACAATAAATCATTTACAAATGCCTTATTGATCAGTTTTGCCATGAAATATGAAGAAAATACTGTCCAACAAAGACTCAATGAAAATTGTTTTACAATTCCAACCATGTTAATCCCAGCACACCTTTGCAGCTAAGACTTTTAACTGGCTAAAAAGCAAAACCCTTTAAGAAGGTCAGCACACCCAGACCATTCATGCCCTGATAAGAGAAATCTGTTGTCCAATTAATCATCAGTTACAAAAGTAATTAGTGACCCAGAGCACTTTCACGCAACACTTGATGGAAATGAGTCAGTTTACAGTGCCAGAGGGAGCTTCCTGGGGCAGTATTATTATTGTTTGTATAGCCTCAGTAGGAACTGTAGAAATACTTGCAGTTAGAAACAGGTAAGTATAAAGCTGCATTTAATTTATATGCCAGGTATGTTTCAGAGGAAAGAAAGCAGAGGTTCTGAAGGAGAATGAGACTGAGAGATCTGGTGGAAAGAGGATTAAAAAAATTGAAAGACTTGGCTTGGAAAACACTTTCTTTTGAGAACAATAGAGAAAAGCAACGACAACATAGAACAAAGAGATAAGGCAACAGGTGTTATAAAGAGGTTGCTGAAATCAGGTTCATAGGCATAGGAGTTTCAGGGGAAAAGAGCAACAAGAGCAAGAATTCCAGTGGCAGTTTAGGTACTTATACCTGGTATTAGATACTGAATCAAATACAGACATGACTAGCAATACTGCCCTGCACACAGCTCTGGAGCTGACAGAATACAACAAACAATAGCATGCGATTTCACTAGTAAGCATACAGCACAGTTAGCCAGATTTGGTGGTGCTATTGGATAGGTGGTATGTGCTTATAATACCCTGAAAAAATGCTTATCTGATACTGCAGTACATCCATTTGCCCAGCTAAAGATACTGCTACTCCTTCTGGACATTATCAGGGAGAACCTGAACAAAACCATAAAACTGCACCTTCACCTCATGTTAAGTCTGTGAAGTTATAAGAAGAAACTGCTTTTTCCAACTATTTTTAAAACTGATGTTTCTGCACTGATGATTTGTCAGGTGCTTCAACTTGCTGCTCATTCCACACACATACACATTCTGTGTTCATGCATATCTGATGGTTTCATACCAGATGTATGCTGAGGAGCTAAGTAAATTCTTCTTTTAGTCAACAGGATTGCAACGGAAGCCTTAAACACGGAAACGGCGCTATTTTGTACGACACTGTTATGGTTCTGAAAAAAGGTGTAAGCCATTAACATACAGTTAAAGTTGGTGACATGAGGACCAGTGTGCAGCCAAACCCACCTCCTGAGGGTCAAAACCATACCCTTCCCACCTCTGCAACACCTAGGCTTTCTACTCCCTCCCCTCCTGCAAAGCACAGCTGCCTACGGCACGCTCCGGGGTGCAGAGAACCACACGAGCTAACACAGCCCTCTCATCCGTGGGGCTGCCTTCTCTTTCCAGCCGACACCTTCACAAATCCAGATTTCACACGTATGGTGTTCTTAGAGCAGGATTTGGTGGAACACCAAATTTAATGGGGTAGGAGAAACAGTATTGCAATACTTAATATCCTTGCCTTTTCTCCCTTTCCTCAGTGTAACTCCCCTTTTGGAAGCATGCTTATTAAGAAGAAACAGCAGAGAATTTTAATCCATCCAAGCAATAGTACTTCTGATGCAGTTTGTAACATCTGAACCATCCAGCTGGGCTAAAAATCACCATTTTTTTTCTGGACCACTTTTTTTTTTTTTTTTTTTTTTTGTATTGTTTGCCTCTAATCACCCTTCCCAACTTCAAAATTGTTCCAAAAAGTTAAAAAGGCACACAAGCCTTTCCACATGAAACAGGTAAGGTCCAAGTTTGTCACATCTATCCTCTGATGGATAAACCCTGAAGCACATAATATAGGAGAAAAATTACTTTGTTTTCAAACCTGGGGAGTCATCAAATATACTTTTGAAGTTGCAAACAAAGGCTGAAACCACAAAAAAGCTCCTCCTATTAATCTTGACAATTTGTTACTAAAAAAAAGTGACGAAAATCAATAATGCAGCGATAAACTCCTACAGCTGTTCTCCAGGACACACTCTTCCACTACAGCAGTTTGTTTGGTCTTTTCCAAAATATGGAGCACATTAGGCACTCAAGCAACATAGAAAAATGAAACTTCAGCTGTATGTTTATGAAGACTAAAAATAAATGTTATACTGCATTATTTGGCCACATTCACATTACCAAGTAGTGCAGCCCAATCGGGAGACCTGCAGGGCAAAAGGGTGCTGGAGGAGTGGTGCCCACCTTGTACGCCTTTCAGGGAGTTTGGCTTTGGATTAGCTCTACCTGTTCCTGGGGGCCAGACGCCTGTGAGCACTCAGCTGCTGGCACCCTCCAATTCATTCTGACCCACCAGGAACGCAGCAGGCATGTTCCAGCTGTGCCAGGACAAACCCAAGTACATGCTGAGTAGCAGCCACCAATTCCCAATTCCAACTCGCCAAAGAGCCCTTATGGCAGTTTGTAACCAGGCTGCAGACACTGCTTGGAAAGATCTCATCACTAGAAGTGCATTTGTCTTCAGACCATTTTGATACATAAATCTTGATTTATGACCAAATCCAAAAGCTCTTCTGCAACAACATTAACCTAAGACAAGTCATACAGACCTCAATGTTTTGTGCTACCAGAATCCAGTGACCATGAAATGGTGATAGATGTGCTGTTCTGAGGCCATGCCTACAGCTCAGCTTTAACACTGCACTGTGCTTTACCAGCAGAAGCGTCAGGCTTACCTGCTCAGCACCAGAGTTTGGAGCAGTGCTTAAATGGACTCTCCCCCCCTTTTTTTTAAAGGCATACCCTGTGAAAATATTCTTCTGAAAAAATACCTGTGAACACACCATAGCTATGTCTAGTGAAGATACCACAGCAAGCCACAGGCCAGGCTAACAAGACTTCAGGAGCTGGCAGCTTTCTCTCTTCTCTCAGTACCTCAGAGCCAGACTCAGGAGTAAGCATTTTTTAATTGGATAGATGAGGAAGAACAAAAGAAGCCACAGTTCATAGTACAATTTGTATTCTAAGCAAGCTGATATTTAATGATAGTAAGCAAAACTTGACACAGGCTAAGTCACCAAAAGTAAGGAAATTATCCCCACATAGCTTTCAAAGTACTGGAACACACATAGAATTAAACATATTTTGAAAAAGAAAAGAAAAATCCAGGGCCTAAACTGACGTATTTCTGCTCCTACCCCATTAGAATAATTTTTCAGTGACCTGAACAGCTTTATTTGCTTCACCAGCAGAAACTCAATATAAACATCAACCACAGGATCTTTCATCTGTATCTTCAGCTGAGGAAGGAACACAACAAGATTTATGAAACCGTGTGGTTACTGCTTAGCCAAGTGTGTACACAGCTGTAACAACTCACCATCCAGTGCAGTGTGCTGCTGCTGAAAGCAAACAGCACATGTTTCAAAAACTGAAGTTTTAGGTATTCCACAGGTAAGTGGGAAGGGCTATAGGGCAGCCTCCTCTCAGTCACTCAGAGTTATGAAGACTGATTAGAGGATACAAAGATCCTTGTGTTTTACAGTATTTCAGGTAGATAGTATTTTCGTCCCCATATAATGAAAAAAAAAAAAAATAATCCTGATTTTCCCCAAGAACAAGAATTAATTTATTTTCAGAATTCAGAGTATCTGTGTCTGCAGAGAAAAAAGCTGCCTATCTGCAGAGAAAGAGATGCGTATATACAAAGAACAAAAGAAATTTCTATTGTTTACTGCAATAGGCTGGGAAAGATGCTGTAAATACTTGAAAATGGTATTCACTAGCTGTTCACTCTGTATGCCAAGATACGATGTGGTCACTTCTTAGGGGGAAAACCGACCAGTCCAGAGCCCTTGGGGGTGACTTCTTCCCTTTATTTCCTTTGTCTTCAAAACTCAAAAGCTAACACTATTCCACTGCTGCTGCGGATTAAGTATATGCCTTTTACTACAGCTCAGCTAATGCAAAGTAAACATGTAAGTTAACTTGCTTGCCTGAGTCCTAAGTCTCCTGTCACTACTGGGGTGATCTAGAAATGCTGAACTATACGTAAGTTTTAAAATCACCTTTTGAAAAACACATTAGAAAAAGAGAAAAAAGTAGAACATTATCTAGTCTCAGATCATTGACTTCTGAATAAAACTCAAGGGACATGCTTTTGTTTTCCCTTTCACCAGCAATTAAGACACTCAGATGTCTGCCACGAGAGCCAGAGATGCAATACTTGTATGGCTTGCCGACAGTAATAGACACTGGTAGAATTTACTTTCTAATCGCACAGGAATCGGTATGAAAACAATGTCGACAGCTGAATAATCACAAATCCAGCTGTGACAGGATGCAACTTATGTCCTTAAAATCTGATTAAACTTCAGAGTTCCCCTCATGAAATTAGGATGATGCAGCATAACTACTCCCATCTAAGCAGAGAATATATAGTTTTCATTTGAAAAACCAGAAATAAAACCCCATCACAAAACTAGAACCACAAGCAATCCATGAGAATCTTAGAAAAAAGGGTTACTGGAGACTATAGCTTTTTCAGTCTAAACTCCCCTATTTCACAGTGTTACAGAAAATAATTATTAAGTGATGTTGAAAGATGACACTAGTCTTGCTCATTAGGCAAAGATTGCCACGTTACCTCTTCTAGAATTAGTGCAATTCTTACTAAAAGCAAGGGGTCAGCTTCTACATACTGACAACAAAGGTTTTTTTCACCCCAGTAAATCAGGAATAGTATTCTTGTGATATCTTGTTTTAATTAGCAGGCAATATTTGAATATGTTTCAAGTATCAAGTGCAACACCAACATTATAGGACTATTCTGGACAACCTAGGTCTTGACGAAATCTGAGAAATATGAAGCACCCTGAAATTTAAAAGTTTTTCAAAAGAACACAGAAAATTTAAAAAATGTTAAAAAAAAATCAATTCAAATACTGTAAAAGTACATTAGCGTAATGCAACCAAAACTTAAAGTAGTTTTTTGTATTAAGATCTACATTAATGGATGATTTGCAAAGACTATGCAGGTAGTAAAGAATTTGTTTATAAAAGCTGAACACAGAGATGTGTATATGTATCTATATAAACATACAACCCCCCTCGAACTGTACATTCTGAAAACAAACAAAAAAAAGCCTCAACTGCTTCTCATTACCACATGCTGTGCACCTTAACATGTTACCCAACATTTTTCCTTCTAGAGAAATGGGTATGTTTGGGACGGTCTCATTTACATTGATCCTATCAATTTTTACCACATCACACAACAATTGCATCTGATTTACAGCTACATTTAGAAGCTATCTATTCCAAGTTAAACAAAGCAGCTTCAAAATGAAGCATTTTGAGATTTGAAATTGGAAAAACATTAAAGTTAAATTGGTAGCTATCAGGTCTTCAATGAAATATGACAAACTTGCATAATTCTTTGCTGATAAGTATGGCTATTCCTGCAGTTTTAAGAGCTGTTCAGCAACTATAGTTAAACTACGGAGTTCCAAACTGATGCTTCCACTGATTTTAACACTTCTCATTCACTATTTCAACTATCACACCTTCACAAATCAGAATCCCAGCTAATTTCAATGAAACCAATTTCCACCTCTCCTGGCTTTTAGGTTGTTGTCACTACTTAAATACATATCTACGTCAGGACAATTAACACAAACGTGCTACTTCACTACAGGTCTGTTGGTACAACTTTTATTCTGATGCTTCTTGACTAGGTCCTCACTACAGCTGGCCTTACCAACATTTTAGTAAGAGCTACCTGTGCTTTTTGTCACTGTACATTTAGATAACTGGAAAAGGAGGTAACTTTACACTAACCTAGCAAATATATAGCCTTACTGTTATTCAGGATGATACATTAAAAAATAGCTGATATTAGAGTATCACAATATACTAATAAATTGGCTGGGTTTAATCCATAGATTTTTAACATTAATCATAGTTCAAGGGGTAGAAATTAAGAAACTGCAACATTCTCTTTTTAGTCACTAAACATGGGAGGGTTTTTTTAATCACTGCCTCTTTGACAGGAAGAAATTATTCCTGATCAGCTGCTTAAGAAATGGAACAAGATATTTCTTAAGTCACACACAGGTTGAGAAAAGTATACATATCTTCAGTACAACCAGTGAAAACATACTCCATTTGTTTATAAGCCAATGCAACAGAGCTGCTGCTGATGTACTGAAAGCTTACATGAATAGCAGTCAAGAAGAAAATAATCCAATAGATGGCAGATTTGCTCATGACATCTAAAGATGTCCTAAATAACCTAGGAGTTTTAGTTAATCTAAAACATGCAGTTTTACTGTTGGATTTCATGGTTTTGATTATCAGATATTTAGATTCCACACGACTTCAAAAAGGCCAACACTGAGGGAACCAAGGATCAGGGGGCACACAAAAAATGTGTACCAGAAGCTAATGGTGGCCTGTCAGCTCCTCTGTGGCAGCTATGCAATGGTACATTCCTATCCATTAAAGCTGTGTAAAACCAGGTAGCTTTGTGAAAGATGTATCAAAAGTTAGGATAAGCTCTCTTACACCTCCCATGACAAACACATAAAGGCTATGCATGCAGCAGTAACAGGGTATCATCAGATTCCAGTCTCTTAAGATAATCCATACAAAATGAAACTGAACCATGAGAGGTGTAATATGAGAAACTGAGGAAGTCTTGCTATAACCTTACAGAAAGACCATTATTAACATTTGTGTTGGATAAAATTTTAAGTTTCTATTCAACATCATCAACAGTCAAAGACTCAGTATCACCTACTCTTAACCAAGAAGTGAGACATGACACATTACACCAGAGGCTCCACCTTTCAACAAATAAAAGCCATACTTGATCAAAAAGCAGCAAAAAAGCCTTTAAAAAATGCTTCTGAATTGTTTTAGGAATAATCTCCCCTTCAATTTCAATTCTAATCTCAGTTACATTAAAGCCAGTAGATTACACAAAAAACACCTCAAGGCATGAACGAACAGGAAAAAAGCTGATGGAAGACTCAAGCCTTCTATACCTACCTGTCCTTGCCGCAATGAGATGCGTTGCTTTGTCAGGATCATCAGCACTCAGTACTAGATTCTTCACAATTTTAGCTCCAAGTGCTGTGGCATGATAGTGTTCCCGTGTTTTCTCAATGGGGAAGTTTGTTGGGTAAAGTCCACTAAATATTATGGTTACATCTGCCAGCACTTTACTTTTCAGTTCTGGTACTATTTTTCTGATGTCTGGAATTTCCTCAATCTCTTTTTTCAGGTATTTATCATATTTTGTGTAGTAATCAGTGTGAACCCGCACAAGGATCTCTTCGAGGTATATTAAGTGGTCATCGTCATCTGTATCATCCTCCTCCTCTTCTTCCTCCATACTCTGGTCTAAGGACTCCCCCATTGTAATTCCAGACTGTTCACTATTCTGAGACTCTGTTTCAGCTTCCTTCTTGTCTGCACACCCATTTCCTAAATCACAAAGGCTTTCCTGTTCACCTTCCTCTTGTGCTTCAAGATCAGTTTTGTCATGAATATTTTCACTGGGTAGAGATTGTGTGTCCCCAGAATGGTTCACCAGACCATCCTTTTTTTCACTTGCATCAGTATGACTCCCTTTCTGCAAATTTTCATCCTGCACAGTCTGTTTGGATTTCTTCCAACTTCTCTTTTCCTCATTCTCACTGTCTGATACAGAAGTAGATGACTTTCTGGTACCCAAACCATCATCACTTTCACTGTCACTAGACAGTTCAAAGTCCAAGTCATTTGTTGTCTTCTCTTGGGTTTGCTGCTTCTCTATCACTGTTCCACCAACTTGTTCTGAAGAACTCTGAGATTCTTTTGTATTTGTCAAATCATTAGTGACCTCATTGTCCATTTTGTGATCAGTGCTATCATTTAAGGAGTCCTGGGCATTAACTTTATCACGGGAGTTCATATCCCAGTCAGATGTTTCACTGCTTACAGACGTACTTCCATTTGTGGTGCAAGTGTCCTTTGTAGCTTTCTTGAGACCATTGCTTTGTTCTTCTACACGTATATCGTTCTTTATTTCTTCAGCATCTTTTGCTGATGTCACTGCTGATTCCAGTGCCTCTGGTTTTGTAGAGTGGTTTACTAAGACACAGGAAAGAAGGAAATAAAACACAAGTATTTTCTCAGGTTTGTTTTATTTTTAAGCTTAATAAAAAATTTATCTTTATTTTTCCTTAAATACACAGTTTACATATGCAGTTAGACTTTGCTATGTTTAGAAGTGACAACTAGGCTTTTCAAAGTCATTAAGATACTTCAGGTAACAATGATTACTAGAAAGAACTGGCAAACCTAACATTTTACTTTTGCGAAGAAACTGTGTAAGCAGCTCTTTTTAAAAAAAAAAATTCTCGCAGGTCATAAGTAATTATTTGTTAACCATGCAAGCATTAAAGGATTTATCTTCTAGCATGAGTTTTTACAGGGCAATGAAACTACTGCTGCGAAGAAAAAAAAAAAAAGAAAAAAAAAGGGGCAGAATTCATCTCAGAAGGTTCCAATCCCAAGAACTACAAGAACTGCCTTTATTAACTTCTGTGGCTTTTATATATTTCCTATTCTTCATAAACAAAATAACTGTATTTTAATATTTGAAAAGATATACATGTTTTAGCAATACAAAGATGCTGTTTGAGGTTTATTTGAGACTCTGCTGGAATACAAGTAACAGGGTAATAGACTCAAAGGCAGAAAAATAGTTTTAGGATATGTCTTCAGATGTCTGCAGAGGAGACATGACAATTAAACAAACCAGACGACCTGAAATTTGCGCACAGGCATTCATCAGGAACACTGGATGAAGTCACCCTACTTTGTCCCTCTTTTGCGTGCATGTCCCTGCCCTGCAAGTAACACTACCAGTCACGTGTAGAGGTCCCACCTCACAGTGCCCCGATTCAGTTTGAGTACATTATGATTGCTTCCACATGGGACATCTCTAGTTCAACAAGGGAAAAAGTGTTGTCACACACATTAAATCAAAAAAAAAAAAAAAAAAAAAAAAAAAAAAAAATCAAGCCACCAACAAACCTTGGCTAAACTGGAAAAAGTCCTGCAAATCCTTCTTAGACATTGTCTTTCAAATACATTTCACCCCAAATTAATACTAGCATAGTGATATATACCTTCTAAATCCACTATCTGTATCATGCTGCTGTGACTGCTGAAGGTAAGGTTTCATGTCAAATGCCAGAATGCCACATTCACCAGGTGCTAAAAGTCCCACACTAACTTAATTACCATGATTTAGGCAGGGACGTAAGCAAAGCACAAAACATTTGTTTTCAGCAGTATGCAAGACGAGAGTTTATTAATTATTGCTTTAAAGTGGGGCAAGGAAGGGGTCCAAAAAGCAGAACCCTACAGACTGCCTGGTTTTATACAGAGGGGGAAGAGAGAACCTGCCCTCCTCTACATGTTCTTGAATGACTTGGTGCGCTGCCAAATCAGCTCTCCAGCATAACAGTCAAAATGCTATCACTAGGCCTCCACTTTTGCTGTGGGCACCCATCAAAAGCAAATCCACCAACAAGAGCAGTTCAGGTTTACTGTGCTACCTGCGTTTCTGCTGGAGGAGCATGCTCTGCCAACTGCAATAGTCTAGGATTGCTCATCTGAGCACAACAGCAATACTAGTAAGACTACTACAATGATTTACATCAATGACATCTGTGGAAAAAGTTGTAAAAGCAGTTTAAAAATCAGGTAATTACCTTTCTTCTTTATTTGAACTTCTCTTGATCCAGGAGGTGCATTAATATCTCCTATCCCCTGAAAGTATACGTATTTCTTCACAGTTATCAAATTGGGTGCAAACTTCCAAACATCCTCTCTATCATCAATGATGCAAACCATGGAATCCCCACACGGGAAGAGATCTCTAAGAGACAAAACCATTGACAAAATGAGTCCAGTTTTAGGAATTGAATGAACTATCATTGAACTATCAATTAAAGTAGTTTCTGTGGATGGTCTGTTTTATTATGAGCATGTCTGTAGGACACGCTTATACATGAACTTAAAAATCAGCAATATTAAAATTACAGAATTCAAAATACAATATTTGAATTAATTAAAGGTTATAAAAAAATGAAACCACTATTTTTAAATCTCTATCCTAAAGGCTAGAAGCAGGAACCAACAAACCTCTGCAAAGACAAAACTTTACAAGATTTTGGTCTAGCTTTCAGAGTTGACAAATATGTTGACAAATAGCCCAATGCCAACTATCACATGGTCATATACTATCTATATATAAATAAGAAATAGACACAAGAACAGTTTTTAACGGGTAGACTCGCTCAATCCAAGACAAAAGTGGGAAAAATTACTGATATTTATATCACCTAGGAAGAGGTGGTAGAGTACTTAAGATATATACATGCATATGAAAATGGAGCAAGAGAAGAAAAATGCTTCCCATCAGCAAATATAGTCAGATGGGGAAGAGGCAATCATTTTTAATCTAGCTTTATGAAATACTAAACAGATCTGTCTTTTAGAAAAAAAAATCTTGGCCTTGTACTCTGAAAAAAGATCAGAACCTGATTTTAGACTAGAATATGAATCCAAGGCTCTAGATGACCTAATTTCAAGAAACATTAGAGAACAGAAGCTAGTCATATAGCACATTTGAAGGCCAGAATATTAGATAATCAAATACAAATTAACCTCAAACTGAGAATTTTGGCTTAATTAAAAATCCCACAACACAAGTCTTATATTTAAAAGCTGTGTAGATATGGTGCTTAGGGTTTAGTGGTGAACTTGGCAGTGCTGAGTTAATGGCTGACTTGATCTTAAAGGTCTTCTCCAACCTAAATGATTCTATGAATCTATCATAAGCCATAAAGTGGAAATATGGTCAAGTTATTACAAGAATAAAAAGTACAGAGTCAAAAACCATGATGCCATTGCTTCACGTTCTTACTGTTTTAGTACCACAGAACACATCAAATAGATGAAATGCTGCAACGCCCAACATCTCAGTTTGTTGGGATGGTGTTGGTATTTAAGAGGCAGATAAAGGGCTGCAAACATGTTAAGTACAGAGGGAATAATTGTTACTATATTTAGCATGTTCTGTCTCTTTGTTGTTCTGTTCTGTTTAATGCATAAGACCCACATACATACCTAAGATTCCCAGTTTTAGAAAATGGATCGATACATTCATCCCTTGACAATATCCGATGGGAAAAGAGCTTCTTTTCAGGGTCCAAAAATCCTTTTGAAAGAAGAAATTAAAACGTTAAAGAAGTTTGTTCCTTGTTTATGTTCTATATAATTCAGTTATTTTAATCTGTGCAACAGCAGTTTAAGAGACAATTTTAAGGTAAGAGGTATTATATGGGGGAAAAGGTAACCACAGTGGATCAAGTATTTCTAACTAATGCAGTGGGATTAATTTTAAAAAACCCCATCTCATTTTCTTTCAACATAGCAACAAAACTGAAATTAAAATAACTAAATCTGTAACAGCCAAATAAATTAGGCTGAAAGAGATACAGCAGGTGATAGATACACATGACTTTTGCAACTTACATTTATCTCTATATAGGTGGTTCTTTAAAGCTAAATGCTCTCCTTAGGTCATTATGCCTAGGAACTGCAGAGAAGTCTCACAAGAGTCGGCAATGTGCTGCAATACTTAAGCACAACGGGCACGTTAAGGGATGGTTTCAGCCAGAGCTCTTGCATTTGTAGGTTTTAAGTTGTACCACTAATAGCTACCTTAATACACTTACATATAATGAACATATCTTCGAATTCCTAGAAATACTTAAGCCCAGTTGCTGTGACTTTTCTGACTACACTCTTTATAAAAAAGACAAACCAAAAACAAAACAGAAGAAGCTGTGCTAGCTGACCTTAAAGCAAGATAAAATGCCGTTATTTAGGAAAATGGTGACTTGGGTGTACAAATATGCATGCACACGCTTCTGAACCTAGCCTCTAATAATGATGTTCATCTTCATGAGCAGATCACAGCCACATAATTGCTGAGAAACTGGCATTTTACACACCAATCTGAACCTTTCGTTTTACTGAATTTGCGATGAAGTTAGCATCAACTTGTCATTATTCATATGAATAATACAAGGCAGTCAACACTTATCTGGGAATGAATTTTTGAAGTTTTACTTTATTTTATATGGTGGAATTCAAAATGACTACAGGCTCTAAGGACCAACTTTAATTTTCTTTCAAGGAGCTCTGAGATTTGTACAGAACACATGTTCAGCTCCTTTTAGAAGTCCAGCTCCCAGAAGTACACTAAGTTGGGTCTTCAAAAACAGAGGGTATAAATTAAAAAAATTTTAAAAAATCAGTCATCACTTCTGAAAAGTTGATCCTGTATGTATTTAATATTCATGTGTAACTGGAATAACTTAAAACCCATAAAAGCAAGAAAATTCCGAGTTAAGGACAGAGGTTCAACCTTAACTCACCCGACTATGCTTAAGAATTGCTGCAAACTCGTAGAATCATCCCCTGTAGTGAGACCCTTGCAGTACCTAGGCATAACGAATTGAGAGAATTAGCTACAAAGATTTATTGCCGTACACACAGATATTTTGACAAACTACGTAAGTTGTCATACAAGTTGCTGTTCTCCTCAACCAAATTCTCTTCTGCTAATTATCTGACTACACAGGGACTCTCTACACTAAATTGGACGGGAGTGCACTGATTAAATGGTAAAACCACAATGAGGTACTCAGTTGTAGTGTTATCTAGCTAAAACAGTAAGAAAGGGGAAGTTGAACTAAAAGCCCGAACACAGAAACCCTGGCTGCCAGCGATCAGAGATGAGGTAGTGTTCTGGAGCTTTTCAGCAATACTTTGGTGAAGAGTTATTAATTTGAATATTTTTCCCTTTGATAATTCGCTAAAAATACACAGAGGATACAGGTCACCAGACATGCACACACAAAAATAAAAGCCCATCTTAAGAGAGTGGGATCTTTCAAAGCTAACTACTTGAATAGCAATATGGAAAACAGCACTCGTCTTTTAAAGAAGTTCTTTACATGTCTTAAGATGTTTGGTTTCTTTTGAATGTTGCCTAGGCAATTGAATCAACCTAACAAGCATAATCCCGATGTTTCCACGTTTCTGGGAAATGGCAGGTAACATTTCATTTGTCATACACCATTTGTTTTCTGCAATAGTATGTTAATATTGTGTTTAAATATTCACTATTCACTAACCTTTTTAGAGATTCTGCTCCATGCCAAAGCAAACAAGTAGTGGCTAAATTACATGCTATTAGTTAAAACATTAGCTTTTAATAGGCTTGTGATTGCAAATAGAACATAAGTCTGAAGAAATAAAAACTTTATTTAGAAAGCAAGTAGATGCAGATACACCCCTCCAAGCTAAAAGTAAAGGCTAAGATTTAACTTCTTCATTAAAAAAATAAAATCATCATAGTGCTTTCAGTAACAAAAAAGTGAGAAACTTTCATTATGAAAAACTCTAGTACCTTTAAAATAAAAATCTTTTCACAACCTACATATTTAAATATTTAGGAAGATAGTACACTGTTTAGATATTAACCTTTAAACATGAAGCTGCAGGCTTCAAATTGATGATGCCTTCCAAAGTGCTGGTGGCTTCTTCTTTAAAAAAAGTCAATGCAGACCACCGAAAAAGCATTGGGTTAGATGATGTCACTTTTCTGTGGGGGCATTTTTTTGCAAGTTTCCATGACTTCAGAGAGATGAAAAGGTCTATGTATAAACTCACTGAATATACAGAAGCTGCTAAAGTTTTCCTGAGATTTACTCTAAACTTTTGGTTTTCATTTTTTTTGTTTATTTATTCCTAACCATTTCCCAACACCATGTCCTGAAAAATTACAGTCATAGTTTGCTGCCTTGGTGCCGATAATGAATCTTTTTTTCTTGACATTTTTTTTTTTATTGGAGAAGTTTGCACAAGTTATTCCTGCAGAAGGATAAATGTTGATGAATTTCTCATGTTGTAAGCATGTTTAAAAATGTAAAGTCAAAAAGATTGAAGACAATGACTTGCTGTTTCAAATCAAAACTGAGCTTCCATTTACTCTCATAAATTAGACAATGTGCCCAGTTTGCCACTAAGTATTCTTGAACAAAGAATAGTGAAGACGCTATCGCTATCCTTTGACTGCCACATCACGAGGGACTATTCAGTAGACCTACCTAGCAGAAACTATTCCCCCCAGTAGTTTGTTTTCCAGTATCTCAGACTGGATCTTTGCACAATCTTATCAAGCCATGTTACCCGATTTTACATGGTGTCTCTTTGAAAAGCAAACTTGTAAACAAGACTTGTAAAGTTAAGTTAAAAAACCATCACAAGATGCAATGCTCAAAAGCAACTCACTCATACTGGAGAAGTCTCAAATCTTAAGAGACAGGTTGAGTTAAACTGCAGTTCCTAGTAGAAGTGACAATACACTAGGATCCAACATGCATCTAAAGAAGTTCTTTTTAAAAATAAATCTAAAATTGAATTTCTGAAGAATTAGGTCACCTCCCATTCTACTTCAGGTGCTACCTTAGAACCCGGAAAGAGCTGTTGACCTAACCGTCCAACCGCACTAGAGACCTTCAGACACTGATGTATGCACATATTCTGTCAATTATTTATTGAAAGACATCCTGTAATATACTTGCTGTAACAAACCATACATATGAATGCCCTTAACTTAGTCCTACTTTCTAAGCACCACTATAAATCTTACCAGTGATTTCACGTTACATTATTTTTGCTTAGTGGCCTCTGAACTCAAAATTCACAGTGGTATTTACTTTTACAACCAGTACTTAAGCTGACTTCAGTATTAAATACACCTAACTTCTCTTATGCAGAGTAAGAGGGGGGGGGGGGAGTAATAATTGGTCAAAGTAGTTATGTAGAAGAGAAATATTACAGGAAGCTCTAAATTATAAAATCCCAAACTCTTCTTCATAAACATACTACAAGATACGACTATGTAAATGTGTCATACTAAGAAAGGTTTTAGGATAAATGACTTCAGCAGACACAAATGGTGTTTAAAAATATCAGCTAATCCCACTTAACAGCTGATAGGAGTCAGCTGGGGTGAGGGAAAAGGAAAGACGTCATCTGTCTGCAAAATGAGGAAAAAGTCTTTCAGGACATGGAAGGAGCAGCTCAGACTTCAGATTTCACAAAAAAATACCGGATGTATGTGGAAGATCTAAGTAAACAACCTTTTTCTTATGAAAAAGATTTCTGGCATTTTATTACAAGTCCTTCCTTTAGGTAACATAAGGATAAAGGTAAAAGATCAAACTGACAGCTCTCTGTGAGAAAACATTTAACCAATACTGCCATCAAGTGTTCTCTATATGTACAAGCTATAGATTTCTCTGTTAACTGCACCTTGGTTACACAGGTGAGTATGTGCACCAAAGGCTGTATCAACTGTTTCTCCATAGCAACATATTTCAGCTGAAGCTATCATTGTCACTGCACACGTAATCCACTTGTAGTTCAAATGCTTTTGATGAGGTTAGACAGCTTCAGGCAAAAATCCAGAAGTCTGGAGATGTCAGGACGCAGCGATGCCCTAATTTGCTCATTTGGTGGTTATCTCCTCTGTGGAACAAATTAAGCAGCTCAAGTTTGATGCCCACAAAAAGGCTTGTCACACTGTAAGTATCAGTCTGTGCCAGCTGGGCAACTGCGGGTAATCCAAATTTTAGCTGAGAGATTAAAATGAGCAAATACAGGACCAAATCACACATTGAAAGAAGATCAATCACTGCAAAAGCACTCAGATATAATGAGTTAACTACCCCTGCAAGCCATTCTTCTCCCTGGCTCTGAAGCATATTTGCTGTAAGTCTTCTGACCTCAGGCCACAGGCAGATCTGGCACACAGATCCAAGTGAGGAAGACTGTCCACCCACTTTCTTACCACCAGGTAGTTAAACCTAGTGTGTAAAAAACCCTTCTCTTTTTGCTACACAAGAAATAACCACGCTCTAAGAACAGCAGGGTACAAAAGTGTTAATGCATTAGCAGTACACAACGTGTGATCCAACAGCAAGACTGACAAAGCTTTAGGAAGATTCTTCAAACAACTGGGCCAATGAATATTGACTGATGTAGAAACGTTCACTTGGATGGGCAGGACAGGACATGCCTCTCCTGAACTTTTTTTCAAGAAGAATTAGTTGGAGACCACAAATAGGTATCGCTTTCTGATTACAGAGGTGTCTTGAATTTGTCATTACAAGCATCTTCTATGGCTTATTTAACAAGCATAAAGAATTCTGGAATTACACTACTTTTTTTCTAAACTGTTCTAGAGCTAAACAGAACAGTCAGCTCTCTAACTGTTTTGGAATCTTCCTTTCTTGCCAAGAAGCAGGATCATCGGGATAGCGTTGCTCAAGGCACTTGGGGCAACATGACACAAAAAAAAGCAGATGTGAGAGACAACTTAAAAACAGCTGAGACACACCACAGCAGCAAGGACAGTTTGACATGCAGAGTCATAACCTAAACCATTGTTAATTATATTGTCTTAGTCCAACAGACTTAATAAAGGAAAATCTGAGGTGAAAAAGCTATTCTGTCAAGGAAGACTGAAGATGGGGCGAAAGCCAATTTTTCAGTTTAAACACACGGTCACACTGCTAACATGAATTTGGCCCCTATGCTTGCATAACAGGGTAGGTTTCTTTTATGCCTGTTGGAAAAAATAAAACATTTCAGCCAAGGACCTGCACCACAGACTACTATAACTAAAATTTAAATGCCAGTTTTCAGTTACTAGGAGAAAATACTGCTAAGTTCTTGTGAAGAATATGTGAGAATACTGCTAGATCTGTGACCTTCCTCAAATAAGCACATCTCAGCAAACAGAACTGCTGTAAATTGATTTACAGCAGCCAAACTTCCTTTGTTTGTCCTGCAAACACAGTGTGGGAGGGGATAGGGAGGGATGAGGGGATATAACTTCATGTTGTTGATTTTTATGGAACTGTTACTTTAGGTTTCTAAGACAAGTGATGTTGCAGATTATTTTTAGAGCCCATCAGCATCATTTCTAACTTAATTCAACAGGAAGGCACTAGCTGTCATGCCACAATGATTCTCTAACCATCAGGGAAGCAAAAAAAGCATGTCTGATGGGAAAAAAAGGATTATTTCTAAAGTTACAGGCCATATAGGCACCGTCTTGTAAATGAGCCAAGAATTCTGCTTACAGGACGATTTAGGAAGTTTTTGCACAAAGCAAAGAACAAATACTTGAAAACAACCACAGAAAGAAAACTAGTTATATGAGTATGAAGGCTGATTACATAAATATTGTTAAATGTAACATATACTCACCTGCAATTGTATGTGCATAGAGTCTGCTGCCAAAAGTAAAAACATGTAATTCGTACAGCTTGGCAATTTTTTCCAGGAATTCCTTACAATGAGGACGTAAACGAGTATGCAACATAGGCTCACCTCGACCTAACTGGAAATGAAATATTCCCTAGAAGAAAAAGCATGTTTCATATTATCAAAATACTAAACAAAAATGCCAGCATTCCAGAAGTGCCCTCTTCCATCGCTTCCACTACTTTTATTTGGTCTGACTAGGCTAAAGCAAGTTTCGGCCACAGAGATTATGTGGATGAATAAAATCCAAAGCACATTTTTGCTCTTTGTCAGACAGTCCAACACTAAGTTCTTCCAATGCAGGAAGCTGCACTGTTGAAGTTTATGACCAAGGTAACTTTCATTCAAACCTTTACTTACAGCAAACCAATCTGAATAAAGCAGATTGAGAAACTTCTCAGAAAGTTCAGGATCTCACTCCTATCAGTACTACTTAGTGAACTTCACTCAGATATTAGTTTCCAAACATACTAAACTCAGAGAAAAGACTTTGCTGGATGAAAATCAATACTATTATGTCTATGGAAACATACCATCAGATAGCAAACCAGGAAGGAAATTTGCACATAAAGACTCCAGTTAAAAAAAAAAATAAATAAAATTCTCAGTCTTTTAAAATGTTTCTTTTCAGACCATCATTTATACAGATGAAGACATAGCCTTTCAAATACACAAGGTTTTTTTAATCTTTAGGCTGAATGTTCACTCTTCCTCTTTTTCTCAATTGCAATTTACATTTACAGCTTGTTCTTTGCTAGCAGGTGTGAACACATGCTGAACCTACTGAACACATTAGAGTGGCAGAAGAAAAGAAAGAGGAACTAAACAACTGTAGTTTAGATGACACTCGTTTAAATTTGCATACCCCTGTACAAGACACTACAGATACATTCCAACATGCTTCTTGTGTTAAAGTTTCCAGACAGGAAATGTTACAAGCTAATAGTCCATACCAACTCAATAACAAGTGTTGCATGAAGAAATTAAACAGCAACACTGAAACTGTGTCACTGTCATTCTCCCTCTGCCCCAAAACAAAACTGAAGGAAAAAAAATCACTAGACATATTCATGGAATGACAGATGTAGTAAAACACGGGATTACTCAAAAAGGGAGTTCAAACAGTAATTCACTGTAACTGCCTCAGACTTGGAGGGAAAGAAGTCTCATTACTGAGTACTCTGCTTGTGAGCTGTAGAGGAAGGAAAGCAGAGATTAAAAATAGCTACCTGAAACTTGTTGCTTAAAGTGACTGGAATGGAAAAGTGCAGGAAAGCGTAACTAGAAGAAAAACATCAATTTAAACATAGAGAAAGAAGGACCATATCTCAGAAGACTTGTTTCTCATTTTGTTATTCTTCAACTACTGTTTTACCTAACCACAGAATGTTTTCTTAAAGAACCATCGTGTAACTATGGTTAGAAATATTCCTGTTGTTACTTTGGCTTGAAAGCCAACACCTAATACTTACCTTATTAGACATTTGTTGGCAGTGCTGTTCTGTAGTATGGATCAATGTCTGGTCCAGATCTACCATGAGCACCAGTTTTCGATTTCGATGAAGCCGCTGTTGATCTTCTCTTCCTAGCTGCTCAGCTTGCTGTAACAAAATATTCACAATGAAGCTTATCTTAGAAGAAATAAAGTTAGGTTTATTGCCTTTTGTCTATTGTAAACTTGAGAAGTTCTGCTACAAACTGCATAAGAAATGATGCTTCAATATAACTGTAGTGATGGCATCTTGTCAGCAATTCTTCTACAGAAAAAAATACTCCCAGTCTACTCCCAGATCTTTGTGATACTAACTCTTAAAAATCGATAAACTCAACACAACAACATCCACATTTAATAAATAAAAACCCACCACATTAAGGCTAAGAGTCTTGAGAGGAAATAGCAGTAGCTTTGGGTACACAAAGGCTAAGTTCATCAGTAGGTATGAAAACTCTCGCTGCTGTGTTCAGCAATCTTGATTCAATTACGTACAATATGGCTGACAACACTAGGCTGAGTATAAATCTGAAGCTGCTAACGACAGAAATGATTCTCACTGTCAGTTTAAGATTAAAGAATATATGCCTTCAGATGTAAATAGATTGTGTGGTTCTACGTGGCCACTGATATCAAAGACCTTATACCCAGGAAATCTGAGTTGAAGTTTACTCCTCATGCATATTTACAAACTTCTGAAGTACCACATTAAGCTCTGCATTCAATTTAAACCCCTTCTCATAGCAAGCTGCAGTGTTACCCACAAGACAGCTAAACTTAAAAGCAAAGTTAAGTGGAACATTATGAAGAAGCAGGAGTTGAGTGCAAAGCACCCTTTGAAACACTCCTCTATGGTGGGGACACTTCTAGCCACTTATATCTTCACTTTTCTCCTCATGGTATTCTTTAAAGAATTACAAAAAAAGAGCAAGCAGTAACATAAAAAGGTAAGAAAAGATCAAGTTGGTAAGGAAAATAAATAGAATGTTTACCTTCAAAAGAAACATGCTTTTTCCTCTAAAAGAAACCGCTATATGAACAGGCATATTTTGATAACTTAGCTGAATGTAACATTTGAAAAGTAATTAAATAAATTTAATGTACAGCTAAGTTGCAAACATACTAGCTTTACTGTATTTTGTGAGACCAACTTCAAGGTGAAAGGCGAAGCTAGTTTTCAAAGACATTGCAAGCTTTGAACACATTTCAGTTAGTGGAAACTGAACTTTCCACAAACTGCTCATTCTTAGAGACAAAAATCACTGAAGTAGGAAGTTTTCAGGCTGCTGTGACAGAAGCGCCATCTTTTCAGCGGACAGCTCTAAAAGAACACTATGAAAACTGGTAACAATCAATCTGCATTACAATAAACACACAAAATCCCTGGGCTACTGATATTCAACAGCAAATTTCTCTTTGAAAAGGGAAGCCAAACTTTCTGTATGAAATACACACAACATTGAAGAAGCTGCTATAACCAAGCTTCTCAACTGTGGAGCTACAGTGAAAGGTATGAATAAAGAAAGCATGATAGTACTTACCTCAGAGCTGACTTTCAGTTCTGGGACACTGTGAACCATAGACACAGTTGCTGTGGATAATGGCATATTCTGCTTTCCATTCTTGCTTCGTATCCTAATCACACAGGGAACAGAAGCATCAAAAGAGAGAGTAACAGTTTAGTGAAAAGCTGAATGCCAGTATGTAGCATCGAACTAGTCACCACCAAAAAAACCAGGATTAAAAAGAGCTATTTTGACTAATATACTCTGTCAAATTATTGTTAATGCAAGTTACTGAATAAAATGGATAAACAGATCAAAGCAGCTCACCATAAAAACCTTGCAAGAACCCACTGTAATTATGCTTCCATATTACTATTTCATGAAAAACGATAGTAAGATGAAACTGGCATCCATGTACTGATTTGCCTTAGAAAAGTTATAAACACAGCATAACTACCAAACCATTAAAATTTAAAAACTATTCCTTTCCTTTTTTTGCAACCACAGCATCCAATTATCTACTTTTCTCCAAGACAGACTATGAAATAAATTGAAGCGAAGGATAGGTAAAGTTACTTTTCAGGTACAGCACAGTAACTTATGTGTCACTGCTGCTTCAAGAAAAGCATCCAAAAAGTCCCCATACATGCTTTTCCCTTTGGCACAAACAGAATGAGGGACTACGTGTGTGTGCCTGTATTTATTTTATTTATGTGTACATTATACAGTCTTACTTGTATATATATATCTATGTGATACAGATGCATGTATATACAGATATATATTCTGTATGTATTAATATTTATCACCCTTGTATATAAGAGTGCATGCATCTGTATACACACAAGTATGACATTCCCTAAAAACTGACAAACTAACCCCACATTAGCGTCAGTATCACTAGCTTCCAGCTTACACAGATCACTTTGTTGGGAACTGATTCCTAATTTTAAAGACATTATTTATGGTTCACCAACATTAAAAAAATACTGCCATACAAATTTTTTCCTATGTGACACATCCACATCTTTTCACTCTCCCAAGTACCTGTCCTACCAAGGACAAAATTTGGTATCAGACCTACAGCCAGGGTTAAACTTCACCCAGTTTTCACTTCACAACAAGCAAGCTCCCAAGGAAAAAAGTGGTACTGAGCTGTGTTGAGGCAGACACAATCAGCGACAGATATGCTTTTACTGTACCACAGTGTTTGGAAACGCTGACACCCAGAAACGAAAGACAGATTTCACTTGGTCCAAAGTTTACATGCACATTTTAGCATCCTACATCCTTTGCTTCAGAGTTCAGAACACCTCTTACATGTAACGCTGAACAGTATTTAAATAAGCCTTTAAAAAAGATGAACTGTTTTAAGACAACTTGTTGAATCAGCGTAAGAATTGTTGAACAGAAAGGATGCACCATGGACTTAACACCCAACAAGCTGAGGGTAAACTGGCTGTACTCACTTTTCTTTGAGCAAGAAAAGTACTGATGCTTTTGAATTGCCTTCTGATACAGGCTCGGTAGACCTAACACATTCTTCCAGATGTATAAGCCATTTTATACAAAAGGAAGTCATCTGAAGTAGAGGAGTATTAACTGAGAGAACTGAATTCACTGCATACCCTGAATTTATCTAGATTTTTAATGAAATAGCAGCAGTAAAGCAAGACTTAGATGTGACTGTATTCAACCCTCAAAATCAAGTATTCAAGGCAGGCAAAACCCTATTTGCTATTATCCTAACGTTTTGCTGGGTTTGCTGTTTTGCCAAAAAACACTTGTTTACAAAATATTAAGTCAACTTTTCATTAGAAGTTATATCCAACCATTAACTGGGCTACATATTGCAAAACATTTTAAATATTCAATGCGCTGGCTTATGGGATAATGTTCACAAAACAATTCTTAATAGCAGGTATGAATTAAAGTGAAACCAAAGTATTTCCTTTCAAATGAAGTGAGCATGCAATATTTATTTCTAAAATCCAGGCTACTATATAGTCCATTTTGGACAATAGCTGTTGAATTAGTAATATGATATACATAAGAAGCATTCTCTTTACCAACTATATTAGCAATGAGACAGAGCAAAAGAGAAAAACAATCATCTTTTCAATTTGCTTTATTTTTGGCCTAAGGCTTAAATGTCTTTAGTTCCATGGCAGACTATTTCACAAAAAAAATTGAAACCAGTTCTGAAGCCTTAAATTTAAAGCACTGGAGACAAGCTAGCTCCTGTTCAGACACAGTACAAATGAAGCAAGGTCACATGAATGAGACTGATATTACCTCACAGTTACTTACACCTATACAGATAAGACTCTCGGGTTATTAAGTCACTGTTGATGCACCTTAGAACTTTTTACCCTCAGTTACTAGTACATATAAAGCAAAGCAGGATACATTGTGATGAGAATTCGTCTGTATGTAAGCTCTTTACATTTTCTACCTAAGGTAGTAAGTTACCCTACATTTATCTCCACAGAAAGCAAGCATGCACAGTTATTAAGTCATAAATTTGTAACATGAGCTGTAACTCAAGTACCCACATGGCGTCTTATTCACCCATATCCCTTGTTATGAATCCTTGTAATGGCTAGAAGGAAATAGAATTCTAAATAATGTATCTGTGACTATTGTGACATATAAAGAGAAAGAGGGGGCGTATTTGAAAATTTCAGGGTGACAAAACAATTGCCTTGTGTAAACAGCAAACGTAAATTAAGACACTTTGCAACAGTGGCACAGATCTTGCCTATTTCCTCTTCACATGTTGGTTTTACCCACAAGGAACACAGATTCCTGCCTACAATTTTTCAGTTAAAAAACACAGGTTATTGAATGATTACACTACTAATAATGTGATCAAGAATTAATATATTCAGACCACTCAACTTTAAGCAACAATTCTGTGAGTCGTTCTCTACAGATTTTTTTTTTTGAAGCAGCAGCAAACGTGAAAGAGTGCTTTGTGCTGAAATTTACCTTTTAGAGGAAACTCCCTCTCAACTTTCCTTATAGGAGCACTCTGAGTAGACCTACTTATGTTAGGCAGTACAAATAATATTCTCCCTCCCTACTAATATCTACAGCTTCGGTCACCCTTATATATACGATTCACAAATACCAAGACTCAGAATGGAGAAGCACAGATGACCTTACAGCAGCATTTCAGTACCTAAAGGGGGCTTGTAAGAAAGCTGGAGAGAGACTTTGTAAAAAGGCATGTAGTGAAAGAACACAGGGCAATGGCTTTAAACTGAAAAAAGGCAGATGTAGATTAGATACAAGGAAGAAATTCTTCACTGTGAGGGCGGTGAAGCACCGGCTGCCCGGAGCAGCTGTGGGTGCCCCATCCCTGGCAGGGCTCAGGACCAGGCTGGGTGGAGCTTTGAGCCACGTGGGCTGGTGGAAGGTGTCCCCATGGCAGGGGGTTGGGATTAGATGATCTTTAAGCTCCCTTCCAAGCCAAACCACTCTACGAAGTGGGAGAAGGCAGAGCTTGGATCCTTAATCACAAACGAAGAGAAGCTGGACAAAAATGCTGAGCATACTTACTGAGTCAGGTCCTGGCCACACTCTGCACACAAGCCTTTCATAACCACAGGATGGCTGCATCCTTCCAGCCTCACCAGGACACCCCTGAAAAAGATGTAGGCATTCAGTTTACTGCAGGCTGATTTCAGACACTTAGATTAATGACCGCAGATAGGAAGAGTTCAAAGAATCCTTTCTGGTTATGATTTCAGTGTCAGCCCCCTAAGATATATGTTTTTAACCCAAAATGGGGAAAAAGACTCCAAGTTTTTAAATTATTCAATTTCACGCCTTTAGAAGTCACCAAAGCATGTATTCATGTCAGTTTCTAACCTTAGTTTAGCAAAGGCCTTTAGCATATTAACAAAACAAGTGGTGTTTGTCCAGAAACAGTTTATATTCAATTAGATATGATTCTCCATTAATATGATACTGAGCTACATAGTAATGACATTCAAATATGGAAACTTTAGAAGGAGAGAATCATTTTGATTAGAAAAGACTTAAGATCATCAAACCCACCTGCAAACCTAACACTGCCCAGGCCACCACTAAACCCTGTCCCCAAGCACCACATCCACACGTCTCTGAAACGCCCCCAGTGCGGGTGCCCCCTCCCCGGGCAGCCTGTGCCGGTGCCTGACCACCCTTCCAGGGAAGAAATGTCCCCTCACCCCCACCCTAGCCCTGCCCTGGCGCAGCTCGAGGCCATTCCCTCTGCTCCTGTCGCTCCTTCCCTGGGAGCAGAGACCGACCCCCTGCCCACAGCCCCCTGTCAGGCAGCTGTAGGGAGCCATCAGGGCCCCCCCGAGCCCCCTCCTCTCCAGGCTGCCTCCCCCCTCAGCCTGTGCCCCAGCCCCTTCCCCAGCCCCTGCCCGGCTCTGGACACGCTCCAGCCCCTCAGCGTCCCTCTGGCAGCGAGGGGCCCAGAGCTGAGCCCAGGGCTCCAGGGGCAGCCCTGACAGGGCCCGGCGTGGGGGGATGAATTCTATGATGGTTCCGTTATTATTTATTATTATTTTTTTTGTGTCATGATAGAAACATACATTGCTTCAGTCTTCTCACAAAAATATATTAAATTTTGACCTTAAGCCTTGGATTGCCACAATTTGCAATAAAGACATGCAAAAGGCTAAAACACACCAGAAAGTAGAGCTTGAAATGCAGAGAAGTGTGACCTTTAATATTCCAAACCGCTTAGAAGACAAAATATGTTTTTCAGTTGAATGATCCAAGTGAAGTACTCCTTTAATTAAAATTCAGTTCTCGAAATTCAGGGTCTTGAAAAATCTCATAATTTGTTTTCTCTCAATTACTTCAACATTCACCATAAAAAAAAAGGGGGGGGAGAATTCTCTTAATACAGTTGAAAGAGCTGATCTTTCAGACTAAGCTTTTTTTTTTTTTTAAACTCTAATAAATAGATATAGTTTAGCTACCACAACATTTCCCCAACTCTGTGACTATGACCTGCAGCATCTCTCTAGTATCGCAGAAAAATAAAAAAAGTCAAGCAGCTAAAAAAACAAAATCCAAGCTCTTTCATGAGTTGGTTGTAGTGTTTTCTCTTTAGGTTCAAGTCTGCATTGCAGTAAGCAGACAGCACCAGGAAGAAAACTGCTTTGCATGCTTACATCTCTCATTCATACTGTTGACTATTAAGCATTTGGGAATTCCAAAAGGAAACCCACTTTCCAAATTACATCTGCAACTGCTCACTTCCAGTGTGTCAGCCATTTCTCAATGATCAGAAAACCAATGATTGCTAACAAAACTGCAGTTAATGCCTGTGCTGAGGGTAAGACAAGCTATTTTTGTGGCCCGTCGCTACTGGCAATCCACTGTTTGATTATTTAGCTGTCCTCTCATCCCCCTGTGTTTGCGTTACTTCATTTGAGCTTCCCTTTGACAGTATGTCTGTCTTGCTGTCTTTTACCTTGGTTCACAGCTAAACTCCTTTTCATGCTACTAACTCACACTAACGACCATGTCAGGACTGCTCATATTCAACCCGTGTTCAGTGTAGGAACCTGAAACTACACAAAACACCTAAGAGGCCACCCCCAACCCTGCCGTGAAACAAGCTACAGCAGTGTGCGTAAGAGTTTACAATGACTGAAGTTTTACCCCAGTTTAATTGGTTTTCAGCAGTTCAGGAGCAAACTTGCATCTTTTGATGCCAGCTTAGAAGCCAGAATATCTTCAGGCATTCTCTGCTTTGCATCCAAGGTAACGTCACATTCCAGGAATGAGACCGGAGGAGCTGGTATACTCCTGGGCTGAAGTATGATTCAAATTCAGGCATACAAGCATTTCCATTCACATACAGGTACACATCAACTAATCCTTTTGATTTTAACAGAGCAGAAATTCTTTCAAGAAAATTATGAGTACTAAATTATTTATCAATACTGTTCCTAAACAGCACCACTACGCCTTATCACATACCAAACAGCACCACTAAGTATCAGTTCTGCCCCTGCACACTTAAATATGACCACAACACTTAATTTTACGATGCTTGCTGGAGATAAGTACATGATACCAAGCCCTCTGCCACACCATTCCCTGTTATGACATTTAACACAAAGAGCAGAGGAAGAACTCCAGCGCACTGGCAAACTTCTGAACACCATATTACCAAGCTGGTCAAGTTTCAAGTACAGCTGTCAGGATTTTAAGCAGACTTCTCCCAGAGGAAAAACCCCAAAACCCCCACATACTACTTAATGCTGCAGAAAGAAGGCCTGAACTCATACTAAGGTTTAAGCAAACTTAGGTATTTTATTCACTTAAAATTTTTGCACATATGCTTTAATTACTAAAAAGGACTATACTATGGAAGAACAAACATGGAACTCAAGCTAGATTACCTTTTTGAGTTTCAGAACTGGAAACACTCCTTTTACTGCTGGAAGTGAGGGACTTTCAAGATATAGTGGCCAAGATCCAAGACAATTATCAGATAAGAGCAAGCTGAATCAAAGTGTGCATGTCTATTTTTAAATGGCTACACATACCAAATAGGGGTTCTGGTTTCTGCTTGTTCTCTTCTCTGGGTCATGAGTAAAACCCACTTGAACAGAGCCACTCCCTACTCCATTTCTGGAGAGAAGAAACAGATTTCCCCCCACCCAAATCTTAAGAATTACAATATATTCTACTGCTGGCAGCATTAACAGCATCCTCCTCTTTCTCCCAAAACTTCTCCAGGACCCACTTGGTGATAAGCAGAGCTCATCAGCTACTTAAAACAATAACGTTCCAAGGAAAACTGCCACAAAACATGCAAAATGTTTTTTCAGTTTTACAGTCACAACTATGCAAGTGAGTCAGGAACTAAGGATGAGCTGCTGGGCTGTGAAAGGCACACATTTTTTGGGAGGAGGCTGTGAAGGGTGTAGATCATTCCAATATGCACCCTGAGAGCCAAAGGGCTGCAACAGGACAGCGAACTGCTCACACAGTTTCTTTTAAGTATCAAAATACAATGGGATTTAAGTGAAATTTGAACAAGTAAATAAAGAAACCCACTCCAGGATCTTACTCACATTCTTTCCAGATGTGCTTTTAATAAGAAACAGAGATACTAGGTGTGCCATTATAGCAAAATTTTGTTTTTGTTGCAATAGTCATGGATAGGGACATTAACTAACAGCCTCAGGATGCTGATGACCATAAGCCTATCACTGTTCTCCCAGTGCTTCCATACTTACATATTTTGACTGTTTCTAAACCAAAGTCTTTTAGCAATATCTGCTTTCAATCAGCAGCATGGGAAAGGAAAAAAAAAAAAAAGCTTTCATGAAACCCAACACAAGCATTTTGCTTTAATTAACAGAGGAAGTCAATGCCTTTGCCAATTCTAATGCCTGGTCATTAGTGCTGACTCCAAATGTAAGAATTTTGTATCAAGCACAACCATGGCTGTGGTTCCCAGTAGGTTAACTACAGCAGGAAAGCCAGCATGTAAAGTTCTTATAGCTACGCTACAGTTTGCAACTCCTCAGTTGTAGCAACCTGTTAACTGGTTCACTTCAGTGAACCCATCACAAACAAAAGAGCAATCCCCTAAAGTTTTTATTATTTTTTAAATCTGGGTTTTTTTCAGCATGATCTAACACTTTCAGCAGCAAAGAATGACGGTAGCAAGTGCAAGAGTTATAGAAGGACAGGAGCAAGAACTTCTTGAGCTGACTTATGGAGGAGAACACCTACCTGCAGCTGGGGGATCAGCCAGCTGCAGCACACGAATACAATGGCCATCAGATCACTTCACTGAAGAAAACTACAGAGCTGTACCTTAAAGGTACCCAGTTATCTCTGTTATTCAGAACTAGTCTAACTAGCACACTAGCTGTGGCCTTCTGATATAGCTTGGCTCCACTTCCAGAAGCAACTGCTCCAGTAGCTTGCTGCCAAAGAAGGGCAATGGCTTACCTTCTTTTTCCCCCACCCTGTCTCCTCTGAAAGCCCACCCTTTCCTTTGGCACTTCCAGAAAGGACTATTTCAGTCTCCCAAGGTAGAAGGACTAACCAGGCTTTTTGCTCGATTTAAAGTCTCAGAGCAGCTGATAGAGGAGTCCAGCAAGGATGACTGATGCGAAAAGATCAGTGGTGCAAACGTTTTTACAAAGAGTGCCAAGACTGGGGAAGGGCAGAGGCACTTTCAACAACTCCCATTTTCTCCCCACACTAACGAGGCCACTTTGCCAGCATTTATTTCACTGATCTGTTCAAGACTAGCTTGAACATCTCTGTGCCATGGAGATGTAAGTTTGATTTATTAACAAAATCTTTCAAGAAACCATGCACTGGCATAGAAAATATAGCAGTTTTTCAAAGGTGAGAATGGGAAAACAGACAAAATTTGTAAGACAAAGCTACTGCCCTGCACTTGCTTGTATCTCACAAGTATCTCTCAAAAGCCAAGAGACTGCTGGGTGTCCTCAGATTAGTTTGGGATAAACAAAGATGTCAAATACCACAAAGTCACATACCCCAAGCTGTCACCCTTAAAGCCACTGTTCTCAATCTGATGCCATATGCCCTTGCAATTAGCATTAAAAGATGTAAACCCATATTAATGCAGCAAAATGCAATTCTGGTGTACAGGTGAACAAAAGCCCCCAGGCAGGTTTTGCAGCATGCTTGAGGGGGTGTAAATGGCAAATTGTCAAGGGGCAAAAATACCAACTAAACACATCTCAGATCAATGATTACTAATACCAATTATTACTGAATCAACCAACTGATCTAGAACAAATAAGAGTACACAATCTTTTAGCTGTCGTAAGACTAGAACGGCAGACAGATGAAGTATGATTCAACTTAAAGCCTGCTTCTACAGTTTAATTTACATAAATTTGTGAAACAGTGGTATTTTTGTTAGCTTATACCAGAACATTTTGTGGTATGTGGCTGCAGCATTTAGAACCACCACAAAGAGCCTTCAAGTGCAATTTACATCAAACTACAGCCTCTGTTACATAGGATTCCAGTTCTGTAGCAAGGATTTTTCAAAGCCTTAATCGCCTTGAAGTCACCATGTAACAGTTTAGATATTTAACCCATTGTATTGATTTATTGAATTAACCCTCATCAATATCTGTAAAGAAGCAAAGAGAGTCCTTGAACATTTGATTAAAAATACCAAGAATGACAAGTACATGTGGCCCTTGCTGCTATGGGCAACACACGGCCTGCAGTCTCCTCCAGATGTTGCAAGAGACTTGTCTCATCAGTTCTCTACAGAATTCATTTGATTTACACTCCAGAACAAGCAAGCAGAGAAGGCTGTATTTCAAAAATGCATAAGCCCCAAAGGCCTCACCCAACCAAGGAGCCATTTTGATAAACCCCCCAAAAACAAACAAAAAACTCCCCAAACCCATGCCCTATCCTAGCATGATGCAAACATCAGGATAAAGACACCTTTCTAATTACAGTAACTATATAATAACAGCTGCTGCAAGTGAAAGCTTAGGTTCACACTTCAAGGCATCATCTCAGCTCTCCAAAGCTAATGGGGAAATCATGGGCCTCAAGATTTTTTATGTGTTTTTTTTTTTCTTTTTCTATTAAGCACAAACTATTCACCATTATGAGTTAAGGTGTGTGTGAACTTTAAAACATCTTAGAACAGAAAAGCTGAAAAGTCATTTTCTTCTACTTTTCAGACAAGGCATCTGTTCAGGTTTAGATGTAGGTCATGAATGCCATGAGAAACTCAGGCCCAGAGTTTCTGGATTTTATTTATAACCCAAAAGATGCCTTAAGCATGAAGTCTATTTCCATGATTTGCAAGCCTTAAGGAAGTATTTCCGTTTATCTCTGGAGAAGAGTTGGCATTACAAGGAAGGAGGTAACCCTCTCTAACCTTCCATGCACACATCTATGGGCAGAGCTTCTTACACGTTTCAAAAAGCCATGTCAGAAGTTAACAACGTACAATAACAAGGTTCAAATGCAGCAAATTAGTTTGCCCTGCCCCTTACATAAAGTCTAGTGAATCTTTCAAAGATGAATTAAAAATGTTCAAGATTAAAAAAACCCAACAAACTAACTAAAATCTTATTTGGGAGAACTCAAACCTTTTTTTTAAAGGTAGGAATATAGTTCTCCATACTTGTACATAAAAAAACCCTCAAAACAATGAAGTTCATACAGAATGAATTCAAGAGTACAGAGTTAAGAGTTCATGTCTTTCTAACTTGTTTCTTCAGTATTAAGCAGTACTTTTAACAGTAAAGAGAAGAAAATAGGCTGTCGCATCCCAATAATCCACTGAAGCAGCAAACTGTTCCGCAGTCCGTGCCCCCATAGTTATTGTCGACTAGTGACATTACTATTTTATGCATTTGCATTTCCACTGCCACCTCTCTCTGATTGCAAAGTTAGCAGTCACACAGCACTTCCCAAATACTTGCAGCACAACTCTGGTTGAGAGCTGAGGAACTGCATCCAACAGCACAGGGCCATAGAGACTGGAAAATTACTTCTGTGTTTACACACAGATTACATATTCTTAACTGAAGAGACAACTACCAGTTGAAGCAGTAACAGTAAAATCAAAGTAAACTCGCATCCTTTGACTCCCTGACTACACTTAACATAAGTACTTTACACCAAAGGTAGAAACGTTATTGGAAAAGCCCCATGGGACTTCAAACTGCTGACAGCATCTAAGAGGTATTTGCAATTTCTACACATAAACATCACAGCAATAGTCTTAATTAATGTCAGTTACAGCTGGAAACATAACACATATCATAGCCAGCTTCCTTCTACCACATAACACATCTTAGAAAAGTAAGAATTATGCAGGGTATAAAAGATGTTCTGAAATAGTTAAAACATAGTAGCTTTAAGAACACATCCAAATCTAAAACCAATGAACTGTGACTGTAGTTTTAATATGAATATCCAGGATTTTCACTGTTAGACTAAAGAAGGGATTTCATCTTTTATGATTTCCCCTCTCAGCATTTCATAAATCCACTGCCATCAACACCTGCTTGTATAAGAATCACAGAGCAAAAGCAATAAATGCTAAGTTTTTTGGGTTTGTTTTTGTTTTGTTTGTTTGTGGGTTTTTTTTGGGTTTTTTTGTTTGTTTGTTTTTTTAACAAAAGGGAAACTACTTCACTCACAGGAAAAGCTGTCAAGGGAAGAATGAGGCATGGTACAGCTCCTAAGAAAACCTACCTGCAGCTTTCAAAGGAAACATTTCTACAAAGTTTCCATTATCCCAGTATCCATTTTCTAAACCACTGAAGTGCAGCTTTTTAGCACACACACTTCAAGACAAGCTCACTGGTTCAGCAACATCCGACAGCAGGATCAAAAATCAGAGTCATCCAAGTGGCATATATAGATATATATACACATCTATATTATGAACACTGCCTACTTCACTGGCATTTGTGACTGTACATTCTTCTAACTGACAGAATAGTAATTAACCTAGAACTGCAGTCTTCTCAAGCCACACTTCAACTTTCACATCAGTTAAGGAACAGTATACACAGCTAAACTGCCTCAAGACCAGGTGACAGCAGTCCTGGACTAATCCCACCTCTGACTCCTTTCTGTTCCGTTTAGGTGTATACCTTCTCAGATCCCTCACCTCTCCAGGGAAAGGCAAATAATTTCCCCTTATCTCAGACCAACTTACCACTGCACTCCCACCCCCAGCCAAGATCACCTGTGATTACCTGAACAGATCTGGTTTGCCTTCTGCACCTGCAGGCACACTTCTAGAGCAGCAGCTACAGATGAACGCCAACACGGCCTGGACACCAAAGCAGAGAAAGATGACCGAGGAAGAGACAGTCTGACACACACACAGCCTGCAGCAAAGCTATATATACGTGGGTTTTGCTGCTTCATAACAAATCTGGGAGAGCCTTGTGATGTACGGGCATTACACTTTCTCCAAACATTTTATCACCGTCTTCTTAGAACAAGACAGTTAAGCAATCATGGTCCCTCTGTCTATTACTTCCAAACAACAAATAAAATGTGAAGCAGCTTACTGTAGGATGCAGAATCCTCAAATCTAACAGCTTCCTCCTCTCCTTTTCCTTTATTGATACTGTGACAAACTTACTGTGACACTACCCTCTGCATACGTTTTCCTCTGGGACTTGCTGTTAAGCCAAATGAACACAGTTATATAGGAAAATTTAATAACTCTTAACATCCTTAAAAGCAATTATGAACAACACTGCACAAGTTATGCAGCAGCATTTAGATCAAGGAGCAGCAGCTCCACATTTGGCAAGAGCCACGTGACATTGCACGCCTGTCAGGACATCCAGCAGCATCACACGAGCCCAGAATCCCAACACACACTCTGAAACTAGAGTGCAACAGTTTAGAAGGCCACTCAGCACATAAAGGGGAGGTATTATAAGTAGCTGCGAAGTTACTTGGAAAGTTAGTTAAGTTCCCTTCTAACAACTCAACAGAGCGATGCCTTCCTCAGTTAGAACTGCCCATTCAACCTCTCCCCTGTGAATGGGGATTCACACAGTTCACCCAGCCTGCACCGAGACCTTTTGCCTTACACCCCAGCTGAATACTGCCAAGTTTCGGATGCAATTTTTAAACTAGGAAGAACTACAATGCACACAAATCAGCATTATTCAGTTCTACTCTAAATGTCTAAATCACTGCCTATCCATACACTATGTCCTATATTTTTCCCCAAAAAAATTGTAGGAAAGTGTTGGGTTTTTTTTTAAGATTATTAGTGAAATAGTGGCCTGGCAATATCCCATTATCCCATCCTCTCTTTAGAAAAGGGCATACTACAAAAAAATTGATGTGTTGATAAGAAGTAATCTACATGGTATACTGCCACCTTTTCCATAGGAACACACAACAGAAAGAAGTCCTTCTGGATCTAGATGGTTCTCTGAATGATACCTTGTATAAATCATCCAGCATCAGCCCGGTCACCCTAAATCTAAATCCTTCAGTCCCATCAGAAAAAACTTTGCTCTTTGTTTTGGAAACAGGTTTTGTATTTGCTTCCCCCAGCGCCTCTGCGCCACGCCACACCCCCCCACCCCACACACCCCCCTTCCTTTTTTTCAACAGAACCAGCACTTCAGAAAACATCAGAAAAGATACAGTGAGCTCTCAGAAATGACATGTGTTTGTCACTCTGGCTAATTCCTTTTCATCAACAGGCTAGTCTGAGGCCAATTGAAAGAGTTTTTACTGACTGGAAACAATGATTCACCCTTCCAGACAAGCAGCACCTCTTCATTAGAAGTAGGGATATAGATGCTGAAGGAAAACATGCAGTTGTTGAGCACTGTTGTGACATTCTACAAAACACAGTGAGAAATTCTCACCCCAGTTTCACAGTACACATTACATATGGCAGCTCTTTCTTGTCCACAACAAAGGAGGGGGAACCTTTCCATCGTCCAAAGTCTTTTGAAGATGGTAAGTCTCTCCTTTTAGCAACAGTATCTATCCTCCTCCTATAGCCCCAGGGTGAGATTTCCTATTGCGTAGGTCTGGGTTCAGCAAAACAAAACCTAGACAAAATGTATAGTCAAAATCCTTGAACCATAAACAGTAATGCAATACTACCTGCCTTCCAGGAAGTCATTTTATGCTCCCCTGTATACTTTAAAAGGCAACTGCTGCACATTCAACTATTCACATGCGCTAGAAGACCTTAGATTAATTACTTTTGCCTATACAAAACAGATATTTGTAAGAATATTTTCTAAGTGACAACTTGCAATGAATTGTCCATTATAATTCTTAAAAAGAGATCCCAAAATATTCATCACCATTACCCCATATTCATTCGTATTCAGTGAGTTCAAATGTTCAGTCATCAGATTACCTAAGGGGAGTCTTCCACTGGGTAAGACTGACTTTGAAAATCCAAACAGCTCGGACCCCTACCAGGGCCAGCCCTTAAGTTAACACCAAACGTGCAGTCAGCAAACCAGACAGTTCCACACAGGGATGCAAGCTGTACTACTAAGATTTCTCAAAGGAAAACACAGTCTTAGGTCAAGATAGAAACTTCTAAGACAATTCAAAGCAAGTGTCTTATCTGTCTCTTCCTTCTTCAAACCCTTCAAATCCCTTCCAGTTCTAGGGCTAGGTATTGCGCAGCACAAAATTTAAAGGTCTCATTACAGTCCTCCAGTCAGAATTTCTGCCCATACATCTTCTCTTCAGAAGACTATCTGTTTTACAATTAAGGAAAACCACGTGGCAGTTTCAGAGAAGAAATAACATGCACACTTGCCTTTGAAAAAGACTGTGGTTTTCTAAACAACTCTAGTATTGACACAAAGCTCAAAAATACGGTAAAGAAACTAGACAGCAATGAAATAATCCATTACAATGTGGGTAAAAGTCTATTTCCAGCACAGACATCTACAAACATACACATTTCTAAAGAGAGCTATAACCAGCTTGTAGTTCGACAATGGGATGTGTAAAAGTCCTGTGAGCTATCTCACTCTGTCTGCTGGCCTGTGGGATTCTGCATATCCCCACATACAGTGACAAAGTTCTTGAGCTCAAGTAAGATAAGCAACTTACAGTAAGAACTCAGAGCAGAATATCCCCTGGTTTAGGAGAAGCCTTACTAAAGGTTATCATACAAAATGCCAATATGGGACATATACAACTTCAATAATGTTATTTTCCAGTGTCGACATGTCATTTATCCCCCTAATGACTCTACTGGCATTCACAGAACCACTTTGATCTGACCTAAAAATACAGACTACTGCTGAAAGGATAAACCACCCTCCCTTTCCCTACACTACAGTGCTGTTGCAGCAACTGAGCAGTATAGACCGTTTCACAGGAGGTTGGGTAGGAAGGATGGAAAGGAACAAAACAAACCAAAAAATAAGACTAAGCCATCTTTAGCTACATGATTTCCAAATCCCATCCCTGCAAGCTGGAGGCATACAGAGGCGTGAGCATCCCTTCCAGCCAGCTCTCTTACTAGCCTGAAGCAGCTGCAAAACCATGGCCTAAGGAAGCTGCACCAGGCACTGCAGACACAAGGCTGCTACAACCACCCCACTGGTAACTTCTGAGCCTGATGCCTCCTTCCAACCAAACCTGACTGAGCAGCTTGGTTCTTTTAGATAAGGAAGTTCCTACAAGTTTTGTGAAAATTGATGGTCACATAAAGAAAAGAGATTTTATACTCTAACATTCAGCATTATTTGCTCTAGCATAAGCTTCCCAATTTGTTAATTGCCAGAGAACTAGGAAGATGAGAAAAAGAAGGTAATGAAGGATGGAAACGCCTCATTTAGAATTTGGATCTTTTTCAGTATCAAGTTCAAGCAAACACAAGACAGATGTATTAAAAAGACAGCTTCCTTAGTATCACAGTGTATGAGGGACAGGGGGTGTGTGTTGGGGGGGGAAGATACCCAGGAGACACGTTGGAAAGCCACGTACCAAAACACATATAATAAAAATATTGAATGAATCCAAGGGTAAAAAGGAGTTGGGTGAGAGACATAGTAAGCTAGGATTTTAAGCATTTTTCAACAATCCTCAGTGTTTGGCAAGGACCTTTTTTTGTAGACTCTAATAAGCTCACTGACTATTTGACAAGATAGACACATATGTTTTCATAATAACTGAAACAGCAAGTTATTTTTCCTGTAGTTTATTACAGGTGTCATCACTTCAAAATAAACTAATTCATCAGCATTTTATTCCCCTTGAAGACTGTAAGATGAAAAGTATTGGGGTCCAGGGTTAAGCATCCACACCTTAGCTGGTAAACTAGGCCCTGAGGCTCTGTGACATTAGATACCCCAAGGGAGATCTATTTTTTAAATATATAAACAAGTTTTTGATAGAAAAATCAAAATCTACAGTTTTAGAGAACAAATTCCCACCTCTTTCTTGTATTTTCTCTTTTTGGAGAAGATAGCAAGTTTTGCTTCACTAGAATCTAGATAGGTTTGAACAAGATTTTTATTACAACACTCACATACTTTATGTTCTGTAGAAGAATGCAAGTTTTAGCTATTAAAGCTATTAGTAAGACATAAAGATATCCAGTTGAAACATACAGGTAATAACTATTTTATTTTGTTCATTTCAGTAGTCTTCCAAAAGACTTTAGTAGTAGTCTAATCCATCAATAGGGCCTGAGAGGGGACAATCATTTCACAGTAGAAATGCTTATGTAAATACTTGCATCAGATAAAACACTGACCCAACCCAGAATCCTGACATACCTGTAGCAGCTTTGGAATGATTAACCTTGATGGGTAACTGGCATTAATAATACACAGAGCAGTGCAGGTTTTGACATTTTATTTGTTGCTCCTGCACCCACAGAAATTATGCTTCATCAACATCCAAGATCTTTCATTAACTGCTCACTGTCATCCCTGCTCTTTGCAGTCCTAACAGGTCAAACATCTTCCTCTCTCAAGTCCTAGTTTGACATCTGATGCAAGCCTACCTCTGCTAGCACAAGCAAAAGCCACCTCCTGCCTGCCTCGGGCTGTCAGGCCCACCCATACCATCCTCTCCCCTGGGGACAGCTTACACCACTGCCAATGCCAGAAAGTGGGCAAATCAAACTACAAGAAAACTAAGTGCTATATATATGGAAAATTACTTTCATGCACTGAATGATTTAATAATCATAATATAAAAGCAAAATAACCAAAAGTTAGACATGTATCGTCTTAAGAGGGAGAGCCTTGCCCTAAAGGATGTAATTATTTTCAGAAACAATGATGACCCAAATGACATGGTAAACAACTTAGCTAGTCACATTATTTACCCTCAGATAAAAAGGTTTAATCAACTTATGTTCTCATGTTCTAATAAAAAGGAAAAATATTTGGAATGGAAACAGTATTTCTAAAGTGTTTAAGTACCTGACAAACATTTGCACATATATTTGGTTTATAGATAATTCGGAGCTAAACTGACCAAACCCATTTTTTTTGAGGGCAGCAAATGGCATCTACCACCTTGGATAGTTTGAATTTAAAAAAAAAAAAAAAAAAAAAAAAAGTATTACCTTCTGGATATACTGAATAAATTTCAGCTACGTTATCTCCCTTAATCACACTTTTATTTTAATACTCCACAACCTCAATCTATGTTTAAATATTGCTGATAGGTAGTAAAATGTTATTATTTCCATTCCAGAAAATGGGAAGCTGTAGGCAACAGATTAAATGCTCACCAGAAAAACCTACGTTTAAGTGACCAAAGAAATGCAGTTATCTCCAACTGCTGACCAGCTCTACTGCCCTGAGGTCATGCTTCTTCTACCTCTTTGCTTGAATTTTTCTTTCATATCCACCCAGTAAATACCAGTACAGCATGCACCAGAGAACACACACTGAAAAGTCAAAATTCCAGAAATGTAATGTGTAGCAATGGTCAAATATTGAGAACCAACTTTTAGTAGTACAAGACAAAAATGTTTTAGAAGCCAAGAACAACACTAATACAGAACAGTATTGATTTTCTAATTGTCTCAAAACAAGGACTTAACAAGGACTTGCTAATTATAATAAAGTTAATCAAGACTAGACAAATCCAGTAAAAGCATTCTATAAAGACTGTTGCATTTGAGTCCTAAAGCTTACGTAGAGAAAACCTAAACCTAAAATGCCGCTACATCAGACCCAGCATATTTTAAAGTTGTTTAAATTCACCAGTTAAAAACTTTTTTTTGTTTTGGTTTTCCTGCCAAGTGTTATGCAGTGGAAAGACAACATAGAGTTATCTCCCCTTCTACTCAGTCCTATCAAGATGAATTTCATATGCGTATGGAGTTTTAAGATTTTTAGTCTAACCTAGCATTTATGGCACCTTTGCTCTAGGTCAGATATTAAAAGATTGTTCGTGCTACAGAACGCTGATGTGGCATAAAAGGAAAGCCACAGTCTTATCTTAGAAAGAATAGCGCTCTCTGTAGCAAGAAAAACACAGCTCTTATCTCCTCTGCAACACCTTATATTAGTGACTGGTAAAACCAGAATCAGATAGCTTTTTTTCCTGAATATTTGAGAGCACCTCCACACACAGATGTTTTGCATGTACTGGTGATTTTCAATCAAGAAAGTTTAGGCCTGGCTGCACCCACCCAAAAATCAAGAGAACTGCAATAAAAGAAAATAACTTGCTGTCATAAAACAGAGGAAGCAGAGCGTTTCAGGGGTTTCCTGTTGAGGAAAAAAAACTGCTTGAAGTACAGGGTAGCAAGCAATTAACCCAAGGTAACCTAAAAATCTGAGAGGCCCCATCTAACTATTAGCCAATTAACAATTTAAGAGTCGACCAACGCACAGTCTTATCAAGACAAAGCCACTGTTAAAACTATTCTCATTGAACGCCTTGCTCTTCTGAATGTTCACACTGCGCCATGCCGTTTAGATTTGTCAAGCCTTAGACGCTAAAACAGCCACAGGCACGTAGACTGGCAACGATCCCTTTGCCATCCGAGTTTTGCACCAGCCTAACAGCGAACCGCGAAACTAAACCGAAAGGACTGCCGAGCGTGTCGGCGGTGGGCACGCAGCCCGCGGGGGCAGGGCTGTGGGCGCAGCACGGGCTCGGGAACGAGGGGCTGGGGCATCATGTCCTCAGGTCCCCGCACCCTTCCTCCACCTCCTGCCCCCCGCGCTGCCCCGCGCGGAGCCTGGGGAAGGCCCTTCCCTGGCGGCACGGCACGGCTGCCCGGCCCCTCGGCCCTCAAGGGGACGCGGGGCTTACGGACGGGACAAGGCGGCCGCTGCCCGCCTGCCCGCCGCCCGCGGCTAGGGGAGCGCAGCGCGGCCGGCCCGGCACCGGCGGGAGGGACCGGCAGCGCCTGTGGCACCGGCGGCGCGGCCCGGCGGTCACCGGCTCCCCGCGGCCAGCCCGGGCCCTGCTCTGCTGCAGGGAAAGAGCGCGAACCCTCCCCGCCCCCCCGCGCGCCGGGTCCCCCGCGCCGACCCCGCACTCACCCGGGCGCGATGACCTGCCCGGGCCGCGCACACAGCTCCCGCACCACGCCGGGCCGCTCCGCCTTCAGCTTGCGCTCGGGGCCGGCCCGCGGCGGGCGGGCGCTGGCGGCGCTGGGCGGCGGGGCGGCGGGGCGCGGGGCGGGCGGCAGCGGGGCACACAGCGCCAGCACCGACCCGATCTGCACCGCCGCTCCCACCGACACCTTCCACTCCAGCAGCCGTAGCGGCCGCGGGCCCGGCGCTCGGATCTCCGTGACCAGCCCCGCCGGGCCCTCCGCGCCGGACCCGCCGCCACGCTCCGCCGGGCCCTCCATCGACCCGGACCCGGGGACGGGTCGCTATAGCAACGCCCGCTGGCCCGGCAGGGGGCCGCAGCCTGGCGCTGCCGCCGGGGGAGGGGGGGGGTGTCGGGGGTGCCCCAATAGTCACCGGCGGCACCCACAGGCGGCGAGGTCACGGCCTGTCTGCGCAGGCGCCGGGTGCTGAACTTCCGGCCGGCCTTAAAGGCACAGGCGCGCTCGGCGGAGCGGGGGCGGAGACCGGAGGGGGAGATTGTCCCGCCGTTCCGCCGCGGGGGGTGGGGTGGGTGTGTGTAGGGGGCGGGGCGGGGCGGGGCGGGGCGGGGCGGGGTGGGGTGGGGTGGTGGTAGTGGTGGGTCTATTGAGCGACCCTGCCGACTGCAGACACGCTTCCGCACCCACGCGCGAACTACGGCTCCCGGCAGGCAGCGCGGCCGCCGGGCCCCGCGCACCTCAGGCGGCGGGACGCGCGGGGCATGCTGGGTGCTGCAGTCCCCCTGCGCGGGGAGCATGGCGGCGCGGCCCTGCCCGAGCGGCTCGCTGGGGGCCCCGCGCTGCGCTCCGCGGCTTCCCCAGGCGGGAGACGGAGGGCCGTGTACTGCCCCCGGGCGGAGGCAGCGGCCTCGGGCCTGCGGCCAGGTCCGGTGCCGGTGAGCCCTCACGGGCGCGGCCCCGCTGCTCCCTGCCCGCAGGGAGCAGCCGGATTGTGCGTGCACCTCCCCCGCGGGAGCCCGTGAGCTGCTTCTCGCCCGCCGCAGCCCTCTTCAGGCACATGACGGGAGGCTCCGTGCCATGTGCCAGGCCCTGTGCAGCGTGCTGAGGAGCGACGGCCACTACAAGCATCCCCGGGAATGCTCAACTACTTAAGCATCCCTAGTACTTGTGTAGCAAGTACCACAGATGTTCGTGCCTCGGTGGCACTCCCAGGGTCAGTGTGACTGGACCCAAGGGCTCAGAGCAGCAGGCACATGGGGCTTCACAACAGCTCCTTCCCAGAGAGTGTTTGCCTTGCTAGCAGCCAGGATTTTGACAGGGAGAAGCCTGACAGCCCACAGTCTGCAGGGAGTCTATAAACAGCAGGTTCTCCCGAGGTTTTTCCTCCTAGCATGTCAGTAGAGATACCTTAACACAAGAACAGCGTGGGCTGGTTGGGAATTTGGCCTGTAAGACAGTGCTGTGAACTTCATGATGGGATTGGGTTGGGAGGCAGCCACTATCAGCGACAACCAGGGATAGGGAAATTCTTGAGTTGCCATGCATCTTTTACCAGGTTTTTTAACAGGCATAGTGACACACTGCATGTTCTCATAAGTTTTCTAGATCCCTTTCTCATACGATGAACTGAAGGAAGCCACTTTTTGGGAAGCCTCAAGGTTACATAGTAAAGGAGGCTGTTAACTGCCCTCCACTCATTTCCTGCAGAAGTTGAAAGGTATGTTATGAGTAAGACTAAGGAACTGCAAGAGGAATAGTTCAGTTTCATGGTGAAGGCATTTAGGCACTGCTTAGGAGAATGGTATTTACTTTCTTTCTGCTCCAGTGCTCTTGTGCAAGGCAAGTGTCTTCAGCCACAGTTTTAAGAAAGTGTGTGTGGGGGTACTCTGACCTGGAGTGTGTGTGGGGAAGGTAATGCTGCCTTGCCCTTATTGGAAGGATTCACTTGTAAGACATTTTGTTGTTTTAGCAGTTAACGGGGCTTGAAGAGTGGGGAATCTGTAGAAGGCCATACACTGAACAGTAGATTTAAAACTGAATACTGAATGTTAGCTACGTGAGCCCCAGCTGTTCTTCATATTTTGACTAGAAGCCTTAGTTCTCATGTTCCCTAGTTTCCCAATAACATTCTTTTAATGTTGCTGTGTGCATGCGGTAAAGCTACATCATAAAAAGTGAGTCGTTACCTTTTATAGTGTTCCTTCCTTTACAAGGCTGCACCATTCTCAGCAGTGAGACTGATAGTGCATCTCTGCTACATATGTTGCTCTGTTTGTTCTTTCTTGATCTGAAATAAAAATAATCAGCATCAAAGAAACCTGTCCATGTCCTTTTGCACGTGAAAACTGAAGTTTGCACCACCAGTGACTGCTGATGAGGCAGCTCCAGGGAGCTCCACCAGGAAGTGCTGACTTCCAGCATTTCTCTTCAACTCTCATCTGGCCAGTACTTTTAGCTCACACCCAGGCTTCTTTCTTTTGCAGGGTGGATTGATAATGTTCTGTTCAGGGACAGCAGGCTGAGGCCTCCCTCAGGACTGCAAAGGGAAAGAGATAGCCTCAAAGACCACGAGAATTCATCAGGAATTGGCCCCAGGACTGACCCCCGGCCAAACCGCTGGTGAGTGGGTAATGACTGGCAGGACACTGTAGTGTAACATGAAGCACCAGGAACTGACTTGATATTCATGCAGTATCTTGCACTCCCCCTCCCTCCCCCACCCCAATTTCTGCCATAGGGAATAACTTCTTTAAGGAAACCAGAAGACTTCAGATTTTCTCCAGATTCCCTGAGTGTAATCTTGCCCTTTGTTTCAAGAGTAACTCAGTTAAACAAACTGTATTTGTTGGTACTGAACATCTCCTTACTGTATGTGGAGGTGATAGTCTTGGCAGCAGAGCTGAATCATGTCAAATCACTTATCGGCTGTATGGTACCCTCAGGTTCCCAATCCCGCAGGGAGCACAGCAGACCCTGGCCACAGTGTCTCCACTCTGCTCCATCCTCCACTGCTCCTCTAGGACAGCAGGTTGTGTTGCCTAGGGAGCCATGGTAGAGTAGGTTCCCTGCATACCAACCGTCCAAATGTGGCGATTGTATATTTCCCTAGAAGGCTGTTATAATACTACAACTTCTATTCCCCCCTCCAAGCAATTTTCCCATACCCTTTAATAATGTTTGTGGCCCTTTGCTGCACTTGCTCCAGTATGTCTGTGCCTCTCTTGTGCTGGGCTCAGCAGACCCCACGTGGCATCACTGGTGCCCAGTACAGGGGAAGGAGCACCTCCCTCAGCCCTGCTGGCCTTGCTTTTCCTCCCGCAGCATGGAATGCAGCTGCTGCCTTTATGCAAGGCTTAGGTTGGCGAGTTCATGGTGAGCCTGGTGTCTATCAGGGTCCCCAGAGCCTTCACTGCAGAGCTGCTTTCCACACACTTGGCCTGGGGCCTGGGGTGGTTCCTCGCCAGGGGCAGGACTTGGCAATTCCTTTTCTTCAGCGTCATGAGGTTCCTCTGCCCGTTTCTCCAGGCTGCCAAGTCCCTTTGGATGGTAGCACAGCCATTTATCCTGTCACCCACTCCTCCCTGCAAACTTGCTGAATGTGACTCTGCCCCATCGTCAAGGTCATTAGTGAAGATATTGAACAGTATTGGCCCCAGGACTGCCCCCCGGCCAAACCGCTGGTGAGTGGGTAATGACTGGCAGGACACTGTAGCGTAACATGAAGCACCAGGAACTGACTTGATATTCATGCAGTATCTTGCACTCCCCCTCCCTCCCCCACCCTGATTTCTGCCATAGGGAATAACTTCTTTAAGGAAACCAGAAGACTTCAGATTTTCTCCAGATTCCCTGAGTGTAATCTTGCCCTTTGTTTCAAGAGTAACTCAGTTAAACAAACTGTATTTGTTGGTACTGAACATCTCCTTACTGTATGTGGAGGTGATAGTCTTGGCAGCAGAGCTGAGTCATGTCAAAAAATGATATGGCTTTGTTTGCCCTACATATATCTCAGACTGATGGTTACTCCGTTTCCCTTTTGCCTGCTAATCCCTCTCACCCAAAGGTGTACATTTAAGGTCATGCAGCCTTCTGAACACTTTCTTCTTCTGAAAGCTGAAGGCTGAACACAGCCTTCTGCCATTTTCTTGAAAGCTGGCCTACCACACAGCTTTTATATCTTTCAGTGTCCTATCTGTCCTACCAGACCTTGCTAGATGGACAGGGACAGACAACACTTGATCCCTCACTGGCAGGTTTGATGCGTCTAAGAACTGAGTGACTTAAGCCTGACACTGCAGGGCCGCGCAGGGCTGGAACTGGCATGTTACAAGTGAGGGATGAAGCGGGAAGAGCTCACCTCACCCCACCAACCTGGACATGTTAACTTCTTTCTCTGGAACAAACTGTGCTGCAGCTTGTACTGCAGATCTCAGAAACCTCTGCAGCCCCTTCTTCCACATAAATGATTTTGTGATTTTCTCTCCACCTGTAATTGTGCAGATGAAAAGTTTGGCTGGGAGGATAACAACAGAAATATACATAATAATTATTATTGTTTCTGGTTACTTTGATTGCACTGAGACAGAGCTTTACAAAATAATTGCACCAGTCAGTCCCAGGTAGGTGCAAGGGAAAATCCCTGAGATGGTGTGTGATGAGAACATTAGGGGAAGAATCTGTAATTCTCTTTAAGTAACTGTAATTCTGAGGAACACACTGTGTTAAAACGGTTGACTTCATGTCTGGTTATGCCAGATGGCTTCCATCAAGAGGCAGATGTTTTCCCCAGTCTTCCCCTCAAAAAGGACATCAGAATTTAACCACGCCTTTGTATTCAAATACGTAGCATGAACAAAAGCATATGCTGTAGATACCAACTTCGTATAACTGCTGAGTGAAAGCACTGGGGTGGTAGATACAGCCTTGCGGGGAAGCGTTTCTTGAAAGTGGTAAATTTTTAAAAACACATGCATTCAGTACAGCTGACTTCCAAGAAGATAAAGGAGATAATCTGCAGTTTATTTACTTGAGGTTGAAACACGTTTAGCTAAAACTTCTTTTAAAATAAAATACACATTACCCTGCTTTGGGTGCTTCAGCTGTAATGAAGATGCAAAATGCATCATATGATGCTCCTAAAGGTGACTTGGCTGAGCATTTCCCTATTCAGGCTGATGACTGATGCTGTAAGCCTGTCACAGCGTACTTAATCCACACTAATACCTGCTCCATGCTAATTTTCAGAAGGCTGTAGAGCACAAGGTGGCCAGCCTCCCAAAATCTACCGGCAGCTTACAGACATCTGCAAATGGGCAAGAGTGAAGCACGTGCTGTATGCCTCGGTGCTCCCAGGAGAGCTGCAGGGTGGTTTGCAGGCGGGGGGTGACAGCAGCTCAGCAGCCACCCACAGACCCTGCCCCAGCGCAGGGCCTGGGCGCGCGGGGGGCTGCGCAGTGTCGCTCTCGCTTTCCCCCGTGGCTGGGGGTTTGAGTGGCCCAGCCACCCCGGTGCTAGACAGCCCTGGTGCCAACAGGCTGATGTAATGCTGTTATGAGAGCTGTATCTGAACTACTCAGAAGTGATGCAGAAGTTGTTCAAAAGTCACAGATTGGCCCGTCCCTATGGCAGGGAGTTTCTTGCTATTTATATATAATTGCTCAGGGCAAGAAGTCTGCGGGCGGTATCATGTTTAAATATTAAAACACAATATGGAGACATTCAAAAGCCCTTCCAGCTCTTCCATTGCCCAGACACCTCATTGGATCCACTGTGATAACCAGTGGCAGGTTTCACTTGGGGAAGCGAAATAACCTCATCCTGTAGTTTTGAGTGTTTGCAGTGGGAAGGGAAGCTCTACCCCCCTCAAACGCCATCAGGACTTGCCATCAGAAACTGGAGCAGCTTTTGCTGTACGTGAGTGCCCCATGTGAAAGAGGTTCGGGTAGTTTCCGTCGTGGCAATCCTTTCCTGTTTCTAGACTCTGGACTTCTCAGCCAAGGACCTTCTGCCAGGGTTTCTGCTGGCTTTTACAGAAGCAGCTCCAGGAATGACTTTAACACACGGAATACAATAAAATGTGCATCTGGGGCTTGATTCCACTCGCACTGAGCTATCACCAATGTTGTCAATTGCCTTCAAAAAGAGGCGATGCAAATTCTTAGCACCACAATAATCAGTTAGCAGTTTAAACTGTGGTCACCAACTTGTACATCACCTGGCTTCCTGCATTTGAAAATGCAATCTTCATGCTCTGTTAGCAGAGGATCTTTCTTTCCCCAGCAAATATCTTTGACAAAGCTCTGTGCTGCTCAGTGGAAATATAGCAGAGACTATTTTAGCTTCTCGATTTTTTTTTTCTTGGGCAACCTGAAAGAAAAGGATATAAAAAAGAAATAATTTCTGAAAGTTAGTTACATTTTCCCCATAGCTCCCTCTCTAGGAGTGGGGTTAGTTTTGCACTGACGGATTCTGCACAGGTGTATTTTCAGCAACGCAAATACTTTTGCATTGACACTTTTCTGTACAGCAGCACATGAACTGGCTCACACTGGACCAACTGCATAAGGGGTTACCACAAGCACACCCCGTAAGTGGGGCTGGCTACCTATACATAACCCAGCATAGACACGGCCTCGAAAACCCTACAGGTAGTTGTCCTTACTCATAAATTAAACCTTATTTACTGTGTTGGGGCTACTCCCATGGCATCTTCACAGTCACGCTTCGCATCTTGAAGCCCACATAGTTTTGAAATGCATGACTCGGAAGCATGAATCAACACTTCTCCCTTTGCCTAGCAGGGATGCGTACAACTTAACATCCCTTCCCTCCTCTGCAGAAGGAAAGCGTGTCTAAACACATTCATTTCAGAAGGGAAGCTGATGACAGAGATTCCTGTGCCATCACAACAGAAGTTCATTCAAACTCTAGACGGGGCTGTCGACCAGCCAGGATGAGCAATTTTTATAACTGAAGCTGTTTGTCTCTGCAGAACTTCAGAGCAGTGGTTTCCAGCTGCAGGGGCTGGTGAGTCCATGGGTGGCAATTAAGAAAGACACTTTGCTGTCTAGTAATCTACAGATGGGAAACTTCTTTTCCCTCACCTCCACTGCAAAATGTATAGATGAAAACCAGCAAACAGCTGAACAGTCCTGCCATAATCAAACGTGTGCTCTTCTTACTGGACTTGTGTGAAAAGATTATTCAGACCACAACTTTCTGCCCTTCCCTTCTCTTTTACCCTTCTCCTCCCCACTGCCATGAGTGTCCAGCCCAGGGAAAAAAATGGGGGTGTTGGATGGCCTTTGGTGACAGTCTGGGCAGGCGGCACTGTGCATGTCCCTGCCGGGTGCAGAGCCCCGCTGCTCACCTAACCTGGCGAGGCCTGCGTTCCTCTACGGTCTTCGTCAGGCAGGGTGCCCCACGGTCCCTAAGGAGAAATTGTGGTGCAAATACAGAGTATGATAGCTTTTATTTAAATGTGAAAAAAATACCTACTTAGAATAATGCGGGAAAACCCACTCAGCTGGGAAACGAAAAGTGTGTTGGTCCATCTGCACAGGCACGGGATGTAACAGGTGAGATTCAAAGTTCAGAAGATAATTTAAAGTGATACTTTCCTGCTTATGGTGTATCAGGAAAAGTTCAGAAAATCAAGTAGGAATGTAGGGGGGAAAGGAGGAAGCTGTCAGCAGTGATTTTTAATCAAAGAGAAAAATCTTAGCACTGCAACGAACATAGGCAGAATCAAAAGTGATCAAGAATGGAGCTGCTGATAGAAGTGATAACAAAAAAAAATTGTTTGGTCTGGTGCCTTGCTGAGGAAAGATATGCCTGGAGACAGAAATCATTAGCAGGTGAGAACAGGGTGAGGCAAGCATCATTATTTTTATGAGAGCAGGGATGAAAACAAGTACATCTGAAGCGGAAGAGGGAAGATGGTACAACCACATCAATGATCAAAGAAGACATACCATACCTGTGTTCGCGTAAGAGATGAGCACGGTAGCTTCATAAGCTGATCTTAGAAACCATAAATTATGTCAGTAGTGTTAGCCGTGAGCATCTGAACTGGTGAAAGTGGCGTTCACATCACTAAGCAGAAACAATATGGGTGTCTGCAAAACTGAGAGCTAAATCCTTTTTCTCCTTTTACTTTATCTGAAAACTTGCTGTATAGGTGGTGCTGAGATTTTTCTTTTCCATTATTCCAGGAATATTTGGGGGGAGAGACATTTTTATATTCTGTTCTTGTAAAGGCAAAGTTTGTACTTGCCCTGATGCTGCTGATGGGCAGTTTTAAAGCGAAGGAGAAAACCTCTTAACAATGACCCATGAAGGGGCCTCAGCCAGCATCCTCTCTGCTCCAGGTGCCGGCTTCTTACGGCTTTTGATGCAGCCGGCAGGTGAGAGGCCAGCGCTCAGCTGGCACACTCCTGGCGTATGGAGCCAGTGACCAGAGCAGTCCCCCGAAGGAGAGGCAGTAAGAACTCAGAAGCCACAGCACACTGGGGTACGGCCATCACTGGGTGTTGGACACATCTGTGTATTGTATGTGTCTTGGTTTGACAAAAATGCTTCTGTCTTAGAAATGCAAGTGAATAGGGTATGTGTCTGGGGAGCAATGTTTGGTGTACTTAACGCACATTTTTATAGTAGCGAAATCATAACCTAGTAGAGAAACAAGCTTCAGGTGTGACAGCACAAGTCAGAACCATCCTTATGCAGAATTCACTTACGACCAAGACTTTCTGATAAACATCTTACTTTTCAACTGCGTGTTTTGCACACTGCTTGCATGAGATCTCTTTTCTCTCTTTCCCTCGTTGGCTGACTTCGTGCCCTTTTGGCTTGTCCCTTTTTTCTTTTTAAGCCTACTGGTGATTCACTGGAAAAAAATCCATTTAGCCCGTGCGCAGGAATTTATGACCTATTTACAAGTGAACTTCACTGTACTGCCCGTCGGCCAGTCAGCCCCCGAGGTACCCCCGGAGCGCCTTTTAGAAGCCGGGTGACCTCCGCCGCGGTTCCCGGGAGCTCCCCCCAGCCCGCCCGTGTCACCCCTGCCCCTCCGCGCTGCGGGTGCGCCTCGCCGTTCGCCCCGGAGCACGTTCTCCGGGAGGGACCCGTGTGCCTGGGCACGGGCTGCGTGTCCCCAGGGCTCTGAGAAGTCGCTGCGCTGCGGGAGGAACAGTGAGGAGTAACAGCAGCGGAGGGTCGCACCGTGCCCGCTGGGGTGGCCCCAGCCGGTCCGGTCCTGCGCCGATTCTGCTGCGGCCCCGGCGCCGCTCCCGGGGACACCCGCGCCCACGGGGACACCCGCGCCCACGGGCCGGGCCACCCGGCGCGTCCCCGCACCCGCCACAGGGTGGCGCTGCGAGATCTTCATGTCAGCCCCGGTGCCAATGCCTGTGTACGTGCCTGTGCGTGTGACAGCGTCGTTAGGCAGCAAATTAAAACCAGTAGTGCTTTTTTCCATTTTGAAAACAAAGATATAGTAGTCTCCTTTCAAACAGGGCTGGAGTATGGAAACACGGAACCGAGAAGAAAACAGTGCTGCTGCTGCTCCTGCTGCTGCATGTGAGGTGCTGCCATAAATGCCACATTTCAGGAACGCACCCCAGCTTTGTTCCTATGCTGACTATGCATTTAACTAATTTACATACACATATACACCCTCCAGTATACAACTTATATTGCAAAGATCATTTAGAATATGTATTCTAAGTGCCTTTTGAATTCAGAGTTCCTAACAGCCCAGCTCTGGCCAGTGCGCTAAGGCACATCCCTACTGGTGTGTCCCAAAGCACACTCTGCCGGCAGGGCCATGAGGCTGCCAGGTTAGTGCAGCCTTCCTATGCTGTCTCCAGCTCCACATTTCCATTTTCTTTTGGTGAAGCAAATCAGGGAATTTTCTTTGTGTGAAAATGTACCTAGCAAAACCAAACAGTCGGCATTTAACCTGGTTAGCCCCCTGCCTGACTTGCAGCTTGGGTGCCAGCGCTGGCAGGGGAGCAGCAGGGAGCCTGGCATCAGCGTCCCAGCTGCACCTCATGCCCAACTGGTTCGTGCGGTGGCAGAGCTGAAGAAGCTTTCAGACTTGGCCTCCACTAGTTGTACGTTCAACTGGCTCACTTGCCCTTGCAAGCGCTATTTTCTGGTTTGGCGCTGACAGTGAAATGCTGATGGCATAGCTTGCTCCGCGACATTTTTGTCGGGATGCAACACAGCGAAGTATCATCAGGGCTGTATTAATGCCAGGGGCGATGCAGGATCTAAACAACGCATCCTGCTTTGAACTGCTGCTGAAACACACCCCCACACTCAACTCCTTACTGGTACGCGTGCTGGTGAGTTGCACTGACTGCACGGCTGGGTCTCCACAGAAGGGCTGCACAGGTGAGCTCCCGGCAACTGAATGCTGTATTGCCAACTGTGACAATGTCACAGCTACTGTGTTTATACAAGAACCCTTTTTGTCACTAAAGAACTTCACAGTTCAATGGAAGAGCTGAGAATATGAACTCTCTGGCTCAAAAACACAAAGACACATTTAGTTTGTAAATCCATTTTCTCCAGGATAACACTTTGAATGCTGGGGACCTGCTTTATGACTTTTTTTATGATCCTTGGGACTGGCAGCCCTGTTGTTCCTTCCCTTAACGCACCACCGCCGTGGCTGAGCGAGGCAGGGGCTCCGGGTTTGAATGCGGAGAAGCGCCTGGGCATGTGCCGCTCCAAGCTCTGCCGCTCCTGCTCTCATCACGCCTAAGCTCCAAGAGTCGGAACCGGGGCACAGGTAACCTTCACCCATTTGCTCAGGCTGCTGCTGGGGACAGATAGTTTGGCAAACAAAAGCCAAAGGTCCTTCAGGTAGCCGCTATCTGTCAGTGTTGCTACTTCTTTCAGGCTTATGTGCCTGTGTTGAGTAGTCCCAGTAGCCCACTGCCAGGTAAACAAACGGCACAGTTCAGCAGTGCTGCTCGCCGCCTAATAAAGGCTCCACATAAAAACGGTGCAGCACGGGCTCTCTCCCCTTCCCCACAGAGGGCAGTTTTATGTTTCAGATATGATCTGGTACAGAACCAGTCTGTATGTAGCGGGAGTCTGCGCTGGAAGACTTAATGGAGGAAAAATGCATTTTCCGTGGCTGGTAGCAGCCACAGTCACAGCTACATCCGAAAGCGGTGTTACTGTAACACTGCCAGTCTCACACTTCAGCCCCTATCAGTAACATTTCCGAAACCTGGTACTTTTCCTTTGCAGGGTAACTTCAGGTAAATGCTCTTTTTGCCTAAAAATAATATTTTGCTTGTTTTTTGGGACATACCTTTTTCTCCATCTCTTCTAATGGTGTAGTAATAACTGAAAAGTGGACAGAAATGCCTTTTTAGTGGGCTGCATTCCTGTGAGATGTGGCTACACTCTACATCGTCTAAGTAGGACTAAGAAAAACCATCTACCCCTTCACTCTAAACTATACGGAAGCTTTTCCCTTCTTTTCCAGACATGATATAATGTGGGTTGTCTTCTTTGTACATAGAAAACAGTAACACATAGTCATAAAGAGTACGTGTGTGTGCAACTGCATTAACCCTTCAAAATCAAACCTTTGGTGCTACTGCTAATACTCTCACATGTTTCGAGATGCAGTGCAGCGAAGCAGAGACGCTGTGAGATCCCAACTGCACAGACCTCGAGCGTGTCACACGCCTGTAAGGAATTAAGCTTCATGAAAGCCCCGTGGCACAGGGAAGTATTTTGCTTCCCGATGGAGATGGTACATATTTCCATAGCAGGCAGCAGCAGGGCCGGCTGCAGCGGCAGGGCAAGCGGGGAAGCGGGGGGCTCTGCAGCCTGTGACCCACAGCGTGAGCACCCGCTGCCGCAGGCTGGTGTGGGTATGGGTTGTGTGTGGGATGTGTGTGGGGAGCAGGGGGTGTGGGGTGTGTGGGAGCGGGGGTTGTGCATGGGGAGTGGGGGGTGTGGGGTATGCGTGGGGAGCAGGGGGTGTGGGGAGTGTGGGGAGTGGGGGGTGTGGGGAGCGGGGAGGCAGGGCGTGCGGCAGCCTCCCTGCAAGTCACCGTTGGGTGGGGGGTCCCACTGGGCTTCTCACCTCGCAAGCCCGTGTAGAAGCGGTTGTTCTTCTGGACAGTTTGCAATGTGAGAGGCCAGAGCAGCAGCGTGGCGGGGGGCTGGCGTGCAGCTGTCAGGAGCACAGACCGGCCGATGGCACCTGCCCCCTGGGTCAGAAGGTGCAGGCACTGATGGAGACAGACCACAACCGTGGGCAAACACTACCTGTGCCTCTGATGCCTTTAATTACTCGAGCTGGAGCTGGGCTGTCCCCCTTTGGAAGGCACCGCTTTGCAGGCGTGTTCATCCCTGTGCGTACACTTCCAGTGCCTCTCTCCACACGCTGTCCTTAGGCAGGGGCAGTTTGGGGCTGAAGAGGGGAGGGGAAGAGATGGTCAGAACCAGAACCAAAAATATGTGCAGGGAAGAGGAAGATGGGAAGGAGGAAGAAAGAGAAGGGAGGAGGGCAGGAAACACAGAGAGCACAGAGACTTGAGACACCGGCAAGGATCTACAGGGGTGGGAGAGGGTCTTGAAAAGCAACAATAATCAAAGAGCAACAGACCAAGTGGTTTTGCCTGTATACAAGCACATGCTCACACGTATGTCAGAATTGACAGAAAGTGGGTATTAGGAGGAGGAGGAGGGAGGCTATCTCACATTGGCAGAGGGCGTTAAGCCATCTGTGTCTCTCGTGGCTACAAGAAGGCTCCCAATGCCTCCTGCTCTGCACCCAGTGGGAGCCCTGCGGCTCTGGAGGTGCCCGCAGCTGCTCTCCCAGAGCATCCCGCAGTAGCAGCAAGGATGCTGAGCAGCAGGGCAGGCAGCCAGGGTCTATGTGGCCACTGGTGAGCAGGCAGGTCCAGCTGTGCATCGGTGGGAGCTGGGCAGAGCTGAGAATAAATCTCAGATTTCCTGCACCTCGGGTCTATCCACGAGGCCGTCACTTCCCCACGCACTGATCTGACATTACAGAACGTATGGCAATGCAAAGCCACAAAAAAACTAAATTAAGAGAGTAGTGGGCGTTTGACTTGCATGCAATGTTTCCCTTTCACTGCAAATTTCTCATTTACTGTTATTTTTGCATAGGCCCGTGTGACTGAATTCCCATAAAGTGGTCCCCCACACCTTGGGCAGTTATTTATTAGAGCAAGAAGCAGTCACTGGCCCGATCTGTGCCTGGAAATTAGAGAGAGACACAGACCAGGCATCTGAGAAAGATACTGCAGGGAAGGGATATATGAACCACTCTGGCACAATTCAGTTGTTAGGCAAATGATTAAAGCTAAAAAGGAGGAAAAATGAACTGCTTCCCTGGTTGTATATATAAGCTGGACATTTGCAGAGAGTGAGCAATGGAGTGGTTATCAACAATAAAGGAGTAATAAAAAGATAAGATCTTTGCATTCCAATTAAAAGAAAAATCATTGCAACAGGATCAGATGTTTTCCCTGGCAAAGACGCAAAGAATTTCTCTCCAGGAAAGAGACAAATACCTACCTCTTCCCTTTTATCAAGTACTAACCCGTCGGCCTCTGATGGTAACAGGCAGAGAACCAGCACAGGGATTTCTGTTGCAGATGGGAAAGCGCTTCCCCCTACCCCTGTTCAAATCTGAAGAATGATTGGACCGATGAATCAATGGGGTGGAGGGAAACCAAGCTATTAGGAGATTAACATCAGGAGAGACTTTAGAGCAAGATGTCTTTTCTGATGGAACTGTGTAAGAAATTAAAGAAACAAGTATCAGCTTTGCTTCCCCTTCCTGCCACCCCCACATTAGCCACATCTTTGCAAAACACACCATGCAGCAGGTACTGATTCAGTGGCAAGGCTTACTTCTGCGATAAAGATTTTTCTGACTGCGACTTTCAAAGCTCCAAACAATGGAAAAGAAGTATCAGATGAAAAGATCCAATATCTGCAATAAGCAATGCTGAGGTGACATACGTACAAATACTTGTCGATGGAACAAAAGTAGTTTTGCCTTTTCTGTGCTGTTGTTTTCAAGATTGTTCCAAAGTAGCCAGAGTGATGCCTAATGGTTAAGCACACGATTTACTGAAGACCTTTCAGAGGCCACATTCGAGCTTGTCTTCTCTCTGTCAGTGCCAGGCAGGTAGAAAGGTAATCAGAGAGAAAGTTGGTTTCACTGACTAACCTGAAGGATCCATCATGGAGATTGCTGCTGATTACAAAGTCAGGAAATGTCCTTGATTCACCTCCTCAGGAAGCCTGCTAACTGCTCAGCCAAAATTTCAGAAATAATTCGAAAAATAGAAGCGCTTCTTAATTTACTATCAAGTATAGTTCTTAAATCTGATTGTTGCATGAAAATTGTCAAATATGTTTTCAGTGGAAGATTAAGTTTTTAATTTTGTTATGTGTGCAGTGTAGACCTGAAAAGGGTAACTGCTTATCATGGAAAATGTTGACTGTAGCTGAAGAAGAGAATGCCTGAAAACGTAAGGAAACATGCCTGAAAATATAAGGAAATGAAACATGTCAGCCAGCATATTCAAGCCAAAGTTATTTCGTTTGAATCTGGCACAGTGTTACCTCTTAGGAAATGCAGTGCAGTGACTCGGTTTCCCAATTCTCTTCCATAAAGAAGTTTCCCAGTCCGGCTTCACCCCTGCCACGCCGGGGCAGCCGTGCTGGTGCCGGTCCGCTGTGCCGTGCTGGGGGAGGCGATGAGGGGGTTGCTCCTGCTCTGGCAGGTTCGGCTTGGCGCCTGTGATGAGATGCTGCAGTCGCATTTATAGATCACAGTTTTGAAGTTATCGCTCCTCTGCTGAAAGATGTCAGTTTTCCAGTGGGAAATCCATTCTCCAAATTTTCTGACTAGAACTTATGTTTATCAGTCTCCTAATTCCAAAACCTCTTCTCCAGCACTTCCTTTCCTTTGACAATTCACTAATAGCTTCATTCCCTTCCCTATCATTGGCTCATCTTTCTTCTTATGTGCAAGCGTAGATCAGCTGAAACATGTATATCTCTTGTCTCCTTCCAACAGCAATCTGATTCTTTACATTAACCTTAAATTTCAAACATATTGAGGAGAAAAGTAAGAGGCTTTTGTACCTGTCATTTGTTTTAGCACTTGACTCTAAAGCAAAATTCGTTACACTCCCCCACTTTTATGTTTTAGATACATTATAAACAATGTTTTAACAGCATTTGGCAGAACACAATGAGCCAGTGAACAGATCTTCATGATAAATATCCACAGGTTCAAACCTGCAAGCAGTGGGCTGAATTATTGTCTACACCTATTGCATATGTTAAGTATGATGTCTTGGAAGTACTTCAGCAAGTTTCTAATTCTTAGTGGACTTATTCTGTAATCATGGGGGAAAAAAGTACACACAAATATACATATACATATATATAAATAAAATCCAGCTGTTGTTCCAGACAAAGATTCCTCGTGTAGGTACACAAGTGGTGTCTTACACTCACTCCCTGTGGTCAGTGAGTATGATGAATACATCCTTAGTAGCAAGATGACAGTTACTTCCTCATGCCAGGGGAATACCCAGAACAGCATTAATAGATGTCAGTTGCAGGAAAATTGTCTGACCCATTGAACCTTTATGTTTTGCCGAATAGATAGTAGCTATTTGTTTAAACATTTTTAATGTTGCATATATTTCATGAGGTCTGTATGTTAAAAAGTGGGTTTCCAGTACTGCGCAAAGCATTTGTCTAAGTGACCTTTTCTCAGTTATTAAGAGTTCAGGGAACGCCAAGACCCACCTTAAAACAGGCCAACAGCTGAGCTTCTCATGGGTACCTGCTGACCTCGGCATTCCTAATCTAGCCCTGACTTGGAGCCCTTGGAGCCTGACAGCCTCTGAGAGGAGGTACCTGAGCGTGAACCCTCCCTGCCACATTGTTCCATGCCTTTGGCCTCGGACAGGGCGTTGGACTTGGTCTCTTGTGTTCCATGTGACTGCCTGAGCAACCAGGCTGCTGGCTAATATGGGATAGATCTCTCATCGTCTCCTGTGAGGAGTGCTCCACTTAATATCAATAATTAAGTACTTATTTGAGAAGGTATTTGAACTCTGAACTCTGCTGTATTTCCCAACTAATGGGCTAGAGTCAGGGTGTCGTCTCTCTCCCAGCTCTCTTCCCTCCACTTCCATTTCTAGACCAGTAGTAGTTAATAATTTATATGAAATGGAACATTTCCAACAGTAAAGATGGAAAGAAACCGACCCCTTGGTACCTATATCACCCCCAAGTTATGCCACTAAAGAGAGATTTGGGAGAAAGTGTTTGGAAGCAAGAACTATCTTTAGACAGACAAGAGTTTGGATCCACAAAAATTTTTGATCGAGTTGAACATAATACTTTATGGGTCTAATCTTTATCTGCTCTTCCCCATATGGTGAAATTTGGGGAAAATGAGAGAGCCTGAACCATAAGAAAACCTGTTAAAAAATATTACCACAAAAATGCAATACTGAGACACATACTGCAACTCTGTTGACTTTACACTGTCTTTGAAAGATTTTACTAGATCTGCTTCCTTTCGTTCAATTTAAATGTTATATTCCCCTGGTTATTTTTGTTAACTGTGTTTCCCTAATTTTGCTTTTAAATATTAAAAGGTTAAGGTTTCCTTTTTCTGCTTCCCTCCCCCTACCTTTTCTGGTCTAGCATAAATGCCAGCAGGAGAAAATGCACTCTCAGACTTAACTCATCCACTCGCTTTAAATATTCTGCACTAAATTAAGTACAGAAACAGATACATGGTGCTCTGGAAATATGGCTTTAACCAAGAGAATTGTGATAGCTCAGGAAGCTGTGCACTGACAATCAGCAAGAGCTCTATCCTGATGAGTAACGGGGGAGATTTGTCATTGTCTTCTCCCCCTGAAGTATTTACAGATGAACTCTACATTCAGAACCAATTAGGCATCATATACTTTTGCACACAGGCACATTTTCCTGAAAAATATGGGAAGAACAAACTTTTGAGTTAAAAAAAAGAGAAGTTCAGATCAATCACACTTATTTTCATCTTGCTTTAAATGTGCTGTTTCCTTTTTCTCTTTAAATAGTTTTCTGTGTGGTTGCTGAAATGTCTTTGTAAGAGAAGTTACAATACTCAGACAAGGAAAGTCCCTGGTGGTTTTTAAACACCATTTTTATTGAGATTTCTTAATTAAAAAAAGAAAGACCTAATAAGCACATCAGTCATAGAAAACCCATATCATCGTGACTGCCGTTTAAGTTTTATGAAGAGTAACTAAAAGGACATCTATGTCACAGGTTAGTCTACAGAGATGTTTAAGTGGTTTGGGAAGGTACATTCTAAAGAAAACATTTTTATATGCAGAAGAGTTAGGTCTGAAACTGTTCACCAGACAAGAAGATTAGCCATGCAGATGATTATTTAGGTGTGTGGTTTTGCACGGTTTAATGTGCACAGTAATCTTGGGAAACGAAGATACACACATAAACCAGCAAATACATGGATTATCTGCAACAAACATAGGCTTTTCTTCCAAATATTTTCCCCTGTAATGTTAATTTTCTCTAAAAAATCTCCTAATGACAAAAACTGACAGCTCTGAGGACTGACTGTTTGTCTATGCCCAGTACAGGTAGGTACAACACAGATAATGCTATTCGACAATCTCTCTGTATCACCACCTAATTTTCTCAAGAATTTCTGACAGACCCTTGAAAAACACTTTGGAAGAACCAGAAAAGAGATTTTTCCTAGGAAATGCCTTCACAGTATTGCACCAAAACCTCCACAGTGTTGGTGAGTTGCTCCAGGCGTGAGTGCTGGTAGGAGGTGTGCTGCAGGGTGGGCGCGCGCGTTGGGGATCTGGGGTGCGCACCCGTACAAGGTCTCTGGTGTTTGGAGAGCATTATGGAAGTTTGAATACAGATTGAGGTGGGTAGATGAATTCTGTCAAACCATGTTTCCTTCAGGTGGGACAGAAGGTCGGATTATCTAAACTATGCCAGTTGTCGCTTTTTACTGTGCAAAGCTAGACCAGGTTTGCAGGAGGTAACTATGGATTACTTCTGCAATCAGGAAGCAGAAGGTAAAAATAATTCCAGAATTGTCTGGACAAGAGTCAGTGTGTCTTGTGGGCTGCTTTGTTCTCGGACCGCAGCCTAGCACAGAAAAGCTAATGACTGGGATAACCTCAAGACCCAACTTTCGGTAAAGGTAATACCGTATCTATTAGGTAGCTTTTGATGACTGTGAGGTATTGACGACTTGACTGCATCAATTAGCCAGGTCGGACAGGATCGATTCCTCTCTGTAGCATTCCACCACCTGCCCGAGACCCGGCAGTGGGGTCAAGCAGTTGAAGTCAACTGGATAAATCTAAGGAATGGCTTAAGAAGGAGCGTGTGTAAAGGCTGTCATGATGGCATCCCTCCCATTGCAGCTGCTTTGACGCAAAGGGGTTTCCAGGGTTCCAAACAGCCGTCTTTGTCTTGTTTCCCCTGCTACCAATTGGATACGGGAACAAATTTCAGGTACGGTCAGAAACGACTTACTTCAACTTGAGAATGTTGGAAGATACGGCCTTCACATCTCATCGCAGGAGCCCACATCTAGGATTGTTGGTGACTGCCGCAACGCACGGCTCGTGGGTGCCAGCCACGCTCGGGAAGCTGCACTAAGCGGTGGCCGCTGGTGGCATTGCCGGCGAACACAGTTCAGAACCATTTTAGCGTGCAAAGCCGAAAATACTATCGGGCAAACCTGTGGTGTTGCCTGCTGACCTGCCTCTTGCTGCGGAGCTGGCAGACGAGTGCTGGCGCGGTGTCACCCTGAGCAGGCAGGAAGCCCAGGCCATGCGGTTGATTTCCAGGGATTTTTAACTGTGCTTTTTCCACATACATGTACAAGCAGCCCAGATTCCTTTCTCCTTCCCTGTGAACTACTTCAGAGACCAAAGGTATTTAAGTGTGTTGCAGGGCTACTAGGGGTTTACTTTAAGCATATTCAGATACTCTGGAAAGGTTTTATCTACCTAGATGGACAGGATACATTATGATCGTTCTGCTTACTGGACTAGGCTGCTTTCCCCCCCTTAAACTCTTGTTTTTAATTATATTTGAAATAAGCACTCAGAGGCCTTAAGGCATGAATCCCTTCTTTACTAGCCATCATAATTAGTCCTGATTGTTCCTTTTTGTGTCTGTTATGTGACGGAAGCACAGACGCTCAGAACATGTACTGCTATGCGTGATTATGCAGTGTCTTTCCAACACCAGGGAAAAAGCACGGATTCCTCATAGGTTGGCTGATCCAAATATACAGTGTTGTGCCACCAGAAGAAGTACTCTTATTTATTATTAAAAGGCAGCAATGAGGCTGTCTAGGTATTAATTTCATATTCCCCATAATTACCGAGTGCTCACCTCAGCTTGCAAGCAAGGTGGTGAGTCACCTTCCAAACCTTCCTCTTCCTGCCGCTCGACCCCGCGCTGCGTCGCCCTTGGTTCAGCAAGAGAAAATCCACCAGGCAGAGCCGACTTTCAGCAGGGATGACTTAGGCTTCATTTACAATGAGGCTGTGAAATGAAATCATAGCATTTTGTTTTCTCGAGTTCCCCTCAGTCCATTCACAGTGGCCTCCTCCGGTGTGCAAACTAAGTCTGGCTCTTGTGGTTCAGTCGCTTTTCAGCGTGGCTGTAGTTAGCAGTTGGTGGAACACCCAGCACTGTCACTTTGTTTCATAGCTTTGCCATCAGCAAATGACAATTATAAACCAGTTTCTTTAGCTTGTTCCCCAGGTGCCTGCCTGAGACTGGAAACCCAGTGTTTGAATCAGTAATATTTCCTTTTCTAAATTAGCATCCCTAAAAAAAATATAAATAAACAACAAAACCACCACCACAAAACACATAATTTCTGAGCCTGGCTGTCTCAGCTTGCACGCTGCGGTAAAGGACAGCGCTCCATTAGGACTCAGGCAATTCAATAGATCGAGCTAAGCAAGCACCGTACGGCAGCAACAGGAGGTGTGTGTCACTTCATGTGCATTACACAGAGCCTTCATGACAAATCAATCTTCTAAAGCATTTCTAGAGACTGAAAAAAATGTAGTTAATAGGCTTTTGAAGAGCAAATGGAACAAGTATCATCATCTCGTTTCACCTACATTTCGTTGGACCCTACCGCTAAAGCTGAACTTCACTGTTTGCTCGGACTGCTGGGACTCTGTAGTGCCCAGAGATCTCCAAGCACCATCAGAGGAGCAGGTTGCGCTCCACAGCTACCACTGCCAGCTGTTCCCACCTCAGCATTAAAGCACAGTTCCACACCTAAACTTCTCCTGGCCATGGGTGGCCTTGGACCGGGGCGGTGATTCCAGCTGTGTAAGTGCTAACCAGATGCTAACGTAGCTTCTTAAGGCAGGGACCCCTTCTTCATGCAGTGTCAGTGTTGGTGCATCACCAGCCAAGCTGGTGCAGTTTAGATTAATCTCTCCTCCTCCTCTCTGCTTCACTGGTTTGTTACTGATTCATATCTGAGTAACATCGTTGGCAATATGAGGACCCTGTGTCTGCTTCAGTGCAAAAGAAAAAAGCCACCAAGGCTGAACAAGATCCTACCATTAATACTTTCCAGACAGTGCTTTCCAGCGCTGAAATATACACGACTCATCTGCTAGGCCAGCAAAGTTACCTGAACAGGCTGGATTAAAAGAACAAAATAAGAACATAAGCAAAGCAGCATCAGTGGTAGGGGAGTTGTTAAATTATGATTGCTGAATTAATGAAAGCATTAATTCCCTGAACTTATGAAAGGAGGGACATACAACAGACTGACCGTCTCTTCCACTCTACATAATCTCTTCTGCACAAGTGACTCTTCCTCTCACTGTCTGGGGTATCTGTGGGCGTTGGGAAGGGGAGATGTTCAGCCTGCTCTTCTTTTAAGCCCTAGCAGAGGTAGATATAAGATGCTGTAAAGAAAAAAAATAATAATGCAAAGCCCACAGTACATTAAGCACTGCAACAATACTCGGAAATTAAAGATGCCTCCTCAGAGTGTTAACATCTCCTATTTTCTCCCTGCAGCTTCCACACAAAGCCCAGGCAGGCACTGTGCTGCTCTGGGAGCTCCTCCTGCTGCCTTTTTCCTGGGGAGCCCTGTCCTCCTCTGACACAGGGCAACACCAGGGCTTCTCTCCCGGGCCTGGCTGCACAGACTGCCCTGCTGCCTCGCGCCTCTTTATTCTCTCATCTTCAGCAGATAAATTGCCCTCCTCACTTCTTCTTTTTGGGTTTTTTCCAATATTCTTGGTTTTGCTGTTCCAGACAGTACTTCATACTGTGAAATCTCGGCGTGGATGAGGATAGCAGTTCTTTATGATGTCTTTCTGAGTGTCCTTGCACTGAAAAAGTGAATCTCATTTGTGTGTGTTGGTGTAAGAAACATGAATGCAATTTCCTGGAGTTTTGCATGAGACATGTGGGAGCAACAACATACCTTTCATACCCTGCCAACTTGATTTCATAAGGTCTTGGAGAATGTTGACCCTAGGGACGGTTGATAGCCAACTAGTTATTTTGTATGGCCAATATTCGTTATGTGATCTTTACATGAGCAGGTCTGGCTGTACGTTGGGATATGCATGTGCCTGTCCCTCTACCCGTGGCCTCACTTGTTAGATCAATAAGGCAAGCTCACTATACCACATCCTGGCTTTGGAGACAGTTTTGTAGCAGTTGTCCGGCAGAGTAAAAGGGCCAATTCTTAAATGAATTACTGCTTGTTTAGAGGGCCTAATAAGTTTAACCAGGGCTCTTCCCCTTCCCGCAGTATCAGAAAACAAAAATTACTGGGTGCTAGGCAGCAAATGCTGCTGTTGGCATATTTATAAGCAATGCCAAAGTTAGATGGAAAGTAATAGGTTCTGTTTAATGTGTGTCCCCTCCTCCTGTCCCCAAATATTCAACGCTTTACCATTAACAGAGTATACATTCTTACAGCATCCTTGTTAGGCATGTGGGTGGACAAACATTGTTATCCTTACATCACAGAATGAATGAAGTGAGGCAGACTGGTCTCTAAGGTTATGTCTATACCAATCACCCTATTAGTGTAGACAGAATAACTAGTATACAATAACTCTAAATTAATAGCAAATAATAATAAATTTGGCCATTGCCCATTTCCTGACACCAGAATGACTGGCACAACATATTTTGTGTCCGTACAGGCAGGGAAAGGCTTCAGCCAAAACGGGGTGGCTGCTTTCAGGCTGCCTGCAGGGAATGATCCCTTGCCTGTATTCGCACCCAAAAGGATGCCTAGGAATTGTCTAGGAGAATGTTCGTTGGCCTGGGTCAAAATGCGCCATGAATAATTTCACAGGATGCCTTGGCCCATAGCTCATGAGTGCAGACGTAACCGAAGGATTTTACCTAATGGCATGCAACAGCTATATTGCTGTAATTAATTTTGGCATCATCTTTTGCTTTTGTGAAAACTGACTTTTGCTTCTTCTGCCTCTGTTGCTCTCCTCCTCTTCCAGCTGTCTTGGGTGTCTTGCCACTGGGGGACAGGTCTCCAGAGCAAACAAGCATGTTTCTTTCCTACCGACTCACTTCTAAGGAGGCAAAGAGCCTTGGCAACAATTTGGCATTTCGCAGATTTTTCTGCAAATGTCTAAGTTAGGATTAACTGGAGTTCCTGTTTAAGGACTAGATTCTGTCACCTATACTGTCTTGAAGTGACACCCGTGTGTAATGCTCTGTTGAAAGCAATAAGGCAAGACACTGCTCATCATTAGAAAGGAAAGAAGATTTTGACCATGAAGTGTTATGTTACACAGGAAAATAAAAAGACAGGCAAAATTCGATACAAAGCAAAAGTGACACACCATACATCTGCCACCATCTCTGCAAAAGGCTCAATTTTGAGCAACTGGAAACGGGTGCAGCTCTGCCAACTGGTGCAGCCCTGTATCGAATGTGTAGGAATCCTACAACATGGTTATTATAAGGGAGCTTAATATCCTTCGTTACAGAAAGTATGTGTAATATGGGCCAAATTAATCTCTGGCTCAGTTCTACCCAATGCATTAAAATCCCTTGGTTTATTAATTAGTCCCAGAGCTAAATATTTTTCCACCATTCTGTCTACCACTGTTGAAGCAGCAAGATTTTCATTAATTTTCATGCAACACAGCAAATTGCTTCCTAGAATCTAAATCCCCATTTATCTTGTAAAAGTTAGGGGCCTTTGATGAATATGGGAGTTGAGCCAACACTAGTGGGACATTATATTCCAAAAAAGCTGCCTGTAACATAAGATGCGCATTTCTATACACAACCCATCTACTGCTGTGGGCAACATACGAGTCTGTTAGAGTGGACTTAATATTTTATTTTCTGAGTGTCTCTTCTAACTGGCTGGAACAATAGCAGCAACCTGCTATCGAGACCCAAATGCAATCTCTGTGCATCCGTCCTGCAGACGGGGAAGATGAAACAGAACATTCACTGGCTGTGCGTGGTGGGAGGCAGAATCCCTTTGGTGGTGGGGTGTGAGGGAAGGGGAAGAGATTGTAGGTGCACACAAACAGCCAGAGCAAACTCATCGCAGCTGCAGAAAAATGAAATGCCACTTGTCTTGTCTCCAGAATGTCTAACATCACTTCAGGGCACTTACTAGCTGTCACTCACACGTGCTGCAGTTCAGAAGGTGGCTGTACATTTTAATTTCCATCCCACAATCTGTGATCCACCTAAAAATAAAATAAAATAAAAATCCTTCTAAATGGAACTTGCTATGCTTTTTCACAGTCTTGTCACCTCAAGATTAGCCTCCTGTAATATGCTTTGCTTTAGGCTATCACTTGAGATCATTCAGAGTCTGAAGCAAGTCAGGAATGCAGCAGTCACATATTAATCAGATCTTAAGTTGGCAGCACGTAACCCCAGTGCTCTGCGAGCAGCATCGGCTGCCAGCGGGATGCCAGGTATTGGTGCTGACCTTTAAATCTCTGGGCGCAGGCTGTGTCCCCAGACACGCTACCAGGCGGCCACCAGCGGGGCATGTGGGTGCGAGCCCCGCTGATGGCCACGATGGCCAGCGGGGACAGCTGGCCGAAGCTGTTGGGCTCAGCGCTTCGCTGCACGAACCTGCCAGGTGTGCTGCTGGAGCTCCTAGATTTTTCTGAAGAATTTGGAGAAAGGTGATCTGAGAGATGAACTGCCTTTTCTCTTTTCTGAGCTGATTCCAAAGCTTAGTATAGGCATACCCGGTTTCACCACACTTTATAAATAAACCCGCAATATCTGAGATAGATTAAAATACGCTTGCAGTTAGCACCTGAGATGCAGGCTCACTGTACTTGCAGGCTTGACATACCTGTCTAAACAGAACCTCTGTTTTACCTTACAAAGTACTAAAGAGCAAATCTAATTACTGTGCTTCAATGAGAAATTCTGTATCAAGTCAACGGGACACAAGAGACAAGCGCAGAGTGCCTGTTCTAAACCTGGCCTGTGGAAAAACAGGACCTAAGCTAGTTAACGTAAAGTCCAGCTATAATGCGGTGTTTTCTTTCGAGTGCTAGAAATGGCTGAATGTTCAAGCATCTGTAAGTTGGCAGTAAATGAACTGTGTAAATGACCCCGGCTATAATACTGGGTTTTACCATCCACAGTGCTAATAGAAAACACACTGATGCATATTACTGAATGAGGGTCCTGAATATGAAGCGACAGAGTTAAGAACAGTTCTTAGGCCATTGCACAAGGCAGGAATGGATAGCGATAATGGAGATTTCTGTCCCCTGAAAGGGGCTTCTCTGCAGTGACAGGTGACATGCAGCAGCAGTTGCATGCTGAAGCATGCATGGCAACCTAGTTCTGGCGTGCAGCTGTAACAAAATCCCATTTGTAATGAAGCAGGATTGAAGTGTGAAATTATTTCACAAGATCTTTGGATGGTTTGGAGGAGATGGTTCCCATCATCTCAGGCTGTATGTTGAGAAAGCTCAGGAACAATGCAGCCCTTGTTCTGCCCTGAGTGACTGTCGTGTCTATAAGAAAATAATGATGTATTCTCTCTAAAGGGGAACCACCGGTGTTCCTTGCAGCACTCTGAGGCTTTGTGAAGATGCTATAATTTGATAATTTTTGTGCTTACGTGTTCATAGCAGCATACACGGCTATGTTAAAGACACACTTTAAAACACTAGAATGTGTTAATGATTTTTAAAATTCCTGCTTAGCAAATAGTTATGCAATCACATATGAGCATGCATTTGTGAAGATATATATTTCTAGAGAGAGTGGGCAACTATGATATTTGAAAATAAATCCATACACAGGTAGTTTTACCAGTGACTACCTGTTCTATTAGAAGTTGTGTCATTCAAAAGAAGTTGATGGCAGTGATACCGGTGCCCAGCAGAGCTCCTTCTAGTTTACTATATTGATCTACTTAATATTTTTCCACATTATACATACCCAGCCTGAAAGACTGCTTGGCTGGTGAATAGTCTCTCCATTACAGAAAATAATAAGCAAGTATCACTGACTGTATCCCCTGGTCCTTAGTGTTTGTCCGAATGGCTCTCACAGTTATCTCTCTGTCAGAAGTAAAAGATCCATTATCAGCTTTTACTCTTTTGTCTGGTTGCCCTGTGGGATTATTTGGATAGGTAAAAAGTGCAGAAACAAGTAAAAAATCTAGCTTGTTGTGATGCAGAACAAGAGAATAAAGAAGTGAAAAAATGCAAAAAGTTAGGGTCTGTGTGACCTCTCCTCCTCCTAACACCACTGGGAACTGAGAGCGCTCTGCACCTTGCAGGATGAGGTCCTGTGACAGAGCTTGCCTCTGCAATAATTTGTGTGAAAGCTGCCCACCCACACATCTCAAATCTGATCAAGTGCGAAATGCATCTTTCAAACAGAACAGTGTTTTACTGCAAACAGAAAAAGGTTCTTTCTTTGCAGATCGAATCACTGCTCAACTATGGGCAAAATTGTGAAATTTCTCAGTTTTAGACTGCAGCCTAATTTTTTACAGAGATGTTTCCGCTATTTTTGTAGCTATGGAAACAGCCTTTTGTTTCTTTAGAAATAGGCCAAGAATTAGGGGCCAGGCCACAAAATATTTTGTTTTATTACAAAACCACCAAAACGTGATTTCTCACCAGTTTAACTGGCAGTGAGAATATTCCACACAGCAGTACCATGTACTGTGCTCTCCTGGGGAAGCTCAGCAACAGTAACTTTGGCTGAGAGTTAGGTCTATTTTTGGAAGCTTCAAAAGTATCTAGGGAAAGTACTTTTCACTTTTATTCATATAAACAGTATCTCTATTTATTAAAAAAGTGAGAAATGGCTTCTCTTCAACTTCAAATGGCTTTGACAATAAAATTCTGCTTATATCAAGGTCTTGGGAGACACATGAAGCCTTCTGACAAATGGGGTGTTGGGATGATTAAGAGATGACTTGAAGACTCAGGAAGAGATGCTGCAGCCTCCTGCCCCTGGAGCACGGTGAAATAAAGGTGAGTTCACTCAGATCCTAGCTCTGTGTCGCCTACCTGTTTAATCTCTCATGTGCCTGCCTAGGGATGGACTACGGTGAACTTGTATAGCCTTTTCCATCTTAAATTACTAAAAGGCTAAGTAAACCTGCTGTGAGAAGAAGGAAGAACCTATGTAAATGTTTAGGTTCCTAAGTACAGGTTTAAATCTTATTGAAGTCCATAGAATTTAAAGTACGTGCTTAAATGTTTTGCTGAATAGGGATATGTTGCTGAATCGTGGCCAAGACTTCTGAAGTTGACATACTGTTCCTCATGAAATTACTGATGTGCTCAGTATCAACCCTGCACTTAAATGCATTGTTAAAGGGGAACAGGCTTTTGCAGGGCTTCTGTTTGTTCTCTACAAGAGCATCTGGCTGATCAGGGATTCAGAATAAAGTTGATGAGTAAAACTGATAGAAAATAAAAAGCCTAACCAGAGCAGGAAATTGTGGGATGAGCCAGGGCAAGAATTTTCTAGACAACTAAGCTGCTATTGACAACTTAGAGTTGTTCAGTACACTCTGCTGTGCTGTTTCCTCTCGTTTGGAAATTTGTTTTCCAGCAAACAAAAAAGAGATCAGGAATTTTATTGGAAATGTATCATCTTCATTGTTATAAATCAGGGGTCCTCAAACTACAGCCTGTGGGCTGGATACAGCCCCCCAGGGTCCTCAATCCGGCCCCCGGTATTTACAGAACCCTCCCGCCTCCCCACCAGGGGTTGGGGGGGGAAACCAAGCAGCCACAGATGACTGCCTGCCACCTCATCTGCACGCCGGCCCCCTGTTTAAAAGGTTTGAGGACCCCTGTTATACATTGTCTGATTTCCTTCCATTTGTGTCCGTCACCTGAGGATATGCCCAAATGTTTACATCGGCAGCAGGCTAAAACTCATGGTGTGAACAGGAAACAAAGGAGTTTAACACTGTCTGTCACTGCATAATAATTTCCAGTACCCTTTTCTAACTTTCTTTTTCTGTCTTCCACCACTTTGCAACAAACCCTCCGGTCCAGCCATGTGTCAAACCTGCAATGTACCCTGATGCTCCTGCAGCAAACTGCGGGTCAACGTATCTGTTTGCAGTTAAGCATATATATGCTGACAGGATTTGCTGGTTGTGGCTGGAGTGATCAGCAGTGATGAGATTAAACCAAAATTTTTGAACAAAACATCGATGAGACTTTAGACATCAAAGATAGTCTTAAACAACTGCCTCTGAACTTCAAAGAAGATCAGGTTTAGGTTCAAACATTGCACCCTATAGCTGTTCAAATGAAAATCCACAGTGAGGTTTGTGCCTGTCGTTCCTTATCGGAAACACGAGCCTCAACAGTGTGGCAGCATGCCTTCCCCTTCTGTGGCACGGCATTATCCTTTGCCCTCGGTTTCTCTCCTTCTTGGCATTGGTGGCTTCCTGGAGGTCAGACACCAAGAAAAAATTGTTGGGCGTCGATTTCTGAATCCCAGCCATTCTTACGTGTGCAGGTAAGTAGAGAGCAAACCCCCAAGTTAAAGCATTAAGTAAACAACACACTGAGGAGCGCTGGGGGGTTGCTGCTGCCGGCCGCCCTGCTCCTGCCGAGTGCCACCGCAGCCACCGCTGCCACGGTCCCCACTCGCCCCCTGGCCCGCAGTGCTTCTGAAAAAGAGGAATGGGAAAAATGCTCTTCAAATGACGGCAAGCCAAGCCGTTGTCCGCTGGGTAAAACATGAGGCTCCATCTGATCCCTCTTTTCATTGCGCCCAGCTCTGTGCTAGAGTGCTTTTTGTTGCTTTCAGTAGCTTTCCTTTGCCAACAAATAACAGGCGTTAAGGATAGAAAACAATAAAATTACGTGAGGAGAGAACAACAATCAGTACACAAAGATAAACATCAGCAATAAGCACTTTCAGCTGCCAGCCCTACAACATGTATAAATACAGAGGGGTGGGGGGAGGGGAGGGAACAGCAGCAGTGAGTGCAGATCCAAGGGACGGTGTTCAGGCTCCTGGCAGGGCCTGGGGAAAGCCCACATGGTTCAAGAGTACTGGAACTACAAATAGTTTAGGCAGGAGAGCCCACCGCTCCCAAATGCCACATGACTGCATGTCCCCTTGGCTTCCTGCAGCTGAAAATTGAGCTGTAGGGTTAATGTGGTGTGTCCAACAGCCAGGAAGCAAAGGTGGCATACGTGCCAGAAAACTGACCCTCTGAGAGCAAAAGAGGAAAAAAAGATATTTTTTTCCTTTCTCTATGATATTGAAGTTTAGTCTACAAATAGAATAGCATGGTTTGTGTTTATAGGGGAAGAGGAGCTTTGCTAGGTACTTGCTAGAGACGTTTTTCACTGTCTAGTATTCATTTCTAGATGGCAGGTCTCAGCTTTGCCATTCTCCTCCCAGTCTCAATGCTGCCCAGCCCAAATCGCAAGTTGCTATTATTTTGTGAAGGACAACTTTGAATCTGGTTAAAAGAATGTCACCTCTTGCCACAGACTGCTTGGAGGAAAGCAGAGCTTTCTGCCTGGCGCTGCTTTGAGTCCTGGGGTGTCGGAGGTGGTCCAGCAGGGGGGACCGTGATGGGCTGGGTGCAGGTGAATGGTGAGGGGCACACGCCGTGTTCGGTTTCCCAAGTGGCTCTGTGGCTGGCAGCCAGGTGGCCCCTGCAGCCAGAAGCAGAGCCTCTGCACTACTTCTACATTCTCCTTTTCTTTTTTTCTCTTACCTGCTGACATTAAAACTGCAGACCGTTTCAGCTGAACTTTACACACATAGGAAGTGCGGCTGGCAACAGATATTCTCTGGGGTACAAAACCCTACAAACAACTGCTCTCAGAAGTAAAAGTTTTAAAACACTGGTGTTTTAACTGCTTCCCTGCTAGTAAAACCGATGGGCATTCAGTTTCTAATACCACTCTCCCCTCCTTTCTTCCAAAGTTTCAGCCCAGGCGCCATGCTACCATTTTGCAGCTGCCAAAGACCATTTTGAACTGCTGAATTTATTAAAAGGATTAAGTGAAGTAGCTACTACAATGAGAAGCCATTTGATTTAGTGTCCAAGGAGCTCCTTTCCAGGCAGATACAGGCTTGGTGTCAGTGGAGGGGCACTGCGGCTGCACAAGTCAGCTGTGCTCAGCCACGAGGACCACTGCAGGTGGGGTGGGGCAGACACGGAGATCCTATTGCCCTCAAACACACCAAATAGGTATTTCCTATTTTCCCAACATCTGTGAAACTCAGAGGAAAAACTGATGAACCATCATCCATGTGACAGGGGATTTGTCATGTGCAGACTGTGACTTTAGGTACAACTTGCATGGAACAACAGGAGGGTTTCATCTGATTCAAGGAATCACGTGCTATGGAAAAGCATTACAGATTCTCCAAGTCAGAGCCATCCTCCCCCATCTCAGATTGTTGCTTTGATAAAGAGGGATGGATACAAACCTTGGAACAAACAAAACCTACTATTTACTTTAAGGAATACTAATATGAAATGGATAAAATACCTCCTGATTATATTCAAGGACTGTCATAATGAGAAAATATTTTCAGCTTTGATTAAATAGAAATGGTGCTTTTCAGTGCTTGAGGCAGACACAAGTAAGCTTGCACAGCAGCAAATCGGATAGCAGTTTTAAAATACCTTAAATGTGGTCATTGTTGTCTGTAGAGCTCCTTTGAATATGTTTCTTTATGTCTGAAATGAGGCTTTTATAGATTTTTTCTTTTTTTCCTATTGTTTTTCCAATTTTTACCAATTCTATTTTCAAGCAGAGAGCTCGGAGAAGTGACTTGTTTAGAGTCACATAATAGATTAGTGGCAGAGATGTAGAAAAAACATCCCAGTCCACTGATCTCCAGGCCTAAACCACCTTTCTTGGTCACTCCTTGGTGGTGTTACAGCCTCCTAGCTTGTGCATTTTGCCTGTTTTTCTCCAACGCTTTGTACTAAAGTTACACTAAGCACTGAGGAACAAAACCAGAAGTTACTTCACATATTGATTTGTCTTTTTAAACTTGAAATTGCTTTAGTCAACTCTTCAGAATGTCTATTGTTTCTTTCTTAGCCTACTGACGAGATTTTTCATCTAATCCAGTCTCCCAGTTTTAGCAGAAGCCAGTGGCAAAAGCAATACCAATGTTAAATGGATTGTTATAAACTGCAGGATGCAGTTCTATTCCTGCACAAAAAACTGCCCATCACTTAACCTCTCTGTGGCTGCCTGGTGTAGTACAGCAACACCTGAGCTAGCTTTAAATTAGCTAGGTGTGACAGCATTAGCACTTGAACTGCAACAGCACGGGGCTCAGCACCGGCTGGGAAGATTATGTTCAGTATTGCATGGAGCTCTCAATACTTGCAGTGAAAGAAACAGCAAAGTAGTATCTCCATGTTATAAAACACTGTCCTCAAAATCTCATTGTACTTAGTTCTGCTAGACAAAACTGCTGGATGCATACATCGCATTCGTTTCCTTTTTGCATCTGGAAATGGTGAAGTTAGTACAGTGACAAACTGGCCGTGAAACCGATAGTCTGGGGCTGCAGAAAGCCAGCATGCACCGCCCTTTCTTTCAGGTCATAATTAGTATGAGACTCTAGGACAAGCCCGTACTGAGTAATGCACATGTGAGGATGCTGAAAATACTCAGCTCTGCCTCGTCCTTTGCTCTGCACCCATGTTGAGCGTCACTCAGCTTAACCATATGGAGCCCAACCCAAAGCCCTTTATTGCCAGGCAGCAGGAATGACCCCCACACAAGGAATCTCATCAAAATTTTCAAGCATCAGATTAACATTCAGTTTGATGCTCCCTTAGCTGTATTTTGCATTTTTTTCTTTTCTTTAGGGAGAGGCAGGATGTCCACAAGCAGGCTTAGTCCACCTTCAAGAATCAAAGAGAAACCAGCACAAGGTTTAGCAACCACCTCAAGAAGAAAGACCAACAGTAGCCCATGTTTGATAGTCTCCTTGCACACTCTAATATGTCTTCTATAGCATATCAGGATGATTAATGAAATCTAAGCATGGCTGGCTGTCAATAGACCATTTGTAAACAAGTTAACAATAGCTTCAGTTTTCCCAAGTGAACTTTTAAATAAATGACTCCTCCTTTCAGTGAAATAAGTAAATAAACAAACCGAGCTGACAATAGGCATCTTTTTGAAACACAGGATGGAAAAGAGGATTACATTTTTGTCAGATACACTTTTTGCCACTGGGAGGGAAAGCAGAATCTCTCTTTCTCTCTGCCAAAATACCCTGTTTAAATGCTGCTGAGATGCATGATTTAACAAAGTTGTTTCATCCCCATCAGGGAAAACTCTTATCTGTACTGGAGGTCATAGTAACTCCTTGAAAAGAAAATAGACATAATGTTTTCAAGCTGTGAGAAAACACATCTAGTAATTTTTTACTGGCTCATCAAGACAGTTTAATACTGAGGTGATAATGAAATGACCTCATAACTCTTGCTCTTGGGTTATGACAGGCCAGTCTGGTAAATTGAATAGTTCTGCTATCACATGGGAAACAAGTCCTGCTTTATATTAGCTGGAAAGAAACACTATTATTAGTGTTCAAAGTAGCTGCAGTTCTACAGCAAGCAGCATATCTCCAGCCATAATGCTTTCCAGCAGAAGACGCAGCCTTGGTGAGTCCTTCCCTCTGGCCTTCTAGGTGGTCTTTCCTACAGCGCTAACGATAGGTCTGTCAGGGTGATTTATGGCGTTTGTCCATGCCTCTGCGTTCTTTGCTCCTCAGCTTTGGGTCAGCTCTGCTCTCCAGCGCTCTGTGGTTGTTCTTCACACATATTCAATAATCGCACAGACCAAGACTTTGTTTTTCTACATTTGTGTTTTCTTTCATTCTGCCTGTCTGAGAGTTTTCAGTAACACTCACCGCCACAGGATTCTGCTTTTATTTCATCTCTCAGCAAAGCTTGAGCTAATCTGCTGCCACCAACGGTCCTCTCTGCTGCCTCGTAATTACAAGCGTGCACGCAAACACAAACTAGAAGTATACAGTCACATTACTGCTAGTTCTGGGTCCTTGTACCTCTCATGCTTGATCCACATCCCATTAAAAATCAGTAGCAAGTTCACCATAAATGTCAACAGGAGTTTTAACAAGCCCACTTTATCTAATGCGGGGATGGACTGAATTCTCCTGTGCGGCACACAGAAGGAAATACTACAGCACATAAAGCCCACTTCCATGCTTCTCCTTGCATGCAGTCACACTAACGTGAAGTGTTGGTTACCAGTTTTTGAGAGAAAAACACTGAGCAGGGCTGTGGCAGGAAGAAACTCTCTGCTCTGCATTCCTGGGGCACTTTGGTCACCTCATCAGAGCGCAAGCGAAATGCCTCCGGGATTGAGGTTGCACACTGTTCCAGAAGGCAGGAGCAGCAGCAAGTAAAACGTGTGACAGAGCCTGAGACTCCTCGGGATGACAACCTCCTCAGGTACTTGTCTCGCTAATAATAAATCACACATCACTTGCTGCATAGATGCCAAATAGGGCACCACCCATTCTTTTCTATTTAGCAACTGTTTCTATACAGTGCTGATTTACCTGATCACAGTTCCAACAACCAAAGCATCTCTGAGATCAATACTTTTAATAGGATCGGTAAAATTTTGGAGGTCTACCTAAGGTGTTCTGAAGTATTTCCATTGAAAAATATATAAAAATATGAATTCCAGTGAAGGAACAGGCAGATAAAAGAAACTCAGACCACTGTGTTAGTTTTAATTAAATGGGAGGAAGAAAGGGCTGTTGTATGTGTTTTACACACATGGGATAAAACCCTACAGCTTTTCTGTACGTAAAAATTCATCTCAGGCCAATGTGAGTTTTGCCTTAGTTGCAGAATCAAGCCCATATTTACATTTCTTTGCATGCCTGAGCCTATATTTCATGATTAAATAAAGTTCCACTGATTATGAAGAATGGAAGCTCTGTCCAAGTCGGAAGCTTCCAGTCCCCAGTGGTTTACCCAGACTGTGGTTTGTCCCCATCGTTTTAGAAGAGTAATCATTTTGAAAAGCAGCAACCATGAAAACAAGCAAATGATAAAACAAACAAACAAAAATTAGACGAGGATGCAACTTTCACAGTGTTTTATCAAAGATGTTTCACCACCGCCTGAGAGTCATGGTCTGCAAGAAATGACACCGAAGTTGCCAGTGGAGCACAAAGCGCAGCTCATCAAATTATGAGCTAAAATTTCCAGGAAGTGTCTGTGATTTGTTTCATATTTTAACTTGGGCTGCAGGAGAGACAGCAGGAAGTTTAGTTAATTTGAACAGGAGAAAGCTATTTCTTATCAGTAAAAAACCTAGAAGATACTGTATTTTCTAAAATTTTTGAGATGTCATAAGACACAAGGAACAAACTGAGGTAAGGCATCTCTTGCAGTGGGAGTGTGATAGGGGTAAATGTAGCTGGCTGAGGTAACCCAATGTGAAAACGTTGATTTGGGACCCCAAAGCTGATGGGATTTTTCTCTTAGTCTGGGCTTGACTGACAACAGACACCAGAACTTTTCGCTGAGAGATCCCACCTCAGTTTGTGCCTTTTCCTTACATAATCACATTCTTGTCCTAGAGCCGGGAGATGTCAATCCTTCCCTCCTACGAGGTCTAGCTGTGCCAGAGACCCTGGATAGTCTTCCTACAGCTGGGAACCAGAGACACTCCCTCATCCCAACACTCTCTGCATCTCATAATAAACATCTCCTGGCTGGACCCAGGAAGACGACAGGAGAAGCAGGGGGTTCTCCTGTGGAGGACTAGCCAGGTCTGAGCCTGATTGCTAGCGGCTAGAGGAACATTATAAGGGGCACTAAGTTTTTTTGTAGACCTGCTCAGGTGCCACATTAAACCTTAAGCCCTAACTTCAGTTTTCTTCCATTTGGGCTCAATTAGGGAGTGCAGTTGCTCTCAAGTGGGGGTAGCAGGCTGAAAAATCAAGGACATTTATCTCAGAATTTTCATATAGTTTTCTGTTCAGGAGACGCAACAGATTCGGATGCCCCGAAGGGTTGACCTCGCTGAAACAATGTGCTTGAGCATTGCTGTGACCCTGTATTTACTAAGCTTTGCTAGCATTTTGGAGGTGAGAGTGTCTCTTGGCACTGCTGGAATGAGAGACTTCTGCAGGATGGTGGGAAGAAGCACAACAAGGAGGCAACATCCTCTCCCTAGCAGGGATCACCAGGAACAGCATCATTTTGGTTTACAGAAGTCTTTTGGAATATATGGGGGGTGGTGGCGGTTTCTAGCTGACAATGTCAGTCATCCAGCTCAGATGCTGACCTTGAACATCAGGAATGGCAGATCACTGCTTTGATCCTGTGATCGAGGCTTTGGATAAGCTCCTTCTAAAAACACCCCCAGAGAGACAGAAACTGAATAAAGCTACTGGGTTGAGTAGCACTTACTGTGCTACCTAGAAGCCCTAAACTCTAAACAGTGATGGACTGCGGAGTAACATTACTTGACCTTAAACTTTATGCCCCTGCCTTTTGGAAATCTCCTTTGCTTAAATAATAATAGTTCGGTTGGGGGAGCTCACACGATTTAAAAACCTACCTAAATACAAGTGACATCAAGCTGTCACAGAAAGTGATGGAGTACAGTGGCAGGGGACAGGATTTTCTCTAGCAAAGTCTTAAAATGGCTGAAACACCTGAGTGACATCTGTTCTGCTGCCAGTGAACCGGTGTGGGAAGTACTTGATGGTCCCACAGCCTTAGCAATGCATATAGCCAAACCTGCCTGCTGGGAGGGAGCAAAGGGGGCATCAACGAAGAGGGCAGGAAAGCTGTGCTGGTCCCTTCCAGCAGCCACCACCGTGGGAACACCTGGCTCCAAGCAGGGTTTGGGCAGGGTAATGTGAGGTAAAGGTGAGAGCAGGAATGAAGAGCAGCCTACAGCAAAGGCTTGGAAGGTGCAAGAGATCAGGGGATGGTTTGGGAGAGACAGACTGAAAATGTATATGGATGGTCCAGCCGGATTTGTCCACATGGAGGGGTTCAATCACATATCTCTAGTGAGACTGCTGAAGCTGCAGGCCCTTTTCTGCACACCTCTCAGGCACTGCAGTCCAGACAGCACACGGCGCTGCTTGTTTCCTTTTAGCCGGCTGCTGCTGTGAGACGCTATGCCACCCCAGTGAGACCCACGCTGCTGAGCTCTGGGCTGCGTGCCTCGCTAGTGGCGTGTGAGGTCTTACACCAGCACCAGAGCTGTTCCACCCCGGCAGGCTGGACCCACACAGGTGACGTACCGCTTCCAAGCCCCAGTGATGTCACTGGGCAGACTAAAAGCAGAATGTGGTTTGCAAGCATGGGACCTGCTCACTTTCCCTGTACATCAACATGAAAACTACCATCAACTCGTATTTGCAGTATCTGAACCGTAACAACCTGCTGAACTCTGTATAATCAGCTCATGGCAATGAAAGTCTTGTTCAGCACATCTGGAAAACACTTCACTGGAGCAGTTTGGTAGCACTCCATAATCTCATTGAGCCCGATTCCCTACGTTTGCTCCTGTGGTCAGTTGGAAAACACTGAATGTGGGGGAAAAGGCACTTTTTTCTTTTCTTGTGCCTAATGTACCATTGCATTTAACTTATCACCTTATTTTAAGGAGAACCGTGCTCCAGATGAGATTGGCGCTTGGGACTCTAAGTCCCCACTTAGGGCTGGAGGAGCTTCTTATAACTACCATGGAGGCTAAATTACCTGCTGTTTTCAGAGAAGCAGGTGCCTGCAAGCACTCCTCTGTGCACAAGAGAGAGAGGTTACTGAGAGGACAAGTAATAATAATGGAACTACTTGTGGGCTGCATCTGGCATATGGAGTCATATGAAGTTTTTTGTTCTGCACCTTTCTGATTTCCAGGCAGCAATAGCATTTTCTTCTCTACAAGCAAATAATAGTAACAAAACAAATAAACAAACAAAATTTAAAAGTTTTCTATACAATACAGATGTTATTTTTCTGCTTATAGAACAGATACAGCTCTGTTTGTGTGGAGCGTAGCAGGTCATGAGTAAACAAGCTGCATGAGTGCACAGAAGTGCTGTCTATCATGGCCTGAGAGAAAGCTGCCAAGTGTTTATCTTCCTTCAAGTGACACTACTCTCCAAGAACCAACTGAAAAACATACAATACTTAGAGTGGAGTGAGGGAAGAAAATGCATTTGCTATTTGAAGAAAGTAGTTTAGACTGGCTGTGAAAGGTGTCCAAATGAAAGGGAGCTTGTAATGAGTTATCAGGTTTCCATTGAGCTCTTAACACTCTGAAAAAATGTTTGAGGATGCACAGGGTTATGGCTATGCAAGACATTCGCTATGGAAGAATTTTAAGCCTCCTGGAATACCAAAATCTCATTGGGAACTAAAAGTCCCAGTGTCCAAGTTCCTTGTTGTGGTGCCTGCTTTGGGCTGGGTAGTAGAGAATAATTTACAGTCCATTCCAAAACTGCTGAGTCTAGACCATGACTTAAGGGGAGTCTGCGTGGAAACACTAGCCAGCCCTGGCTGTGTTCCTATTCGGGATGGAAGAAAGGAAAGCTGTACGAATCCAAGAGACTGAATAAAGGTTTCCCTCTAACGTGCATTTTTGCAGTATGTCAAGGGTCTGAGTGACTCATACCATTCAGCGTTTGCCATACCAGCAGATAAGCCAGGCTGTTTGCACCAAGACCTTAAACGTGAACGGCAGGGGTCCTACACCCTGTCTGCATCTGGCATGAGCATTGCCATAGGTCAGAAAACACTGAACTGAGCCTGATCACACTGAACACTGAATGGCTCCAGCTGTGGCCATGAGCAAGTCTACCCGCTCACTGAAGTTTCCTGGAATAAATGCTGGTTGAGAAAGCAACTGTGCTTTCAGAAATACTTGATCTTCTTTGTTATGCTTTGCTTTTTATGGTTTTGTTAATGGTCAGAGGAACAATTAAATAAGATCAGAAATGTAAGGTTAAGTGAGGATGTGAAAAGAAGGAGGCTCCAGCAGAGGAGGAGGGGAGTATTGATTTCTGTGGCTTGTCACAATGTGAGGAGGGGTCACAATGAGTCACCTTGTTGTCTATGGACCATAATGAGTGCAACGGGAAAACAACCCTGGGAGAATACCCAGGAGTCAATAAGAAAAAAGAGGAGACATTAAGATCAAAGGCAAGGATGGTACCAAAGTAGAGATGGAAAGAACGGATGTGGAAACATGAGAAGTAAAGAAGAAAGGGGAAAAATGAAGTGGCAGCACTGCAGAAGCAGTAAACTAAGGACAGGATTTTCAAAAGCGCCTCACTGTCCTAAAAAATTGTAATTACTTTCCCACTGATGCTGGCAACAAAAGTAGAGGTGGCAGAGTCAGGCTAGCAATGAGCACTTTAAAAAAAAAATCTCACCTTACAATTACATTGCTTTCTTACAACTGCTGCTGCAACAATGATGTCAAGTAATACTCATGGCTACTATATTACAGCCAGTGCCCACTTAGATGTTCTGGAAAACTTCAGATGTCTGTGGCGTTAAGACACCCAGCAGCAATTACAAGGCAGGAACTTTCTGAGGCCCTCAGAGGCTGGTTAGAAAACTCACTTGTTTTAAATAATGTAAAAATATACATTATTGTGGAGCTTAGAAAAATCTGTTTCTCAGAATAATTAAAATGAGATCACTAAAAGTCAAATTGCATTTCCAAACAGCTTAGGCTTCTATGTGCTCTTTCATTATTCTGGTTTCCAAAGTGCAGCACTCGGGAAAAGTGCCAAGGTTGTGTCTCCACGGACTGGGCTTCTCCCTGTTTATCAGAGGCGGATCAGAGAGCAGGGAGTGGCACCGCGTGTCCCAGCGCTGCCCTGCCAGCGAGCCCCAGCCCTGACCTGGAGGGACCATCGCTGGGCGTGAGAAGGCAGCTCAGGCTCCACACCTTCGAGACCTTTCGCATCTTTGCTGAGCCTAATAAGAAAGAAGCCAGTACTGCTGGTGATGTTTGTGATGCGTCCTTTTATCCACAGGAGACTATTGCTGTTCATTTCATTTCACATTCTGCATTGATGATTGAATAAATAGCTAATGGCAATTCTTTTGGTCACTACTACCTCGAACTGGGTTCGTTCCAGTGGTTTAGCATCTCACTTTTTATCTCTGAACTCAAACATGCAGCAAGGGATTTAGGGTCCTAAGACATAATTCATTTGCATTTCCACAGGGATCAAATTTGAAGTCTAACAGATGAAATATTTACTGCTTGGACACATTGGAAAGCTCAGATCTTTATGCTTATTAGTTCAGAGTGCAATAATTATTAGCTAGAGAGAAGGCTATCTCTGCAATCAAAAAGAAAACTAAATAAAACCCACCTACACAGATTTCTCACACTGGGCTCCGGGCATGACTCACTGGTTATGTATTAGGCGCTGTGGGTGGGTACTCTAATTTGTATGTGTTCCATTGTTTAGATGTGTTTTGTACAGGCTAATTCTGATTTTTTGTTTTGGCAAAATCTCACACAAAAAAACCCCAAACCCACCACCCTCCTGGGTCACAGCCATGAAACGCAGCCGCGTGAGCTCGCCTGCCTCCCTTGGGGTGGGCTGCGCCGGGAGAGGGGTCAGCGCTCGTGGGGGCTGCCGGGAGCAGGCGCCCCGCCAGCAGCCACAGCCACTACCTGCCCACCGACGAGCTTTTGCAACGTCATACCTGCTGCGCGGAGAATCATTTTGCGTGCTTTCCGGGCCACTTTTTCAAGACCAGAAAATATTTTTTTGTGCTTTAAAGCATTCACGGGAGAAATAACTTGTCCTGTAGTTTGCAATGCATTTCTGAGCTCAGTCTAACACACCAACGGACAAGAACATATCAAAAGCTAAATGGAGAAGACTTTTAACACTGAAGAAAAAGAGCAACCTTCCAAAATACTGTAATGCCAGTGCATGCCTAAGCACAAAAAGAAAAGGATTAGAAAAAGTCATGAGAAAATTATTAGAGCTGAAAGTATTTTCTTGGCATCAGACCATCAATAACCATCCTCATTTGTGGAGCATAAATTATAACTAGGAATTCAAATGCTAATTGTATAAATTATACAATATATGCATTACAAATATATAAATATATTTTTCTATTAATAGTAAGATTGTTTACATGGCACTTGTCAACATGAAGTGAGAGAGGCCAATAGAAGAGCATGAAGAATGAAGTGTGATGACGACTAGAAAAATATTGTGATGTATCTAGGAGGCTGGCTAGAGCTGCTAACCATTTTAGTCACTCGGGAAAAACGTAAGGCTCTCTCCTGCTTTCACCTTAAGATGTGTCTCCGTGACAGCCTAATGCATGTCTCCAAAAGCATTCTCAGGAAGGTTCTCCTGGCTATGCTGTGAAGCTTGGCAGGCCCTGTCAGCTGTGTTAACTACCATGGTGATCACCGTCGAGGAGCAAGCCTACAGTGGGCACAATGGACACCGCGATACTGTGGTAGCTATCACACCATCCCTGGATGACAAGGAAGGAAAAGGTCTGCTTCATTCCAAGAGTTTGTGCACTTTCTACAGATGGATGGGCTATTAAAACATAAGCAAAGAGACCAGAGGAGTCCTCCAGAGCCTCCTGAAGAACAGAAGGAGCTGGCAGAAAACCACAGGTGTGAAGTGACGCCGTCACAGAGCATCTTAAGGCCCAGATGACTCCGACCCACCTGCCCTTCGCTGCCTCTCTGGGCTTCCCACACCTCTGTAACTTGGCATCCTCCTGGATCCTTCAAACTTTCTGGACATGCCACAGCTGCAGCTGACCTCACTGGCATCCCTGACAGTATCGATGCCCAGCTTTGTGGAAGGCAGAGGCTAAATCAAAATCCTAAGCCTTTATATTCCACAGCTAATAGAAGGAGGTACTCAACACACCGACATTTCTTGCTCCGCTTGTTTACTTCACTCATAAAATATGCAACTTTCTTGACCTTAAGTACACTCCTTAGGAGTGTTCAGGCTGAAAGGGTCTCCACACCAGCCAAAAATAAGCATGGATGACCTTAATAACTGCTTTCCTTCAATCACAAGGGAAACACCAATGTTACAGCATTGTGTGCATCACTTTTCCTTAATGCCTACATTTGCGGTGAAAAAAACATGTGCAAGTTAACCCTTTTGCTGCTGTTACCAATGCAAAAGCTTACAGATTTGAGCAGGATCCTTAACAGCCTTTCAGGTTTGTTTTCAAGGGGATGTTTTTGAGATAACACAGTCATTCAAATTTTCCACCACATCACAAAATGACACTCATGCCTGTTCCCACTATTTCTTTAAATATAAAACAGCCCTCAACTTTCCAGCACCAGTTTCCTGTTTAACAAGTATTTAAATGAAAGGCTGGGTAGGCTTTACCAAGCACACTTGGCAACAGTAGAGGCACACAGCTCGGTGTCTAAGCAGCAAACAGCACTTGTGGGTGCCGGTGAGGCAAACAGCAGGTAGCCAGGGCGGGGTGACGCTCCTGTCCCATGTCCCATGAGTGCTGCAGATGGGGCTCGCTGGCAGGTTGTCTGCAAGAAAACAAAGTGCAAAAGCATAAGAGACTATATGGCCTGAAATGAGCCTGGGAGAGGAACAGCAGACTTCCTCCTCACTCTTTTTGAAACACACAGCTAAAGAAAGAAGCTGCCTCATTGCTCAGACACCACGAAGTAGCTGAGTTGGAATAAAATGCTGTCCTTTATCTTGCTGCTCTCTATTACCTGGGGGCATTGGCTTTGGAACCAGCCCCTGAACTGCACTAGATGGGCAGGCAGAGGTGAACCACAGGCCAAAAGGGACAATAAATTTCGGGTTGTCAGGGTGAGAGTTTTCCATGTTTTCCCCTGTTATATCCAGTATGATTTCTGTGAAGTCTATGAAATTATGCCAGATTCAAAGAGGTGCAACTGACAGCAGTATTTCATCTTTATTACTTAATACTGATTCTTCTTAATTAATTCATTATGCCAGGACCAAAAGCATGCTACGTGCCTATAACATTCTCATTTACTTCTCTATTCCTTATAATTTTATTTCATACTGCAAAAACATTTTCTGTAATTGGACCTCTGGATACCTATTGACTTTCCATAAAACTGGCTGAAAACTACCATTCTGTTCTTATATTTTCATTGATATTTATTCAACTGTAAGTTCCTTAATGTTTTAATTGGTTGCAGCGGCTCACATATAAATTAACGGCTCTCAGGCAGAAAACATTCTTCCAATGATATATCAAGGAAGTTACCGCACTGGGATGAGATCAGCAGCCTTGTTAGAGGTGTATGGAATTCAATTAAAGGCAAAATATGTAGCACTGTACTAATTGTCTGTATTGCAGGGAAAGAGCACAGCATCATTTGATGTAAATAAAAAGAGTAGTAAAGCAGCAAAAAAAGAACGGTCCAAATTAAGATAGTGTCAGAATTTCTGGATCTGAAGTGAGATGCAGCATGATGCTAATGCTAAGTAGGTATGGTCAATTCTTGCATTCATGACTACAGAGGCTGCACAGCTCACCAGCTAAACGATTTGCCATTCAACGTCCCAGAAGGCAGAGTGAGATTTTTATTCCATATCACTGTAATGAACTTAGGCTGCTGAGAAATAAAGGGATATATCTGGGAAAGCAGCCATTGATTCTGGCTGTCCCCGGGGGTGGTTTGATGTTTTGTTGGTCAGGTATTAGCAGTTTTGGGTGCTAAGAGATGCTCTTTAAGTTGCTGGAAGTAAACCATGTGAGATACTAAAAACCAAATGAGACTCCAGAACTCTTGACCACATGGTTTGAACTTGCAGGATAGCAGAAACTATGAGTGGACTTGTCTTTAGCTCATTTTGCTGTTAGAGGGGACTGGGGACAGTTTAAAGTCAAGCTGCAGTAAGTTCCTTACCACTGGTTGCACAGACCTAGAAATAAAATTCCGATTGCCAACAGCCTTACCATGCCATTCAAAATGTTTTTGTGCCAAAGTGTCTGTGTAGCTGTCTGATTAAAACACATTAGAACCTTTGTGCGAGGGGAACCCTCCCAATCTTTAAAGGTGTATTTTTAAAATCACTCTTGCTCCCTGCTTTAAGTTTCCATGGGCTGAGTGTTGCTCCTGGCTTGGCTTATCATGGGAGGCTTCCTGTGAAAACTTGTAGCCTTGATGGTTCAGAAGATGGAAACTCTGTGTAACAGGGCACCAGAATTCACATTTCACAGAGGGTTTTGCTGGGGAGATTGATTGACGTATATGAATCCACTGTCTCATGCCTCTCAATCAAGAAGGACTTGCTTCCAACCCATAAAACAGAAATAAAGTGCGCAGTTGCCAATGAAACAGTTTTGTTGATTCAAACATGACAGGTAACTTAGATTAAATTGCTCATTATGGTTTGAAGGATGTATTGTGGTAATACCTTTAAACTCACTGAATTGTTGATAAACTTTGAGGTTAAGAAGTTCACTATTATCTCATGCGCTATGAAGAGGGAGAAAGTGCACTGATGGAGACCTGCTGGCCTCATTACAGTGCCGCAGGGTGAGCCTGCCTTCCCTGGGGTGCTGTTAAAGCTCACTGGTCTGTTCAATTCGTGTGGAGGTTGCAGCGCCGCCATGATCCCCTGTGCCATGCCGCTGCTGCTGGGGACGCGGAGGCCTGGCTCAGCGTGAGGCCGTGCGCTGCTTCAGCTGCCCTGCTGCAGAAGGGATGCCAAGGAGAGGCTGCTGGGGAAAGTGCCCTGAAAGATTTGCTGTCTGTGGTTAAAAAAAAATAGCAGTAATGATCACTTTTGGAGCTCTGGCAGTGAGTGCCAAGTTATACTCCCTTTTAGGTAGTAAGTTTTAACCAATAAATGATGACAGATACCTAAAAGAGAGAGATGGAAACCACACAATTTTGATAATGAACCCTTCTTGCTCTTGCTCTCAGATCAGCTCTTCTGGAAACAGTGTTACAGAGGTTTTGGCTACCCATTCAAACCCACCGTTTTAAACAAAACCATTTCCTCGCACAAGGCACCAGCAGCTCATACCCAGAGCCATTTGGCCAGTAACTTGAGACTGTGATTAAGAGCACCTTGGTCACAGCTCCTGGGCTAACTGCAGCTCTTGCCCTTCCTGCCTTCCAGCTGCATCTGCTCAGCCCTCACCTCACACGTGCTCCCTTGGGGTGGCATGAGGCAAGGCCACGGCTTGTGCCCCTTGCTCATTGTGTGTGACTGCCTAAGTAGCCTGACTTGCCTCTGTGGTTTTAGGTGCTGTGGCAATGGCAGTCAGGAAATCAAACTGATTTTCTAAGCCAGAGTTATTAAAAAACAAAACAAAAACATGAGAGAGAAAAAGCAATATGTAACAATATATCAGTACAGTCTACATGCACACCTGCCTTTTCCTGGAGCTTTATCATTCCCTAGAGATGGCCCCAAATCTCTCTGCAAGATGTCCCTCTAAAACTCCTCTGCAGCTGCCTCCACCTCCATCTCATAAAAGATGTTAGCTGAGTATTCAGCAATCTTCCAAAATCTAGGTTTTCAACTAGGCAATGCATGTCATGCTTTTTCATTGGAATCAAAAAAACATGATACAGCTCTCCAGCTTTGCTGACTGCCCTTTCAAGCAGAAGCTAGTGTTTGCATGTTTGGAGATGGCATATGGGATCCCCAAGCACTTTCTCAGCAGCCCCCATTGCATTCGGTAGCACGTAGGCATAAAAAAAAAAAAAGAGCCCTGATAACTTCTATGATATGTTGAATCCAGCTCATGGATAAATTACATAAATTATTATAGAACATAATGTTGATCATTACACACCAGTTTCATACTTGCTGGAACACCCCTTTGGACAGGAGATCCTGAAAAGATGCTAAGATTGTTAACTAAGGCATTAAAGACCATGTGGAATTACAGACAGCAAAAGAAAATCAAACTGGCAAAAGTATGTGGGTTTAGAGAAGTGTTGCAATTTGAGTCCAGATCAGTTTGCCTCACTCACACAGGGCACCAATTGTCACAGCACAAGCAAAACTAGTAAGCTGCAAAAAGGCTTTACCGTTGGCCAGATTCTACTGTCCATGCTATGTTTCTACCCTCTCCAAGCCAGACCACACTGCTCCTTGTCTCTGTTACAGATGGTTTCTTCCTTCTCTAGGCTCCTCCTCTATTCAGCCTCCCTCTCTCGTAATCCTTAGAGGTATTTAACTATGTAGCGGAAAGAGCTACAGCTGCACATCATCCATGTCCATCAAGCCACTGCCGTTGAAGCAAGGCCACAGCTGCATGTTATCAACGCTAATCAACCCTCTGCCTTCACTCCTCTACAGAGAAGGAAAATGTGAAGACGAGCACCAGTACAACTAGGAAAGTTACTGACATAGGGAATTTGAAATCTACCTTCATCACTTGCAATGATGCTGCCAGTGAAATTGTATTGACTTGCATAATTAGACAGCAGATTTTCTATTGGTACATCAGAACAATAAAGTATTAGGTTGTTTCATTTTTTTCTCAAGTAAATCAGAAGCTTGTGATTCACTACCAACAAATTTAAGCTATTTGCTTTTGCCTGCCATATGAAAGAGATCATCTGTCTTAATGAACCAAAAGCAATCCACATAAAATCTTGAAAATACCAATGGCAATAGCAGCAGCATGCCCTTGCATGGTACTAAATGAATGAAGAAATCATCTGCTTGAGCAGAAAGTCTGCAGATCAGCACGCTTGATAGCTCTACACACAAGCCTTGGCTATCTGTGCACACTTGCTCTGGCAGACTCAGGGGGCCTCAGCAGGTGGCCCTGCTAGATGGCCCCTGGCTATTTAGAGGTCCTGTCTAACAGAAAAGGAACATGAGAAGCAGTTTCTGAAATGACAACTGCGCCCAGTGTCTCTGGCCTTTCCCGTTTCTCCATGTAGTCTACAGGTTCACAGTATTACAGCTTTTTTGATGCTTTTCTCCCCTTTGTTGCATCAGAAATAAAAGCAACACGGCAAAATGGGAGACCGGGCTGCAGAAAAAGGGCTGAGAAGGAAAGGAAGCCAAAGGGAAATGCACGAGCCTTTCCCTGTATTATTCAGTTTGGTAACACCAACATCACAAGTAAAGCATACTCAGAAAGTGATGCCATTTGTAAGTCGACCACTTCCCTTTACATTTGTCACCTGTGGTATTTCTAGTCTTAGTCAGGCGGCTTTTGGGAAATGTTTCAGTTTTTTCAAAGGCTGTTGTGTTTTGCTCGCTGGGCATGTACAGTACCTTCCTCCTTGCCTTGCTCCTGGTAAGCCTGTGTGTTTCCCTCGTTCATGACAAAGGTAGGAAGGAGCCTGCTCAGGGACTGGGCTGTCCCTCTGACGTGCCAGTGCCACAAACCCTTTTCCCCACGAGCTGGCTTCCAGAGAGCAGCTCTCTGCCAAGCCATTCGCTATGGCCACATGCTGCCACTGGAGTTTAATTATACCCTTCATCACACAAAAGCAGCTAATTCATGCTATAAATCATATCCCGACATGCAAACTTCTGGCGTCTCATTTTGTTCGCCTGAAACTATTTAATGCAGCTGACTTTGAGGTGAGGAACTCTTTTATGTTGTTGATATTTAAAGAAAGATTAATAGATTATTTGTTACTGGTTTAATAAATGCACTCCACAAACTGCAATCAACTGTCTCCTATTCATTTCATGGCTCCTAATTGGCTCAGGGTACAGGTTCTATTTCCAGTCTGAAGTGCCAAGCTTATGTTATTAAAACATAATTAACTTAATGTAATTGTTTTGAATTATTACATCTCCATTAAGTAGGACATAGTTAAAACAAATAAAAACATCCCTTGATCAGCACTTATTCTCTAACCAATTATGGAAATGACCACAGGAAAAAAAACCCACAACAAACCAAACCCCACACATCAAATTAGGTTGCTTTCCTCATATGAATTAATCATAGTCTTAATACCTGCATTGGGGCTTTACTTAAAAATGATTTTTTCATGTACAATTTATGCATCACTCCACAAGCTTCAAAATATACAAAATTTGCTGTTTTAGAGGCAGGAGTTCAGGGTCTGCCCCTTTTTCACAAAGCTTTGATAGGCTAGACTGAACAAAGCAGAGGTCTCATATTTTTGTGTCACCGAACTCCAGGCTCAGACCAATATCATAAGCCTCAAATACGTGAAGAGTATTCCGCAAGGAGAGTTGAAGTATTTCAGTACATCAGGGTTTCCAAAAGCCAAAACTGGTTCCAAATGTGTATTTTGCAGTTTTCTCCTATCTTTAATGATGTACTTGCAGAGGCAAAATCTTTAAAGGATTGGCAGGAAGGAGGAAGAAGAGAAGATGATCAACTAGGCTGAGCTTGAGATGTTTAAAAATTGGCTTGCAGTGGTGCAGTTTGAACTAATTTCTAATTTCCAGGAAACTTCTCTGACCAAATTCAGGTGCTTTACATAAATTCCACCTTCCAGTTAGGCTGTATTTGAAGGCCTGGATGAATTTTCACTTGCATAAAACTTCAGGAGTAGGATTCACAAGCCAGCCTGTCTTATTCCCACGATTGATCCAGATTACTGAGACTTACAGTGCTCTTGGTTTCTTTGGGTAGAGACACCCATCCAAAGAGAGGGGGAACCTTCACTTTAAACCATTATTTTTTACTGTCATTTTATTGCAACCCTTGCTCTTTTTCACCCCCAAAGCTACAGAAGCAAATTAATTTTAGTCTTCCTATACCCCATATGGAACAAGCTCTCCCAGGATCACACCAGTGGTCAATGGCATTTCTAGTGTTAGGTGGGTTCTCCACATGCAGAGTCAGTAAGTGTTGGGCCAGAAAAGTAGACTTGTCAGAAAGAAATCTTCTCTGAACAGCACTGCATGTTCAGGGGATCTGAGAGTAGCCTGATATGGCTTGCACTCTTCCATAGGGACACCAAACAGGGCTCCCAATTCCAGCCTAGCTTTCTCTCCCCAGGTCCTCTGCCCACACTGAAGATGGCACGAGGTAGGACTGCTGCAAAGCTGGGGTGTATGAAGCAATGTAAATTGTAATGATTTCAAGACTGCCAGTGCTCCTGATTTAACTACAAATATCTCAGTATTCATTTCTTTAATTAAAACTCCAGGTCCTGGATTAACATCTGCTTGCAGCCCTCATGGGTATGGAGAAAAGCTTTGAACACTGATCTGAGCTCCACCTAAAAGTAAAAAGTGAAATAATTTTAAAAAGCAAATAAAAATAAACCCATGTTTGTTTTTATTAAATTTCATGATCATTAAGTCAGTCCCATGATTTTTCAAGACCTGATTCATGTGTTTTGAACGTGAGGGTGTAGCCAAAGAACAACTATGAATTAGGTCTCCCAGCTTGTGCAGCCTGCCGAGCTGTGTAACAAACTCAGCTGCGCAGCCCCTGTGCACATCTGGGAGGCCGAGGGGTGACTCCGTAGCTTAGGACAGAGCCACAAGAATTACCCAGAGACCAGAAAAGGAAGGGCAGAAAAGGAGGGGTCTGTGCTTAACCCAAGTTACAAGAGCAGCCTCTTTGGCAAGGACTGCAGTGGCAGGGTGCTCCCTGGATGGCACGTGCTCAGCATGGTGCAGTCTTGGAAGGGTCCTTTGTCAAGTGCGTTTGCAGGACCGAAAGGGTTAGGGGTAGTGCTCTGCGCTCCCCGCTGCCGCAGCAGGGGATTTCCAGGGTGCCTCCTTGCCATCCCCACAGGCATCCCAGAGACAGCGTGGTCAGGAACTGCAGCTGCCCCAGCACCAGACACATAGCTCTTGCAATGCAAGAATGCATTTCCATATTCATGCACCTCTCTATTAAGTTACTACCACTAAGAAAGCAGAAAGATTAAATCTTGGTCTGGTTTGTGAATCACAGTTTTGTTTTTCTAATCAGCTGAGGGGTTTTGTTTCTTCATTCTCTAATCCTTGCCTAGTTGTTTGTCTGCTTTGGTCTCCTGGTTTAGCTTCTCAGTTGCCAATAGTTTCGGCCTTGTAGCTAAGGAATGGTCTTTCTAACTCAGCATGTATATGAGCCTGTCCCTCGAGTGAGGCTGCTCAACACTACCGTAATACCAACAGATCTAGTACTCTGTGTTCTGCAAACTGCAGTCCAATTTTATAGCTGCAAGAATCAAAGTGTCCTTTAATACGGGGGATTGGTGTCACCTCACAAGAAAAGTAGCTCTAGCCTTAGACACTCAAGAGCTAGCCATCAGCAGTGGCATTCTCATGTCCTCTCATGGCAAGCGATGTTGCCCCTTATGGCTGCAGCCTGGAGCCCTTTTCTGCCCTGAATGAGCATGTATCAGAAGGAACAACATATAATTAGCCACATCATAGCAGAGGGGCTATGGTACCCTGGCAAAGGTGGCAGCTGGCAGCAAATGACCTCCAAAACACTTTGTAAGCTTCTTCCCACCCTAATTTTGAGTGGCCGTGGGGAAAGAGGTTGGCCTGGAGAAAGATGTGGGCTCAACAACCCGGCCTGGGTGATCTATGGCGGCTCGCTGGCCTGTGGTTTGGCATGCCCACCACGTGTTTTAGCACTTATATTTTCAGGAAGCTCTTCAAAGCTTTTAAGGAAGAGTTAATGGACTGCCAGAAGGGAGTTTCTAATGCCATTATCTGTCTACTCATTCACACCCTCTTATTTTCCCTTTCTCCTTGCCTGCCCACAGAGGTGCGGGATGCTGGCCGGCACAGAGAGCAGCAAGCGGCAGGAGCCCTGCAGCCAGCCGGGTGGTGGAGTCACCCCTTACGGGGAGGTGAACATCAAAGAGGGGTTGATGGGCTCAGGGAAGACCTGTGGGCTTTGTGCCGGCTGCAGCGCAAGGGCTGTGGTAGGGCAGTGGAGGGAAGCAGCAGGCAACGCAGCAGTGAAAGTGGCACCAGGACTGGGTGAGGCGGGGGCTGTCTGCCGAACACAGATGGCTTCAACAGGGTGGCCAGAGAGGACTAAGTAAAAATCTATGGGAAAGGCTTGTAGCCCCTTGCTAAAAACCTTGCAGTGCTATACTCTACCTAGATGGGCATAAAAATGCCAGTTGTTAAACGGGCTGTAAAGCCTTGGGCTCAACTGGAGCTTTCTGTGCGGTCACCAGTGATACCTGGAAGAACGGTGAACTTGTATGCGTGCTTTGTGAGATACATGGATAGCTGCACTTCTAAGGTGTAAATATTGTAACTGCAGGGCCCTTAGTACTCTCTGGGAAAGTGCATCTCTCACTGGCTCTACCTGACCAAACCAACTAACTGAACTTTTTGCAGAAAGCAGAGTGTGGTCACTTTGGCTTTGGACCCCACGGCATCTGAGTGACCTTCTGCCAGCGGGGCAGTGAGGAGCGCTCAAGAGAGCTGGGGCTGCTAAACAACAAAGGCAGCAAAATCTGGTGTAAATTCTGCTTAGAACAAAAACGACAAAAAATGTGACCCCAGACAAATTCCTCAGATAGCTGCAAGGCTGGGTGACTTTCAGAGGGGAATACATGGAGACACTGGCAGAAGAGAGGTGTGAAATGGTGCTTCCTTCCTCTTGTAGCAAGGAGATCAGCAACAAACCCAGGGAGCTGAAACAGCAGATATTTTTTATGTCAGTGTAAGTAAAACATAACATGATGAAATGCAGAGAATCTTCTAGAGGATTTAGATGAAAAATAAAAGTTTCAGCCTTGTGGAGATATGGCAACAGATCAGCAGGCTCCAGTGCAATAGTAAGAAGTCCCCTTTAAATGAGGGCAAGACAGTTACAGTTAGTTATCTCTTTTCAGCACCTTTTGATAAAAAAAATCAGAAGGTAGCCCTAAATCAAAGGATGAAAGTGTTCAAAGGAACAGGAACAGTCTGTATCCTCACATGTGCTGCCCAGAAACTCCATAGTCAGACGAGAAACACCATTTGGGCTATTCGAACAGTCTATGCATTTGCTCACTTGCAGAAAACAGAAGAAAGAAGAAAAATATCGAATATGCCAGTTAATCATCATGACATTTTGTTTTAACTTGAACAGCTTTAATTTGGTTTCTGTAAATGAAAATAAAATTTCAGAAGAGGGGTAACTGAGGCTGACATTTGCCTCATGTATGTATGTAAACATGGTTTACATTGCCATTTGGTTACACTACAGGCAACCCTTTCGATAGCAGAGGTGAGGTACCTGACATTGGGTTTATTTTTTCATTCAGGGGGAGGGAGCTTTGAGAATTTTGGTTGCACAGCTGCTGAGAGAGTGATTTCAATGTTTGGGACTGAGTACTCAGTTAATGCTCTTCTGCACAACCACGGCTCTACCTGCTGGCTCATGAGACTGATGGTCAGTGGGTGCGGTGCAGGTTGACGGGAGAGGAGACGAGTACTGAAGGGCAGGCGGAGGCTTTGCAGCCCTGCTGCTGGGGCACTGGCCGACCCGTCTGACGTGGAACCCCATCTTCATTAAGGGAAATCTATCCTGATTAGACTACTCTGCCAGTTAAAGAAACGGCTTATCCCCTGCGTGCACCTCAGAGACAGCCTTCCAGATTATTTCTTCTATCTGTCCTACATGCAGCAACAATGACTATTTTTCCAAAGAAGCTGTAAAATCGTACACTTCATAAAGACCCATATCACTCTTGAACAGGGATGGTAAAATCTTCGCCAAGGTATATACAAATAGCCTAGCACCTTTTCTGACATCCATTATCCACACTGACCAGTCAGAGTAACCCCTCCAGAAGCAGGCCAACAATAACATAAGGAGGTTATTAAATATTATTCATTACCTTCAGTGGAACAAAATAGAAGCCTAATTCATAGTCTTGGTTCCAAGAAAACATTTGATAGGATCCCAAGGGATTTTTTTGTTCTTTACTTTAGAAGTTTTTAATTTTGGCTCTGAGTTTAGATCATGGATAAAAATGTTTTTCCAGCAAACTATGCCTTGGTGATAATGATTTGAAATCCCTCCCACCTTACCTCTTGATTTAAGAGGAATGAGGCAAGCATGCCTCCTCTCCTTATGCTATGTGTACCATCTGAGTAATGCTCACCAGGTCATGAGTGAGTAACTGGGAGGCAGCAATACCAGAACTTGTTCTTTCAGGGTGCCTTGGAAAACTAACTCAGCTCTTCCCAAAGCATTTGCCACTTACCCCTGTCACAGCTAGGACTCAAAACCAATCTACCATAAGTCAGTGGCCATTTCTATTGGCCCATTTTATTAAAAGTATATATATAATCAGTGAATCCTTTGGCGAAATGGGTTTGAAATATTTTAGTATAAAGACTCTAGTAGAACTATGTCCTATTTTTCAAGAAAATATACCAACCCTGTTAAAAAAATATCACTGAATGTAGTCATCTGGCAGAAACTTTTGGCCTTATATACTTCTCAAACCCAAGCACTTTTTTTAACCCTTGCTCCTTCACTCCTTCAAAACCACAGATAGAACTATGAAACAAAGCAGAGATTTTCTGTGGAAAGCCAACCACTGAGATAAAGCATACTCAAAGGAACAACCTTTTCTACTTTCTCATTCAGTAAAGAAAAAAAAAAAGGGAAAGAAGAAGAAGAAATGAGCCAAGGCCATTTTGGGTGGTAAAACCCTGCCTTCCAAGTAATATCTTGCACTTTCCATTACCAGTATTTTCCTGTTCTAAAATAAAATGCCCCTGCTTACTTGTGAAAACCCAAGAAAAATGACTAGGAGACTGATGAAGAGTTTGATCCTGCTAATGAAAATCAACAGCAGCAGCTCACAGGAATAAAGCTCCTTAGTGGCAGGATGTGTGCCGGCACAGCCCTCGCTTACTGCACCTTGCACCTGGAAGCCACGGCTCCCACTTCACGCTGAAATGATCCTTGGCTTGCTTATACTTTCCTTTTAAACACCACCAAAACAAAAAATGTTAAGGTATATAAGTGCTAATGGAGCCCATCAGCTACAATCAAAAGAAAACACAGGCTTTTCTCAGCTGGCATTCTTCACCTCAGTAATATTTTTAAGAACAATAGGGGAATGCATGTCCTCAAGACATGTTGCCTGATGTCTTGAGGACATTTGCAGCATTATTTCTGGGGCCCAAGTTCCCCACAAGTGGTGCAATGGAGGCCTGGAGCTGTTGGTCTCATCACCCCTCTGGAAACCAGTGGAGTTACAGGAAAGGATTGAAGACAGAAAGCTGTCTTGGAGCCTATGCGCTAACTGTAAGGCTAGCTCCGTCCCGGCTGGCTGTATGTTTCCATTACTGGAAACAGGTACCAAATTGACACTTGAGGAAACCTGAGCCATCTCATGCTGCTTCTTAATCAATTTGTATCAGTTATGCAAACACTAAATATGGGTGAGATGAATGATCCAGCGCACGACTTCAGGCCTGAGTGGTCATGATCGAGGCACCATTTCATTACCTATTAACTTGATTTTTATGATCCTGGAAAGTATTTATACATGAAATTATTGATATAATTGATTCTTTCTAAGGCTCACTGGTTAACATATGTTGACATACTCCAACAGTGACAGAATAAATACGTACATTGAGAGATTTCAGAGGATGAAGAGACAGAAGCACTATCTTCTTAGCTCTTGGCTTGGTAATCAATATGGCTGGATGTAACATTTCCAGTACTACAACATGGTTTAGTCTCCAAAGCCTGTTAAACAAGAAATGTTCAAAACTGGTGCAGAATCAGGTAATTTATTTTAACTGACTAAATATCAGGCACCACGTTTTAATCTGGCAGTTTAGGCTGTGTCCTTATGCAATTGCAGAGACATTCTTGAAAAGGATATACTGCCTAGTGTGACTCACTTCAGCATCATAAAGTGGGCTCTTGAACTGGGAGCCTGAAACTGCTACCCCGGTGTCTGAGCTGGGGGGAACCCTGTCCTCTGCTGCCTGCAAGGCCATGTCTGGAGTCAGAGCCGTACCCTTCGATCTGCCTAGCCTGGAGTCCAGCAGCAGGGAATTGATGGCAGCAGGTAGCTCCCCATCGTCTGACTGACAATGCGTGCGCGGCTGACAGCCCACATCCTTACAGCTGCTGGGATATCCACTACTCCAAAGACAACTTGTCTATACACTGGAATTATCTGTGATTATCCGTTACAGGGCCTGTTTAATTTTACTTTCTGGACCCCTGTCTATGGCTTTAGTGGTGTGATGACCAGGAAAGAGATAGGGTTTTGTTGAGCCTAATTATGAATGGGATTAACTGGTAAGCAGAAACTGTAACTGGCAAGATTTCAGATATAAAAGCAAGGGAACTACAGCTTTACTGAAAGCAACAGTTAACTGATCAGTTTTGGTTTTTTAATTACTGAAAGTAACATAACTCTAAAAGGGGATATCCTGTCAAATTCTAAGAGACAAATTACCTTAATTTTTAACAGCTAAATACAGGAAACCTGAAGTGCTCTCTGTAATTCCACTGATGGAACCACTTCATGGAAATAAAACTGTATAAAACTATGTTTCTAATGCCCTGAGGTTATCTGCAGCAGCAGCCTTTGCACACACTGCAGATAGCTCCACTCTATGGAAGCGTATCAGCAGAAGCAGCAGTCCAGATGACCTGTGTCTTAGCAGGACATTAATAGGAAGCAGATACTAAATCTGTGTGTGTGTTGGGGGAAGGATGTATTATTGGCTTTAACAAAGTTTCAAAGACCAAAGTTTCACCTCACCAATCAGATGAAGGGAGTGGGCAATTTCCCTTTGGAAACCTTCTGTGATCTGCTTAGTCACTTGATGCAGACAGCAGTCAGACCTGTTCAAAAGAGTGTTAGAGAGGAGAATGGAAAAAGGCAAAATCAAGAAGGGGGAGAAAAACAGTAAGCATTTTTGTTAAAGATCAGAATGTAAAGGAGTTGGGGAGGGGATGGGTTGGAGGATAGCCTGTGCATCAGAGTAACTTTGTTAGATGTGTCATTCCAATGCGTGCGTTAGTGGGAGATAATTAGGAGCTGAAGTCTCCTCCAGCCAATCAGCCTGCAATTTATAGTATATTTAGCCATGCCTCAGTGATGAGGAGTCCTGGGCAGACATTCTCAGAGAGTTACTGCCTTCTCTGCAGCCCTTACATCACCATCCAAACTCTGCAGTCATCATCTAAAAATTTATACCTCACAGCTAACTACTGTTTCAGTAGAGCAAGCGCCACACTATTTCTTACCAAGGAGAGAGGCTGTGATGATATGGAGCTTTTAAAAGTCTTGTGAGATCCTGCATGTATGATAATGCACTGTAGGCAGCTTGTCAAGGAGAGAACTGTAAAAGCAATCGCCTTGTTTTGAGGAAGGGACGATGACTGAAGTTTCTGTGGCTTGATGCAGAACTGAGACAGAGAAGAGAAAAATGATGAGGCCAAGTACACAGCTGATATTAAATTACAAACACTTCATTTACTTATCCTCCAAACAACCACTCAAGATCTCTTGCTTACTGAAGAAGTTAAAAATAAAACCTCTAAGAACATTTAAAGCTGGCCACAGGCATTTCACGGAAGCTGGTGTTTCCCAGCTCCCCATAAGCCATTAGGGCTTCCCTCCTGCACCTTGACATGCTTCACTTAGAAACAGCTGAAGGCACTAAGCTTTTAAATGAGAGCCTATTTACATGAAGCTTTTGTCGGTGTACAGCTTTTCCACTGGCAGGAGCAATGATGGGAGTCAGGGTAGACAGGCCCCCAGGCAATTTAAGCACCTGTCACTGGTGAGAGCACATCTGCATGCTGTGTGCTTGAAAGGGCAGTGGCTTGGGAAACACCATCTGCTTCCCCATCCTTCCCGTGGTGGCCGCTTCTGGAGGCAGAGGGGCAGGCTGGTGGGAGGTGAGCCTTGGGGCTCAAGGCATCAGTCCTGGAGAGCAGGTGAACCCTCTGGTCATATTGGCTCTGCCTGCCAAACAGGCACACTTTGAGGTGTTTATATTTTTTGAATGCTGTTTCCAGCACCAGTGTAATCATTCTCTTGTACAGCAGTCAGAGGGTACTGTGCCATACACCCCCTTCTATGTGGACTGACAGTCACGTATGAAGGCAAGCTATTGCATAAATTTTGTTCTTCATACCTTTGAGTCAGACCAGGCAAATAAAAACACAAATGTCCTCTCTGTGATTAATATTTTTCATTCAATAATATTTTTGCCATACTAACCAGGCAGTATAAGTACATGGAAGAACATCACCAAGGCAGTGTTGAAACACAGGCAATTTTCTGTCCGTTTATCTACCTCACTGTCTTAAACAACATTGCTGACCTTGCTGTTCTTCCAGTTTAGCCCCAGAAGTGACCTGATTTGAGGGTTGTTGCAAATATTTAACGAGTTACTCCTGCCCTTGTTTATGCCCAAAACCTTTTTCTAAACCTCTAAGGAAAGTGGAGGTGAGTTCCAGCTGTGGCAAACAGGGTGAAAAGGCATGGGCATTCAAGTTTCTGGATAGCTGTTATCACCTCTTCATCCCTTATGACTACAGAGCACCTCTCCAGCAGATGTGGCAGCTGTGCCTTCTTCCACGTGCTCAGACTAAGCAGAAGGTAGATGAAAAACAGCTGAAAAACCAGTGAAGGCAGATGCTTTGCCTGGCCTGACCAACTGCTGCCTGTGCACTTGATCTGAAACTCCCCAAACCTCCTGACACGAGTGATCTGTTTCTGGCTGAGGGGACTGGGACAGACCAGATAGAAAAGGAGGAATGTGGGAAAGAGACACAGAAGAAGAATGATGGAGGTCATGAACAGAAACAAAGTGTGGGAGAGGGAAAAAGGCAGAAGGAAATAGGAAGAAAAAGTATTAATACAGTACAATATTCCACAAGAAGGAAAATTATGTGGAGGGAAAACAGACACTGGAAAAGACCCAAGAAAGGAGAAGAGAAGGAGGTGAGGACTTGGCAAGGGAGATAAGCAACATCAACAAAAGCAGTAGATTTTTTATTTTATCTACTAGAAAACTGCTGCCAAAATAAGATAATACTTAACCATAGTTACTGTTATTAATGCATGTGTGTGGACAATGTGAAGGTGAAGAGGAGATTACTAAAGAATGTAGCTCTGGCAGGAGGCCAGGCACTGGGGAAACTTACAGGAGGACAATCCAGCAGTTTTCCCGAAGGGAATGGAAACTCTCTAGGGCAACCTGGGTGGAAAGTTCGGAGCAGAGGCAAAGCCCTTTGCTTCTGCTCACCTGTGAGGGAGGAAGGGCTGAGCAGGTCATCAAAAGAGCCTGTTGCTTTTTCCAGTCTCACAGCAGGTTTGAGTGAGGATGTCGTGGTCAGACGGAACATGCCGCTCTCATGGCATATTTTGGGTCAGGGAAACCCAATTTTTATTGTAGTTTGCATGCTAGTACTGGTGGTAGTTCAACAATGCTTTTGCATGGATTTCAGCTGAATCAGCATTCGTAGTTAATGCAGTGTAGTGGATGTAGCACTGCAGCAGCAGGGTGTTGGTGCTATTCCTAGCTGGTACAATGGGCAGCCTTGAGCCTGTGAAATTCCCTGCTTGTTCCCCAGTTTCCCCATCCCTAAATCAGGTAGTGGTACTCACTGATTCACTGCGGTCCTTTGAGATCCACAAGAGAAAAGCACTAAATAAGAGCTGGATGTGACTAAAATTACCTTCTACTCCTATGTACACAGAATTAATTTTCTTCTTAATTTTCAAGCCTTCCACATGCTCTACATTGCTTTTCTGTTCTGCTTAGTATTTAGATCACATCAGTGGATTAGTCTTCATGCTTGCTCTTCTGCTTCATAAAAATGCTGATATTTCATAGCCTAGTTTTAAAGTAAAAGAGTGCAGAATATGGAGTCCTATGGAGTGATAGTAAAAACATCCAAGTCCCCAGAAAACTAAAAAAACCCTTCCTCTTCATCTAGGCATAATCTGCTAATTCCCTATACCCCACTTTGCAAATACATACTGCATTGCACTGTTCATTAGGGACTAAGGAGAGATCATCCACAATACACAGTGAAAATCCTACATCCAGCTGTCTAGGAATAGGGGGAAACATAATGATCTGCGTGTAACTTGCTTAAATTTTAAATTTAGTGATATATTTTGCTATAGATTATATTACCCTTTCATTTTGAAGGTATTTGCTTGCCAGGAAGCCTATTTTTAAAAAATGCTTTAAAATATCCTTCCCACTATGCACAAGCACCTGTCAAAACCTCCTTTCCCTGCACCCTGAGACTTTTACATACTATCACAGATGTAAAATATCCCACCTACGCACCACTTATATTTGTAAGCATTAGTGAAGTCTGTACCCTCAATTTATCCTTTACAAGTAATAGACAACCTTCCAGTTATATTCACCTACAAAAATTGGGATGTCATTCACCCCAATAGCTGCTATACTGAGTAGAATTTTCCCTAGTGGTGGCTAGCCATCCCTAGCAGGACACTCAGGCTCCTCTTATAAATGTCTATCAAACAAATGAAGATCAGTCCCAAAAGGGGGAGATGGGACTAAGGAAGTTAAACAATAAAATTTGATATTATGTTTGTAATTAAAAAGTTATGAGTGATTTCCAGATATCAAAGAAGAGGAAAAAAAAAGTAGTTATTTATATTTGGCATGATTTTCAAAGTTGTCATTGTACTCACAGGTTCTCATTGAAATCAGTGTAAACCATGGGTACGCAGCACCTTTGAAAACCTTGCCAAAATTGCCTTTAGACTGTAAGCTCCTTAGGGCAGAGACCTGTTACTCATTTGGCAAATTGTATTGCAATGCTCCTTTACCTCAACAGGGCTGTTTGTGTAATAATAATAATAATAGATAACAGATTTGTTCTGGAATTCAGAAATATCTGATGTGGTTCTACAGCCTTCTTATTAACACAGTATTTCAAAACATTAAGTAAAAAGCTCATTTTATAGGCAAATCACCAAGGAATTGTGACCAAAGGAAGCTGACTGAAAACAATTTAGAACCGGAGAGGTGTTTGCTTGGTCAAACCTGGAACTTCCCTTCCACTGTGCGTTTCAGTTTCACATGATTTGACTCACAGGCTGTCAGCTGGGAGCCTCAGTGAACAGGTAGGCCATGAAATATGCATCCACCTGCGGTTATTTTAGAGCGTAGAATCTGATACATGCAAGTACATACATCAGCGCACACACCCTCAGCCCTGGGGATGTTGCTACACTCCCCAAATTCATGTGCGGTCCCTGTGCCAGAGACAGCTATGAATGTGTGTTGACTCACTTTGCCTGGGAAGTGCCAGAGCATTAGGTTTCAAATTCAAAGAGTATCAGCACAGCAGCTATTATTCTCTGCTCTTACTTCAGAAATCTTGCTCGGTTCAGCAACTCCTTCTGCCCCAGCTATAACTCTGTAAAGTATTTTGCAGTTTAATTTACAAAGTAAACTAATTACACACCTTCTCAACAGACATATGAAAAGCCAGCAGTGACAGAAAGAGCACTCTCACCCTGGGAGTGCCAGAGAAGCTGTATAGTCCACACCTTCTTAAAACTCTCTGCTTGTTTCTCTAAGCCCTGCTTGCCTCCAGCTGTTCTTCATCTGCAGAGCGGGGATAATGGTACCCACTTTTCTTGAAGTGCTTGGAGGTGGGTGAGGAAGAGCACTGCCCAGGGAAGGGGCAGGATATTCTCAGAGGCATGTCTGCTGTGCTGCTGAATTAGCACCACTGTGGCTCCAGGTGCTGGCTATGTCAGCAGACAGCAATGCAAAACCCCTTTCACAGTACTATTTATCTAGAAGATAATTACGAGGAAAAGGAAAGAAAACTGACCAGTCCTAATAAATACCAGCCCTTTCAGGAATGAATTTGAAAGCCAGTTTTCTAGGTATCAGATGATAGGAATCATAAAGTTAAAACATGTGCTTACTTTAATGAACCTGGTCAAAAGCACTGTCTGGAGTGTTTATTTATTCATTAATTTTTACTTGAGTAGACAAAGTAAATCTGCTCTTGGTTTTCATAAAATCTTTCTTGCTACATTCTATTTAGTTTAAATTGGCATCTATTTGATTCAACCTGGAAAACCCAGCCAAATCCAATTAGTGTCACTGAGACTCCTGGAGTTCACTTCTTACCCCCCCCACCCCATCCAGTTTAAGAGCAGAGAAGAAGAATTCCAGAGATTTAAATTTGAAAGTGTTTCCACTTTTTACTTGCACAAGGGATGGGATGGGAGTAAATAACAGTAATGTCACAAAAGTAAGGAACCAGGCTAATAGAGCCCGGTTTTGCCTGGCCGGCTGGTTTTCCTTTCTTGCTACAGTACTTTGCTTTTTTGCATTTGTTTTTACTAAAACCTCTGAGCTCAAATCCTGGTGGGCTTGCTTGCAGATGGCAAGCCGTGGCACTTCTCCTTTTATTCAGTGACCTCAGCGTGCTGCTTGCCCACAGACATTGTGCTGTAGTACCCATTTCTTTGGGGTACCCCCATCCCTCTGCAACTGGCAAGGCCAGCATGGGGCCAGGGAAGGTGAGGGGCCATGGAGCATGGTCTGGCAGCTGCAGGGAACCATGTGGCCCCCCTGGTCTCTTGTCTTCTTGTCCCCAGTGGGCCACTGGCTGCCCTGCGGGCATGGCCTCTGCCTGGTGAGGGAGCCAGCCATGGTGGCTGCCCTTTGCTTCCTGAATGGGTGTAGCTGGGCAGCCTCCGGGCTGCGGGTGGGAGAGAAACAAGTTAATTTTGCTCACAAAAGCTTTGGTAGCTCATTACAGAAAAGGAGCCTTCAAAAATATTGCTAAAATATGAATGTTTTTCAGGGGTTGCCACAGAAACATGTAGAGCATATAATCCAAAATAGGATGTCTAGACAAACTCCTACTGTCTGACCTTTTATGTATTTCCTAATCCAGCCAATCTTGCCAAGCAAATTGGTGACTAAGCAGCAATTCACTTTACACGGTGTCGTAAAGGCCTGACAAGGCCCAGGTCACGGTTATAAATTTCAGTCTGGCTACTTCAGCAACTCTCAGCTTCCTTTACCAGCACAGCTCCCGTGTGGTTTCTGGGCTGTGATGTGTGCTCTGGATCATCGTGAAGTAATTTTGGGGCTGTAAAATCCAAAAGCCACAGCTCGGCTGTGAAACAGAGAGCACTTTCATCCAGCAGGACCCCAGAGTTTACATAAAGCTGTAAAAAGGGAGGCTGGAAAGAGTCTCGGGTGAAAGCAGGATGAAAGACAGCGGCCCTGGGGCCTGTGGCAGCTGCCGACTCCTGGGGCTTGGCCTGGCATCCCTCCTTCCCCGCATGGTGTCCCTCCTTCCCCACACAGCATCCCTCCTTCCCCTCATGGTGTCCCTCCTTCCCCTCATGGTGTCCCTCCTTCCCCACATGGTGTCCTTCCTTCCCCACATGGCATCCCTTCTTCCCCTCTTGGCATCCCTCCTTTCCCACATGGTGTGCCTCCTTCCCCTCATGGTGTCCCTTCTTTCCCTCATGGCTTCCCTCCTTTGCCTTTCCCTCATGGTGTCCCTCCTTCCCCACACGACATCTCTCCTTCCCTGCACACTCCTGAAGCCTGCGCTCCTTGCAGCGAGACATGGGGTTCTTCCCACACCAGGCTCCCCTCTCCTCCCCTCAGCAGCCCCGCCATTTTCCTTTATTTTCCAGAAGAGGACCTGCACAGCTAGCTCCGCTGCCCCCGCCAGGGCAGGGAGTTCACCCAATGCCCCTCAGCGGCCTGGGGTCAGATTCCTCATGAATCTGAAAAACAGCTTTAAAAGCAGGGGAGGAGGAAAGGGCACCAGCTGGGTACCCAGTGACCTTCAGAAAGCGGCGTGGGCCTGGCTGGGTGCAACACCTCTGTGCATCGCCTGTGTACATATACATGCATATCTGCACATATGCTTACACATGCTTGTATACATGCCGACATAGCGATGCACAAGCTCATAAAGGTGAATCAATTTTACAGCAAATTTTACAGCAAAAAGAAACTGAAGCAGTAACTTTTATAATTTTTTTTTTTTCCCATGTTTCCCATTCTGCCCTGCAGAGTGAGGTCGGGGCCCCGCTGAGGCTGAAGGCAGGAGAGCTGCCCTGTGCAGGGGTCTGGGGCAGAAAAACTGTGTGTGCTTCTGAGTTCGATTGGTCCCAGGTCCATGTTCTGGTTGGTTTGAGGAGACCTTGTACGCACTGCGGGGACGAGGCTGCATAACGCAGCTGGCACTGAGCAGGAAGCAAGGGGGAGAGAGAAGAGAGAGCTATTGTCAGAGGGAAATGGGAGGGGGGACCCAGAATAGGTAAGGGGGGGAGAAAAGTTAAATCAATTACAGTTTGATCGGCACATTAAAAGAACTGTGCGCTGTGCAGTATTATGTAGCAGTAATTACACACTGTGTATTAAACAGTGGTAAGAATTAATGACTTAATATTTGGCCACTCCACATAGCTTGTTATAGAGAGGTGTTGGATTTTATATATATTTTCTGTGAAGTTTAATTTTCCATGTGGTGTTTGGTCAGGAAATGGAGAGCCTTTCAGGTGGAGTGCCAGGAGAAACCCTTCCGAGGAGGATGTGTGCTGTGATGTACGGGGAGGAAGATCCCAGGGGTGAACATTTCATCTTCTGAGCCGCTTGCTTCGTTTTATGCACAAGATGTTATTCTTACCACAGAGGTTTCATTCTTAAGAAAGAATAAAATAATAAAAAAAGTGAAGAAAAAGATTTCTGTGATGCATGGACATCAATCCATACTGGCACAAAAGAAGCTAATGGCTTGTGATTAATTAGAGATTAATAAGAAGCACATAAGGAAAAATACTGCACTGAATCCATGTCCTGCATCGCTGGTAAATGGCTGCTCCCCTTTCATCTGGAGATTCACAAGTGTCTTCTTCAAAGGGTCATTACAGTCACCCCTGCAGCACAGCCCAGTGAGTCTGTGTCACTTCTTCCCGTGCCTGATATTTCTCTGCCTGGTTTCCTCTGCTCCTGGGGACGGGCAGCTCCTCCAGCTTGGCGTTTGTGCAGTGCCTTGTGCAGCCAGGCCCTAATGCCAGGTTGTTGGTTTGTGCTACCACAAAGAAATGACTAAGCCATCACAGCAGTTAAAATCTGACAAATTTCCCAGATCCTGAAAAATTTATCTCCTGGTAGGAAGAATCGGGTACCACATACTTTGTCTGTAGAGCACGCAACTCTTCTTTGAATATAAACATACAAGAACAAAACAGCACTCACATAGCCTGGGCAGCATGGTCCAGCTGAAAACAGAGTCAATAATAATGGGGATGGCAAGGAGGTCATAGAGGTCTAGAAGGGACAGATAAACTAGTGGTTAAAGAATTCCAGTAGTGCAAAAATGCATAAAAGAATGAAACAGGAGTGCAGAAACTATAGCAATCCTATGTGAAATCAAATCTGGAAGTCTCTAATTCTAACATTAACCCTAATCTAAACATGCATGACCATAAGCCTAACCCCAACACTAACTCTAACCCTAACCCCAAGCTTAATGACTATAACACTAAGCCTAACTCTAACCATTAACCTTTACTCCTAACTCTAACCCTAATGACTCTAACTCCAACCCTGACAACACTAACCCTAAGCCCAAAATGTCACCCTAACCCTAGCCATGATGACTATAAACCTAAGCCTAACCCTAACACCTAACCTCAAGCCTAACCCTAACCCTATTAGCCTTAACTCTAACCCTAAGCCTAACCCTAACACTGAGCCCTAACACTGGTTGCCCTAACCCTAAAACCTTAACCCTAACCCTAATCCTACATGAAACCAAATCTAGAAGTGTCTAACCCTAATCCTAACCCTAAATGGTGTAAGATAGGATCAGACTGCTCACATTAGAAATCATACCGTTCGGCTTTTTTCATAGCAATTCCCTGAGGCCGTTTTGCTGGGCAGTTTGTGTTACAGTTCCCCCTTTTTGTCTGAATGACAAAAGATGAGTGCGTGGTGTGGTCCTCTTTCACAGCTTGGAGGAACAGAGAGTTCTGCTCTTTGAACTGCTTACACCGGGGTTAGTCCCCGCTGCTGGTGTAGCTGGCAGTCCCTGCGATGGACTCAGTGAAGTCATGTTAGCTACTAGCTGCAGCAAGCTGCCTGCCTGGGGCACAGTGCTGCTGGCCATCCTCAGGAGGTGCTGTTTTATCCCTCCTTCCTGCTCCCTGCTCTCCTTAGAACCAGGACTTACCCTTTTTTTAAAAAAAAAAAAAAAAGTTTTTTTTTTTGAAAGGAAGACTCCTGTTCCCTGCAAATGTAAGCAAAATGATACTCAGATGTATGGTTAGTTTTCACTGAGAAAACATCAGTCTGATCTCTCTCGCTATCTCTACTCCCCTCCCACACACAGAAAATTCTATTATATGTACTTGTGTATAAGTTCTGTCATTTTCTGTCATGTAACTGTCAGCTGCACCACTATCCCACCCTTGAAAAAATGGATTTTTTAGTGTGATGTTTGCTTTAAAGTCTGAGCAGGGGTGTTGTGTGTTGCTGTACTACTGGTTCTGGCAGGCGCCTGTCCAAGCACAGCACTCATTACTGTTCTCTCTGCTCCCTATTAATGGTCACAAGACAGTCCAGTCAATCAATAGCACTCCTCTGGAAAATACTTAAAAGAGGAAGGCAAACCAACACGCAACACATTTGTTAACTGTAAAATTAGCAGGCTCATAGTGCTCAAAGATCGATGACTTCTAGTCCATTTTCTCAGATTCATTTTCTTATAACTGAACAGAAAATGCAATTGTGCAAAATACCATGGTATGCTTTGTTACAGAAAACATAAAATGTACCCTGGTGTATAAAAGGAACACACCTTCATCTTTTCAACATAACAGTGAAGCAGGTGGCCAGCAGGAACTACTGAAACCATCAATCTTTTTCCTCTTTTTATATCTTAAAGAAACAAACCTAACACGTACTGCAAAGTTACAAATTTTACACACAGTCTATATAGCTCTGTTTCCTGTCACTGCTAGCCTCATCATTTCTCTTCCACTCCCTCTACTCATTTATCACACCGACTTGTTGCATCATGTAACAATTTTGATTTTCAGCTCCAGAGGAGATAGCTGTTGTTTGGTATGTATTCGCAGGATGGTGCCTTGATATAATGAGAATGCCAGATGAATAAGTATTACAGAACAGCAAAAGACAGCACGAACACCAAGAAGACCCAAACAGAAACATCCTGGCTTAATTTTTTTTTTTTTTATAGGGCAAGTAATAGTTTTGTCTTGCTTGAAAAACTTAATTTTCGTGGTACAGGCAAACGCAGCTCATACCTCAGATTTTGTGGGCTACACAACACTCAGCAGAGCAGTAGGACTAAGTAATATTAATGTTGCCTTGGACTAACATTTAATTCGACAATGAAATTGTCCAACCAACCAGTACTAACTCCATCCCAAAAATAAATGCAAACTCCAGGCTGACTGGAACTTGGAAATCTTATGAGGACACTAACATTAACTGCTCCCCTGGAACGCCTCAGCTCTGTCTGCACACTCAGATGGTCTCACTTTACATGCTCCCCCCGTCTGAGCAACAGCGAGCTTAAGGCGATCGAGTCAGCAAAAGGGAAGCAAGTGCTGAAGTGAATGCACGCAGACACAGCCCAGTGCTTGCCGTTAGCTTGTTTAATGGTTGTAGTCACTGCCATCTTCATAACACCATTAGAAGTTAAGTTTATGTTGTCTGAAAGTAGCTCTTACCCTGTGAGGCAGAGGAGAGCCTCGTGTAGATTATTATGTTGCCCAGCTGAATTGTTCGGCTGCTTTCTGACATAGGGCAGTAGCGAGTATTCATTTCACACCCCTTTCACTCCATTACCACGAGAAGTACTAAACCCGGGGGCCACAGTGACAAGGCGACAACCTGCTTGTCTTTGAAAGATCCAACGTCTCACAGATGTCTTTCAAAATCTCTTAATCCAGCCCATGTCATCATCATCTGCAGTCCGTAACTCCTGTGTTACCGTACAAACAACAGGATCATTGTGTTTTATGGGACAATTCCCTGGTGAGGAAATCTATTTGATCTTTGACCTTTTTCTGTGTACAAGTTCAGGATGTTTATCATCACTTCACAAGGTACAGCACTGACACCATTGCTTAAGCAAATACCACTGTCCATAAACATGGCTGGAGTTGCCAAGGGTCTGCTAGCTGAGTCTTTTAAATGAAAACAAGAAAATGAAAGTTAAAAACTGTCGCACTGTGGGCTTAGAGATTTTAAGAACAGGTTTGATCCGAAAAAAGAAAATGGTAACAGCAACCTTTCTATTCATTTATGAACAAATCAGTCATTTTGATCTGTGAGACCAATATGTAATCATCAAAAGGGTGATTGGCATCATCTTTCAGCAGCTAACCACCATTAGCACTGCTTTTTTTGCAGAGAAGCATCTGCAGGTCTCAAGCTGGCACCCTGCTGCATAAAGTACTGTCCAGATGTAAGCAAGGGTTGGCCAAGCTGAGCTGGCTGTTGTGAATTTTTTTTCTTCAAAGCACCTTATTATTAAAAAAACATTCACTGTTAACCCCACTTTTTTAACAATTAACTTTTAGAAACCCAAGCAAATGAGAAAGCATTAGTTCCAATACAGTCAAGTCTGCCATACAGTTTTTGCTATATTGTTTTCCAAGGAATGAAGAAAGTTTAATGAAGGGAATTTAGATGTCCTCTGTGCCAAAGTAGAGACTTGTGAGAAAGGCTTGTGAATAATAGCTCACTGCATTAGTCAGGGACAGAAAGCTATTTCATACAGCAAAAAGAGGAAAAGCAGTGATGCTAACAAACACATAAAAGAATATCCATTGGGACTCACAATGTTGCTTTCGGTCAGAATGTCCCAGTCATTATCCAAGCGGGTTTCCTCTGGCACATGTTCTGTGCAGAAAATGGTCATGGGGCTGCTTGCCAAGCTCTGTCTGAAGGGAAAGAGCCAGGAGTAAGGGTAAATAAAGAAGTGGCATGTTGTAGGAAACACCTCAGCAGGTAGTACTGCAGAGAGTCCAGGCGCCATTGCTGGCTGGAAGGCTGCCACCTTTTACAGAGGGTATCCAAGTGCTCACCTATGTGACAAAAAGAAGGTGTGATTGCAGCATGGATAGACATATCTGGGATAGCTTTAGCCTGGCAGCTGTGCCTAACAGCAGCAGTAAAGACATGCTGGCAAAGGCATCAGCATCTTCCTACAGCGCAGCACCTTTCTCAGGACCATGGAGCCCCATGGACCTTAATTTTTTGATTGCTGTGTTGTGGGGTAGTCTTCATCACTCTTGCTGCCCAGGCTAGCTACATTCAGTCTTGGACAGATGTCCAGGGATTTCTTCTGTCCCTAGGCAATCAGAAAGCACAAGACTTGAAGAAGGTCCCGTAGCCACATACATCTTATTCTGGGTTTTCATTTTAACCTGGGAGAGAGAATCTAGAAAGAGCTGCTTGCATTTAAACGATAGGCTTCAAGAATCAGTGCCTGCCTTTGTGTTTTGGGGAATACCGAGCATCCTGCCATTCCCACTCAAATGGCTTTGTGGGGTGTGAACATATGTGAGAACTATACAGGTATTATTGTGATCCTACCACTTTTACACTGTGATTATGCTGAATTTCTCGGGGTAACTGAGAGCAAAGTCAAGCACTGCATTCAAATCATGGTATTGTGCTGAGCAAAGCAAAGTCATTAATTTTCCCTTTCCATTTCCTTATTTCTAATTTTGAATAAGGAAGCTGTCCTGGAGCATCTTCATCCCCTATTTCTCAGTGTCATAACGCATGTTCCTCTTTGATGGATGAGTAGTTTTCTCAGACTGATGATTTTCTGGTATGTCCCCAAAATGTTGTTTCAGAGCCCTCAAAAAAAGCCACATCTAAACAAACTAGACCAATGTGGATCTTGCTTAAATTCAGGATGCTACAAATTCAACACACAGATCCTAACCACTGAAAGATTTTATGAGTTCAAGTTTATCCAAATCTGGAAGCAAAGGCAATGCGAAGGAATGCAGAAGGAAGGGGGAGGCCAATCATCCAGTCACACACCCCCTCCCATATTTGCATGAATTGCCTTATGCTAAAATAATAGAGTTCTGTGTAGACCCAGCTGTTTCTTCTATTAAGTTGTCTAAAAAAATACATCTTTATAACATGCAATTTTGCCTAGAATTGTGGCTCTATTCCACTATAAAAGTTCATTATTTTATTTACTAACCTGTAAAACCAGACCTTTCAGGTTATGCTTTTTCTCTCTGATCTGCCTGAATCTAGCCTACAGGATGGTTCCACCAGCCCACAGCATCCATAGGGCAGGAAAGCACAGGACTGGAGGCGTGCCAGGGATTTAGAAACAAGGGTGCCATTACTTCTTCCCAGCCCAAGGAGAGAGAATCCTGATCAGATTTTGGATGTGCTTTGCTAATGCAGTTGAAATAGCCCGATCTGCTTGAGACAGTCAGTATTTTTCCTCAGTTAGTCCCATCTCCTTTTTCACCTCTTTCTGACTTTGCTAAGGCTGGGATGGTTGTTTCTGTCCCCCTCTAGGTGAACATCACCTGAACACAAATCCACCATCTCCAGCAGCTCTCCCTTCCAGAACCCCAATGCAGAGTACAGAGCACAGGCTATGACCTATACAAAGTACAGGCAAGAGGAGATATAGACCCAAGGCAGCAAAGAAGTGCCCAAAAGATTCCAGAAGCACATCACACAAAGCCTGGTGAGAGAAGGCATAAAGCCAGCGTTCAAGAGGGGTTGGCTGGTCTTTGCTGGAGCAAAGTGCCGCTGCTGGCTTTTTGCTGGTACTTTTACAGCACTTCCCCTGTTCTTCTTTGTTCTGTTCTTTCTGTTTGCAGCAAGTCATCAGAAAAATTTCCCCTAAATAACCACTGTATTATTTTATAGATTTAACCTTGTAACTCTTTCCTCTTGTTTCCCTCTAAGTCACATGTTATCTCTTTCACTGCTAAATATTTCCTGTCTGTTCATTCATCAGGTTATTTTAGCTTCTTCCTTCCTCTTTGTTGGCTGCCTGCCCCCTATACGTCTGCCCTACATGTTTATACTCTTACCCATTGTTGCTTGTTTTCTTGGCTGGTAGATTGGTTCCTATTCTTTGCCATTGTGAAACTCCCAAAGAATAACCAACTTACTTCATGTTCTCTTTGTGTGAATCATGACTCTTTGACTCTTGTGGCCTCTACCACAGCAGCCGTCTTGCCCTGTGGCAGCCCCCTGGGGACCAGTACCATAGTGGGAGTAGGCTCAGTCTGGTCAGCAGCCCTTCATACTTCACTTGCATTTAACAGGTAGCTTCAAGTCTCACATAGAATTTCTTTAAATTCTCTAATTTCCTTTTTCTCTTGAAAACAAACCGAAACTAACCTTCCCTCCCTTTATAAAATTCATACAGGGTCCCCAAGGGAACAGAGCTAACTTAAACTTTGGAAAGCTTTATTCCTGCTACTTCCTAGCAACCCATTGAAAGGAGGCAACTATTCCCAGATAGATACCCTCAACCACTCTCCTTGTGTCCGTTATAGACCCAAATAAACAGATAATGTGTGAGGTTCCTTTATCCCCATGAAATTCTGTGGAACAGCATGCAACAAACATTATGATGTTAGGAGTCTCTTCCCTGGATTCATGCTGATCTAAGAGGCACAAGGGTCACACCTCAAACTAGGATTCTTCAGAAAAAGGCATTATCTTTTTTGATGCCTGTTCCACTGCGATGATGTCTCCCAGCACTTACCCCCTGCTGTTACTTAGATGCTCCCTTCTTCTTTATATTAAGGATGCTAAAAAGAAAAAGCAGCAAGAGAGTGAGTGGGAGATCTTATGACTCAGATTTGTTTAACTAGCAAGAAGCACCCACTGATCTCCTGAGAGCACAACTCAGGACTGGGTAGGACAATGCAGGGTTAGATTTCTCTACTACTTTTTGCCTATTTAGCATATTTTTAATGAAGATTTTTGCTGTGAGTGAAAAGTTCATTAAAATATTGAAACTGGAAAGAAAAATATGTTGAATATGGCTGAAACACAGATCACTAAGAGGGAGGCCCATCTTGCAGCCTTGCATATATAGCCCACACTGCTAGAGACAAGGAACGTGCACCCCAGATAACCTGGTGCTGTGCAACTGCAGGGGCCACAGCATTCAGCCCCATTAGAAGGTAAATCTGATCATGCATGCAGACTTCTTTGGATTTTACTGTACAGTAACCATAAAAAATGGCAACAAAGCGCTGTGTATATTTACTTTTTTTTTAAAAAAAAAAGGGCTGATTTTTTTTTAATAGCATTTTTTCTTGTATCAGCTTTGCATTAAAGCTGCAGACTGGCTCTGTACTTATCTGAGCATAAAATAGTTACAAAAAGGGGAGGAAGACATCTTTCATACTCCACAGCACCCTGATGCAGACTGTTAAAATAAGTAACTGTAGGGAGCAATCACCCTTAGAATCTTAGATGTGTACACAGTTTCTGTCAACTTTTGAAAGTTTTATTTCTCCTTTCCTTCATGTATACTCCCCAGAGAAAATTGATATTTGATAGTTTCCAGGGCAGACTTTTCACATACAAAAAGATTTGTTGCCAAAGTATATACACATACACACACATATATGTTCATATATATGTACCATACAGATATATATAGTGGAATAAATGTGTAAGTACTGCCATTTTTGTAGGGCTTTCTGTTTCTTTCTCTTTATCTGTCTCACCGTGGCTTCAGCATTACTTGTGACTCTTCCCCAGTCACTGGATTTTAGTGGTGACACATGTCTTTCAGTTTCTCACACGTATGCTGTTCTTCATTCAGATCACCAGATACATGATTAGTCAGTGAATCTAAAATTTCAGGTTCACTAACCACTTCATGAGAGATCATAAGAAGCCAAGAGAAGGCTACCTCTTTGGTAACTACCTGCCCTCTCTCAAAAAACACATTCAGTGGTAATTTCAGGTATAAAACAGCTTGTCATATCGTCATACAGACACTGGAAAGCTTCCATCTTCAGCATTTGCAAACTGGAGGGTTTTTCCTTAAGAGATGCTATCACAACCCAGCAGCAGTCTCTCCTTCCATGCTGATCAGTTTTAATTACAAGAGTGCTTTATATCACTGTGTAAATAAATAGATATTAATAGATAAAATACCAGGAGAGAGACATCAGCAATTGGTCTCTATCCTAGACAGCTCCCTGGTTTTTCAGGTTTAACAAAACACATTATTGTGCACTGCAGTTGGCTTCCCTCTGGCCACCCACCCTTCCCATCAGCTTTTGGGCTCTCATAGTAGCCCATGCCTGCGGAAGTCCCACGTTCTTGCAGGAAGGCGCTTATGGCACTGTTAGGGCAGACCTCAGCTCCAGCTCATGGCCATTCTCCACCGCACCATGCCACCCACCAGCACGGTTTCTTGCCTTAGTCCCTGAGTGCAGCTCAGCAGCCTCCTAAGAGCACAGAGGTGAAGGGTTAGCTCAGCATTATGCTATTCAAACTGCTTTTAAACAAGTGGCATTCCAGGTATTGGGTTTTTTCCTATGCATTACCTCAGCTTTGATTGTTGTGGCCTTCCCTGATTGCTTAGGTAAAGGCTTCCTGAAGTTATTGGGGAACATTGCAACTCACAAAATGGGAACCCACCTCGGTGACCCTGATACAGCTCTCAAAGGGAAGCTAATCGACCATACTGATAGCATGGACCCTTCTGCTCAGGGTAAGCTCATAACTCATCATCTTTTACCACTAGCCCACAGCTAGCACTGGTGAAAGCCAGGTTTGGTTACTGGAGGATGGCTGGTCCAAGGGGCTTGCCTTCACCTAAGAGGTACTGCAGCTTATCAGCAATATTATCTGCACAAATCTATTTCTATGACTCTAGTACTAGCCTAGGCCTATTCCTTCCAATGCTCAAGCTTATAACATCACTGATTGCTATTTCACTGGAATATCCTGGCCCAACCAGGTTATCTGCCCTAACTATCCACCTCTGAGGTGGAGATGCCACATTCAGATACCCACTGCCCTCTCTTCAACATTTGAGGCCAAGATGTTAGACAACAACCTGTCTGGCCTTTGGAATTACAGCCTTTAACATATTTCATGCCCTCTGATGGACAGAAGCAGTGAAGAGAGAGTAATCAAACTGCCAAGAGATGCCCCATAGCAGGAAACCAACCTCTGGATGTTGGGCTAGCACTCAAATGTAATGCCCACACTCCTTCTAACCACCAATATGTCAATGGGTTGCTATATAAAGATGGCTATACCTCCAAATGAAACCAATATTGGACACCTTTCACAGGAAAACACCACAGAAAACCTCTTAGAGACTGAAATTTGATTAAGAGTCTGCTTACTGATCCTCGCACTCTAAATACTCACACAGTCTCCCTAACTTTATCTGTTGTACGCTCCAGCCACGACGAACAGAAGGATTCAGCCCAACATTTACCATTTCCATTTAAACCAAAAATGTTCTGAGGGACAAATAATCCCCCTTGAAAAATGCTACACATTTAAGGTCAATGTAACATGGATAGGATGTTAAAGAACTGGGAAAGATGAGCAGCTATTAACCATTACAGGCAAGATGCTGTGCTATACAGTCATATGCAGAGTCACACATTCAGATCGCTACTCATATCATTTCCTCTAGACATCTAATTTAAGTACCATGCAGAACCTCAGTTAGAAGCCCAGGTTTATTGTAAAGGGAAAAAGAAAACCATTCTCAGGCAGCAGCTCAGAGCATAGATGCATGCCTAAAGGGACACTTGGTCTACAGTCAAACGGCAACATTCATCTCAGCTTGGATCGCTCTGGATTTTCACAATCTATGTATGGCATCTGCTAATTTACAACTAGGGTGGTTCAGTTCAACCCAGTCCTCAAAACAGGCAGTTAGACGGAGAGCTGCCTTGAATCCAAGCTGCTGCTTGTACAAAATATGCAACTCTCCTGTGATTGAGAAAGTTAATTTATCCAGGTTTCTAAATGTGCCAAGACTAACTTGGTACTTGCCTTTTACAAATTTGTAACCCAAGTCTTGTCTCTTCGTGAAAAATCTAAGTAATAACAACCCAAGACAATGTTACCTTTGCAAAGGCTGAGCACAGGCACAAGCACTAAAGCATATCTTCCAATGGAGCCTACAGTGCCGAAAATATTGCTTTGTAGAATAGAAAAGACATCCTTTTGCTCTGGAGCTTTGTTCTCCAATGCTTACCCAGGAAAAAAAATCCTGAAACTGATGCTGAATTAACTGGTGTCCCCAGAGGCTTAAACACACACCTCCTTTTCTGCAACGGCAATGAACCAACAACCCCACTAGACAGCCATCATGAAGAATCACAACACCCTCCTCAGGTACTTTGACAAATCTCTGTTGCCAGTGACTTGTACACCCAATGGTCTCACCCAGCTGGCAATCACCTGGGCAGCGAAAAACATAAAAAGCTCCTCAGTCACCATGACCCCTGGTTTCAAACCACTTGCAGCTCTGACCACGTGGAGGAACTCCTGTAACTGAGAAACATTCAACCTTGGAAGCTTAAAAATACCCATCGAGCTACAATTGCTTGAAGTCATGGAGAGAAAAATTAGAATCAGCTGTTCAAGGAGTTTTCATGTTATGGGAACTTGAAAGTACTGTGCCTAAACTGAGAGAAATAAATGTGGGGGTCTTGCAAGCCAAGGAGGAATATGTTTTGTCATGGCTCTTTACAACGGCAGTGGTAGAAGTCACTTTGCATTCCGGACTTACTGTTGCTTTAAAAGAACCTCACTTGCTGTCTAGGTATTGTACAGGTGGAAATGAGCGTGACTGGGGAGAACAGATTGTCCATTCATTTTCTAAGTTATGTTTTCCTGTCTGAACCGGGCATTTCATGGGCTGTTGCCATCTCTTACTAAAAGCACCGTTTCTGAAATACCTATGGCAGCAACACTGAATAGCTACTTCTCTGCCAAGTGACTTAGAAAACAAGTTGCACAGGGCAAGTATAGCTCAAGAGCGGACGCTGTGTCCTGCACGACACTTCCCAGGCCCTCCCTGCTGTGCTGGCGGGCAGGGACGCCAGCCGCCCTCGGCCGTGCCGCTCTCCCTCCTTGGCTCTCCGTGGCACTTGGCATCGGGGGGAAAGCAACGGTTGCTTACTTCCTCTGAGTAAACTGAGGGTGTGGAAAAAGGAGTCGTCCCCTCAAAAACCAAAATGAAAAATTCAAGGAAATCTGAAAATCGTACCAGCCCATTTGCCACAGATGAGAGAAGAGAGGAATTTTAATTTGGTGGGGTGACCCTCCTGCCCCTGCACCCAGCTTCGCCCTTGGCGTCTGCGGTGCCATTCCCAGCTGCCAGTGTGGAGGAGGGCAGTCCGCTCCTTTGTGCACACTTACAATAGCAAGTGCGTGCCCTGGGACCACTTAAATCCTCTGCATTCTTAAAAAAAGGTATTTTCAATCTTTGACATTTTAAGTCAGGAAAAAAAAAAGCAGCCAAGCACATTATTAAATTCGGCCTCAGCTTCAAGAAAGGGATGGGTGTGGGTGTGCCTGACCATGACTACGCTGAGGAGATAACTGTTTCTAGAAGAGTGTAAACTTTTATTTTTGGGACAGCAGAGTTGGCAGATGCTCTTGGCTTCCACTGCACGATTCATGTGAAATGAAAAAAAGAAGAAAAAAAAAAAAAGAAAAGAAAAATTTAACTGGCGCTGCCCAAGAAAACCAGACAGACACACATGAAAAAGGAATGATGTACCATATAAAGCATTAAATACACACACACGCACACACAGGCAGGACTCTGCTTTATAGGATTTGAACCATATGCGCATATACACATGCACACGCACTAACTTGCACCCATAAATCATTCAGCCAGACTATCTGTCTGGTGTGTGGAACAGAAACACACTTATGAAATCTATTTTCTTATTTTAGCAGCGGGCTAATAATTGATAAAGAGCCAGACTGGGGGCTCTGAGTTTTATGTGACAGATATACAAGGCTGCAGTTCTCCTCGTGTGTGCTTTGCCCGTTCTCTCGACTGCAGCAACTCCAGCCTGAGAGCAAGCAAAGCCCCTCACCGGCTGGCACAGACCAGGCTCCTCAGCAGCTGCCAAGTAGCCCAGCGAAGGCAGGGCAGATCTCCTGATTTAGCTAAAGCAACAAGAAAGAAGTAGCCAGTGGGGTGACTCAACAGGGGCAGGAGCCATCTGTGCATACAGCCCTGCTCAGGCGGCTGCCAGCCCAGCCCTTGGGGTGAGGTCTGGACGCATGCAGCATGGTCCCCAGCAGACGCAGCAGCATGGGGGTGGCAGTGCGGTCTCACCATAATGAGAGAGTGGGCAAAGCAGCAGAAGCAAAAATGCCCTCTGAAGGCACCTCCATAGGCTCCGGCGATGGCAGGAGGCAGGGAAGCGCAGGCAGTGCCGGTGGAAATGACAGGCTGCTCTGAGGGCCAGGGCTTTCCTCCCTCCTTCGTGTGTCACCTGAATTACAGTGCCAGACCCAGACACTGTATCAATGGGATATTGTCTGCAGTTTATTTTTGTAGGTTTTTTTGCCTCTGTCTCTTTTCTGCACGGCCGTTTCTCACCCTTCCCGAACTCTAAGGCAAAGTATAGTGTACTGCAGCAATAATCAGTTTCTGGGTGCAGCAGCATCGGGGGGTGACTGCTCAGGTCCGTTGGCTTTGGGCAGCCGCTGGCAAAGGGGCAGGTCAGACAGAGAGCCAGGCTGGATCCAGGGCAGGCAGAGGAGGGGTGTCACACTGTGGGACCACCCATCCCAGCCTGTGCACTACCCCTGGAATAACTTCCATGGCTGCTGCAGTCTCTGTAATGCTCTGCAGGGATGTGCTCGCAGCAAAAAATGGTCTAACAATGTGAAGACAGGATGAAAAGCCGGCAGCTGCCAGCTATGGGCCCTGCATTTCCATTGGGATAGAGCATCTAAAGCAAGCCACCAAGCCACCTGGGTTTTAAGTGCCTCTGTTTGCTCATGCATTAAAAGGGAGAGAAGGTAGCAACAAGTAGAAGGTAAAATAGTACGTGTGGTGCAAATGTTTGCCACCAGTTGGGTTTAGCATAAAAAGACAAACTGGTTATCATAACGGAGGCACACCAAGAATGCTGTTGGCTGCACAAGCCCTCAGCACCCTGAGTTCTGCTTGAAGGAGAGTGCTGATGGGAGCTTCCACTGCCGCCTTGGCCAGGTCCTCCCGGGGCGCACGGCTGTGAGTGTTGTGAGAGGGAGCACAGCTCACCCCTGGCTGATCTCCCTGCTGGGAAACAGCTCCCCTTCCCTTGCACTACTTGAAAACTGGTAGGCTAAACTAAATCCTCTTAACACATGGCATGCCAGCCCCTAGAAAAGCCAAGAAGGAACGGGTGGGTCCCCATGCCCAGGTGGGTTGATCTTACACGCCCCAAGAAGCAGCTTCATGACAGCCAGCCTGCCTCTGCTCTGGGCTCAGGGTAGTCCAGAAGACGGCGTAAGCTCCATCTCAGGGCTGACCCTGGTGGGAGCAGGAGGTTGTTAGAGACCTCCCAGGGTCCCTTCCAGCCTCACTGCTCCTGTGCTCCCCTGGGTACCACTGAGCGGCCAGCTCGCACTGGCTGCTGTGCCCAGGCTTTTTGCATCCTGTTTTCTGCTCCCCACTCTCTCTATTTACATGGTAATGACTCTCTTTTCTAATGCACAGTGAGATTGTGAAGAAAATTAAACATAAATGAAAACCCAGGCTTAAAATACAGTGAGATTATGAAAAAAAAAAAAAAAAAAAAGAAACACAACCCACTGAAATTATTTCCATATTGCTTGCAATATCTAAGGGGCAACTCTTTCTCAGGCAATTCCAGTTTTCTGGCCACTTAATTCCCTCACATTAAAAGGCAACAACTGGCTCCTCAGACTCTCTTGAGAGGCATGACAGGGATAAGCCCCGCTTTGGTGATTCTCACACAACAGAGAGCGTTTGCTTCAATGCCTGGAGCCTGCCAAGTGAGCCTGCCAACAGGAGGTGTTGCTGGCACGAAAAGAGCATTTACCAGGCTTCCCACTAACAGAAATACCTGGTGCTTGTAGTGTTCTTCCTTCTGTTAGGTTGTAAGGAGTCCAAGGCTCAGGGGAGGCTGCTTTGTTTGTGATGGGCCCTGCACAAACACAGCCGGGGAGAGGAGCTGCACTGCAGTTTCTGATTTTCACTAGTTGCATCTGCCTTGGTTTTCTCCCCCACACCATTCCTGTGTGAAAGGGCTGGAGCTGCCTCAAGGATATGCCTCGTTTTTTGACTCCATGACAGCTGGAGTTTAGTGTTCACCTTCAGGCACGCAGGCATGCCGTGCACACCCTGTTGGGCAAAGGGAAACAAGGTCTGTCAGTGCCATCAGGGAACCAGCTTCTCCCCTTCTCTCCGAGGCACAAACCCCACCAGTGAGGCAAAAAGAAATGAAACTTCACCTTTGGGATCTACAGGCTCTTTTACGTATCCATTTCTCAGCAAAACCATCAGGATTTAGAATTTAAAACACATTTAAAGCAACAATCGCTTCAGATGCTGCTCTGTCAGAACGGTGCTGACGTGCTTACTCCGACCCTGGCGCATTTGTAGGGCAGGTCTGAGCTGCGCTCGCTGGGGGGCTTTGCTTCCAGGGCAAGCACCACACCACCGGCCGCCCCGCTGAGGTACACCTGCAGCTACCTGTCCTGCTAGGTGTGCTCACAGAGGATTTTTTCAGGTCAACTTAGCTTCAAAACCACATCACTGGTGAAAAGATGACTACGCAGCGCACTTGCGCCAAGCAGCCTCTCCAGCATCCCAGACCCCAGCTTAGTTTGCAGTCGCGGCATGACCGCTCACTTTGGTAAGAAAGCCCCGCACCACGCCAGGGCTGCGGGCAGGTGCCGGCTGTGTGTAGCTGCCACGCGCTGGGCTGGGGACAAACAGGGCTCCTTGCGCTTCTGTGGTGACAGTTTAATAATAAACCATTGCAAATCTTGGTGATGGCTATTCTGCGGAGTACAGACCTTGGCATCTGCTCATGGCCAGTGAGGAAAGGGTAGAGGAGCGAGGCTCTGCTCCTCGGGGCTGGAGGCTTCCTGCTCGGTTCTTGACGCTGAATTCCCCTAGTTGGTGCAATGCCTACCGCTTTTGGCTGACTTCAAATCAAGTAACCCTGTTTACATCTTCAAACAGTTTGATCCAGGAATTTCATGGCAGCTTTACCTTCTAATTCCAAGCTGCATTTGGTTGAGTTTGGCCCTGCACGTGGGAAAAACCCATTGGAGAAGCACAGTAGTTACTGTACAGACACAGCTGCTGTTTTTCCAAATGAAACACAGTATTTCATCTGTTCCAATGCTGTTTTAAGTCAAATCAATTTGGCCCATGACTTGCTCTCTATTTCTTTTGCCAGATTTGACTTTTGTGTTCGTATTTTGGGCTGGTAAGTAGTAATGACAACAATGTGTCTGAAACAAGAAGATATTAACTCTATTTATACCAGTGCAAGCAGAATTATGAAAGGCATTCGGTGCCAGATTTCAAGCAAGCTTTGGTATGCATGGAATACATTCAGAAGATGAGAATTTCGCAACAGAGAAGCACCAAGGAGCTGGGAGGAAGGTTGGCTGGAAAGAAGGTGCAGGTTCTGGCTGTGGTGGGGAGATTCGATGAAACAAACCATCTTATAAGGAGAGGACTAGATCTGGTCTAGGTGCCTGAAGCAGCGATGAACGTGTGCTCAGTGCAAACCCTGTTGCGTAGCGCACACCCTGTGACATGCGGGCTGGGCTGCAGCTACTCACTCCAAAGATGAAATGGTTAAGACAACTGCGGAGCTGCCATGTACAGATCAGTGAAGTATGCAGCATCTTACCAGCTGAAATATTTGAGGCCAAACATTAAGTTGTTACTCATTGGCAGCTCTGCCATTAAGCTCCCTCTCCCCTCATATTTATTATGATTAACACTTTAAAACATCTGCATTGCCTTTTTGACTCAGAAGAATTACAGTTAAAGGGAACCAATTTTCTGCAGCAAAGTTTCTGAGTGTTGCAAAACAGGGAACTTTAGTTCAGCTATCTCCGTCCTGTTCCCAAAGCAGTAATTGCCTCTGGGAAGGAGGTGTCTCCTGATGCTCCCTCCCTGAGAGCTTCCTCCAGGCATGCCAGCTGCAGCAGCTGTGTGCCCCTCTGCACCTTGCCAAGCACCGATGAGCACCAGCCCCCCGCCCCGGGCTCCCCAGCTATGGAGACACATGTGAGGGAGCACTGGTCCTGCGCGTCCCCCTGGCCCTTTGCAGTGCTAGTGCTGGGGTGCGGGGCCAGGCTGATGGGCTCTCCCTCCGACAGGCTAGGATGGAGGCACTTCCCTGACTGAGGTTTTGGTCACAGCTCCCAAGAAAGGGAAAGCAAAGTCTGTATGAAGATGAAATAAAGGCACACGAGTGCAGAAGGACTTCAAACATAAAGAGTGAATGTTTTCTTCTTTCTACTCTTACCAATTAAAAGAGGGAGAAAACAGAAAGCACTTGAAAATAGGTCTGATGGTTGCAAAACCACATTTCTGAAATACAGATCTCTCAAGTATCAAACTACACTGCAGAATGACTAATTGTGGGGTGACTAATCCCTGTCTCCCCTCCAAAACTATTACTTCACAGTGGCCAAGAAAACATACCATAAGGATGTTGTTATTGCATCACTCACATTTGCTTGCATTGAGAAAGACTGAGCCTTTTACAGTACTTGTCTGATTACCAAGAGATATGCTTCATCCATGTAAGAAAAGACCACTTAGTCTTCATAGTTCATCCTGGACAGTTGTGAAAGTGTTTGGTTAAATGCCTAGGGACTGGGGAGCTGGCTTTCAAGCGAAGAGAAAAAAAATTATTTTGAGGGAGGGGGCAGGGAGATGGCAGGAGCAGATGGATATTCAGGTTGACAGAAAATGAAAACCTGCCTTCGTCTTGCTTTCATTAGTCTTCATTATATGACCACGACAGCTTTAATTGCTGCCCTGCATACATAAGTAATAAAAATGTAAAATGTTTAAATGAACTGTGGCTCCCAAAAGCCATTATAAAAGATTAATGATGAGTACTCTTTGCGAACTTAAACGTCTTCAAGAAACACATCTGAGCAGCCCTTGTGGTTAAGATGATATTAGAACAATATTTGCCGGACCACTTGTCTCAAACCATTATGCACCAAAGTTTGATGGTTTTGATTATTCCATCATTAGCTAGTCAGAATTCTAGACATATTTGATTCCAATTTACTCATTCCTGACAAATTACCCCACTCCTGCAATCCAAAGAAAGAGTTTTCGGGTACTCATAGTTATATTCCGTTTTCAAGAATTGCTGATGCTTGCTTCGATGTTTTTTACTGCCAAAGTTGTTGAACATATATTTTATTAGTAATACTCCAGAAGTTATCATGCTAATTAATACAATATCCAGCTGAAGGGGAAAATACACAATCTTTTCTGTTTAAATTGGAAGCAGTACCAAGACCCACCTTTGAACTGCCACTTTCCCTTGAGGGGCACAGATTTGGCCCTGTGTGAATTCAGATGTGAGAGTGGAGTTTTATTTCTAAAAGGGCATCAAAGCAAAGCCAAGCTTTGGCGTGGTTTTGGCCACCCACCTCTCATTTAACTTAGAAACCCATCTTTAGCGTAAAGCAATTGCATAATTAGAGATGAAGGTACCAGCTCTTGCCTTCTCGCTGCTACCATTCGGTCTTTCTTTTGTATTTTACCAACATACTTAGCGCTGCATCTGCTTGGCAGGGTGCAGTGCCAGGCAAAGACCTGCAGTTAGCACCAGCCCGTCAGCTCATGCATCCCTGCTCTGCACACACAGCAGTGCAGGTCTCAAAGGCAGTATAGCCCCAGTTTGCTATACCCACCCAAGTAAGTTACACCTCTTGGCAAAGCTCAGTTTTGGGACGAGTCTAGCTAGTGGCTTTTCAGTGTGCTTCATCTCTGGGTGGAGCAATGGGTCAGACCACGGCTGAGCCCTGCACACGCGGCCAGCAGAGCAGGGGCAGGGTGACAGAGCTAAGGCGATCTGCTGTTCTTCGCTCCCTGTTGTCTAAAGGCAACAACCAAACTTCTTAAACGGGCACTTACAGCTTTTCCATGGATAAGCACCTCCCTTGTGAAGTCAGCTAGGTTCTCTTGACGCTACACATCGATGGGAATGAAGAGATCTGCACGGGCAAGGTGAACTTTTTCTACGTGGTGTACTCTGATGTTTGGCTTTCAATCCAATTTTCAGTTAATACTAACAGATTTGGGAAGAATTATAAAACCTGATACACTGTGGCATAAACTACTTTCTTGCTATTTAGGACTGAACTAGGATTTTCACAAATGGCAGGAATGTGCTGGCTGCAGAGCTTCTGTATGCCACCCTTTCCAGTGCCGTTCGTGGAAGCCAACAATTAGACTGGGGGACCACTAAATGATATATTTCTATGTTCCTTTCTGCTTTAGTGCTCATCTTGGTATGTTCCACACAATGTTGACTTTCCTAATACAGTCTCCTCTGCCAGGAGTGGATTATATAGGCTGCTTAAGACCTTCCAGGCCTTCACCAGGTCTCCTGCACAGTGATGTCCAAATTTTCCTGTTTCCTGTTCCACTCCCATTAGCTCTCTGGGCTCATTTCTGTACACATGGTCCCATTTCTATTGCCTGACCACCGTTTGGAAGCTGGCTTCTTAGTAAGTCTGGCTCTTGGGTTCTCATCTCTTCCTGCACAGTCTTCTGGGCTGGTCCCATTCCAACCCGTAGACCAGAAACTTTTCCAAGACAGCTATCCTCTCTTCAGTGCTGCAAAAAAACCCCAACCATCAGCAAACCCATTCCCTGTTCAGCATCACAGAGTAGGCTGATACAATTAGAACCACAGGGTTAATTATATTAGGCGAGGGGGGGGGGGCAGGGTAAGGTTGCTGTTCCCATGGAGAAGACCAGGGTGCTGGAGAAAGAGGAGTGTGATTTAATGTTGCTATTTCACAGCTGGCTGAAGGAGAACTTGGCTCTGCTTTTCCCAGCCCAAGAAGTAGGGGCAGGACCTCCAAGTCACAGAGGCTGGCTTGCCAGGTCTTTTAAATCAGTGACAGGAGGAGCAGGAGGAGCTCCTTCCCCTCTCTGCCTCCTTCTCCTGTTGGGGAAACTCCTCGGGGTGGTGCTCAGTCTCCCGCAACTCTTCTCCTGCTGCTGCAGCTGCCCTGGAAGCCCCAGACATTCCCAGCAGAGTCTGGACGGCTGCTTTGGTGACAACCTGGGCTCAATTTAATGAGAACGTTCACGTTCACTTGCTATGCTGGCAGCCCGCCAGCATATTTTCTTGAGGCACATAAGAGAGAGAAGGGAAATGGTGATTTTTAACAGGGTTTTTTTTGTTGGTTTTTTTTTTTTGTTTGGTTTTTTTTTTCTTCGGCCAGCCAAACCTGACTGGAATTTCATGGATGAAAGAAAAGGCACTTCTCTAGCCCAGGGGCTTTGCCCCTGCCAAATTATAAGGGCCTGCTGCAAACAATGGAGGTGTTAGAGCTTCTAAAAAAATAAAAATGTTGAAAGAATCTTTTATAACGGAAAATATTAGGCAACCTAAATCTCAAGCCAGCTGGTAGCGGGCAGTATAATATAAGCTCTTTGGAGGAGAGCTGTGCAAATAATGGATTTTCAGAATTTCTCTTCTCCCACTTCCCCCTCCAAGTTTGAACTATTTTAGCTATTTTCTCCAGCTGAAATTATTTGCCAAATTCAGCCAGTTGCTAAATTCTCCTCAATTTTTTCTTTTCTCTGTTGACAGTTTCTTGTAAAAACAAACCCCTTCTCCCATCTCCAGCTTGGAATTACGGCATTCACCAGTGACACAGTTAGGAAGAAATCCGCCTGTGGTCAGCTCTTTCTTTTTTTCACTACGTTCCTGTCAGAGCTCACACATTACGGCAACCGAGCTGGCCAGAGAGCTGCCCTGGCAGCGTGCAGGGGATGTTTGCCATCGCTTTCCGCCATCCGCAGATCAGCCCGCACCGGGCTGGAAGCCTTCACACAGCGTGGGGCTGGAGGTTCATTAGGTTGTGGTTTTCAGGCTGAGTCTTCAGTGGACCAGTTAATAATGATGAAATTTCTGGTGTCAACTGCAGACCAGATGTTGCACCTCAGTGCCGTGCCACCGGAGGGGAGAGCTTTGAGGCGACACGGGAGGCTCTGAGCACTCAGAGTCACTGAGCCCGCGGTGTTTCTTGTATCCATGCAGGTGTTAGCTAGCCATGGAGTCCTGGCCAAATCCCATTCTGGCACATCACCAGCTCTGGCAGTTTACCTACTTGAAATCACCTCTGTGCTTGTAATTGCAGGAGTTGTTCCTCACTTCCCTTCTTTAGCAAGCGATCTGTGCATTAACGGCGGGGGGCTGCCTGCGGCATCCCTGCCCTGCTGCTCCAGCGGGTGGCCAAGCCATGCAGTCTCTGACATCCCTTGGGATAAGCAGCAGCCTCGCAGAGGGCCAGAAGGGAGCTGCCCCGCAGCACCAGACAGAAATGACGAAGACCCAAAGTGAGGCTGCAGCAGGCCTGCCCATGGCGGTGGGTGACTACAAACGTATTTAAACAAGCTGCCTGAGCCCTAAAACGTGGTTCCAAAGTAATGAAATGTGCTTGTCTGGCAGTGGCAGACATTGCCTTGCTTTCAGAGGTTGCTTTACGACTGCTAGCCTAACATAGCCCTTCCAAAACCTCCCCGCTGCTTTTTTTTTTTTTTTTTTTCCCTTTTAATTATTAAATCTATCCTCAGAACGGCTGAGCCGAATTTTCAAACAGAATATTCAGGTCTTCTGTTTAGGGCTTTAAATGAACAATGAAATGCAAGCACATATTATTGTAAAGCCCATAAACTTCAGGATCGGACAGATAATGTAGGTACCCATGTTCGAAAACAGAATACTGAGAATTTTGCCAAGAAAAAACAATTAAAACAAATTAATCTCTGGTGGTGATTTGAAGTGAAGGAAAACTCCTAGGGTGGATGTAATCTTTTTTTGTTGGTGGTGGCGTTGCATCTTGGTTGGAGGCTGCTGCTCAGCAGCGAGCCGCAGTCAGCGAGGTCTTTGTTCATGTCTAGCGCTGCATAAAGTGAGCCAGGCAAACACTGGCTGGGTTTACGGCCCGTGGCTACAGGGACTTGATCAGGGCAGGCTTGGATCCACCGTGTTTAATTGCATCGGCAGAACAAGGAGGGCTCGAGACCACCGGGAATGGAGACGCTGCTCAGAGCTTTGGTAACGTCTGTAAAGTTCAGCCAGACAGGAGCAAAGGAGGATTCACCCCAGGCCTCACAGTCAGCGATTTGGCAGTAAACACTGAATGCAACAAAGGCTGAAATACTAGTTTTTCCATTTTCCTCACTACATAGCCACTTAAAACATTCCGCCTCTTTTCTTTTAAATCTGGGAACCAGAGTGTATTCCCTGTCCGAAGCTCTGGACAGAAAACTCCTTCTGAAGCTTCCTTTTGCCCTTTGCTTTCCTTTTCCATTCCACGATGGAAACTATACAGGGGAAAGATTGTGCTGTAGCTACAGGTCTTTTAAAATAATTGCTTCATGCATAAATACTGATAGTCAGTGTTGGCTTCTATTTTTACACAGTGTAACTGAAAAATATAAACATAAAACTTAACAAAGAATATCATCCTAAAATAAGGAGCAAAATCAACCTCAAGTATAAAAAGCAATGACAAGAAAAAACTCAGGAATTATTTTGGGGCATGTTCCTTTCTATTTTTTCACTCTTTTATCATTATTCTTTCTCTGAATAAAGTCTCGACAAGGATTACTTTGGGAATCTTTGAGGCTGTGTAAATATGTATTGCTGCTAGGCTGTGAAGCATCCCAGCTCCGTGCAACACAAGCTGCACACTTTAGAAGGGTAGGACTAAAGGTAGCGAAGGCCACGGAATCAGAGTGAGTGGAGACTGGCTCTCTGTCGCAGCAGTATTGATGGCTAGCGAAGGCAGCAGCCAGCAATGGCCTGGTACCTCCTGGCAGAAGGTGTGCACCCCGAGGAGGGGCACCAATTTGCGTGCAGGAGCAAGTGGCAGGGACGTCTGCTTTGGGTGGTATCTGTGTTAGGAACTTGCAATACTGTAAGACTAGAGCCAGCATCATTTATACTAAATAGCTTTGCTCAAACCTTTCCAAGTGTGATTGTTGCCCCTGCGCTGAGACTTTCCCTTCACACTGTTCGGTCCCTCCAGGTTGCGGTCTGGGATATTGCAATGATGGAAGGATTTGGCCTCATCGGTTTGGTCCATTTGGGCAGCAGCAGAGAGCCTTCCTGAGCCCAGTGAACTTCACTGGCTGGAGAAAGGCTCCAGCAGCCTGGTGACAGTAAGGTCTCCCTGACTCAGTGCCTGCCGAGTGACTCCCTGGTCACCCATTGACTGCCTACCCGGCAGCAGGTGTTGCAGCCTTTCCCCGGGTGCCTTGCACCATCCAAACCGGGACCCCTCCAAGAGCCAGTGTATTTCTCTCTCCGGATTTGTCTCCAGGATTCAAACCAGCAGAAGCCAGAAATGGTGGGATTGCCACCACTGTGCTCCCTGTGGCATGCAGGGAAGTCACTGACCTGCTGAAGGCAGAGGAACAGATTGAGGGGACAGTGGCAGCAGGCATGAACTCAGACCTGCAGGTTCAGCCAGGCATTCCAGGTCAGGACAGCTGGCTCCTGGGCCTTGCAATGACTATCATCAGCATCTACAGACCCACGTACGTGGCCAGATGGAGCCTGAAAGTCGTCTGGGATAAGGGTGATGCAACTTCACCTTCTCTAAAGAGCCAGGATGGGGATGGGGCGCATGCGCTTTTTTCTTCTGCAAGACAGCCAGTGTGCAGTGCAGCTCTGGCACTAACACTTTGACTGAAATAAGCTGATTTTCCTCTGTTCCCTTTAGCCCCTCGGTGTTTCTTGCACAACAAAACTTTGATCCTAAAGCTCTGGAGAAATAGGAATTTGAGCCCAATTCTGATCTTGCATATTCTGGCATAATTCGGAAGTAACTACAGTTACACTTGTAGAAGATCAAAATCAGTCCAGTTCCTTTTAACTGGGCAAAATTGGTCTGCAGAAAGAAGAAAATAATCAAAGATGTGAACAATAGACCCAGCTGAAGAAAGAGGTGGTTTTCCTCCTCCGAAGTTCAATTGGTTTTTTTGGCTAACTCTTCAAATAATTGAAAAAATAGTTTTGTGGGGAGAAAAAAAAAAAGTCCCGTAGTACCTAAACATTTGGCATTACAATGCAAACTTTTATAGGAGAAAACAAAAATTGGAAAATTCCTATCCTCTGAAAATAGTACTGATACTGTCTCCAGTGACAACTTAAAAGACAGAATATGACAATGCTGGGATATGTGGTTTCACTTATAAAAGAGCACTGACTGAACTCCATTGAGTAATGTCAAGTGGATACTCGGAAAACAGACTTGAAAACCACTGCTCTTTTCCCATCCTGATGCGGCAGATCAGTGCTGAGGAGCGACATGCAGCAAGCAAGGTTTCTGCACACAGCCCTGGAGCTTCTAACGTTGCCCTGCTCAGTAAGCTGCAAAGCAATGGGGAGCTCAAAAAGCCCTCCGAGGGTCAGCGTCATGCTGCGCCTGCCATGTCTGCAGGTCCTGTCTCAATGCCCACAGCACCTAAGGAGCCCCTGAAGGCCAGACCCGCCGGGATGCATGCAGAGCGCGGGGTGTGCTTACGGCACAGGACGGGAGCTGTGGGCAGTGCCTTGCCCAAGTCCGGCTGTGCCAAGCTACAGGCAGTGAGAGAGGGACAGGAGGGGAGAGCCAGCCCAGGCACTGACTGGCTTTATCTTCCAGCTGAGTATTGGTCCAGATTAACTGCATGTGTGACCATGGAGGCTTCAACTCATTCCTTGCCATGATTATGAAGCATGGCTGTGAAGCATGAAAAATCTTAGAAACAAAGATATTTAGAGCCTTCACATAGTGCAGTCCAGTGCCGTGCCATGCAACTCCCTGGGCTTAGTAAACGGGAGGCTTCGTGTGCAGTCAACCCTTGCACGCCCATTAAAGAAATGCCCGAAGAGGCTAAAATCTTGATTTCTTGGGTCAGAAAATCCCCAGAGTTTTTGGCAAAGTGCTGTGGCAGCTGCTGGGACCACGCCAGCTCTGCAGCAGCTCAGCAGCAGTGGGCAGCGTGTCCGTGGAAGCCAGCAGCAGGTGAGCTGCCTGGCAGGGGAGGCAAGCACGGGTATCCTGCTCTTCTGAGAAGCGCCCTCATGCTGGGCATGCCCGGCCAGGGCAGCCGCAGGAGTCCGGATAAAGCAATAGTGTGTAAAACCACAAACCCCAGGGCCAGGCTGCCGCAGCGTCTTTCCTCTTGACCCGAGTGGGTCAGACACATTAAGCTGATAAAGATCTGCCCAGAACGAAAAGGCCTTTCTGTGTTTTCCACCGTGGAGCAGAGCCAGCAGGAGCAACGCTCTGCAAGACCCTGCTGCAATCTGCATCGGGACTGGGGTGCGTCAGCAGGCGCCCCGAGGCGTGCTGGGCAACCTGCACCTTCCAGCCCCGCTGTGGGAAGGACACGTCGGGCTTTAGGGCAGCTGTGGGACCAGTAGGCAGCAATGGTCAGGGATGGGCTGGCACAGCGCTTGACCGCTGCTTTAGAGCTCAGGGAGCATACTTGAGTCAGCAGAAATGTGTGTAATTCAGCCACAAAAATGTTTTAGGGACACACTGTGTTATATAAGAAGTTATTTAACATTAATAGTCAATCGCTCTGTTTAACTCTTTAGGGCCTATAAAGCTCACCCAGGCCACATACATGTGAAGCACAAATGTAACAATCTTCCATCATTATTTTTAGCAACAAGTTTTACTTCTCTACTTATCTTTTGGCCCAGCCATGTATTTTAGAAGGGGTTGGGTAGACCAATTTTTTTTTTTTACTGCATCTAAGTTTTTATTATGCTTTTTACTACGTGGTCACCTGCTTCACCAATACACCCTGCTCAAGCAGTGGCTCCTTGCCCTCTTGGTTGCTGGCAGCAATACCAAAGGGTAAATCTGCTGAAGGCAGCATCCCTCCCTGCAAGATGGGACGCTGCTGGAGATGCCCTGGCACACTGTGCCTGCGGGCATTGCCAGAGGTCACCAGTGCCTGTTACCTTGCATTGAAGCAAGATGATCGTTGCTACTGAATGTTCACATGGATGTTCAAGTGACCATCAGCCCTGGGTCTGTGACAGGTACCTCACCACTGTGGTTCGGTGGGCATGTAGCAGTAGGGGGAGAGCAGCACCTGCTGCCCACTCACCCCACTGGTGCACACCCGTGTGCTCACACTCTACAGGTTAACGAACCCTGAAACTACTGACTTTCTAAATTGTGAGTAAGAGTTTTCTGATCTTGTTCACCACTCTTGAAATCAACTTTCTAAAGTGTCGAAGGCAACGTGCACTGCAGGGAAAACCGAACCCGAAACTCCTACACCAGCCTACGTCTTCGTGTACGTGCTGGGCTTGTCATTTGCATGGCTGAGGTCAGCGGGAGTCATGTGAGTAGCTGCACAGGAGCACCCCAGAAATACCCGCTGCCTCCTGCTTCCAGGGGCCCTTCCCTGCTGAAAGAGCGGGTTTTCTCCCAAAGATAAGGAGGGACAGGGAAATGGTGTTGGGGTTCCCCTCCTCCTCCTCCAAAGAAGACATTGTTCAGTTGGAAAGTTAAAGAGAAAAGAAGAGTTTTCATACACCCACCTGCGCAGACTCATCCTGGGAGTCAGACAGAGTTTGCTCCCTCCCACGCACCACTGCTGCTGTGTACCCTTGGCCCTGGAGTCCATTCACCCCGCCCCCCCACGATGCTGGACGGAGAAAAAACCATAAACCTGCTTTAATTGCTCTGGCCGGCACCCTGCCAGAAGGAAGGTGACGGGTGGTCTCCCTAGGGCACATCCCAGGGCACCCTGGCACAGGGTTTGTTTCCACAGGTGCCCTGAAGTGTGGCTGTTCTCAGCCCCCAGCCAGGCGTATGCTCACCACCAGCAGCGGCAGCACGGGCAGGGTCCCACGGGCTGTGCTGCGGTGGGTCTCCCCTCCCTGCCCAGCCCATGACATCGCTGGGAGGGGAAGACCCACGGCTCCTGCTGCCTTGCTGGCAACCAGGTCAGTGCCGTGTGGTGCTTCTCCTCCTCTCCTCCTGCTCTTCACCCCTCCTCCAACACTTTTTTTTGCAACGCCATTTCCATCGCTAAATAACGGAGTTGCCAAGGGTTTGTCACAAGACATGGTGGGGATGGAGCCTGCCTGAGGGCAGGACAGGGTGGCTGCTGTGGGGCAGAGCAGGAGGCTCAGCATCCCTTCCTTGGCACCGCCCGGCCGGGCAAGGGAGGAGGAGCGCTTGCCTGGTGAGGTCCTTCACCGGGTCCCCTTGCACTGAAGCCCCTGAATCACCTGTGATGAACTCTGTCCCCTTTGCATGTGCAGCTGGCATCTCCGCCCCCTGCTGTGTGGGATGCCACAAGGAGCTCGAAGCCCAAAGGAGCATCCCGCTGTGCCGGCAGGGCAGATGGGGTTAACAACCAGAGGAGTGGCTGCCTGTGCATGGAGTGAGTTGAAAGCATGGGAGTAACTCGTTCAATATGCCAAAAGGTGTGTGCTCAGTTTAGTGTCATCATCTGAGTAGGGCCAATCTGGTTTATAGGATAAAATATACAAGAAGCTTACGGTAGAAAAAGAAATAATAAAAAGAAGAGATTGCCAGGAGGATGAGAGCAGTGGACTGTATCAGCTCAGCCCAGGCAGGAGCCCTGGAAGGGGGCCAGGGAGGCAGGAAAGATCCATGAGGAGTTTCCTGAAAAAAAAAACCAAAAACAAACATTCAAGAAATTGGGCAGAGGCAGTATGCATGTGACGCTCTGCTCGGTGGAGAGGGAGTCAAGCACTGAAATATTTCCTGGTGAGGCCCAGAGGTCTCTGCTCTCCCCTAGTACCGTGAAACTGGTTTCACTGGAATGTCCCCCTGGCTGAATGGGAACAACACCGCATTGAATTTTGGGACTCCCCACCATGGATATTCTTGGAGATTTCACCCCCCAGAATGGAGTTTGTCAATGTCACCAGCACAGGACATAAAAATGCATCTGAAAAGGCAGACATTTCTCCTGGGACATCCCGGCGTGGCAGACAAACAGCCGGCGAGTCCCTGTGCCCCCATCCCAACCCGCCCAACAGCTGGCAGGTAAGGGATGATCCTGGAGCCGGCAGAAACCTCACCAGGAAGTCAAGAGAGTGACAGCAGCCGAGGCAAACCCGCGCTCAACTTGGGCGCCAAGGGCTTGCTCAGAAACATCTTCAGCATCACGGGCATGTGGTGGCCCCGGCAGCACGGGCATGTGGTGGCCCCGGCAGCACGTGTAGGGCCTCCCGAAGCCAGGCAGGGGGAGCGATGGCCGAGGGGATGCCTCAAACAGCTGTATGTGGTGCATGACTGGGTGGCTGGTGCCACTGGAGCAGCTCTGGGGCAGTGAAGTCATGCCAGTGAACAGGCCATGGGGCTGAGAGACTGCCCTGGGCTAGCGCAGCTCTGCCACCGATACTCACTGTCACTGTTTGCTCTAGGTTATTTTTGACCCAAAAGCCCTCGACGTCAGCGGTGCTGGAAACTGGCTGGGTACGGGAGCTGCGGGTGCAAAACTAATTCAGAAGTGATGCTGGAAACTGATGCTGACGGCATTTTTGGAAACTCTTTCCCTGAGCTGAAGAAAAAAAAAAAAAAAAAAGGGATTTCCTAAAACAACTGAAAATGAATTTGCCACATCTGTGAAGAGTGACTTGCGGGTTGCCTGACCCTGAAAGCAGCTAAGGAAGCACGACAGTCAGCAACTTTTCAGTTTAAATGACAAAAGCTAATGTGCCTATGGGCGATGGGAAGTGCCAGGTGTACTACCAGTTGCCTCATATTCCTGAAAACCCAGCCCTTTGAATTGTTAAGGCTCCATGAGTCTGCACGTACAAAAGTGCAGTCTCTTTGGCCAAAAAAAAAAAAAAAAAAAAAGAGAAAAAAAAAAGAAGAAGCTGGGTTTGGAATTAAGAATGGCTTGCAATTAATGCCAACAGCACGAGAATCTGTAACTGATCTGCTCTGAATAAATTATCTGGCTACCTGAAAAGAAGACAATCAAAACCTTTATATTTTTTTGGAAAGAGGTTCAAAGAAGGAAAACATTAACTTGCTGAGAAAGAGGAAAGAATACAGGCAAATTAAACCAGGCAAACACGACCTCTGTATCAGGCAAGCGTGTGCAGAGGTGGAGAAGATGGGACTCGCTTTAGTTTGATGAGCAGTCCAATCACATCTTATGACATAAAATTAAACCATTTGTTTAAAAAAGAGCTACAGAAACCAGGAAGATCTTATGCTATTGACCTTAACACTCCTCTGTAATATACTTGATGAGAGGGATTTTGTTTTATTTTTACTGAGACAAATTCAATAGATTTACAGTGATGAATGCAATAAAGTTACACACATGGTGAAGGAAAGCTTAGCTTCGAGGCAGTACAGATCTGTCCAAGAAACTTAAGTCCTTGAAATTTGCCATTTTCAGCTGGAAAGGAAAAATCTCAGAGGCATGACTCCAGCAAGGCTATTTAGTCAAACAGTACCAGATGGATCTGTGGGATTCACCTTCTGCTTTGGTTATGAATGAAAGTAGTCAGCTAGAAGTTTGCTAAAGGCTCTTTTTCCCTACAGGAGTCTGGTCAAGATGTGGTTAATGTAGCCATGCCCAGGCCTGCTGCGCTTTGAGGAGGCAGTGGATGAGTGGAAGCGAGAGGGAAAGGCAGCTCGGAGGAAGCCAGGGAGCACCACGCTGAAGTGCGCTGCTTGGATGAATTCAGTTCGTGACCAGCCGTTTTGCATCAGTACCAAGCGATGCCACCGTCTCCGGGAGGCGCAGGGAACTTGTGACTGAGTTTTTAGTGTTTTCCTTTTTCCAGGAACCTCATCAACAGCATGGCTCACGCTGTCATGTGAGGTGTCAATATCACTATTTCCACCCTCTGGACAGGGCAGTGGAGGAAGAACATGCTAACCGGTCACCTCGCAGGAGCCGTGCTGTACTTGGGCTTCAACGAACATCTGCCTCTCCGCACCTCGTGTGGGATTTGGGAGCAGCCCCAGGGAAGCCAGGTGTGACAGAGCAGGCTGTGTCACCCTGTACTTGCAGGAAGACAAACCCAAGGCAGAGAAAGGTCTTCATTCAACAAAGGCTTAAATGCATACTTGTGTCGCTTCTTGAGTTTTGAAAGGTGTTTCAATGCCTACCTAAACCTGGAGGGCTGTGGTAGGTGTGCTGTTGGGCTTAGGTACTTCGCAACCTGGCTTTGGTCTAGAAAATTCGAAGCAGCTCAGGTTTTCCCAGTGTTCCTGTATGATCTGTGCCATCAAGTGTGTCACATGTTGGTGCCAACGAATGCCCCACCTGATGGGGTGACTAGAGACCTGGGCCTGTGCTCAGCCCAGATCTGACTGAGCTGGCACCCTCCTGTCACCCTTCTCCTTCGCAGCAGAGCAGCGGTGGGGATTCAGGGGGTAGGACCCATTGTACAGGTGGGATCCATCGCCCCCAGGCAGCTTGTGGGAAGCCAGCCCCTCCCGCAGCCTGTGGGCAGCCCTCCGCTCGCCTCCAGCCCAACACAAACGGCTCTGGTACCGACCCCGAAGGCCACGGATGCAAAGCCTACCCTTAGAACCCACTAGTTTCAGAAATAGTTCCAGGAAGAGCAAAAGAAGCTTTTGTCCAAGCAATATAAACAGATGCAAGTACTTTGTTGCATGGTTAATAAGGTAGTTTGTTTCACTGCCTAAAATCCATCCAGAAGGCTCTTTTTAACCATCAGAATCACCCCTGACAAAAGCTTTTCTGCACAGACCTATAAGGACTATGCTGTAAGTTCAGAGCATTGTGGCTTTTTGGTTTTGCTTTGTTTCCCAAAAGGGTTGATGAAAACCATTTTCATAAACTGACAGCAACAACCATAACACACGTACAAAAACAAGATAGCAGTCTCATACAGGAAATATTTCTGCTTTCATTTTTATTTTATGAATACATATACAAGAGATGCTTAATCTTCCATTATCCAGGCTTAAAAGTAAACAGGTTTGGTTGGTTGGTTGGTTGTTTTTTTCCAAAATAGCTTTGAGAAGGAAAATAAAAATAAGGATAAAGGACGTGCAACATATCCAACTCATACAGTTGAAAACCTTGCTAAAATTACTGCCGAAATAGGAACATGTGGAGGGTGCACCTCTGTGTGTGTGTGTGTATCGTCCTGTATCGTAAAAGCCTCACCCAAGGTATTTATGTATATGAATAAGAAAATGCTTTGGCATAACCAGAGATTCCTCCATGCACACTCTGTTGACATTTCTGAAATACTGAGATAATAAAATCTGAGAATTATATCATATATCATTTTCTCTCCTTGGCAGCAACATCTTTAAATGCAGGGGGAAAATGAAGAATAGTCTGTTGACAAGAGACTTTACTTCCATACTAAGATGGTTACATTAGCAGGATGCAGCAGGATGCAAACAGCTTCAAATAGAAGAGATGGAGATACATATTCATATATATATGTATATAAAGTAAAAATGCTTATTTTATATCAGAAAAGATTTGTCAAGGTAACATAAAATGAACCACTCTAAGACTAGCTTCCAGCAAAACATTTTGCTTTATTGGATCTATTTTCTAGCTACAAGTCAAGCTGACATCTGTCAAGCTTTTTAACTTTTCATATGGCAGTCTATAAGAAATATTTCATGCAATGTCTACAACGCTAAATACAGGGTAAATAACTGGGATTAAACAGCTGAAGAATAACAGACCATTATAAGGACCGATAACAGCATATTATGTACAGATAGCCATATTATATTCTCATGTCTTCACAGTAATGTGCAAATGTGACAAATATGGCTTTCATTTTTTTTTTTCTAAAGAAAGTAAGACATAATTATACAGAATAATGTTTTAAAACGCTTCGGAGGATTTCACCTTGTGAAACCTGTTCCTTGCCACTGCATGAGGTGGAGCCACCCCAGCACGGGAGTAGTTCAGCGCTATTTCCAGGAGGGGGCACAGATTCCTAAGGCACAATATTAATGTTAAACATTGTTAATTTAAGTCATGCTATTTTATTGTAGTTTTGTTTTTATCTTTTTGGTTATATGAAATAATAAGTTGTTGCTAGTTATATAATAAGCGGTTGATTGTAAAAAATACAATGTTAAAGGCTACACTACATGCCTACCTGTAGCTCCAGAAACATTAGCTAATCTGAAAACACACTATACAGCGCTGCATATTAAACCCTTGCGGTTTTTTGGTAATATTCTTCTTCATACATGTAGCAGAGAGTTATAAGGCTTCTGCGGAATAATAACATTATAACTGAACAAATATTTTACACTCTTCCATAATGGTATTTACAGTTACTATAACTCATATTTTGTCATTTGGTAAATAACATGTATCTTGTATGCATCCTTCTTGCCTATCTAAAGTGCTTGCTTAACTGCATGAGGAAAGAAAATGCATACCTGCTTCAGGTGCAACAAACCCTCAAAAGAAGTAGCTGAAATACTTGTTGTGGATCTGAAATGCATTCTCAGAAATTGAAATTATTGCTAAATTCAGTGCCCTCACTAGGCAATCATCTATATTATTTGTCATATATAAATATATGCATATATACTAGTATGTATGTACATGCATACACATTCATCTATCATGTAAAAGATAGATTTCAATTTTTTGTCCATCAACCTTTTTTATTTTGTGCTATTCAACTCACTTGTGCTATGACTGAAGCTGGATTAAAATCAAAATCTTAACATGCTACTACTAACAATCCTATGATTCATTAGCACGTAATAAAGACAATATGCAAAAGAAAGCTGAGATGATGACAAATCAGGAGTCTTTTGAAATGCACTGAGAATAAGGCAATAGGCTGTACATTACAGCAGAGGAAAAGCTGAAGAAATTCTGGAATTCATCCCTGCTGGAGTAGGGATGGCTACCCCTACTTTGCTGCAGAGTCCTATGCTTTTTTCCAATATCACTCTCCAGAAGGCAAGCTCTATAGTTTCTGCACCTACCAACACTTTAATGGTAGCAAATTCAAAGCTTATTAAAAATGCCCTGATGCCACAACCTGGTAAAATAAGGCACTTCCAGGGCTGTATTCCAGCGGTGCCATGCCAAAAAAAGATTAGCACTGGGAAGAAGCACTCAGATTTTGCTGAGTTTCCTAGTTTTGTCCCATGAAATGCGCCGTCTCGGAGCGTCCTCTCTCCTCTTTCTGTTGAGATGATTTTCTTTAAAGGAGCTGTTTCATCAGCTGAAGTTGAGGAGCTACTTCTTTGTAAGCAAGAGGTAAATCTTCAGTTCCTGACATTCAGTAAGGTGGAAGATCAGAGTGTGGTACCAGGCAATGTCTTCAGTTTATTCGGTATCTCTCTACTTGGGCTGACACGCCAGCCAAGTCAAAAGTGAGGAGGGGGTTCATACTAGGTCCGTATTGAAAGCTATGAATGGACATTGGTACTGGAAAGGTCATTCCTTATAATTTCATTTACTGCAAAGAAAGAAGACAAGAGAAAAGGCACTGATTAGCATCCCATTGCTGCAGGAGGGTCTCTTCAGTCCACAGCCCCCCCAAACTTGCATCCACTCCTTGACAGCGTCAGTACAACTCTGGACAGTAAGTGTAACATCACAAGGTAGCTTGTACAGGCTGATCACAGTGCAAAACAGCAGGATTAACCAAGGTTATCGACATGCTAAATACTGTGTAAAACCAGGCATCACATGAACAACAGCATCCTGGATCCTCAATTGCATCAAACATATTTAACATTTCAAATGAATTACAGATAAAACATTTCATTTGCTCTTGAACCATCTCGGAAATGTAAAGCAAAAAGAACCGCAGGAAATCTTAGAATAATCTACCCCTTCCATAAAAAGAGCTGTTTGAAAAGTATGTCACCCCTGGCAATTACTGATGGCAGAGAGCTGCCCGCCACCGAACCTGGGTACGTGCAGGTGCAATGCCTACACAGAATGCAGCTTCACGTGCTGTTTTTTTCCACTGTGGGATGACAGCAGGGAGAAAGAAAAAGAAGAAGAGAAGAAACTGCTGTGTGCTTGCCCATTCCCTGGAGCTTATAGTGCGTGTGAACAGGCACCTCCTCCCGTGGTGACCAGCACAGGCGGACATGCAGCCTTCGCTCCTGCCCAGATGGGCAGGTGGGAGCGACAGGCCAGTTCAAACCCTTGGCAAGAGTCAAGAGGAAAGAATAAACAAGGTCCACTATCTCGGCATCGGCTGGTCAGACTGCATCTCCACTGATAAAAGTGCTGTTTTCTTTATTCACGAGCCGTCTTTCACTCTTCTCCCCCTCCCCTGCAGATGATCAAGCAATACAGTTTCCCACACTACAATTACGGCCGTTTATCAGCTTGTGATTTTTGGCAGATGGACAGGAAATGAGTGAGGCTGGCAAAGGCCATCCACGCTGGCCTACACAGCATCCCTCCGACTTCCACCCGCCTCCCTACAGCCACTGCCACCACCTGATTTACATGAAGATAGACGAAATGCCATCACTAGGGCTATCGCCACTCCAGAGTTTCCCTGACTTTGCTGGGAGTGGGAAACACATGCCCACGTCATGGAAGGACCACGGAAAAGCCCATGTTTCCCCTTCCTCATGGGCTGCTGTTCACAACCATTCAGATAACAAAACCTGTTTACTGGAAAAGACCAAACTGTCTAAAGCCAACTTCCTGAAGCAATTAGTAGGGTTTGGGTTTTTTTGGTTGGCTTTTTTTTTCTCTTTTCTTTCTTTTTTTTTTTTTTTTTTCTGCAGACCTATTGCCTGTTTAGTAATTGCAGCACATGTATCAGTCAGGATTTGTGTCACAGGTCCTGGCCACTGAAAACCACTTCTGCCAATGGATACGCACACCGTACTTCAGAAAGGAAATATCAGTTGTGCTTGTAACTACCTATTTGTGGCAGCAAGCTAAGGGCGGTATGGAAATGAGATGTGAAGACAAAGCAGTTCTTTCTCTTGAGAGTGCTGTGGAGTTCATCTTCAAAATTACTGAACAGCAGAAACAAATGGCAGCAGCAAGCCCTGCTGTGTGGCACAGGCTGTCCTGCAACTCCAGCACTGCCCACAGTGCCACCCCACTCACAAGCTGCAAGGCTCTGGCAGCTTTCGGGACTGAGTCTCTGACTAGAATGCAAGCAGAGCACTTCTGCTTGGGATGATCTGTCCATGCTGCTTTCGTAAAGATTGCTTCTTTGATAAGCTTCTCAAAGCAACGCTGGGTGTGCAGCAAAAACACACGGTGGTATCTTGGTGGTGAGCACAACAACAAAAGCAAATCCCCACCTGGGCCAGCCAGTGTCTTCGTTTCACTAACCCTCCCTCAAAGATTCTGTTATATCAAGTAAAATTAGAGATACTACTCAAGGCTATCTTTGGTCTTTGTACAGCTAGTTTGTGCTTAGAAACATTAAATAATAAATATTCACAGCCCTTCTGTAAAATGTGAACCTAAGTATCACCAGTATTTCACAGACAAGGACAGGGAGGTGGAAACACCAAGGAGCTCCCCATCTCAGTCAGGTATCTTGAATCTCAGACTGATGCTATAGCACGTGCTGAGCTACTCTTACTCGATTCATTCAGCAAAACTTTAAGAAGTAACATCCCCCAGCCCAACAGCCCATGCTTTCCCCTATTAAAGCGTTTAGTAAAAGTATTTCAGAAGCTATTTTTAAAAAAAGTATTTGATGACATGAGGTTCTAAGAGCCAAAGGTCCATCTCCAAAATTGGATTAGGCGCTCAGAGCTTCCCTTTCCAGCCACACTGGGTACCCTCAGCTGAATCCTCCATCACTCGAGTGCTGCAGGACATGTGGTCTACCCATGAGACAGAGTGACTTCTTTCAGCTGGGAGACCACCTGCCTTGGCTTAGCCCATGGGACCACCACAGTCCTTTGGCCAAACCCTCTCCAGCTCTCAGCAGCCAAGCCAACCTGTCCCCAGATGAAATTACTTAGCCTTTTGTTACCATCTCCAACAGGATACAGAGTAGACTTTCAGCTTTATTGCTCATTTTTATTACAGGTTAATTTCTTAACAGAAGCGGGCTTCTGCTGCTTGGATGAGTGGCAGTCAAGGCTGGTGTCCTTGTGTACCAGCATCTGACAGATGTTCAACTGCAGTCACCAGGGCAATGTCAGTGTGGATTTGGGAGACAACTGAACCTCAACCAATGCACATCCATTGCCCCTGGATCTCACAATCAAACAGGGCCAAAACCACCAGGAGGACGTTCAGCATCCCTCTCCCCCACGGTGGCCCAAGGATGGAGTGGCTTCGGCACAGGTTTTGTTTTGTTTCACTGTCGCTTGTTCCCCTTCACCCACTGCAGCATCAAAAATAATAAAAAAAAATCCCAATAACACAGTGGGAAAACCTACAGAGAAGGACAGAGTTGCACACAGGTGGCCCAGGTGGGGCAATACATGATCCAGCAAAGTGGTCGGTCTTGTAGAGGTCGGCCGCCAGCAGACAGCACTGAAGACCAAGCTGAAAGGGGAAGTGCTGGGCACGGGCTTTCCTGCGCTGCCTGCCCTGGCACCCTGGCAGGGAGGAAAACCCTCCGGCAGGTGGGAACAGGGGAATCCAGGCTGCACGCACCTGAGGGCTGCACTGGGTGACGCTTACTGGCTTTGGCTGGAAGGATGCTCCCCGCTACCTCCAGCCGCACCATCCAGCGCTCCCATGAAGACTCTCCTCTCGCCCTCCAGGTCTGAGAGACGGATGTTGAGGGAAAGCTTGTTGGGGGGCAGGGGGAGAATGTAGTTTTGGTCCAGTCAAAGTGACATGAAAATACAGATCACATTTCTCAAATAGTTACAAATGTCTTTAGCATCAACATTTCTTATTGCAAATTTCTGGAAAATTTGGTTCTTTTAATACTAAAAAACATTAACATTTTTGTTGCATGTTAGGCAATGTTTTAGTTTGGAACAAATGTAATGTTTTGGAATGTTTTGTTCGACCCACAACTGTGGTGGTTTTTTAATTTTGGCAAGAAAACATCAAATTTTCTTGTTGTAGATTGAACTAAGATTGTCCTTCCCATCAATCAAAAATTATGTGACTGAAGTACGGCTCTGCTGAAGCATCCTGTATGTCCATCCATGCCAGTGTCGCATCTGCCACAACAGCCAGTGGCCATTTCTTTGGAAGGAGCGTAGGAACCAGGCACACCTCCGGGGATGCTTTCTCTAGGGTATCATTAGTTTGCCAGAGGGCTTCGTGAGCAAGAGGAGGTATGCATCCTTGTTTCTAGTGAACTTTGATGAATTTTGTCCCATGAAGTCTTCTAAGAACCTTCTGAACCTGCTTTGGCCTTCACGGTTTCCTGCAGCAACAGGTACAACAGTTTAAGGACGTTATGGCAGAAAAGTACTTCTTATTTTTTGTGTTTTAAATTTGTTTCCTGATAATTTCATTCATGCATCATGTGAACAACCTGACTGTTCCCTGTTCACCATCTCCCTTGCTGTCCATCACACTCCTTCCCCTTGTTATTCTCAGGGCTCCACCAGGTCCTGTAGGATCACAGCAGAACTCCTCAGAGAGGTGGGATACACTGCTTGCAGAGAAAGTAACAGGTATTTTCCTCCTAGTTCTCACCTTTGTAACAAAATATTTATTATATACTTGAGAAAAGTCAGGTGGTTGCTGTCTTGAATGCTCAAGTTTTGGCTTACAAACCGGTTACTACAAGGGGATTGTCTGAGCGCCACAGAACAGCAGTATTCAGTATTTTGGCTGGGGTTTGAGCTTCATTCCTGAAGCAAATGCTGGTCTTTGATTCCGCTGCTGCCTGGATATGTGTCCTTTCATGTCTGTAGCACCATGCCAGGAGTAGCTGTGTTTTGATGGAGCACAACATTTTTCACAGAAAGGTTGCAAAGGCTTTACATGCATTTTTAAAACAACATAACCTGAGTACTCAAAAAGTCCAACTTTATAGACAGGACAGAAAAGACCCAAGAAACTACCTGGCTTGCCCGAGGTCCTACATACAGCTTAGCAGCAGATCTGGAACATCACGCAAGTTGTTTAATTTTCAGTGCCTAGATTAGCACAGCTCTTCCCTTAGAGCAACAGGTTGATCCCTATCAGATTAAACAGCTGAGCACAATGGTTTACAGCACCTTTGTCATCAGATTTTTTTCATTGTTTTTCTGCTGGCTTTGGGGAGGGTGGCACTGTCGCTTTCATAGCTAACACCTACAGTTCCCCACAATGCCTTCCCCAAACTGATACTTTCCATTGTCATGTTCAGCTTTTCCACTGACAGAAAGTCAAAAAACTAATAGTGCTGAGAAATGCAGGTAACACGTGACCTCTCTACCTGTCAAGGCGCCTGAAAGAGGAACCTTTCCTTTGCTAAACAGCAGATGCCACGGCAGCAGGATGTGGTGAGCTGTTACACCACATTTTAGTTTAATAAGGAGTTTTTTTCTTCTTGTATTTAATTTTGCTTTAAAATGCCCTTGCAATGGAAATTTTTGCTTTGCTAATTAGCAAAATCAGTGTCTTACCGATGCAACAGTTTGGGTTCCTGCACAGAACAGGACAACCAGATCTATCTGAACAAATGTGGGTTCCATATATAGACGTGAACTTCATAGGAAATGGAATATTTTTAACATTTGGTGGCTGTACGTGGATTCCATCAACTGGCAAAACTTCACATTTCTGCAGATTTCTGCTCTCCTTGTATCTGACTACTAATACGGATAACACTGTGGCCTTCTGTTAACGAAACACCTGCCCTTCTGAGACCAAGTCCTGCCTTCCAGCCCAGACACCGGCCCCGTGCAGCTCAACGAGGTCCCAAGGTCAGCGGCGCGGGGAGGTGGCACGGTCAGCGCGCTGCCTGCCAGGGGAGCCTCAGGGGCTACAGATACCAGAGTCTGGGAGGCTTCACGCTCCTGAAGGCAAATGTTCCCAGCAGTCTGAAAGATGGAAGGTGAGCTGAGAGCCACAGTCAAACCCACCGTTACCAAAAGCCGAGTCTACGGTTTTGGGAGGGAGGGATGGCGCTTTGAAAATGTATCCCGTCTCCGTTCACTTTGTCAGCGGTGCCACCACGGCTCCGGGTTAAGCCAGTGCCTCTTCACACATGGCACCACAGGCTGCGCACGGCGACAACCGTCCTTCCACTGACTTCAGCCCGCTTCGGCAGCAGCAGAGAAAGGCTTGTACGAGGACGCCGAGCAGCGGAGCCATGAGCTGCTTTTACTTGCACCCCCTTCCAACTGTGTGCTTCTCTTTCACAAGCGAGCTTTGTGGCTCTCCACTCTACTTTTTTGGGGGTTTTGTTTTTAGTTTTTAATACACAGGTGAGGGGTGTGATAGAGTTGAAGCAAAAGGGCACTGAGAGGTTTTCCACAGAGCTGGCACCTTGTGACTCACTGGACATGTACCTGCCCCTGTTCCTGTGTACACAGTGTTGGCACTAGTTTGGTCCCTTCAGGATGCTTTTTGGTTTCCTTACCAACAGGAAGAGCCACACAGCATGTTCCCAGGCGTCTAGGGCTTCAGGGTCACATCAAGGTTTTTTCCACAGCCAAGTAACCAACTTTTGCTTGTTACATCATGTCCACCTGCAGGCACTGGGGACCATCGTCTCTACCACAGAGCAGAACCAAAGCAGGAGGCTCAGATGCTCTCTCGATGGAAAGGAACAAAAGCAACCTGCTCTGACTGGTGCACATGTCATGGAAAATACAAGTAATACCAACTGCATCTTTCAAGCTACATGGGTGAAAAGCCTGTGTGAAACTATGCCTGGATCCTGCTGTGTCCTGACAATAATGCTTCACCTTTCAGGTGGGTGTAGCTGCCCAAGCAATGTGGTGCCATGTTTGGACACCACGTTTGGACTGTGTTTGACAGCAGTCAGACTGCATAGGTATCAAAGTCGAGCAATCTCCAGAAAAGAGCAGCAGTCCTGAAAGCAAACCTGCCTCAGTTTGGCTCATCATTTTTGCCTTCCAGCAGAATCCACGAGCTCAGGTCAAGCCTTATGTTGGTGCAACCACAGTGATATCCAGGGGAGGGATCTCTCCACATCCCTCATTCCAGAGCGTGGAGGTACCCCTCAGCGCGCTGTTTCCCGGGTCAGGCACAGCTCACTGCTTACAAACGGTACGGAGTGGGGACTGTGTCTCCCTCTCCGCTGGGTAGTTCTGACCACACCGTCACTACTCAGCACATGAACAGGGCAGGGAAACATAACTCTGGAGTGAGTTCACAAGTCTGACGCTGACACCACGCTACCTTGTAGAGTGCTTTGTAGCATGACGTTCACTTTGCTGTCTGTAATTACTGCCCTTGGATTTTTCCACTGGTGATGCCACATCTTGCTCCATCGGGCTCCTGTGCTCTCGCATGCCCTTCATTTCAGATGAAATGCCACACATTAGCATCACTGAAGAGGAATTCAAAGTCACAAATAAATGCAGAAGAAGCAGAAATACAGGAGGAAAAAATGCTTTCCCTTATCTCCACGTACAGATTTTATTTAAAGAGAGAAAACACTAAATATAGACACATACACAGCGAGTAAAGAAATGCAGCTCCTGGTATGACCTCCATCACATGAGTAAAATCTTGCAGTTTTTATCAGGGTACCTACTTCCTCACTACTAATAAGCAGCACTCCTCTCTGACATATGAAAGCTGTAACAAACAAATCACTGAAAATAGATAGGGCTGTCTCAGAGAAGTTCTTTTTTCAAAGCTAGTAAGTACTGTCCTGTGAATAATAAGAAAAAATCAGAAAATAGTGGTACAAATTCCTGAGGTGCCAGCCTGTAATGCGAAACTATAGATCACATTGAAGCTTACTGAATTAAAAACCAAACAAAACAAGTCTTGTGAAGCAATGGAAAGTATAACTTCACACGTTCCATAAAGAAGTCAGATCTTGTATTACCTCAGGTGTCCTGGATGCATTTAAACCTTAAACTTATTTTTATCTGTTTAACCATAATAAGCCACCACCACAGGGCATGCTATTTTTGGAGACAGCGAACAGGACAGTGGAGTGAGCGAGTGACAACAAGTAGCAGGCTTTAATAAAACACGATCCTCCCATACAGACGTCGCCTTGGCACGATGGATGGCGTTGTTGTGCGTGACAGCCATTACCCTGGTGGCACTTTCTACCTGCTCTACCTTCCACTTTATTTAGCCCAACAGCTCCAAATAATGTGGGATCCCCCATGGCGGCTGCGCTGCGGAGGGCTAATGGGAAAGGTTCCTCGCTGCGGTGCGATGACAGCAACGTGTGGCAATAATTTAACTGGGGCTTTTGACTAGGTGCCCAGACTAAATGAGTCCCATCCTATCGCACCAAAACTCCCGGGTCTGGATTTTTTTTGTCATCCCTCCCATGTGCAACACTGGAAACGCCCTGCATCTCTTGCTCTGCAAACACTTAGGGGTGAATTCCCCGGCTGCTGGGAATTATCTCAGGAATCAGCAGAGCCGCAGTGATTCCCAGCATACTGGGGTCTAAACTCTGGTTTGTTTTTCCTCTCGGCCTGAGGATGGCTGCACTCAGCCTGGCTTAGCTTTTATACCAAAGAATCAGAGAGTCAACAGGAATTTTCAGTGACCCTCAGGCCGGCCAAGCTTGCCCGGAGCAGCTGGGGGTCCCGGCAGCGCGGAGGCTCTGGGATCTGCTGCGGTGTGATGTGAGCCATGTTTGACACGCGCGTGTGAGGGCAGGGCTGGGCAACAGACAAATAAACCACACTTTAACCAAAATTATGTGTTTACGTTCCTAAGAGCATCTGTAAGGGAAACAAAACAGACATGTTTTATGTTTTACACAGAATTTCCACACGACAGGAGGACTGCGCAAACGCTACCTAAGGCAGCCAAAACCCAAGGCCGGTGGTGCTGGACGCTTTCTGGGCACCACTCAGGAAGGAATAAGGAAGAGCCTGCACCGCTCTGCTAAAGACAACCAAAACCTGCCCCTGCCCTAAGAAATACAGTAATACAGACTGATCCTGGGGATTGGTTTTACTTTCCAGTTTAGCACCCAGAAGTAAAATAGTGCTGTCAGACCCCGGCATTCAAAACTCACGAATCACGCCCTGAAGTATGACGACAGCGGATTCAAATTCGAAATAAATTTTAAGCAATTCTGATTTACCTGGTTTTTAGCCTCCAGACAACTCTGGCAGTGTTTATTAAACTCTGAATGTAACAGGAACGAAACTTCCTTTTTTTCCTTTTTACTCAGATAGTTCTGAGAGGTTTGCTGCACCTCACCACCAGCAGTCAGCTGGGGCGCAGGCAACCCCCGAGACACGAGGCTCCCAAAGCATCCCACTGCTAGAAGAGCAAGGCTGAAGCCCCCTTGACAGCCCCAAGGGCCGGCAGCTCCCAAAGCTTACAGGCCGTGAGTGGGAGAAGGGGAGTGGGTTGGCCCACACTGCGATGCTCAGAGCCCACCCATGCAGGCTGCCACCTGGGGACCTCCTGCCCTGCTGAAGGGGCAACCCATGCGTGTGCATCCAGCCCAGCACTGGGCATTTCTGCCAGCAGTTGGCACCAGCCTTTGGGACCTCACATGGCAATAGGAAGAACTTAAAAAGTCATTATTTTAGTTATCAGATGAGAGAGGCATAACACAAATAGTTCAGCTAATATTAAATTATCAGGCAAATGATGAAAAATCTATATCTTTATTTTGCAAGTTCTCTCAAGCCACGTGATGAAACTTAAACTACTGCTAGACTGAAAGCCAGCAATTTAAAACCAGCAGGTTGTCCATAATCTACTAGTGTACAGAATCACCCTGCACAGACAGGGGCTCAAAGAGTAGTTGTGTGTACCTTCCCCCGTAACACCAGGAGGAGCTTCTCCGTGTGGTGGAAAAGTGACAGATTAGCTTTAGAAAAAAAGTAATAATCCTGTCGGTACAGGAGGAAAACAGTGAACAAGAGAGGATCCATAATCTCTACGACTTACTGATTTCAGCATTTTAAAAAAGCCAAATACAACTGAATTTCTCTATCGATTATACAATTATTAATCTTTTCAGAAGCGTTTCCAACATTGCACATAATGAGCAATTCATCAAAGCATATTAGCTGCCACAGAAGTTGCATTCAATATAAAGGGGTCATTAAGCTTCTTGTAATTGCATACTACTGAAGCTTTTGTTAGTTCTAAATCAAATCAATGGGATGTGCACGTATGCTCTTTAATTGACTTTATGTAACAGCAGTGTGGCCCCTAGTGATTATCTGGAATCCTCCAAAATGAGCCACCTTGCACTGCTGTTCGTAAGAAACCACCTCATGTGCACCTCAGCATACCAAATAAAGCAAAGAAACAATGAATGGAAGAAAGAAGAAAGAAGCACCTTGGGTCACACCGGGGTATTTGGTGAGTGCCCTTTTCTTTCTGTGGTTGAGAACAACCAAGAAACTTGGCTCTTTCTCCACTCAACCAGCCTCCAAGTCTGATGGGTTTTGGTAACATTGGGCCTCAACACCAGAAGTGTTCTGGAGACAGGCTAAAATAGGGTCAATCTGATCTTTTCCTGAGCAAGGAGGGTTTTTTTGGTTTTTTTCTAAATGGACCCCATTCACCCTGTTATCATCATCATCATCATCAACACCTCTCTCCTTTACAGCCATTTCCACCAGCAAACCTCAAAGCACATGCTAACCAGCAAAGATCAGTGCCATTACCCCCATCACCCAGCGAAGAGGGCACCGAGGCAGCGACAGCACCCGGACACTGCTGCGTGTGCCATACATGATGCGCCTGTGCTGCTTTGGGGGGCAGCCACTGCTGGGCCATGCTCCCACCACGGCTCTGGTGAAGGCTGAGCTTTGGCTGCCAGCCCCTCATTCCCAGGGTTTTTGCTCAGACAGATAAAATGACGGCCATGGATGACTCAGTGAGCGGACACACGCTGCTTGAGGGAAGAGAAAGGCTGGGTGGGGCTGTAACAATTTTTAATGTGTTTGATAAGGGGAAAGATACCCACCCATGAGCCTGCTAGGGGCCAGGCGGGGAAAGCTTGTGCTAACTGGCGGAAATCCTTAGGTTCCAACCCTCAGGAACACGGCCGCTAGCCTTCAGCACTGGGCACAGAAGCAGGGCTGGTTCTGGGACCCTGCATGGGTGGCTGCAAACAGCCTGCAAAAAAAATGATGCAGGCAAATTATCATGTGATAGATTTGCTTGTGGCATGATGACTTGGTCACCACCATAATGCGAGCTGGACGTGATGCCACAGGATTTTGTTTTAACCACAGCAGCATCTGCTGCTGAAGAGCGCTGCTGGTCAAAAAGGACCACGCGTCTTCCCTGCCGTGGCTCCTTGGAGAAGAGCACTGGCAGCAGTTAATGACGCTCTTCCACTGGTTTCGCACCACGGCTTGGTAAAGAACTTTTTACGACAAAACTCCAATCCAGTTTGGCTGGGAAGGTTTGATCCAAAGGCTGATGTTGGGGCACCACACTGGAGCCGTATCCATGCAAGCTGGGCTGCAGTGGGAAGCCATCCGTGGGTGTTATCAGGCGCTCTCCTCCCCAGCACAGAAGACATAGCTGTGAAAACCACCACGTCCAGACGGTTGCTGGGACTCCAGGGCTCCTCGGATACTAAAACCGTCTATAGCAAGCGCCTCAAATGAGAGCAGCTGCAAGAATACTCATATTTGTACATGGTCCCAGTGCGACAAAGCTGAAAACATGGCAAAATGTCTTTTCGTCTTTCCTCCTCTCCCACATGCTGTGTTAAGCTGCAGAATGGCTCCTTATGTTGGACCGACAGAGCAATGTCAACAGAAAAAACACCAGATACGGCTGTAAAAATTCAGTAAGAATCACAGCCGGACTCCCAAGGAAGACGAAACCTTCCCCTGTGCAGCTCAGCGCTTGATGCAAGAACTGTGCTGAAGCCCAGTGCTCTCCACTAGAGAGGAAATTTATTCTGCCCCAAGAATGAAGCTCAGCAAACCTGCGGCCAGCACTGGGGAGCTAGGAAAACGGCACTTGAGAAGCACAGGCATACAACACTCGTCTCTCAAGCACACTTAAGGACCTGAAATTTCATTCAAAATGTTTGCATTACACTTTCCAAACAACCACTCGCAATGTGCGACAGACTTCTTTTCTGCCTCTTTTGAGTACTTGGACTCCAAAGCCCTCGCTTCTCCATGGCTGAGGAATGACAGGGAGCTTGCACAGCCCAGGCTGCGAGCTGGCAGCACAGCCAAACTCCAGCAGGAATTTGGCCTGCGCTTGGAGAGGTGCTCCAGGCAACAAAATGAGTGGAAGAACTTTAACAGTAACTCAGAAGTGGCTTTAAAAAATTTATTAATGCTACAGTGAAGAGAACTGGCTGCTTACGTGAGATTCGGTTAGGTCAAGTCAGCCAGCTGAGATCAGGAGGTGAACGCATGGATCCCGGAACAGAGCGGCTTTGGGAAACCCACGCAGTGACACGCTGCTCGGGGGTACAGGCGGCTCCCGCTCCCCGGGCAGCTCAGCCAGAACACACAGACCCCGGGACCCAGCTGTGGGCATGCGGATGTGCAACATCTGGCTGAAGATTGCTTCAGCAGCACCCTTGTGACAGGAGCAGCCCAGCAAGGGTCAGCGCTCGCTGACGATCCTGGGAACGTGGGGCTTTTCAGGCTGGGGCCTTAGGGACATAAAGGACATCTCATGGATGCAATGAAGGAAAAAAAAGTGAAGTGCAACAAAGGTTTGGGTGGAAGGCTGCGCAGGCAGATTGCTATTTGCTCCACACAGCAGCCTTCCTCGGGCACCACACCTTTTGTAAAACACATCAACATGAAACAAATTATTATCTCCAGTAGCTTCCGTCTACACACATTTCTGAAATACTTTCATTCCAAACTGTTTTGAGAGGAAACAGTATGAAGAATGGAAACCTGGCAATTAATCAGATGGAAACCTCTGTTTCCATTTTACAGAACGGGGGGAAAAGAAAAAAATAATTATAAAAAGAATACCCAACGTTAACTGCTAAGCAGGGAGATGAAAGATTAGCAGAGGCCAGCGCTGGGAGCACCCATGTGCTGCATGCATTTACCTGCACTTGGACGGGGTTCCCAAGGGTGGGTCAGACCCGTATTTGCTGTTTTCGTTCAAAACCACACAAACACATAAGAGTTAGGAACTGGGTTTTGACAGACAAAAATTCTATTTTCTTAAAAACTCACAAAATAAATACCTTGACTTTCTTTTTTCTTTTCTTTTCTTTTTTTTTTCAAAGTACGGACGAAAGGCTTTTCTGGTCAAGACACAGAGCAAATATTTACAGGTGCTGGGGAGACACCGTTTCCTCCCTTTAGTGTCTGCCACATAATTTTATCCATTCAATGAATTTTTTTTTCAGACATCTGCCAAGAGGAAATAACTTTGCTGTATTGGGAGTCTGGGAATCCTAGAAAACAATCTTAAATCCATAAAATAATTGAAGTGCAGTTTTACTGAGCTGTTCAGTTCGATTCTGATTTTTATTACAATGTCAACAAGAGTTTAATTTGTTTTAAAGTTTAGGTTCTTAAATCTGAGTGATATACGGTAGTTTACAGCTTGCTGGCAACAGCTACTGTGGAAAAAAAAAATGGAAAGTGCATATAAAGGCGGTTCTAAGTTTGACATTGTGAAAGCAGGGAGCAGTGCCAAGAGCAGCAAACAGCATGGCTTTCCCAATCCTGGCTGGCTTTAGGGACTGCTTGCTATTGACATCAGTCGCTATGGGATACATTTCCCTGCTCTAACAAATCTCATCTGGAGCCTGTAATTAAAAAAGAAATGTCTCAAAGTGTAATTTCTTTCCCTAAAACATTTACAGATGTTAACTAGATCGCTAATGGTGTGAGATATCTGTGGGTGGACATCTTCCTCCTTATCTGCTGTGTCAAAGAGCACGATTTCTTTATTAAAACCAGTTCTAAAGGTAGTATCTTTTCTGTGCCTTTGTATATGGGGGTGGTGGTGCCTTTTTTCTAAACCACTTGCTGAACTGAAAGGTTCAGAGGTGTTTATTCTTTTTCCTTTTTTTTCCCCTTTTCTTTTAGAAGTCATCTCCAGAGTCAGCTTGATTTAAAAGGTATTCAAAGTGGCTAAAAATGTCTTTGCTTAGCAGATGAAGAAGTATCCCGGCTGAGCTGTAAAATTATAACAATAATAATAATAGTGGTAGTAATAATAATAGTAGTAGTAGTGATGTAAGTTTCTTGCCCTAGTGGCTTTCCACCAGTGCCTTTGGCCGGCGCCCTTTGCTAAGCGCTGCTGCAAGTGTTCCTGGAGCCCCAGGTGAGCTCCTCTGCTTCAGGCACACGGGCACGAGCGGCGAGAGCGTTACGAAGGGATGGGTTTAGGAGACGCATGTCCCGGGGGAGGCGAGAGGGGCTTCCCATGGCTGGTGAGGCAGGGTGCCGTGGGGCTGCTCCCAGCCGAATGCTGCTGGGCTCGCCCGACCTCGAGCATCCCTGCACCCTGCGGGCGGTGGTGGCTGAAGCTCCCCTTCCTGACACCCGCTGCTGACACAGCTGGCTGCTTGGGCCTTTCCCCCCCGCTGACACTACCCCCCCCTCCGTTGGTTTTGGTTTTTTTTTTTTTCTTGCAACCAGCTTTGATTGGAGCCAGAGCCTGGGGTAAATCAGAGGAATTTCTAGATTTTTCTGAGCACTGCGAGCTCTCGCTGTTTTCCGGTACCTACTTCCTGCCATATCTAAAATAACAGCAGCTGCAGGGGCCTGATAGAGAAGAGCTCCAGGGGACAAATTCTCACAAATGGGGTGGGAAAGAAGGGGGGGAACAAAAAAAAAAAAAGAAAAAAAAGGACAGTATATTAGGGAGCAGATAACACAGAGCCAGCATCAGATTCATTGTTGAAGCTGATAGCACCGTAGGCTGTGGATGTTGTTGTCAGAAGAAAACAAATCCTGTAAAATGGCCATGGGAATGATAAGTCTTCACATTTGCTGGGATAACAGAGGTAGCTTTACAGCACTTGTCCTATTGTATGGAGTATCGTGCCTTGATTAGCTAATGTCTCCGAGGGCCAGATAAGTGAGGATGAATGTTCTACCCCAGAAGCTTTCATGCTTTCTCTTTGTCATGGCTATCTACGGCAAGCTGCAACAGAAAGCGCTGCACAAGAAAGAAGCACCACGACCCCCCAGCTTCTGAGAAATGGAAAATTCTTGAAAGTATCCCGTTTTCCATGGAGAAAATGCATGGTATACCACTGTCATTGTCCCGTTATAGACCACACGACAGAGTGCAGCAACTCAAGAGACCTCCAAAATGGCACAGAGGGACCTCACACACCTGCACAACTGCTCCAGGAGAGATGTTTCTCCTTCCCACTGGCATAAAGGGGGACAGTAGCAGGCACAGTGCCTTCACACAAAATATCTACCTCTCAATGCACATGGACGTAGGGCTCCATGAGGTCCCCCTGGCTTCGACCTTGTAACCAACACAAACATTGCCTTAGCTGCCAGCACGCCCAAACAACCAAAGCAAGGGCTCTCACAGCCCTGCGACACAGTCACCCTACATGTGCAATAGGACAGTATTTCAGATTATTGCATGTGTCGCAAAGCTGTACATATTAATGCAACATAATCTTTTACAGCTACTTTGGGAACTAGAACTTGTGCTGGGAACTACCAACTCTGGGGAGCTATCAACTTGTGGGCCCTTAAATTTTCACCCAGTATGAAGAGATTTTCATGCCTTTTTTTTGTTTTTAACATAGGACTTGTTTCAAGAGCATTAAGTGATAGGCTCTCATGATGCTGAGTTGGAGCCTCATCCAAAGAGCACAGAAGTCTACAGAAGAATCCCGAGTCACTTCAGTGGGCTTTGCGTCAAGTTATTATTAAACACAGGCAGATAGGTAAAGGTGGTCTACAAATGCACAAGGCGCAAGTCTGATGGCTTGGCAGGAGAGAATCAGGCACTGCATTGTAAACACCCTGTTTTGCTCATTATACCTTAAGATTATTGGAAATGTTTCACTGTTGATACGCAAAAAAGGCAAGTGGATCCCTTCTCTTCCTTGCCCGAATTCTGAAGCATACACAACTGCTCTGATGCCAGCAGGTTGACTTCTGGTTCCTACCACTGAGAGAGGACAACCCCATCTCTGTGTTCACTGCTGCGTGCTGGCCCCAGTGGTGCTGCATGCGGCACGGCTTGCTCCCAGAGCCCTGCCCACTTCCTAGGGCACAGTGGAAAACCATCCGCAGGGTTTAGCAGCATGTGGTTTTTCTTTTCTAGATTCTAAAACATTTCTCTCAGCCCAAAAATCCTTGCTTGAGTACACAGCTCAGCTGCCAGTTTTTAATTGTTAAAATGAGTAGATATTAAGCTACTTGGTTCTTCCCATCCCCAAAAGAGCCTCCTTAAAACACGAATCATCTTTGGTTCACATTCCGGTAATAACAACTAGAATTACATAAAGTGGCCAAGTTGAGACAGACTAGACAATATTCTAGCCTAAACTCATAAACCCTAAACTAGTTAAAATAATTTTTTTACCAAAAAAAAATATAATTCACCCTAGACGATAGAAAGAAAGTGAATTTGTATTTCTACGAAAGTAGAAGCAGTTAGAAAACGTGAAGTTTTGCCTAATCCTGCTTTAAGCACTGTTATGGCTGCGCTGTATTACATACGCTTATGGAGTAGCACATGCATGGTAAACTGGTTAAGGAATTTGGGAGTAGGATTAATGAACTTTCCTTTTACACTAGACTAAATCAGATCACAGAAGGGGATCAGTCTGTCGCAATTCTCAGCTTTTGTTCAAGAAAGGCAAGCGTAGCGAAGGTCAGAGACAGACTAAAGAGCAGCACTGCAATTATTTACTGACATGAGACTGGAAAGAATATCACATAGCTACATGGAGCACAACTTGGACTTCAACACATAGGAAAGAATGGTTCATTTTATGCCACTAATCATAGCCAAGGATTAAGATATTTTGGAAAAGCCCTATTATTTCTCATCCTGCAAACCAGGACTTCATTACTAGTAAATCATGAAATTTATGAAGTCCATTCATACAAATTAATTTCCTTTCCTGGTTTCCATTGGCATGTGAGATACAGATACATAATATAAATAAAAGTCTGTAAAGGAAAAGAAAAGGTACACAGAAATGTCTGTTTGTACTTAAAAGTGGGGTAATCTCGAGTAAGGCTGTAACTAGAAGAACTGTCCCCGCAGCGAGTACACACGTGCTTAAATAACCAGGTCTGGGGGCTGAGTAGGCAGGAACCAGTGCGGCTGCACTACACCTAGGTGGGTCTGTGCTGATTTACTCTAGGTGTCTCCATCAGGAATAACCAAAGGTAAATCCTCCCACCCTTAAGATTTTCATTTGGCAGCAGCCATGTAAAATCCAGACGTCTTTTCCATGTTATGAGAAAGATTCCTACTTAGACATCTTAAAGAAGAATTCTTGCAATCATTTCAGTGTCTCAAGGTGTGGGGTTTTCCCCCTGACGTGGTGGTTCCCCTCAATGGAAGTTTCTCACATGAAATTTAAATCTGCTTTCAGACAACTTTCTGAACACCAACATTTTTCAGAAAATAGGCAGGGGGGGGAGGCGGTGGCCAGCGTTGCTCAGGGGACCGTGCACAACGAAAAGCATGATACAGCCCCATCCAGCATCACATGCATCTGCCAGCTCCTCCCTGAAACAACGTCTAAACTGACAGCAGAGAAATTACGTTGGTCGTTGCAGAAATCTAGATTTCATCATCAGAGAAACCCTAAATATAGCCTCTGCAGCAGCAGGTATACGGCTGGCTGACCAAACGTCTTTAGGGTCACATCCATACGATCTGGCACAGGCAGTCCTGTCTCCTACCACCTTCCTGACTAACATTAAAAGAGACAGTAAACTTAGTGTCAAACTTGAATCTCAAAAGCTCTTTTTCCCCCCCCCCGAATATTCACAACCAAAGAAATGGCCCATCCATTTGTAATTTCTTGGAAGGAAATCTGGCATCCCTACCAAAAGCCTGCTCGCCTTTCATACTCTCCTCTGTGCTGAGTGCTTGAATCCGAAATATTCTTTGCATTTAATAAAGTCCAGCCCACCCTTAGCTAATTGTACTGCCATGCAAGGGCAGGCCCTGTTCCAGTAAACTGGTTCAGTGGGGCAGGAGCTGCGGCTTGGGTGCAGCAGCCAGCAGGGCAGCAGCCCCGGTGCTGGATCTCACCAAACACACAACCGGCTCGTACAGAAGCGTGTGCATTTGGTTGCTTCTCTGGTGTAAGATGGTGATACTTCCCATAACAAAATTCAGCCGTAGGGAAGGGTTTAGAGAGGAATTTTCTCTTTTGGTTGAGCAGAAGATATTTTTTTATTTTGGTTTAAAGTATCAGAGTGATTTTGGTCTGGAAACACAAATCTTTGATGAGACACCATTCAGCCCAGGTGCTTTTCCCAAGTTAATGTTAAATATAACTTTGGAAACTTCAGCAGATGTTCTCATTTGTTTCTAGTTCAATTTTTTTTCTGCTACTACTCTGCCTTTATTTAAATAGCTGACTCTAATTGATTCTTTAATACAGTGATTCATCATGTGTTGTGAATCTTCTGTTAATTTACTTGCGACTCTGTTATTATTTCCCCTGATTTAACACATCCTGTTTTAGAACATCCATTGAAGTTGATGGAAAAATTTTTCATGGCATTTGGATCATATCCTAAATGTAATTTGAATGCCATCTTTTGAAAGTTGCAAAGTAAGGGGATTTCCTGTTTTATTCTTCAATCGTGTAACCTTGAGAATGAGCTTTTACAAATCCTCCTCCGCCTTGTCAAAGGCTGATCACTTCTACTCCTCCTAGCAGTATTTTCTTCTGGGTAGTTTCTGAGTGGGGAAGAGCCAATGGATAATGCTTTCTGATCTTTGTCACTTTTGTTGAATGCCCTGTTGCACTACAAAAGAAGTCTTCAAACGGATACAAACCTTTCTCACTCCGTCCAAGTGACGTGACTGCATTTCCCCAAAGCGCACATCCCACCCCCTTGCTTTCTGCCGTGCTCCTGGGCTGTTTTGGGCTCCCTACAGGAGCTCTCTCCACCCAGCAGCAGCACCGCAGCCCTTTCCTCGCTCTTTAGACAACTTGGCAATACAGCAAAGGAACTCCCAGGGTCGTCCCAGGCTCCTGCCCCAGCGGCGCTGGGCCACTCCAGCCTCCCACCTCCCCACAGTGCTGCCATTGCGTCGCAGAGCCACACGCACAGGCTCCTCCCGCTTCAGCTCAGACCCACGCTCTCCTCAGCTACGTATGTTTAATGAGCATGTTGCTTATTTCATCACCTCCTCTGATTTTTCTCTATACTTAAATTATTTTGGGGCAAAGTAAGGTATTATTTAGATACACTTTTCCACAGCAGTCAAATCCTGGGCTATCACTACTCATTTGTACCGTTCCAGTTTTAGACAGAATCCTCTCTCTCACACCCACGCTCAGCCTTTCCCCTCTACTTCCAAAATTCATCTTTGCTCATCTTTTTTTTTTATGGGGATGTTATATTTAACTTTTCTCTCATTTCTCTTTTTCTCAAGCCTTCTTTCACTCTAACTACAGCACTGTGTGCCTGATGGAGGTGCAGCAGGTTCCTGACGGGCAATTTGACACAGCACATCCCATTGCAAGTCCAGGGTTTCAACAGAGTGTAGCGGTGCTTGCCTGGCCTGTAAAGTCCAGTCTGGGTTTCAAGGAAACAGTGGGAGAATCCCTGGAAAGTTCTCTGAAGCAGCCGCTGCCACCGTGTTTGTCTGCTGACGCACAAAGCGTAGTCTGCCTGCAGTTGATTCAACAATATTATTTTTTTCGTTGTCAACAAGAGTGTGCAAAACTGAAAAAAAATAGGACCAGTTTCTCTGCTAACCTCTTTCTATATGACAATTTCACACATAGTCATTTTAGATGGAGAACAGTTGAACCTCCCAGTACTTCTGACCCCAAGACATACCACTGTATGGAGAAGATGCCTAGAGAAGCTGTTAATAGCTTGGGTAGATGCTCCAAGGTGAAAGCCCTCAAGTGAATAGCTGAGTCCAAGCACAGCCTGGAGCATGATGAACACAGAGTTATCACAGGGGAAAGAAAAAAAAGCCAACTAGTAGCGAAGAGATCATCATTACCAGTTGTTTCAGTCTTCCAAAAGAGTAGCCGGATAGCAAAACCTTAGATGCCTGCAAGACATTCAGCAGCAGCAACTGCAGCTCAGAGGCACACGGCAGCATGGAGCCACATTTCAGAGCTGCAACAGGCATGTCAGTTCCAAAACTAATGGTGCACAACAGAAGGTCCACAAGATGGGCTTCTCCACCTGACCACATATTTCTAAAAGGTTTTACTCAACAGGCACCTGCAGGATTTTCAGATAAGTCAGTCATGGGTGGAAGAGACTTACATCACTCTCCACCACCACAACTTCAAAGAAGCAAAAGAATTAGCACGCTATCTTACAGCTCATTACATACATGTCTGTGTAGTGTGCACACACATATATGCACACACATACTTTATGTGTGTATGGATCTACATATACAGGATTGAAATAAAAGTTAAAATAAACATTCTTCAGGTTTCTATTTTTGGAAGCTTCTCTTGTGACCCAAAATAGCATTTTTTTCTATTTCTTAAGTAATTTGCAGAAGATTTTGTATATGAGGTGGCAATGAAACACGTATTTTCCCTGAAGCACTAGAAAAAGAAGTGACTGCTGGTCCCAGGGTATCAAAATTGATTCGTAATATCTACTACAATACCTGTTCTGCAACCCCAAAGATATGACAAGAGTTATGAAATGGAACAAATCCTCAGCCCTAGCTCCCACAGAAATCTATCATCCAGAGCAATCTGGACAGCACAGACATAAACAGTCAAATCTTGTTTTCTGCACTCTCACATGGCTGCAGGAGGGCCAAAATTCAGTAGAAAAATCATGCTTATTTGTGCAAAGGCAAGGTAAGGGAGCAATGTCCTTGTGCGCATGTGATGCTTGGATAACATGAGCTGTAACCGTGTAAGGGCCAAAGAACTTGCTCCACTAATTGCAGACCCTGATAGCTCGCAGCACTGCTCTTCAAGCCTGTCCAAGCACTCATACTGCAACTCATGTGCCCAGGGACAAGGCATCTTGGGAATTTCGACACCTTTGCAGCACCATCTCACTTCGCGTTCTGGTATTTGCCAGGCAGTAGTCTTCGCAGCGTGAAAATGTGGGAGACCACATGTGGGAGACAACATGGAGCCTGTAAGGGTGGCAGAGGGTGGGCCAGCCCCCTGGTCTGCAGACAAACCCAGCCAGGCTGGCCAACGAGGAATGGGACTACGGTTTTCCTACTGTATTTTTTTCCTCACTGATTGTTTCCAGGCATTTTCAATGTCCAGACTTCGCAGGCTTCCTCGGTGACAGAGGAGGAGGGGAACATTTTGAGGGTCTGCTTTTTTTCATAAGCTTCCTCCCCATCTGGAGATAAGGTTGTTGTGTGAAGCCTGTGCCCCCCTTGGACGCAATCAGCACTAGTTCCTCAGAGAGGAGGAAAGGCCAGGAGCCAGGTTATCGAGCAGCCCACTCCCGACAGCGGTGCTCAGGCCACTATCAGGGCCGGGACCAAGCCCCCCGGCCAGCCGGCAGACGCAGATGAAGCAATCAGCCGTGCCATGCCGAAATCTGCTAGGGAAAAACTCCCTCTCTGCCTGTCTATCAGCGACCAGATTTCAATGAATGCAGCCATTATGCTTTTTAACTACCAGCCATAGGCTTGGTCCTGTTCCCAACGAACCCAAAGGGAACGGTGTTATTGACTTAAGTGGGAGCAGAGGCAAGCCCTCCACTGCTCTGCGATCTAGCAGCAACCGCGGCTTGCTAGCGCCTGGCCCAGCGCACCGTATGTGGAGCCGGGGAGTTTGCTCATGAGAGTGCTTCCTCCGACACGTATGTGTTTGCTGGCCTGAGCTGGCAGCTCGCTCCAGCCCAGCTCCGCCGGGACACAGCAGGGGTCCCTGTGGCACTCCGCGCCCCGGAGAAGAGGGAGGTTTCTGCAACAACTTCCCCAGAAGCATTCTGCCAGGGCAGGTTGAGGACACGAGGGCACACAGGCTGTGTGTAAGCCACGAGGCCACACCTGACCAGCTAACACTGCACAGCTCTGCAGGAACGGCTGAGACAAACAACATATTCCTAAAACGAATTGCATTGGAACAAAGCTCTCTCATGAAGCTTGCGCTTCTGCAAGCCACGTATTTTCCTTGGCACTCCTCCAGGCTTAAAAGCAGATGTAAATGTTACCCAGGCTCAGATATAGCAACTTCTGCTCCCCCAGTCGCCAAGGAAAACTTACAGAAAATAACCCACAAAACCTTTACCATTCGAAACAGCAATGCCGACAGCCATTGCTATGGAAATAGCAGAAGAGTCAGGCACAGGGTGAGAAGCGACTTCCCCAGCCCACTGCAGAGCCCCTGCGGGCCGTCTCGGTGGAGAGCAGGGGGTGCGGCGGGGCTCCGGCGGGGTTTACTGCAATGGTGCACGTGCAGGTGCGCATCGAGCGAACACTGGGTTTTCAACACTAAAAATACTCTTGAGTATCGAAACATTGCAGAGCGCTGCCTGCTGCTTTTCTGCAGCTTTCCCATCACTCAGCCTGCCTCCGCCAGCATCTGCCAGCACCGAACGAGCGCGGAGGCACTCAGGACTTCGCTGAAGGGACTGGACACTTCCTTGAAAGCCTGAGACTCAAGGATCTCCCTGGAAAGCTAACTGATGTTAGAAGAAAGCAGAGTTTGCTGCTCAAATTCACGGCACGCTGCCGCACAGAGGCAGGCAGCTCTGCTCCACGGGCAGCCGCACGCCTGGGACCGGAGAGAAGCAGGAGCGCGCCCACTTTGGCCAGCTGCTCTGTGGGGGCTTCTACTTGCAGGCCCCCAGGGATGCCCAATTCAGCAAACCCACTAGGAACGGCAAAACCTGATCCCGCTTCGTGTACCAGGAAACCCCCCAGACCCAGACGTGCCAGTCCACCGACAGTCCGACTGGAACGCATTGCTTCAAGCCCTCCCTTACTCATCGCACGCAGCCCCAGCCCTGAACACTAACGACTCAGCATGTTTTATCACAGTAGCATGTACGCTTTCAATCATCATTAGAGATGAGGAGGGTCTAGGCGCAGGCACCACGCCAGATTAAGTAAAACTTTCCATGAGGAAAGCTATTTGTTTTCTCCCAGCACTGCGAGGCTTGGCCAAGAGGGAGGGAGGGAAAAGCTCGCCCAAGCCAGACCAAAGTGTAGACAGTGTTACTGGGCTTTGCAGACTACCTGCGTGTTGTTCTAATGACATCTGGACTACTGGAAATCACCGAGTGCACTCAGGAGTTTTCAAAGGCATAATTGTGGCAGCAGCAGACTAAACTTAATGCCTCAAGACCCGATCACTTTAATCACGAAGCTGAGATGTATGAAAAAGGATACATTTCAGCAAAAGAATAATTCTGTCTGCTACGGTTCCTGTTCAAATAAACTATATCACCAAACCACGTGCATTTGAAGAATATAGAGGAGTGAAAAAAGAACATATGGTTTAGAGGCAAAAAAACATTCATATATACTCTATAGGAGATATATGGACTTGTCAGACATCTAACAGTTCAACACTGTAAGCAATTCATGGGAATGACATTAGCAATAGCTCATATTACATCCAGGAGTTACAGCTTTTACTGCAAAAGTTATTTTTAAAAGAGCCATGTTTAAAATGAAATGGCTGGCAGGGCTGCAGCTTTCAGTAACACTTTACCTGTGGTTTCGCCACTTTTACATACTTATTGGGGGCTTAATGCTCCCAATTTACCTTTTCAGAGTAAAATAAAAGTTGCAATGAGTGCATTCATTGGCACGGTGCTATAAAACTCACAGCTGTGCAAAGACAATCACAAGAACAAAAGCCTCCTTGTTTTAAAAAAGATGATGATGTGTTTCTGATACTTTCTGTTAGCCACGTATCTAAACATCAGATACCTTTGTTTACGGCCTACGTATTTTCATCTTACTACACAAAGATTTATGGATCCAATCAAGTTGAGATCAGGATAGGGACCTTTATGAAAGCGTCCGTGTGGAGAGGAGGAGGTGGAATTAATATACAAAATTCAGACAAGAGATCTGTCTTTCCGATATTGTTATTCCAGTTCTGGCTCCTACACAGGACTCGGGGCGTTCTGGAAAAGAGTTCTTTCAGCGGCGGGTGGAACCCTGGCCCTGCTGCCGGCAGAAGGAGCGTACTGCCGACTTCAACGTGGCTGGGGCCGCATCTCAAAAGCTCAGATCAGAGCTCATGCAGAACTCGAAGAAGCCGAGCTCTTCTTCAGTTTTGGTACTCAGGCACATCTTGAGGAAAGAATCCTCCAGGATGCTGCTTTGCTTTCAGTGAAAAACTGCTTTTGTAAAGCTCTGTGCATTAATACAACAAATGGGATCTCAGTGTGCACAATACACCTCGAAATCTGCTGAGAGCACGTGTCGTACTTTTTTTCCTGTTGGTACCAATGTGTTTCCCCCTTGCCTGTTTGAAATAGCTTCATCTGTAATGAAAAGTACTTGCTTTGATGTTTCTAACGGCAGGAAATAATTTCACAACTGAGTGTCATTCTGCTGCAGGTAAAAAATTAATAGCTTGTGGGAGTGCCACTTACAAACTGAAAAATGTCTCTTGGCATTAGCATGCCTAACTGAACTCTCTCCATCCTGGTGAAATGAAAGGCTTGGAGCTCAGTTCTGTGTTCCACCCAGGCTACGCTAGGTCCAGGAAAGGGAAATGGGAACAGGGATGAGGAAGGTGGTTTCAAGTCACCTCCAGCATCTCCCGTTGTGAGCCTGGCTAGTTCCCAGCTACCTGAATATCCGAAAGCTGTGTGAACTCACACTCCACCACCTCTGGCTTGGGGTTCCTTCTACCACTAAGTAAAGCAGTCAAAATTTGGAAAAATTATCTGAGCCTGCCCCGGTCAACAGAAAAGAAGAAGGATTAGTTCAAGAGCAGACTAGCACAGCTTTTGACGCAGGTCTCAGTCAGAGGGCCAGAGAGAGGGGCACATTCAAAAGTGAGATACAAATTAGGTACATTTTCACATCCCCTTGGGAGAACAACTGGTGCAAGGGGCCAGGAAGAGTTCTCACCGGCTTGTAGCTTCCCCAGGCTGGCCACCTCATCAGGCAAAACTCCACTTCATGCCTCAAAAGCTGTACAGCACATCAGACTCATCAATCCCCAGGCAAAAGTTTTTCTCTTAAAAGCAATTACTGCCTGGACTTGTACCGAAGAGGTCGCTCAAGCCTGCCTGGCTAAGGATTGTCCGCGAGTTCCACCACCCCACACTCCTCCCGGGTTAGATCTGAACAGGGAATGTCATGTCACCCCCCACCGTCATGGGCCCTGCAGGGGCTGCTGGGGTCCCCCAGCACCCTGCCAAGTCCTGCAAGGGCTCCTAGCGGGACGGCAGGAGACAGCCCCCTCCCACTGCAGAGGACCATGGGCTTCCAGGCTTCCAAACCAGGCGTCAGCGTCGCATTTCAACTGCTTTTAATCAACTCTTGCCGTGAAAGCAGCAAAGGGAGTCAGCCATAACCTTTGTTAGGAGGCTGAGCTCAGAATTACTTGAAACCAGCGCTGGTATACAAGCCAGATACCTTTCAATATCAGGAGCATAGCCATAATATATCAGGTATCACTTTACGGGGTGAGTTTTAAATACATTCTACATGTTGAATCATATATTCACATACTGAAACGGACAGCACATTTAATGAGTAGCCCAGGTGGCTACTGTAGATTTTGATTTAAAACAAGATTGCCAAGACCAAAACTTATTTGCCAAAATGGAAGTCTCTTCAGGTTCTCCCTTTATATCGCTTCAGCTGCCCACCATTATAGACACAGAAAAATGTCATACACAGGATATATATTTATATAAACTCACTGACTGTTTTTTTCCATCTATACTCTGCAGTATAGATGGTCTATATTTGGATATACTCCAGACCAAAAGGAATGAATATTGCTTTGATCCCATAAGCTGAAACCAAAAAAATTCTGTTTATACCTGGTCCAAGATTGCTTTACATATATTAGATACATAAATCAAACCTCCCCAAAATGGTAGACAAGCGACCAGAATTTTACCAAATACAACGTGGCATAAACTGGTTAGATACTTTATTTGTGTGGTAGTTACAGGAGAATGTCAGGTGCCTACACCATGTTTCCTAAGCACTTTCAAGTAACTGCAGGTATTCAGTAGCTAGAAGACACCTTGAAGATACACTTCTTCAATGGAGTGAAGCTTTGACAGTTTAAATATTAATGTCATTAAAATATTTTGTTACTTTTAAATTACTTGAGGGATGAGGGAAGGAGCTGGTATACTTAGAGGAGCAGGCAAGGGAAGCAGTCAAGCACAGCTGAACCCTCTCTGGCTTTCATGTACATAGGTACAAAAATTGAAAAAATACTGAAAAACGTTTTGATCATGCTGCCTGAAGGGATCAGAACTGAATCAGTGAGACAACAAATTATAAAGAGGTAAAGCCGCAATCTGTATATATATATAAAAGAGTAACTTCCTTACTCATGGGTATGATTTGACATTCCGGCTCTCAGAATTTCAGAATATGGCCATACAACACAGGTATCCCACCCAACCCTCCAACAAGGAAAACACTTCATGATGGATACCATACTAACAAGAAACAATGGTGATGGCTTAAAAACTCCTACTCCAAAAAAAAATCAAGCACGTGAAAAATGAGTTGCTCCTATTCCTTACAAGCCACTCTGCAAAACCCATTCCCCCTTGTTCCACAGCTAGGGCCAGAGGTCGGAACAGAACGGCACCAGGCTCAAAGGCATTGCCTGCAAGGAGTGCTTTGTCTTTCCAGTGTAGGTCTGGGTGAAAAGCACCTATTGGGACACAGAGGAGCTACTGGTGGCTTCCAGGCAGTCACCGTGGTGGCCAAACCACCCTTGAGACTGCGCGAGGCAGCCCCGATGCCGCCCTTCCTAACTAATAGGGGAGCACGGGACGGGGGTATTTGACCAAGACAGGATGTACATGGTGGCTTCTACAACTACTTTGGATTCTCTGTCAGAGGACTGCGTGTCCAGAAGAGGGGATGGAAGAGAGACGGAGGTAAAGACTAAACTATTTATGCTTTGTCAGAGAGAATGAGCACTGCTGAAAAAACTTGAAATCTCTCTCTCAGACCACATGGTAGCAGGTTCCGCCGCTCCTCCAGGACAAACCTGAAGTAGGCATGACTGGAGCTGCCCCTTCGCCCCGAGCTGCAGTCCCGTCTCTCCGGCTGGGACCAGCCAGGGCAGCTTCCGCAGGGCCATCAGAGAAGCCATGCCTGGATTTTGGAGGGGTAAGGCAGAACCCATTTCTTGTGCTTTTCTATGAAAGACAGCTATAGACTAGATTTTATTTGTATTCTCTTCCTTCCATAGATAACTTCTGGTTTCTTCCAAAAGCAAAATTTGGGCATGGCTTTCTGTTGTCATTTGTGCACATTTCCTGCTCGTTTTGTTGAAATTTTCTCTGTACAACATAGCTATGTGGCAAAAAGGCAAGCTGTATGACGAAAGCCTTGTCACAAAAGATGTGTTATGCAAACCTTCAGTGAACTGAACTCCTGATTAGGAAAAATTCCTTAGACCTGTCTATCATGTAACCAATAATAACTTCTGTTAAGAAAAATAATTTTCCTAGAGTCAAAAAGCAAAAGGCTTCTACGCTACTCCAGCTCCAAAACATTCATTTGTAATCCTAATTCAGCAAGCATCATGCTGTTTAAAATAGAATGACTAAATGTCCTTTTCTTAAAAACAGTGCGATGAATTGTCTTTAAATTCTCCCTGAAAGACAATCACATTCAGATGTTCCTTGGCACCAACTGCTTTCAATGCAGCCGTTTCAAAGGCATTCTTCAAATAGCATGGTATGTTATATAAAATTATGTGGCTATTGGAAGGGAACTCACGTACTGCATTAAGGTGAGGGTCCAGAATACTACTGGGATACTTAGCAGCAAGTGCTAAATCACAGTTCAGTGAGGTCACATAATCAAATTCCAGATTATCCCTTTTATTACGTTCAACTAATAAATCTTTGGAAACTAGTCTGACAGGTTCATCACAGCATTTTAACTTTTCAGCGGTGCGTGTAGAATACATATACATACAGAATCTTACAAAAGAAAAAAAAAGCAGCAGCAAGGCTACAGTAAGAATGGAAGAAAAAGTAGTCGCAATGTCAGATGCCACCAAACTGAGAAGTTACACTGAAAGATGTGCCTCCCTTTTTAATTTGAACCTTCTCAACTGAGGTAGAGCAGTTTATCATTTAGTTCCAGTGAACAGATTTGCACATCGGACATTTCGCTGTATTATGGATGGGACAATGTTAAATATGTTTTCACTGCAGTTCCACAGGTCACTGGCATGGGCACAAGCCAAGACCATACAGTTAAACTTATTGCGACATAGCTATCGGTCATGCAGCTAGCTCTGTGGTCGCTAACAGCATCTAATGCTCAGATAATACAGTTTCATTATCGCAAACAAAATTGAAGAGCCCTTTCCCATATAGAGACAATCCAAGCAAAAGTCTGCACCATTCCACCAGGCTGTTAATCAAAATTTTTTCCACCAGGGTTCAAAAGGAGGAGAGGGTTAAGGGAACTTACTGACATAGCAACATGGCTGAATGCAAACCTATGCTGCGGAAGACTTACCATCATCCAGGTACATCTGGTCCAATTCCTCAGGTTCTCGCTTGATCGTTACAGGAATAGGGGCCAAATTATGATTACTTTCCTCATGCAACTCTGGCAATGACAGTGGTTGGGTTGTTGGAGACTCATTTCTGTGAACCTTCGGCAGTTGCTGCTGCTGTTGACCCATTATGGATGAGTGAGTTGGACTGCAGGACTGCAAATAGGTTGGCTCTTGGGTAACAGATGGAACTGGAGAAGAGGGACTGTTGGGATAGAGTGTTTGTTGATAACCAAGGGGACAGCTACTGCTCAGATGTTGACTCACCTGCGGCTGCAGCATGATGTGAGATGATTGCTCGGGGGAGCTTGGGTGCACAACTATAGACCTTGGCACTTCCTGAATGGTGGGGACACCTCCAGCGGGCTGCTGAAGTCCGAGGTGACTGTGGCCCGGGTTGGGGATGCACTTGTAAGGAGAGGACGAAAGGTCGTGCAGCTTGGGGCTTGCGTTGGGAGAGGGTGACATCACGGTGTTTCTCTGCTGACAGGAGGCAAAGCCAGCCACGAGGCATGAACCAGGGTCGGGGGGCATCATGATCTGCTGGCTGTAGTATGGTTTAGAGAGAGGGTTTAAGCCTTGGTTCATTGGTCCACAGGTTTGAGCAGGCTCATAGTCATCTGTGGGTTCTGTTTTTATAATTGGAACTGTTAAAAGAAAAAAGTTTTAAATAAACATGAGTTGCGTATTGGTATGATCAAGTTGGCTTGTGGCTAGGATACCCTTTGCAAAACAAACAACGTCTTGAATAAGACTTTGTGTGTCTTTTGCCTAGTTCTCCCACCCTATAAAAAAAAATGAATGAGTCATCAGCACAAGAAAGTCACAGCTGGTTCTAATATTGAAAAGGACTATTTTCTTTGGACTCTCCTCCAGCACTAATGTGCTATAAAAATCTATTTGCAAATAGCTGTGCTTCAGTGGAAGCTCTGGACCCAAGGGCTCCATGGATTTGTAGTAATCAAAGCAAGAATTTTAACTTGGATATACTACTGCATTTCTACAGCTACTGATGGCCCATTTGATAAATGTCTGCACATTCAGTAAACTGCAGCATAATAAGGTAGAGATGGGGCTTTCAAAGTTCCGTGAGAGCAAAATTGCAAAGATACATGACAAACTACTATGTAGAAGAAGTTTTCAATTATGAGGGTATTTTTGAAAGAGTGGGATTTGATTTGGTTAGTTTTTACATGATTACGTTTAATCTTACTAACCAGCCAGTGGGTGTAAAATATTAAAGAGGCGGCATCCAACTCTCAGTGATTCCAAGTTGGATCCAAACTGCTAATGCCAGCTCCTAACAAAATGTTAACTCAGTCTCTGGCTACCAAGAAAAACTGACACCCATTCTAGACCTCTGCTTGCTCTACCCACCGTTCCCAAAGAGGCTCTAACCGAGCTGTCACGCTGTGTCCCCACACACCACTGTCACGCGGACAGAATGACTGTCTATATGTCCACAATGCCTCTGAGCATCAACTCGGTCATGGCAAAGGTAGAGATGTTTTCTCAAATCAAAGAAGAGATCGTTCCTCCAACCAAAGTGGCTTTTTCACATCATCTTTCTCTCTCAAATTGGAGAGAGATGCCTTTGCTGCTCCTCCTACAACACAGGCACTGCATAGATAAAAGACACCCACTTTATCTATCAGGAAAAGTATAAATAATAGGGCCAAGGTGGTCTGTAGATGATTTTTATTTTTTTTTAGCCAGATAAAACTCTAATGCATACAATGATTGAGTATAGATGCACAGTGGCATTTATCTTCTTCCCTTTTTTAGAGGATCTCTTTTTAGAGATCCACAGGAACAGCCATCTCTTGAAGGTGCTGTTGGAAATTTAGGGTGACACTAGAGAGTATCTTTCAGAATATTAAAATAACCGGCCCATTGTGATAGAAAGTTATTAATGAAATGTCTTTGCACAACTCAACTCAGAGTGCAGGCATGTTGCCCGAGTGTCCCTGTACTTTTTATTTGCATGTGGTTTACAACATATGTTCTCCAGCCATTTACTATGTTCATGTACAAGTCTTTTGAACCCCTAAAAATGCACGTGTGTACATGTGTACATATAAAACCTCTTTTAACACTCACAAATTTTGCTGCTGGTGAATGCACTTCACTACCCTTGTTTTACAGTCCCCTAGCCTCCTGTTAACTTTGCTCCTTTTATGTTCTTTTACATATAGATGCTTGCAACACTTGTTTCAAGACTTCTAGCACCCCTAGTAAAAACATGTCTCTATATGTAACAGATGCACAGGTGCTGCTAGAGACAAATGTGCTAAGGATAATGGACTGTCATTGGATTTCTCATAATCTTATTTTCACCTGCTCGTGTGCTGCACGCTGCCTAGCAGGGCTAGTAACGCACTTGGTTGCAGAGAAGCAGATTCCAGGTTCAGTGACAGCTTTATAAAACCAATATCACACCCTTTATGAAAATGCAAGACCAAAGAAATGCACCTAGATAAACATAGCAGCTCAGATATTGTAAGAAAATACCTTTAACAAGTTCCTGAGCTAGCAAATATTCTCACATGTTTTATATTAGGTTCACTGTACTAGCACTAACCACAGCACAGCTGGAAATACGATGGTTGTTGAACACTGAATTTTCCCAATATATCACTGTTATAGAAACACCTGTGCTAAATAATTCCAAGCTCAACCACTGGCAATTCAACTCCAATAAACCCTGGAGTTGTCTGACTTGTTACAACCTAGGGAAGGGTTATAGCCCCGGTGGCAGGCAGGCTGCGGGCTTTAAAGGCGGCAGGTTCCCAGCCTCAGGCTGACTGTTCACTGTAGCTCTTCTGTGGCACACCCTTGCTACTTGGGTTACCAGGCTCTTTTTTGTCATGTCACTTTGAATTTTTTCTTTACAAAAGCAATGCTGTGGGGTCTGTATTAGTGGCCATGAACACTGGGAATCTGTTTGCGTATGCTGCTACACTGAAATACACCTGCCACAGCCAACACAGGGTAACCAGTAAGTCCTGCTCTGCACTGGGTGAAGGACTGATGGGTGGAAGTGACTCTATTCCAGACCTGTTGGTCAAAAAAAGCTCTTGGACATGGTGACAGCAACCAAGGACACTCCTGGCTGCCCGTGAATTCAGAGTTCAGAGGGAAAATAAGAGACTGGTTTTAATTACAAGAGCAGTCAGGGTAAGCCACAGTAGCTTGTTTGCTGATGGCAGGTTGGCAGCCAGAGGGGAAGCAGAAGGAGGGAGATGAGATTAAGTAGGGCCTCCATTTCATCTGACATCAGTTTACCTTGTCCCCTTGTATTGCTCTGAACTGATACCCCCAAGCATCAGCTATTTCATGTAATGCGAAACAAACTGTCTTTAAATGGACAGATACTACCTGCACTTAGGCTTAGAGATGCCTGAACTTGTTCAACTGAATTGCCTCCTTATCTTCTTTAATGTGTTTTTTCAACACAGTAAAAGAGTCTCCCCTTGCTAAGTATCACAGATTTCGTTTGTATGCTAATCTCATCAATACAACAGGTATCACACTGAACTGAAAGACACAGAAAGTATCGATGCTGAAACGGTGAAGGGACTGGTACCTGACTTTTCAGTGCTCTGCCACTTGTACAGACACTTAACCCTGTGTGGGGTGACTGTACAGATCTTTGCCGGCTGGGATGGCAGCCGCTCACTCCCCTTTAAAAAGTGTGTCTTCACAGGGTACCAGTTTGGAGAAGGAAACTCAGATTTTGATTTTTATTTTTCCCTAGAGAAACCGTTACCAATGACCCAGATAACCTGGAGTCAGACCTGCAAAGCTGAGCATGTCAGCAGAAACGTAAGACATTAACACTTCCCTTTCTGGTGAGAACTCAGCTTTTGTATTTTACACGAGTAACTGTATTGCTTGACTCGCAGAGGACAGATACACCACAGACTGCTACATCACACCAGTAAACAGTCTGTTCATGACACTCCATCCTGTATCTGCTTCTCCCCAGCCTATGGAAGTTCACCAAATGGAGTCACAAAGGCCAAAAATCTTTGCCAATGTTTGTATTTCCAAACTCAAACTACCTGTGGGTCTGACCTCCAGGTCCTTCTGAAAATACTTTGAGTGTGTCAAAAATTGGTGTAAATCACCTTATATTCTTTCTTGAAAAGAGCACCTGTTCACTTCCACTTTGCAAAGGACTGCAGAGAGCCCGGGGCAGGAGCCGTGGCCATTTCCAGGCACACCTTCCAAACCCGGGGCAGGGACAGCCTGTACCAGCACCCACTGGTACCCACCAGTACCCACTCACCACCACCGTGCTCATGGCCTTACCCAAACAGCTTAAAATACCTGCACGTAGTAAGGCTCCCAGTTCCTAACACACCCTACCCACCAGCTTGGGGGGCTGGGGCGAGCAGCTGCAGCGGACTCAGAGCAGCTGAGGACACAAAACTTACATGCCCACTGCCACCACATTTTCCTGGGCAGGAACCCAGTGGGTTCCTCCAGTGCGGCCTGGGCTGATCACCTGCCAGCTGTGGACTAGTGTTACCTACTGACTCACGCTTAACTGCAAATCTTTACAGACCCGAGCTAGAAAAAGGAGTTTCATCGTCAAATACACCCCTGTGGAGGCACAGTAAGCTAGCTGCCACGACACACACCCATTTCCACCGGCACTCACTTGCACAAGCCAGTATGTCACACAGGGAGATGCGACGTGATGCAGACAGTACAGTTAATTTTCTCAGGATTAATATTTAGCAGAGAACAGTTTTAGCCTGACTAACTTCTAGCTCAAATATTTCAAATCTTAAATGAGTTAGTAAAAACCCACCAGTTGAAAGAGATGCTTGTAGTCATAAGCAGGCCTGGACTGGCAATTAACTGGAAAGCTCTACAGCTGTTCAGTCTGCAAGCACTTTCAGCAGAAACCGGACCATTTTGCAAATTCAGCAGAGCCATATCAAATGGCAACAAGTGTTCTGTCTCAGAAGTGCTCCGTGGTGCTAACACCCAGTCTTGCAGACTCTCAGCTGGCTAGAATGAAAAATTGTGGCTGAATTTGTCATACACCGAGATTTGCCAATAATAAACTGAAACAACGAAGCCAGAATTTGTGCAGTTGTAAACAGAAGAGATGATGGAGTTTTTACATATGATCAACACTCAAAAGTAATGTTACTCCTTTAAGAGACCATAATCTGCTGAAGAATCAGGCCCTTGCTGTAAAAAAGAAAAAATGAATTCAAGTTCAGTTTGTATGGGGAATTTTTAAACCCTTGTTACTTCACAGTGCCTTAGGTCGGCCGACAGACAATATTGAAAAAGTCCCTGATTTTGAATATTAAAATATGACAGAGCTCACAGTTCCACATCAGTCTGATAAGCAACTTAATCTGTGCTAATTGGTTTTCAATGGTTCGATGATGCCTCCTTAGCCTCTGGACTCATGTCATTATGTCATCTAATTTAATACGAAGTTCTGAGAACTGCGCGTTGGCAGCAGCCCTGGCTATAAATCACAGCTCGTGACTCAGAGAGCCCAGGGCTCTGACATCACACCACGGCGCAGGCAGGGGACAATGGTCCTTCTGTGCCGGCTGAGCGGGGAGAAACAGTCCTGCCAGTCCTGCGAGCCCATGTTGGAATGAAAGGCCTTTCTAGCAGGTAAAAAGTTAATATATCAAACCTTGAAGAAAAATAATAAATCATGCACATTCTGTAAAGGGAGTCAGAAAGTGCTTAAATATAAATTATATGTATTTTTTGACAATTCTAAAAAGTCTGTTTGCTTTTACACTTTAGCAATCCAGATGGGTTTTTAAACTTTTTTGGGGGGTGCTATTAAAATACGTGAACTGAGAAAATATAATCATATAAATTAAACAGATGTTTGTCCTGAATAACATTAAACTAACAAGTTCCTATTTCCATGTAGTATTATCAATGCAGACATTTATGGCACTATAATATATTTATTTTACCCTTAAGTTTGATTGAACCTATCAAACAAAATAGCCACCTTTCATGGTGCAGACTATGATGTAGTTCCCTGGCACTGGCATGCAGATTTCGGTTAGCATATGAAAATCAAAACACTACTTTTTTCATCGTGTGCGCACACACACATTTCTTCGACTTCTGGACTGAATGTTCCTAATTGGTAAGAATTTGGGATGAGAGTTTCAGAGGGTTGAGGAGTGAGATGGCTATGTCTCCATTACTGAGCCGAGCTCTGAAATGCTGTTTGTGTCTCTGAAATCCCCCCGTCAGCCCGTTTTGCACCAGGCAGCGCATCCCCTCCCCCGCGGCCAGGCGCTCCTGCCGGGGATGCTGCGCAGCTCATCCCAGCTGCTGCTGGCCGGCCAGGGGCAGCACCAGGATGCATCTCCGGCACAGCTCGGCCACTCTGGGTTCAGGCAAAGAGAAAATCCTGGCCACTGCCGCAGCATCGTCCGGAGCCAGCAGGCTTGAGCGGAGCGAGGACCTCACCCCTCGTTCTGCCTCTGGAGCGCTCTGGTGCTGGGGAGAGGCCATGGGCTGGCTGCCCTCGGGAGCTATAACCCCCCTGTTTGGTAACACCAGAGAAGCAGCAGCCGAGCAGAACTTTCTGAAACAACCTGCCAACGCAGCTGAAGCAGTGGCAACCTCCGTGGCAAGGGACAGGCACGCAGCCCTGGGGATCTCATGAGACAGTCATGGTGACGGCCACTACAGGGGCCCTTGCGGAGGCTGGCTGTGAGGCGGGTGTTTTTCCCTAGGCACCAATTCAACCAAAACGTTATTTAAAGGCAAAGCTACTATCAAGTCTTTGCTTTGTAGTTAATAAAACCAGAGCATGGTGACACCAAAACCAAGGGAGCCTCGTGCTGCCAAGCAGCTGCCGGCAGTGGGCATGTGCAACTGCGGCTTTTATCTAACATGAGCACCTGAACCCGCTCACCCTCCCTTGCCGGTCCACTGCCGCTGGTACTGCTCCTCGGGAGGGCGACCCTAGCCATGCCTGCCTGCCCCCCCGGGTTTATGTGGATGTACTTCTATGGGATCAGATATGCAGGAGCAGCACCCAGGTCAATGGAAGCCTTGCGCACACACCTCAGCCTATAACCTCGGACAGTGCCATTACCTGATTAGAAAGTGCTTTCCAGCTAACTCATTTACTAAATGCTTTTCAACAGCTGTTAAACTATTAGGTTATTCAACGCATATTTATCAGACAGAAGATTATCTGTGGTAGCTTGGTGCATACCCTGTGCAGGTGGCTGGGGGGGAGGGGAAGGCAGGTGGGAGGGCGTTTGGGTTGTGTTAGCACAGAAAATAGGTGTTACCTTTCCTCCAAAAGAAAAGGGCAAAATTCTTTAAAGGCATGATTAATTTTCCATCATAAAACTTTTTTAAGTCCTACAACATTGAAAAGGATAAACCAAGTCCTGTGGCATGCCTGCCTGAGCTGCTCCACTGCTGCCCCCACGGCGCAGCGCCTGGCTCCACGGCTGCCTTGGGCTGGAGGCTCAGCTGTGCACAGCGCCCGGGCTGCGCTGCCCCAGGCTCTCCCTGTCCTGTCAGACACGTGAAAATTCACTGAGGTGATGCCTTTTTTGATGATGCGGGACAACATCACACCACCAGCACTGATTTTACTCCTGCTCTCCCACCAAGGGGAGAACAGGACTGTGGGGACTGTGGGACTGGAGCATGGGGGCAGCCCGACGCTCCTCATCCCTGGCAGTCCTGCGGGAATCTCTGCAAGGACGGGCTGGCAGGAGGGCATCCTTACTAAGCCAGTCCTACCCCAGGTCCCCCCAGAGAGGGGTCTGGACCCAGCTGATCTCAGCCATGCCAGCTCCAACATGGTCTTTGTCTTCAGAGATGGATGCGGTGCCTGCCACCGGCGGCACCACAAACCCCCACTCGCCATCTCACCTCCAGCAGCCACCACCACCGTGTCCCCTTTAGGATCAATCACTGGGCTAGATTAATTATGGTGATCAGCCACTTGAGGAGAACAAAAATAAGCATCTCCTGTAATCCAGCCCATGTAATTCTAAACCCCGCTCTCCCTCACGCAAGTTTTACCTTTTGGCTTTTAAGCTAATTGGAAGATGCTAAAGCCCCATGCTGGCTGACATGTGCATGTGAAATCACTGGGAAGTAACGGGGGGAGCCCTCAAAACGCTCAGGCAGGGGGGGTCGGTGACCAAAACTACAGCCTGGGTTTTGTCACCTGAAGGGGAATATTTGAAAAAGACTGCCAAAAGACAACTTTATGCACTGGAAGTTAATCATTATGGTTGACTAGTGCTGCTGCAATGGAGTCTGATGATCAGACATGGCCAGGGGCTGCTATATAGTGCCTGACCACCTCTGCCTGTGACAGGGACATCACACAGGTCACGCTCCTTCCTGGCCCTCCAGATGAAGATGCAGCACTGCATAGCGAGCTGGAGTTTCGCCTCTAAAGACCCAAGCACCTGCATCTGCAGGTCAGACACAGCTAGCTGGGCTCTGGCTGATATGGGATGTCACCCGGGCCAAGCACGGGCAGCTCTAGTGGGGACCCAGCAACAGGGAGCAAAAGCACCCAAGGGCGTAACGCCTGTCTCCTCCGCTCCACCTCAGAGCTCGCGTGGCTGCTGGAAGGGAGCAGAGGGGCTGATGTGCCTGGTGATGATGAATTTTGTGATCTTCTTAAATAAAAACAGGACTCCAACAAAACCTCGCCTGCTTTTTGTTAGTCTGTTAAATGTCAGAAGGAACAATAACCACCTAGCAGCCAAAACTAAGTACACCGTAATGGTGTACAGTGTAAAAATGAGCAACCATGAATTTTCACCTAGAATAAAATCCCCTGGGGCTGACCTTCCCCCATGTCCCTCCTGTGGCCCAGCCCTCTGCCGTGCCGGCTTCACAGCAGCCCGGCTGCTCCCTGGGCTGGACGGAAACACTTCCAGCAGGTCTGAGGCTCCAGGTCCCCTCGCATACGGCCCCAGGAACACAGCACTGACCTACTGACTTCCCTGCCCCCTCCTTGGGCTCCCCAGGTGCACGGGGTCGCTGAGATGCCGCCTGCCATGGCACTGCCACAGCCACTCCACGTATGCCACAGCTTAGGGTCCCTTTGCAACCCAGGCACCGAATTTGGCCCTGCTCCCTCCACCGCCCTCCACATCAACACCATTTTGCAGACACAGCCAGGCTAGTAATTTTGCAGACACAGCCAGGCTAATATTTTGGCCAGCCTCAAGCATGAAAAGTCAACAAATATTCAAGAAGCAAGAGGTGTCAGGCGATGGATCAGCACAAGCTGTGCTCTGTCACATCAGAGCAGCACCGCTTTGCATCCTCACTGCACTGTGTTCTGCTAAGGCAGCTGGCGTCACCTTTTAGCTTGGGAAGTGAGCTGTGGGCAGAGGAGCAGAGGCGAAACTGAGGCATGGCCGCTCAGCGCCATCACTAGGAACTGCGGATGGTACCCACCTGCAGGGCAGGCGGGTGGTAGTTCTAGAGCAGAGGCGGCAAGTGGGGAAGGATGCTGACAGCAGCAAGCACTGGGCACTGCTCACCCCATTCACAGGCACACCGAGAGCTGTGGACAACCATACCGAGGCACACCGCGTCACCACAGGCAGGCTCTCAGCGCAGCTCCATACCCACAAAGGACCTCCACCCCCCAGGTCGCCTGTCTAGGTGGCCGGGTTTCCAGAGCTCGGCACCACGGGCGCTTGTGCTGGTGCCTGAATGAGGCAAAGCAGCTGCAGAAAAGCTGGCTCTGCGAGCGAAGGCTGCACACTCCAAAATCCGGCGCATCGCATCTCAAAATAAAAGTTGCCCAGCATAACAACACCAGTTTAACAAGTACTAGTAGTAGTGAAATGATTTTTTAATAATGCTTTGACAAGAAGCCTGACAGAAACAGAAACTGAAAATGCTTATCAACTCTTTGCAAAAGTGTATTTTTCATGCCAGTTCTTATTAAATATTTCCTAGACAAACTAGCCTGTCTTTGCTTAGTCAAACATCACTACTCGTCTAAATAAAATTCAAAGAAAAACTTTTCTACGTTCACTGTTCTTGGTATCAACATTCATTAGATAACAGAAATCACAGAGAGCATTCATTCCTGTCTGCGAAAAATAAGTTCTTCAACACGTTTCCTCTATTTCTGATGTACCTACTTAAAAGAAATCTGAATAAACAGAGATCTAACCCTTATCACTTAGTGTGTTGTTTAAAGTCTTCTGAGCTGGAGAACTCCTTCAGCTTTCTTAGCAGATGAAAGCACAGCATTTGGAACCACAGCATACACGTCTGGTTGCTCACGTGCTTCTTCAGCCTCTCCAGATTAGTTTACACCCCAAACACTACCGCTTATGTCTGGCGATTTCAGTTGACTACTCCTTCTGTTTGAAACGCATACATGGGCCAATGCTATAATAAATTCGTAGAAGCAAAATGATGCGCAGTCATAAACAGCAATGAAATCCAAGCGTTTTTCTAGAGGGTAGGGTTACAAATGCAGGGCTCACCGACAGCTTTCCAAACTGTGCCGCTGCACAGGACAGAGCTGCAGAGCACCGAGCTGCAGCAGGGGAGGGACTTTAAAGCCTCATGTCCTCCAAGCGTCTCCTCACTGTGCTTTGCTCAGGCTCCTGAGTTCAGCGTCCTGCGCCAGTCCTGGGCCTTCCCCCTCTCATTCTGATGGGATGTGGCAATGCAAAACGCATTAGTACTTACCACATAAGCTGCGGGAATTCACCTGTGCCAGAACAGTATGGAAACCAGTTACATTTCTGTGCCAGGCATGTCTGCGGAGGAGTCTCAAGAGCCTACAGCCTGCAGGCTCCAGGACAAAACTGATATGCAATTGCTCAGTGATGTATAATATTGAAGGAATACTAAAAAACCTGACATTACAGTCATTTCTGTGCAATATAGGCTAATACAGGATTCGGGGACTGCCTAAATTCAGCAGAACAGTAAATCAAAACCTCAATTAAAAGTGGATTACGAACACTTAGGTTTACAATCTGTCCCAAGCCAAAAACTTAAGCAAGCCCGTTTTCCAGACCTTGGCTCTCATTTGTGAAGCCCCTACTTTCTGTTTTGTTTTGTTATTTAGATTTTTCATTTACAGAGCAGTAAGACTTTCATTTTTACAGCATTTTTTTTTTTCAGAGGCAGGAACTCATCTTCACCAAGTCAGGCCCTGCTCCTCAAAGCACTTGAGCTAACGCAGAGGACAAGTACCATCCTGCCACATCTCCGCAGCACGGGAAAGCCTTACGGTGGCGAAACCGTAACTCTGCTGGAGAGGGCACTGGTGCTGGCTGCCTGTCACAGAGCTGAACTCCATGGAGACGCTATAGGACCATCCACGGGAGGTGGGATGAGTGAGGCCATGTGTCCCTGGATCCAGTGGCTGTTTTCCCCTAGGGAATGAGGAGAAACAGGAGCTACAGGAAAAATACCCAAGTATTGCTCTGCAGTGGGGATGGGAGCTGCACAACGAGCCCAGGGCTCTCCTGCTGGTCACACCATCTCTGTGTGCCCACACCAGCCCAGGAGCATGGCCGGTGGGCTCACAGTGTTAGGCTTTAGCCCATATCCCCTATTTTGCTTTGTCACAGTCCAGTTGAGCTGTAAAATATATGTCTAACATGCGCCATGTGGCTTTTAAAAGATCCCTCATGCAGAAATACCTGCAAAATGATGGTGGGCACTGAAATCTTAGCATTTGGGCTCATCCTGAAGCACGGAAGGAGAAGCAGCTTACAGGATACCATGTGATTTGTGCAAAACCACATCTTACACTTGACAATCACTCTGACACTTGCTTGTCAAAATCCTACACCTTCTGTGTTTGAGGGATTTGTTTAAAGAAGAGACAAAGCATTACCTGGACCAAAATAGTGCTCATCACCATTACATTTTTTTACACTGATCACAGAATGGTTGCTGACTCAAGCATTTTTTGCTTCATGAACTAAATTTTGGGTTTCTGCAATGTCTCGAAACATTAAAAGAATGTTGTGTCTGAAATCAAAATAACCAGAACATCCTAAAATGACTCCTAGAAATACAGCAGAGTAAATGATGAGTTCAGTTACTGTGCACGTTTTCTGACTACGTAGCCAAAGTGGTCGTACCTACCTTTGGAAGGCACGATGGAAACAGCCACCAGCAGCAACATAAGGGCAAAAATTTACAGCTACAACACAGGCATAACAAAAACATACTATACTATTAAATCTGATGATTTCAGAAGTGCACTTTTACTACTGTTATGAGTTAGCAAAGAACATAAGGTATTTTTCAATTACCTGTAGGCACATAGACATATATATTAAGAGAATGTGAGTGGAGAACCAAACAGGAATGGGGGGAAGGTATATTTGCTGTGAATATCTGCTTCCCTTTACCCTACCCTGGTAGTACATTTTTCTTTCAGGTTTCCCTATGCTTTAACAAAAAGTTTTCACATGAATTTAAATCAGTACAGCAGACTAAACAAGATTCCCGATGTTTTCAGCTATTACCATAATTAAAGATGTCTTTGCAGAATAAAGCCTAGGCTGGTTCTCTGTTGCCTGTCACTAGGCAAGAGATTCCCATCTCTTCACATCAAACGAAACATCAAATGTTTCCAACTGAGAACGATGGTAGCACAAACCAACTTTGCAGCAGTGAATGTTATTCTCGTGGTTTGGAATAAAATGGTAAGAAAAGGCCTATGTCAGAGCAGGAAAGGAAAGATGCTGCTTAATAAACAGCAGTTACCAGGCATGTATGTGAAATACTTGGGTGGCAAGGCAGTACCTGTCGGCCCCTACAAAAGATTTGTTGCTGAAAAGTGCTGTGCAAGAGAATAACAACTCTTTTTCTTCACCCCCCCCACCCCCCCCCACCCCCAATTTAAGAGACGAACAGCCTTTAAATACCCTCAGACATACCCACTGGGGGCGAAGGCTGCCTCAGTGGGCCGCCTGGGTGAAGCAGAGCTATGCAGCACATATGCCATGAGCAGTCAGTTGCCCATCTCAGGTTTCCTGTACTTTCATTTTAAATTAAAGTCCTGATAGAAGTCTGGAGTGCATGCAAGCTAATGGGGTGAAATTCCAAATGTGTATTTTATGGGATTTCACCTGCAAAAAGTTGGCAGGTCTCTTCAAGTCATGTGACATGACTCAAGCATTGCTTTGTGGGAATTTTCCTGAGATGGACTATTTTCACTTGGAAAGTCTACAAACAAGCATGAACCTAATCAGTTTTCCAGTTCCTCTTCCTTCCAAAACACCACCACCACCAACACCCTTTTTTCCTACTTTCCCCCAAAAAAGTACTCTCAGAAAAATGTCTATTTCAAATAAAAAAAAAATATTTAAATTTACTTGCTATCAAAATATTCATACAAGCCTGCTTGGAATTCAGCTAGTGTGAGTGACTTTATTGTCACTTCACAGCCACCAATACAAGCTTCTAATAAAACCCGGCACGTGTTACTGAACATTTCCTACCCATGCAGTGTTCTGTATGGAGCACTCCGCCCCCCACCCCCACGGTGCTTTGCATCGTCACCAGCAGCAGCAGCAGCAGTCTGGAGGGCTGTTTTCACCCCCTGCAAGACAGCAGACAGCCAGGTACAGGATGCCTGGAAGGAGAATCCCCACAGCACCTCCAGCTTCAAGCCCCCCCACACTCACAATGCTGCCGTGCACATTCAGCAGCATCATTCAAATGCAACGCAACCTCCGGGGCCACGAAGGCTCTGTGCGGCCATGATTTGTGGCTACACGTGTTGGGTTTCTGCTAGGGCTTTCCAGTCCCCAAAGCAGAAAAAAGTCTTTGTTCCAACAGGTCTCTGCCACCAATACAAAAGAAAATAATCTGTGAGGAAGGTCTCTTGTGTGGGCAGCAGAGAGAAAAGCAGCTCTCATGGTTTGATTCTCGCTCTCATTTTACAGCACCAGGTATACCTCCAAATTACTCGGGTTATTAAAGAATTACCAGAGCCGTCTATCTTTCTAAGTAATCATCTTATCTCTCATTTTTACTAGCAGAGAGAAGGAATATATTTTGTTACCATTAGCAGGAAGATAGGTGAAAAGCTGGTACTGGCTTCTCTTTCTCTTTCCGTTGCAGACATAGAAGTTGACCTGAACAGGGCTGGTAATTCTCTGATTGCGGAAAGGTGGAATCTCCACCACCAATGAATTCTGCAAAAGCAATAAATCAGAAAGTCAAGGCACGACTAAGGCAGTCAAGCTATACACCAGTATTCATGTGTTAACCCCGAGAAGGAGGTACCCGGGCTCACATGGAGGAACGCACTCTCTACAGGGGAGCTGGTGGGCTTCGCGGGCAGGGATAGCCCCTGCCGTCCTCCATCTCTGAACCAAGGACTCCAGAAGAAGTGAAACAAGATTTTAGCCTGGCTCAGGTCTTTACAGAATCACTAGCCCTCACCTCTTCCCCTTGGACAGCAAAGACAATACCGCATATGGACAAGGCTGTATGCCTCCTGCCTCTGACAAGAACGTGGCACCACAATCAAATTGTGTTCTCTAACTCAGCAGGAGAAAGGCCAGCTCATCTGGCAGGTTGTGCCCAGTATATCCCACCCTAGCAGGACCTCCTTTGAAAGGAGAATTCAGACAGGCATACAATTATTCAAGTATTTCCATTTTCCACAGTGAAATGTTAAACTCTGCAAGTTTTAAGCATGCTGGTTTCTGTGGATGGGAGATCTTGCAAGAACATCTCATGCTACAGGAAGAAGGGCTGGAGAGCGTGTAGAGGATCTTCCACTGTCAGAAACCAAATGCTCCAGCACGGGGCTAAGGAACGACTTAGCTGCTCGGGCATCAGCTTACACAAATGCAGAGCGAAATCTGCTATGACCATCAAACTGTCCCTTGGCACTTTTTGAAAGAATGAGAGGGAACGCTTCTCTTAGCATTGGCCTGCATTCAGCTGAGGTCTTTAAATTGTTTGCCTGCATGTCTCCAGCAGGTTTGCAGCTAACAAACTGTTGCGTATTCCTGTGGAGGTGGAACAGTGGCCATATTTCCCACTTAGAGTCGTTGCTGAGGGAGCCACACTTCTCCAACTGTGGGGCTGAGCTCCTGTGAGGGGACTCACATTTCTTCTGCTGAAAGTAGACGAAAGCCAAGGAAAATGATCAGAAATTGCTTTGGGAGCAGAGGAAAAACTGACCCAGCAAGACAGAAGATGAGCAGACGGGGCTGGCCCATCCTGGACAATGAAAAAATATTTTCCAAATGGTCTCTCCTACTTTCAGGATAGCTTCCAGCGAAGGCTTTTTACCCCATGCTCCCATTAAAGAAAGATTTCCAGGAGGGGAGGCCTAAGTACTTGTTCTGTTTCAGTGCCAAAGCCTTGGAAATCCCTCTTTAGTAACACTGCTGGAGAAGGCAATATATATTTTTCATCTTGATGTTAAAATATTTAAGGCAGACTTACTGGCTTGCACATTTCTTTGTCGGTTTTGGCTTCCATTTCCCACACATGGTGACCATCTAAAAGACAAAAGAAAAAGATATCTAGTTCCATCCTTTTTTCCTCTCCTAAGCCAACAAAAGAATGACTTCTGCAAAAAAAAATCTCTTTGAAGGGGCAACACCTATATGAAAACCAGCTCTTAGAAGGCACTGCCCCCACGCTGCCCAGCCAGGAGGCCACCTGGGTCACCTGTGATGGGAAACCACTTAGATTTTTTGAAGGGGTGAACCACAATCCAGAGCACACTGTACTGCGACGGGGAAAAGCCACTGGGTGCTTATTCTGCCACTAGCTTGGACAAAATACGCAACCACCACACACCCCAATTTCCCAAACTTTCAGACGAAACCACTGCTCTCTATGAGGCCTTTTGATCGCCACCTATGCAGTAAGTCACATTCAACATTAATATTAAACAAAACCAAACCAGCAGCATTAAGGAAGCTCCTCTGCCATGCAGTATTTCCTTTCAATACACTCCTCGTCTGGCTTGTTGTAATTCTGCTGCTGGGATAAAAGGCGAAGCCATGGGCTGGGAAACAGCCTCTGACTCCTCTTTAAAGCTGGTTTCACTGAGCTGCGGCGGTCCCACTTCTGGAGCTGCCTCTACTGGTGCATTGGATCCCCCTAATTTACTGTATTTCTGTTTTCAAGCAAACACAGATTTCAGCAACAGCTACCAGTTTCTCTGGGGATCTGCCTTTTGGAAGAAACTGGGTTTGTCTGGTCATTTTTCCTGTGCCTCACTGATACAGAAGGCACTGGTCAGTAACGGGGTTGTTGGTTTGTTTTTTTTTTCTTCCTTGTGGCTTCAAAACTCAACAGCAAAGAAATCAGGAAACAAATACAAAATGTAAGGTTTCCATTCTGCAGACCTAGAAAAACACAAGCGTGTATGGAAGACCACGAGCAGACTGCTGTCCAAGCTGGGCGGTGGGGACATGCGCGGCTGCCTGAGTCCCAGCACTGTCAGGTGCCACCGGAATGAATGGGAAAGCGCGGCTTTGCACCGTCTCCTTTGCACATATATTGCAGCATCGGGACATGCAAACGCAAATATTAGTTATTTTGAACTTCATCACATAGACTTGGGCCTGCCTTAGAAAAACAGCTCTGAGCAAGGTAAAAGAGTGAATGCACTTTTTCTTCTCTCCTCACTTTCATGGCCAGGATGGAGGTGACGCATTTAGAACTGCCTGATTTATTACAAATGTCTGTAAATAATATTTTTGTGTACAGCTGTCCTACTGTGAAAGGAATGCTGCTGAGGGACTAGCCCTGGCGATTGTTTTAACGTCCAAAAATCCTTTCATTTTAACGTATGGAAAGAAGTGCAACGTGAAGGCTGCAGCACAAATAGCACAGCGGATTTGGCAGATCTTTCTGTAGGAAACAATTAGCAGATCTACCCTTTGTTTCTTCCTGCATTTTAAATTGTGACGCTGGAAAAGGAATTCCTTTAATTGGTATTGCCACATTCGGCTGGGGGGAGAGAAGGAGCAGCCAGACCGTGCTCGAGTCTCCTTAACGATGCCTTTCAAGAGTGCCAGAATTGAAGCAGACTTCTCTGGAGGACTGGAGATCACTTCACAATTTATCCAACAGATGCTTCCCCCGAGCTGTCAGCAGAAAAAACCTGACTGGAATCTGGCGAGCCAGGGCTCAGCCCTCGCTGGGGAGCAGCTCCTTTATCTCCAGCCCCCTCCCCACACAGACCCTGCAGCACCACAACACCCTCCGCTTCCCAATTAATTCAATCAATCGGTTGTAGAAGTAACACAATGCCAACACTTTTTTGCAAAGCCTAGGAACTCCTTTGTAAGGGGATTGTTCATGGGTTTGGGTTTTTTTTAACTCTACAGACATCCAGACTAGTAGTTAACATGTGTTCAATTTGCCTTTGTAAACGGATTACCAGAAGTTCAGGTTTTTTGCTATGTTTAATTTCTGCTTTGCAAGACGAATGATCTGATTCAGGTTTCTGGTTTTTATTTCCTGCCGATACTTCAGTAAAATTCAAAACGACTCCATCTCTAGCTAATCTTTCAATTACTTCACGCAGCACTGCCTTTATGCGCTTTTGAAATTTTTATGATGACAAAGAGAGTTTGTTCAGAAATATTTTAAATGCTGTAATCTAAACTATTAGGAAAACGAAAATCCTGAGCTGTGGCTCATCTTTGGAAGCTAGTAAGAACAATACGGGTTTCGCTCCAAGAAATTCCCTTGAGACTGTCCAGACCATCGCTGCTCTGCGACTGAGGGGAAGGAAAGGAGAGGGAAGAAGTAGGGGATAGACAACTCATTAACAGCTAGTGACATTTCATTTAACAAAAACACAGGGAGGAAAAGTTGTTATGAAGAAAAGACAGAAAAAAAAAAAAGAAAAAGACAATTCCTCATATTACGTCTGGTGAACCAAGAGGGAAATCTCAACGCCCACGGACTGGGACCAGCTCCAGGAGGAAAACCTTAGACCACTACGTCAACCTCTTACAGTAAACATGTTTTGCAGGTTTATACAGTTCAGCTGAAATTAAAAAAAATAAAATACAAAAAAAGCTCGAGAAGAAGGAATAATGGCTCCAGAATGGCTTGCGGGAGCCGGAAGCATCAAGACAATCTGCCTACGCCAGAGAAAACGGTTTTGCCCACAGTGCCCATACGCCGGGACCCCGGCGAGCAGGCGGGATGCCACCTCCCATCAGCGTGCGCTGGAGGAGTGAGGGCTGCTCGACCACAAAAGTTTCCATTGTACGCCTGCCACATCTGCAGCAGCCTGCCCCGTCCGGGCCCGAGGCAACTCCCTCCTGGCCCCCCGCCAACCCAAGTACACCAGAGCAATTTATACCTTTCCAAAATGCAAATAATTCAAATTACAGACATAACACAAAGCTGAAGCAGACACATTTCAGGCATTCCCGTTAAAGTTTACTCTCTGGAATTACCGTACCCAAATGGGTAGTTGTTGGGGGCTGGGGGGGGAGGGCGGGAGATGGAGGAAGGAGAGGAAGGAGAGGAGGCGGCAGGGAGGAAAAGGGAGAAAACGGCTTTTCCAAAGGTCTTATTTCACTCCCTTTCATTTCGCTATTTACTTTTACCAAGTTGTAAGTTAGAAGTGTCTTCTCCAAACCAAATGCCTGGCTTTATTTTGGTGTTTTGAAGATTTATAGTCTAATATTTTGAACAGAAAGCCATCCCTTTATATAGCTGAAAAGTTGTGTCAAGATATTACCCTGGGTTTCTTTTATTTTGTGGGTTGGGTTTTGTTGCCTTTTTTTTTTTACAAAAAATAAAACCAAAACATCCACATGCAGAACTGCAAGGGCTTCTCCCCAGCGGAGTGCCCTACTCCCCTGGTGCCAGCACCAGCAGCAGCGGTCAACCCGACCAAGCCACCGCTTCGCCTGGGGACCTGTGCCAAGGGCTGGAAGAGGGACCCTTGAATCCCTCCTCTGCCTCTTCCTCCTCGTCCTTGGCAGTGCAGGATGCAGCGGTGCCGGGGCAGCCAGGAGCCCCGCTGTGCTCCGGCTCTGTGCCCGCGCTGCACGGACAGGTGGCCCCCGGCACTGTTGCCGGCTGAAGCCACCAGGTTTGCCAGGCAGGCTGACATTTACAGCCTGGGCGCTGCTATTTATAGCCCCCCCTGCTTCGGGTGCGCCTCGCCACCAGCCGCTTCAGCCCTTCAGTCTTTTTGGGGTGGTGACACTCGGAGCACCTGGGATTGTTCATGACAAAAATACCGTGAAGCTCCCACGTTCTGTGGGGTGGATTTTCAGCTTTGCGAAGCATAAACACCCTGTTTTAACGTGCGGCGGCTGAGCAGTGAATGGGCCTTTGTAGTCTGCTCTTATCAGCCGCTCGCTCCGGTGCTGGAGGAAACTGCACACAAGTCCAGAAGTAAAAATACTCTAATTCATCAGGGAATTCCCTGCAGTATGAGTCACTGAACGGCTTCCCCACCACACCCAGCTACAAGATTTCCACATAAAAAGGCACTGTAGAGGCCTGCTTTAACACAGAAGCAGCCCTAAAAAGGGGTTGTATAAATCTAGCGGCATTGGTTACTCATGCAGAAAGCCTAGTGGATCACAACGTATGGATTTTCTTCAGGGAAGAGCAATGCAAAGGACTCTAAAGACCTTCCAAAGACATTTTTCTACTAACCTCCCTCCCCTCACTGTCCATCAGGACAGATCCCCCAGGGTCTGCAGGGCTGCTTTCACCTCCACACCCCAGGGAACACTGCAAGCACAGTGCCAGGGGTTCACAGATGTCAAACCACCAGTGTAACGTCCCTTATAGACCGATGGATGACAGAAAGAGGAAAGAATATATGGTACCAAAAAGACCCCACAAGCCTAGGAACTCAGGAGGGTACAACATCTGGCAACCACTCAAACCTTGCCTCCATGAAACGGGCATAACGGGAGCGTTCAGATACATTTAAGCGATTTCATTTTACTACAGGAGGTTAAAACATTCTATATTCTTTAGCAGTCCTGTGTTCGCTTGAGATATGAGAAGAATAGATGTTATCTAGGATTTCACTGCCTGTACACAGTGTACATTATATACCCTTCCAGCCTGCAGCTCAACAGTCTGACTGCACTGGCTGGACAGTAAATCTGTATTTATATTCATATATTGCAAGTAAGATGGTGAAACTAGCTCTACCCTCCCAAAGCAACCCACTACTTGATTAATATCTTGTGAGATTACCCTAATCAATAACGCCTATATGACATCCCAGATTACTTCAACACATCCGCAACAGGCAGGGCACAGATGCAATGCTGAGTGATTATGCAGCATCATTTTGAGGTGCTCTGCAAAGGCTGCCTACCTCCCTATGCAGCCCTGTTAGTGCACACTCAAATCCCTTAGGGATGAAGGATTTGCAAGTTTTCAATTTGCACCCCAGCCCCTTTTCCCTGGAAGTACACTTGCAGTGCTGCGATGACTGGGCTGTGAATGGATGGCAAGGATGGGATCCGAGCCAGAGGAGAGGATGAAGGCCAAGGCAAAGCCTTGTCATTCAGACTTCAGAGTCATCCAGCCCTGCACAGATGCTATCAGCTTCCAGATGAAGGGCAAATTGGGCCAGGTCTGCGCCTGGCATGGCAACAAAAGCGGCGAGGAGGCAGGTCTGTGGCTTGGAGGAGAGCACTCCCCACACCAGCGCCGGGCACGACCCACAGGCACTGTGTCACCCACCAGCAGATGTGCAGATGGTGCAGACGTGCAGATGTGCAGATGTGCAGACGTGCAGATGATGTGCATGGGCATGGGTGTGCTAGTGCCCCATTTCTCTCCAGGGGCAGCAGCCTTTCAAAGCCAGGGGTGCCACCAGGAACCGGGGCACCCTCCTAGGTTGGTCTTGTGGGCGTCTTTGCTGTGAACATCTCCCCAGCTGGGTACCAGCAAGACAAATAATAATCTATTCTGTGGAAGCCTATGCCCATGTTTACACACCAGTGTATGTTTTAAAGACTTTTACAAGGGATGGGCTATAATGGTGAACCAGCACCAGCCAAGCAGTCTGCCAGGGGATGCATAGGGGAGATGGGGCAGGAAAAGAGCAAGAAAACAACCAGAAATGTGGAGGGAGTGAGGAGTAAGTGCCTGCAATGTAGCGGCTGGGACCTTTCTTTCGACAGCCTCTGTGGCACTTCGCCATCCTGAGATCTGCCACTTCTGAGGGCTCTGTCAGGAGCAGGATGCCCCCCGGCCGTGGGAGTGCCCCGCACCTCCTCCCCACCTGCCTCTCTGGCTGCTGGATTTCCCCTCTGCTCTTCCATGACTTTTGCTAAGAGACCACACGGCTGGTCTGATTTTTGCCTACAGGATTTCCCTCCTTCTTGCCAGGAAGACCTCCAGCCATTCCCCTGGCCCCCTCACAGCCCACCGTCCTGCTACAGAGACCTCCTCGAGCCCTGCACGTAGCCGGCCACGCACGGCAGGGCTCACGCATAACTGACCTACGTGTTATTTCCACATCAAAGCTGCTGCATTTGTTTGTGCCTCCTCATCAGCACTTTTGCAGCATATGGATTTTGTCTGCTCCTTCAGCTAATGTTTTTGGAGTACTGAGGTTAATATCATGTAGACTTAGGCGCGCCTGTCACGCGTGTGCTGTTCTCAGTTATTTTCTCTCTTTTTCACCTCACATTAACAATAAAAGAGCCATGCATCAACCAGGTGATAAAAATCCAGTAGAAACTGTATCATATAGTACTTTGGCACCTGTGCCAGATGCGCGCTTCCTTGCTGGCTGCTCGGCTGGGCAAGCCAAAAGGCGAGGGACACACTTTGTCTGAACGGTGAGTCTTCTGAGCAGCTTTTACCACAGTACGTCTAACAGACTTAATTATCCTGAGTTCAAGTGTTTGCAAATGAACTGTAATTTTAGCCCAGGTAATTAAAAGGAGGCACTGTGCTGACAACTGATGCGGGTTCATTTTGAGCCAAAACCATTGGAATGATGTGCCAGATCCTATTTTCAGCAGAATGGAAGCTGGTTATGCAATTTGTGCTCTCTGGCATCTCCCCCTATTCAAATTACCGTTGGTCTGAGGGTTTTATTTAATAACTCTCAGTAATTCCAGGTCTAGGACACTCACCTTCCAAGTAAAACTTCAGTCTGACATCCCTGCAACACCCCTCTAGAGCAGGCAGCCTCATCCAAGCACACCCAGCAGAGCCACTCACCAGCAGTCATGACAATACTTCACTCTGTTCTTGGTTCCACTCATATGGTCATCTCCTTGTCTTACCAATCTCACTTCCCTCTGGGAACCTCTTGTAGGCTGAACCTGTGACTTCACAGCTGAAACTGAGTAAAATATTCCTGGTCCATCTTTTTCAGTCTAATCTGTTTCATATTTTCTCAGAGACTATTGGAGAAACAAACCTCACAGCCAGTTTAAACCCAGTTCCAAATTTTCCTTCCATGAACAATTCTTTTCCTCTACTACTTCTGTGCTTGATGCCAACACCACCACCTGTACTGTAGCTACTCCTACTTCTTTCTCATCTTAAGACGCAAGTTTGATCCAAATGCTTCCAATTCTTCCTTCCTGATTATTTTTTAAGACACAAACTCTTCATTTTATCTACATAGCCACAACTTCTCATCTTCCAGAGACATCCCAGTATGGCAACCCCTCCTGACTTTTCAGCAGAGTCTAAACAGTAAGCTTTTGAATGGCATTTTCATCCTTTCCATCTCGTTGTCCCCATCACGCCCCTTTTCTTGTTTCTTTTTTCCAAGATGGCCAGGCTCAATCTTAGAGATCCCTCCTCCTCGCCTCTGATTATCTGCCTTGACATCAGCTTCCCCACAACCAGGCACACTTTGGACATCTCTTATCTCTCTGTTCCTCTCTTCAATGTCATTGGACTTTTGAAGGTGTAATCTTACTCCCTCAACAGACCTAAAAGGAACATGTTCCTCTCCCCTCATCTCTCCTCACTTTCCTGAAAGATGCCCACCTGCGCCATGAACCAACTCTTAGTGATGTCAGGGAAGTAACAGGAGACGATGAGCTGTGCTTTCCTGAAAGATGTAAGCAACTGCTCCCCAAAACTGAGTACTTTGGAGGTATCCCCTTATATCATAAGGTTTTGGCAGTGGTGGGGCTGCAGGGGTGGCCTCTGTGAGATGCCAGAAGCTGCCCCACGTCACACAGTCAGCTCCAGCTGGCTCCAAGTTGGACCTGCCACTGGCCAAAGCTGGTGGCACCTCTCTGACAACACATTTAAGAAGGAGTAAAGAGCGCTGCGCAGCAGCTGTGGGAGCGGAGTGACGATATGTGACAGAGCGGCAGGTCAGTGCAGAAGGGTGCAGAGGAGGCTCCAGGTGCCAGAGCAGAGGCTCCCCAGCAGCCCCTGGAGAAGACCATGGTGAGGCGGGCTGGCCCAGTGGGCTCCTGGCTGGTGCTGTGGTCTGTGCAGAGGAGCCCGCGCAGGAGGAGGTGTTTCTGGCAGGAACTGTGGCCATGAGGGACCCCTGATGGAGCAGCCTGTTCCTGAAGGACTGAACCCCATGGAGAGGACTGACACTGGCGCAGTTCACAAAGGACTGCCTCCCATGGGAGGGAGTAATGCTGGAACCGCAGCCCCTGCTCCCCGTCCCCCTGCACCAGCCGAGGGGAGGAGGGAGAAGTTGGGAATGAAGGAGTGAAGTTGAGCTTGGGATGGGAGGAGAGGGTAAAGGTGTGTTTTATTTTTGCCTCTGTTTCTCACTGTCCTACTCTATTTTTAATTGGCAATAAATTACTTCCTCCAAGTGGAGCCCGCTTTGCCTGTGGCAGTAACTGGCATCTCCCTGTCTTTACCTTGACCACTGAAGCTTTTCCATCTGATTTTCTCCCCCCTGCCCTGCTGAGGGGCTGTGAGCAAGTGGCTTGGTGGGCACCTGGCAGCCAGCCAAGGCCAACCCACCGCACTCCCTTCCTCTCCTGTCTTCAGGCACGGACTTCTGTTGGCATCACACTCTCAGCCTTCTGGTAAGGGCTGTGAATTCCTGTGTGTTTGGACAGAGGGCCCTGCTGGAACCGTAACAGTAAAAACTATCTGGAATCTTGGGCTAGTTATAAAAGTTCAGAGACAAAGTTTTGATTGCACAGATACAGCTGCTTGAAGCCACTCAGTCTGGAAAAAGACAGGAAAGAATAAACTCCAAGCACCCAGTCACAGTTTCTGTAATAATTACAAATTTACAGGATTACTCAGACAAGTGACTTTTAACTGGAGACCATATGGTCATTCCTTCTTTCTCTTGTCGTCCACAATAAGTATCTCTGATTGATTGATCTCGTTCTTCACCGTAAGAGCAACACCCTGGATGAGGCTTGCTGCCACCAATACCACCTCATGCGTATGGCTGCTGTCCCGCTCTGTCTTCACCATTCCCCAGACTAAACAGCCAGGAAAAACTGACACGTGCTGACATTTCCTACAAGCTACATCACTGCTCCTGGGTGCGCGTGAAAGGGTTCCACCATCAAATGACTCCTTCATTTGATGACACTATTTGCCCAAGGATATCTATTTCTGGGCAGTGGCCAAACCCCCTTCAGCTATCAATACATCTCTAGGAAATAGGTTCAAGTGACCTTCACGTGAACTGCATGCTCCCAACTTGTATGCCTTTGAAGTTTCCAGTTTATCTAGTTTCCAGAATTTTTAACCTCACTGCACATGAGTCAGCGTGCAACTGCTCACTGCCAACTGGAATGTGCGTCCTGAACTTGGATAAACAGACAGATAAAGACAAAATTATGTAGTATCTATCCATCTGACTAGAGGGGGAAAGGGAGTTTTGCCACTGGCTTATTTATTATGTGAGCTACATTCTGATTACCAGCGTGAAACATGACCCCTTTTTGGCCAGCTGCCCCCCAAACTGTGACTGCTACTGGCAATGGAAAGATAAATGGAAAGATCTCTGAGAATGTAAGATCTTTTACCAAATGGAGCTCTGCCAAGACTCAGGTCACCCGTCTCCCCATCACATCACATCACGTCAAAACAGACTCCAAACCCTGAGTTCCAAAGAGTAGCTGAGTCAAACCAAAAAGCCCACACGCTTCCCCAGCACATCCGTTCCGTCCACATGCCACGCAAATGGTTCGTCAAAATATCATTTTCCAGAACTTTTTGTAAGTTCTCCCGCAGCTGAAACACTGCACTGGAGTCACCTGCCGTACAAAGCAACTTTTGCTCACAGAACATACAGGAAACAGAACTGAAGTTCTCTGACTGACATTTTTACCTTAAAGCAGCAACTGAGTGGTTCTAATCTTTGCCAGAGACAGTGAAATTTGAGAGGAACAAAAAGACTTGTGAAATGCTTGAGTGGACACTTAAATTCATCCAGCTTCCTTCTTTTCCATATCACATTTACCTTGTGCAAACATGCGGCTGACCAGCCTTGACTGCATGCCTAATGGGAGGCAAACTGTAAGTTTTCCCATCTGAAATACTTACAGAAAAGCATGATTTCCTTTGGCATATACACCAAAAAATTTGGTGATTTCACCCAGCTATCTTTCATCTGTTCTAGTATAACTATTACCATGCCACGTCAGCGCCTTCATGTTCTAAGAGCAAAACCTGTTCCAGCAGGGAAGAGGAACAGTTTTGACAGAAAAATCCATTTAACAAAATGAAAACAAACAGCAGAATGAACAGTTAAAAGCAATAGCTAAATCTGAAAAACTATTTGGATTCTTTGAAAATAATCAAAAAGGGAAAAATCCCTGGAGGAATTGTTGCTTAGGTGCTGTTTAATTCTTTGTCTTTCAGGAACTAGAGTTTCAAAGGCTTTGGGCACAACAGCTGAGGGTGTTATGCAATTAGGTTACAGGGCATGTAGGTGCTAGGATCACTGTTGGTTTGCAGTCTGAGTAATTAACAACAGGTTCAAAAGCACTGAAGTCTGCAAGCCTGGAGTTACTCGGAGATAACAGCACTACAAATTGTGAGCTCTATTAATGTCTGTCACAGAGTGCTGCATCTCCAGGGAGGGATGCCTGTCCCAAGGAAGCTCGGATGTGGGCCTTGGACCAGGACAAAACGGCCCTCGGCATTAACAGCCCAGAATCAAAATTTCAAAGTCAGTGTTATTTGAGAGACTAACCCTGTAGTGAAGTTGGGTGACACATTTCTGCCTTTTCGCTCTTTAAAACTCTTGCCTTGAGCTCCGGTCACTAAGCACAAAACCAAAGAAAAGGGGCTGGAGCTCTAACTTAACTAGTGGAAACTCAACTGAATGATAATTAGCAATAATACACCACATATCCATTCCTTCCCATAGATTGCAACTCCCTAATAATGCAGATTTCAGTCAGTTTAACCTGATCTCTTAGGTATGTCTAGACTTGGCCAAATCCGTGAAGTGCAGAAATACTTGAGCTAGTTCCAGTGCCAAAATTGTTCTAGCTACAGGAGCAAGGAGCGATTTCTGAGCAAGGAGGGATTTTTGGGGTAGATTAACTCTTTCAGATCTTAGCATGACACTCCTTCTAAATCCCGAAACATCCCGGGCCACTCTGCAACTTCCTAGAGCGTGCCAGGGAGACTATATCCCTAGCTCTCCCGCGTTCTGGTGCTTGGGATATTGGCTTTGAGTTTCATCAGTGAACTTTCACTCATCAATTACAGGAAACATTTTGTGAACCAAGTGAAGAGAAACTAGGATTTTTCCACTGCAATTCATTTCTATAAATTACTAATCATAATCTGATACACTAGAAGCCAGCAGTCTGGCCATTTCTGTTAGGCTTTTGTGCTGCTTTGTGTTCATTACCTTCAAAACACTAGCTTGGAAAACAAATACACAGTGTTTGCAGAAGTTGTTACCAAAAAAAGGCAGCTGATGGATATATAGTCCTTAAAATATACTCTCCAAACACCTCTGCGCTTTCTGAACTTCCCTCAAGATTTTTGTTGCCTGGTACATTTATAATCTAGAATTGAAATAAAAAGTTTTTTAAAGGTAACTAAATAAAACCAGTGTCTTTTAGGATAATTCTTGCAGATGTGCGTGTTGGGAAGGATCTTGTCCCTCCTAGTCAGACACCCCCTCCCAGAGCCAACAAACATCAGCTACATTTCACCTGCTTCTGTAATGACAATGCACACTTTGCCTTCGAAGTGAATGCCAGCATTCAGACACCAAGGGCCCTTGCTTGTAAGTTGCAGACTTTTTTATATTTTACAAAGTACTAATTCTTCTGACAAAAACCAGATTGCTACTGGACATCCTAAACCTAGCACCCAACAGTCACAACACGCAGGCTCACAAGACCCTTCTGAAACCAGGGAAAGTGTGACTATGAAGAGAGGCAGAAAGTGAAAAATAATAAAAACAATTATTATTGTAATTTGTAAGAGACAAAGTCATTATGGGACTCTGAGTCTGATGAAATTCTGAGAGTGAACTGCTCAAAGCACATTCAGCACACACAGTTTTACTACCACTAGGTTTCTTGGACGGTCATTTTATATCATCATTCATCACTGGAAAATACGGTCTGATGTGCAAGCAATAAAACATTGACCAAAATCCCGTAAAATAAGGACTCATTTCAACACATGAGAACTTTTTTACAGTACTGTAAAAGGCTTGAGCAAATTTTAGTCCACTTCTGAACAGACTCATTATTTATCCAAAGGGGTGCCTTCTGCCCCAGCGCTGGACCACACCAGGAGGGCTTCTCCTCACAGAGGAGGTCCTCACAGTGCTCCTCCCATGGTCTCCTCAGGGTGCCCTGCCTTCATCCCTCCACTGCCTCCTCTGCGAGATGCGGCATCCCAGGACTGCGAAGTGTGTTTTGCTCTGTTTCATCTAAAGCAGCCAGGAACGGGTTAAGCTGAGCACGGAGCTGCTGCCTCCCCTGCTGAAGGATTGATTTGATCATTCTTCAGGGATTCCCTCTCGTATGAGTCACTGCTCAGACTGACTCCCCACGCAGGGAGGCCAGGATAATGCCATTCCTCCAGAGACTACAACAGCTGAGGGCTAGCCCTGAAGACGAGAGCTTGAGACTCATGCTTGGAAAAACATTCAGTGGACCACAATGCACTTGGCAGACTTAAAGAAATTATTCAGACAGAAGGGGATGAAAAAATAAAAGGCAAACAAAAAGTGTTCTGAAACTCTTTGCGTTAACCAATTAAGTATGCAGACTAGCATGAATTAGATGAGCTCCCGGAGACTGCCTCCCAGCCTGGGGACTCTGCCTGAGTGAGGGCTGAAGGGATGAGCTCATGTAGTAAAATATTAAAAGTTGATATAAAAGATACGTTCTCTTTATAAGTGCAGCAATCCCTGTGATCTATTGCTTTGTAATAGCTGTGTTTGGCTGCTACCCACTGGGAACATGATTAACATTCAAATTCAAAAACAAAAGCAGTAACAGCAGCAAAACTAATGAACTTCTCCAGCTAATCACAGAAGTTCATAACCAGCTTCCTAAGAGAAAGAGGAACTGTGCTGGTGTTCCCTCTCCCAACCTACTTTCACAGATAACACCTCACCAATTTACACAAGCGAAGGCTGGTAATGCCTGTTTGTCTGCGTTAAATACAGCGACTCGACTCAGAAACGGGACCGGAGCAGCCTGCCACGACGGCGATGATGCACCGCGCTCGTCTGTGCCACTGCACGGAGCTCGTCAGGTAAAACAGCCCGCAACCGGCCACAGAATCCCACAGGCCCCTCAGCCCAGCCCAGCCCAGCCCAGCTCAGCCCGAGCTTCGCTTTTCCCGCACCATTCCAGCAACGCGGCTGCCGCTCCCGGAGATGCTCAGCACTCCCGAGCTGCCAGGCTCCCGCTGCAGCTGCCTCCCCCGGGCAGCACTGCCCAGCCACTGGCCACTGCACAGCCCCGCCGCGGCGCTGCCAGACCAAGCAGGGCAGCTTCGGATCACTGCCTTCAATGCCGACCTGAGGATCCTGACTACTCTTCAATGGCAGCAGCTCCCTGCCTGATGCCCGCGGTGCCACCCTGACCCCGTGCCAGGGGGAGGGTGCAGGGGGATCCCTGGTAGCACTTTCATGTAGGAGGACACTCCTGCACTGGTTGGTCCCACCAGCACATGCACCCAAGAAGCTCACCACAGGAGTTTTTCAGGGTGACAGGCAAGGCCTTCTGACCATTTTCATCCTCCTCAGCATACCCGGTGTGCAGCAGTACACTCCTTCATCTCTCACAATGTTTAAAAAATGTTGCTTACATAAATGATTTTCTGTCTATAGGCTGTCTTTGTGCAGCCTCAAATTCCTTTTGCTCCAGGGAGGTATCTGCCTGGATAAGAAGTACAAGGCTGGCCCTGTTCTGCACTTTCGTAATTCAGGGCTACACAGCGAGCATCCTGCTTCTGGCGTACTTAACGCTAAGGGGGACCGTGTCCCGATCTACGCTGTGGTACCTGCTGCTGGGCGAGTAGCATCACCATCGTAACCCTTTGGGACATGGTACTTCCCAATTTGTCCAACTCAATAAAGGAAAAGGGGAGAAAATAAGTATGAAGGACAGCACCCCTTAATGCGATTTCCCTCCTGTAATGAGACAGATCAAGGACTTTGCTCCTGACGTGTCACACTAACCCACTTCTGTGCAGCAAAGGAAATTTGAATGTAGACAGTCACATTCCTCCCTCCTGTCACACTATGCAGCGAGCAGAGGTCATTTTTTCTAAATTGCAATACCACATTTTTTCCTTTTTTTTAAAACTTACTTAAGAAACAAAAAGGGTGCTTTCTGCTCATCTTGTGGCCACAGCCCGACCACGTGCAGTGCAGCACTTGGGGGTCACGGGAACGGCACTGACTGGCTCCCGCCAAGCAGCCAGGGCATTACCCCCACCCCACATGCACTTTTGGTGACTTAAACCTCACCAACACAGGACTCTACCAGGGAACTTCAGGGAAGTTTGCTCTTCCCCTGAGTCTGGAGACTTGGATGTCTTTGCCTTTAAAGCCTACTCTGCTTGCCCCACTGTCACTTGCCTTGTCCCAGCACCCTGTGCCACCCATGGTGCCCTGGCTGGGAGCACGGCATGGGAACCCCGTGGGCACAGAGGGTTAAACAGCGCAGTGTCAAAGCTGGAGGCCCAAGACTGTTTAAAGTTCAAGGGGGGGGGGGGGGGGGGGGGTAGCTGGCAGCTGAGGAATCCATGGCCTGTGCCAGCGCCACGGAAACCCTTTCCAAAACAAGGCTCAAAACTACCCTTCACGATCTCGTTTCAGAGCCTGACTTTGACTCACAGCGCCGCTCCCAGCACCTCTTCCCGCAGGGGCATTTGCACATGTTACGGGTGCATTGTCACTCGGTGACCCGCCACCCAGCAGACATCCCACCGCTCCTGCAGGCACCTCCCTTCCCCACCCCAGCACCCACTCTGCACTGCTCGCCCTGCTCCAGCCTGGTGCTGGACCTTCCCCAGGAGGACTGGTCCCATCACCAAAACACTGCAGGAGCTGTGCCGGGTGACAGAGCGGTCCCATTCGATCCTCAGTGTAAACCAGAAACATATCCCTCAAACGCAGGCGGTGCCTGGCGATGCCACCAAGACAGAGGTGGCACAGGTACACACGCCCGTCCCACCAGCCCTACTGCCTCCACAGACTACAGAGAAGTCTAACAAGATGCACCACCTTGCAGGTTTTACCGGGACATGCCAGCAGAGGCTTCAACCCCCTTTCACAGCTCCTGCCCCACACAGCCACGTTTGTTACAAGCACAAATGCCAAACGTTGTCTTTCAATGCCACTATTGTCTACCTGTAACTACACCTGCCACAGCGCCAAACCTCAGCGTCAGGCACGGCTCAGATCACTTTCACAGCTTTGCCCGCTGACATGGAAAACAGATTACATGCAGAAGAAAATGTCATTACCGCATTTACGCTTTCATCATTTGGCAGAGATTTTAAAACAGGGGAAAAAAGGCAGACCGGAGTCTAGATTGAAAAGACATACCTGGTGCTTTCTCCACAAAGATGACTTTGGAGTCTTGCAGAAAGTTATGGCCGGTCAGTATCATTTTTTTCCCTCCAATAACAGGAAAGCTGTCAGTACTTTGCTTCTCCACCAGAGGCAGTTCTTGGGCAGATCTTTGAGCTGCAGAGTTATAAGGAAGATAGACAGAAAAAAAAAAAAAAAAGTGCAACCACAAACACACATACACACAAAGAAGTAAATACTGCATTAGTGAATAACTTAACTCTTACCCTCATTAGATAAGCTGAGTTTGATATAGAAATAGAGAAAGGTCAGAAGGTTTGCAGGAAACATGGTTGGTTTTCAAGCGCCTTGACTGTAAACAACAGGGTTATCAAACACAGCAGCACGGAGCTGAAAGGCTCACAGAGAACAAGCTGTTCAAAACTCTGCTTGAGCTGCACTGGATCCAAAAGTGTGTTTTCCTTGAAACTCGTTTATTTTAAATTTTTCTGCTATCTATAACATATATGCTGTGTGCTTACAAGGCACACATGACAAGACAACCATCCATGTCCAAACTCTGTTCCAGTCACTGTACTGTATTGTCAGTTCTGGAAAGTGTCCTGCAGCAGCCATGGGCCTCGTGGCACAGCAGAAGCACTTACAGCATGCCCCTCCACCCACACCCCAGTGCCAAAGCACAAGGGGACCCATGCAAACAGAATCCGGTGTTCTCATGGCACATATTTTATACCCCCCAACTGGGACACGGAGTGAGTGTGGCTGTGCTTCAAGGGATGATGTGACATTTTCTCCAGATTACATGGTTCCTCCTGGTGTCACATGCTCTAAGAGATGCACAAAGTTTTTGGCACCAGCTGATTTCACATTCTGCACTGGAAATAGCACTAGCACTTATTTTTTCTCCTGTTTTCCGCTCCTTTCAGGATGCACGTACCACACTTCTGCTCATTACACAACCCTCAAAACTGCAGTTCACTGACACAGATCCAGTTGGCTTCATATTTAGTGGCTTCCTGAGCTCAGCACCTTTGCACAGACCAGTTCGGGATGCATTCAAATTGTGCCTTATCCTGCTATATAGCAGCTGAAAAGCCCTAGTCAACTTCAGTAGGAGTGGGATGAAACCATGACTCCTCACACTTTTTGTTTCGCCTGTTAGCCTAGAACTTGCCCTTGAATAAGAAACAACGGGGAAATTATTCATCCCATTCATATCTCCTGGACAGGAGACCAGGCTTTATGCCAGTCTACCTGCTGTAGGTAAGAAGGCTCTGCTATTCTTCATCAGTATCACAGGCTTACCTTAACCTAACGCCCTGCCCACTGCCAACGCTCGTCCGTCTATTTAAATGACAGGCAGGGAAGGAGGGAAGCAACAGCACTGCCCCTTCCTACAGCTTCTGCCTCTCCTGCGCTCGGACTGCCCTAGTGGGAGGGTGGAGCGGTGTCACCGGTCTGGAGCCAGTGACACTGCCTTTGCAGGAGGAATGCAGGGATGCTCCCTCCTGCACCCTCCCAACTACTGATCCCTGATACAGCACCGTGCCACCAAGAGATCGAATGCTGACACGCTCAGGGACCTGCCAGCCACACTGTGCAGACTCCAGCCGGCAATGACGCAGGGACAAGCGTAGACACAACCCTCCAGCATGCACGGAGCTAGGGATGGTCAAGCCTTCCTCCCCATCCTCGCTGCTCCCCACCCCCGCAGCTCAACACCCACATACCTGCTGGATTGTAAGTTACTCCCTACCCTGTCAGCATCAGACAGATCCACTTTGTGGAATCCAACAAAACATTAAAAAACTGTTTCAGTCCACCCAGATGACCAAACTAGCATTGGAAGCTAGGCTGAAATTCCATTTCCACCACTTAGGCTGGAGCGTTAAAGCTCCGTGAAGCAAACAGGCTTGGTTTTGTGTGTGGGAGGCTGAGGAGGCTCACGGAGCAAGAATGATGCAGCCTTTGGAGGGTGCCCCGGTGTATCTGATAAAACTCAGCCTGTTCAATCAAAGAGACCCCAGTGCGGAAACCTGGTTTCTGGAGGCTTTCTGAAGCCGCAGGGAGCTTGTGCCAGTGTGGCAGCTCTAGTACACTGCTAGGTCCTCATCAAAGGGTTTGGGGTTTTGTTTGCTGGTTTTTGCTTTACGACGGAGAGACAGAGGGTGAATAGGACATGATAGCTGTTTTCGAAAACTCCTACAGCAGCTACCTGTATGACAGGGAGTAGCCAAAAAAAAAAAACCCAAACCCTCCCTTGTCATTCCCAGGTCTACTATTACTCCAATTCTGTTTTAAGCACAATCTTTCCTATAGAAATCAATGCACGCAGCTACACATTTTTTCTAAGACATGGATATTTTGTCTTCAGTATAAACCACCTGCTTTTGGAAAGCAAATTAAGGTTCACTGACTAGAAGGCAAAGCAAAACCAATGTATAGCACATCAGTGGCACAATACCCAGCGCAAGAAGGATGTTGCTACTTACAGCACTCAATGGGGTTGGAGGCTACTTGCAAGGAGAGGGTCCTGCCGTTGGCCTGTGGGATGTGAACCCTGAAGACCAGCCGCACGCGTGTGTTCTTGCGACCGATGTCTGTCTCTCCCTTGCGCAGCTCGATGTCAGAGTTTCGGAGCTTTAATATCCCGGCACAGTCGATGCTATCCAAAAGGAAACACAGAGCAGTCCGTTTCAAGCAGACCTCAGGAAGACATGACCATGCGGCATCTTCCCTCTCTCCTGTACATCCTTCTTAAAAATCTGAGTCGGACATGACCCAATGACCAGGCTGAGCTCAGCAGACTTTGTTAAGCGTAGTGCTTGTATCCACAAGTAGCTGAATTGGGGCTATCTGTAGCTAACAGCTGCTGTTGAGCACACAAATTTAGGACATTACTTCAGTTCCCAGAGGAAGAAAATCTAGAAGATCCTTCCTCCCCAACACATCCTGTAAGGATGGTACTTACAGATTAACCCAAGCCTGAAGAAACAGCGAGACTAGAAACGTCAATGGGATGAGACAGTACCGTGGCAAGTGTTACTAACCCAGAATGAGGGTTACTTATGATTTTGCCTGTTACAAATCATTTGGAGAAAAATCTGACATGATTTTTATTCCAGGGCACAGTCCTGAAAATGCTTATTCATGAGCACAGCTTTCCCTGAGGTCAGTTCTACTGTCAGCATGTTTGGAATTGAATGAGTTGGAAATACTCTCAAGCTGAGCGTTGAGCTGAAGCTCTGCATGAAAGAAACCTAAACTCAGAGTCCTCCCTCCAACATCACGGAAAAACACACTTTTCATCAGACAGAACTACTACTATTTCTAACCTCTCTCTCCTTTTTCTTTAACATTGGTTTTCTCCTGGACGGGTTTACAAATCAGGATTTTTGTCAAAGCAAATTTCAGAGCAAGTTCCCAGAACAAAAGATATATAAACATACATGCTCAAAAAGCCACTGCAAGAATACCTCCGCTTTGGCCACAACTACAAAGCCTACACGGCAATTTCTTCTGGATACTGGTCTCTGGCATGCATTTTATTACGCTGAATATGCATAATTTAATTTTATTTTGCACTCAAAGAGTTTAATTCCTGCCCCAGACCTTTGAAGCTCTGTTCTGAAGCAAAGTGCAAACAAGAACTATGGCAGCACTGTCCTGATCTGCATTTTTTCTGAAGTATGGATTTCAGAATAACAAAGAGGCCCTTGCTGATACAACCAAAGAAACTAATGGAAGTACAAAAGCTTCTCAACAACACATATTAGCTGGGGAAGTCATAAGAAATATGAAACATTTGTACCCATGTCAAAATTCTACACAAAGATCCATAAGGTATGGAAGAAACATTGTGTTTCTCAATGCTGTCCCTCTTACAGCAACACTCGTAAAATAAATTCAAAGTGCTTAACGACAATTAGTTCAGAGCCAGTGAAGTTCAGAGAAGAAACAGCATTTAAACTCAGGCTTGGAAGGTCATGGACATTAAAATCTTAAGTCAACAGGAGCAGGTAAATGTGCAAAAGTCTAAACATGCAGATGAGCTTCAGTGTTTCACTGAATCAAGGCCTGAATACACAAAGTATGTGTGAGAAAAGACCTTGGCTCCAAATTCCAATTCATTGTTAGCGCTACTTGAGGTTTTAGACTCCTGACATGGAAGGCTGATATATGCCAAAGCATTGTTTGTGGTTCTTGAGAGCGCTCTACTACAATCTGGCACACGTCATGAAAATATTCAGCTTGGCTCCCAAACTGTGTGACTACCTTTATTCTAGGGAGAAAGATGATTGAAACAGTAACAACGTTCCTAGATGGCCAAAAACGTGATTCAACCTGGATAAACAGAGGGCCAAATAAGCACCGCGTGGGTACGGACTGGTAAAATCCCAATAACCTCAGTGAAGCCGTGCCAGCCTGCCGCAGGCAGCGCAGGGGGGCAATAATTTTGAGACTCGCCATGGCTTTTAACACAATGCAGTGACAGAGGTCCTCAGGTCTGGAGCCATTGCCCTCAGCCCAGCTGGCAACGCAGCTAAACGCATTCTGGCTCTTCTATTTACATGAGGCACTCCGGGGCATGTTGTACATGACACTGCAAACCAGCCTCTAATAACCGGCGCATGCAGCAGGGCTTCAGGTGCCTGGTACCGCTTCCCACTTCATTAAGGCACAGAAAACTCTATGAATAACAAGGAGCGAAACTGTGATTTTAGTAAGCTCCCTGGGATTTTCCAGTGTTGTTTGCTTGCCTTCCATCTGCCTACCCGCTTATCTTTCTGTCTCCCTATACATACACACTAAGGTGCGTGCATCTCTATATAAATACGACATGTTCGCACTGACACGCAAGCCAGGGGCTGTACGTGCACACCAGCACACAGATTCCTCCCAAGGCAGACACCTGGGTAAGGGTCAGGATGATTTGAACCAAGGGGGAGAGGACTCTGATAAGGGCTAGGATCACTTCAACGAGTGGGGCAGAGAGGATGGGATTAAATAATGCAGAGGGTCTCGCATATGCCATGATATGACAGAGGGGGATATTTGAGCCCTTATATACAATCCTGTAATGAAATTCACCTGTGTGTAATGGACCTATGGGGCACTTCATCGTCACTCAGACTCTACTAATCCAGAGATCCTAAGACGTCCATGCCTGCTTCCCTGCATAGGACTAAATATACCCCACTTTAGTAACTCCAACCTGTAAGGTGTATCACCTTTACTCTTCCTCTTCATTCTAGAAGCTTTGCTTCTAAACAAATGCCATGAAAAATGCTGATTTTTATTACGTAAGAAATAAGAGTAGTTTTATTTGTCTCAAAAAACCACTCGGGTATTTGGAAATGCTCTCTACGAGTTTCCTTTGACATCCAAAGATAAATTTTAATAGGCCCTGTTCCTTGTGCTAGTGCATATAGGAGCAAGAGGTGTCATATTTAGAAACTAAATGCAGGAGCTGAGGTAGGAGATATTTACAGCTTGGTAACTGAGATACTTATTTTAAATAGCAAATAAGCACGTTGGCTGAAACTCTAGAATGAAAGCAATCAGTTGTCATAAATATTTGTGAAGTTCATTTTGCTGTTAAGCTGATGAGGGGCAATTTGTCCTGGCAAAGATGTGAAAACCTACTATTACAGAGAGAATTGGAAAAAAAAAAATGCTAGGAAAATTGTGTACAAACAAAACCCAACGCAGAAGAAATCAAGCGAGGCAACCAAGAGGAAACTGCTAGGATGCTTGGGTCTTACATTGCTCTCATGTTGTTCTCTGGCAGAAGTGGAATTTCCAGGACTTTGGTGTTGGAAAGTATCGTTTCGTGGCTGGTGGTGGAAACGGTCTTCCCAGTGATTCGGTGAACCTGGTAGAAAGCATGGGGTCGCAGCAGGCGGTCGTCTGCAGTCCCAATGAACAGCTGTAGCGTGAGTGGCTCGCTTTCTAAGTAACCGTGTAGCTGGCAAGAGAACAGAAAACGCCCACTGAGCACCATGCACATAAACTGCTAGGAATCAATTAAATTTTTATAAGCAGGAGAGCCTAATTCAAGGAGAGAACTTGCGACAGGTGCTATGTGTTAAGTTTCCCCCTTCCATTTTTCCTGTAACATAATATTGGTACAATAAAAAGGTGCACTCAGAAAATGTCTCATTATCCTAAAGGACCTGAGGCACTTTAGATGGGGCGAGCTTTGGAGTGCTCCCGCTACCTCCACAGAAAGCTCTGCATAAATTCTGCTGCGGCGTTTCGCAAAAAAACACAATGAAGCCAATGTTCCCTCCCAGTACTGAGGGTGGCAAAAACAGACGGGGTTTGCCAGTGGGCAGGACACAACCCACCTATCCCTGAGCCTCCCGGATCGTCCCTCGTGCAGCCACAGGCTGCTGCTCCTCACACATCCCCTCATTAAGTGATTTTTATGCTGGTAAATACCTCCTGGGACAGCATGGGAACAGATCACATATACACGGCGAGTAGCTCACCATGTGTGTCAAATTCTTGTTATAATCGCACAAAAATCTCATTGAAGCTACTGGGCCTGACTTGAACCTCATCCACATTACAGTGACCGCTCTGATGACAAGAGTTATTTCTGCCGCCGGCGGGGGCCGAAGCCGGAGCAGAGCCTGACCTCATCCCCACCCCCTCCTGAAGAAGCTACTCCAGTTTCACGGTGGTGCGAAGGAGACCACGGGTGGAGCTGCCTGGGGACGGCTCCAACCTCAGCTTAACGCTGCTGCCCGACGCTGGGAAACGAGTCTTACAAAAATAGTGACCTTGCAGCAGTCAGCTGCGACGCCTGGTCCCGAGGAGGGGAGGGTGCTGCCCCTGCCAAGAGAGGAGCGTGGCAAGGTGATGATGGCTCCCAGGAGATGCACAGAGGAAGCCTGCATGCTCTGTCGTAGGTTTAGGTTCCTAATCGAACGGTTCAGGTGGGTTTGGCAACAAGTCACCCACCGCCACTAAACCTGACAGATCAAAATTAGACCACTGGCCTTAATTTAGTAAGAAGCAACACTTTTTATTTATGGTGCACGCAAGTTCAAAGCAAAGCAAAGCTGAAAGCGAGTGGACACATCTGTATCAAATGTTGTTGATGATTGTGTTTTGCTTGCCTTCACTCTCCTTAAATCTTAAAAAGTAATTGGTGGCTTCATCATAACGTAAGGCCTATCTCCCCAGGGTATTTTACCATCTGACAGCAGGAATGCTATTAAGAGCAAAGACCTCTAGTCACTTTTGCTCCATGAGCTCTGCCAAATTCTGGTGAGTGCCAACACAGGCACGGAGCCTTCCCAGTGCTACCGAACACAATGACGGCAACAGGAATGCCTGAGGCCGTGATTCAGGTACCATGGTGACTGAGGCATGAGCGAGGAAGGACGCTGTGCCCAGGCATATCTCCCATCGCCAATGGAAGCTCCCAGAACGGCTGGTGGCCACGGGGAAGTCCCCATCCTATTCCTTGCTGTCCCATCCCCACGCCTGACAGCCCGGGCACGCACCAGCGGGGCTGGCAGAGTGACCTGGATTCAGCCCGGGCTGATCCCACAGTGGCACAGCCAAGGTGACGGGTACTGCGGGGCAGCTTTGATCGAGTGGCACGCAGGTTTGCAGGGGGAAAATAAGGCAGTGTGACACACCAGCCGGGTAAACGTCTACGCGTTATCAGCGGTCACTTCTCCAACTCGTCATGGATGGTGCTTTTTATAGAGAGTGTAAAATTAAAACAAACACATATTGAATTACAAGGCCGCTTAAAAGGTAAAAATAGACTAGCGAGTAACTCAAACCTCAATTCAGCAAAAGCAAAATCACACACTGAGGTACCCATATGTTTTACTGAATCCGGGCAAAGGGGACAAAAAATGTTGGTCTTGCATTGGATTCTGCTATTTCAGGCTTTATCATTAAACCTGAACTTGGCTGCTGTTGTATCTCGCAACCTCCTGCCAAGTCTTGGCTTGTGCTTTTCCCACGGGTTCCTACCAGGAGGCCACCAAACACCCAAAGGCCTCAGCTTCACGCACCTGCCCTCCCCCGAGAAGCATTCACATGCTGGAAAATAAATAATAAGATCTCAGATACACGTGTTGCATTGGTTTTTTAAGTTTGTGATCTTTAGACTAATTTATGCTTGGATTTTTTTAAAGGCCCTGTCGCAAAGCCATGCTGGGCTCTGCTTTGGGTCCATTACCCCACACTTACCCACTGCCCAGAAGCTACTGCGGCACCTGAGGACAAGTAGTGGCTCCAGCACTGAACAAACGTGTTTTCTGGAGCTGGGAATTCTCAAAAACATCCAGAAAGACTAATGTAATCACTATACAGTTGATTTTGCTGCCCTCAAAACAGGCAAAATCCGCACTCACGTCATACTGGAAGCTTCATGCCGCATTCTGCCGTAGGAGGTGCCTGATCTCCAATATGTATTTCCCTTTGCATTTTACCCATTGCATCACATTATTTACTTTTGTATTATGTCATATAATCATGTATGCCAACAGAAGCAATAAAAGAAAATGATGCAAGGATTAACATTTAAAGGGGCACATACTGGGTGACTAATTTTAGATCATGCACCCCACGCACGATTTCTGTGACAGACAGTGTGGAGCTCTGGGAGTTTTCAGCATGCTGTAGGTGTCTGGAGAATGGGAAACGTTTTGCTTACCCTCAGCTGGGCGCAGCAAGAAGATTCTGCGGCTCCCTCAAAATACAGGAGCATAGCATTACCATCATGTCGCTCAGCATGGCAACGAGGGGAGCGGTGGCAGGGAAGGCAGAGCTGCTGTACTGCCGGCTGACAGATTTATCAACAGGTAAAGGGAATATCCAACAGGACAGATGTAAAAGGGGACGGGGGGAAAAGGGGACTGAGTGTTTTTCTTGGTGAGGAAAGATCTTGCACGTTCACATCCATGCATATTTTCCAAACATGCTCTGGAATACTGTACTCAGTGGTATAACGATTCTGTTTCCTGGCGTGCAACATGGGATGCATGCGTCAGACACCCTATTTTTATCTTTTTCTCTGTGTAACACAGTCCAAAGCTCTTCTCTTAATGACTCAGCGGCTGAGCACAGGTGACAAAGGCTGCTCTCAGCTACAGCATTCATAATAAAGGATATGCCTTCCCTACCAAGCATGCTTTGCTTGGCAATATGTAGATGCAAGTGGAAAGAGCTGTACTTTCCCCTGCTGTGAAAGTGCAAAAGGACTTAGCTGCAAATCCGGATCAGGTGCACAATGTTTTTGAATGAGTTTTCCTTCCCAAATAAAGGTGAGGATACAGCAGTCACACGGTTTAGTGCAAAAGCAGATGCATGCAAAACTTAGGTATGCAGATAAGGCCTCTGTGGTCTGTGTTTTTGGGTTTTGAAATGAAAGTAGGTCATAATTCTCTCGTTCTGACCGACCACTGACTACTCTGCTCTTTTTCCCTCTGAGCAACACTGCTGAAAATGTCTGAACTGGTCTCAAATGATATTTGCATTTATATTGTCTGAAGCTGCTAAGATCAAAATCAGACTTAACTGTGGGCCTGTTTTATACTCCCCTAACTCTATCAGAAGCGATGCAGTTACTGGTAATTAACAGCCAAACAGGACCGATCACAGTTAAGCTCTTTGTCACCCTACATCATCTTACGCAAGAGCAAGGGAAAGGCTGCACCAGCTGGGCGACTGCTCCACCGCACCAAGCTTTCCCTGGGATTCCTACACCTCTCCGTCATCGCTTTCACAACGCCCTCTCCCACCAGCACGTCTTGATTCTCAGCAGCAGACTGCCGCTCATCTCGGCGCCGGGTGCCAAAGCAAACCCCAGCCTCTCCCCGGGGAGAGCGCCGAGCGCTGTGCGTCAGGGCTCAATGTTTCTGCCCGTCCAGGTGTCGCGGCGCTGAATGCCAGGCATCTTCCTCCGGCGGCCAGCAAATTGCAAGAGGAACGGTCTGCATCATCCCTCACAGCCCACAGCGACTGCAAGGTACTGCCTGATTCAGTCCTACAGCAACGATAACCTGAGGTTTATCCCAGACATGAGCGCACCCAGCCTGCCTGGATCCCAACTGTGTGCCCGGTGCACATCTATGAAATCTGGCAATGGGAATTAAACAGACTTGAAAAACGATGAGCAGAAGGAGGTGAGGAGCTTTTAACACCAGCGTTAGTGAAAAAAAGCAAAACCTCCCCAAACCTCACTATAGTTACTGAATTTTGAGGAATTTTTGCAAATGTCACGTCCAATAACTCAAATGCTATTTCAGCATCAGTGGTTATTCTAGAGTCTGTGAGAAAACCTCTATTATTTAAGCCACGGCATTTATTTTAAGAAACATGGTTGAAATATTCTGTGTGCTCCCTTCCAAGCGCTTTATGCTTTTGGCATGCCGAAGTATCTGTTTAAATGCTCAGAAAGCTACCTGTCATAACAGGGAGCCCTCTGTGCCTGGAGAGGCTCCGGGAGGCCACCGAAAGCATGGCCCCGTTCCGACGGGACCCCCCAGCCAGGTACACCCTGCACACCCACCCGTGCCGCCAGGAAAAAAGGGAACTGCCCCACAGAACAGCTTTTCAGCGCACTCCTTGGGAGCTCTGGGAAAAGGCTGCAAACACCCAACAGCAGTCCACTCCTTCACACTCTGACTCTGTAAATACATGAAATGACCGCAGCGGCTGATTTAGGGCTCAGCCCCGCGCAGGGCGCTCAGGGCAGAGCTCCCACAAATACCAAAGTGGGGCATGACCAGGGGCTTCACATTGACCCTCTAAGCCAGGCAGCAAGCTACTGGGGGTTGCATCCTTAATGATAAGGATGTGCCCAAAAATTCCACAGGTAACATCCCTATCAGCCATGCATCTACAAACACGTGTGCCTGTTCTTTGTACGTTCAGTACACAATAAAGGCAACAAGTAAATACACCCACTTATGCCTCTAAAAATAGTAAGGACAACATTGACATTTTCTTATCCAACCACGTAAGGGATGGCCACGCTGCCTGCAGCAGGTACCGCAGCGCTTACGCTCAGCATTGCCTTACACATCCATCCATCCCACCTGCACTCTGAGACCTGCTCAGGGAACACCCGGAGTCGGTCTGGAGAGAATCATAAGTGAGACTAAACACCCAGTCTGGGGAAAGGGGGCTTCCGTCCCTTTTTTTCCCATCAGTGTTTTGAACATAATTCCAATGCTTTCAAAAAGGTCAAACAGGATAAAATCTATAAAACAGTGAAATTTATGAAGTGATTGCTGCTCTCCTCTCTCAGCCAGAGCTCTGGGAGCGACATGCTAAATCGCTTGATTGCGAACTTTCTCAAGCAGCAGGTCTTTTTTGTAACTGCACAAGTGAATGATAAAATGAAACAAATTGTCACATCTTGAAAAAGTACCAAATATACAGCCTCAAAAAGTAGCATCAGCAAGTGCTCAGCATCCTGATTTTTTTAAAAACCAAATTGAACATCAAACTATTTGAACTACAAAGAAAATGCACAAACATTTTGGGTATTGATTTCAGCTGCGAGCACCAAGCACACATAAAAATAGGGTCATCAATCTGATTTTTAAGAAAAAGAATGTACTTTCAGCTACCATGGAGAAGCACTAGAAGACGTAAGCCATCGCACCATGGGCTTAAATGGGAAGAGGGAAAAGCTGGTCTTGCAAGCAATGACTGTGATGTGAAGCGAAGGCACCGAGGGCGAAGTCAGGAGTCTGGGCATCTGTTCTGGTGTGCACCGCAGAGATCTCGCCCGACCTTCACCTGCCTCCGTGCCCCCGGCTGACACCCAGAGCCTCCCACTGAAGGCTGAGGGAGCCAGCAGCCTATGGCGCTGGTGGAAAAGATGCAAAAAGGCTGCCTTCCTCATTGCAAAATTCCCTCCACCTGTTCTGCCCCTTTTTGGCTCCAAACTCCTTTGCTAGGGGAGGCTTCAGGAAAACACACATCTCAGGTGCCCATGGCAGGTGGCTGTAGATGCTCTCCGCTCAGCCTCCTCCCCCAAGCCAAAGGGCTTAGCACCCAGTGCCACGCGCGCGGTGGCTCGCTGACTAACAGGGACTCAGGCCCCCCTGCTGGAGGGGGAAGCCGGGCGCCCCCGCTGCGGGCCAGGGCAGCTGCAGGGAGCCAGCAGGCAGCTGCCCCTGCGCTACAGGGTGGGCTCCAGGTCCGGCAACCCCCCCGCTGAGGGACACGGAGCAGCCCTGGCACTGCAGACACAGCCAGGCATGCAGTATCTGCAGACCGCTGCAGCACCCACTCACCACAGCGGTGCGCATCATCCCCGCTTCTTTTGAGCCATTTCTCTCCACCTTCAGCATCACGCTCTGCAGGTGCACGTGCTTCAGCCGCTGCCGTACCACACACGTGCCCTTCGCGCTTTTTAGGTTTCTGGCCACCCAGAAGGATGCAGGCTGCTGCAGCACAGCATACCTGGGGCTGAGAGAGGCACATCGTCCTGAGCAGTACCCCTTCCAGTTTTCGGATGAGGTGCAAAGCTCAGGCCCAGACTCCTTGTTGGCATGGAGTCAAAATGAAGGTGCTAAACTTGGCCCACTGGGATGCTCCTGTACACTCTGTTCTCTTGTGAGAGCACAAACCAAAAACAAAAAAAGAGGAGCATCTTACTCGAGATGCAGCAGAGCAGACAGACTTCAGACTAAGAAATAATTAAACAAATAAATAAATAAACCCAGAAAATAAAACACCTCCTTAGGAGCTGAGGTGACCCTCTTCTCTTCTGCAGCTTCTGCTGAACTTTATCTGACACAGTTAACCAATAAAAGTGTCTAATTTATGCCCTTTCTGACTTAATATACATGCTACTGCCCCTTAGTCCTTCACTTCAAGTAAAAATGTAACAGGAATTCCTACAGGGGTTTTTTTTGTGCTGCTTTCAAGATTTATTTTTCCTTTCTAAAACTAATTTTCCTTGGATTCACTCAAACTCTGTTTTAAGATCCAAGTGTAGTCAGTCCACAAATAAAAATAAGATGGCTTGCTCCTGCAAAGGGCTAAGCTTGGGCAGAGGGTGAGAGCTGGACAGGAAGAGTGAATGGAAAACAGCAGGAGTGTGTTTTATGTGGCACTTTCTAGTGCTGCCACTTGGACTTTAATTCAACAGTGCAGCAAAAGAGCAGCTGTTCACATCATGATGAATAAAGATCTATATAAAACTTCCAGCTGCAAATACGCTGCGAGGAATTATTAATCTTAATGTAATAGAATGCTGTACACTCAGTCACTGGCTCACAAGTAATTTCGGTTTCTATCCAGGGAAAAACAGGCTTCGTGGCTGCTGGCTCTCAGCACAACCATGCAATCTCCTTGTCTAAACAGCCGCAAGACGCTGGTCCCTATTTCTAGGAAGGATTTTCCTCCTCAAAAATACACGTACCTAGAAACCAGCCCAAGTCACACCGCTCCTGAAACTGTCAGACTCACAAGAGGGATGCCCATCAGAAAAGGAGAATGAACGTGTAGGTCCTGGGCACCTTATTCACTGGGACACCGGGAAGTCATGCCATCTTCTAGCAGAAGACTGAAGAGACGTCCTTCCCCTAACCCCTGCTGTCTCCCCACGCTCCCCAGCCTGGCAGCCAGCCCCCTCCCCACCATCACTCCCAAAGCTCCCCGTGGGACAGGGCTGCGGAGAGCTGCTCCCCGCGGAGGGATGCAGAGGACACCCATGCCAGGCAGGCCACTTAAATGCAGACCTTTTCCTTTGGCTGTCGCAGGGGAGGAGAGCTGCTCCCCCGGACAGCTTGCCCTACTGCATGGCCACTGTGTGAGAGCCTTCGGGGTTGCCCCCGGCAGCTCGCGCGCACCTGCGGCTGGGTGCGATCCTGAGCAGAACAAAGCTGAAGCACAGGGAGGCTTTAAATTGCATTAAGTAAATGGAGGCTGGCAACGGAGAGAGGGGCTCTGGAAACCACGATTAAAATTCCGGGTCTGGGGGTAAGTCCAGTGCACTAGTGCCCTCCCTGAACTACCCAACCCCTCGATCTACTCAGCTGCCACTCAAACATTTGCCCTCAGCATCCGTAACAGCTGTCAGTTTGGACAGTCACACCCACAGCCATGTAACAGTTAAAAAAAAAATAAATCACCGGAGCACTGCAACAGGAATTTATTACATATTCTCAAGCAGATACCCCAGGCAAGCTTGTACTTGCGAACCTGCCTTTCGTCATGCCGCTGACACATCGCCTGCATCCAGCACGCTCCCATTTGTGGCTGAGCACAGGCCGGGATGCTCAGGCGTGTGCCAGGTGCCGTCAGCGCCAGCAGGACGGGCGCGATGCCCTCACTGATGCTGCCCAGCCCTGCTGCCCATGCCCACCGGCGGCTCCCCCAGACGTCAAGCACCCCCAGGCCCGAGCGCCGTGCTGTCACTCGGTGGCCCGCCAGCGTGGCACGATCTGCGGCACTTGGAACGCCGCCCCTGCAGAGCCGAGAGCAGCGGGGTGCCCAGCTCCGCTGGGGCTGTCTGCTCCAGGCCAAGGCTCCTGGCGGGCCGCTCCTGCACACTGAGATCTGCGCGGGCTTGCACGGGACGGGGGCAACACAGCCCAGGCAGAACACATCTGGGGTTCAGCAACACCAGTGAGGCGGTATTAGACCAGAAATGGTTGCTTTCCCCTGAAATTTTAACTCCTATCCAAACGACATTTATTTCAACTGCTACTGAAGACAGAAAGCTGGGGCTATGTTTAAAGGCTTTATCTCTGTAAATATTTGGAGAGCTATAAATACTGAGCCATATTCATAACATGAAAATTGGACTTACTGTTCTGTTGCCACAAAAATTACTATAAATATACTTCCAATTCTTAATTTCTTGGATTTGCCAAGAACTCCTTTAAAAAGACAAAAAAAAAAGTCTTATGTAAGACGTCTTGCTATTTAATTAGCCATCGGAGTCAAAGGCCACAGCACAGAGCAGGAACTGAAAACTCAGTGATAGAGGCAGACAAAGCACATAGTGCACTAGCACGCTACAGAGCCCAACGTCCCAAGTGGGACTTGTTATAATAGGCAGCCCATGAGTCAAACCCTGCCTGCCTTCTGCCTTTGGGGAATGGAGGGAGCGGGGAGGGAGGCTGGCGGGAGAGCTGAAATAAACCTCCTCACTGCTTCTGCAAGTCACATGAATACCGATGGCTTCCAAATTTCCTGGTAACTCTGTCCGCTTTTTGGTGTTTTTTTTTTAATGCAGAAACTAATTGAAGAAGGAGAGCATTTCAAGACATTTTATAAAAGTGCAGAGCAAGGATGGCTTCACAGCTGAAGGAGCAGTGAGTGGGGCATAGGCTGATCGAGTTCCCGTCTCCAGCTCTGCCAGATAGCTTTTGCTTCATCATGGATACATGACTTGATTAGAGCAGAGAAAATTTCATAACAAGTTTTTACATATTTCCAGCCTGCTCTATGTTTAATCAATTTGGGCTTCAGCCTTCTTATAAAATAAAAGCCAGTAACTGTGCCATGTGGCCGGGTAACTCTTTCTTCACGATGGAAAATGCAGCGCTCTGGTTCCAATCCTCACATGATTTACACCCGTGTTCCTTGGGGAGTAAAGCAGCTTAATGCAACCCCCTCACTCTTTGGTGTCAGAAGAGCGCTGTCTGCATGTGTATATCCCTCAAGACAGGTTCTGCATCCCAACTCCAAAAAAGTGTTGTCGCCACATGCACAAGATTCATAAAGAGGCTGTTTGTGACTCCTGCCTGGGAGCAGAGAAGGGCAGTGCATTTTGCCAGGTCACTATACACTTCTAGTCCTACTCTCCTTCCACAAGCCACCTTTGATCCACCTGGTCCTACAGCTCCGATTACGCTGCAGTTTTATCTGAGAGCGTGCCTGCCACGGAAACATCTTACTGCAGCCATAAAAATAGGTCAGGTATATCTTATAGCTCAGCTTCAAGGTTTTGACCTCCAAGGCAGTCTGACTAAACTGTGAAAAATCCAGCGAGATTGGATTCCACACTGTAAACTGTTTGAGGGCAATGGTGATGCCACTGGTTGACGTCACTTTTTTTACCAAAATAAAAAATCAAAGGATGCAACAGAGCAGGCTCTGACCAACACACATAACGCAGCAGCTCTGCCCAGCAGGCCACAGGGACTAAAGTGAACTGAAAGGCCTGTGATCTCCAACCACAAGTAAATAAAAGAAGCACAAAAGTCTCTTAGATAAACTTTCTCAACATATACAGACTATTTTCAATTGATCATTCTAAACATTGTCATGTTGAGTAACATTCTTTAGCAACAGCTGTTGCACTAGAATTTCATCCAAATACTGACAAGCTAATACCACAGCCCTGCTTAAAGCTAGCAAGACAGCCAAATAACATGTTGCAAATGTTAATGGCAGAACTTGCCAGTAAGAGCTTTACGGAGCAGCTTAACCCGCTGCTGCAAACGGACGACACCTTGCTGCAGTTGCCGCAGCAGGATGCAAGGATGCTGAGGGCAGCACCTTCTCCTTTGAAGGGAGGTACGGTGAGTGCTGGTGGCCAGGCCCTGTGTTTTTGCACACAAACCAAGACAGCAGCTCTATCGACCTGCTGACCTCAGACACAAAGGCTCTGGCACATGTCAAGCCCCCAGCCAGCAGTAGGCACAGCAGAGCTTTAGCAGGCACTGCTCCTCCTGCCACACTCACGCCCCGCCAGGGTGTCTAACCTAAGAAGTAAACCTCGGTCCTGGCAAACCGGTAGGATCTTAAAGCCTGCTGGGCCCAGCTACGCGTAATTACACACAACACATCAAGTCAAAAAGAAACAGGGAAAAGCGAGGTGATTCACGCCACCTAACTTTAACATGCACAGGCTGGACAACAACAGGGTCTAGTCACTTTGACTGCCTTCGCAGCCAGCACAGCAAGGCATGCACTCTGAAGGTGTGACCTGCCTGGGCTGCTTCAGAAGTTCACATCAAGGCAAAATTAATAGCTCCCTGAACCCTACACCAACAAGCCTTCCCCTGATTACAGAGAGAAACTGAGGCAATGAGCTCACCTGCAGCCACCTACGGTTAGCCAAAGCAGCCCAAACGCAGACGTGCCCCTGTGCCAGCCCAGGCCACGCTCCAGCGTGGGGTGTCCCACGACCAGCACGCACTTTGGGCGGTCACCTACGGCTTCCACCGCAGGGCTACGGGACCACCCGCTCAGATGGCTGCTCTGCAGCCCTTTGCTCGCCCAGCAGGGAAGGGCAGGCTCAGCTCCAGCACTGCTGAGCTTCAGTGCTTCAGCTTCTCCACCCTGACTTCAGGTACCTCGCACCCAACAACGCAGGGCGGGCAGCAGGTGGTTGCAGCTGGAAGATGGAGACCTCCAGCCTCCCTGCCCATGCCTGAGACGCAGCTGATGTCCCCTCCCTTCCCCCAGCACAGCGGTGCAGCAAGGGGCAACTCATTCGCGTGCAAAGACTGCAGCAACCCCCCCGGCCCAACCTCAGCTCTGCAGCACACGGGCAATCTTGCAGCAGCACCACGTGCATTTTCAGTGGCCTTGCTGTTGCGTCAAAACTGGGGTGCGTGTTGCAATCACAACAAAAATACAGCCCCGAGCACTATTGCTGCTAACGTTCATTTTTATATTAAATTTGAACACGTATTACATGCTTTTCTGCTACAAAGAGGGAAAAGTGCATTTGCTAACAACTGGAGATACGAGAGGCTAAAGGGCAAATTTCATCATATTTTTCTTTATTTTATTTACTTTAGTCAAGACTGGAGGAACAGAATAATGCTTTTACTCATCAGATGGTTCTCCTAAAAGCATCTGCTATTCGGGCCAGGCTTCTCAGTTAATGCTGCCCTGTGATTACAGTAACTACCCATACACCATCTACCTGGGCTGAGAGCGTCAGCACCTTCACCAACACCAGCATCCCGCAGAGCCACAGCCTGCGCCAGCACCGCCACCGTGCCGCCTTGCTCCTTGCACAACCGCCCCAGTCCGCCGCCACCCCAGCGAGGGCGCCTGCAGCCAGCAGCAGGGCCACGGCAGTTCGCATATTTTAAGGTTTTCCTCACAACCGGGAGGGATCAGAAAATGGGGCTTTGATGTGTTCAGGACATGTGCTTGAGATTACTTGTGCACCTCGACGCTGCTAGCACATGTGCCTGCAAGTTGTGGTCTAGATTTGTTTGTCCCTGGAAGCTGATGTTTGCAGCTGTGGGTGGAGTTTGTGTAATAATCTGTAACTGTAAGCCATTCCGTAGTCCATAACACTCTACAACCTATGTTCGGTAACAATATTTGAGTCTATATTGAGGAATATTACATTACTGCAGAATAAAAGCACCGAGACATAAGGCCCACGTAAAGAAAATAACACCACTGCAAGAGAAGTGGTTGAAAATTAATTTGAAAGTCACTGGGAAAATTATTGCAGGATTATTATGGATTGCTGATGAATAAAGGCTGTCTATATCTTTTTTCTAAAAAAAGCTGCACATTCCAAGCCATTTTGTGAATTCCTGCATATATGGGGAAAGACATACATACCTTATGTAGCTTTTTTTTTCTACTCTAAGATGACAAACATTACCTAAATTTCGTTACACGTATGAACACAGCAGCTCTGTGCTGCACTGTGTTTCAGCCACACCAAATACTCCCTGTAGCACAGGGGGTGTTACAGGATCCTGATAGAGAGTTCTGCAAAGAGCAACAGCATTTTTTTTTTTTCATTTTGCCTTTGTTTGCTTCTGCAGACTTCTCAGAGACAAAAAGCCAACCCGCCCCATACCAGTTACACTTCTTTGGCATTTCACAACTCTTAGGCGTGCTATTCCTCTTCAAGTCAATGAGTGTTTAACGGCTAAATCTAACCCTGCAGGCTTTGCCAATTTTCTCCGGTGTTTTTTCTCCTGGAACGCAGGCACTCCGTACATGTATAGCAGTGAGACTGTATTAAAAGCCACAGCAGGTGAAAAATAATACAGCCTAGGGAAGTGTTCGGGTTTGACTCTCCTCACAGTCAAAGCTATGCACAAAGCACAATGAGGCACAGTAAATAAAGACATTTCACACAGACAAGCACGGAAATCTTCCAAAACAAAGAAAATTAAATTATCTTTCAACTAAAGAACACACTGCAGTGAAAGACTAAATGAGCGATTCTAATTAAAACCATGCTGTGAATCTCCTACTTTCCACCACAAAAAAAATCAGCTAGTGTTTGTGCACGTACAGCCACCCTCTAAAACCAGTCAAGCAGCTTTCCAGCCAAACAATGCAAGACACAGCATCTCAGAACTACAAAACACATTGAAATTATTTCCATAGCAATCATAACAACAACACGCCAGGCCAGGATCCGCAGGACAGGGGGTGGCGGTGGGACCTCGGCCCCCCCACCACGCAGCACCCATACCCTCGCCCCCTGGCTGCATCCAGCGCGGTCCTGGCTTTGGCAACAGTCGGGCTCATTGGAGACAGGCACTCGCATCCCTCCTGCACCACGTGCTCACAACCAAAGCGCTGCATCCCAGTGCGCACAAGCAGCAGAGCCACGGCACTGGCAGTCCTGGCCCCCGCAAGCACCCCTGCTCCAGTTTCTTAATCCCGACATGTCGCAACCACCTCGGTCAGGCTCAGGTCTCTCTCCCTGCAGTGCTCAGGTGAAGATGCTAGCAGGGGGGCGAAAACTTGGGACTAAGCCCCGTGTGCCTGAACCATACCCAGGCTGCAAGCACGGCTCAGCTCCCAGCAGCTCTCCAGAACCCAGACGTGATCTCCCTTTCGACCCACTCCCTTCTGGCTATTTCTGTTTGCACCGCCGCAGCATGCTGTGGGCATCCCGAATGCTAGCCACTGCCCTGCCACAGGCAGACAGCCCAGGGGACAGCAACGTGTGGCTTATTAGGTACAGCAGAATGGGTGCATCCATGTCCTGAGCAGGGCACGTATGATACGCTGATACTGCTATTTTGATACAGGCACAGGGACAGCTAAATATAGCACACTTCAGCAACCAGGCTAACTTACAGACTTAAATGGCGTGAAGAAAGGTATGGTCTGCCTAAAGGCAGAGGAAAGTAATGGGCAGATTTTGGACAGCGATGGGAAGCTTGGCTCTAGCATCATTACGCCCGACTTGCTCTTGAGACATCCAGTAAAAGCTTCAGAAACATGGGGGCTTCATGCCTGTTAGATGTGGGCAGGAGTAATGGTGGCAGAGCAAAAAGAAGATGCCATCATCCCAAGGGATCCCAAAATCAAAGGGACCAAAGGCACAGACAGGGGCAAAGGAGGATCCCGTTAACAGCATTCACCAGAAAACCATCAGAAGGAAGCAGCGGCATACGAGCCACTACAACCGATACCCAAAGTGCATCTGATTTTTACGAGGGAAAGCTTAATGGATCTCCTGAAAGGCAGCGAAGAGCTCTGCAGGAACAGAGCACAGATTCTGCCGCTTGCTTCCCTTTCTCGTGCTCTCTCGGGCAGCTGGCAGCCCACACGCCCGCGTGTGACACAACCTCTCATAACGCCCGTGCATGGCGGGGAGAGATGTCTTAGCCCAGATTTTGCCACTGAGTAACCCAAGCAACAGCAAGTTACATGATTAATTGCCAGTTGATCCATGTACCCTTACTTGGTAGAAAACTTAAAGCACATGTTCAACAATTAATCCCAATTTACGAAAATGTAAGGATCACTTAAGTGCTCTGTTAATGGATCACTTTGCTCAATCTCTTTCACGTCCTTTCCCTTACTCTCCACAGGACTGGCCCAGCAGTATTTTCACACGAGGGGCGTTCCCTGCAAGCGGCAAGGGGGGAGCTCGCTTTCTGGTGAGGACGATGGGTTTTTGCCAGGACGCCTGTCTGGCTGTAGCATCATGTCAAAGAGCAAAACTCATTGAGGGGCACTTTGGTGTCTGTAACCGAAGTGCCGAGGAGCTCTCGACACCGTACCCACGCGGTGCCCGCAGGGGCTGCTGACTGCTCCACCAGGGCTGCATCTGGAACCCGGGCAGCAGGCTTCTAAACCCCAGCGCACAGAATGTCTGCGTGCAAACCAAGAGCAGGAGTTCCTCCGCTTTATTGGGTACTGAAACATTAAAACCAGGTGTTTAAAAACTGTGTTACAAATCTGTCTGCAACCTGTATTATTTTTACCATGCGCAAGTAAATTGATCACTAGCATGTTTCAACTGTTTCGGTGAAAATATGCAACTCTTGCTAAATTATTTCTTAAACATGTGGAGGGAGGAGAAAGTTTATTTGACTTTGCTGCACCAACAGCAAGCAACGTAGTTTGCTTATGTGTATGTATATAGCAGATGCTGTAATGGATCATCTCCTTTTCATGGCACGTATCAGAGAATATCTCGAGCTATTCTTCACAAGGAAAGAAAGTATAAACCCCTGCTCATAATGAAAGCTGCAACGTACTTTGAGAGAGCAACTGAGTAATTTGACACCACATTTTCCACTGATTCAGCCTGTTATTTGGAACAATGACTGATTAAAATGGAAAATCTATATTATAACCACATATACTGACATTCCAGGTTACAAGGTACATTATGGATGTGATTTTTTTACTCTTCTTACATATAAAAATAAGAAAGTATAAAACCAGAAATTATTCCAATGGAGTTACGTTGGTGTGAAAGCAATCTGAAATACGAACTGCCCCACCCCCCCTTATACCTTCATACTGAATGCACACAATATAATTTTCATGATATATAAGTTTTATGTAATTTGGAGTACCCAGAAGAAAAAAAATATCGTTTGCCCTGAGATATTAGTTTTAGGAATAGAGGACAGATGTCTAGTTACGAAAGCAGACTTGTAAAAAATTAATCACCTGCCTCATGCAGGTTAGCAGTATTTGGCAGGTAGGTTAGCTCAGCTCGTAATGAAGCATCTGGCTTTTGGTAAGGCTGCATTTTAATTTTAACCGTGTTTCATTTCAGCTTTTGGGTGCATGTCAACGTGCAATAATCTGACAAGTCTGGAGCAGATTTGCTGATTGGTAACTTTGGTGTAGGTCTTCTCAACTGCCACCAAAACTAAGTCAAGTAACAACCGTGGTTCACGCCTAGACCACAGCCTCACGTATCATCTGAACCTCCCTGTAAAATTGTTTTAAACCCAGTCCTCAAGATCTTACCCATCCACAGTCTTATTTTCTTAAAAACAGCTAAACTGATTAAGAGTCAGCAAACTCCTAAGCATGTGCTTGAATTAAGCAGGCTAAGCCGATTGACCCCAGGAATATCCCAGTACTGCTTTGAATGTGGTTGGGTTTGGGGTTTTTTTGGCTGTTTGTTGGGTTTAGTTTTTTTTTTTTTTTGTAACTGAGGTCTGGTAATTTGGGGCACACAAAAGATCTACCCATGTTGTAAATTCCCTTAGAAAAGCAGGTACCCATTTGTAGCACTACCGGTAGCCTCTTTTGGCTAACCAGAAGCGTCTGCAGCTCCCTCTTGGTACAGGGAGGGCAGAAGAAGAGCTGGTGAAGCTCAGAGAGGTCTGCAGGACTCTGGCCTGCGGACTCTGAGACTCTCATCGCTTCTAGGTGTTCCCCCTGCTGCAAGCATCTTCAGTGGAAGGTGCTTCCACCACAGATTACTGGGGAAAAATCAACTGGCCTTGTGAGAAAGCAATCACCATGCAGATGCAGGGGCCGTTTTTTAACACGAACAGCTCAGGCATTCGAATAACATTCCCAAAAGACAAAGACCTATTAGAACATGCATTAAGCAATTGGAAATTTTTGTTTTTACATTATGACCATTTAAAAAACTTTCAAATGTGCCAAACCTCTCCAGAATCTCACTGGCTGTTGCTTTTCTCTTCTTGTATCAAGCTGAACCATTTCTTTCTTTTTTTAAAGAAGAAATGTAAGAGTGAACAGATCACTCGATGGGCTCCTGAGCTCTAGCAGATCTTGACAGCGTGTGTAAAGGAAGGAACTGGGAACATTTAGCTCCATAAGCACATTTGCAGCAGCCTCACCAGCAGTACCACAAACACCTCTTTGCCTGGCTGCTGCAGCTCATGCAGGTATCTTCCTAGCACACCGCTGCAAAGAAATCACCTATTTATTTCACCTGCCTATTATATTAATTTCTTTCTTTCCATCTTCATTGAGCACCACCCACTGACGGATACTCCCCAGGCGTACAGACACACTCACACTTTATTTAGGTATGTAGAAAAAACCAAGGCAAGGAGGATTTTACTTATGTTGCCTGGGACCTGACCGCTGGCAGGAGAGGGGAATGCCAGCTTCTAGAAATAAAACTCAAACAGAGCAAGAGACAGGGCATCTGCAACTTTTAGCAGGAGTGATGCAATTATTAAGTAGGTGCCATAAGGGATGCACAGGACAAAAAGCAGCACAGCACTCAAACAGTCACGGATGAGTCCTGATTCGTCCCCAGAAAGTAGTGATACACGTTTTTGAGGTATGCTTCTAAAACAATCAATCACCCTTTCAGACAATGTGCAGGAAAAACCCTGTCCACACTGCAAAAAATTCACCAAGTGAAAGGAGCAGTGTGAGACCCAAGGACAAAGTAAATGAGGAGTAAGAGAAGAAAGGCTACTGCATTCATGTTCTGCCTTGGTCTTGCAGAGCCTTCCATCATGCTGCTTGCCACCACGCCGGGTGCGTGTGCTGCTGACCACCAAAACCAGCCTGCCCAGGGAGGCAGAAAGGACGGCTCTGCGAGCAGTGCTAGAGATAAGGATGACTCATCTCCTTCCTTCCTAGGTCTAACCTAGAAGCTCTTTGCCTTATCAGCCACCACCAGAGGACGGCTAGAAGACACCCCACACAGCGAGAGCAATGCCACTGACTCCCTTGTCACAAAGTATGAGGCAGAAAGGAAACCGGGAGACGCCAAGGAAGAGGAAAACCAGGAGCTGATACCATCACCCCCCTTTCCCAAGGGAACGGAGACAGAGACAGCGGAGGAGTGGGACCACTTTCCATCCCCTCCTCCCACAAGGCCACCACTAACTTATGCTTTGCCAGCAGCCAGTGAGCCCAAACCGCTGGCAAAGCCAGGATGTGGGGCTAAATCCTTCAGGCTGGAAAGCTTGAACACCTTGGCATGCCAACAGCCGGGATGTGCATCACGTCGGTCAGGCTGAGCGTGGGCAAGGGATCAGTTTGAAGGAGAGCAGAGATCGTCCCCACAGCGCTGGGTGCGGGAAAATTTGCTTTGCCTTTGGAAGGGGCTGTTGCACCGAACAGCAGAGGCCTGTCCCCAGGACCGCTCAGAAATCAGAGCTGAAATTGCGTTTTCAGGGTTGTGAAACCTTTACCGGCTGACAGCAGCACACTTCCCAGCGCAGTGCCCTCCTGGGCTCTGCCCTTCCCAGGGGGCCATAAGCCACCCTATGGCTGCGCCTACCCTGCAGGACCGGCTTCATGTGAAACACAAAAGAGAGAAACTCCCCCCTTCCCAAAACACGATCCTCTAATGATGAAAAACCATGATAGAAAGCTTTCAGTGGGCTTTCTTCCATTTGTTGGATTTAGAGAAGCAATAGCAGCCTTAAAACATCTGCCAAATCATTCTACTTTTCACTTTTGATTATCTGTCTGCCAGTTTGAGGTTAGCTTTAACTATACAGATGCAAGAAGTGAGAAAGCCATTCAGGTTAGATTTATTCTTAAGAAGTACCGGCTGTCTAAAACAAGGCTATAAAACATAGGCTCCCTGTCTGGTTTGTTGTATGGTTGCATGGCTTTGTGCTATTAATTGCAACCTGGCTAACAGGTGCTTGCCAATGTCTTTATATCCTCACCATAAGAAAGGATTGTATTTCCATCTGGATAAAGGGGTGATGCTGTCTTCTACAAAGAAGTCAAGAGCAGCACAGAGAGGAAGTTTATGGTGGCATGATGAGTTGAATCACTGCTTACTCACGAGAATATGCCCTCTTCTCTGGCGATAGACCCAGAGGGGGAAGGGGAAAGCCACTAACAAGATTTTTTCCACATCCACTCCTCCCGGTCAGATGGCCATGAGCTGGACCCACCAGGGACTGTTTTCTTCCCAACTCCCTTGACGCCCCCAACAATGGTGGCAGCACTGTGGTACCCCTACCAAGAAAAGCACTTACACACTCACTGCAAGGATATGATTAGTCTCATACCCTGTACTTCATTAAATTAACCAGGGGCTCACTCTTGCTGTGCAGCACCAGAGCAGTGCTGTGAAGGGCTCGCCCCACTCTGTCTGGAAGAGCCTTTCTCTCGGCTTCCTTATCCCGTTATCTCCTCCCTGGCATCAGTGGTGAACAACTTCTTTCCAGTCTTTGCCTTTAGCTCTGCATTTCTCTCTCCTTCCCATCCTGCCTGCTGTGTAACTGCACAAGCCCAGTGACATTTCCGAAGCCGGGTGCACGAGAGGTGCCACGTGGGACCGGGGGGACACACACCCAGCCCCCAGCTGACAGCATCTGCAGCTCGCTGGACTGACTGCTGCCCCCCTCCATGTACCATGGTTTGATCAGCAAGGCTTTCTATTCCCTGAGGGGTTCGCAAAAGGTATTCATGGCTCCTGGGTCTGGCAGATGAAAGGGCTCTGACAGATACCTGCGGTGGCCACCACCTGGACCCGGGCTACTTGAGCTCATTATCCAAACGCAACAAAACCAGCTGACCCATGGCAAGCAAACAGTAACGCGTGGAGTGTGTTACCGGGGTGCACAAACAGCCCAGGGGCATGCTGCTGCCTCATTATCTTGATGCGGAAAGGTACAAAACCACTGAGGCAGCAATTGCTTTAGGGGAGGCTTCAACACTTGTTAGTCATAAGGGGATTTAAAAATCCCAACGTATGCCTCAAGGCCCTTGAAAATCAGACCCAAAGTGCCTACTGGAGATCTTGTTGAGGAACAACACAGCCAGCTCCTGTGAGCAAGTCTCCTGGCACAGACAACATTTTGACAATGCAAATCAGCAGCCAAATTATTGTGCTTTGCCTGTAAAATGAGGGGGTTCAGACTATGCATCTGCTCGCAGGCTCAGATCAAGTTCTGCATTGGAGCACACCAGCCGTGCACAGCCTCCACCACCTCGTGGCAAGGCGGTACAGGGGAAGGCAAGGCAGCACTCACTGTCTCATCGATGTTAACTTATTTTTTCCAAGAGGGAAAAAAATTCTGCTTAGTCCCCATTACCTAGATAAAAAAGGAAAACCCCTACAACTCCTTTTCTTCCCTTTTTCTAACCAATTTATCTACCTCACATCAAGCATGATCTTGAAGAAAATTCCTGGCATATTTTGTGTCAAAAAACTGAATAATCATCATGACTCTTGAAAGTGCTTACTAGACTGTTCTGTGCATTTGAATATTTTCTTTCACCATTTAGTCCAGTCTTCCACGGGAGTACATCATACCCTTTAATTAAACATTCTTGAGTACTTGGATTTTATCTCACAGATACACCGCACCCTGCTTGTAAAAATTCCATCTCAGGCAGCCAACGTGTTTGACTTATTCCAAAGATGAGTTATTAATTAGAATATCTATAGACCATATATTTATAATCTGGTGCCATCCCTCCCCAGGGAGCCCAAACTTTTATCTGCCAGATTACTTACCTGCAGCTGACACAGAGCCATCGCTGGCTGGAATGTAAACCCCATCCTGAGCAACTCCTCACTGCCATGGTCTGAATGAGGAATGGGAGATAGGTCCAGAGGACGTTTTTAAGGCATTCTGGATGTAAACCCCTTGAATTAAATTCACCTCACTTAAAATATGGCTGTAGCTATCTAACCCTGTGGGGTTCCTGAAGCCACCACTGACTTCATCTTGCTTCATTTAGAGAAAACCTCACCTGAGTCGTGAGCTCCTGCAAGTGCAGAGGTGCCAGCAGGATGCTACGAACCATGATTTTGCTCCCCAAAGTGGTCCCCAGTTTCACCCTCACCTGGCACAGCCAGCAGCCTCGTCGCGCCTGATACCAGCTGGGGCAGCAGCCCTGCTCTGACTCAGGGAGGGAAGGACCCAGCCTGCACTCACCGAAGGCAACGACAACCGGCAAAATACTTCCCCCGGCTAAGGGGTATGAGCCGGTGCCAGCCATGAGCTCACCAGCATCGCTCCCTGGCACCGCTGGCTTGCCAGTCTGCTGCAGCACTTTCAGCTGGCTAGGTGTGCCGGCTCAGCCCACTCTCAAAACGTTTAGCAATCGAGAACGGCAATAGCTTCGGGCTGCCACGGCAGCCCAACACCCAAACAGGCAATGGCGCAATGTGAGAGAGGGGAATATTGCATTATCGGGCTCATTAGCCTTCACAGACAACTTGAAGCACCCAAAACTGTATCGTTCCAAAGTGCAGAAGGGACAGGGCAGCCACCCCACAGAAGGAAATCCATAGGAAATCCTGGTGGATGAAAGACGCCCAGGACAGCCGGCAGGAGCCTCCATGAGCAAGCTCTGGGCAGATGACAGCGAGATGATAAGGAGCGAGCGGTGCCTTCCAGCACCGGGCTGGGGCAAGGCTCTGGTACCGCAGGCAGCTGCCAGCACCTGCCAGGCTCGCCCCTCGGGGGGTCGGCATGAACCCCTGGCAGCCAGCCATGCTCAGCCCTTCCCTGGCTCAGTCTGGGAGAAAAGAGTCATCGCAGGCACTGGCGGGTGTTCAGCACGCTGCCCAGCCCCAGTGCAAAGCTCCCACATGGGGCCCTCTCCAGCTCCAGAGAAAAGTTACCAGCCTGGGGGAGCCACCAGAACCAAGGAAAAAAGGGGTCTCCCAATTTTTCTCCTAACACTGGGCTTCATGTCACACCCAAAAGGTGGGACACACCACACTCCTGTCCTCCTGTGCCACCTCGTCCAGCACGCTCGCCTCTGAAACCTTTGATTCTCAGATGTTCCACCTCCTACAAGAAGAGATGGAGCAGCACCAAGGAAGCTAATGTTGCTTGGAAAAAAAAGATAAACACACTCTGGCTGCAGGGAAAGCAACCTCCCGGCAGTTTTGCTGGGGAACTGTGCCCTGGGGAACTGTGCCCTGAGCAGTGGATGCTTTCTGGATTTACTTCTCCTCTGCCTTAGCATGCTGCACAGATATGTGGAGGTATCAGCGTGAGAAAATCTCCTGGTTTGGAAAGCAGGATGCGAGTGAGAGGGGGTTTGAAACAGAGAAGGGAGGAAGAGACCTCTTCCACATTCTCCTTTTGCCCAAGGTAAAGGTGGAGAGCTTTAACAAAAGCAGAATTTAAGCAGACTCCCCCAAAGCAGTGACATAAGAAAGCTCTGACTGCCCACAGAGGGCAAAAGAGTAACACACAAGGGCAGTGCGAGAGGTCAGAGCAGTTTTATGAGGGGCTTTTCTGAGTCAGCATCACTGAAAACAGCAGGAAATATCAGAGGGAAAAGCTTGATCTGAAATCTCTCAGCTGAACACACTCAGATACTGGTTGAGCTTACACCCAAGTGTGAACTCTGAAGCCTGAGCTCCCTTCTGTGTAACAGAGTGAACTGAATCTAACCCAGCCCAAACACCTGCAACATCTGGACACACATCGATGTACAGATGCAGACTGCAGCTTTTGTCAGTCACCAGTTTATCAGAAGTTACTCCCTAGATTTCCTCCTCCTCCTTGCATTTTTGTTTTTAAAGTCCTTCTTTGTTTGTAAGTGCTTACTACTTCTCTCATAAAAAGTATTTATAAGTTCTTTCTTTCTGGAAGTACTGTTCATCCATCCACCCAACTCTGGTCTAAGCCAGAAGCCTTAAAGTATTTCCTCAAACAGATAACTCAAGCCGGGATGGCAATGCAGTGTGGAGAAGCCTCTTCTGGCCCTTTTTATGTTTCTGTTCTTTTTGGAGAAAGAGTGTTCAGGTTGTAATGAAAGGACTGAAAAATGCATTAATCCTTATTAAACCGGTAGAGCCATCTGACAGGGCTAGGACTGGCTGCTTCCTCCCCTCTCCCTCCATGCCCTTCCGCAGTTTCCTCTCCTCTCTTCTGACACTTGTTTGTGTTTGGAAGCAGCACGCTCCCTCCCAACAGACCAGGACAGGGGATGAGAGGGGAAATGTCTGGACACATTTAGTCCAATTAAATGTTGGCATCACATTCAGTCTTTTCAAAAAGCACGTAGGAAACTTTAAACACCAGGCTGGCCGCTGCGAATTGATGCCTCCCCATTTACATTTCCTTGCATCAAAGCCACAAAGAGCGTAGGTATTAATTGTCATCAAGCGTGTCTGCCACAAACTCCTCTTTAATATCACTTACAAATGTTCTGCTAAAACCTTTCGTCTTTCAGCAGATCACTTCATAATCCTATGTCACTGATGAGTTTTGGCAGAGCTAAAGAGCGAACTGTGTTTGCTGCTGACAACTCCCTTCACTTTCCTTTCCCAGCTGCCACAGCAGCAGCAGCAGCAGCAGCGCACACATTCTTCAGGCGCAGTCCCTGCCCGGCATCATCTCTGACTCGCATCACTCCTTCAAAACACTGTGTTTGCTAACAGGGTTTTACACCAAATAAACACACGTGCCCCTGAGCCCTACACACGCGGTCTGCACATCGCCTCCCTGCACATCGCCTCCCGCACCCGCTCCCTCGCCAAGCCGCTGCTCCTGCAGGAAGAGCTGCAGCATAAAGCCAGGCAGCGCCAGCACGGTGGCAGCCCCTGCCCCCCTGACAGCCGGGGGTCCGTGGCCACCGGCCAGGGTCCAACGCGGGCCCTGCTGCACAGCAGGTCACAGCCCTGCCAGAAGGCACTGGACATTTTAACTTCTGGGGGAGAAAGGAGCAGCTAGGGAGGGACAGGCACAGCTGGCTCTCTCCCGCTATTTTTCTCTTTGTGTGTGTGTTAAACAATGAAATCTTGTTCTTCCTACCCCTGCGAAGGGTCCTTTAAAAATGAATGAGACTAGTCATATAAATGAATTAAGGGTCAGTTTACAGTGTTATTAAATTAAATGCTTTATATGCAGTAACTGAAGAGTTTGGTAGAACTCATGAAACTAGATTCAGACCTCAGAGGCTTTCCAGGGTGGCTGGAAGCGTTTAAGGGACTAAACAGAAGAAATTCAAAAGCTCAGCACTCGCTGCAACATCCAGACCAGCAACATAGTTCCACACTACTGCTACAGCTCTGCCCTCCAACATGTGTTTGCAGCTCTGATGAGACCCAACCGCAAGTTCAGGACTAAATGTACTGAGGCACGTCCCCAGCTGATCTCAGCATACAGTGCATGCCTGGAATCCAGCTGCACAGATAGGTCCCCAGTCACCGCCTGCCAGCTGAACGCTTGTGGAGCTGCACACTGACGGAGCAGCACCCCGCCTGCACTGTACTCATGCTGCCGAAAGCGAGTAGATGCTCTCACCTTGCTTTTAACGAAGGCTTGGTCCACCCCATTTAAAACACACTTTAAGGCGCAGGAATCTTTGAGGACAGGAAAAACCTCCCATCGCTTCTCAGTTTTGGAGAAGAAAAGGTGTGCACAGCAGCGCACCAAGACAAACAACCTGTGCTGCTCGTTACAAGTTTTGGTACCTGCACGATAGGGTGGCCCCCCGCAGATGCCTTCACAGCCCCTCGACTGCCTTCTGTCTCATAATGAGCTCGGTGGTGGGATTTCGGCTGCACTTCAATACGCAGTTCATAAGGTCCTGAGTGAGATGGCAGCTGCCAATCAAGGGCAGGCAGGGATGGGCTATAATGGAAAAGAAAACATATTAAAAATTAACATCAAGTACACTATCACAAACCACAAGCATCCAGCACTATTACTTTAGAGACCGTGCTTCGCAGTTCATCCTTCACCATCTTACATTTAAAATTTCATCAATATGGGTAATGCCACAACATAAGTAATTTAGAAGGCAATGGTTATTTTATGAAGATTTACAGGTCAAGAATAGCTGGTGGCCCAGATGCTACCCAATTTGTAACCAAAATGGAAAAATGTTAAGACACAGCTTACAAAGATCTTAATATATTGATTCTTGAACCAAAGAGAAAAAAAAAGGTAGGCAGGAAGATGCAGAGGAACCTACTGCTTTCACTGCTGTGAAAGTGAATGCCAAACCAGCTCTGGAGGGGTTCTACATTTAATGAATCTAATGGATTTCAACAAATCTGCTCAGTTTGCAGGGGGTGGAAAGAAGAAAAAAAGCCGTTTCCAGCTTCCTTCCCAACAGAAAACACGTCAGAGGGTCTCAAAGTGAAGCCAATCTCATTCTGGTCCATGCACACAAGGGAGCAAGCTCTGAGGTCAGAACTCACAAGTCCTACCAACGGTGACGCACAAGCCTGAAGGAAACCCAGCTCACTCTTCTGGCCCCGTATTGAGTCTTCAATTAACTGAAATATTATGGACTCATTACCACTGCAAAAGCAAGCAGGGTTGACATCATGCAATGGTGGGGAAAGTGTCACTCTTAGAAACCCAACTCCAGTGTAAAACCAGTCTAGGAAATAGTCAGGAGAGCTTGGCTGTGAGGAACGCCAAGTCGATGCTTTGGGTTGAAAAAAAAAATAAAAAAAAGAGGCAAACAAGCACCGTAGAAACAGCAGGCCTGAGACAAATGTATTGATCTTGAAATTGAAGCAAAAAGCTTCACAATGAAAACACTGATTTCATGTTCAGCATATATTCTTCCCTTTGGCGAATTCTCCGCACCAGGTGCCCTTCAGGAGCCTTGACAAAGAACTACGCAGCACAACCCCACATGCTACCCTGCCTCCCTACACCAAACTTCATCCTCTCTCCACCACCCTGGAGAAGATGCCCAGCGAGCAGCAAATCCCAGTCCCCGTCCCACGGAGCAGGGCTACCTGCCACAGCGAGAGGGCTCCTCCGGCCGCAGCAGCGGTGAGGGAGCTGGAAGGCTGACGAGCCTGGTGGGGGCTGGCCCTGGGGGACCCCCGTGCCCCTGCTACATCACAGCCCACATGAGCCGGCGGGGGGAAAGGATGCAGAGGAGCTTCCGCGCTGGCCACGCATTGCAAGCACACATCCAGCTGCAGACTGAGCACTCCATTTGCCACCCCAGTGACCCATGTGCTCGCAGCTCCTCAGGCACGCAGCCCTCACATCCCCCAAAGTGTCCCTGCTGCCGCCCACTGCAGGACAGAGACTTTAACCACTTCCACTGGCTTTTATTTTGCTTTTCCCTTATTTATTTTTTTTAGTGCTTATCCAGCCCATTATCACCAGCATATCTAACATGCATCTGCTAGTGCATCAGTGCACATACACCGGTGGGACTTCAGACGGTGCTGTGTTTCTCTACACTATCTTTCTTCGCTGCTTTTAAGTTTGAGCCACGTGATTTGAACGCCTACAGACACGCACTACGTGCATTACAGGGCTCAGCTGAAGCCACCAAGTCCTTGCCCTGGGTGCGGACAGGACCACCCGCCCTGCGTGGGCACTCCTGATACCCGAGCCCAGCTTGATCCAAACCTCCAGCCGTTCTGCTCTCCAGCCCTCAGGACAGGGAGCATCCTCACAAATAACAGAGGGGGAGAAAGTATCCACACAGTTCCCAGCTCAGCCCAGACGGAAGCCTGGCCAACAGAAAGATGCTCCTCTGTGAGGGCTCCACGAACATCTGGGCCCAGCAGCAGCCCGTGGGGCACCCTCTGCAGAGGCAAGACCCTGCCAAGCACAAATCCTGAACCTGGCTGCCCCCCCATCAAGCACAGGAGCTCCAAGGACGCTGCACCTTCCCAGCTCCTGCGCACGCTGCTCCCCCAGAGCGGCCAGGGCCCATCCCGGGGGTGAGGAGAAACTCTTCCACTGCTAGACGCTCGTACAAAGCGCAAGGTGATGGCAAAAAATTACAGGCTCTCAACCACTGTATATAGCCGCTACTCTGCCTACCACACTAGGTACACATACTTTAATTTGAAAATGTCTGGAAAAAAACCCAAAATTCTGGATAAGCCACATTTGACTAATGATAAATGACAGACAGAAGAGCAAAACAGCTGTGTCTCTCCTGGTGATGATCAGCACACATTTTTAAACAGATGTTTCTAGTTTCAAGTAAATTCTCACTTGCTGGATCTTCTTTTTTTCTGAGGACACAACATCCATCAGATTAGAAATTTTTAACACTTAATTAAAAAGGACAACTCTGACTGGCAGCAGGTAGCCCTCAGGTGAAGAAGGATTTGTTTTAAGATGCGTGGAAGTAAGTAATAGCTCCAAAACTAATTACATCTCTTTAAAAAAACAAAGAAAAAAACCCACAAACCCCCCCTTCAAATCAGCACCTGAAAATGTCAATATAATTAAGTTGTACAATTCATGTTCTCAAATAAAGCCCGAAAACAAAAATATAGTTTGCTGCTAGCCTGCAATCTATTGTTGAAATTCCAAAATACCACCTGCCCGATTATAAATTGACAATTAATGGCAGTTTTCCTGATAAAGGAAGCCGAGTGATGCCTTTAACAGTGTCATGGGCTGGGGCTGTCAGAGCTATTTCCTATGTTAGGTTATCTTCATCGTGCATTTAATTTCCTGTGGCTAAACATGGTTAAAGGAAAAAGTCACCAAGCGAATGGTGTAGTGGTAAAATAAAATCTGGTAGCTGCAAACAAGCCTTATCAACTTGAAAAGGCCCAAAGCACCTCACCCAGGCAGCGCCACGGGGAGGGGAGCAGAGCCCCTCCACAGGGTCAAGAGGAGAAAGGGAAGGTCTTGGCGCAGGATGCCTGGCCAGCACGCGCTGCCGCATTCCCCTCGGATCCAACTTTCCACCAGCTGAAAACCTGTCCCATGCCTTTCCACGCTGCAATAAATCTAACTGTCGCCCCCCGAACGCCACGCAGAGGGACGCTGCGGCGAGGTGGCTTTGCAAAACCCGGTGCTGGGCTGCAGAAAACTTGCTCAATGCAACTGGGTCCTACATAAATCAGATTACAATACAGATGAATAGTGATTTATTTTGCATCCACCAGATACAGAGTATGATTAAATCAAAAACAGATTATCCAGTCTGGCTGACTTCTGCCTTTAGCAGAGAGATTTATCAAGTTACAGAAAGCAAAAAGGAAAGATACTAAGCAGCACACTGGAATAAAGACAGCGAGGAAACAAAGCCAAAAACTTCTACTGACCTTTGCAAAGGTGTTTAAGCCCCATTTTCACATGGCTGCTATGCAATCGGGAATTAAATTACCATTACATTTTCTAAGCTACTAGATGCCCAAGGCCACTTGAAAAAAGAGGCATGCGAGCATCTTTGGCCTTACCTAGGCTGCTGTGCGACAGGCGTTGGAGGGCTTGCCAGCCCCATGTGGGGGCTAGTCCATGGCGGGGGGCATGACCCAGCCAGCGGCTCTGCCACCCTGGGAAAGCCGGCTGGCAAGCGTGGCTCAGCACCCAGAGCAAACCAAGGGACTCGGCAGGAGCATGGCTGAGGCTCAGTGCCCTGCACTCGACCCATTTTCTCTAACAGGGAGTGTTCCTTCAGAAACAAAAACATAAACTAGAGAAACCACAGGGCTGCTGAAACTTTTGCCAGGCTGCCAGCTTGCCCCTGCTCCAACTGTGCACCAAATGCAAATATGGTTACAATTTATTATTTATTACCCATGTCTCACATTGAAGCGGATGCCTGTTAAAGACCTTTGGGTGTTTTCTGGAAAAGTGAGAAAACAACGGTGATGCCTATATGTCCACCAACTTGACTGTGGTCAGAAAGACATACCCACTTTATATTTCACCTATGAGTTAACGCGGGTAGATTTTTTCTCTCTTTTTTCTTTTTTTTTTTTTTAATTTCCTGTCTGACAATTGAGCAATCCGGCTGCGAGCTGTTAAAATAGATGCTGCGTCCCACCCCAGACTTGGCTGGGCTTTGCTGGCATGCGGAGCAAGTAGCTCCTCCGTGGAGTGCATGTGGCACTGGATTTCCTCATGCTGCAGTCTGAGAATGAGCGCTGTCGTCATACGCCCAGACAATACTACTGTCCTACAATCTCACATTCAGAGATCGATTTGCATGGGAAGTTTTGCATCTGTTGGCTTAGAGAAAGAACAAGAAACTATTGCTGGGGGAATGGAGATAACAAGTGGCTGGCAGCGCATTTCTGCTCGTTCTGAATTTAGAATCACATGGTGCTAAAACAAGCTGGTGAAGGAAGGCCATTAATAAGATGCTCACAGGGGTGTTTGAATGAACTGAAAAACAGGCAGGAGAAAGCGTGGGGAGGATTACATCAAACAAGCAAACCAACCAACAAAAAATCAGTTCATTCAAACAGGCTTCCAAGCAGTCTTCAGCCCTATAGTGCAGCAACCTAATGCAATCAATTAATCAATTAATGCAACCAATTAATCAATTGCTACGTGGGGGCAAACCCGACTTGTTAAAGCATCTAAATACCCCCATCCCCACGAATATGGCAAGAGAGAGGAAAAGAACAGAGGCATTGTGGGCTCTGCCCTGCCTGCTCTCCCTGCCCCTCAATTAATACTAATGAGCCCCAGGAGATGGTCACCGACACACAGCCACCAGTCCCCACTTCACTGGGTCTTGCCCAGACAGCCCTGCCTTTGCTTTGTCTGAGGGACTTCCTCTGGCTTGCCATAAACACGCAAGTTGGCCATGAATGCGCAGGTCAGCAAATCCGGTGCTGCTGCACGGGGGACCATGTCTTCTTAAGATAGCTGGTGCCCTTTCCCATCTTCAGAAAGTCCCAGTTTATCGAGAAACTCAGCTTCTCCCAAGTAAGGCGGCCCCCTATCTCATGATCTGGAACAAAACATCTATGTAAAAAAAATTTTAAAAAATGTAAAAAGGGCAACAAAGGTCCACAAATCAAAAGAAAGAAGGAAAAACACATGCGACATTTTAAAATCATGATGTTTAAGGAAATCATATGGTTTGGGGCCTCAGTGGACAATTTTTGCATGCTTGGGTTTAATACTGTCACAGTCACAAAAGTGGAATCCAAAAAATCCACAAAAATTAAACTAGCCCAGTGATGCAGATAAAAGCCAAACGTGCTCTGGCAGCGGGCAGACTGGTACCCAGCCCTCACTGCAGCCTCCCTCTGCAAAACGGCATGACCCTGTGCCTGTGAGGTCAAGGACATACAGGTATATTTTTGAGGTTGAAAAAGAGACTCCAGCTAAATAAAATGTGGCTTTCAACGGTTAAAAATATAAACTGTACAAGAAGATACAGTAGGGGGCTTTTATAAGCCACCTGGAGCTGGGTGTCTATTTCTGGAAGCTCCTTTTTGGTGTGGTAGACCTCATACATGCCATACGTCCAACCAAGAAACCCCACCATTTCTCTTCCCCCTCCCCTACAAAACACTACATTTAATGAAAACTCAAGTGTTACAGGCCAACATACTTCCTGGATTAAACTGATGATGCCTGAAAGAAGTACAACACATTGCTCTTCAACGAGTATGGAACTGTCTCTAGGAAATTTCAGGCTGTGTTTGGTCAAATACAGAGGCTAAAGAGGAAGTCCTAAAAAATGTGTAATATACTCAGAAACCCAGCACTTCCATGAGCGCCTATACTTTTGGTTGTAATATAGGATGATTTGGGACATGCTAATGAGCAGGTAAAAAATAAAAATGGGATTTTAGCTTTGGAAACAGCTACTAACAGTGCCCCAGTACCCAAGGGCAGAAGCCCAGCCATGTACGTCCACTTCGGCTTTGGCATTTTTGCCTGTGAGAGATTCTGCATTGCACAGCACTGCAGAGCAGCAGGGAATGTCACTGAAAGGAACGTGACTGGGACAGCGAGGGCTTGGGAAAGCACAGCATCACCTGCTCATGCCATCACTGCCTGCTAGAGCGCTTCTTTTGAAACTATTTGCCACGTTAACTATAAAAGGACTACAGGCAGAAGCTTCTCACATTTGAGTGAGATAGCACAATGCACAAATCCTGAACTATTGGTCTGGAAAAGGCACGGTCCCCATCGCTACCTCAGGGCTCATTCTGAAGCATCCTCAGACAATCTCTGCCCCGTCTCGTTTCCTGTATCCAAAGGTTTGGCATGAGGCCCTGGGCTGCAGCCAAAGCACCATGGGCAACCCCCCGGCACAGCTGGGTGACCCCATGTGGCTTCAGCCCTGGCTCTGCCCACCCACCCTGCCTCGCAGCCTCAGCACCCGTGCACCAAGCCCCACACAGGAGCACAGCCACGCGCCCGCAGCCCGGGGGGTGCCAGCCCCAGCCTGCTCCCAGAGCCCACAGCCCCGGGGGTCCTGCTCCCAGAGCCCGCAGCCCGAGGACCCGGCTGAGCCGCTGGGCTCACAGCCCTTGCAAGCACCCGAGGGAAGCACGAGGCACAGAAAGAACAGAAAGTGTTTCTGTTAGGGCGGGCGTTATTATGTATTATACCTTATTATGGACTCGTTATTCCCTTGCTCTGGGACTTGGAAAGCCTAAAGTGGGTAGAGCTTTAATTACACCAAATGAAAAACATAATCAATTTTTAAAACAACAGAAAAAAGTGGTTTCCCTCTCAGGCTGATGCCCGCCACAAAACCCTGGGAAGGGCGACGGCACCTGGCTGAGGGTATGCCCGATCTGGCTCCCTCCTGCCCCCAAAGAGATGGGAATGCCAGAGAGGGAGGGAAAGGCGTCAGTGATTTTCCAAGGCACGCTGGCTTTTGATGAAAACTGTACCGCATATTCAGGAAGAGACAGAGGAGGTAATCAAATCTGGTTATCTCAAAATCATTATGACCGGCTAGATTTTGGAGCCCAAGTTGTTTTTTGGAACCCACCCCTCCAGCCCTTGTGTTTGAAATAGAACAGATGTGTAACATAACAGGAAAAAAATCCAGCTCTGTTGTGACAAATTCTTAACAAATTTTTTTGGAAAGATTTAAAATAACAGTTTCTGTTGCGTAGGCTGTGATCCTGTTGACGTCCGTGCTCACTTGCCCAGCGCTTTCATATACATAAAACGGGAGGTATTTTCGGTGGAAGGAAGCACGGTCAGTGTATCTGATTGGTAAAATAACTTAAAATCACATTTCACCAGTAACTTCCAACTGCCCTAGAGCACGAGTTAATGAGATCACATGGAAACATATTGTGAACCAGGAAACATATTTTATACAAGACCAAAACAGTGGAAAAAAATGTTAAGTACAAAACGTAGTGGGGCTCCGTTTTGTACACTTCACCTTTGTTGTCTGTGTCAGCGCGCAGGCATGCCGGCTGCCCCCGACGGACAGCAGCACAGCACCCACAGCCCCCGCTGCCACTGAAGGGCACAAGCCGGATTGGTCCTACCAGTGCCCTGGAAGCGCTGGGCAAAGAGCAGCCCCCCAGCGCAGGAGCCGGCCGGCGGCCCCTCTGACCAGCGCGGGCTGCTCAGCACTGCAGTGGGAGCACGTGGAAGGCTTTGCTGAAGTACGTGGGAAGGCTCCAAAGAGTCGCCCGGTGTTAGAAGCCTCTATCCCAGCGCTGAAAGGCAGCCAGTGCCCACCTCCAGGTGGCCAGACCCAAAGGGGTTGCCACACTTCCCAACGTGAAACCAAGCGTGGGTCCTGTGAGAAGCTTGGGCAACGCGGAGAGGAGGAGGAGGAGAATGATGAGGAAGTGGACTGCAGCATGACATGCTGTAACGCAAAGGGCTGTGGGCTGCTCAGGCTCAGTTTGGGGAGCCAGTACGTAGCAGAGAGGTGCTGGCTGGAGAAGAGTGAGGCTGCCAAGGCTGAGAGCCAGGGCGCGCATCCCTAACTCAAACATTTCAGCCCACTTCTTTCATTCTGAGAAAATGCAAAAGCAGGAGGCCAGGTGTTCGGGGGGGTGGGAGTGGCTGGAAGAGGAGAGGGGGTGGCCATTACAGCCAGCGACTGAGCACAGCCTGCAAACTTCTGGAAAACAAAACTGTCCTCCTGCAGCATGTGCTTCTGTCTATACAGCCTTCAGAAGACCTCAAAATAAAGACCAACACCGAGATCAAAACAGAAAGCAATGGATGTAACTCAGACTCTGGCTGTTCTGCAGTTCTCCCTACCCAGGGTCCTCCTGCGATAAATTAATGCGACCAGTATATTAAGTATGATCAGCTGACAAACACGATTTTCTTCTTTCAACACAAAAGCAGTGGGGAAGAGGGAAAAAATAAAATCACTGTCCAGCAAGGGCAGGAAGGAAGGACAACTGATAAGCAGCTTTCAGGTGTAGTGAAGTAAAAGCTGAAATAATGCACAAAAGAACCGTACTCCTATTCCATTTGTACTCACTGTCTACAAAGCGTAAATGTAAAAAGCCCTGTAACAGCCACAATAACGAGCCCAGCTCCTTGTCCTGCAACAAAACCTAAGACAGGATGATCCATTTCAAGTAAAGCCAGAGGTCTGATGGTACCGAACTGTCTCGCTGCCTGACAAGCTTCTGAATGCCCCATGTCCAGACTGCCAGGGCTGGGCCTCGTCCCCCAGGAAGCAGATAACCAGTTACAACCCACGTGTGGCCAGCTCCTAGAACAGCCTCTTTAACCCCCGCAGGCTTTACGCGTGGTCACACCACGGCAACAGCGGAGGCAGCATCACAAGACAGGGCTACGCGCAATGGGTAGATGGGCAGATTTGGCAGGAGACAGAGACAGAAAGGGCAAGGAGGGGAAAAAAGCATGCAATAAAGATACTGTCAGGATTGCCCTCCAGGCTGGGGTTCCTTACCTCATGTAGGATGTTGGAGACAGAGACTTTGGTTTGGCCCACTGGTAGGGATGCTGTGGCACAGACAGGTACTGCTCGCAGAAGTTTCCCTTCCTGATGTGCTGAAAGCTGGAGAAATCCTCTGGTGACAAATCGGCGGTTGGCGATATGGTCCCGTGATCCTCGCCAGCCGGTTCAGTTTTGAGAGTCATGGACGGGGTATGGTCGATGGCAGTCTTCCTTGACTTGATGGGAATCCCATCGTTCATATCTATGGTGCTGTCAGTGGTGAGGGCGTTGATGGCGGCAACAATGGCGGAGCTGGTGTACTGGTTAGTGTTCCCCAGCCATGTCTCATCGGTGATGCTCACTCGTGGTGAGTTCTGTGGGGAAGGTGTGGGGGAGTGGTGCGGGGAGTAGGAGGTCTGCCGGCCGTTGAGGCTATACTTTCTCTTGTTGCAGGGAGACGGAGGTCTGGAGTTGCGAGCCCCCAGCCAGTTCTCCTCTGTGATGCTCGTCCTGGGAGACGTTGACGGAGAGTGCCTTGGGGAACTGAGCAGAGTGCAGGCCACCATGCTGCGCTGGTAGCCCTCCTCTGTGTCAGTGGTCTTCGGAGAGACGCACGGCGACTGCCACGGGGAGGTCTGGGGTGACGTGTACGGATACGAGTAGTTGGACTCGTAGGAAGACGCTTCAGAGTTGCAGCTTCTGGAAGACAAGCTACTCGCTGGACTCAGGCAGGACGGGTCTCTGTACGCCTCGATGTTCGGTAAGTTCAAAGTGGCAGTGGAAGGTGACCGCTTGGCATTTGGGATGGCCTCCTCAACCTCATCATGGAAAAACTGGTTATTGTTATGATGAAGTCCCATGTAAGAAGTGATCTCAATTCTAGGGCTCTCTAGCGCTGGAGCTCCATTAGGTCTGATGTTTGGTGGCAGGTAGTAGTCGGAGGCCCCACCATCGATGTGTCCTCCGTAACCAGAAGGATGATTTGTTGATGGGACAACTGAAATGACGGGATTTGATGCCTGAAGGCCATGACATGGAGTTGACAATGAGGAATGTGCCACATTTAGAGGCAAGCCAGCATTTACATTTGAAGATGTATAATTATAGTGTTCTAGAAAACAAACAGACAAACAAAAAAAGAATGATATGAGGTGCGGCACAAATATACTTGCTCAGTAACATACCCCGCTGGAGTGGAGGGACATGGCACAACACACAAAAGCACAGCTCTCCATAACAACCCAGCCGACAGGCACACCGCGCCAGCGGAGAAGCTGTGGACCAGCATCCTTGCCAATGCTGGTAGCCGAACAGCACAAGACAAGCTATCTTGGGAGGGCGATGTATGCAGACTGAGTTTGTCTTGAGGACACTCTTCCTATGCAAACCTTCAGAGCAAATAATCGAGTCTTCAGACAACGGTACTTCAGCGTTCACACCCTGCAGTGCTGCTCGAGAGATGTGCTTTTATGTAAGTGGGCCTAATTGCCTCCCTGAGAAGTTGGAATACACAAAAAACACAAGACGAAAAACAAAAGTGGAGGCAGACTAAAGCAAAGAACGCGATCAACTGCATCCTGTTAAAAAAACTATACACAACCAAAATTTCCATTACAGCAAGTTTCCAACTGGTTCCAGTTAACTAGGATTTTGGAACAAGATGGATCTATTGACCTGCTCTGGTTTCTGGGACCACTTATCCCTCCAGCCCAACTGGCAGAGGCCAGGTGAAGGATAAACATGGATGTCTCACTACTTTGCGATAGCTGAAATTCCACTAAAATTGCTGGTTATTGTGCACGCCACGTCGAGCGCTGCCAGCAGCGCACACTCGGCCAACGGTCTAACCATGGAGCAGCTCCGGGTGTATAAAAGCACTAGCAGAGCTGCATGGTTGGCGTGGAAACCTGGAAGGTGACAGATCACATCACAGACCTGCACCAACGGGCTCCTTGCCCACACGCAGGGGAACAACCTGCCCTTTGCATGCCTCCAGACCTGCTGCGCGACGGGGACCAGCAGCAAAAAGCTGGTCCACAGGAGACTGTCCCTGCCTCGCCTTGCTGCCACTCTGCTGAAGGGACTCCTTCAGCGCTGCCCCTCCAGCTCAGGGCCGCCTGCGTGTCTCCCATTGCCAGACGGAGACACTGGTGGGCTGCGCGTGGGGAGCCCACAACCAGGAGCAGCATGCCCCTGGTGCTGCGAGCTGTGATGGGAGCAGGAGCCACCCACCCTCCTGATGCTGGGAGGCTCTGCAGCCCCTGCACCGGCTCGTCTTGCCTTACTGAGACAAGGCAGCAAAACTTTTCTATCAGAGACAACAGCCACTGAACTCTGAGCCTGGCTAACGCCGTTCTGCGGGTTGCCCCCAGCCCCACGCTGCGCTTGCAGCACACCCGCCTTCCCCAGGTTCATTCCGGCAGCAGCACTTCCCTGCAGGACAGAGGGGAAACCCTGCATCCCCCCAGCCACAGCCGGTCCGCACGGGGAGCCTGCCCCTTCCCCTCGCGGGGGGCAAGCTCCCTCGGCCGCCCCCCTTGCCCACCTTCCCTAGGAGACAGGGAAAAGCTGCGTTAATTACTGCAGCTGTTATTCCCAACACGACCCGCTCCCGGGAGCGCTGCAAATGCAAAGGAGCCTCCACGCTGGCCGCAGCAGCGCAGCCGGCTATTGTCTTTCTTTTGTTTATCAGCTCAGCCCTCTCTGGTGTCATCTCCGGCGATCCCACTCGCCTTTCTTGCTGGCAACGACTCCAAGGCAAACGGTACTTAGGAAAAATTATTGTGCTGTCGCAGTTCCACAGCAACTCTGTGATGTTCCAGCTGATGCATGTCACGTCAGGTAACAGTCAGGAACGATGAGCAACACCACCTTTTGAACTCACTCTCTCGCCTGCCTTCAGAGACCGCCCGTTTACTGAGGAAGGGTCATTAAATTACACCGGAGCATGCCACAAATAAAACCGGATTATTCAAAATATGCTGCAGCTTCACGCTCCATTCAAACAAGGCAGGCAGGAGCTATGGGGAAAGAGGTGCTACTCTGACAGGGGTAATCGACTGCAGTGGTCACAGCGAGGTGCAGACCTGCCTGAGAGATCACAGTCCTCTCCTCCCAAAATCAGTCCCCTATAGTTGCTGCCGGGCCACATGGCCGCTCTATGCCACCACAACCACCACCACCTGCATTGAAAAAAAAATATAACCAAGTGGTACAGCAGTGGTAAGATCTTCTCCGTTTCAGAAATCAGCTCAGAGAAAGGGTCTAAGCAGTGCCGGTAAGGCAGCTTCAGTGCCTTCCCTGCTTCCTCCAGCTCCAGAGGAAGGTGATGTCCTTGGCACTGCACTGCTGCCAGGACGCTGGCCAGGCACTTCCACATACATCCCCCGGGCCTTTCCACGGCCTCCTGGCCTGGCATGCAGATGGATGGCACTGGTGACATGGCACAGCTGGGTGGCACCTCCAGTCTGTCCCCACCACACAGCCAGACAGCTCCCCCCCAGGCAGGGGACCACGGGCTCCGCAGGCTGCCCCGTCTCCGCGCCCACCAGGTGGGCTTTACAGGCGGGAGGCAACAGCAGCATCCGCTGGCTGCAGAATCAGTGCCTTTAGGTCTTTTATTAAAAATAAATAGGTAAAGAAACAAAATAACAGGGATAATTATTACTGGCGTGAAAAGCGCTGTGAGCCCAGCAGTTCTCTTAAAATCTAGTGCACGACTAGGGTGAAATTCAAACACCAAAGTCTGCTGGAGATCTGCAGCCCAGGCTGAGCAATATAAAGGCTCAGACCAGCCTTCGGAATCCAGTTTAAAAAAAATTATATTCATATATATATATATATAATTTAAAAGAAAGCCTCAAGTGTTCCAAGAAACAAGTTCCCCTAACGCAGGTGGCAAGTAATAGTCTCTCTAGAGTTATTATGTGTATTTTTTAAGTGACCTTTTAAAGGGCCAAGAGATACACTGTGTCATACAACTTCTCACATAACAGTACTCAAAATTGAGAGAAGCAAGATCCAAAGACTTCCCAATACACTCAGGTATCTTACATTTCCAGGCAGCACACAGAAAGCATGCCCACCAAATACAAAAGCCCCGAAGCCAGAACTAGGAACGGGACCCAGTCCTCAGCTTGTGAGCTAAAACCCACCAGCTATAATTTCTGGAAAAGCACGTTCTTCTCCATAACTTCTGTACTGACAAAATTCATCACATACACATACAGAGTCAGCGTTCGTAACATGCTGATGCTTTCCTCACCGGGGGAATTAGGGCCAGTCTTGAGGGACAGGAGAGAGGAGGGTGCAAAAGCATGAAACTGCATCGCCTAACGCAGCTGTGCCGGGTTACCTGACAGCAACGGCGTGGACAAGAGGCAGGTACGCTTCAACCTGGGGCTGCTGCCACGACCTTGAGCCACAGAGGCCCCCAGCGCCTTACGTGCATTTAGTACCAAGTCACTTCCAGTAGTGTATTTTAATATCTTGAGCCCAACCCAGTATCGGATAGAGCAGCGCAGGTCTGCAACAGCTCTGTTCCAGCAAATCCACACTTGCATTAAGTGTAACTAGGACAAGAAACTGGACCCCTTGATTTGCGAGCACACCTTCACATCTTACATTTCACTTTGTGACAACATAAAAAATTCAGATTTTTTTTTCTCCAGTTAATTTCGCAGAGCAAAGGTTTTATTCCTTTCTGCTGTTAATGGGCTGATCCTGCAAGGCACCGGGCACAGGGCACCATCAGGTTTTATTCACATTCTTGAAGCAGGAATGCTGACCACCTGCAGCTCAGAGGGGCTTTGCAGAGGTGAGGGCTATTTTACCTTTCTAAAGACAAAGCCACGACTAGGTCCATGCTTAAATTCATGTTTCAAAATTGCCTAATGGAGTTAGGTACTTCTCTCATTAGGACTTTAACACTTTAACACACTCAGGCCCCTCCACTTCCCAGGTGTCTAACTACTGGGACACTCGGCTGAAAAGCTGAGTGAAACTCTTAAAACGGCAGGTTTTTCTAAAATCTGAGAAGCTCCAAGCAACTATTTGGACACCACCAATGTGCCAGGGAGCTGGGCAACTGGAGAGCATCAGGAAGGGGAGCTCTGCACCTCCACCTGCATCTTGGCGGGCCAGGGTTTGGGAACCTGCTGCAGTTTCAGAGCCGAAGGGAGAGCAGGGCCGGGGGGGCGGGCAGCCTGGCTCCTGGTGAGCAGCCACCGAGGCCAGCACGGGGTGACTCACCCTCCCTGGGTCGGTCCCAGCCCTGCTCGCCGCCCCCTTCCACCGCCAGGGCTGTTCCAAGCCATAAACCGAGTCAGCCGGACCGAGACACCGCCGTTATGAACGGTGTGACCCGGGATAAATCCAGGCCCGTTATTTTTATTTACGGGTGACCTTCAAGCTAAACCCCGAGCCTAACTAGCTCCGGCTCCCGGGGGCTGGCAGGGGGGCAGGAGCGGGCTCTGGCCCGCCGCTGTAAGGGGCAAGACCCAACCTCCACGCCCACCCCCAGGGGCTTCGGGGCGCTGAGGGCTGTGCCGGGGCCGCCCCCCGCAGCGCGGGGGCCGCGGGCAGGTGGGGGCAGCCATGGAGCGGGCAGCGCAGGGGTCTGCATAGCGCAAAGTCCCGAAGTTTTACAACTGAGGCACCGTCCACCTCCTCCTCCCCCCCCACCGCTCACCCGGGTGCTGCAGGGGCAGGGTCGCGCTCCCCCACGTTGCGGCGGGGACCAGCCCCCCTCCCCCCAGGGAGGAAAACCTTCCCCCCTTTCCAACCGGGCTGTGCGGGGGGAGGATCCCCGCAACACCCGTCCGCCAGCGCCCCCGGTGCCCCATCGCCACCCACCTCCGCCCTCATCGCTGTGCTTGAACTCGAAGAGGAAATCGAAATCAAACTCCTGCTCGGCCTCCACGCCCGTCATGGCTCCGCCGCGACCCCCGCCACGCTCCGGCACCGCGACCCCCGGCCCGCCCCGTCGGGGCCGCCCCGCTGCGCCCGGACAGCCGCTGCCGGCCGGCTCACGGGCTGCCGCAGCCCCGGCACGGCGCAGGACGCGGCGGCTGCGGGCGGTAACGTGACCCCGGCCCCGACGGGCGGCCTATCTCGCTGCCACCGCCTCTGATCCGCCTCCCGCCCGCTGCTGATGTTTCCGGGTCGATGCAAACAACCGCCCCGCACACGCACACCCCCGCCCCGCACCCCCCCGGTCTGGGCTCAGTCCCCCACGCGCAGCCTGCGCGCTGCGGGAAACCCCCTCCGGGACCGCGACTGCGCCCCTCGCGCGGGGGGTCCCGGCACCGGGCTGCGGGGAGTACCTCCCCACACACACCCCCGGCTTGGCGGGGGCGGGTTGGGGAGGCCGCGGGCAGCGAGACATTCACCTGCTCCCGCCCGGCGGCAGCGACCTGCCCCAGGGCTCCGGGGCAGGAGCGGCGCTTCCCGCTCTCGGCCGGGGGGCTTGGGGGGGGCTGGGGGGGCTCTGCTCGCCCGTCTGGAACAGCGGCCCGTCCCCCTCTTCGCTGCCTGCCGCTAAGGCTTCCCCCGAGGGTCCCCACCGCGCCGCCTCTGCGAGGCAGGAGGCTTCGCTGTCGTTTATTTATTATTTATTTTGCTTAGTTGCAGCACCCACTAGTGCCAACTGCTATAAAAAGCGCATTAAAGCGGGACCCGCAGCGTTCCCGGCTGCCTCCTGCACCGGCACGGGAAGGTCCCGGGCCGAGGCACCGGCAGCGCCTGCGAAGGGCTCCGGTGGCGGGGCCAGGCGAGCGGCGGCGTTAAAAATCAATTTTAAAAATACATTAAACTATTTTTTTCTGTTTTGAAACGCACTCCTGTCAGATTACGGACGTTTGGAAGTCTCCGCCAGGCAAAGGAGCCCTAGCAGCTCGGCTCGCCCCGGCTCCCGAGCTCCAGGCCAGATTTCAAAAGGAATAGTTGTTTTTTAAAACTCATGGAAATGGTGTTCCCTTACAAACTCAGGGAATACCATTTTCCAGGCTTATGGCTGAAATCTCCGTTACAAAGTGCCAGGAAAACCTCATTTTTTTCCATCAGAGCCTGTTACACTTTCCTCGCTCCTCCCCGGGACGAGCCGCGCTGCCGTCCCGTCTCTTGCAGGAGCCAGCGGGCACCGACGTGCACCGGGACCCGAGGGGGCAGCCCCCGGCACGCAGGACCCCTGGCCCCGGGGTGCTGCCAGCGGGCGGCCCCGCCGCGGGGCCAGGCTCTGCACCGAGGGGGCATAGGGTCTGCTTTGAGGCGGAGGCGAGGCAGCCGTCGGGTGGCCGCCGTGGGGCTGCCCTCGGTCTCCTGCTCGCAGCCGCCTCCCCGAAGCGCCGGGGCTGAGTCACCCGAGTGCGCAAAAGGCCTTGGCAGCCGCGGAGCCACTCCGCCCGCGGCTGCCAGCCCCTCAGGGCCGTGCTCTCCCCGGGATGCTGGGGCAGGCTCGCCCCCAGCCCGGGCGAGGGGCTGCGCCGCGGGGACAAGCACCCGCTTTGCCCGGCCGCCTCCCGCAGCCCCTGCCCCGAGGGCGCGGGCTGACGCGCCACCCGTCCCGGGCCTGCAGGCGGGACAGCCCCGACCCCCGGGGCGCAGGCCCCCTCCCCGCCGGGTTCCTGCCATCTCCCCCCGGGGCGGGGAGCCGAGCAGGGGCTCCCAAGGCCCTGCTGTTCTCGCCCCTTTGCCTCTCCCACATCTGGTACCTGCGAGCCGGGTACGTCGCCGCGAACTTGTTTACGGGCGGCTTTGATTTGCCAGTGCCATAAACTACCAGCGCTGCCCTGAACCGCGTGGGTCGCCCCCCACCCCGCCGGAGGGAGGGGGGAGATATGCGGCGGAGAGGCACAACCGAAGCGATGTCACACGTGGGGACAGAGTAACAGCGTGGCGCCAGGGAATAATCCAGTTAAAACAGTGCCATTAAACGGGAGAGCGAAAGGGGCCGGTGTGCCCCGGCGACCCCGTCCCCGTGCCGCTTGTGGAGTCTCACTCGTACGCGGCACTAACCCGCCGGGGTCCCCGCGCCGAAGGACCCCTCGCTCCCACCTAAAGAAAAAAAAGCGGGGTCCTCCCACCGGGGCACGCTGCAAGAGTTTCTTCCCCGACTATGCAAGAAATAAAGTATTTTCTCTGATTGCCGGAGTTTGGCAATCAAGGGGCACCTTAATTTGGCGGCAGCAATCCTGCCTTGCAGGGCTCCCCTGCGTGTTTCCTTGATTGGGTCACACTTTCTGGCTGGCCTCGTTTTCTTAGTCCCTTACAAAATACATCAACATGGAAGAGAACTATTGACGAGGGCTGGCGACATTTTAGCACAGGCATCAGAAACGCCAGAGAAATAAAAGGGGGGGGGGGGGGGCTTGTTTTTTTGGGGGGGGTTTGGGTTTTTTTTGACAAGACGCTCCGGTACGGATTTTGTATCAGCTGCCTTTGGGCGCAGGTTTTGCGGGTTGGTGCGCTGGTGCCCCTGGAGCCCCGAGCGCTGGACGCGCCGTCCCTGCAGCCCGCGGAGGTCCCCGCGCGCGAAGGGCACGCAAGCCAATGCTATTAAATAAAACGTAATTAACTTTCATCCAAAAAGGCGCTCGCATGCTTCAAAAGCGGAGCCACAGTCACAGCCGCGCTTGCAGCTCTCGCGCTGGCAGGATCCTGTCAAGTGAAATGAACCCCCGGAGTGAAAACATCTGTGTCAAAAAAAAAACAACAACAAACCCAAACACAACCAAAAAACAAAGCCCCGAGCAAACTGAGGAGATGGGCGCTGAGCGCCCCTCCAGCTGCCGCGGCCCGCCCCGCGGAAGGAGCCCCCCGTCCCTCGCGCGGAATAAACACCGCGCACGCGGGCGCGACCCCCCCCCCCTCCGCTTCCTCCCCACGTCCCCCCACAATGCGCGGCCCGGGGCGCCCCCCGCCCCCCCCCCCCCCCCGGCCGCGGAGACCGGCGGGCAGCCCGGCAGCGGGCGGGGGGCCGGGGCACAGCGGGGCTGCCCCCGGGCCCGCACCTGCCGCGGCGATGCCCGGTGCCGGTCCCGCTCCCGGGGCGCGGGCAGAGGCAAGCGGGGCTTTACCCGGGGGGCGCAGCGGTGCTGGGTCGCGATGCTCCGCGGCGGAGGGGGGGGGGGGGGGGGGGGGGGGGGGGGGGTTGTCCCGACTGGCGCAGGAGAAGCCGGTCCCGGCTCCAGCTCCTGGCAGGGTCAAGTTCAGCCCGGGCGAGCAGCTACTCCAGCCCCCCGCCCACCATCCGTCCCTCTCCCTAGAAACTTTGCCGCCGTGTTTTCGGCGCACTTCTGGTTACTGCGGAGGTACTGCGGGGCATGGAAAGGAGTCGGGACAGAGCCGGAATCGCAGGGCCAGGCTGCCCTGGAGCCGGGCCGGCGGCGGGGGCTGGCAGCCCCGGGGGCGCGGGGGGACACGCGAGGCCCAGCCCCGCAGCCCGGCCGCGACGCGCCCGGCCGCTCCGGTGCCTCGCCCGGCGCCCGGCGCTGCCCGGAGCCGCTTTCCCCGGGGCGTCCCTCCTGCCCCCGCCACGCGAGGCACGGCCGCGATTGTGGGCTGTATCGCGACCTTCCCCCCGAGCAGCCCCGGCTCCGCGGGGGGAATCCCCGATCTCCTCCGCGGCTTTTCCCCCGGCCCGACCCCAGGTCCTCGCCGGCGCCTCCGAGCCCCTGCGACGCTGCCCCGGCCACCGGGAGCGGGCCCGGGCCTGGCGGCAGGCGGCGGAGCCAGCTCAGTGAGCGGCCGCCGGCAAACCTCCGTGCCGCGGCGGGGGAGCCCCGGGGGACGCGCCCGCCCGCCCGTTACCTTCCTCTGCCGCCTTCATGGTGCTGCCGAGCGGGCGCGGGCCGCGCTGCGGGGCCGCCGCCGGCCCCTCTCTCCCGCTGCCTGGGTCCCGCGACGGCGGCGCGGCGGCGGCCGGCGGGGCAGCGCTTGGCATCCACCCGGCGGGGCGGCGGAGCCCCGGCGCCGCGCCCCGGGCCGCTGTCGGGCCCCTCGCCGCCTGCCCCGCTGCCGCGCCCCCCCCCGCCCGCCTTCACGCCCCGGAGGCCGGGGCCGCGCCGCCCCCGGCGTGGGAGCCGCGCCCGCGTAGGCACACGAGCTCGCCGCCGCCGCCGCCCCCCCGGGGCCGGGGCATGGAGGGGAGGGCGGGTGTGCGTGGGGACTTCGGCGGCACTGCCCGCGACGGGGCGGCGGGCGCTGCCCGCCCGCCCGGTGCCTTAGGCGGGGCCGGGGGCGAGGGGGTGTGCGGAGCGGGGAAGTCTCGCTCTGACGCAGGGCTGCGCGCCCGGCGCCGCCTTTTTAAAGCTGGAAAACACCCCCCCACCTCCCTTCCCCTCCCGGCCCCTCTCCCCGCCCCGGCCCCGTGATGTCAGCTGGGCCCCGGCCACGCCGACGGCGGGCGGCCAGCGGGAGGCGGGCACCGGCGGGCAGCGACGAGCCCCCCCTGTCCGCCCAGCCCCGGTCCCGCCGCCGCCCGCGGGGTCCCGGCAGCCGGCGGGACCGGGTGCCCCCCTGCCGCGGGGGGAGCGCGGCGAGGCGGGTCGCGGAGGGAAGGCGGGGGGGGCAGGCGGGGAGGGGGGAAAATAAAATAATAAAAAAAAAAGCGAGGCAGGCAGCCTCGCATGCTGAAATCATTATGTAAAAAATCGCAGGCTTCCCCCGCTGTGGAAATTTGGAAAAGAGCATCAACTGGCAGGCGAGGGAAAGGAAAATCCCGTTCTGCTAAATTGCTAACAGACCCGGCGGACTCGGTCTCAGTCGCTCCAGTTTTATTATTATTATTTTATTTATTATTATCCTGTAAATATCTCAGCAACACAGTTGTATCTCATCGCTCCGTAGCGGTGAAAGGAGAGGCTTCCAGCCCACCGCGACTCCTCCTCCCGCCTCCCACCTCCGGGATGCCCCGTCCCGGCTCCCGACGTGGCCGTGACACCCCGGCACAGGCGGGGCTGCCCGCGGGGCGGGGGGCGCCCCCGCCGCTCCGAGCCCCCTCGGCCCCGCTCCCGCTCCGAGCGCTCCCCACCCCCGCCCCCGCAGCTGGCAGGAGCAGGGGACTGCGCTTTCCTGGGGGGTTGGATGGCGGCGAGGCGGGATGGGTTTGGGCATATTTGGTGTATGAAGGGGGAAAAAAAAAAGAAAAATAAAAAAATCATAAATCTAGTGCCTGACACCCATATGTGGTTGGAAATAAATCCAATATAAACGAAATCCTGCCTGCCTCTGGGGAACGGGAGGCCGCGGCCGGCTCCTCGGGGCGAGCTCCTCCACTAAATCACGGCGGCGGCCGGTCCCCACCGCGCGGCGCAGCCCACCCGGCCGCCCCCTCGGGGGAAACACCGGCACCCGACCAGCACTGGCAGCGCTTTTCGTTCAAGGAAAACCGAATCGGGAGGGGGAAAGACAGACCCCTCACCCCGCGGCGGCCCCGGCCCCCCACGCCTCCCCCCAGGCGCCCCGCCGTGGGTTCCGCGGCCGCGGAGCTCGCCGCCCGCCACCCGCGCAAGAGGCGCGGAGCGGCCTTGCACCGCCGGGCACCGCCAGGGGGCGCTGCGGAGCGGGGCGGGCGCGGGGCGGTGCTGCAGCGCCCCCCTCCGACGGCGCGGCCCCGGGGCGGCGCTCGGCGCTACCGGCAGGGTGGGGGTGTCCCGTGTCCGTCCCCCCCGCCCCGGTCCTGGGTCGCTGCCCGACGGGGCGGGGGGGGGGGGCGGGGGGGGGGGGGGGGAGATCCCGGCGCCTTCCCGGGACGCCGGAGCGGGGGTGAGGCGCGGGGCGGGCGGCAGCCGCGCTCCCCTCAGCGGGACTCTCCTTTCCTGCCCGCCCCCCCCGCGCTCCCCCCGAAATGACGGAATCCCCCGTCTGTTTCCTCCTGTTTAATGCCGTTGCCCGGACCACCGTGGCTCCGCTCCAAGGCCCCGCCAGCCGGCGCAGGCAGAGGCGGCAGCGCAGCGCGGGGCCCGCGGCCGCCCCCCGGCCCCTCCGAGCCCCCCCCGGCCCCGACCCCGGCCCCGCCGTCCCGGGGCCGCCCGCTGCTCCCCTTCCCTTCCCCTCCCGGCTCCCCAAGTTTGTTTACAGCCGCTACTAGGAGAGACTGTTACACGGAGCTTATTTTGGGAGCTGGTGATGACTAACGAAGTTAAAAGGAGCTTAGTACAGAAAACAACCTTATTTTTAGACGGCTGTTGTTTCAGTGGATTATTGTAGCAAATGCACCCTGGCCACTTTCAAAAGGCACTTCCCAGATGCCAAGGCTTTTCTCCCGTGCTGCCGCCGAGGTGTGTGGACGGCCTGCCGTTGATTGCTTTGCTTCCCTCCATCTACTACCTAAACCCTGCCCGTAATTGCTATGCCTACAATTGGTCTTAATTAATTTGGACTTTCCCAAACACAAACCTACAACTCTTTCCACAGAAGAAAAATGGAGAAAAAAAAAAGAAAAGGACAGAAAAAATAAAGTCTTGGAGCATGTGGGGCAACCTGGACCTGCAGCACTGGGTCAGCAGGAGCAGAGGCAGCAGCCCCTCGCTGTCTGAGGCATGCGCCAGGACTCCTCAGCCTCCCGCATGCAGCACGGAGGAGGAAGGTCTGTGCGTTCAGCTTCAGCTCAGCAGTCCCGGGGCAGTGGGGCGATGGAGCAGCCCTCTGCCTCGCTCCCTGGCACCCTTCGGCCATGTGGGAATCGCCTGGCAGCTCGGGCTCCAAGACTGGACATGAGGCTCCCTAACCCCTTGTGGGTAATTCACGGCAGAGCTGGGGGGGCCTCGTTCACACAAGGGCTGAGCACATGGGTACCCCAGCAAGGAGTCCTCCCCTGGCACGGATGCTGTGCCAGGCTGTGTCTCACCTGCCTTCATCACCATGCAGCCAACCGTCTCCAGCTTTCCACGCAAGTGCTTCCACTGGCTCCTCTTCTACCACTGTCCATCTCTGCTGCAAAGAGTTGTATGGGCTCCCTGGGCCGTCTGTCTCCATCCATGTGTCCCACAGCAAGGAGAAGGGGGTGAGCTGGTGCTCCCCCTCCCACTCTTGCTGCTTTCAGAATCACAGAATCATTTCAGTTGGAAAAGACCTTTGAGATCACCAAGCCCAACCCTTAACCCAGCACTGCCCAGCCCACCACCAAACCATGTCCCTGAGTGCTGCATCTACGTGTTCCTTAAACGCCCCCAGTGCGGGTGCCCCCTCCCCGGGCAGCCTGTGCCGGTGCCTGACCACCCTTCCAGGGAAGAAATGTCCCCTCACCCCCACCCTAACCCTGCCCTGGCGCAGCTCGAGGCCGTTCCCTCTGCTCCTGTCGCTCCTTCCCTGGGAGCAGATAGTACTAAGGCCCCAGCAGGCACCACAACAGCCTGTCCCCCATCCGCTGAGCGGGTCACCTTGTCACAGAAGGTCACACAGGACCTGCCTTCCATGACTCCACACTGGCTGGGCCTGATCCCCCGGCTGCCCCGCATGTGCCACGTGGTGGGACTCAGGGTGAGCTGCTCTGGAACCTTCCCTGGCACCAGCCTGTAGCCCCCTGGATAGCCAGTAATTAGGTTATTTTCCAGGGAGAGTTCAGCTGCCCCGCTCTACCTTTCCACCTCGGCTGAGGCAGAGCACACAGTGGCTTGTGTAGCCTGGGTCAGGCTAAGCAGCTTGTCCGTGTGGCCGTGGGCTGAGGAGATGCTCCTGGGAGGTGGTACAGCATGGCGATGCTCCTGGGCGGTGGTACGGCACGGCTCTCCCTCATGGGAAGTGGCTGGACTGGGGAGAGAGTTTGGGAAGAAGGGGGTGAAGCACTGCAGGGAACAGAGCAGGCCACAGAGCCTCTGTCTTAGGCCACAGCCTTTTCTGGGTTCCCACGGATTTTCCACTGCCCTGACAGCAAGCAATTTGTACTGGAAAAATCACAAGAAAAAAATATCTGTATACCGTCGAAGGAAGGAGGGCAGGAGTAGGAAAGGAGCTTTCCCTCCCTCTTGCCACCCAGCTGCAGCACCACAGGACTTTGGGATACTGCCGGGCTGCAGCCCTCCGCTGCTGGAGCACCCGCAGCCCCCGAGCTGCAGGCACTGCTCCTTTGCTGCAGGAAGGAGCCAAACACCGCGAGCTCCAACGGGCACTTTTGGGTTGCTTTTTACCCCTTCTGTTCATCTTTGCGAGCAAAGCTATAAATACTCCCTCTGTCCTCAGCTCTTGCATGTAAATGTAGTGCTATCCTTTAAAAAGCATCCCCAAACCTGAGGGGTATTTATACAGGATGTTTTAATCACCAAGAGTTTGATTCATGCTGACTAGATTAGTTTCACATTATATTAAGTCGTGTGAGTGCATGTGTTCCCTCTTGTGTTTTGCTTTTCTCTCCTTTCCCTTGGGTCTCAGCGGACTAGGAGGGAGGGTTTGCATGGAACTTTGTATACAGTAGCTACAGTATTCCTCGGAGAACCCCTAATTCAACCAAAATGTCTTTGTTATCGCCTCACCAGGGGATATAGTCAAGTAGCGTGGCACAACAGACAGGCTTGCAAGGCTCGAGGCCAACTGCTTCTCCACGCCGTGTCCTGCAAAATGAGAATCTTTCAGCTGTGTCTGTACAAAAGTATTTTGAAAGCAGGGTCGCGGGGACTCCTCTCTCTGATGTTTACCAATATCACATATTTTCTTACAATAAACACACAGAATCCCACCATCCAAGATACGGATCAGAAAAAGCCACCCATGCTCCGCACAGAAATTTTGTTTTGTTTTGGGCTTCTTGCCCTTGTAGCCTTTTATATATAACATATATATATAATAACGACCACCTCCTTAGGGTCTGCCCGCCCATCTTTTGGGTCTTGGCAGCTTCAAAAGCATCAGCATCTGTTCAGAATTTCAGTCATTGTAACAAAAGATTTATAAGTCTCAAGCCCCCCAAACCAAGTCCCTAATTAAAGTCTTTCTAATCCCCTGCTTTGAAAATTGTAAGAAGGTTTGCTGGGAAGTGAGAGAGCACATGGCCAGTGTTCACGGCCGACATCGGACCATTTTGCAAACACACCCATGACCACCTCACACACAGCACAGAGCACACCCGAGGGGTGGCCAGCTGCTGCCAGAAGCCCCCCCAAAGTCAGAAGTCGATGCAAAGGCAGGGGCTGGGCTCAGCCTCCCATCCCCCAGACACAGCCTCTTTCACAGCCTGCCAGAAATCATTTCACCACTTTTAAGGTGCATTGCACTTAGCAGGACAAATGCCAGAGGAGGAATTTTGTGTGCTTGAATAATGTTGTAATTTACCTTATAACCGGTCTCATTACGACGCTGAGTGCTCTGTTGATTTACCTGGCTTTTGATTTAGTGGACTCTTTTTAAATGACTATTTAGGAATGCAGCCAGGGACTGCAGGCAAAGGACCTTAAGCCTTTTCGGAGCTACAGTCACCCATTCAGACACCGACTTCTTAAAATCAAGACAGACATCAAACAGCCACACCAGACCCATATACAGAAAGCTGCGACTGAATTAAACCGAGACATTAGTTCAGAGAAATAATTTCATAATGATACACGCTGCATTGGTGCCGCTTTGTTTCCTCTTAGGTTTGCCCCTTGCACAAACCTGGATCTCAGGCAGGCAGGCGCCCGGCGTTCGGGGCAGACCCCTCGCCGCTGTAGCATCTCCCCTCCACGGCTGCTTGGTGGGTGCCAGCAGCAGGCTGAACCCCAGCTCCGTGGCGTGACCCCCGAGTCCCACCAAGGCGCTTCAGGCAACCCTCTCCCACAGCAAAACCATCAGAAATGAAAACACCGATACTCCACGTTTCTTCCTGGGCACCACCAGTGAAATGTGCGGTACGGTGGGTGGTTAAAAAATGAGAGCACGTATAATGCTCCGTTTGTAGAACAGTACTAAAGATCTGGCCAGTTTTGATGCCTGTGCAGCACAGACAGGCTTGCAAAGGAGCAGTGACAATGTTTTCTACCAGACAATATATTTTAGCTCCAGAAATATTTTACATTTCAGACTTCCCCAGTTGCTGTTACAGGGGGTGGTAACAAGTTTTTTGCCTTAGGATTGAATGAAGGAGAGGCTGGTTGGGTACCCAGGGACACCAGCCGGCAGCAGAGCAGACCCTTCCGCGGGGAAGGGGAAGGGAAATAGATTTACGATGTCTGCGGGAGACCGGGACCCTGGTAGGTATCGGTTCCTGCACACTGTGGGGACGGCGGCTTCCACCTCATCCATCCTCTGAGCTGCAGGGTTGCACCTTCATTGTCCAGCAGTGCACAGCAGTTTTTTCCAGATGCTGATGTTTCACCTGCAGGAGTGGAGCTGACACAGGAGGCTCTGTGGCAGTGGTGACCCAGGGGGACCGACACGGAGCCTGGGCTGGCTGCAGGTGTGGCGGTGCTGCTTCACACGGCAGCCCAGTGGCCAGCGGCTCAGCCTTGGATGCTCAGGAGTTAGGAACGGCTGCGCGGGGCTCTATTACTGCAAAAGGGGCTCCTTTCCCACTCGACAAGCCCATAAGCTCTACATCCCCTGGGAAGCCTGCCTTTAGTAACAGGCGCCTGTAACTCCTTGTCCTCTCCCCTCTGCCACTAGCTGGTCCCCGAGCGCGTCTCCTGCTGCAGCCAGAGGAGACCTAGGCCCATCTGATTTACACCACAGGCAGCAGGGTTGTTAAGCTGTGCTCACAGCCACGTGCCCAGGCGGCCCAAACTCAGCTGTCCCTGCCAAGATACATGCTACTGCAGCATCTCCCCTCGGATCCAAGGCTCCGCATCCCCATGCGCAGGTCCAGCAGCGGCGAAGTGCCCTGTGTAGCCTCCCTCTCCATAACCAGGGACTGGCCCGTTTGGGACTCAAGTCCGATGCCGAGAGCACCCTGGTTGCCCCATGAAATGAGTGACCTGCTGTGAAGTCCTGGACCCTTTGGTTGCAGCATGAGCCCTTTTTCCAAAATTGCAGCTGTACTGTTATTTACTTGGGTTGCTCCTCAGCACCAGCCTGAGTCTTTTCCTTCATGAGTTTCCTCCTGCTCTAGTTCATTAAACTTGCATTTAAATGTGCTATTGGTTCTCCCTAAACGAATAACGTTTCATTGAGTAATATTGAATTCCTTTGTATTAGCCTGTTCCCCTAGTGCCTCCAAATCCTCCTGTAGTCTGGTGCATTCCTGAAATTTATCAGCAGCCTCCCCTCCTATCATGATGTCATCCGCATCTGGACACCCAGAGTATTGCGCCAGCCTCGGGCTCATTTGTACAAAACTCTTAAACAGAACAAGTCCTGGCACCAAGCCCCGGCAGATCCAGCCTGTTAGCTCTCTCCCTGTGCACAGTCCTATTTATTGCACTTCTCTCTTCTCTAACCCAAGTTTATCCTTCCAATATCGATACTCCAACGCTTGTATACTTTTTACTGACCTCATTTTCTGATGCACAGTCAGTAACCTTGTTAAAGTCCAGCAAACCCAAAATCATTGCTTTAAACTTTTCTGGGCTCACCTTCACAAACTTTATGAAGAGGATTTGGACTACTCCAGCAGCAATTTTGACTATGGCCCTTGTGCCAGATGCCTGCAAACACCCATCCCGGCTTCCCCTTTTCCCCAGCACTTTTGGCATGGTTGGACAGCCCAGGGGATGAGAGGTACTGAGGGAGAAAGGAAATATTTTCCAGGTGATGAAATGAGGTGCCAGGGTTTTATTCGGTCACTCATAGCTATGCAGTATTGAGGAGCATCCTCTACATTTCATGTAACAAAGGTAACAATGAGCTACAGCCCAATGCTGTAAAGTAATATACTCTACTCCTCTCTTATTTTCACCAAACGTTGAGCTGCTCAGTGTTTCTGACGACAGCGGCTTTGGACAGGGATGAAACTTGGAGCTTCTCAGCTTCAAAGATAAAACAATAGGAAACTGCGTGCTGTTGGAACTGAAGGGTTATGATGGAGATGGTGAACGCGGGTGCCCCCGGCCGCCCGCAGTGCACAAACAGCTGAACTGCCCCCGCTGCGGGCTCTGGGCACCTCAGGGTGGGCTGGCTCGATCCCACCTCCCAGCCTGACGCTGTGCAACCCTGCCTGCTCTGGCTGCCCAGGGATGCCATGGGCCTCATCAGAATCCTGTTTCCCGCAGAATTGCCCCATGGATGAGGGGGTTCTGAGAAATCCTTTGATCAGCCTGGCAGAGTTAGAAGTTTCTCTTTAACAGGGGAGCCACGAAAGACTGGCGAGAGATTGGACTTTTAACATACACCTTTTCTTCTTCACAGCTGGAGCTGTATCCCCCATGTTCCTTTCACACTATTTCATGCACAAGGGGTGTTTTCTTTCTGGGGATGATGTGGCTGAGGGGACCAGCATCCCGAATGGATTGACAGACTCCTATCGTTTGGCCAGTGATGTGTTTGGTTCTTCATGTAACAAAATGATGTACGAGCTCGATGCCTTTGTGCCATTAGCTAATGGCAGCTTTCCTGTTTTGTGACATCCCTGCTTGCTGAAATAGCTGTATCTTTAAGAACAAGTGCTGAAAATTAAAATCTTCTTGAGTCAAGCTTCCTCATTAGCAGCCTGCCTGGCTAGACTCTACCTTATTATTTTTTGCTGGTGTGTAGCTGTAAAGAGAAAACCAAGGAGAAAAATAGGCAATTAAAATGCATTAAATTGATTTCTGAATGAGTATGCAGAACCAGAAAGTCTCAGGAAGAACCCCATCTCTTCTCTTGCATCTGTTGTTGTATGTGAGAGTGCAAATTCACTAACAACTAGAACAAGACACATTTGCAAACATTAGCGGGGTCAAACCTCTGTCTTGGATCGCTCAGTCAAGTCTCTGAAAACCAAATGTGTTAAGTCACTGCAGTTGCTTGGCACGCATTGTGGAGCAGGGCTTTTCAAAGACCATGCAACAGTTTTTCAGGATGAACTCCTTGGTCCCAACTGTTAAAACATGAGACTCTCAGCTCAGCAAGCCAGAGAATCATTTTCCTCGTCGTCAAGAAAAATGCCAGTAAGCACCTCACGACTCCTCTGCTCTGAACCACGTTCCAATGCAACAGTGAAACTACAAGTGTCATGGAACTGCACAACTCCCAGCACCAGGTGCTGGGTCTGCTCTGCGGCTCAGGTCTTGACTGCCTGTTCCACCTCAACGCAGCTATACTGAACGCAAGCCTGGAACACTTAAAGAAAACCATGAAGATGACACAAATTCATCTCTTCATCTTCTTTGCTTCCAGGACTTTCCTCTCCCTACTCCCTTCCTCCCCAGAGTCCAATTAAGTTTATTTTCAGGTTGCTTTTTAAGCACATTAAATCACAAAATCAAAGCAGCCTCTCAGCTGTGGTGTGAGGAGGGTGCCCACAGATGCATGCATGGTGCATGGAGGCGCAGGCAGCGACGCCTTTGTTAAGCCAGGGGCGACGGCCGAACCCCCGACCCAGTGACGCCGGCTGGATCTACCCACCGAGCCTGTGCGGGGAAGGCAGCTGTGAAAAGTTACCCTGAAGACTAGGGCTGAAGATTGGTTCATGGGACACTTGTGCTGAGGACCCTGTTGCTAGAGGCAAGCCCTGGAGATTACAGCCACCCGCGCTGCCCGCTGAAGGGCTGTGGCCTGCTCGCCTCTGGCACGGCGCTGAGCATCACCAGAGTTGTGCCACAACAAAATACTTTTCCTTAAGTTACAGGAGTCAAAGCTGTCAAGTCTTGAAGTCTGGGATTTGGCTCCGAGTTGTGCTGGCTGCCCTCCAATAGGTGGATGCAGACCGGTTTTGCAGCAGAGCCCAGCAACCTCCAGCAGGACAAAGGCCATTGCCACCCCCCACAGCCCCTGCTCCCACCCTGGGAAGCTCCTCCGCTTGTCGATGGGCTGCAGGGAACTCTGAGCACCTGTCTGGGGGCTCCTCACCCTGGTCACTGCATGCCAACAGGTATAGGTGATCCAAGAGGTTAGACAGAAAGATGCTCCCAAAACTGTGCGTGCACAGCCACCCCCCACCCCCGTAAGTATCTTCTGCACGGGGACCTCAGGGTAAAACATTGCCTGGAGGAGGGATGTGAAGGCAGCTGGGGGTGACTGCTGCCTGTGTCCAAAGCCCAGTAAAACCCAGCTCCTGCGTCCTGGGGTTGGCTCGGATAACGAGCCCACGCGGGTTTAAGGCCGGTATGGGTGGATCAGCAGAGGGTGAGGGCAGGGCAGTAAGAGATCAGCTCGGGGCAAGCACGCCGGGGCGACCGGGGCTCCCCATTCCGCAATAGGGGTCTTTCAGGAACAGCGGTGCAGAGAACTGGAGCGGGGCAGGAGCAGGCAGGGGGAGGGTTGCCGGGATGTGGGTTGACGGACCCAACCCTGACGCCGGACCTGGCACAGCAGTCCCATGGACTCTGGTGATTCAGAATTGGCGAGGAGGGAAATGTCTGGCTGAGCTGCAGGGCCCTGCCCTGCCCGGAGCGTGGGGCCAGCCGGCTGCTGATGGCCAGCACGCTGGGCCGGCAGCTCTGCTAAAGGTGGCTACCTTGCCAAGACATCTGTCCTGAGCCAGCTGCCTCCACGGCTACTGAAACACCTCCATAGGTTATCACGGTAAACGCTGTCTGGAGTTTTCTTTTCAGGGCTTTTTCTCCTCCTTTCACCCATTTAAAAGTTCAATAGAAACCACAAACTTGCTTCAGAGGGCTCTGAACACCCAAGACGTTCGTTCGCAGCCAGCCTAGGTGGGCTGCTGCCAGCAACCCCTCTGCCTTCCACCCTGCACCGACAACCCACGCACGGGGTCCCCATAGCAGGCGATGGGGCGACGGGGTCTGACAAGAGACTGCGCTGGAAATAAATCTGTTCCATGACACCGATTTGTGTCTCATCTGGAAGATTTAAGCCTAAGTCATTAAGGAAACCTTTCTTTCCCATACCACTGAAACACGGTTTTAGAAAACGGCATTGTGTACCTTGAAAGGGGATTTTTGTTGGATAGGACCATGCATGCAGGATTTTACATATCCGTTAGCTTCTACCGCCCCCATCTGGCTTGTGTCAAAATACCAGCTCTCACAAGAAACTTCCCGCAATTCCCTCAGAAACAACACCGTAAGGAATCCCCCCACATTTACTGATGTGGGCTCTGACCTACTTAAACGCATCAGTCACTCAAACAGAGCCTGAGACCACGTTTTGGGAAGTGCAGATGGAGAGCGGGAAGGGAACGAATCCAGGTGCTGCTCCTGGCTGGGTTAAAGGGGCACGTGAAACCATTCCAGCACGGAGCCACACAGCTGTTCTCCTCTGCCTCTGCCTCCCCAGCTGTTTCAACCGTAACATAACGTAATGCTAAGAAACTTCAGTTCTATCAAGCTCCGTGCTCATCACCTCCGTGATGTGACCACGCTTCCCAGCTGGAGGATGACGGAGCAGCGCTCCAGCAGCGTGCCCGCCGCACTGACAGCCAGGCTCTGTCTCGACAGGGGAGCTCCAGCAAGGGCAGGGCAGCGGGTGGGAGCTGGCCACATCAGTACCAAGCCAGAGCTTTGAGCAGGGCACAAGCCCCTGTAGATGCACTTCCTACACTCACAAGTGCACGTATTTGCAGAAGACTGCAGTAATCGGGAGGAAGAGAAGACAACTGAGTGATAGGTATGGAATTACACTGGAGTTAACCTACCTCTAGAGTGACCACTCCTGAATACAGCAGAAAAATCACACATGCATTTTCATGAAAAAAAATTAAAAAGCAAGTGAAGCAATCCCTAAGGCGAGGTGCCACTCAAACAGAAGTGGGATGACCAAGCAGCAAGTTAAAACTGAAGTCCATCCTTCATGCTTTGTGGAAATGACACCAACAAGCTCCTAAATAGCTGAGACAGATTTACCCCCCCTTATGAAAGTTCTGCCTCCTTTTAAGAAAAAAAGTACCGTTTTCCTCCAGAGTCACTTAGGAGAGGTCCTTACGCACCGGCTCTAGCCCCATCTCACTACTCTTGTCATCCTTCTTCACCTCCCTCTCGCTGATGGCAAAACCTTCTTCCTTGCCAACCTGTTAATTAATGGATAAACGGGCTCCTTCCCTCTCTGAATAACCTGTATCAGCTCCAGCATCCTGCTCAGGATAATGATACCAGTAACAATTACTCCTATACTCTTAGTTTTATTCCCTTCTGAGTTACCATTTTGGTTGCCCAGCTTGACATCCATCAGGAGACTGAAAGCTTGTATATGCAGCATTTTTTGGAAACCATGCTCCTACTCACAAAGCAAACATCTTAAAACCCGCAGAATTTAAAATCACCCGTCACTTCTGGTGGAGACTCCTTCCAAATGCGAATACAAACTGTTGTATGGGCAAGACCATGGAAATCGTTAGTCTTCCCCCTTCACCTGCCTCACATCTCTCAAGTTCTTAGTTCTTGCTTCCAGTCTTGATAGCCTCATTGAAATGTGCATAATGCAAAGCTAATTAACTCTCCGGTATTCCAGACTTGCAAGCAGCTCCCGTTTTTTCTTCCCCTTAAAAAGAGATAAAGTTCTCACATTTTTTTATGCCTTGGAAAAGTATCAAACCAGGAGGGGAAGGATGCAAAGTAGAAGAGCTGGGAGATGTCTGGGACTCAAACAAGACCGGCAAGTAACAAGGCAGGCTACGGAAAGGACTTTGTTTTTCATATTTGCCTTGAGTTGCCGGAGGGTTCTGCCTGGTGGCCTCCCCTCCGAAACGCCTCCCTTGGCTGAACGGGCAGCACGTGCAGAATGCAGCTGGCCCCAACGCCGCCTGGCCACCAGCGGCTGTTTGTCACCATCTTCACATGATCACCAGATGAGTCCCTCTCTCATGGAATTTGTGTCCCATCTTCAAAAACAAATACAACTGAACGAAGTCTCGCCTATCGTCACAACCCTGACCCGCACGCAGGGGTGACTGCGCCCGAGCCAACAGCTGCAAGGCCGGCAGGGAGCCGGTTCCAAGAGGCCCCAGACACCCAGGCTACTCAGAGGAGGAGAACACAGGCAGGAATGGTAGGAAGGTGCTGAGGAATGGCTAAAGCAATGAAATGATCTACAAGACAGCCTGCAGGAAGACCAGCTCATGAGGGAGACCGCACAATGTCCCCAAGTGGCTCGCCATGAGTGCAGGCTCTAGCTCCAACCTGTGCCAACGCAGCACGGCGTGCCGGGGGGTACCTCCGCGCCGGACACTGGGTGGCACAGCACCAGACAAGCCCCATGCACTTGGCTTAAGACTCCTCCGAGACAGCTGCAAGCAGCCTTCTGACAGCCTGGGAGCCCACAGCTCCCGCTGCTAGCCATCACCAGCAGCAAAGGAGCCAGGTATGGGGCAAAACAAGAGGCACAGGAGGGCAGCACGTCCCAGCAGTACAGCCTGTCCTGCTGGACGGCTGGTGGGAGCCGCACAGAGCCCACAGCATGGCACAGCCTGCGTGCCCCCCTGCCCTGGCAATGCGGGATGGGGCTGGGGGTGAGGGCAGAAGGGATGCTTTTGTTGGTGTCCGGCAAAATTCATTTTTTCCCCACATGCTTTCATTTTGCCCTCCAGCCTTCTGCCTCTGAAGGTGTCTCCCTGGCTGAGCAGAACACATGTGGCCCTGCAGCTTCAGACCTTGCTGCTCCGTGCCCCCAGGCAGCCCCCTCTGGGGCACACAGTGCTTTAAGAAACCTTTCCCGGCTCTTCAGCAGCGAGCTCCATCACTCGCTGAACTCCATCACTCACTGTGCTGGTGCCTCGGAACTGGCAGGGTGAGTTACTGGGGCATCAAGAAGAAAGACGCTTGTGCTGCCGAGCAGCAGACGGGTGACTCAGGCTGCCCTGCGTTACACTGAGCTATAACCTCCTCCCGCCTCACCTGCCACCTCTGGGTAATTGCTTTTGGACAGAGAGTAACCCACCTGCGTGGTTACGCGACTAGCTGCTTGGCTTTCCTCCCGCTGCCCCCTAAAAGAAATCTGCCTCGGGTTACAGCCAGGAGCTGGTTTTTCCGCCCTGCCTCCCCTCCAGCACCACAACCCAGCTCGTGCAGAAGCCAACAGCTTCAACGGCTGCAGCGCTGCAGCTGGGGGCTCCTCGCACCCGCGCCCCGGCGCTGGGCACAGCGGGGATGAACATGGGACACCCTGGTACGGTTCTGCTCTCGGGGTGAGCTGACCACAGGGAACCGTGCAGGGATTGCGCTCCACCCGCAGCATCCCAGGATCCGATGGAGCTACGGGCAGAGCCCAAACTGGCCAGGGAAAGATCTCTCCCAGTGCGAGCAGGGACTGGCCAGGCAGCAGAGCCAGGCAGCAGCCCACGACCTCCGGCTCCGACATCGCTGCTTTCAGGCTTGTGCTCCTGAGGTGGCTCTCACAGACACGGCTTCCTCAGCAGTTCCAGGCATTCCAGTGTGGGTTGTCTTACAAGGATTATTTTCTGAAAATGTTATTGAACTTCTTTTTTATTTATTTATTTTTAAAATAAGATTGCCCTGTGTGTGTGTTTGTTTTGGGGGTTTTATTTTTGCTCAGAAGTCTGCACAAGTTAAGGGCATCACAAACCTAAGTTACCATGAGCTGACTCTCCTTATTTCTAAGCTCATACAATATGCGTAACCTTAAACCACTTCGAGATACTGATTTCTTAGATTTTGGCATCCTTCACTATACCATCCAATCCCTAAGGATCACACAGTTGCCCTCATATGCTCCTTTCAGCTCTCACCCCTCCACCTATTCTAGCACCAAGAACCATGTAAAAGGACCTACCAGAATTACAACCAGCCACACACAGGCAGGAAGGTAACACACAGGCCTCCAGCTAGAATATTTTTAAAATGCAGATCATTATTTTTTTTAATAACTTGAAATATTTTACTGTTTTCTCACATGAAGAAGTTTATGCCAAAGATTGAAAGGCATCTGTAAGCAAGGGTACCACCACCACACCCACAAGGCAAAAGCCTCAAAGCCATTAAATCTTGTTTCCCTTTAGATCCTTCCTAGAATTTGATAGAATTGTACATGTCTGTGGGGGTTTTCCTCTTTTTTTTTCTTTTTTTTTATTTCCCTTTTTTAAACACAGATTGCCTACAATTGCTTTAGTTGCATTTGAATGGGGATAAATACGTACCAGAGCAGGTCTGTGTCATCTACCTTGCTCATGACACTCAGATGGAAAAATTACCTCCTACAGCTGTGATAAACTCTGCTCGGCTGGGATCAAGATAAGAACAGACTTAGGGTTACTGGGCTGCCACGGCAGGGCCAGCAGGCTCCTAAAGGAGGGGGGGAACTCCAGGAACCAGCAGCTGTGGGGGACGCACATACGTAGCTGTGCTCCTGCAGATGGATTCGGAATCCCACGGCAAGAGAAGGCAGCGACTGCACACAGGGGAGACAACAGCTCCTCTTCCTGCACTGAACACATACAGGACAGAGGTCTTCCCCAAGGGAGTGTCTGGACTGAGAATTCCCAGATCTCTCCTTCAAATAGGCCATAGATGATTGCAATAAATACAAAACCCATGTACATGCACATACCCCTTACAGGTCTGCTCGCGCATTAGCACCCCCCAGCCTTCCAGCCCAAATAGCCAGGAATTAACTTTCAACAGACTTTTGAAGTAGTTATCTATAATTTGCTTCCACACAACGTGTGTTTACTTCACAAAATCAAATTCATGCTTAGAACTCAGAGCAAAACACAGACAACCCATGGAAAAAAGTAGATGTATACATTATAGAGAAACAACGGAAAGCAGTTCTACACGTAAGAATTACAAAGGTCTATTTTGTGTCCTGCTTACTTAAAAGCTACACAAATGTTATAACCAAAGTTTTTTTTATTTTACTATTTTTGTCAAGAGAAGAGGAAGTAAACATAGTTTACTGCTAGAAGAATAAAGGCAGGGCCATAAATACTTATCGTGAACCCTAGTTATAGAAAAAAATAAATCTCCTCTTCTTGGAGCAGATGATATCTTTCTTACAGCCCAGTAACGGGAAAAGGCCAGGTATTCCTCAAACCCACTTTTTTTCTGAGCAGTTTAGAGGTTTACTGCTGCCGATGAGGATCTCAAGTGGAAAGCATGGTGGAGGACAGGAGGAGACTACAATAAAGAGAAATCTCGTCCGCGGTTTTGCCAAAACCCGGCCAGGAATGGGAGAATAAAGGAGGATTTGCCAACCCTGCGGCAGGGCGTGCTCTCACTGTCCTGTTCAGGGCAGCCGGTTTGCACTGCCTCTGCCGTCAAACATTCTGATCAAACTACGTTTTTGGTTGATGAAGTAGGGAATAGGCCCTTCAGTGCAATTCCCCATTTGAAAGGATTTTGTTTGCAATCGGCTGAGCAAATTCCCACTCAGAGGAACAGCTGTCAGCCCCGCTGAGGGCATCTGGTGGGTGGTTAATACTTGTTGGGAAGTACCTCGCTTTAAGTGTGTTTTGTTTACAAAAGGAGCTCCTACGCTTTTTAACACAGTGTTAAAAGATATTGCGCCTCCTGTTTGTTTACATATAATGTTTGATCGGTGTTGTCTTTGTTCACTCGCACTGATTTTCCTCTCTACAGGGGGCTAACATATTGAAGGGCTTTTTTGATTGCCTTCAGTTTCAATTGAGTTATAATAATAACAGCCTAGATACAGAGAGGTTATTAAATTAAGTGTTATAAGAGACATTCTTTCTCTGGCTCAATTCTTTCCTTTCTACCCAGCACAAATAAGGAGAAACTCCACAGAAGCTAAAATTCAAATGGAGGCAAGAAGCAGGACCTACATAAACGGCTTCTGTGGCAGCAGCCGCCTCTCCCGTGGCTCCTCCTTTCCAAGGGGAACTGTCTGTCCAGGCTCCACAGCCTCGCCAATAAATCCTGCCCTGCAAAGGGGCTGTCAGAGCCATGTCAGTACCTGCGGACACGCAGAGGGAGGTGTGTGGAACAGATGCAAGCCTCTTCCACGTTATCTTGCCTGTATAAAACCCAGGAATACAGAGCTCTGCAAAAGTGGGAAATGAGGTCACGTCGGAGCATGTTTGTTAACAGCGCATCTCCAAAGCCTCTCAGGCAGGCTCTGCTGTCATTTATACCGTGAGCCCATTTGTGCAGCACACCCCAGGCCTGACTCACCATCATTCCCCTGGTAAATACGCGAAGGTGGATGGGGCACAAACATCCCCAAGCTGTGGTGCTGTGCCGCCCAGCTGAGCAGGGCAGCGGTGTAACCCAAACGCCCTGAGACAGCAGTAAGGTTGCAAAGCAGCATGGGGACCGTTCCACTTAGATCTGCTCTCTAGCATGCACAAATGGGCACAGGTAGGTACAGTACGTAGGGAATCATCTTTCCATCTACAGAAGTTAACCCCCATGACTAACAGCTGTTTAACTACAGACATGAATATTAACATTTTTGCTTAAATACCTGCAGAACTGGTGTCCAGTCCGAAAAGGCTCCCCATTGCTGAGTTCCCTTGCAGACATGCTTTGCAAGGAGACTAAAAACTGTTTAGGCTTGCCCTCTCTTGTGGACGCAGGGTAGGAGGACGTTTATAATACAGATTGGCTCAAGTGAGTGCTGCTCGTCAAGGTCATACATTTCCCACGTACATACAAAAGCAATGGCATGTTTTTGGACAACGACTCAGAAATTTCAGGAAGAAAACAGGAGATACCTCACAGCTGAATTCTGATGGTATGTGCCAGCAAGCTAAGTCTGAACATAAAAACACTGTTGTAAACACTCACATTCGTGGAAGAGTGCTACAGATTTAATGTTAAATATGCAAGGATTTAATTTTGGCTTCCATTTGCGAACTAATACCCCATGTAGTAAAATGTTTTCCAGCAGTTACATGAACACATAAGTTTATAACAGCATCAGATGAAATCGATATAATAATTACCAGTGCTCCTTTTTTTTGCAGGATCCCTCCTTTTCCCTGTGTTCTTCCACCAAACTAATCAGGAAATGTAGCAGACATTTAGCTGATACACTTAAGCACGGCCCCAACAGGACGGTGACGTTACGTGTGTTACTCTGATGAAGACTTATTTCCTGCCCCCACACCGTGCTCCTCCATCCTACCCCAATTCTGGAAACATATTTGGGAAACAATTTCGAAGAGGCACGATCACCATTTCAGAAATATGTATCTGACACAGCAGCTCCCAAACCCACGCACCTATTTAATGCCAAACAGAACTAACGTCCTTCTGGGTACAAGTGGCAGACCCAAAGCCTAAATCTGCATTTGCCTAAGCTGATGTGGTGGTCCAGACTTACTCCTGACATACACTGATGTGAAACGACACTAGAATGAGATTCTAACCCAATAATTTATTCACCTGCACATCAGACACGTCACCACTCTGATCCGTTTAAGAGCCAGGGATCGCAATGGTACTTCACTTATTTTGTACCGAAATCCACCATAGTCAAAGCCTTGTGCCGAGCGATGCTGCATTACAGCACTCGGATGCTGCAGGGCGGCCGTCAGCTGTAAGGCAGCGCGGAGCAGTCACGCTCCCCCCCCAGGGCTGTGCAGGATGGGCACGCAGGCTGTGCTGGGACCCCCCCACAGCTACCCCCCCACCCCCGTCGTCCCCACAGCCACCCCCTGGCCCTCGCCGCCCCCAGTGCAACCCCCTGGCCCCCCCAGCCTGACGTAAAGGGCGAGCTGGAGCAGACCCCCCTGCTGCGATACCCCGCGCACTCCAGAGACCTGGCTGCACCTCCGAGGGGCCTCTGCCTGCGTGGGGCATCGACACGCCTGCGACCGCGTTAACCCCCCAGGTGTAATGCTGAGGGTTAACAGACGTACACTAAAGATTCCGTACACTGGGCTGCGACTGCATCTCATACAGCTGGACGACAAGAACATCATCACTTTCATACTGCTAGTTTGTTTGGGGTTCTTTTCCTCATTTTCTGCCTGATGTCAAAGATGTGACGTCTAGATGAAGGATGAGCAACTCTATGCTTTTGTGTATCTGCCGAACCTTATGCGTACAGCTGCAAGCTCGCAACATTTAAGGCAAAAAAAAAAGTCTGAAGAAAAACCATCATCAACATTTCAGAACAACTGCACGCTGGAGAGTTTTCTCAATTGATTCAGAGTAATTACTGCTTATTGGGGAAAAAATGGAAAATTAAAGCAAATCGGCAACCAGCATCCCGCAGGGCTGAACTAAACCCCCAGGCGCGCGGTGCCGAACGGCGGCCCGGCCCAGGTGGCTGCGGCTGGGATGTGCGGGAACAGCGCCATCCTGCGGGGCTGCGCAGAAGTGACTTTACAGAGGGACAGAGCTAATTAAGTCTGCAATATCGTGTAATTAAAAGAAACGCTACTTCAGTAGTTTATTTAATACATATACCATTAATAATATTTGGTAGAAATTAGGCTTTATTGCTTTTATAATGAGGAATGAAAATAATATTTTAAAAAAAGCAGATAAATAGCTAGGTAAGAAAAACTTTCAAAACACAAATTAATGGGAGTGGGGTGGAGTCCCAACAGCCCTGCAGCAGTTCCCTCTGCTCTCCCAGGAAGTAGCTGGATTTATCACTTTAATATTACTCATCCAATATAATGGCATAAGGGCAATGTTGTGAGAGACTAAACAAGGAATTATGCTGTAAAGGCATTCAGTCAAACATAAAAATGATGTCCATATTAAGTGTTCTTTAAAAACACGCACATAAATATTTAATAAATAAAGCATGGATAATTACGCTGTTCCTTTCCACTGATTAGCAGACTATGCCAAATTTGTTATACGTACTTCTTGAGAAAGCAAAGTTATACCACAATGGGAATCTAAAATAATATATCCTACTTCCCAGTACTTCCAGTATGCAAGATTTGGACCCTTCAGATTGCATCAGTCTACGAGCTTCTGGAACAAACGTTCAGCCGCCGTAAAGTGTCGTAACTCAGCCGAGCTACTCAACCCTGACAGTTTACAGCAAGCAAAAATGTTTTGATTTTTTTTTTTTTTTTAAAGAAGTTTATACCCAAACTAAATTCTAAAAACATAACATTTACAACTTGGAAGATGATAGATTTTCCTACCATAATGTTCATGTGTTCATCTTATTTTCTTTTACCTGAGTAACCTAAGTAAACAGATTACAAGGCAATTTAAACATATTAGCTAATACAAGGTTTACTGGACTTCTCATATATAGAAATGTACTTTGACACTATTTGCAGTTTTACAAATACAAAATGAGTAAGAATTTTAAAACATATTTACTGAGCAGCCATGTCTTTGATACCTGTACAGATCAACAGGTGCAGTGGAATTATGTACAGAATTTATCATTTCATTTTTAAACAGCTTTTGTGCAACCTGGCTGTAATGTGCATTTAAAAGAACTGCTGTCAGCGTCACAGATCTGTAATTTACCGGTGCCAGAAATGGAGAGTACAGAACAGGACAACAGCTCCTAAAATAATACTGTGCTATGCAGACATCTGTACATAATTCAAATAGTGCATATTACTCAATGTCTGATGAGGAATAATAGTTAGCTGCTAATACAGACATGGGCATTTACAGGTATTAGGTGTGTTATGCTAAGTCTGGACGAATGAAATTTTCCGTATATAAACATTAAAGGAAAGGACTTGAATTAGGAAGTTATGCAATAATTAAAGAAGGGAAGTTATGTAATAAATAACAAAACTTTCAATTCAACTTGCAGAAGATTAGTACAGTAGGAAAAAATCCTTTACAGTAGCAATGAAACCATTCAGAAGCATGGTCAAATCAAAGGTAATTCAGTTTTATTTTATAATCATAGCAACTGAAAGTAAAAAAAAAAAAATCAACATGAAGAAAATCTAGTTTATCTCTGATAGTCTTGTTAATGTACTTCTGGTGTTACGGTGCCTGTCAGATGTTTCCTCCTCTTTTTGTGCTCTATTCACTCTATCACTTTTGATTTTTAATTTTAAAAAAATTTCTTTAGTCCACATAAAACCATAGACACTACAGCACAGTGAATGTGCAGTTTGCAGACTGGTGTGAGTGAAAAACCATAGGAACAGAATTACTTTTACGAGGTAAGCTTGGAGTAACTTGGAGGAGAAAATTTGCGCTTCAAGTACTTGAGAATGTAAAGTGGAAGACAGCTTACAACAGTGATTGCTGACACTTTCCACAGGAAGGTCACAGTTGTGATAAAGGCAACATCTGCAGAAAGAAAAAGGGAAAATAAGTAACGGGAGCTGGTAATATGGAAACTGCACGTTACACTGACTGCAAAGTCAATGAAACTCTCCTATTTGTTTATGCTATTGTTCAAGACCATGCAAAATAAACAAAACAAAACAAAAAGGCAGGCAACAAAACAACAGAAAAAGAAAGTTAACCTCAACATTTTGTTTTTGCCAACTATTTTTTCTTTAGAGAGAACTTCAGAGTTCCTTTAGGGTCCTTACACTGTTTTGCAGCACAAAATAATTTTAGGGGAAACAGAGTATCAGTTTAAAAGCAAGACCTTCTCATAATAAGAAGTTAAGGCAGCTTTTTCTTCTAGTAGTAAGAAAGATTTTTACCCACTATAATACAAATCCCCAATCAGAAATTCTGCTACCATTTAAGATCCTTTACTCCATATTCAGATTATTTTTCTCTGAAACGGTCACAACCACTAGACTGAATGATTCTTAAAACCTCAGAGCTTAAATCAGAGCCCCAAAGCTGAAAGGGAAGACAATGCAGTGATACTGCCACAAGCCACACTGAAAAGTGACAAACATTAACAAGTACGGTGACGCTCCACACCGGCTACTAGAATCTTTTGACTGTATTTGTGATGGTCAAGTCATACTTAATTATAGTGGAAAAATCCCAGAACCCAGGTAACTTGAAGAATTAGGTTTTTTAACTTTTTTTCCATTCTTTACAAATGTGTATATTAAATAATTTACTACCCTTTAATGAATTTTTAAAGACTTAAAAAAACACTTCCAAGAAAAGTTAAACTTCACCTACCTAAGAAAGCTCCAAAAGACACTCTGCCTATACCTGTTTCAGAGAGGGAGAATGGAAATGAAAGGATAGATTTACAGAAAATATGAAAGTTATGCAGGAAAAAAACCAACCCGAACAGGTTAGCTACACAAAAAGGAAATGAAAAAGATGTTAGTAGCATTAACTGGAGTATTATCGCCTTTCCCATGAAAATCAGAATAGTTTAAAAAGCAGTTAAACCCCAACACTTGGAAAATATAGAGATTTCATATTTGGTTGTGTTTTAAGATTGTAAATAGTTTTCTTACATTTTACTTCAAGGTGTAATTTACTGTATAAACAACTTGATCAGCACTGTTTGGATGTGAATGAAAATTCACTTCAGAAAATGCAGTAAAGAAATGCTTTACCGCTCCAACTTCACTCATTAAAAAGACTTTGTATATTAGATTTCAACGTATAAACTTGTTACACATTTTAGCCTCAGTCTGCTTAGACATACGAGAAGCCCCTGCGATATATCACCAGGACATGCCCAATAAGGCTGCTATGTGCAATTAACTCAGAAACCTCAAATTGATTTCCTTATGTGAGTCGGAGCTGTGGGGCAGTATCAAATAGTTTGTCTTTTTGAGTGCCCGCTCATACTTGCGATATCATTTCTGTGGTTGGAGATGATGCTTATAAGCAACATCATCAAACGAAACCACTTACTTGCCAACGCAGTCACGCGGTGCTGGGCCGGGTCGTTTCCCCTGGTACATGGAAGTTGTTCCACACCTTGAACCACAAGCCGTCACCCAGGTTTATACCACATGACGTGCCCAAAAAGGGGCTCCCCCCATTATAATGTGACAGATTAAATAAAGGTAGAGCATCAAGCAGAAGCGAGACTAACTGCAATGCATTGTTCCAGATTAACCGATGACTAACACGAGTAAAACATCTTTACGAAGCCCATGGAACTGCAGCCATCCCAGTACCCTGACGATGACAGAGTGGAGCCAAGCCCCAGGCTGCAGGAGCTTGCAGCTGCCGATGGACTCGGCTCCTGGGACTAGTCCAGCAGATACAGGAGGACATTACAGTGCTGCCCTTCATGGGAGCAAGGCACCTGCAGCTTCCCCGCCGCTGGGACCGCCACCCAAAGGTGCCCTCACCGCACAGCTCCTGCGAGGGACGGAAGGACCGGCTGGCAGCACCACGAGGACTTAAAAAGGTGAAGCAGCAAGTTCTGAAGTCTGGACTAGCCAGCCAGTACCTGCATCTGCTCCCGCTTGTCCCCTCCACCTGCAATCTGGCTGTGGAGGTTCAGGAGTCAACCCGGTAACTATTAAAGAGTCTGTGTGTCAGCGTTAGGAAAAGGTGCCCCAGCAAACCCGCAAGTACTGAGACCCAGCAGGGTTGTGTCTTCACTAAAATGTGACTCCTGAGAAATCTGGGAAGTAACAGAACACCTGACACAGGCAGCGAAGCACTTGCTGATTAAAACAATAACTGTATAATGCAAATACACTACCCTGGTGTCAAACACCTGGGACGTGAGAGAGTGAAAGCAGAACTACGGGACTCCTAGGAACTGCCATATAACGTTTAATTCTGCAGTGAGAAGTGACAACTGAAGAAAGGCAACTCCTTACTCATCAGGTCCTGGCAAACGGAGAAAAACAGAGCTGGATTCTGCTCCTTGTGATATAATCAAAGTTGTTATATGTGTTTCTATAAGTTACATTTGTAAAACCACACCAAGACGTAGACACTTGCTTTTACTGAAGGATAATTTGATATGAAAAGAAGTATTATCTTGATGCTCTGATCTGGACCATTAAGATTTGCAGGTAAAATGTGTTCGTTCAGCTTGTGAGCTGTGAGCAATGAAAACCTCCAGACACAGTATGGCACACTACAATTTAAAGCAAGCTTAACATAAGCTTAATATAATTATGAAACAATTCTTTTTATATAAAGTACCTATGCTAACAGCCTTCTGCCTCACTCTGTAGCAAGACTTCAGCTCTTTTAAGCTTGTGCGTTAGATCTAATGAGGGACACTTGGTCTGGCATACAAAATAATTCACCAACTCGGTGACTAAGATCCTGATTTTTAAAAAATTGTATCTATTTCAATAGGGCAAATCTCAAAGCCAATTTAAGGTACACAATGTCAAGGTCTGATCAAGGACGGAAAAAGCATGCGTGGTTTGAGTAAAGTTAATCATCTAGATAAACCACACCAAGAGGCATAAAGATTTCAAACTCTAGGAGAACACGGTGAGAGAATATTTAAATCTACATTAATTAAGCCTAGTTTCAACTCAGTCGAGAAAGCTGTATTTCACAAAGCACAGCATCACCTATTCTTAATTAAGAAAAAGAAAAGAGGAAAACATTAAAAATATAAAGCACAGTTTTTTGCTAAAATACTTTTACTATTACTCACCAAAGTATTCATTTAGAAATGCAAGAGAGGCCACATAGCAGCCAAGACTGAGGAATTCAGCCACCACCATTAACCAGTGCCATGTTCGTATGGTCAGTGCAACCATCAAGAGCTCAGTCAAGATCAGGGCAGTGAAGGAAATGGCAACAACATGTACAAACTCAGATTCAAAAAGCAGTAGGGCTCCATACATCAGGATACCACCTGGGAAGGGCACACAACGTTAACAGTCACTGAAATTTCATTGCACAGTGTTTCACAACTGCTCACTGAATGTCTGGTTGCTTATTATGAAAACTTGCCCAGTAATTTTTTTTATAAGGTAACAATATTGACCTTCCTAAAAGAAGTGATAGTTACTATACTTTGTACTATGCAATAAAACAACCGAAGTAGAGCAGTAAAGAAACAATACTATTAGAAAATTAAACACCTTTTAGTGCAATATATCTGATGAACTGTTAATTAACCTCATTTTGTCAAGTGCTACAAATAAATGAGATATTGTTGAAAATGTAATTACTTTTAACTGATTACATAATTCAGATTTCTTCAACAGTACTTCTGTCATTCCATGAAAGAAAACTACTGTGTAAATATATGCAATGTGATAAGCACTCATTAAAATTTTTCTGGATTAGCATTTAATTAAAAAGATGTCCTTTTTTCAGGCGACATGCACCAATAAAAACACCAATCTACGCCATGTTGTGAATGGGCCTGGCACACTACAGGAATATCGATTTACGAGATAAACAGAAAGCAATATACATAACTGCTGATGAAATGTTAAGCTTTGGGAATTCAACCTGCAGCTGAAAAACAATATTGCTAATAGCAGACAAAAAATTCTCAGTTCAGTAAAAGCAGGACTCTCTCCTACCTTGGTAAATACTGATTAAAACCCAGATGAGGAAGGTCTTAAATGACAAAGATCTTCCCTAAGGGGAACAAGGGAGAGGACAGTTAAACACAACTTCAAAAAAAAAGAAAAACTACTCAGTTTATATTTTTTTAATAGTTAATTACTAGGGAGACATTTTACAAGTAAAATAAGCAGTCTTTCAAGTGATATAGGCTAAAAGGCTTCTACCCATCTTGATGATTCTTCACTACAAACTTGTATAGAAAGCGCACAAAGGTCCAGATTTGGGGGTAGGACAGTTACAGTCTTTAACAGCAAAGGTACTTTAGCCTGCAGTGCCCTGGGTCGTTTTCAGAGGCATAATTACAGTAAAATTAGGTTTTTTTTGATTTAAAGTGTTTTTACATCTGTTTTGTAAAATGCAGTCTTCAAGGAAAATAGCATTGTCAGTGTACCCATGGACCTGAACTTCAAGCAAAACTGCAGTTACTACGCACTTCTAAAAGCTGGGTAAACTATCTGTATTCACAGAATAAAAGTACGACTACTGTAAGCTTTCAAGTAACTATTACCAAACAGATTTTAAATCTTCTTGTGATTGTGAGTGTTATAGATCAAAACATATCCATAGAGCAGGGAATAAATGCTGTACACGTGCATACGACACTCACATCCTGTGAGGACACTGAGGAGATACATAGCGCTGCAGAGCTGAACGGATACACATTTAAAGGAATAAAACGACAAACAAAGCATTTTGCCACAAAAGAAGTGATCAATCTAGAACAGGCAAGGATCAGCACTTCAGAAAGAAATCTGCTTCCTTGCTGTTGAAAGTGATGAGTTAACTCTTTCTATTATTTCAGTAGAGGATAAAACATATTCTTGAATAGACAGAACTCACAGCAAGGTGCTAAGGACATTTCATAATTCTGTGCATAGTCTAGAACGTTGGTAGCAAACTGAACATATGGGAAAAAAATTCTTGTACAAGTACAAAGAAACCAGTTTTTTTTCCTCCTGTGACTGCCTACTCATTTTTCTTTGAGTACTGGACACTGCTTTCACCTTTGAGCACAGCTCCCAATTAGTGAGATTTATGAAATAAGAATGAGCTTGAGTTTTGGTCCACCTTTGTGGAACTAGAAGGGTTAAATCACTCCTCAGCCTCTACAGAACGAATCACTTTCAGCTGAAAGCAGGGAGCCCTCCTGCACTTCCTTGCAAATTGTCACCAGCTTCACAGCGTGTCCTCCAGGGTGTGTGCCTGCACTCCTCTCTCAGCCTTGCCCATTTTCTCCTCTTCTGGCACCGGAACAAGAGTCTGTCGATGACTTGTGCCAATGTATCTTATTCTTTTAAAAAATCTAAAAACCATTTTCAACACTAGCATATCCCAGAAAAGAAATTAATTCTTCGGGATATAATCACAGTCCTTGTCACCACACATCTGAGTAGCACTAGCTGAACAGCACTGGCAGAGATTTGCATTTAGAGTCCATAATTTGAAAAGTGATGTGCAGAAATACGTAGGCTTCATATTTTAATGACTAAGGCAGTATGATCATAAATTGTTGTAATAAACACTCACAGTAAGATTACCTTGTAATAGGGAAGTCAAGTAACTTTTTGTACTACTCATCCATCATCACCTGCCCCACAGGATGCACTGAACTGTACTCTCCAGTTTCTCCACATTCTCTTTTTTTTTTTTTTTTCTCCTGAAGAGAATTGTTGGGGTTCTACTTACTTAGTATTCACAGAGGTGCAACATGAGCTAGGAAAGCCAGTGATTCAGCATTTCCAAGAACTGTCATTTAAGCCTAAACAAAAAACCTTATCCTGTATTCATCTGCTCATCCCGGGCAGTTTCCGCGCACAGGTTAACTTCGCTCTTTGGAAGTAAGATGCTTCCAAGTTCCATCAACAGATGTCCAGAGGCCAGCTCACAACCGCCTTTGGCAGCTGCACGGCCATGCTTTACTGAGATTAGTCATAGGCTGAAACCTCAACAAAGAAACTTTAAAGATTCTGAAGAGAAGAAAGAGATGAAATCAAGATCTCCAAGAGAAGAGAAACAAAATCTCCCAGATGAACCCAGCTAAAAGCTAGTTTAGTACAACCAAAAAGACAGAGGCTCCAAAAAGTTTGCACCCTCTTCAACTAGAGCCTGCTTTTGGACTTCTAGACACCTCTACAAAGAATCTACTGTCCCTAAAAGCACTGTCTGCTGCTGCTTTGGCACCCAACTTTTCCAGCTGACAGTTTAAGATAAGAGCAGAAGCATATGTCAAAAAACTTACGAAAACAGAATCTTGAGATTTGTTTCACTTTTACAGGTAAAGAAATTGTACACTTTTCCCTGTCTGCAAGTGTCTGCAAACACACAGAAAGCAGCATCTACAGATGATTCAGTTAAGATATATCAGCTTCAATATCTGTTATTTAAAGAAAGCCAGCTTTTGGACAGCTCAGTAATTTCTGGGAGTTAGAGAACAAAAATAAAAATCTATAAAATAATCTACCAGTTAAAAAGGAAAAAGGAGCTGTGAAAAAGTGAGTGTAAATAACTGCAGATCAGAGATCCCTGGGCCAGACTGAAAGCAACTTCTACCACCAACATACCTTCAGGTATGAATTATGTCAGTCCAACCACTGGTGACTTAACACATGCAAATAAAACTGAGCAGACTGTTTGGTACCATGGATTATTTTCATAGTACAAAAGTCTGTATTACATTATTTGCGCATCTGCCTTGCACGGAATACCTTAAGAAACTGACAGTAAGGATTCCCAGTTTTGCACACCAGGGATTTCAGCGTTTGTTCACATCCGAGCACTGAGGCCATTCATACCTTTGTGAGATCTTTATAAAGTTCTGGATACAGCAATGCCATTTCTGGCTTCACATCCTGATCCAATACCAGAGAGAAGACTGGAAACATAGTATATATGGTTGCATACCTAGGTGAAAGGAAAGCACAAAGACCGACACTTTTGTATGACAGGATTTTAAACTGATTTAGCGAGTTAAATTATTATTTTTATGCATACAGAATTAAACTGGTTCTTCTACCCAGTACTGAGGCAGCTTACCAATACAGCTTTACCCACGCAACCTGCTCTTGTGCATCTGAGAGCTACACGTTGTGAGAAGTTACAGAGCTTTTATACATTCAAAAACAGTAAATGCATTTTTCTTCTATATATATCACTCAAGCTTATTCCTGTTACAACCCTCTCCATGCACCTGCACTCTGGACAACCAGTTCAAAGGCCTGCCCTTTAAATTCATCCACAGACGATGGAATGAGAACCGAAGAAAAGCCACACGCTATATTCCAGCTATCACGGTGTAGGGAGGTGGATCCACAGAAGTCTTAGTGGCTCTGTACATGAGTTTGGACTCCAGCATGCACACGCCAGATGCACACTTTAATACACACTTTCCTAGAACTCAGCACAACTATTTACAAACCTTTTTGAGAGGTCCACTGCCTGCCTCTGCAGCATATGGGGCAACCAGACCTTCATCTGACCAGGACTGAAGTTGCTATGGATGTAAGTTGTTATTGTTTACAAGGAGTATAAAAAAGAAGCTCTTGGGACAGAAGGGCAGGGACAGACACGATGTATGCGTATATCCCTCAGCTGTATGACTTGGGGAACCGTATCATTAAAGCAGCTTCTGCAACAAGACCAGGGTGCACCTACTCCTGCACACATTCACCTGAACACAAATCTATGTGGCAGACCTGGGGAGTGCCCTCGGCCGAAATTTCAGCCAGCAGCTTCAGCTCCATTTTTAAGAGAAAAATCTGTGATTCTCCCTGAAGCTTCTATGGCCGCGTGTGTACCAGCTGAACTGCGCTGGGAGATGTCCTCTGCTGCTTTCATCCCGTATGTGAAAAAGGTTACAGGGCATCTTCTTCTAAGGCTATGCAGACCCCTCGCCTTGGAGGGCTGATAATGAGGTTCAAATAGTGCATGTTCAACCTACTTTGACTTCTCTCTGTAGACTCATTCCAGACTCTGGTAGCGTACCAATGATAAATGTATGAAAAACGTGGCAGACACCAACTACATGATGTCATTTAACAGGTTAGTTTGCTATGTTTATTACCAGATACTGTAACTGTTCGTCTTGACTTACCCTACCATTAGGAATCCTTGGTACAAGGGAACAGATGCAAAATAGAAGACTGATGAAAATACAGCCTACAAAAAAAGCAGAGAAGTGCATGTATTTAATATATTTCTATATACAAGAAATTACAACAAAGAAAAAAATAACAATACTGGTTGATTCAGATTTTGTGACATTTCAAAGACAGACACAGTATTACTAACTATTCAGAGAAAGTTTCAGATACCTGCATAGTTGAAATAATAAGGCCTCGGTGCATGACAAATTGACCAAGTGCTGCTGATCTTTTGTAACTGTTTCGACCATGTACCATCAGCAGCCTGCCTATGTGTTTAAACTGTGTGATAGAAAAGTCAGCTGCTAGGGAAGCTTGTTTTCCCTCCTAGAACAAAACAAAAATATTTCAAATATGAGACCCAGTGTAAAAGATGTGCTTCAAATGCCGAAGTTCGAAGTGATAATGAATTTTAAAAGCCAAGTCTGCTCCTGCTTCAGAAATCAACCCTGTAACAAGGCAGAAAGAACAACTTTTTGTGCATATTCTAAGATGCTGTCACTGTTACAAATAAGCTTCATTGCCTATCCTGCTTGTTTCAGGTAAATGCTACACAGAAACAACGATGGTGTTTTCTGCTTTTCTTGGATTTTGTGCTTAAAAAGATAAAGCAGAGGTCATAGAAGCAAAGACAGTACTAGTTCAAAGACTAAGCATTTTTTTTCTAAAGCATATCTTAGAGATGATCAATTCACTACTGTTTAAGACTAGATTTTCTAATCCCATGTTACTATATACTACGTTGCGCACATTTGACAACAGAACTGTTAACATTACCTTGCCCTCAATTCCAATTCCACAGTCTGCTGCCTGGATCATGCTGACATCATTTCCTCCATCACCTGGAAAACGTCACAGCAATATTCAGCTCTTCAGAGGTTTTACTCTCCTGGCCTTACAATACTTTAGAAAGCTCTTATACACCTTTAAATTCTTAAAATTAATCTACGGATTATGATTAATTACTTCAGCAATCAAGACTTTTCCCTGTGGAATAAAGAAGATGACCACACCTCTCACAGAATGGCATTTTCTGCCACAGCTACAACCTGGCTGTTGATAACAATGCCTCTTTGGTTTTGTTTTCAATTATTTCGCAATGGTGCCATCTACTGCTGACGTGTATTACAGATTCCAGCTACTGCCAGTGAAGACCATGCCAGCGGTTACCTATTGCACACGTGCGCTTCCCCGTGTGGTGCTGTAAGAGTTTCACAATGTGAGCTTTCTGGGTGGGAGAACATCGGCAGCACACCACAGCAGGGCACTGACAAGCCAGCTCTACAAATTCGTGCTCGTAATACTTCAGACAAACCTAAGGAAATAAATACAGTTGCATTTACTTATGATTAAATACTGCTACATGTAGTCTAAGACAAAAACACAGTATAAAGAATTCTACCATGAAGTTTTGCTTGCACAACGTCCATCTGGGAGAAGAGAGCCCACATTCTCCTGACTGGGGCTTTTTTATTTTAAACTGAAATTCTCTTTCATTTAGAACACACCTTGGGGTTAAGAGAAAAGACAATACTAAAGCATGTTGCACGCAAACTCCATTCTGCTACCATACAGGAGACCAGAGAACCACTAATGTTTGCCCATCTAGAACATATATCCTCTAATTAGCACTCAGTGAAAAACAAGCATCTCCAAGGGCAACCTAAAGTGTGGGCAAATACTGGAAAGAACTTTAAGGGCATGAAGATACTGACACCACTGTTTGATCATAAGGGTAGAGGTAAATGTATTTTGACAGAAACTAAGCTCTTACCTCAAGCGAGTCCCCAGATATCACCAAGGCACAGTCGTGCTTCCTCCTGAAGGCATTTAGTTCTAAGTGAGCCTCTCCTCGAGTGGCAACCTTCAATAAAAAACACTCACTTAAAAGATTTTGTTATATTCTTAAAAAAAAACAAACCCTACCTGAACGGATGCTTTGAGAATCCATATGCAGCAGGTCTTCAGCAAGTGCTCTGCCCCAGTGCAAGCCCAATGCCCACGTATACAGCTACGAACCTTGATTCTTACGGAGTGAAAATGTAATCCTCAAACAAGGGAAATCTATGTAGTCAACTTAACTGGTTCCTTACCAAAGTAGACCAGGGCTAAAAAAATTAATGAATTAATTACAATCAAATACCTTAAGTTCAAGCTGACCTGAGTCTTTTCATCCCGGCATGGCCAGAGAAAAAACCCAGACAAAACCCGCAAGCAAACTCCAAAACTTTTATTAATTAACCTGTATGTTCTTAGAATAATGTAAAATTTTGATATTAATAGTTCCTTCAGTTTGGGTAAGTAGACACAGAATTAAAAAATGCTCACTAGTACTAATCCTTTTGGATGCTGCTGAGTACGCAAGCAGGATCAAGTGGCACAGTACAAAAGAACTACCTCTTAGATTTTTTTTTTATTTACATAATTATTGTTTCAGAAAAGCCCAGCCATGAAATGCAATAAATGGTCAAAGGTTAACAAATGGATTTTGGAAGGTTTTGACTAGAACATAGAGCATGAAAACTTTAAATTATAACCAGATTTTGAGCAGACTGGCAGGTTTGTTTGTGGTATGGGTTTTTTTACCCCCAATAAAAGATCAATGTCTTTCAGAGCTTTCACGCAAGATGAACTTCCAAGCACAGAATAAAACACAAACTCTGATTACACTTCTAGTTTTGGTTCTGCCAGTACTTCAGTTGAATACCTTTTAAAATATTATGAGTCTTGATTACAGTGAACATGAAGTTTTGTCTTTGCTCCACTACCACTCAGAATCAGATGCAGCCCAAAGACCTTTCTCCCCCTAGACGGGCTCCACTACACATAAAATATGAGTTACATAAAAAAACACCCGCCAACAGAAAAACCCAGGCACATGCCCCAGTTCAGAATTTTTTCCCTCCTTTCCCACAATTAAACGTGTAAAGAGAAAGCTCCCTGTCAGCCAACTGTTCGGAACCCCAGATGCATTGGCCCATTATAATCTTCCTGCATTACAGAGATTAAGAGACATCAGCCCATGGCGCATGCTGATGAGCAGTAATTGCCCTCTCTATCTTTCACCTAATTTGTAAACACCTCTAGAACAATATATCAATTTCATTACAAAATGAAGAAGCTGAGACTTCTAAGAATAAAAAGGAAGAGTATTAAAGCCAAAATACATCTTTTTGGGAAGCCAACGTAGTAAATAATTTGTTATTTATTAATTTATAACTAAAATAGAAGTGGTAAGTAAGAGTGCTTGTTATTTTCTTACCTTAATCCAGTAGTTATTTCTTTGTACCAAATATAGCCACACAAATAATTCTGTACAAATCCATTTTCTAACTAATTTTAAACTTTGCGCACTCTAAGTTAAAACAGTTTTATGCTGATCTCTTATTACCAGTTGAGGTAATGAAAATAAAAATCTCAGTCAACTAAACAGATTTTGTTCAGGAAGACTTAATTTGTGCTGTTACAACATGGAAAGGTCAACAAAAATTGATCTGAAGTTTTATCAGGAGCATTAATAATTTAATTGCAAATAGTAGTCTGCAGGGCCTAATTTGCCATTCTGATGCTTCAGAAGAAACTACATTTACATGTAAATTATATTCATATAATTATTTCTGTAGGTGCAAGTGGTTCATTTAGAACAAACACAGACATATTATGTCTGATCACACAGCATCAATCAGCCTCTGGAAAATCTATTTTTGTTTGGCTTCGGTAGAGTTGATGCTATGCAAATATAATCAAAATGTATACAAAAAGATACTCAGTTTACCTTTCTAACAATTATCTTAAACAGTTTGCTAATAAAATGCAAATATATATATAATGATATATAAAATAATTCAAATTTTATCACACAGATTTGCATTACAGCTATATAGAGGATGTTGGCATCACAGTTTAACTCAGGATTAATATTGCTTGAGTCTAAAAACTTCTATTAATGAAAGTGCTAGAAGCAGTAAGAGCCACATTCAGACAGCCTGCATTCCTCGATGCTCTTTCCCACGTCTCAGCACCTCACACAGACCCCTCTCCGTCATTACTGAGAGGTTCCTTACTATGCCTGTTCTGTAAATGAAGGGCATGAAACGCGTGTTGAAACCTGGGTCACCCCAGCGTGGCTACAAACATTTCTGTAGCGTATCAACAAACGCAGAAACAAGCACCCTTAAACAGACGCAATGCTCTGTAATTCTATGCCCGTGAAGAACAGCCAAAGGACTACTCTTTTGACCATGACTATGACCCTCAGTACAATAACCCATCAATTTTCAACGAGCAGCCAACTACTAATCAAATAAAGCAACATTATTATTAGCTGTCCTTTGATGAACCAATAAAAAAGTTGGAACTATACTTACAGGTCTGAAAATGTGGATATCTTGAGTCCTAGACACTAAGTGAGAACTTTTTGCAATGCAAGTTGCTGTCTCCAGTTTATCTCCTGTTAACATCCATATCTGCAAAATAACGTAAAAGTTTACTGCACTGGACATTAACGTGTCTGTTCTCCCAACCTCAATGACATGTCCCTCCAACCTTTTTCTGGTACCTTTTGGGATTAGATTACTAGAGAAAATACACCGATATGTGCACTTTTAACTAAAAGTAATGAGCAGTTTTTACTAAAAAAACCCTCAAAGCAGAAAAGAATTGTCTTTACTTCAGGCAGCTGGATTCCCCTTCCCTTCTCAGAAGGGCTCAATTTACATGGAAGACAAGGTGAAGCTCTGGGGAAACCCACCGGCACAGCCGAACAGCAGGGAAAGCGTAACAGCCTGTCCCCACAGCCCCGACGCTACCTTGAGCAACGCAGTGAGGGCGCAGGCAACGGCAAGAGAGAACGTGACGCGACCCAGCAGCCTGCCACGCTAGTGAAGGCCTGTCAGAAAGCAGCGGGCAAGTAACGGGCAGCAGATCCTGCAGGAAGGGCTACAGGGGGACCCTGCCCGCATGGAACTGGGATGGAGGCGTGACAGTTCCAGCAACAAGGCTGAGGATCCATCCATTCTTCCCTCAGCCCCTAAACACCAAGGCAGCTGAAGGACATCGGGATGAAATGCCATCAGCCCTAGACCAAACGGAACTGACCACAGAGGAAGAATGACTTAAGCTGCAAGAATTATTCCAGGATATTTATGATATTTACTAAGTTGCAAGTTACAATTTCATTAAATGGTAAGCCTCTGTCTCCCTCTTTTCCTGTACATCTCAGGTAAGATCCTTTCCATCAGTGTCCATGTGGGTCCATGAGTGGACAAGGCTCATGTTTTCTCATCATATCTCACTGAGTAATCTATCATTTTATCTATCTACAGCTACTACTGTATTTCAGCCTCCTATGTTGGTTGTAATTAAAGCCAGAATAGTTTTAATGCTCTGAAATCCTAGAAATAATCATTAAAACCCCCACAAAAATATAAACCAATGCTACCCCCCCCCCCCAAATAAAACCTCCAAAAAACAACCAGACCACCTAAAAATTGTCACACTGTTCTATACTTCGTTGTAGCAGGACATACCTAACAGTCAGAAGTGACCACACACAGAAAAAATATCAAGAGCAAATGTGAAAATACATATTAGTACTTCATATATAGTAAGCACTTCGCAGTAGTCACACTGTACTAAAAAGAAATTTGATGTCATCATAAGGCTTTAACTCATACACATATTTTTTCTAATTGTGCACACCACTGACTTACCAATTAATTCACCTGAAAGCCTTTGGGGAACAGGGGTTAATTAAAAACAGAGTAACAAAACAATAGACATGGGAAGCAGGCTCTAGGGATTCCCTAGTCCACCTTCCCTTGCTCAAAGCAGGGAGGGCTACAGCAGGCTGCTTAGGACCACATCGAGACAGTTTTGAACATCTCCACGGATGGCGACTCTGCAAGCTCTCTGGGAGACTTGCTCCAGTGTTTGAACACACCCACAGTACAAATCTGCTTCTTATGTTCAAGTGGAACTTCCTTTATTTCAAGTTTGCATCCATTGCCTCTTGTGCTCTCACTGGTCACTGCTGAGAAGACCCTGGGGCTCTGCCCTCTCTGCACCCTCCCTCCAGGTATTTATCGCCATTAATAAGATCCTGCTGAACTTCACCCTTTCTTCACTACTGTGGGTGGCCGCCAACTTTCAAATCCCTGACCAATTCCTCCTTGTTTGTTAGTTTGAAGACTGGTAAAGCATCTCTCCTTGTTGACTCCTCAATCACCTGTGTCAGGAAATTATTGTCATTGCACCCCAAAATCCTCCTGGTTTGCTTGTGCCCCCCCGTGCCGCCCTTCCAGCAGATGTCAGGGTGGTTGAAATCCAGCACAAAGACCGGCACGTGCAAATGTGCTTCTTCCCATTGTCTGAAGGCGGCCGCCTCTACTGCTTGACCAGGCAGTCTGTGGCAGACCCTCACCATGATGCTGTCCACATTGGTCTGCCCGCTAATTCTAACCCACAAGTTCTCAGCTGGCTCAGCATCTGTCCCCAGGCAGGGCTCCTGGCATTCACGTTCCTCCGTCACGGAAAGGGAGACCTCCCATGCTTGCTGCAAAGCAAAATAACTTGCCCTCCTTCTCTGGCTAATCCCCCTGTATCTGATTCATTTTAACAAAACAAAGTCAACACACCTTTTCTGTGCAGAATCTGACACTCTGCTTCAAGCAGAATTTATACAGCCTTGCCCACCCCCCTCAGATATTGCTCATATCTTCACTCCAAGCCCTCTCCCCAACAGATGTCTTGCTTCTACATGGGTGACTGACAGCTGCCCAGCACTGCCTGCCCGTGAGCAACCCACAGCACGAACTCCTGCACAAAGCTTGGGACGCTGTCCCTGCAGCATGACCCGAACCAGCTCCAAGGGCAGCTCCACACCCTGGTTCAAACAACTCACCTCCTGGTCCCTGCCAAGACTCCTCCTGCGTGCAGAGCCTGAAGACCTCGGTACTGTATGGATCTGCGCCACACTCACCTGGTGTCAGCTAGGACAGCGTGCTGCCGGCCGCCCGGGACAAACGACCGGGAGCCACACACGTACACCTGGCAGTCTCCCTACACAGTGAGCTTAAGATCAACGAAGCCTGCAGCAGCGCAGGGATCTCCACACAATGTCCCACTCGGTGCCACTAGCTGACGCCTGGAACGCGCTAGAGCCTGGCACATTTCCTACTTTGAATGAAGCTGCATATAGACAAGTGTAATTCATGTCTTGTTGAAAGAAGTTAATAAACAATAACCAGTTATGGAAGCAGCATGCATTTAGTACCTTTATTCCAGCATTTCTTAGCATCTCCAGAGTGGGTCTAACGTCTGCTTGCAGCTGATCTTCTACTCCAGTGAGGCACAGCAATTCCATTTCTCGCTCCAAACTCTCTACAACAGCAGCAACCTTCAGGTTTCTATCATGTATGCTTAACTTTGCCTGGTTGTAGCGGCTCTGTTTGCACAAACACAAAACTACTTAAGAGTTTGCTACGACTCATTAAGTATACATTCAGTCTACCAATCAGTTATAATCTGGATTCATTAGGCTACATGTTTGTCTTTAAGTATCTTTAATGAAGAACAAGATTAAAAGAGCAAGCTTTACTTTCCACCCAAGGTTACACACGTCCCTTCTGACAAACGCCCCCAAGAGAACGCCTTCTGAAGGGCTACCAAGAACCAGACACCGCAGCACTCAAGCAGCTCTGCCCTGCCTGTTGCGAACAAGCAGACTCTTTGGGTCACGCTGAAGCTCCAGGGCCAGCCTCACACCAGCTTCTGGGGACACTGTCCAGTCACCTTGAGCAGCAAGGCAGCACAGCTGCGAACAAGCACAAACGATGACAGAATCTTTCCTAGATTCTGTGCCAGACCTCAGCTATTGGTATTTTAAACACAAATCATCTTCTTTGCCACCTTAACAGAATAAAAACCAGAGGAATGTTCCCCCTGAAGTAACTAAATATGGTGAAGCACAAGATCGCTGTCCCTTCATACCTCAAAGTCTTGATACTGTTCTTCAGTCAGTGATTTCTTGGCCACAACCAGCGTACGCAGTCCTTCCCGTGCCATATTGCCACACTACATGGACCAAACCACAGAACAGTTATGCAAATATTTAACTGTATGTACACGTTTTACACCATGTGCTGACAGGGGACATCTCTGCCATTACTTCTGGGGTTTCTTTAGACTCTTAGATTAGTTGGGAGAAGCCACAAACAGAATAAAAAGGAACTACACGTCAGGTCCCCCAAACGAAGCAGGATGCTACTGGTAAGCCATTAGATTTCCTCTTCTAGCTTACATAAAATCTCTTTTAGGTTGATGCTTTAAAATAAAACAAAACTATTTTTGAGGCATGTAACAGAACTGCATTTTCTTTTTCCACTGAACATACCTCGTAGCAGAAAAATATCTACACATTAAAAAAAGCCATGGAATAGCACGTCTTAATGAAAAACAAGGCTGTCCAGTGCAAAACACTTATTGATTTGACCTCATAAAGCTAAATAAATTAAACAAGTATCTTACAATTAATTGTGCATCATTATCGCCAAAAGTAATTTTTATGACATTTTGCTAGGTCTTGAGGGAGTTTAATTTATTCATGTCCCAGAATAAATCAAACTGCCCTGCAGCAGATATTGATTCATATTGCCAATACCATTATGAACATACATGGTGTAATCATTGTATTAACATATTGTCTGTATGTAGGGTCAAAATAAGATGATTGCCAGTACCAACTAGAGCCACACAGTGAAAAATACTAATCAGCTTTGAAATTCAGTCACTAGCTATTTTATATTAAGTTTAATAAATATGGCAAAAAAACCTATTTCCATTTGGCTGCAACCCTTATTAAACGTCACAATTCATCATCATACCTCACTGCAGAATTTGATAAAACAAGGGCATTCCAGGTTAAATAGGTTTATAGGAGAAAACTTCTCAGTAGTCATTAGGTTTTATCTGAAAGGTCAGTGAAAACCAACTTTCCTTGCTTTAAGCAGGACCGTGTTCTGCTGTGACTACCGCCTTCGCTTTTCCTGTAGGTTATTCAAGAACTGGAAATGTTTCTAATCCCTTAAAATCCATTCAGGATATATCTAACAACTTCAAAACCTATTACGCATTGGCACAGGTTCTCCTTTAAACCTATTCCAATAATACCTGGTGTTTTGATTTTGAATTTTTAGTTCTTACAGAATTTTATTTTTTTTTAAATTTTCATTTTGTTTCTTACCTCTTCTTCTAGCCAATCATTGTACTGTACAATAGTGGACATTGCAACATCTGCACCCTTCATATAGAATGTAATTTCTCCTGAAGATTCATCCTAAGGTTTTACAAAAGAAATAGAGGAAAAAAAAAATCTGTTTATACAGTCAAAACCGTTACCTACCAATAACCTAATTGTCTTCTGAAGTAGCCAATGATTTATCATTTATAAAATGTGAAGTACCCTACCAAAAGGTGGGTAAGTTTCATTCGTTGATGTTACTACTTCCAATGACATCTCTCATTCCATCAAGATGCGTATTACCTACTTTCTCATATAAGAGGATCAGTTCTAACTGAAATCGATGTAACAGACTCTCAGCATCCCTAAATTGCCCATCTACATTTTAACACACTCCCTCTAACTACTATTTTGTTTCTTTGGTCGCACATACTATCTAACCCACAATGGAAAGTTTACTCTGTATCTTTGAAATACCCAAGTAATTAAAAATTCACAAGTAACTTAGCATAAATGCTTCTTACAGATGTTTTAATGATGAAACATTGGTTGCACATTCAGAGAACTCACACGCAGGCAAATGTAATCCACACTGGGAGTTTCTGAGGTACGGTCTGTCGCAGAAGATGGGTCAGTGTGATGTGCAACCTTCTTAGAGAACCTCTGGGCGCACAAGCGTTACACAAGCAGGCTCTCGCGGCCAGCCTCACCTAACACACAACCACAGCACCCTCGCCGATGGCTGACAGCATGCCTGGCTTGTCATCGCGGGCAAACAAAACACGGGATGATTTCCCACCTATTTAACTGGGACTTGGCACTGACCCAATCATCCATCAGCATCGGCTGAGGCTGCTCTCCTACAGGGTCTGATTTTAGGTAGGGAGAAGATAGGATGTAGTGTGGATGGCTTAACATTTGCAGGGGTTTAAACCTCCCTTTGAGCATAGTGGTGTGGCTTGTCTGAGGTTTTCATGATCACGACTATGCTCCCAACCGGGCACCTAGGAGACAACTAAGCACGTGCCTTGTAAATCTCAGACCCTGTGGGTTGTCTGTGTATGCACACCAGTTCCGACAGCAGCACTGAAAAGCAGCAGCAACAGTACAGAAAGACGCCAGCTACTACTGTAAGACATTTCAGCCATTAATTTATCCCTCGAGGAGGCAACATATTTTGTATGAAGGAAACAAAGGGAAAATTACAACCAAAGTCTTAAAGGCGATTCACAGCATCACAGAGGCTACACATAAAGTACTGAAATGAACATCTTCCCATGTTAAGAGAAGAGTTTCTCCTTTACAAAGCTCTCTGCAACACCAGGTCAGCCTGAGTTTTCTACAACTGCTTGCCTAGTATTTCATGTGCACCTCTGTCAAAGGTGCATTTTCCATTTGAAAATCTTGTGAAACGCATACCCCAAAGGATCACGTTTCTATTAAGCTTTATAAAAAAAAAAAATCCAGTCAAAATATTTTGTGAGAAATAGAAATCAACACCCAGAACATCCCCAAATTACCCTAACTATGATCCCCATGCGCTTGCTCTCAGAAGTGAAGGGAAAGATCTGCAGAATATAGTACGTCAGAATGTGTCCGCCGGGGGTCTTCAGCTGCATTGACGTCAAATCTCTGTTAACCAGAGTAAGACCCACGCTCTCTGTCCACTGCACCAGAGCCACCTAAAGAAAAAAAGAAAGAGACACACACTTCAGTGTGAAACATCTATTATACTCTCACATAAACTAGGCTAAAGCCAAACAACTGTTGCCTGGGTAAAAGTATTAACTCTTCCAAGAATCTAGGAAAAAAACATGTGAGCAGCAGTAGAGTGAGTACCAAATCTTAATACATCGAATGAGTAAATTCAGAAGCTTCAGAAAGCTTACTGAAATTCTTATGAAGAATATAAAAACTTATTTGAACTCGTTCCTGCAAGTGAGATATTTAGAATGTATTGTTCAGAAGTAACAGTACTAATAAAAAAAAAACCCAAACATATATTCAATTATACTTAAAGGATAACCAGCAGAAATTACGCAAACCCAGAATATGATTTCTGTACCAACGACACTGCTAAGTAAGAGATTTTGGAAGTATTTCCATAGAAAACCTTTCATTAGATCTACAATTCCACGCAAGTTGAGACACTGTAATATGTAGTAAACAGATAAGAAAAGAATCTTATTTTTAGCTTACTTTGTTCACTTGCAGCATTTTATTTGGTTTCAACAATAACATGAGTTCTTACTGCATCAGATGAGATGGAAACCAAGTTCACAATTCTGCATCCCACAAATGTGCCTATGAAAGCCCCTTGTACAAACCCAGAAATGCTGCATCACACAATCATCACTGTTAGCTACCACTCAGTGGCATCTTAAATGCATACATTAGAGATTTGCCTTTTTTTTTTTTAATTTTGTTGCTTTAAAGTGCGTGATGTCTAGCTTCTACTTTCTTCTACGTTATGCTTTAAATAACACACTAGGTATTTTTCTATCACCACCCCTGTGTGGTTTATTCCTTCAAAAAATTAATACTTCAGGAAAACTGCTTTACTGTTACTTTACATACAAGCCATATTCCGTATCTGAATAGGAAATTTCCGATTAAAAAAATAAAATAATTCCCCTCCTCAGTTCTGTTTTTATTTTTCCAAATGATAATAATTTGGAAACCAGATTCTTAAGTGACTAGAAAGGTAATTATATTGAAGTTCACATGATTTTCATGGAACCTGCCTCTGCTCTTAATCTCAAGTAAGATGGAAAAATAAAAATCAAGCAGTCTGACACAAGACATGCAAGTACTAAAATCCTTAGATAAGTTCAACTGACATGGTGACTAACGCTCACAATGAATTCCACCCAAGGCAAGTAAATCACTGTAGCTTCTACAAAAATTTAAAACTGGGGAAAAAATATATTTGTGTGAACCCCGAAGAAACCCTAGTAGTGCCATCTGTGTAGGCATCACCAAACAAATACAGTGAGATGCAGTTACAGAAGAGAAAAGAACACACTCTGAAAAGCACCATTTTAAAAATCTTGAAAATCACAGGAAGTCTTTTTAGAAACTTTTCTTCTTCAATAAAAGTACCATACAAGCTGTAAATGATCCAATACTCCCAAGGTTAATTTTCAATTTTCACAGTGAAAGGTTACTATTACATTCTGACCTGTAAATTGCATCTTTCTACTAACACCCTATCATCTGATTTGCGTCCCTTTGCAGCTAGAACTTAAATGTTCCATATTTGGTGAGTCACATCTGTTTATTATTTCGTTTATGCTTGGCTTCAGCTACCATTTGCATTAGCATTCTGCAGCACAGTCATTTTGGATTCTTATACCTGGCCTGCGTTTTGGTTTTTTTTTTTACTTTTAAACTGATCAGTGCATACACCACAGCAGAAACAGTCAATAAGGCTCAAGAGGCAAACAGATGCCCAAGAGCAACTGAACAGACTCGTGAGCGAGGCATTACATTTGCCTCTCGTTACTCAGAACGAAGTCAGAGCAGCCAGACCTTAACAGCATCCCCGTAACACAGCCAGACCTACCCACCAAACACCTGAGGCTTTTAGAATATACAAATTAAAGAAAAATACAACAGCAAACAATAAAATGTATGTCACAAACAGCATTAAAATCGAAATTATCAATCTTAAATAAATACACACTGAATGGTTGGCTACACAGGGCTTGGGGAGAGGCTTCCTGAGTAACTCTCCCCTCCTGAGGTTTCCCCTGTACGAGCACCGTCCCTGCAGCACCTTGCTGACACCCTACCTCAGAACAGGGTGGCGATCTGCTGTGCCCACACCAAAACCCCAGGGAAGTGCAGTGGCCGTGGCCTCTGCAGAGCCTGACACATGGATGGAGTCAGATATGGCAATCAGAGGTGGGACAGGCACAAAAGTCTCGCTGGTGATGCTACCATTTTGCTTTAAAAATAATCCATTCTAATGGTAAAATTTATTTGCTGATAACCATTAATTTCTTTGTGCACACAGATGAAATGCATGAAGTTTCCTGAATCCAGGGGAGGGACTTCTCTGAGCATCCTGTGGATCCTCCTGGCCTACCACCCGGCTCCCCGCGTGGCAGAAGGACCTTGGTGGGCACAGGGCCCTCCTGCTGCTGCAGCACCCGCCGCCCGCCCGGCGTTCCTGGGGGGAGCGCTGGCAGGGGCTGAGAGCTGCCGTGGTTCCCGGCTTGCCCACTGTCCTCCTCACCGGCAGCGACCCTAAGGGTGAAGGCAGCCACCCACCCCTCGGTGGCAGGGCCAAAGGAGCAACTTCCATGTCAGCAGCGAAGCAAGGACGCATGTTACGGAACAGGAAGGCAACAGATGTGGCAAAAGCTGCCAAGAAACACCTCATTTAGTGCCTCTTACCCCAGTTACTTCAGATGTCCCCAAGCCTCTCTCAGCCCAGGCCACCCCCCTCGGACCTGCACAGCTCACAGCCCCGGCACCCAGCTCTGCCCCTGCCACAGGCTCCCACACTCAGCCCCAGAGACCCCGCCGGGACACCCTCAGCTCCAGCAGCAGCCGTGTCACCCACTGCACAGCCTCCAGCAGCACCAGCTTGGGCACTGGGAGCAGCTTCTCCAGGCAGGTGGAGCATGGCAGCGCTCCATACCAATCCCACGTTTTGGGGACATAATCACCCTGTTTGTTTAGAAATGCTCATTTATGGAACTACATCAGAGTAAAATTTTGTTCCATTTATGGAACAAAATAAATATCTTGGGTAGTTTCTAGAAAGTTCCATAAAGTATATGAGGTTGTTAAGTGACAATGATGCAGTTACCTATTTCAGCTGTCACAGAACCCAAGTCCATGACAGTCAGGAAAATGAACAGTTAAGGACTTTGCAAATCCTGTATCAAGGACAGGAAAAACCCTAAACCGCTGTTCCTGCTGTGGATTCAGAACTACATATTTAATTAGAACACGAGACTGAATTTAACCTAAAATAAATACTAATCAACAGTTTTAAAAAAAAATTAGAAAACATGTAAACTGATAGGCCACAAAACCCTTGGTATATTTAATTTTATTATTAAATAATTACATTCTAAACGATTTTTTTTCCAACTATGGTGCCAACATTTTTTTTTAAGGGAAAAAATCTCTTCTACAATAAGTTCTATTAGCCTATGACTCCCATTTAATAACCCCAATGAAAATAATTATGCGGCAGAAAACGCTACAAATATCTATGCACAAAAGTCAATAGTCAAAATTAATTAGACATGCAAGATGAAACAGGTCCTCCATAGCAAACAGTTAGAGGAACGGCCATATCTTTAGCTACTTTCAGCTCTGAGGATGACGAGCCAAGGGCCTGCCTGCCCCTCGCCTCACAGGGCTGCTGCTCTGGGAGCGGCGGGGAGGGCGGAGGGCTGTGGGCCACCGGCACCGCGGGGCTGCTCCTCACGCAGCTCAGTGCCCGGCCCTGAACCCTCCCGACCCTCCCCCGGGAGCCGGGTAACTTACACAAGGGAGGGCACTCTCACTCTCTCTCAGATTTGGTCCACTTACGGAACAAAACAAATACCTTGGGTAGTTTCTAGAAAGTTTCTCAGATTAACATCTTCCTCCGCTTCCCCTGGGCCGACATGAAACACCACTTACCACCCAGCCTGCCTCGCCAACTTTCAGTCTGGGGAACTGCAACACCAAGTCCCTTTGCTCTGTGGAAAACATCACCACCTCTAGTCACCTGTCACCTCAGGAGCATGAGGGCACAAAGAAGTCCCAGTTAAATAAAACCTGATGTGGTCACTTGAAAAAAAACCAAACCAACCAACTCGCCTTGCCTCTGGGCACACAGGGGTTATAAATCCAAAAAGTGAGGTATCTGAAGCACCCTGCCGAATCCTGAAGATCTTCAGTTACTGGATCCATCCTGAAAGGCTGTTACTGCTTGGCAGAAGGCCAAAAAAAATGCCCTAAGGCTGTTCTTGCTTGCTTTAGATACTACATCAGTCAGGACTGGAACATACAAACCATCATCACACCCTTTCAGTTCTAGGCTGTTTAGAACTTAGGTGGTCTTTGGAACCTAACCCACTAATTTTGTTGGTTTTTTTTATAATAAGAGTATTTTGAGAGAGAAAGCAGAACTGGGAAAAAAACCCAACCTGAACAACCAACAATGAACCTCACTCTTAGCTTGGGTAAAATGGAACGAGAAATTGGATATTCACTTGACTCAAACACAAATTTTATCAACCAAGAATGAATAGCATTGTGTTACTATGAACCAGCACGCAAAGCCCTATTTAGGCTGAAGCTGCCACGTCCCTGTGTGCCCCCTCCTCCCCAGGGCCTTACTCCGCTGCGTGCAAGGCCACCAAACCACGCGTGAGCTGCGATGGAGGAACAGCTCCAGGAAGCCTCCGAGGATGCTGCTGCTTTCACCCAGCTCTCATGCTTGGTCCCGGAAGAGCTTGCGCTGCGCTGAGGCTCCGCTGCGGCTGCATGTGGCCGCAGACCCACAGCTCCTGCCCTCGGACCTGCCACGTGGCCACAAACTTTCCTTTTGGTTCCCAGACCACGGCTAACACTGGTTACTGACTCGGGACCTGATCCTCACTTAAGGGTTTGGCTTCTTGGCTTGAATTCAGATGTGCCTCACCACCACAGCCCTGTACAACAATCCGTACTTGACTGTCTCTGGTTTCCATCATGGGACGTGCTCATTTCACCTTGCTTGGCTATCGTGGGGCTGCGCACCTCATCTTGGGGGCCACCGCCTGTAGCAGCTTGGCTACCATGCCCAGCTCCTGGCACCTCTTGCCTTGTGGGCCACTGCTGCTTCTGAGCAGAAACATCTAACTGCTCGATATTACCAAGTGTTGCTCAGAACAGTTTATGACCAACTAATTGTCACTTTCAACAGACAATATTCCCTTTGGAACCAACGCCAGTTTAAGACAAAGACCCACTGCCTTGCGGCTGGTGCTGGCAGCTCTCCACGCCATCCAGCAGCCTGGGAGCTCCCCCAGTTGTGTGACAGCCTTTCTGGAGCCATGCAACGAACCTGACCCACTTAAACTGAAAAACATGCCATAAAAATAAAGGTCTGATGGTTTGGGCATATATGAGGGAGCGATTGGTAGGGTGAGAAAGGAGGACTAGGGATGGACATTTTGTAAGCTAGTTTTGCTGTCTAGAGGAATTTTCATGTCAGCAACCTTCATTTGCTTCAGAGTATTTAAGAGCATCTTCACTTCAGACAACAGGATCCACTTGCAAAACAATGTTGCCTTGTATACGCAGAGGTTACATGCGTGGTAATTTGAAGTTAAGGCCACTGGTTTGGGAACAGGGAAGAAGCAGTGACACTTCTTTTTCCCACTGCTTGAGTGTTCCCAACACTTTCCGTTTGGATTGTTCAACAACTCACGCGTGTTTCCAATCAGCACTGGCGCGTTAATATTTATAAACAATGATTTGATAACTACATTTGCAGTCCATCCCTTTTCGTTGAGAAGCTTCATAATTATAATAAAATTATTAACTTAAAAATACAGCTTGATCATGTGAAAAAACTGCCGATCAATATTCAAGACAAGCTATGGAGTAGTTATTCTTTGTGGGTCTCGAAGGTCATGAAAGTGATGGTTTTATGCTACTGAGTGATTTGCTTTTCACAATACATTGACAAAACAACACAATTAGTCTTGCTTCAATAAGTACACACAATAAAATGAATTAAACAATACAACATGTCTCATACATTACAGCTTCACTTTTGTAAACACAAAAGCAGCTTCACTAAGGGCATATCATTTCCCTGTCTGTTTTTAAATGACTGGCTTTGTATCCTTGTAATTAATTTTAGCAACTCTGTTGTCTCTGGACAGAAACGTTGGAATTAAATAACTGACCACACTGTAAGGCTGTATTTAAATATTCAAAATCCTGGAATTAGAAATGCTTGAGAATATAACAGTGCAGGACAAAGCATAACCAATAAATGGCTGGTTTATGAGATTAAGCAGTCATTAAAAATCATGACTTATCAACCTTTTCTGACCAAGGGGAGCAAAGGTCTTTGAAGGCTCCTGTTCATAGCATGCCCCTGAATTGCTTTGCTCCGTGACCTCTGAACTCCACTGCTTTACCTATTTAGCTTATATCCTTTTATGACTGTTCATTACATTAAGGTAGCTGGCTCTCTGCAGATGAGCCGAAGCCACCCCTACAATGGCTAAGTAGGAGCAGTTCCCATTTTTTTCAGTGAGTTGTCAGTGGATGGTTATTGTTTGCTATGCTACAGCTGTAGAGGACAAGTGACAGACAAATGAAACTTTCCACTCTTTCAGAGAAAATGAAATATTGATCACTTATCATAAGAAACAAAGAGCCTGGCATAAGCAGGGCTTACATTATGAATACAAAATCAGTTACTTATCTTGGGTTACTCTAACAATAGATAAATACATCTTTTATGATGAATGTACCTACTTCTAAATGTGCATACCTTGTTATGGTTATATTTTATCTGTATATGGATGCACACAGACACACAAAGATGTAAAGAATTCCAAATGAATTCCTCAAGTCAATTCATGAAGTGTACAGTGTGTCAGCGTATTACTGAACCGCTTCTTACACCTTCCTACATGGAAGAATAGTTCATACTTACACACTGTTCTCTGCTGCACGCTACGGTGGTATCATGCAATATTATATAATGCAACAGACACTGTGCAAACAACATCATCTTTCGAAAGACTGCAATGAAGCCAGATCCATAAACAAAATCTAAGAGAACAGAGTTGTAATGTTGAGAAAGTACAATGCATAAAACTGGTTAAGTCTATTAAATGATAATGTTGCTTATTAACCAAATATGTTGTGATAGGTCAGTGCTGAGGTTAAACAGAAAACATCAATTGAACCATTTCCCTAAATAAAGCTCCAGGGTGCAATATTCAAAGCACTTTATTCAATAAAAAATGCTTTTAAAATGGTACTTTGGTGATTGGGAAACATTGGCATCATCCGTCAACCTAACTGCAGGAAAGTTCAATAAGCTAAATAATGAACCATTTACATTATTTTCCTTAGGCTCCAGTGATTTGCAAACATTGCATCAATAGAACTCTTTAAAAAATTATGATAAAGGCCTGCTAGTCTTTCAACTCTTAGGCTTTTTGCTGTCATGCTGCAATTTTTATGCTGTTTAAATGTTCTTTGTAGCTTGATCTTTTTATAAGACTCCATTTAGCACCAATTTCTCATTATATTAAAGCATATTTGTTCAATATGATAATGTTATTAGTGTTTCAAGCATTATCTTCAAGAAAGGAAAAGGAAATTTAGTGCTGTCTGTTCTAAAATGTAAGTTTTTCATTTCACTGTCAAATTGCTGGAATCTGTGAGTCAAAATGTTTAAAAAAAACCCCCATAATTAAAAGGATACCTGTGCTTTCTCTCCCTTGAAGCACCAACCGTTTCTTTTTTGCCAATTTCCTCTTCTACTTCCCTTTCCACCCCTTCCAGATCTGTCCTATCAGCACTTTATCAACTTTCCTCTTTCCAAGGTCAAATCCCCTACTGTCTTCCCAGGGCACCAACTGCACAATCCTCAAGTCTTACAGCTGTTTCCTTCAGCAAACATGGGGGGAAAGCTGGTCTTTATGATAATATTGTCAGGTTCCAAACAACTGAATGAATACACAAAACCCCACAGGGAGAGAAGAGCAAGTGGGAGAAAACCCCTCACATAGTCTCTCTCAATTGCACGTCTCTCCACCTGATTTATAGTAATAACTCTGGCTGTCAAAGCAGAATGTTTGCTTAATCCATAGTTGTCATCATATCTTCATAGGCAGATACTCGCTCATGCAGTCTTTCCATTATATCAGTAATACCTCACCAGCTCGTTACACTGATCTCTTTAGCGAATATGAATACATGCACATATGAAAATCAGTACACATGTGCATAGCACAAGTCAAACGTCATACAACTACACTAACAAACTGTTATTTCCAGTGTTTGTCTGCATAAACAAGTGCACTTCCAGCATCCTTGATTCCTAATGCAGGCCACTCCACACCATGTACCACTGCATACAGCATCATGGACTATTAATTTTAACCAAAGAGCAGCATCTCAAGTCCTGCCTAAAGTTTATTTTTAAAAAAACCAACATTCTGACTGCCACTTTCTAATCACTGAGAACCAGATTATGAACTGTGTTTATAGCATCTGAAATATATGTAATGCCTGCTGGTTCGGGACTGCATGAAGACAGACTTGATTTTATTTCTTGCATTCCTAAAAACACTTGCTATAGACCTGTTTGTTACTTTTAGCAATTACAGCTTGCTGTTGGAATTGCTAAAGTTTTGTTAGTATTACATATGGTGATACATTAGACATGCAAACCAAATGTATATTAATAACAGGCCATGCTGTGGCAAGATGAGGTTTCTGGAAGAAATACTACCTTGTACCAGATCAACTTGTATAGCTAGAGAAATACACAGGGTTTCAGATACACACTCCCTTTTGATTACAACTCAGGTACCTTGGCTACACCACTAACAGTCCACCCCAGCTTCAGACACTACTAGGGTTCCTTTAAAACAAAGATTCCCCTCAACGTGCTCACTTTCAGAGGCAAACTAACCTCAAAATACTCTATTTCTTTATTTTACTATATCAAGTACATACATGTTTTTATAAAGTTCTTTTTTATGCTTACTGTGCAGTATCTTGGAACTTGAGCTTTGCCCCTTTCTTCTAGTATCTTTTTAGATTGAATTTTAGGCAATCAATTTAAGCCCCAAAACAGGATTATTTGGAACAATAGCTCAAAACCACTGAAAGCAATGGGATTTGTTTAAAATCTGGATTTCAATGGAAGTCAAATGCATGTTTTTATTAAAAAGGGGTTTTCAATGTGTTACACTTGATGCAGTTTTGACTAAACCATGAAGATGATGAAGCTGCCTCAGGTTTGATGCTCAAAAGCTTTTTTACAGGAGTATTTGAGGTGGTGGTTTTTTTCTCCTTCCTGTTAAGAATCTATACATTCAACTAACTTGTAGTGTCTCTAGCTACTGTACCTGTCTACCCATCACTCAGCAGCTTCATACTCCCTTCTGCATGTATATGCTATGATTCATACAGGGATTAATGTTTTGAGAATACACCTAATAACTTTAATTGCAACACTCAACACAGTATTGATCCCAAAGCACTGACTTCACAGACCTTTTAGTCAAATAATTGAAAACACGTTTATGTAACAAAGAAACACCAGACCTTTCCTACAGCTGTAGAGGAAATAAAAACAGATTACTGTTAATTCTAGAAAAATCCCAGGCCAAAACACTCTTCTTTCGCATTTCTACCCTTTTTAACTTAGTTTACCCTGTTCTTTATCAGATATGAATATTTTTTCACCCTTGCATACTAACCTCATCGGGGCTGGAAGCCTGGTAAGTTCGATTTTCATCACTGAAGTCCTGATCCACCTCTGCATACTCTGTTTCTGCAGACACGCCAGCCCGGGACTCATACACCGGCGTCACGTTGTGGCACAGCGCAATGGCCTTCACCGCTTCATGTATCCGACTGCTGACGCTCTTGCGGACTTTGGGCGCAGCCGACTGCGCTTTCCTGGATGGTGTTGAACTCGTACTGTTCCCACTGTTTTGAGAGTGCACCTTTAAGACCCAACACAATGAATAGTAAATCAGAATTCAATAATAGAAACAAAACAGGAATACTAATATATATATCCAATTGTTCCCCTTACAAAGGTTGATAAATGATAAGGATAGTAACCATTTATTTAGGTAACCTACTGTCAACCTCTTCAGATTGTGATTCATAAAACCTCTCATCTACTTTTATGTAGAACTGATATGTAATCGTGGGTTCATCACCTTGCATTTGTAGCTGAATTTCAGTAATGGAGCCTGCAGACAGTTTAAAAATGTGAAATGCGAGCAAGGATGTGGTAAAAGGGGTGAACAGGCTGACCAGAGCTCTCTGCAGAACCCCATGCTTCCTTCACTTCAGTGTGCCTTTTTGAGTGATCCATCACCATAGTCCTTCAATGTCCTTTACATCCTATGAACTGTTTTTTTCAAAAGTATTTAAGCCAGCAACCAATTGCATGAGTTCAGAAACACCTAAAAAAAATTGCAACAGTGGTGTTTTGTTGCAGTTCTAAAGAACTCTTTGTCACTTGTATATATTCAGAGATTGCAAACTCCAATGCTGTTAAACTGAAAAAAAGCCCTCCCACCTTTTCTTTTAAATCTTCACCTAAATCTCTGTATTTTAAAGACCACCACATGGGCAATGAACAAAAGAACAAAAGCAAGTGTTGTTTTTAAGTATAAATGTTAGAAGGCATTGAAATACAAACACTGCTGATTTATAACTGACACAATTTCTATATTATTTGTGAACTAATGCAGTTTGTATGTGTTTTCTGCAGGCCGAAATTTGTTGTCCTTACAAGACTGCAATAATCTAATAAAATAATCATGCAATATAATAGTTAGACACATGTTTGAAGATCACATCACTGCTGCATAAACATGAAACTAGCTATTTTAAGTTATCCTTCAGAAAAGCACATGACTGATTTTTTTAAGAAAAAGTTCTGTATGTTCATAATTACTTGAAAATAAGCGGGTTTGTGGTTCTGGTTTTTTGGGGGGGTTATTTTTTGTTTGTTTGTTTTGGGGTTTACTGGTTTTTTGGTTTGGGGGTTTTGTTTGGTTTTGGTTTTGTTTTTTTGAAGTCAGCACATTAAATATATCAGCAGTACTACCAAAGGCTCTTCTGTTCACTCCAGGGTAACTCAGAAAACCTCTTCAGAAACCACGCTTTTTTCCTCCTGACTGCAATCTGCTGAACCGTGAACATTCTGCCCATCAAATTACAGTGTTGTCTAATAAAGGGTTTAACTTTCTGCTCATCTGGCACTGCTTTTCAGCTACTGCTTTAAACCTCTGCATTTGCATTCTGCTAACACTGATGCCATTACAGCCGCAAATAAATTAAGCTGATTTACTCCTTCTGAATTATGTTATGTTTATTGATGCTTGTATAATTTAATTTCACACAAATTCCATTAAAGATTATGCCCTCTATCACAAAATGCTTCCAGTGGGGAAATATAATCAGGTTATAATAGATCTGTGTGTTACATTAAGATGACAATAGTCTAGTAGGTCCACTGTAATAATAAAACAGAACACAAACAAGGGATAAAATCAATGTCACACAAGAACCACTGCCTAGCTAACTGGCAGCTTCTATTATCATAGATTAAATAAAAACCTCACCATACTTTTTCAGACTGAAACTACTGTTTAGTAGTTGCTTGTTTTGTTACCAAGACTCCTTCATTTTTCTGTTTCAAAGAGTTGTTACCAACACACACATCATTAAAGCATTACTTAAACGTCAAGTAGTGGTATATAAAGCTAAAAAAAAAAAACAGTTCAAAGAAAGTTATCTAATAACAGCAAACCTAGATTTGGGAAATCTTTACCCACAATTGAAGGGAAAAATAAAGCTTCCCCCATGCTTTTTACTACTTTTAAAAATTTCAGTGCCAAATATGTTACAGTTATTAAAAACATAATTAACCAAGGGTACCACTCATTAAATTTTACAGCAAACTAGTAAAAGCTTTAAGCAAGTAAGAATTCCAGAAATCATGCAATTCTCTTCAGATAGCATATTTAACAGCAAAACATGAACCCTGTGTTACTGAGCACGCCTCCTCTGGAACGGGGTGCTTAGCCTCCCAGTGCAGCCCAACCCAGCCCTGCCAGCTCAGGACTGACAGTTAACGTTAGTTATTTATTGCTACAGTTGTCATGGTGAAGACCCAAACAACTTGTTACAACAAAACTAACTTTGGGTGACTTTTATAAACATATTCAGGTAGCAATTACCCCCAGTAACCCATTGTGAACCGAATCTGGACCGCCGATCTTTAAGTAAGAGAGCTCCAGAACTCATTTCCAAGGCACATTTGTGCATCTTAGTTACTATTCACGGCTATACCTACTAAGAATTAAGCCAAAATAGATTTATCCAAGGAAAAATAATTCAAGAAGTGGATTTGTTCATCTGTTTAGATGTGAAATAATACAGAAATTGAAGTTGCAGGCTAAAACCTTTCAGCATACATTGCTTGCTTACTGCTTTCCCTCCTGCTGTTCTTCCCAAAAGCCACATAATATTAACAGAGTCCAGTGTGGTGTCAGATGGCTACTTAGTCATTTTTATTTTAAGCAAATGAGAAGGAAGCTATAGTTCAAAACACAGCACAACTAAAGATTCAAATCGGTTGTTGATCCTACAATCCTTTTAGAAGAGAAAATGGGGACACAGACGAGAAGGTCAGTCTACAAACTTAATTGGGTCAGCCAGTGACGTCTGTGTCTCCAAGTTAACCATGAAAAAGAGCTTCTATACAAAGTTTCTTATCATACTTTACGCAACATATGGAAATATTAGTTAACCTATCATTTATTTCCTCTTCTGTCAGTTTTAACTCTTTTTTGCTTCAAAGAATAGAAATAAAGTAGAAAAATCCTTCTTAACCTCAAAGTGGAATCAGCTGCTTAAACATGTTTGCAGAAAGCACCCAATTACTTTACATACATGGGAGATGCAACAATGCTGGCAGAATTCCATCTTCCCCCTTCATCCCACAGCTGACCCACAAGCGGCCGGGCAGCCACAAGCTGCTCGCACACTCTGGAGCCCAAGGACTCACAGCAGCACTTTGCTCTCAAGCAATACGGAGCTCTCCACTTTCTGCCCCACCCTGTTTTTTAACGCTGTTTGTAGTCTTTTTCTTTTAAAACACATTTTCTAGATATGATCTTATAAATTTAATTTTCACAACTGTATTTTTACTTTTTGGTTATAACAATTAATGCAGCTTTTCGATGTCTATCCTTGATGAATGTCTTCAAAGATTTAATTACCGTTCGTCTTATTCTGGACACTTGTAATTTGTAGTCTCAGTAACGAGTAGTTTACTCTTAGATGATTTGGCAGGAGAAAGACTGCACTGCACAGACAGGTTAACACAGAGTTCTACTAGTGGGGAATAGAAAAGTAAAGTCCTTTAAGCGGGTATTACAAGGAACTTCAGAATCAGGAAAGAACTAGGTACTGTCTCCCATTTTTCCCTTTCATCACATCTGTTAAGAGATACCTACCAATGAAAGAACTTTCATAGCACCTCAAATTTCTAGACATAATCAGTAACAACAATGCTTCAATGCTGTTAAAAACCTCTCAATATTAAAGGCAAATAATTTATGAAATGAGATACCTGTGAATAGGAGTTTATAATATGAATCTGTATTTCATCCATGGTGTCTGTTCCATAGGACACAGTGCCTAGGTGGAGGCGCTTAAATACCATCTCATTCTGTGTAAGTGTTCCTGTAATAAAGAAGAAGGGCATCATAAAGCGGCAAAAAACACCATGAGAAGCCAACAGAAAAGTTCAAAATCTTTCTTTTGGAAAGAAGGACTGAATCATGAGTTAGCATCACTTCAGTTAATTAAAGGAATGTTCGTGGAGAAAGATCAGGGTTAATCATACTGGAAGAAATCACTGATTCCACCGTCAAGCTGATTCTGCCAACACAACTGAATAAACAATCTTGGGGGAAAAAAAAGGCAAAAACTTTTCTCTCCATATGGAAGACAGAAAGCACAGAAATGCAGTATCTGGATGGACCTGACTCTCAAAAAGCCAGTGCAAGGGTTTGCACCGTGTATCAGGAAGCCTAAAGCAATAAACCAACCAAAATCATAAAACCACCCCCGCCAAAAGCATACAGGCATCTCCATACTTCGTGTATGAAGGCAGACACCCTGGCGAGCAGGCACATTACCTGAAGTCATTAAGACCTAACATCGCTTCCATATTTGACAGATTTAGCCTCCGACTGGAATAAGCCGGAATGAACGGAATCAGTGTTTTCAAAGCCCTCTCACGTCACGTTTGTAAGAAACTACAGGGTGTCAGTCACAGGCTGACGCTCGCCCACCTCTGCCACCCAGTCCCAGCCTCTGCTTTGGAAAAGCTCTAATTGAGGGCTGGGGGCTTCAGCCTTCCACGGTGGGGCATGTCGGGCAAGAGGAGTCGTGGCTGCCACGGCCAGCTCACAGAAGATTGTTCTGGTGATGGCCCTTCCTGAAACTTTCCTCCTATGGTTACTCAGCCAAAGTGAAATTAATACAGTATAATGCTGTTCTTATATTCAACCACATGGTTTTGGGTCATTAAAATACATACATCTGATGGAAAAAAAAAAAGCATGACATGATGCCAAAATGACATTATTTAAACTTCTACAGTATTTTAAATATGGAAAATTATCTATAAATAACAACTGCAGAATAAAATATTTTATTTCATTTTCTTTATCTAGACTACTTTTATATCACGCCTTTGTCCCAGTACGCCAGAATACACAGCAGAGCCACAGGAAGAGAGAAGACAAAGCGTGACATACGCTATAATTGCTACCTGGAAAACACTGTTTGGCCCGAAAGCATTGACTTATCATCGAGCAGGGCCAGGACCACTAGTGATCTTTAAAGAGTCGGGGGGGCTGCAGAAGTCTCATGTATTCCTCAGTTATACTTGAGATGGATGCCACTCCTGCTCCGGTAATACCCTACAGTGACACTTAGCTCAGCTGCTGCAGCACCACCCTGTGCTACCCAGCCACATCTGCCTATGTTACCAGCACCAGCTGATCACTCCAAATTCCCCCTCTACCCTTAAAAAAAAAAAAAAAAAAAAAAAAAAAGGACATTTCCTACTTGCTTTTCCTTACATGTTTTGAGGATTTTTCATTCTATATTTGATTTTTTAAAAATATTTAAAATAACGTTTATGTGAAATGCGTAATTTCTCCACAAAATATCCACATTACCCAGAATTCACAGGAGAAATAGAATAGTCCCAAGGCTGGAAAAACAGCTCAGGAAGACAAAGCTCCTGATCTCTAGAATTAGCAAGACAGAAATTTTTGGTTACTTTATACAAGGGGTAAGAAGATGATTTTGTTTTTACAGTAAGCATAAACCCATGGGAAATTACTTTGTCTGCCTTTAGAAGCTGTACTTCCATTAAGAGATTTTGTTAAATTTCTTGATTAAATTTTTTACTGCAATTATAGACTAGAAAATGCCAATCTCCAGTTTGCACAAGAAACATGAAAGTTTCCACTAACAAACATGAGACTACAATCTACACTTCTAAAAAAACCCAAACAAAAACCCAAACTAAACCCCATCCACTTTGTTCAATAATGCTTATTGCAAGAAATTTCCAAGTAATTCTGCATCACCTTCCTTACTTTCCAGGCATGCTAATATCTCCTCAGTGCCCTTGGCTTTGCCAAGCCTTTGAATTAAAATAAACACTCCCTAGGAGCTGTGAAACTAAATGCTACTCAAAACTTGAGACAGCAGGCAACTGTCAAACCTGCTTCCCACCAGTCCTGTAATTGCTGCTGGGGAAAACTGAGCAGGGAACAAAATTAGCCCTACGGTTATTATATGGAAAGATTATTTCTTCTGACACCATTAAATCAGTCCAACTCCAAATCATGCTTGGCGAGGGAAAGGTAGATAGGTGGAAAATCTGTGTTCCCCACCTCCCCCAACTCCTTCTCAGCAAGCAGAGAAGAAAAGCTTCTGAGCAGAGAAGTATGGATTTTCTCTCTCGCAACAATCAGAAGCCAGGGAAGGAGGTTTAGGAAAAATGGACAAGGAAAAAGAATCAGCTTGTGAGGACACGGAAATAAACATTCCAATAAACCTGATTCAATACTTGCATCTTAACACATTACTTACATGAGCCTTTGTAACAGCTACGGTAATAGGAAACACCTATGATACATGAAAAGAGGCTGTGAAAACACCTGTACCTGCTACACAAAATTGTAATAAAATAAAAGGAAAAAAGAAAAGAAACAACAGTTACAGTCTGCTCATGCTTCTTAAGGCTGGCGTAAGACTTTCAACAGCCATGACAAACCTGAATGTTATTAGACAAACATGGGTACCTGCATTTATGAAAGTGCTCCCAAAAATTTCTGCAAAGAATAAACCAAAATACACCTTTTTCAGTCATCCACGTGGAAGTTTTGTCACATGGACAAATTAAGAATTTACTTCTAAATTATGCTAATGAATGAAACACCAAAATGGGACACAAACATTCCCAGCAGCTTGTTCCAAATGTTACACGGTGCCAATCAGTCACGTCACAGCTTTAGCAGCAGTTCCAGTTTAAATGTTCGTCTTCTAATTGAAGACTAATACACCTTGACAGAAGAATACCTCTTTCATTTTATGTCCCAAAATGCAAACCCTTCAAATATGTAGCGGTGGATTTTCTATATATAACCCACTTTAGGAACGACAAAGCTGAGCTCTGAGCTCTCCAGCCTGCTCAAGGTGGGAAGTACTGAACAGGGAAAGAGCGTTCCATTTTTAATAATGCTTTTTCAAGACCTACGTATCAGTTCCGCGCTTTGAGGACATTGCTAATGTGAAGAATTATTAGGGAAAAGAAGCTTATTTTAGAAAAGCTTCCAGAAAGTATGCTAGTGGGTATACAATCTACTACTACTATTATCCATTCTTAAACTTTGCTCTGGAACACAGGTACCACAAAGGAAAATATCCTGACAAAAAGTTAGTATACAATTGCTGAAGAAAAATTTAGTATGTTCTTTAATGAAGTCAAGAGCCTTCCCCCCCTACCACCCCCCCTCCACCCCTACAATTGTATCATTAAACACAGAGTAAAGCAGGCAAAGAGGAAATTAATTTCTAAGGAAAAAGTCCTGAAGGCATCATTCCCTGGGTGGTAACAGATGTGATTCACAACAGAGCAGTAGAGCTTTTTTTTTTTAACTTTGTTTTTGAGAAGCAGATGCAGATCTTTCTGATCCTGTATTACTAGATGGCAATGTGGACCAATCCCAACAACCCCAAATGGCCACAACAAAAAAGCAAGAAAACATGTACAGCAGAACAATTAATAACTTTGTGAGAATTCAAGAGGGTGAGTAGCTTTTCACGAAGTACAAGCACTTCTAAGCTATTAGCTTGAACAGATAAAAAGTCAGTGTAAATGTGAACATTTCTATGGAAACTTCAAGGGAGATCGGGCTCAGCGCTCTTGATAATTAGACTGTTGTAACAATCTGAAGATGCAAATTCTATGAATCCTGGAAAAAATATAACATGGTACAGAATGTAAAAAGAAAATGGAAAAAGTCATGGTAAACACATGTCTAGGTATGTCTGGTCGCTCAGCTGCTCCACTTCTGAACAGGCCATAAACAACACCGCCACAAAACCTCAAAGCAAACCAACCCCAGTACAACCCATTAAGAATGAGGGCAAAGATGAAGAGAGCTGAGATGCGTTTATTCTTTCCTGGGCAGAAGGTAACAGCAGAGGTAGCACAGAAATAGCAGTAGCTGTTTCCTCTGCGCCTTCTGCCTCCCCCTGGAATGCTGACCACATCCAAGAGCAATATCCACGCTCACTGCATACCTGGTCTATTTTCAGTGGATGGGAGGCCAACAGAAGCCACAGAGTAAGGATTCCTGTGACCGATCTGCTTTGAGTGCATGCTTGGAAGCTTCTTGTGGTGTCTCTCCATGAAAACTTCCCATTCCTAGTCTGCTCTACTCATCCTGCAACCTCAGTGTACCAAAAATCAGAGGCAGGGGAAGTGTAAGGGCGAGAGCGTGACCATATAACCACCAAAGTGACATGAGGAGACGTTATTCCATCAGCATGAGTTTTTTACTACTCTTTCCCTGTTGTAGCTTATGTTGAACAGATAAAGATTCAATTACGGTATATCTTAAAAGATTATTTTTCAGAAAGAATTACTGAAATTCACTATTGTAACAGTATATTACATCATACACATTTAATGACAAATATATATACTAACCTTTAACCCATATATACTAACTAACCCATATATACTAACCTTTAACACAAGGCTTTCCAAGAAAAATCAAGAATCCCATTTCTCTATGCATCTGTTCAACTATTATATCTGTTAAGTATCTCATTTGGTCCAAACACCCGCTAAAATGTTAATTACAGAACTTAAATACAAGTGTATGCATTAGCAAATACCCACGCTCGGAAGCCTGCGTTTGTTTTAGCTGCAGACTCCGGCAGTTGTCGTGAGTGGCAGACTGTTTGCCACCCCACATCCTAAGCAACAAAAATGTTCAATAAATATTGCCAAATACCTTTATTTTTCTTTCGTGATTAGAATCTTTCTGTACCCTGGAGAGGATGAGACACCATGCTCAGCTGCCCTTGGAAAACGCTGGAAATGCTCCCCCCTGAAACTGCCCCCCCCCCGCCGTAATGGATGACGCCTTTCTGTCAAACTCATATGTGATCCAAGTCCAAACAACGTGGCATTTTGGGTAATGGATGCTATAATTAAAATGTGAGTCCTAAAAAACCTGTTGTTTTAGTGGGTGTTTTTAGTAATGGCTTTGTTCTACATGAAGATAAAAACTCCCTAACAAAGGAATTAATGTATTGCTTTAATAGGCTGCACCCTGAGTTAAGTTTTAAAATTTATGAGTTCTCTGCAGCATTGTTCTTTAAACAATGGCATTGTCAAATGCAACCAGTGAGAAGATTAAAGTTCTCCCAGCAGATTAAGTACAAATTATCTGTCCTCCTGTTTCAGCATCATTTGTTCATTTATCACATAACGTCTAGTATTTCTGGTCAGTGTCAATATGCTCTGCATCCTTGCAGTTAACAGATGTCTTCTCTTGTCGAATGAATTACTTTATGTTTCACGCACTGGTGGCCGCAGATGTGTCACTATAGCAACATCATTAATTTCAGATCTTACCGGAAACATGCACTCCAATCAAACCTAATTATACCACATTGCTTTCTTGTCCCACAATAAGGAAACTATAATGCAATTATTGGGATACTTCATTTTCTATTCTACTGTGGCAAATGAGAGAGCCACTGTGATGGACGCTTCTTGTCAAAAAGCTTATTGATGAAGCACAAACCCAATTTACAATCATACAAAGGACTACCTTGCAATTATGTTAGTAATGCAATGCTCCTTAGACTCAACAACTAATTCTCAATCATTTCCCGTGAAGCTTGGACCACAATGTAAGATTTTTGCAGACGGCTCTCTGGATTCCCTTTCATTTTCAGTATTGAGAAAAATTTCACCTGTTTACATTTAACTAGTCCTGCTTTTTAGTTGCACCCGCCTGGACAGACTGCTAGAAACCCAGCTCCCTCCTTTCTCCACTGACAGCCAAGCCTGAATCAACTGGTTTACATGACTAGAACTGAAAATTCAGGTGAGAACATCCTGAAAACAGGTCTCATGAGCAATGTACCCTCACGCCACGGCAACCCTGGGCTGACTGCACAGATTCTGCCCGTTACCTAACAGTATGTTCCGCATCTATGACAAAACGCAGAATGAGACCAAATGCCTTCAGGGAACCAGAGGCAGCCACTGATGTAGTTGGGTAAAAGGCACATAGGCTATATGTTTGTCCAGAATTCAGAACAGTTCAAAATTCACAGGGCATTTAAGACTGACAGTACTGAGCAGCGTTTCCCGTGGCTGTGTGAAGAGCAGCACGGCCAGCGAGACCATGGGCAGCGCTTGGGAGCTGGTCACGTCTGATGGACTCCGGGCTTATTTTCATTTGCACCAGCTTTCAGCTAACACTGGGGTAAAAGCACACAGGGCGAGACTGCTGACAGCTAGCCCAGAACATAGCTTTTATTTTTGTTAGCTTACAGATTTAGCCCTTCCTCCAGAACTCAGTAGACTCCAGTGCTCTGAAAAGCCTTTGAGGTTGAATGCTAGCAATCCTCCAAACAAACTATACATGAACACATTCGCTGGTAAAAGCCTTTTAGCATTTGTCTATTTAGCCCCTTTTAAGTACGCACTCTGAAAGGCCAGAATACAAGCGCTTCTTCTTAAAATTAAACAGAACTACTGTGATCGCAAGTGGCATGACGTGGGTTGAAAAAAACCCCAAAAATGGTGAGAAGCAAAAGAGGATTGTTTCTTTTTGTATATGCAAGTCAATAAAATGTATCCTTTCAAAGTTTTATAGATGTAACACAGTATTTTTGCTTTGAAAAACCTAGTATCACTGAATTTCACATTGCCAAAACCAACAAAACTCCATTTTTAATTAGTGTGGTGTTAGGTTAAGTGTATTGGTTGTCCTTCTAGAAGTAGAACTGCAGCAGCTTTCCCCTCCCCCCCCCCCCCCCCCCAACCAACCTTCTATTTCTCAAACAGGGTAATAGGTATGCACAGCTTTTTTTTTTGCCCCCAACAAACCTTCTATTTCTCAAACAGGGTAGTAGGTATGCATACCTTGAGAAAAAGATGCTAGTACGCTGATCTTTGTGGCTCAGAATATAAACTGGTCACCAAAGCCAGAATATAATTTCTGCACTATAGAGTTGGATGAATGCACTGTTAGCATTTTACTTAGCAACTCTCTTAATATTTTCAGTGCACTTTAACTGTAAGTAGAACACCTCAACACCTGAACCGCATTGCCAGTTTGGTATGGGAACTGGATTCTCCATCAGAAAAGTTTGTGGCATACATTGGTTTTGCTTACAAAGTAGTGCTTTGAGCAAATGAACTCTACTGCATTGTTTTGAAAATTCATTATTTTTGAACATACCTCCCTTTTCCCAAACATATGCTGTAAATTACATATTTCAAGCCTTCGGTGTGACAGCACTCTTGAAGTTACATAAATTATCATGATGAAGGGTGCAATTAAAATCAATAAGCAGTTGCAATAGCATACAAATCATTAGCTAACTGAAATAAAACTTGTTAAGAGAATTGTTCACTTGCTTTGAAGAATTACCACACTGTAATTAGCAGTACACTTTTCTACATGCTAAGAAGGTGGCAGTTGTCTTTATCTTCTATGAAATAGAAGAACAGCATTCCAAAGGGTATAGGGTAACATATGTATCTTTAGAAAAAAGATGAAAGTGCGTTTTGAAAATGTGACAATATATTAAATTTACATTTCATTTCAAAATATGCAGTAATGAAAGCATTCAGCATGGGAGGGAACGTGGAACTATTTCAAGCAGAAAGAGATGTAAACTGTATATTATGCTTTCTGAACAGCATAACAGAGGCCAACCCCTGCACCCCCCCCAAACGCTTTCTCACCATTTTGAACTATATTTTACTTAAAACCACTAAAAAATTTCATCAGCTGTTTAAGAAACAATTTTCTCAGTTCAAAAATTCAGCTGCTTAAAGAAACAGTACATCTACCTGAACTGATTTATTCAGCCTCAGAAAGAACAAAAAGGAGAAGAAATACTGTATTTGCTACAGAATTTAACTGGTTATCTACTAAGATATCTTCGGAAAGAAACTTTAGGGTTCCTTAAAGACATCTAGACCTAAGAGCAGGGCAAGGTGGTAACAGGTTTCAGCTGTAACGGCAGACGGCAGCACAGCACAAGCTGTCACTCTGTCACACACTTACCCACCTTCTGGCCCTGGTAAGGGTGAGGTTTGCCAGCACACCGGGCCAGCTACACTGACGGGTTACGGTTATTCAGATAAAATCATACAGCAGCTCTAGAACTGGTCATTGTAACCTTCCTGGGGGTAACAGAGTCATTTTGGAGGCTGATCTTATGGCTTGTTTTGGAACTGCCTTGCCCTCTGATGTGTCACGTCGTTACGGTATTGCTGGCGAAATGAGGTGCAGAATGGAACAGCGTCCTGAGCATGACTCCAGGGTCTTTGCAGAGTGAGATACATGGACCTAATGCTATCCACGGTCCTGTTACTGTAGCAGCAGTGTTCCCACTGGAATAAATCAGATTACTACTAAATACTGACTTTCACAGGTAAGTACTGGCCTAAGCACACCGATTGGTACTGGTACAAAGTCCATAAGCACATGCTGCAAATTTCACTGAAAAATAAAAATCAGTAGTCTAAATCTAGTCTTACATTAACATATCCAAATATTAAGTTTAGATATTTAAAAAAAAATCGTATTTCAGAATTGTAACCTGATATACCTGTTTTATCCGTTAGTAAATAAACTAATCGTCCCAACTCTTCTGGTATGGTGCTAGTTCGAACAACTGTTCCAGGAATATTGTCATCTTTCATAATCATCCACCCATAGGCTGCCTTACCCATGTCCAAGTTCACACGTAAACTGCAAAGGAAATTTATACCATAATCAGTGTGAATATTAGGCAAAGTGAAAGTTATAACCATAAAAATAAATGATCTTTTTACGATACCTGGAAAAAAATATATCTTAAAACCATATGACAAAAACATTTTGGAACAATGATTTTGTTATGTGTTTGTAGAGTACATATCACATTAGAAATTCAGGCTCCATCCCAGACTTCTAGAAGGTATTCCAACACAAACAAATGCAACAACATGCCTTCTGCATGAAACAGACTGCAACACTTTGTGATGATTCTTGACATGATTACATTACTACACTTAGACAGTTGAGAATATTATATACACTTTATCAACAAGAACACATTGCTATTCATATCACAGTTTTCATTTGTTAAAAACCCCCTGACACCAATGTTTGCTTTATAATGTAAAAGCAGAAATATTTTTATACCTCTTCGAGTCACTGTTTTTTTAAAAAAGCCACCATATTTTTTATTTAGGAAAGTATAACTATATTTGTCACATTCCCTCTCCCACCACAACCAATCAACAACATTGCTGTCCTTCCCCAAATGCCGCTACAGAAGCTCTCTACTGCAAAAAGAGTGCAGCGCCCAAGCAGCAAACACCCTGACATGATAGGGTGTGGGCTGGAGCTGCTGCAATAAGGAACCTTTGGGGAGCTCTGCACTAGAAACTGTAATGTGCAGGAAGTTTTACTGATTATACATAGAAGCGCAAAATCAGAAGTATATTTTTTTTGGACACACTGTGTCTGCATATTTATTTGTTGTATTTCCATATCTACATCATAGAAGAACTAATTGCCCTTGCAGCTTGTATTCCTATAATAATTAAAAAAAAAAATTCACTCATGCTGGTCAGAGATAACTTCAATGACACTGCTATTCCCCTAAATTAAATGCTCCAACTCAAAAGTCTATGCCAGCCTATTCTAAAACTTTACAATGCTACTTTCCTTCAGCTATTCACCACGTTCCTGCTACCATGTCAGAGGAACAGTGGCTAAAGCATCCGCACATTTTCATTGCTGCTGACTCTGCTTTAACAGTAACACTGAAGAAACAGCTAGGACAGTGGCTACGGGAATGATTTGTAGCTAATTTGCCTGGGGCATGGGACTCTAGTCCCAGGTTTAGTAACAGGTTCATAGTAACGCAACTCTTAAAACTATTCCAAAGGGATATATCAAGGTCAAAATACTGCTAGTGTACTTCAGAGCTTTTTTACCAGTCCTGAAGTGCTGCTTTACAGCACAACCAAAACAGCAGCCACGAAGAGTTTTCATCTGTCCTGCACTCACAGTGACAGACTGTGAATTTCCCGAGGTAACAGCGGAGGGAACAGTGAGCCACAAACTGCAGCTCTTTATGGGATGTTGCATTTAACTAGAACTGTGAGAACACCTGAAATTTCAATACACACTGAAAAAAATCAGTTTATTCCACATCCCTGCCTTCCTGAATTTGTACCGCAGAAAACAACGCATGTTCCAGCACAAGAAGAAAGAAGCCTTTTTGATACAAGACTCTTGACCACTCAAGATGGTATTTTGTTCTTTAACTAGCTCTTATTTCCATTAAAATCATTATTAGCAGAAAATCATCCTTCTGTCTGGTGACATACCCCAATTACTTCTGCAATATCATACCTCACTTCAGCTGTTTTCAGACACACAAATATATATTTTTTAAAAAAAAAACATTAGGACAGACAACAGGAGGAGGACTCTACCATATTCTTTTTATTGAAGATGCTACATTATAACAAAGAGGAAAAAACCCCTGGAAGTCACTTGCTTCACACTGGTTAACTACAGTTTTAACCTGTCTTAATCAATCCAGAGCCAGTAGTGAGCAACCAGGATTTGCATTGCGTCTGTCGGTCAGCCTGCAGTTAGAGGACGTAAGAACCAACGTAACACCCTTCACACTGAGGCAGGTATCAGCCAGCAGAAGGAACAGCAAAAGCTTTATTCCTCTTAGGGATGAGAACCTGCCAGTTAGCCAGTCAAGCACAAAGGACGCTCTTTAGCTCGAGCAAAGAAACATAAGCACACTTAATTCATTTAAGAACAGCTAGATATCTGCTCTAGCCAGAAGTAAGCAGAGTAAGTGAAGGATGAAAGCTGCTCATTACCCCACTTACAAGAGACATTTGGGCTATAATATTTTTTTTTTCCCTGCCCGGGCTACCAAACAGGGAATCTGCAATGAAAGCTCTATTTAAGAGCTTCACTCTCAGGTACATGGCACGCACAGAGAAATCCACAGGGCTACTCTACCAATGAAGAGCTACAAAGTCATCCAAATCAGATAAACCATGCTTCAGTAAGATCCCGAAAGTCTCTCAAAGCTGGAGTGCAGTTCATCTCACCACCTGCACCTTTTATAAGCATGTGTGTTACCTGGTTTGATATTCTAAACACTCTCTAGATGCATTTAATTATAATCTCACTTAAATATAGTTTAAAGGTAAGGAAAAAAAAGAGGGGGGGGGGGAGGGGGGGAAAACAGCTTCTCTTGCTGAGCGGTGAGGAGAAATCTGTATTTCAAAGCACCAAGGCATTTTAGGAATTACCCCAGCACGCACTAAGTGGAACAAGGTGCTGAGGGACCTAACAGAAAGCTGGCACCACTGCCCTCCACAGAAATAACATCCCCCCAGTGACCAGTACAGTCCAAGACAGCTTTCTGGCATGCAGAGATATTTGGTACATGCTTGAATTGTTAAGTTGGATAAAGAATTAGACATGAATTAAAAAAACAACACACACACCAAAAAAAAAAAAAAAAAGAGGGTTATAGATGCATTTTTAGTATTAATTCTAAAATGTGTACACTGTATGCTGCTCTGACTTCCTTCGCTTGGTGCTTGCTGTCTTAGAGAGAATTTTTACCTTTAAAATCGCTGTAGCTGTGACCTACCACATTACGGACACTTTTGTAACACTACAAATGAGAGACAGCTATTAATACTGAGTTTGCTTTTGAAACTAGAAATCTCTCCAGCACAGCTTCACAGGAATAGATTGAAAAAGTCTATCCTGTCTGAAAAGTCCAGAAATTTTTACACAATAAAACAAGGAGATACTTATCTTAGTCAACACCAAGCTACCTTCAGTTCCTGACGACATTAGCTACCATTTCTCATAAACCCTTTGTGGACTTTAAGAAACCTCATCATATAACCAAAACCATTTTAAATCCACTCGTTTTTAAATCCTTCTCCATTTCATCCAGTTTAGAAGACTCTATACATACTCGTTATTGATGAAAATGCACAGAACAGCATCACATATAGCATTAGCACACTGTTCCATCAGTAACACTCATCTTTTTGTAAACTAATTACCCTGCAATCTTTAGACACAGTATGGTAACACAGGTACTTGAAGGCTACTGCAGAGAATGGGCATATTTAGTGAACATGACAGTGTGAAGTTTCCTGTGTCTCAACCTCAGCACTAGTTACCCCATCGCAGGCAAAACCTAAGGCAACTTATATCCAACTTCTATCCAACTCAGGGATTTATTCCCTCAAGAGCCCGAGTGGCATTTCTCTGCAATTCAGCTGCAGAATACATCAGTCAGACAGCACTTCAGAATACACGCTGCTTTCTACTACAAGTTACTAACAGATAATATTGCTTTTACTCCATTAAAATATCAGTAGTGTTTCAGGCTAAACCAATTCATATTTACAGGACTTCTCTCTTTTCTGAATTTCATCTTTTCCCCAGTGGTAACAGCATCAGGTCCCCTTGTAAAGAGCTCTGATTTTGTTTTAGTCAAAATGGCCAAATTCATCAATACACAAGGGTCTTCACTGAGGGGGTTTCAGACAAATACATTTAGAAACTCCAGAAACATTCTGCCTTTCACAACTCAGTAAACAGCAACCGAGACCTAGTGAAGTTACCAAAGACAATTTTTTTGAGCAAGTTGATACTGTGCCTGATAAAACTCAAGTATGAATGTGAATCAAAACCGTATGATAGTTGTACTTGACCTTGTTGAGCAGTTCTGTATACAAGCTAAAGTTTCGCAGCAAAAGATGAAGCCCTGCCCAAACTCCAGATACAGTACGAGTACCTGTAGCAGTATCCAATTATTAAAATGAAGTAATTGAGATGTAGTCTTTTTTATTTTCAGAACTTCTAAGTGAAGTACTGAAGATCATATCTGGGTCACATTAGTACCCAAAACTGTACCCAAACCTCTATGGCTACACCCCTAACTTTTCCATACCCCTACCTGCTTGAAACAGCCATAAACTATACACAGATAAACACATTATTTACAATCTAGAAGTATAGAATAATTTAAAACTTGGTCAAGAAACAACCAAAATTCTCTTAACTTCATTGCCTGGAAAATTAAATCTTCAAAGAAAGTGATTCTGGAGCCTGACAACTTCTATTAACTGGCACTAAACAAACAAAAAGAGAACAAACCAGAAGTTACTTCTTTTAAATACAATATTCTATCAAGATCTAAATTCAAATCAACCCATAGCTTCTCCCTTCAATTTCCCCTGACTTCCCTCCTCTCATATTTTATTTGGAGAAAAAATGTGAATATTCCTTTTCTGTTTAGCCTACCACATACATTTTTACCTAGTTTTCTCTGTGTGCTAGTTTGGGCTGGGATAAAGGTTAATTTTCTCCACAGAGGCTGCTGTGGGGCTGTGGTTTGATCTGTGCTGGGAGCAGCGCTGATAACACAGGGATGTTCTCGTTATTGCTGGGTGGTGCTTACACTGAGCCAAGGGCTCCTCTGCTCCCCACCCGCCCCACCGCGAGCAGCTGGGGGGCACCGGGCGCTGGGAGGGGGCACGGCCGGGACAGCTGCCCCCCCTGACCGAGGGGTGTCCCAGGCCATGCGCCCTCATGCTCAGCATGTACAGCTGGGGAAGGAGGAGGAAGGGGGGACATACGGAGTGATGGCGTTTGCCTCCCCAGGCCCCCGTCAGGCATGATGGAGCCCGGCTGTCCTGGCATGGCTGAGCCCCTCCTGCCCGCCCGGGGGAGTGGGACTGGGAGTGGGGAATGGGGAATGGGGAGTGGGGAATGGGTGCCTCCTGCTGCTTTGCTTGTGTGTGTGGCTTTTGCTTTACCTATTACACTGTCTTTATCTCAACCCCTGAGTTTTCCTGCTTTTACCCTTCTGATCCACTCCCCCATCCTGCAGGGCAGTGGGTGAGCGGCTGCAGGGGGCTGAACTGCTGCCCGGGGTCACACCCCAATGTCACTATCTGTCTGATACTTCTAGAAGATGCTCAGATGTGTGTTCTTGTTTTCCTTGTATTTGGTCTCACTAGTTCTCTCAGACTAATTTGTCTAAATTTTGTCCATTATGTAAGCATATAAAAGGAAATGAAAGAAGGTGCACACAGCACTCCACATAAAATCCAAGCAATAAACGTAACTTTCAAAGAGCGCTCAATCCCACACATTCATGCTTAAGTATGTGTGGCAAAAAAAAACGTGTACCAGTCCTGCATTGCTATAGCGACTGCAGCACACCTAGTTTTTCAAGGGCTACATGCAACCTAGGTACTGTTAATTAGATGTTGTAACATAGGTAGAACTTAGAGCCTCAGGAGGAAACCAGGGGAATAATTGATGAGAAAATTAATCTATGAATTTCTTCCAGGCTGAAAACACAGTAGAGTGCAAAATACAAATAGAACGCATGTCAAACAAGTGCCTTGGCACAAGAGATGTAGCATATGCAGGTCTGAGTAACAATAATTACTTCCTATTAAAAATGTTTCTTTGTTATTTTCACATTTGTCAGGTCAAATGCCTTTTTTCATTAAGCCTCTTCCACAACGGCAAAATATTGACATTAGAAGTCCAATACAAATAATTTTTGAAATATGAGTATTTTTAGTGTATTCCAGGCAAATCTGGCATTACTTACTGTAATACTATCATATTAAAAACAGAAAAACAACTAGGAGCAAATAGGCAGTGTTGCAATACTAGAAAGGAAAAAGATTTCCTGCAATAGATCAGCTGAATGACTTATTGTAAACTGATTGTGCGTTCTCTATGACACATGAATACCCAATATTGTAAGGAAAGCACAAAGCTAGCTTAGGCAGTAGTACAGCACCATACTGGGCTGAGTAAGACTTATTCTAAGCATGGGACACATGCCATAGCTCCTGTTGCATGAAGAAGTCAGAATTAGTTTGTAAAATATCAGGAAGCTTCTTTTTTCATATAATATTCTCCAGTCTCTATATAGATTGCATTATATACCACGGTGTGGTACAGAAGCATAGTACAATTTTTACAAGGATTGCTAAAACTACTTTGAGCAGCTGTTTAGCTCTTCCACGCTGAAAGCTTTGCATCATATACCTGATATATATTGTCTGTATATGTGAGACTACATATACTGATACCCTCACATCTATGCATTAACAGAGATCAGAGCTCCCACCGTGGGCAGCACAACTACAATATGAAAGCAGCAGAGCTGCTTGCTGCTCTCGGACAGACACCATGGTCCTGCACAGCAGCGAGCTCCCTGGATCTCAGGAATACACAGAAATTGGTGTTTGTATGATCCAGGATTTGATGGGATGTTAATGGATTTCAGATACAAGACTTCCCAGCAGCATCATCTTCACTGCACACTGAAAACAGACTAACATAACCTTAAAGGATTTTCTTTAAATACTTCTCAAAGACCCAGAAAAAAGCAGCTGGGAGCCAGGTACTGCCCCAGAACTTTACTACTTAAGTGTAGGGCAGCTCTGTCCAGAGCAGTGGGACACCTTATGTGGCAGAGCAGCTCCGCGCCCGGTAGCCCTGGGGTGTCTGAAGGGACGGACAAAAGACATTTCAGCTTCTGTATACACCTGAACTGAAGGAGCCTCCTAAAAAGGTGGCTGATTAGGCCCCTGCCATCCCAGCTTTAAATCGCTGCTAAATCCGGAGCTTGGATGATACGCGGGCATACCAGATCCCAGTCAATACCTTAGCGCTTTATGGAAAATCCTCCGTTTCCTACCCGCTCAGCGGAAGCACGTACAGCTACAGAACTCGCACACCTGTGCACACAAGGCAGCATTTCACCAAACACCCTTTGGATAAGCCTAAATTGTCTTGAAAAGCTTTCCTGGCTACATTTTTGGGGGGAAAACAGGAAAAAAAAAAAAAAAAAAACAACAAAGAGGAGGTGGCAAGTCAGAGCACAGCTCACTTTCTCGCAGTGCTGAAGAGGGCTGGGCAATGAGTGACCTAAGTCCCATGACCCGGTGGTGGCGGGGGTCCCAGCCGGGGGGGCAGCACCGCCGCTGAGGCCAGCCTCTTCTGCAGCCTTGGCTGTAATTTCTGAACAGATTCCCAGGGCAGCCGAGCGGGCTGATGAGCAGATGCTACAACTAACTGTCAGGGGAAGGCCAGAAGCGCTGTGCGGCGAGGCTCTGACAGCCCCAGCACCCCGCCGGCACCCACACACCCGGACTTCCAGCCCTGCAGCTGGGAGCGGGGGTCTTGCATGCCACATCGATCCAAGAACATTCTGTTCTCTTGTACTTAAAAATACAAACATTAGAAACCGTCTCTGCGATAGCTTGTTCAAAAAAATCAAAATGGCTGATCAAATTAGCAGCTGCAAAAATTGAAGCAAAACCTCAAGACATACATGATTTATACCTGGAATTTTACACCAGTATGATAAATGTCTTCCATTCCACACAGAAGCAAAATTAACTCTCCTGAAAAAAATGTAAGCCTGATTTTAAAAAGATGTAAAATTAAAAATAATTTATCTTTAATCTGTGTAACCAGGTAAAAGATAACATAACGATGACAAAGCTTTACCTCACCTTCCCACCTGAGGTGGTGACTTTTCATTAGTGTGACTGGTTTTGGCCCCTGCCCTTTGTCATTCAGAAAACAGACAATCCAAAAAAAAAAATGTTCAACAAGGAGACCTTACTGTTAAACAAAATAACCTAAACAAAATAAAAAAAAAAAAAGGGAACATCACAGGCTTATGAACTTCCATGCTGGTATCACAAAGCAGAGCATGGACAGACCTGAGGACACACACTCCCCCCAGCCCGCTATGTGTAATGGCAAGAGGTGACACTGCCAGGCAAGATCTTGTAAAGTAATGGAGAATGCATTTCAATCAATGATTTTATTTAAAATAAGTAATGAAATTGTCTCAGTGACACCAGAGGAACCTATGGATAGGCATTATCGCATCTCAAACTGCTAAAGCCAACTAGAAAAAAGCCTAAGAACACCAAGGAACACAGAGAAACTCAGAGAACGGGTGAGCATAATCCTGGAGAAATTCATTTAGTTTTGGACAGTCTGTCAAGAATTTGCTTTCTACCCTTCTTTCCCAATAAATTTTAAGAAATTCAGACAGACTAACCTTGTAGGGAGGCAGAGTGCCGACAGAGGCTCCCCGGGCTACGCTTCCTCCATGGGTTAGAAGAAACATCAATTACAGAGGGGTCATTTCTAAAGGCCAAACTTAGGCCCCCCCATTTCTGGGGCTGTTCAAAACATTTTGTGCATCATGGCTCTAACTTACAAGCAGTTCAGAGCTGAGCTAAGCTTGCAGTGTTTGTTCACTGCTACTTTTTCTCCATTCTGCTTGCTTCCTTGTACACTACAGAATGTGTGAGATGTCGTGGGCTGGTGTTTCTGGGGGTGGCTGTTGGTTGATGGGATGTTTTTTGTTTGGTTGCATTGTTTGTTTTTTTACAGTTGCTTTATGCTTATACTTCTGAGGTCTTACAGGCCCCACAGCTATACACTTCATGGGGAAGCAACACTGATCTAGAGGAGTATTTAGGATGCAGCTGAATCACGAGGAATTAGCTGCTCCCTGGAGTGAAAGAAAAACCCCAAACCCAAAAAGTCCCTCTTCCTACTAATTACAGGAGAGGCTGCACAGAGATCACTTAAACTGCTAACAGTTACCTGCTCCTGATCATCTTCACCAAACATGACCTGGCCATGGAAAATTATTTTCATTGCATACCTGGAATTTCCCTTGCCCTACAAATGGAAAGCCAAGCACAACTGCAAAAAACCTCTGTATTTAGGAACTTCCCAAATTCTGTAAAACCATCAATCAACACATTTCATGCGTGCCTGAATTCAGATATGCTTTGCCTCCACCAGTCAATCCTAATCTCCCATGTTCATTTCCTTACCCGTGAAAAGTTCATTATCTCCCCCATAGAGCTATTTCAAAACTAATGAGAGGACACAACACTTGGTGTTTCAGTGTAATTAGACTTACAATTTTCATCTCCAAGAGTTTATACTCCAAATACAGGTTAAGGAGTAAGTAATTTCTATGCTTAACATCCAGAAGAAAGAAGTGCAGTTATATTTGACCGGTGACATAACTGCAGTTGTATATTTTGTTGATAGTGTGGGAAGCGACCTTGTACGTGAATTATCTGAGTTGAAGAAAAGTTGGTATAGAAACAGATAAACCTCCAGAGAGAAAGGCATTCTCCAGCAGATCCCTGTCTGATCTTCCACAGAGTAACTATATGCTCCATCTCAGAACTAGTCCAATCACTTTCTCTGTTACTTCTGCTTTGCATATTACCTCCCACAAGCAACTGAAAAATGGGATTAGGTCTATCCTAGAAATTATATTTGGAAAAGAACTGCCCCACAAGTGCACTAAACAACCCTTCAGTTGAAAACAAGCTGCTCAATCTACATGTTTTTCAGTGGCATATATTGAACCGTCAATATGGAGTCAAATTTACTTACCTATATGCTCTTAATCCTCTTGCATCTAGTAACAAAGATATATCTGTCTTGTAACCATTTTAATAAGTTTTGGCTTAGTATGTTTATTATGGAAGAAAACAGTGACTGACAAGTGATCCTTTATATTCGTAGCTCATTTTCCCCTTCCCCTACATGTCTTTGATGATTAAGTGCATCTTTCAGCAATACGAAGACTTTGCTTATCCCTCGAGGAGCACTTTTTGCCTCTTCACATGGCTAAGTTGCTTAATGCTCAATAACTCTGTGTGTGTGTGTATGGGGGAACGATGCCAGGACCTAAACAGCAGCATCACATGGGAGGTAAGGGAGTTACAGCAACACCAGTGTTTAGAAAGACACCACAAAACTGAAACACGAATGTGTAAATAAACCCCAGCCAGTTAAAGGAAACGGGAACTTTTCTAAGGTGACCATTTCTACAATGAGATTGCCTCCACTCCCTAGCAGAATGGTGGAGCCTTCTCCTTCAGCTCCCTAACAGAATCAACTGCTCTTGCAAAACAAAAGTAGTATAAAAATACAAGTGCTTTAAGTTATGAAATCTTCAGACAGATACTTCCCCAAGTATGAAATCAGTCAAAAATGAAATAGTTTCCTTCACACAGACATGTACTTAAAAAACATGAACACAGTAACACCTAAGTCACATAAGCTTAGATTAAAATACTAATGAGAAATTCTCCCAGTTTTATGTTTTTCCTTACACTACATGGATTTAAATGTTGTGTGCAAACCTGAAGGGAGAGGTCTCAAACCTATCTACAGTTCAGCTGCTGCTGACTCTGTGGCTAGCCACTGGGCTTAGTCAATGACGTATCTCAAGATACGTCCCTGAGGAAAGAGGATCTAAAATTAACAAGCCCCTTAAACTAAACACTGGTTATTTTAACAGGAGAGAGTATTTCCATTTTGCAAAGGCAATACCCATTCAAGGAAAAAAATTCATTTCGGAGTCAATGTTTCACTTCTGTGTCCACAGAAGACTTGATAACAGACATGGATATTATTTCCTGTTCCAGTTTATCTGCAATTTGAATATACCGTACTCATGCTTAATGAATTAATTAATTCAGGGCAAGTCTCTACTTGGTTACATGTTAAAAGTCCTCTCACTGTAGAAGTGCACCTACATTATTCAGCCATTCAATTTAAATTAGTCATTGTTGTAGTAAAAAAAATCATATTTTAACCAGAGAAATGGAGCATGTTCGGTATTTAAGGCATCAAAAACAAAATTCCAAAATACACCTAACCACTCATTCAAACATAGGTTTCCTGAAACTGCTTTCTCAAATATACCAAGATTGTATCCTTATTAATACATTTATGCTAGTAGAGGATTAGATATCCTGATTACTCCAGCAAGATGAACATTATACAGAAAAAATACAACAGTATTGTTTTCTGTACACTGATCCTTCCAGAATCAGCAGATTTGTTGACACCTTCCCTTTGGCTTCCTGATAAGATCCATTTCCTTCGCAACGAGAAGCAAGTATAAATTTCAGGAAAGCCACATTCAGTGAAATTAGACATCAGTGTTTTTCCTTTCATCCATGCACACACCTGATGGGGATGATGTAGGAAAAGAGGAGGAGGAACCGGAAAAGGTTCCGGTACCATGGGCCCACGAACCCTTGCAAGGTCACCATAACCACTGACAGCGCCACCAGTGCCAGGAACAGGGCTTTGGTCAGCTGGTTCAGCTCCAGGTCCAACAAGCCAACCTGGGGGAAGAAGCGTAAATAAGTCAGTCGCAAGTTTTTCTTAGATTGACACTTCTGTGGTGCAAACAATTTGCTACTGTCGGCTTTTTTTATTCCTACCTATGAAAAATCCATGCACTTGCAGCAATTAACTGCATTTTGATAACCAGATTGATTACCCATTCTTACGCCTGCATGGAATGGATGCTCGGGGGTTACAGGACAACAATGATTCCCAAACCAGTGTGACCAGTGCCAGCCAGGGCTTCTCAATGCCCCCACACCGGCACAGCCCCCCAGCCCCTCGACCCAGGCAGGGGCATGGCAGGGCAAGGAGAAGAGGCAATTCCAGAGGAACAACTTTCTTCCGTCCCGCGTGCAGCAAACCCACCAGCACCATACGGTATATTTGGAGGGTTCCTACTGCTCATTTATCGCTAGAAGATCAAAAACCTGTCAGATCCTAGAATCGATGGGCAAACACGATCTATCTACCCTCTGGCTCATGCAACAGGGGTGCCGCCACCTGCAACTATGCTCCCACACAGCGCTGAATCTGAATTGATTTCACAGAAATCATTTTTAATTTTATGAAGCTTTCAGTTAATATAATAATTAAAAAAAAAAAAAAACAATGCAGTGGAATATCCATTTTCAAACCAGAGCTTCCGCTTTTCATGAGTGAAAAGGTATTTGGTTTAGAAGTGTTTCAGCCCAAACATTACGAGAGGCTATCTCCCATCCGCTGTTTCTCATGAAAAAATATTTTTAAGCTATGTAACTAAGACTCACACCATTTCAATAATGTATACCGTAAGCTAAGTATTTACACTCTGCCTTTTGGGATGCTCTTGTAGGCGGTAAAATATGTGGGAAAGCGACGCAGGGCAGAGTGTCCTAGGCCCTGCCACTGATGCCCTGTTTATCTCCCAGCCCGGCCAGTAAGACCAGTAAAACAGAACACTTCCTTAGATAACAGTCTGCAAAAGAGCCACTTTAAATATAGTTCTTAAAAAATTCCAGCAATCTTGCTTACATGCGGGCCGTCCCTTCCCTAGAGAACCGGCAGCTGAAGACCACAGCGGCTGATTTATCAGCTGCATTTAAAAAGCAGCACAACGAGGACAAATATCTTGCAATTTCCGCTGCTTCAACTACTACATAGTTTATGCTTGAATTATTGAGAAAAATAGGTTTTTGGATTAAAATGAAGAAAAATGAAGCCAGGGAAGTAGAGCATGTTTCAAAGCCCAGATCTCTTTGCGTTGACAAAGGCAGCCTAAGTTTCAGGCCTCGCTGAGGATCAGATGAAGTCATTATTCATTCAGTCAGGGAAAAAAGACTCAATTACCTCAACCTAAAGATGCTATCAATGAATGCAAAGTGCATATTTTACTCTATTCATCCAAATCCCATTAAAAAGTGAAAGGAATGATTTAATCTGGCCTTCTAGAGTTGGTCTTTTTTTGTAATAAAATAAAGAATCACTGTCTTGCAATATGCATAACCACTACCTCACACTTTTTTTCCCCTGCATCATGGTAGTGAAAGCCTATCTCTCCCCTCAGCTCCCCCTCTGCCCCCACCCTGTCAAAACCCCACCCCAGAACAGAAATGAATAAAGAGCTTCTTTGGAAAGAATGCCACTTTTTGGACAGAAACATTAAATTTAGTCCACTGCACACTGATACGTAGCTAATTCAAAGCATTAATACCTTTCTAATTGATGAAGACAGATGTGAATTTAAGCGTGGAACGCAACAAAAATGTGTTTGGAGAAATATTAAAGAGGATAAAAAAAATTGATGATGAAAAATTTCCACACAATAAATCTCTTGCTCAAGAACATTCAGTTTGTTATAAATAATGCCATCCTTTTTAATACCGAACATATGACTGACCATAAGCGGCTCTAATATCTGCATTTACTACAGCAAGTGAAGGCAACTGCAAAACTCTCCTTAAGAAGGCACCGAAAGAAAGTGAGTTTTAATAGAAATGCATTCTTCATTCCTCAAAAATTAGTTACCATAATCTATGGAAATATACTTAATTAGTTTAATTCTGCGCCTTTCCACTTAAACAATTTCAGCATCCAAACTAATGAAACAGTGCTGAATTATCCAGATACATTCCATGTAGAAATGCACTAACATTCTCCAACACTCATCTGAATATTGGAAAAGCAGGTAAACTTCATTTTAACTACACTGCAATTTTATCAAAGTATTTGTAAAATATGCCATCTTAAGAAAGAAATTTCTCTCCTTTTAAAAATAATCATAACCAGAATAATTATGACAAGATGAGAAATAGATGAATTAAGAATTCAAATAATTTTCCACATTTATTGCTATTTCCCATATTAGAAAAGCAAGTTTTCTTCTACTTGTCACAATATTTGTTCTATTTGAAACAATTGTGTTAGCAAAACTAAACATACCACTGGAAATTTTAATCTCCACGGGAAAATTTGTACGTAATGTCTGAGACAACCACAACAGTTTTGCAAAGGGGTTGCTCTACGATAATGAACACAATAATTGCCTGTATAATCTAAAATGCTACTAATGGCAACAACTGCAAATCCATTTAGCTCCTCTTTAATTTATGCACGAAGTTTTAAATAGATAATGGTTCTCAGTAAAATAATGGCTTAGACCATCAACTGCACCAAAAAAAAGCCTACAAGTTTTTAAAATACTTTGGTTTTGAATGAGGGAATGATTAAAGGTTTAAACTTCACATTTTGGACCACAAGGTATAAGTCATTATCTTATGAGAAAAATCTCAATTTAATTAGCATAAGTTGAAAGCAACAAAAAAACCTTTCTGACTACTGATGGGCAACATGAACAGCAATATGCTGTTGCTGCCCCAGATGCTTAACTTTTGGGAAAGGTTATCCTCTGAAGCTATTATTGTAGCAATAGAACAATTCTTCTAATGTTATTACATATATATATTACATGTATTTAACAGTAGATTACTTAGAAAACAAGAAAAAAATTATGCTAGAGTGTTGAAATGCAGTATTTGATAACTAAATGTTGCACAATGGTAAAGATTTCTAGTGCAGTCATTTTTTATTCAATTACAGTTTAAAGTGCATTAGAAATAATTGCTCATAAATAGCCTTTTTAAAGTGCCATACATTAATACTACTGAAGTATTAAGGCACTATCTTAGAAGAGACTTCTGCTCGCAAGCCAGTTCCTCCACAAAGGTAATTATATTTCAGTAATCAGCCTGGTTCTGCACTGACAAACACCCCATCGACTACAATGAAATGTCATGGTATGTATGTCTGAGATAGTCTGTAGCTTTAATTTGCACCATAAACACAAAAATTTTCTTTCCTAATCTTAATACATACTCTGAACTTAACTTTATTAAACCTTGAATAGTAGTGAATTATTCATGTTTTTGTAACTGTAGTCTAAATTTAGCTGTAACAGCTATGCAAAGAGTAAGGTAAGTATTTAAAATTAAAATTCAAATAATGTATCTTCTTTGGGCTGACAAAACCCATGTTTTGCCTAAGAAAAATGATTCATAGCATTTCACAGTTTATAAAAAATAAATAATTTTTATATAGGCTACTATATACAGGTAGCTGCATACATCTGAACCCCTATGGCTTTCTTCAATAATTTGTTAAACCTTTCCTATAGTCCCTAGGAATAACAGATTATTATTCTGTGTTTAAAGGGTAAATAGACATATTATTATCTGTTTACCTTAATCTCTAACATTAAAAACATGTACAGCAACTTTGGAATCTGTAAATGTTTCTTCTTTATTAAGCCTCCTAACTCTAAGCTTATTCCTATGATTCAAATTCCTGACTGCTCAGCAAGCCAGACAACCACATTAAACTAATAAACCTATGAATCTATGAATCAAAACAAGCAAAGCAAGTGAATTCAAGTTTAGAAGCATCCTTCCTTAATTCACTGTACTCAAGCAATGGTCTGACAAATGTGTTTCTCTACAAGGCTGTCTTGATTAACATAAATCCCACCAAATCTTGCATACTGATTAAATAGTGCAGCACACTGTATCTCACTCATTCCTTTACGCAGTACATTGAAAGGCAGGAAAAGTGAACAGTGAAATATATAAAATGACCATTGAGTGAAAAGTTACCTATCCCTGCTTTTTCTCAGATCCATTTTCAAACATCCCAATCATTTGTTTAGTTGCAAGAACACAACGAGAAACCCTGAAAACATTCTCTGAAGCACTAAAAAGCTTTTCAAAGTTTTAACTCATTTTAGAATTAGAGCAGTAATTATGGAGTTTCTACTTGACTTAGTAAAACTGAAATAAACTTCAGTTAGTCCACTCTGGTGGAGTGATACTAAAGTAATAACCAGAAAATAAGTCCATTTGATTCCAGTGACATTTTCTGTATTTCCTTTTGTGAAAAAGTATTCATCCTTCATGCTGGCTTCAATGCAGCCCAACATCGCTTTGCCAAAGCTGAAGTATCTGGTGTTATGTTAACATTGCAGGTTTATGGAACTGAATTATGCCTACTGATTTCAAGAAACATTTTTAATTACTTATGATCAATTCTACCCCCCAAGGAAACAAATTACCATTATATACATAAACCAGCCCATATCCAAATAGGCATTTATAACAGCTGAAGTATTTTAAAACTCAGGAAGAAATGCATGGTTATCATCCAAAGGAAGAAGAGTAAGCTGCAAGTAGGTAATGGGCTTTTTAAATGTTTTGATGTGTATTCAAAGACAGGTATAAATGCTCTTAGAAGCAAGTAAGTTTATAACATTTTGAACTTTTCTGACTTGCCCGTTTTAACTTTAACAAGCTACTAATAACTGCATAATATATGTTTGAAATTAATAAATTTAGAAACAAAATTCCCTTTTGTAGATAGTAATACCTACAATACTATAAGGAAAAGGAGGGCTCAGACACTTCAGCATGCTTCAGAAGCTCAAACCGAGAGAAGGTGGAGTTGGCCCAGACCTTAATATCCAGTTGACCCTAAACCTGGCTTTCATTAATACTTGCGCAGATTGCTCAGCTACCCCGGTGTCTCTAAATACCCTTCGGTCCCACGTCTCTTTTTAGAGTCAGTCTTGAGACACCACTACGAAGGCAGATCATTTCCCTCTACCCTGTTTCCGTATTTTGCTCTAATTTGAGAAGCAGGGACGGGCGGCAGCCGCCGCGCCATGTGCGGTGCGGGCAGCAGGGGGCGCCCGCGGCCGGCGCTCCTGCCGCGGCCGGCGCTCCTGCCGCTGCCGGCGCCCAGCGCAGCCCCGCACCCCGCCGGGGCCGCCCCTCTCCACACGATCCTCCGGGACCGGCGGACTTTCCCTCGTTCAGTTTGAAATGTTCAGAGTCAGTTACTCGAAGGGCTCTAACAATTCGGACCGTGCACCGAAACTATTGCATCTCCTTCTTTGCAAGAAGTTATACTTCATGTATATATATACACACACCATCTCCCACCACAGACTGGCACCTGAAGGCTCTGTGCGACCACACGCTCCCCGACTTCGCTGCGCATTCGTCACGCACAAGAATGATAAAACATGTACTGAGCATATTAAGAAACTGAAAAGGTTACTGGCTTCTTAAACTCCAGCATCCATACAGGGATCGTGCTGTATTGGTAACATACCCTCCTCCTACTGAAGCTATCAACTGAAAACATTTTCTCAAGACCACCCGTCAATTTTGAATTTTTACCTTAATATTCTAAGGTCACTAGTCATATTGGAGACTTCAACCACCAAAAGCATTCACACAGTGAAACTCTTCAGACATCCATTTTTTCAATTTAAAACCACCCAGGTACACAAGATTTCATACAGAGGACACAGAGCTCCCAAGTGCTCCCAATTCTCCTCACATCTGATCTAAACCTGGAAGACACAGAATTCTGGGAGGAAAAAAGATTAGGCGTAAAGATGTTTGAATTCATGCTGGAACACTACCTTCAGATTTATATTTCGTCTGTAACTTTTACAAAGCCTTCTTATATTACATGTTCTTTCAGCTTAACCTCACCAGCTTCTTCTCAAGGTGTTTCTAGCACGCTGCCATGTAAGCAGCATGTCATGTAAGCAATGGTCAGAACACAGAATAAGCAGCTTTACACGCTACACACTACCATGAAAACACACTCAATAGAGATGGGATTTTTTCAGATCTAAGGAGATTTAAAAAACATGGCTTACGCTCTCCAGATGAAAGTAATTAGCTTTGCTAACATAACTGCAAAACTAGCATGGGGAGAACCGGTCCCAAAGTTTTTATTGTGTAGAATTCGCGATTAAGTAAATAAATAAATACAAAAAAATGTGATATATGTAATAAAAGTAAATTAAATAGCTCAGAAAGAAGTACTATTTCCTTTAAGCAAAAGAATTATAAAAGGGACCTAACAAATTGATAGCAACATCTAGCTCTTTCATTTGTGTAAATTTGGGGAATTCTAACATATCTACACTTCAGACCATGCAGCTGGCTGGTCTGAATAACTTTTTCATACAGAAAACTGCACATATTTATTTTTGTCACTGTAGGAACTGAATTTGTGTGGTTTTTATATATATATGTCACACTGTTTAGCAAGATTTCATAAATGGTATGAGAACCTTGTATCTTTTTTAAAGACATCTTTGCACTTAAAGCAAACACTTGAAAACATGTATCTACAGAAATTCAACACCTGCTTACTCCACATTAAAAATAAGGTGTTAGTAACTCAGCTCCTCAAAGGCTATCTAGGTTAAGCTCTTAGCAGAGATTATTATATATTTTTTTAGAGTTCATCTCACAACAGGAATAGGGGAAGAGGAGTCAGGGCTAAGGTTATCAAAACATATATGGCAATTTTTCCATTAAGAATTCAATGCAATAAATGAAGCCAGGAACCCATGGAGTTTAAGCTTCTAGGTTTTACCATCTCATTTTATCCCAAATCAACAGTAAGCTTAAAGACAGTCAAAAGGGGTTTTTTTCTTCCATCATACTCAAGATTAAAATCAGAAGCACATTTGAAAATTGCTTTCCATGTAAGTTACAGACATTTTATTTCATTAAACCTTGTTATTTCAAAAGTTACAAGAAAGTTGGGAAAAAAACTTCATTGGGAAACAGTGGCATACATTAAGTTGGTACTTATGCCATAAAAATACATGGAAAACAGAGCTGCAACCTGTCTTCATGGAAGTGTAATTGAAGTGAGATGGTACACACAACACACAGATGATTAAAGTGACTGAGGCAACTTTCCAAAGATGGATTCACCAATAAATGCAAGTGAATAAATAAAAACTGAAGGAGGAATTTAAACTATCCCCATCAGCAGCATACAGTGATTCTTCCATTGTGGAGTGCTTCTGGCATCTTCCTCCTCCACTGCTGTGTACACCTCACTCCATCACGCAGCCTGTCCCAGCACAGGTCCGCACAGCCATGGCCACTGGGGCTCTCCTCCACGGGGAATCAGGTTAAAAAACTAAACCACACATCACAAAGCATCTCAGAGTTTGTCTCAAAACATTTATCTCTGAATGCTACAGGAATATATGAAATCATCTATACTAATATTCAAGAATACAGGAAAAAAAATATGAGGAGGGAATTTGTAAGTTACTTTATTCCTGGCCAACAGAATCTCAGCCAAGAAAAAGAGCATTTTGACTGCATCAAACTTTCG